>NC_140593.1:191906241-193159498 GCF_964204655.1 Triturus cristatus | reverse complement strand
TATCAACATGACCACATTTCCTTTAAAAGTCATTATTTTGTGGAGTCAGTCTGCGAGCTGCTCAATTAGGCTCTCAGTTTCAGGCCCTGACCGCCTTCAGGGACATTGTTTCTGGTATTTGCTCTAGGCATCAAGCAAATCCGCCGCAGAACACATAAATTACTCTTGTTTAGTACATCAAGCCACATAGCATGTGTGACTTAGTGTGGTTTCTTTCTGTTGTGTTCCCAATAGCACAGCTTTATTAAGTGTACCCATCAATCCTTCTTTAATTGGCATGACTTATTTAGATATTATCAGTATGTTTATCTGAGACAAGGTGTTCTGGGCAGACAGTGATATTGAATTATCTATAGATGTGTGCTTTCATGTGCTGCTTTTGAAATAAAGTATCTTTACTATCCTGTTGAGGAAGCTGATTTTTTTTTAACGAAAATTTCACCACACAATAATATAGAAACACACTAAATATTAACATGAAAAAAAACTAATAACAAACGTTAAAAAATGTGCCTTTACATAACATGCAAATGTGAAAATGTTGTTTCTTTTCTGCAGAAAGCTTTCATTTCTATCATTCTACACCTACTAGGCTGAACTTTTCATTTATTCTACTCTAGCCTTTTAAGAAAATAAATAATTTTCATAAAATAAAGTTATAATCAAGTTTTAGGGTTTGACGTTTTATGAAATGTGCTGTTTCCTGAAAAAATGTATTCTTTCTTTCCTCACACCATATGACTTCACTGTACTTAGACTCTTTTCTTTGCCACATATACATAATGAACAAATGTATTCATGATAAGAAAACACCTGCTGCAGCTTACATTTTGTGATCCAACCAGGACATACCAGAATTTGAATGTTTCATTTCGTAGAGTAGCTTATTGTTATATGATGGGACACCAGACAGCTAATAGAGTAAACTTGCAAAAGGTTCTCATGAGAACCTTCGTAGATGTAACTTCTTGTGATAAACTGTAGCCATTTCTAACTGACTTCATGATGATGTGGACATTTGCTGTGGGAATCAAGGATAAAGACGATGAACTATTGAAAGATATCACACCATTGGACGCCGATGACACACTCACCTGTTTAGCGGCTTTCTATATAGTACGTGTTCCTAGCTAGAGAGATACTCATTCCATGCATCCCTGTCCTGGCATGTGCCTTGGCACGTTGCTTGCTAGCCTAACCTGCCATAAGCTACTGCTTACGGTGATTTCTTTGTTTTCCTTGCGCTTCATGAGGAGACTTTTCTGTTTTAGGCTGATAACAGCTACTGTCTTATCTTCTCACCCTTTTAGATGGTTGCTACTCAGTTATCTGGAAAACTGGGTTGCGTCTCCAGAACTTTCCTTTATGGGGAGTTCGATCTTCCTCTCATTTATTTGACTTTGCTCCAAAATCTACATCTTCTTTTCCAGAAGGAACTCTTTATGGGTTCTTGTTAGGATAGGACAGGTCCTTTAGTTTCGAAAAGGGACTAAACACTGAATGGAACACTATGTTTTTATTTCTCTATGCTTGCTCTAACCAATCTTGTCTCTTATTTCTGTACTCAATTTGCCACCAATTGGATTAAAAGAACAAAAATATTGACTAATCTACTAAAATGAGAAAATACATTAAAAAAACTTCACCAACCCTCTCTTTAGCGACTTAACATCAAATGTAATTGTTGATGTTTTTTTCATGTGATGCTTCATTCGAAAACGGTGGCTAAGCCTCATCGGCCTAGAAAAGCGTGTTCTCTTTGACTGAAATTCGTATGATACTCTGTGCTTTTTTGCCAGTGGGCATCAGGGTCATCCAGTAATTAGTTCATGCATTTTTCAAATTTTTGAAACTGATTTCAGAGTCAGGCTTTACACCAGGTCCTTTAAGAGAGCATCTCTACCAAAATGAGTATATTGTTACATTCACGTTTTTGGAACTCCTCTCATTCCCTAGCCATTGCTTTGAGACAGAGTTTCTGTCTCGCTGTCCTGCTATAGCTTAGTGACTGTGTGACTGTTTCAATCTGCTGTACTGGGTGTTGTTCCATTGCAATGCATGAAGTGTATGGTTTCTAGACGTTGCTATGGACTAAAGGGCCTACGTACGAAATTCCAATTTTGCCATTTACAAATAGCGAATCCATAGAAATCGCTATTTGGGAATCACAAAACGTAATGTATGGAATTTGCGATTATCTAATAGTGATTCCTATGGATTTGCCATTGCTATGAGGAAATCGCTGAAATGCTATTTCCTAATTTGAATTTACAATATACACATAGAGGCCTAAACCCCTCAAAAAGAACAATAGAATAACTGGATGATACAGCACTGCTCCACATATTGACCATATGGCTCAAAATAAATTTCATTCTAAATATTGGCAACATTACAAGCTCTATTTGTATTCAAATATACATACTGCAAAGAGCATTTTGTGCTACAGTTGTTTTCAAAACTAGAAATAAGCATTTTGGTATTCGATATATTTAGCACAGTAAGTGTGTTGTATTCTATCTATTGCATATTTCTATGTTTGCTTTTACCCACTCAATGCCCTTCTAGTGGAATGCTTCAGCACTGTGATGTACTACGGAATGTTGGGTGTGTTAAGTGTATTACTTGTTAAAGACTGGATCTCTTTGACTCGGGGCCACAATTATAGAGCATCCGCCTGCACATGTCAAAATTCCAGGCACTGCAAAGCATCTTCTGTGGGAGTTTCTGAGCTACTACCAGACTATTCTTCTGAAATTTGGCCTGTTTTGAAGACTTGAAGAGTATTATCCAAAGTATGGGAGATTGCACTAATTTGTGTATGCTTCAGGCAATACTTGTGGTAATATTATGAAACTCAACAGTAAAAATAAGCATGACCAATATCAATAGATATGGCTTTACAAAAATGTTGTATAGCAATGTAAAGCATTACACATGAATACCAGGGGAACAAGTATGTATTTTTGTGGAAGCAAAGACCAATAGAATAATATTGGTGGAGGTAAAAAGGTCAGGTGACAGGTGCTCCATCCATCATCTCCCTGTGCTTGCTTTATTTGTTCTGCGTTTGCTGGGTATGTCCAGACGTGGGTCCATTTCTCACTTTGCCACTGGATTCAAGCTAGTCTGGCTGATGATGGGTGTTACCCCGAAACCTCTCCCAGGATACTTGTTTCCGGTTCAGGTAAGACCTGGCTTGGAAGTTCGGGCTGGACTGTTCCCATGAAGCACAGGGTCAAGACTGATTTGCCTATAGCTGGGTCTGAACTGAGGCGGCGAAGTGAGCTAGAGAACGATGATGGATTTAACCCAGATCTGTGACTGGGGGTGAGTGTCTGAAAAGTTTCAGCGCTCCATCCATCATCTTCTTGTGTTTGCGTTGTTTGCCCTAAGCTGGCAGGGTATGCCCAGACGTGGGTCCGTTGCTCACTTTGCCACTGGATTAAAGCTAGCCTGGCTGATGAGGGCTGTTACCCCGAAATCAGTCCCAGGATGCTTGTTTCCTGTTCAGGAAAGACCTGGCTTGGCAGTTGGGGCTGGACTGTTCCCATGAGGCACAGGGTCAAGACTGATTTGCCTATAGCTGGGTCTGAACTGAGGTGGCGAAGTGATCTAAAGAACGATGATGGATTTAACCCAGATCTGTGACTGGGGGTGAGTGTCTGAAAAGTTTCAGCGCTTCATCCATCATCTCCTTGTGTTTGCGCTGTACGCCCTAAGTTGGCAGGGTATGCCCAGACGTGGGTCCCTTGCTCACTTTGCCACTGGATTCAAGCTAGACTGCCTGATTAAGGGTGGTACCCCAAAACCGGTCCCAGGGTGCTTGTTTCCGGTTCAAGGAAGACCTGGCTTGGCAGTTGTGATTGGACCGTTCCCATGAGGCACAGGGTCAAGACTGATTTGCATATAGCTGGGTCTGAACTGAGGTGGCGAAGTGAGCTAAGGAACGATGATGGATTTAACCCAGATCTGTGAGTGGGGGTGAGGGTTTGAAAGTTTCAGCGCTCCGTCCATCATCTCCTCATGTTTGTAATATTATGAAACTCAACAATAAAAATAAGCATTGCCAATGGCAATAGATCTGGCTTTACAAGAATGTTATATAGCAATGTAAAGCATTACAAATGAATAACACGGGAACAAGTATGTATTTTTGTGGGAGCAAAGACCTGTAGAATAATATTGGCGGAGGTAAAAAGGTAAGGTGACAGGTGCCCAAGGTGCGCCAAAGGTAAGCCCATCAGCGCACGCTTGGCCTGGACTATGCTCAGTGCCAGGAAATCTGGCCTTCAGACCACTCACAGGTACTCCACTGACAAACTCCGGGCCCCGGACATTGCAGCAACTACTGCCATGCTTCTCCTCTCTCAATGGCTTGGTCGTTTATATGCCACGCTGTATCTTAACCTGCAACTCAGGACCTCCCACCTTCATAGATACTTTCTGCACTCCCACGTCACCAATTGCACCCCACCCGGACCTTCTCCGATGCCTCAAGCTCAGTGCCCAGATTCTCTGCAAACATGCCACCGAAGTCTGAGACCCCATCACCACCCTCGCCCTGACGTGATTTTTAGGAAATCTGGCTCAACCACTCCGCCACCCCAACATCGCAATGCCCAACAGCTACAAGATGGCACACCTCAACCGCACCAACAAACACCAAGAAGGCTTTGCCATTATCCACAAAGAAACAATCCGATTTACCACCACCGAGGGCGACACAACACCGACCACGAGCATCAGAGGCACCCTCGCGTATAGACCCCCAGGACCACGCACCAGTTTCTGCCATGCCATCACCAACTTCATTGCCCCACTAGCCATAAAGTCCAAGCACTACATCTTCCTTGGAGACCTCAAATTCCACCTGGACAACCCAATGGAGGCTAACTCCACCAAACTCCCAAAACGCATGAGCAACATCGGCCTGACCCAGCTGGTCACCAACTAAACACACGGAGCAGGACACCCGCCTGACCCAATTGTCACTGCCAGCAACAGAGTCAAATACTGCCATGACGCAAAAATCACCTGAACCACCATCGTCCACTTCACTACCGCAGGATCACCATGCATCTCCACCAGCGTCCCGCAATGTGCCATTCTGCAGCCGGAAAAAGGTAACACAGACCCACTGGAATGACCCCCTCAACAACACCGAGCTCAACCTCGCAACCAACCTGGAACAAGCAGTCTAGAACTTCACATAGAACTCAGGACAATGCAACACAGTTGCAAACAACTGGAGAAAAGATGGTGCACCAGCGGAGACACCACAGACCGCGCCACTTTAAAGCCCACCCTAAACAAATACCACCAGCGACTCAAAGACCCAAAAAAACGTCCTGACAAACTGCATTGAAGCAAGCACCAAGCACACCAAGGAACTCATCAGCAATATTAGATTGGATGCAGGATACTTCTTTGCTAAATGAATGGTATATTTCTAAATGGATAATGTTATATGACTGAACCACGCATGCCATTAGCACGCAAGTCTTTACCAGGAGTATGTCTTTTCCACACATGCCTTTTCAACAAAAATGTAAGTTTTTTTACAGGTAAATATAAAAGCCTTTATATTACCTATAAATACTTACATTACTTTATTTTTAAGTTGTAAAGGCATGCATGCTGAAGGCATATACATGGCAAGAACAATTAACAGGTAAATATAACACATATGCCTCCAATTATTGTCTTTAAATACAACATGCATTGTACTAAACGTATGCACCGAGCGTGACCCACTGGGGGTCTTTGCATGTATTTAAAGACACTAATTGGAGGCATCTGTGTGAGAACCTGAGCTGCCCGTGAAGAAGAGGCTACGGCCTTGAAACGCGTTGGCAAAGAATGCTCACCTCAAATAAATATGCTGGATCTCTGTGTTGTTAAAGCTGCCTGCTTAACAACTGCTGCGAGTGCGTCTTCAAAACCTTGTGGGATCTTGTTGAAAAAAAACAATATATATATATATATATATATCGAGGGCATGAAAATAATGGTTTTACGGCAGAACCCATCGGGGTAATATTTTAATGTGGGGACTACAAGTCCCATGAAGCAATTAATCAAAGAAGCCCACCAGAGGGCGGTATAATATTTTTTACTGTTATCACCATTGAAAATTATCCTGATGCATTTTGGGTGCTTTTTTAAAGTTTGCACAGGTTTAATATCAAATCCAAGTCGATGGTAATAGCTTTTCCTAATTCCCCTTTTTGTTTCCAGTCAGAATTTGGAAATGCTACGTTCCCGATTCGAAAATAAGAAATCCTTATGTGCAATTTAATATTTTGTGAATGGCAAAATGTGATTTCTATTGGTAAGAAATCGCATTTTGTGCTGCTGCATATATATGCCTTTGTACATTAGGAGATAGTTACCACCGTCAATGGAGTATGATTGCTTCGTTGACTTGCTTCCATGCTCTAAAACATCTGATGATACAATCTACCCTTCAACGGTGAAATAAGAAAAAGTATTACAGTAATATTTAAAGGACAATTTTGTAATGGCGTACTTCATCTATTTGACTTCAGCGGCAAGAACTCCAATCTTTTTCATGCCCAATTCTTGGTGTATGTGCGTAGATTACAGACAAATGAATGCCATCACCCTTCAGAATGGTTACCTTCTTCCACTTACATTTATATTACTAGATCAGATTAAATCCAAACACGCTTTTTACTGTGCTCAACCTCAGTGGTGTCTATAATTTCATCTGGTTTAAAACTGAGGTGACCTCAAGAAGAATTTTACCACTTGTTATGGACATTATGAATATTGTGTCCTGCAATTTAGCCTATGCAATGCTCCTGTGGCATTGCAGCACTCATTGAAGTATATGTTCTGTGATATCTTTGAAACATATGTAATCATCTACCTTGACAGTATTTTGATGTGTTCAGATATCTTAGAAAAACAACATCTTCATGCTAGAGTGGTTAAGAAATCATGCTTTGTATATCAAACTGGAGAAGGGCTTTTTTTGAAGTGTCACAGTCTCCTTTTTATCATCCTGACACCCAAATCAAATAGACCTTGGAAGAGAATCTTCATAGATTTCATAAATTGCCTACCATCATCAAAGAGGCTTACCATTCCTTTACACTGTCATTCCAATATTGTCACCCCTCCAGATGCCTAGGGCTGCCTTACCAAAACTTGCTGCCACTCCACCACCCTAAGTGTAAACACTTTGAGGGCAGATCCCTCTCTCCTCTCCACACACACTAAGACATGAGCCGAAGAGCTTCCCATTGATTTGGATGGATTTGGATTGAGGGATTTTAACAATAGACTGTATTATTTTTAAATTCCTAAGATGTTTCCATCTCAAGCACTCAGAAGTGACTCTGCAGCTGTATTAACAACCAATATGTAAACAAAGTTAATAAATAAATTAAACTGCTTGTGTCTCTTGCTTGTGTGGTTTGTATTCTAGAGATGAAATCAGCTATGGTATTGCCTTAAGATGTTCCACTTTTGGGATGTACGCACATGCAAGAGAAACAAATTCAGCCTCACAAAATAGGCAGAAAAGTCAAGTTTTGGCTTTTTATGTATGCTAGATCTGAGTCTCCAACCTTCTTACCTCACCATGTTCACTTGTACAGACATGTATATTATATGCAGAACCATTGTATCTTGAGAGTATGAGAAGTAGTGCAACGTGTGTGACAAACCTGCCGATCTGAGTAGATCTCAAGATTGTGTTATTTTCTAATCAAATTAATTTACATCACTTTCTAGAGTTATTTATGTCACTGTAGTGTTTTAGATTGGTCTGTGTTAGGATCGTAAGTAGCAAAGAGTGGCAACTCTATTGAAACAGGAATAAAGTGCTGAAATGCATGAGTTCTGCCCTGCAGGTTAGGCTGCAGACATGGGACGATTGTTGGTGGCTTCACCCACCCATACTAACCCCAGTAATTGTGTTTAGATATAGAGGTTCTTTAACCATTATGCATGCTAGGGAGAATGGATGTTAACAGATTCTCAAAGTTTGGTGTTGGTGGTCCATTCCATATTGGTCGCCGCCTCAAATATTTTTAGTTCAGTTTCCTGTGCAGCCTGTAGATCTTGCAAGCCTCAGCAGACATCTTGTGCCTGTTCTTTGCAAATCTAACCCCTGATGATATGTTTGGTGGTGTGCTGTCCAACAGCAGAGTTCAGCATTCCATTCCATCCCATTGGAATTGTAGTGTAAACCTGTCTCCGCGATGGGCAGGCGCATATTTATACATTTATTGACACCGTAGCAGACTCTTTCAAAGTTTATTATCAGGACTAGAAAACCCCAAAGCAAGTGCTGTGTCTCAGGAATACAGAAAATGAGGCAACACTTGTGGACTCTTATGTAATCCCCCCTCCATGGTTTTTATTTCTGTAGTAGCATGTTTGCAGAATGCCTATACGCTTTTATGTGTGCATAAAGTTTTTATATTTGTAGTACAGTTTTATTTATTTTGTGCCGCTGGTTAATATATCCCCTGTTAATAATGAAAAAGGGGACAATAGCAAAAGAGAAGCTCTATGTGAATAACAGGAAGTCAGGCTAGAGGAGTGGAAGGGGCGTATTCCTACGGAAAAGATAACATAAACATGCGGCCATATCACTTTGATCAAAGGAAGATAACATTTAACTTACAATTGATAGTTTTCAAAGAAAACACATGTCCTCAAGCAGTGTTCTGCTGCGAGTGAGTGAAACATCGCCAAGTACACCCCACGCCTAATTCGTGCTGGTCTGTAGATAGTTGCTTATTTTATGTTACGTTTTGTTATGCCATGTTAACTAATATATTTACCAATGTAAAAAAATAAATGCTACTTGCTTTTCATGTGTAAAACTACCCACTACAGAGCAATCTGCAAGTTATGCAAATATGTTTAAGCACAAAGCGCAAACAAATACCTGAAGGTGTCAATGTGCTAGATCTGAATGATACACACATAAATGCCCTTAATTAGAAAATTACTATGTTTTTAATTCCTTCATAAAAGCTAAAAGGTTAGGTTTGTTTCTGAGATGGAGTGAAGTTGGTTCCATTCTTTTGAGGTTGAAGTTACAAAACGTCTTCTACCCAAGTAGGTAAGTTTGAATCTGGGCACCACTTGTTTCTGAGCACCAGAGGAACGAAGATTTCTTCCTGGGCAGTACCATATGAAGGCTTGCTTCAAATAGTCTGGACGAACCCATGAAGAGTTGTATAGGCCAGACTGGCCATTGTAATAATCGAATATGCGATGTTACATCGTATGTGCCACAATGCTGTAGGGGGCGTACGGGATTTAGGAATAGTATAATTTACTATTCCAACTCCAGCGTGTGCAACAGTAGAGAAGGTGTTGGAATGGTAAATTATATTATTCCTTAGTTTAGCGCGCACCCTACAGCAAGTCATAGAAACAAATTGGCTTGCGTTGTAACAATGCAGTCATTGGAACAAACACGTTGTAATGGCATGCGTTGTAGCGCATGCGATGTAAACGCTGTTTCTCCAATAATCTATCTAAGATAGAACTAATGCAGTTACCACCGTTTTTGGGGAATTTTGCAGGATAAAAGGGAAGATATTTTTTAATATCCACAGAATGTAGAAGGCGGAGGATGTGACTGCATTGGCCTGCTGGCCAAATCTCAGCTTATTGTCCATCACCACTCCCAGATTCCTAACCTAGGTCACTGGAGAGTACCTAATTCCTTCTGCCACCAGGAAGGGGTACAAAGAGGAGGATTACTTCCTGATTTAGCAGAGTTCAACTTCAAACAGTTTAAGTTCATCCAGTTTCCAATAGCTGCCATACAGTCATGAAAATGCATGCCTGTACTATTGTCAGAGGAGGTCATGGCTACCACGATTGGGTATCATCAGCATATGATATGAGATAAAATTATGTGACAAATGCAGTAAATCTATACTTATGCAGAAAACTCAGCAGCCAGCAATTGCATCATTTCACTGGCTCTCACCATTGCGCATTGTTTTACCAATACTTTATTAATCAAAAATAGGCATAAATAGTCTAATGCCAATCATTGTTAGTTGCAGTTTGAGGGACATTTATTTGAAGCTAAGCACCCCAAATAATTGTAATTTAAAAAATGCATAATGTATAACTTTTAATGTGGTCCCATAATGTATTTGAGGGTTCTGGTGACATTTATGCACTACTCGGAGGATGTCACCAAAATCCCTTGGTGGCAATACTATTTATTTCATGGTTGGCCTATATCAACAGACACATGCAGACAATTCATGGTGCCAGACATCCTGTCTAGCTCTGCCCAAGAGAATCCACAGGATGGCATTGACAAGAAGTTGTGTCTCCAATAGGGCGGCATTGATTTTACTCCAAAGAGATTGGGTAGTCATGGATGGTCATTGCGATCCTCATTGTGCTGTATCAAGTACCAAACTGCAAGCTGGAACAAAAACATTTAAATCACTATCTCATGGAATAGGTTCTCTGTCTCCCCCAGATTGCGTATTGACCGAGAGCATTTTTCCAAATGGGCATGCGTGTGTGCAAATCAGAGAACCTCAGTCTTCAGTAATCAACACAGCCCCTTGTGTTGTAATTGAAATACAGTCCACGTTGGTATTCCCATAAAACATACCAAGGGACGATTCCAGTCAATAAATTGTTTGAGAGCATGATATTCCAATTTCTCCTCTTTTTGCCTGCACAGAGCCTTCGGATTCCACTGCCCTGATACTTTTCACCTCTTCCCAAAGAGGTAATTCTTCTCTGAACAGCTTGGTTCGAGTGTCAGATTTTTTTTGTTTATTCTTGTAGATAATGGTGAAGTGCCAAATGAGATAATAAAACTATAATGACTTTAAAGGCAAATATTCGAAAAAACTGTTTTGTGCATTTGTCATGTGCAGTTGGTCTTCTGTTTCACTTCACTGCCAACCAATCTAAAAGACTATAAATCAACTCAATACATTAGTAATTCATTTGAGATTGTTCTGTTTACTGAAGAACCTTTGGCAGCATGTCAGCTGGTAATTGACTTGCAGTTATATCTTACCATTTGTAGTCTTTATGTTAGCAAAGACCTTTCGATTTTATTAAAATTCTATCATAATGTACTTATTGGGGCAGTCAACCAGCTTTCTTTATCCACTGCTCTGTTGTGGTGTCAGTCACATTTTTCTTTCCTGCACTACAGCATACAGCATGGTGCAGTGGACCACCCCACTTCACCCATTGGCTAACTTCACTGCGAGCGACTTCATTCTTCTCTTTAACAAGGAGCGGTTCTGCGCATAAAGTAGTTCCATTCAGTACCAGGGCCAGCTACAGCTGTGTGTGCTTTTTGAGACGAAACATATTTTTGCTTCTATCAAATGTTTTATTTTTGTATTTGGTTAAAGGTCCAGCAGTTCTCTCAACAAAAAAGTTCACCTAAAATACCCACAAAACAAGCATTCACAAAGCTAAAAGGCTGGCAAACCACGTCAGACCTTTTGGCTTTGCTAGTGCTTGTTTTTCTGGGTCCTATTATTAAAAAACATTTTCGTCTGCAGACATAAAAAAAAACATGAAGGAGAGGGGCTAGTTACACAAAATACACATAAGCTCTCAATAAAATTATGCCGTGTTATGGGTTTAGGTAAAATATTCTATCTTTTTATTTGTATCTCTTCAATTTTTTGTTTACTCAAAAATTAACTCTATACACCTCCCAAACTGATTTCCATCCTACATTTTTTCCACAGATTGTTTCCTTTAATATGTTATGTTATATTGACTTGTACGCACACTAGTCATCCAAGAATGTATACAGGAGCGTGGGCAGGTGTTTAGGTTTGTGGTCCCCAAGTGAGGAGGAAACTTTTTTGTGTTGAGGGAGTTGGTTTCAGTCTAGGGTACAAAGTAGGAGAATGAGCAACCTCCAGTTTTGGTTTTGCGGATGCGGGAAATGCGTGCAAGTGAGAGTGATGCAGAGCGTAGGTGTCTGGTGTGATGGCGAAAGTGTATGTGCCTGTTCAGATATTCTGGTCCTGTCTTGTGTAGGGCTTTATATATGTGCGTGAGAAGTTTGAATTGGCTGTGCTTGTGAATGGGGAGTCAGTGAAGCTTCCTGAGGTGCATTGTGATATGTATGCGGCGTGGGAGGTCAAGTTTGGGTCTTGCAGCAGTGTTATGGATGGCCAGGAGTTTGTTTAAGCGTTGTTGGTGGATTCTGGCATAGAGAGTGTTTCCTGCTGGTGATGAGTGCTTGCGTGACAGTCTGTCTGGTGTTGTAAAGATTTTTCACAGCATGGGTAGGATGTGGAAGGAGGAGGTGCAAAATACGTTGGCTTGAGTTGTCAAGTTGAGCTTGTTGTCTTGGATGATCCCTAGATTTCTTGCGTGGTCAGTGGGTGTGGGTGTTGGGTCTAGCTCTGACAGCCACCAGGTGGATGCCCATAAGTCTTGTTGCTAAAGACCAGTACTTCTGTCGTAGGCAGTTGGTTCACATCAAGTCTGCTACCATGGTCATGCAAATGGTGAAGTTGGTTTTGGTGCTGATTGTTATGTCCATCAGGGAGAGGATGAGTTGTGTGTCATCAGCGTAGGAGATGTATTGTGATTGAACGATGTTGGCGAGTGTAATGCATATGTTGAAAAGCGTGGGACTGAGGAACAATCCCAATTTCTTGGTCTCTGATGTGAAGGCTGGCAGCCTGACCCTTTGGGTTCTTCATGTGAGGAAAGGACAGATCCATGTGAGAGTGGATTCTTGTATACCAATCCTGTGGAGTTATCTGATGAGGATGTGATGGGAGACAGTGCTAAAAGATGTAGAGAGGTCGAGCAGGATGCGGTATGCTGTTTCTCCTCTGTCCTGAATGATTTGAATGTCATCGGTGGTTGCAATGAGAGCTGTTTTGGTGCTGTGATTCTTTCTAAATCCGGATTGAGTGTTTTTGAGTAGATGGTGAAGTTAGAAGTGGGTTGTGAGTTGCTTGTTGCTGGCCTTCTCAATCACTTTGGCTGGATTGGGAAGCATGGAGTCAGAAGTTGCTTAGTTGATTTGAGGGGCTTCTTGAAGAGGGCATTGATGTCTGCACTTTAATTTAATGTTTGGACACCAACGGAGTTCTGGGAAATATTTTGGTTTATGTGGTAACTTGCAATAATTAGGTAGAAACATGCAGCAGCAAAAGGGGAAATTGTGCTTTACTGAGTAATTTCTCAACAGCGACTGAGCAATTTCGCAGTGGCATTGGCACCAGCCAATAAGTGCAAAATACCATTTTGAATTGTATTTATACACTGGTCAGTCAGTGTAGATGAATTTTTGTGCTGTTCAGTCAGCGCAAATGATCATTCTAAACTGACTGGTCACCTCTTTAGTCTTGATCAATCGCGTGTACAGTGCATGAAGTCTGGCCCCCTGAGGTTGTCTGTGTGGAGAGGGAAATGCCTGAGCATTGCGCTACTCTGTTACATATTGTTTGTATGTACGCATCATTCCATAGCCTAATGGACTCACAAACGTGTACTTCTGTATCATTCCTATTAAGGTATTCCGGTTGTTAACAACATTCAAAGAGATTTCAGTACCGTACTAATGCAATAGGTGCCAAAGATATTTATGAAGCAGATTTGGCAATGTACAAGAACCAAGCGTGATAAGTGTAGGCATTCTTTTTCTACAGAAATCAAACTCTTGAGACTCAGCTCCTGTAGGGCTCAAACTCAGTCAACTTTAGACCTGGTGGTCTTACTAAAAGAGTATCATAATTGATCAAAATCTGAAGTAAATGTTCTCAGCTTAAATGGCAGTAAAGGCCAGAAAATATGGTTGAACATTGATCACAATATATCACAAAATACAGTAATAACTTTAAATTAGCATGAATTATTCTCTTACATTATTGTGAAATGAAAAATGTTCTATTATTTAATATATCATCATCTGTGATTCTCATTCCATTTCAATTTCTGTAAGGTGTACTTAATGAAAGTATATAGTTGTGCACACTGGCTTTTTTCAGCCTCCTTCTACTACAGCTACTAAGCATAAGTGACCAATCTGTGCTTGTTGCAACCATGAGCAGAGGTCTTCTCCTAGTGATCATCTCTTATTTGCCCTATGGCAGTTGTGTGCTGAATCTTATTAAAGGTTGCAGCTAAAATGGCTTCAGTCTTCATCAGGTTCCCTCTGTACTCAAACTTTAAGAACCTGCAAACTGCTGGTGAATTGTGAAGTCAGACAGCATATCATTGAGCTTGATCACTTTGTCTTACTATTTTCTGAACCTCACTGTGATTTTGATAATATGAGTATATACATTTGTAGAAGGAAAGGTTGAGAAACATCTCTGATGTATACACATGGGCTGTGGAAAATTAGATTAACACAAAGAATATTTCAGTTTAAGCAGGTATTCCAGGAACTACTCTTAGCCAACTAACAGAACCTTTGAATATGGAAAAGTACTCATACCACCACACTTCATGGATTCAGCTGCATCTACTCACATTCTATTAGTTCGTATTCTATCTTTCCCTCAGATAGATTTCCAGAAAGCAGCAGATAGTCCTTTTTATGCAACAATATTGAAATGAATGAACTTCAAGACAGTGTCCTTCAAATAAGTAGGCCCAAGACAGCTCCTTCTTCGACTTTTTTTTTCATTTTCCAAAACAGGTTAACTTGGTTGTGGTTCACTATCCCTCTTCTGTCCTTCATCACTACTCCATCCATTGTAGCTTAATTTTTTTAGTGGCAAAAGGCTGCCACCAAAGAGTTACACACAATTTAAGATCTATTTTTGACCATCTGTGTTCTTGACAGCATTTCTAAACACCTTCACATCCTAAGTGATTTAGTGACTTTTGATTCAACCAGAACAATTTTCACTTTAATTCCTTCACTTCTGTTCATTTATTCTTGCTTTCACAACTCTCTTTATTCCCAGTTCTAAACAGTCTTTCACCACTTCGGTCTCCTTCCTTTTCAATCAGCCAAGATCTATGCAAACATTTACTTTCCTACCTTATAAAAATCGAAGCAACCCTTCCCAGACCATTAAGCAAGCATAATACCTTTCTTCAGTGTCTTGCTACTACTTTCTAACATTCTATTTGTATCAGGGTAGTAGAGAACTTGTTCTCTGGGTAATACCTCTGTCAGCTTAAAAACTATTTCTTTAGATGTATGTTGGAAAACAGCTGGCCATCAAACATGATGCGATAACGCTCTCTTAGACGAACTTGATCCAAAAATGTAATAATTGTATGCATACAGATATCATTTACAAGAGATGCCTCGATCCATCTGGAAATCATAGCTATCAATCACTAGATATACCATGATGCCATCTCATCATAAATAGGTTGAATGGAGTCAAAAGCAATCCTTTCTGAGATTCCAGTAGGCAACTTCCGACATGCTATAGGTGGAGTACTGAGCTTACATATGTTATCACTCAATGCACAGTCTTTTACTGCTCTGACCCCTGTAAGTGTAGCACTAGACAACAAACATCACTTCCTGGCCTTTTCTTTGTTGCACAAACAACCAGATATTCAGTGTAACAACTTAATTAGTTGTTCATCTAAAATTGTTAGTGGTCCGTGGATGTGTAAATGTCAATCAATCATGCTTATAGAACACTTGGTCGTCGCTCAGAAAGCATTACAACCTCCATTACTATTCCTCTTGGCCTATCATTCCTCACTCACACAATCACACACTTCTTGCAGCTCCTCATCTTTGTGCATTTCCCTTTAACCACTCTACTTCAGATATCACTACCTCTTTGACCAAACCAGCTTTCACATTATTCTCTATCCTGTGTCACTGAGTCAATTTCTTCCCTCACTACTTTGGAAAGACAATATGCTATGTTTTCCACAGCAGGAATGTATCCTTGCCAACTAGCTAACCATTTATATATCCTAGAAGAAACGGCGCATATTCCCCTCTTTCTAAATATCTTCTTCCAAGGTTTGTGATCTGTTTTCACATCAGATTCTGTGCCCCAAAAGAAGCTCCTAATATTACACGACCTCAAAGTATTTTGTGCTCTCTGTCCTTCTTCAGAAGATATTTGATAAACTATGGAATCTTAGCAACCAAAACGTAGCAGTGCAGTTAGAATCATGCTCGTAGTGAATGCTCTATCTCTTTAATATTGTTACCAGAGTCATCAACGATCAGTGTTTCCTTTGTTTTTTGCTTACACAGACCATGTACATAGTGTGCAAAATGTACTGAGCTCATGTAAAAGTGGTATTACGTCATAGGAGAACTAGAGGATCAATGGAGATAAAAAATGAAATGATGAACTATGAATAGGTTGTTTAGAAAAAAAAGAATGAACTGAAGGTCTAATTTAGATTTATTTGTGAAAATGAGATTCTAAGAAAGAGATAAAAGGGATCTTTAATGTCATTTTGCCTTCACGTATACACCATAGGATCTGGGCAGAGAATGCCAGATCATTTGTGGATATTTATAGGACACGTCTTAACAGGAAGACTCATCAACAAGAAGTTGTGGCTCATACCTTTACGAAAACATACTTTTACATTTTATTCAGTAAATAATGTAATGGCATGCTCTTCGTTCACATTGCGAAACACACGGTAAGTGGCTCCAAGGCTTTGATGCTGCATATGTTTCTTGAACTTATTTGGTTACTTCCAGCACGAAATCAAGAGACATGACATGCACACACACACATCCACACCATCCACAACAGAGAAGGCGTATGTGAAATGACCATACTAGTTTTGTATTTTGTCAGAACCTAAACAGTTTGGTGATTTATCACTGCAAAAAAATATAAACACATTTTTATACTTTGTTACTATATGTAGTTAAATGAATCCCTATATCTTTTTTTTTTTTTTTTTGAAAACCTTTATTGTCAAAGTCAAATTTTACACAGCTTGTTACCTACATCCTGCATTGATACAGGCCGGTAGCGACAACTCAGTATCGAGAGTGATAAGCATTACGGGGTAAGTACCGTCCAGTTAACACAGCTTATACGCCTACAACCCTGAGGGGCCGGCAGCAGAATAGGAACAACAGGCGACTTATATGGGAGGCGAACGTATAGTCGTAACGCCATTAGATGTCAAACAAGATGTAGTCTAGGTTTCGTTTATCTGTATTAACTAACTCAACGAAAACACAACATTAGCAACCTCCCAGGGTGTGCCCACCATACTCAGTATGTGGAGTACTGTATCGTACAGCGCGGGGCTACGGTACCTCGCAGCGCACCACAGAGGAAAGTGGGAGCAGGATGTGGCGCAGCGCAGCCCCGGCTCATGAAACCGCTGCTCTGGGAGGGGGGTCGATATGAACCAATCAGGAAACTAAGAAAGAGGTGTTACCATCTAGAATGCCATGCAATCTTCCCCAGTTGGGAACCAGGGTCCCAGGACCTCGGAGCCAGGGGAGCTCCAGAGCCCCCGCCCACTCCCCCCGTGCCCCAGGAATGCGCTATGTGAGTACCCTGGAGTGAATGTAGCCGATCCGAGTGCGTCAAGAAGCACCGTGCGAGGTGTGTACCAGGAGGATGGGGGCAAGCGGGGTGAGGAGACGCAGCAGCAGGGAACGGTATGGGGGGCCAGGCGCAGGTCAGCCCATAGCGGGCGGGCAATCCTCCCCCGAATCTCCACGCGGACTTCCCCCCGCCCCAATCGAGTCCTGAGAGCGTAGGAGATAGTCCCTGAGGGGCCCCCATAGGTCTTTGGGACGGGACTTGCGCGGCAACAGGTCGGCGTAATTGTGGAGTTGTTCCTGCCAGGTTGTCATTGTCTCCAGCCAAGTCTTAAATTTGGGCGCTCGCCCTCGCCCCCATCGGCACGCCACATGACGCTTAGCCAGCAAAAGCCCCAGTGCGAGGAACCTCCGATGCGCCTTTAGCGCGGGGCAGGAGCGGCCCAGAAGGGCGATAGTAGGGCAGGGCGCTATATCCATCCCGACCATCACGGAGAGGGCAGCGAACACCTCAGTCCAATAGGTAGCCACTGCACGGCAGGACCATGCCAGGTGCATGAAATCTGCACCCGGCTCCCGGCACCGTTGACAATGATCGCCAGCCCGGAGGCCAAAGCGGTACAGTTTGGCAGGAGTGAAATAAAGGCGATGCAGAAATTTATAATGAACCAAGCGGAGACGTGCATTGCCCGTCACTGCAGTTATGTGGGAGCAGCTTTCCTCCCATTGGTCATCCGTCATGGGATCACCCAGATCATTGTCCCAGTCCTTCCGCGCCCTCAGCGAGGGGGGGTCGGGAGCTTCCCGCACCTGTGCATATAACAGCGAGACCACATGCGTCGGGGCGGGCGTCCGGAGCAGAGCGTGTAACGGTGCCACGGTCTCCGGCTCCTCCGGGAAGTTTGGCGTAACAGCCCTGACATTTTGCCGAAGGCGAACGTAGAGAAATGTGTTCATTGCAGATGGAGTAGCGTCTCCAAAAAAGTGCGCCGACGCCCGAAAGCTCCCCTGATGGTATAGATCTCCCCACGTATGAATCGCTAACCGCGTAAGCATCCGGCGTCCAAGCTCTTCGCAAGTGACACTCAGTCTGGGGTCATGCGCCAGGACCATGCGGGGAGAATACAGAAATTTGACATTCATGTACTTCGCCAGGCGTCTCCAGGCCTGAACTGTGCAATCGACCGTAGTGGGGTCGCGAGTCCCCGGTTGTACCTCTGTGTAAAGGTACCCTGATGGCTGCGCAGGCCTCATGAACCCATCCTCAACTGCAAGGTGGGCCATAAAGGGGGGGGGATGGAGCCAGTAAACCGCGAAGTGGCCTTGGGCGCAGTCGTAATATTTCTGAAAGTTAGGGACATCGAGCCCCCCCTGATGATAGGGCAACATGAGTGTCCGTAGTCCGATCCGGGCCTGTTTCCCACCCCAGATTAGCCGAGAAATCTGGGAGTTCAGGGTCTTGAAAAAAAATGCCCCCGGACTATAGGGGATATTGGTAAACAGGTACAACAATTTGGGAAGCACCACCATCTTGATCAGGGAGATGCGTCCCGCCATGGACAGAGGGAGGTGGATCCATTGCGTGATTTGGTCCATGAGTTTGTCCAAGACAGTCCCGTAGTTAGCTCTGATCATGGCTTCTTTATTCCTGGTTACCCGCACCCCCAGATAAGTAAGCTCGTCCGCCTCCCACACCAAGGGATAATCCAGCGGGAACCACGTGGTATTGTCAGTCAGGGGGAACAAAGCAGACTTCGCCCAGTTAATTTGTACGCCCGCTATGGCTCCGATCTTAGTCACCTCACGTAATAATGGGTTGAGATTTTCTCGCGGCTTGTGGACGAACAGGGTCATGTCGTCCGCATATAACGCGATGAGGAGTTGGCGCTCCGGGTAAATCAGAGAGCGATGCTTGTGGTGTTGTCGCAGCTTGGCCGCCAGCGGCTCTATGGCAATGGCAAATAAGACGGGAGAGAGGGGGCACCCCTGCCGGGTGCCTCTGTGGATAGTGAAGGGGGCAGAGCGGGACCCGTTCAGCAGAACCGTGGCCTGAGGATGTCGGTATAACAGCCGGATCCAGTCAAGAAAATTGAAGGGCACGCCCATCCGCTCCAACAAGGCCAGGAGATAGTCCCACTCCAGGGTGTCGAACGCCTTGGTGGCGTCCAGGAAAATCGCAGCGGCCTCACAACTGGGATCAATATCCTGCATCACCGCTTGCAAGGTGCGCAGATTATGGGACGTCGCCCGGTTGGGGACAAACCCGGCCTGGTCGGGGAGGACCAGACGCTCCATCAGAAGATTGAGGCGCGTAGCGAGAATCTTCGCTAGGATCTTGCTATCTGTGTTCAATAAGGAGAGGGGCCGATAAGAGTCGCAATGCTCCGGGGGTTTGCCCGGTTTCAGCAGGGATGTTATGAGGGCTTCGCGCATCGTCTCCGGCAGGGTGCCCTCCTCAAGGGCGGAGTAATACAACCTCTTCAGTATAGGGGCAAGAACGTGGAGGAAGGCCTTATAGAAGTCTATCGGCAAGCCGTCTGATCCGGGCGCCTTTCCAGACTTCATGGACATTATCGCCTCCTTTATCTCATCCAGTTCTAGTTCGTGGTGCAGGAATTTCTGCTGGGATGGGCCTAGCCACGCTATCGCGGTGTCCTCAAGGTACTCCCGCAGAGCTATCGGAGTAGTCCTGCGGGAGGTGTACAAGTCCATGTAATGTTCGGTAAGGACTTGCAGCTGGGCCGATAGATCCCTTTGTGGGACCCCCTGGCCATCCAGAAGTGTGGATACGTAATTTCGGTACCTAGGGGGGCGTACCGCAACGGCCAAAGCTCTACCGGGCCTGTCTCCCTCCCCATGTAGCCGCGCAACATAAGGCTTCCCTAAAAACTTACACTCTTTGGCTGCAGCGGCAGTGTATTCGGTCACTTTTTCCCTAAGACGTGCCGCGACCGTGCGATCGTGTGGGGTCCGTGCCAGTTCCTGTTCCAAGAGGAGCAACTCAGACTCACGTTTGCGCACGTCCCCGCGCAGAACCTTAAGAACCCCCCCGCCTCTCGCCATGCACCATCCCCGCACGGTAACCTTGAAAGCCTCCCACACCGTGGTGAATTGGGAGACTGAGGCAGTATTACGGTCAAAGAAGTCTGTTATGTCTTCCTCCAGTTCCGCCATAAAGGCAGAGTCAGTGAGGTGCGCGGGGTTGAGACGCCAATTCAAGTATGGGGAGGTATCAAGGGGAATGCGGAGCGATAGCAAGACAGGGGAGTGATCGGAGAAAGTCCGGGCCAGGTGACGCGCCCCGAGCAGCCACGGGGCAATGCCTGCCGAGAGAAAGATATAGTCGAGACGAGCCCATGTCGAGTGTACAGCAGAATGATGTGTGCCCTGTCTGAGTGTCGGGTGAAGGTGTCGCCACGCATCAACCAGTTGGTGCTTATCCGTTAAGTGTACCAAGTTGCGCTGGGTGCGCGAGTAGTGTGACGGCTGCGGGTGCGACCTATCCATTGCGGGTCTAAGTGCAGTGTTGAAGTCTCCCCCTAGGATGACATGAGAAATACCTAACGTGTGTATCTTACCCCACATGTTCAGAAGTGTTGCCGGGTCGTCCACGTTGGGTCCGTAGTAACATGCGAACAGTATTGTGTGTGAATGTAGTTTCCCCCAGATCATGCAATATCTACCACATGGCCCCACCTCAGTGCCCGCCGGAATAAACCCCACCCCACGTCGGACCAGTATAGTCACCCCCCTAGCATAAGTCGAATAAGATGAAAAGACCCTACACGCAGCCCACCGCGATGCAAAGGGGGGGCTCCCCCCCGGCCGCAAGTGCGTCTCTTGAAGCATGGCTAGAGATACATGTTGCCTATCCAGGTATCCCAGGACCTGACGGCGCTTTCTCGGGTCATTCAGACCTCGCACGTTCCAGGAGACAATCTGGAACTGCTGCACTGGCTCAGTGTTCTCTATGCTCCCCATGGATCCAGGCCCAATAACACATGACCGGTAGACGCAGCATGGGACAACTCATAACACGCGTGGTAACAACATGAGAGGACATTCCTGGGGACAACAGCAAATACCCAACCCCACCCCTTCGCAACCAGGTAGTCAGTGGTAGAAAATCGAAAACGGAACCCATACCCACCCATGCCGGCAACCCCAACTGGCCGGGAATAAGAGCCCCACCCTGCCCACCCCATCCCCACCAAAACCACCCCAACTAGAAAAAACTTTAGAGTAGCGACCCCTACCCCACATGAGGGGGGGGTGCAGTGGGGTTCGCCCATCGGGGGGATAATGCCCAGGGGGCGCCCAACCAGCCTCCCATCTCCCTTCTTACACCCACGAGGACCAGACGGCTAGTCTAGCCTCTCAATGTGGGACGGAGATGGGTGACCGGGCAAAGACATTAGCAGTGACCAGTTCGAGCATTGATAACAGTAGAAAGGTTACCTCACCGTTGTGTGTAGCCTCTAGAGCAGATATAAGCAGCAGTGACACATTAAAATGTCAGTGTCTCTAAAGCGAGAGGAGTCAATCTTGCTGTGCCATCGGGGAGGGTGATCTAGAGCGATGCTGTCCATCTCTGTCCCGAGCATTGTCCCTCTTGTGGCGTTTAAGAAAGTCTTCCACCTGCTGAGGTTGCTGAAAAAAGAGTTGTTTACCATTGTGTGTTATTTTCAATTTCGCTGGATACAGCATGGCGTACGGTATCTTCTGTGCTCGTAATTTCTTCTTGACAGCAGCAAATTTGCGTCGAGACTCCTGGACAGTGGCGGTAAAATCAGGGGAGAAGGATAATGTTTCATTGCCGTAGCGCACAGTTCCCAATTCCCGCGCCCGGCGCAGCACGGCATCCCTGTCTCTGTAGTTCAGGAATCGAGCGATGATGGGCCTCGGAAGGGATCCAGGCGGAGGGCGGGCGGCCAAGGATCTGTGTGCCCTCTCCACGATAAGGTGTGGGGAAAAGGAGTCCCTTCCAAAGAGTTCAGTCACCAGGTTTTCAACGAAGGTCTCAACTTTCCCAGTGTTGGTGGACTCCGCAAGGCCCAGAATGCGAACATTATTGCGTCGGGAACGGGCCTCCAGGTCCTCATTCTTGTCCGCGATGATTTTGAGGAGTCGGTCCATTTGTGTCATTTGTTTGCTCGAGGAGGCAGCGCCGTCCTCAAGGGAAGAGATGCGTTCCTCAGTCTCCTGGATGCGGGCATCATGCTGGTCCAGTTTAGCTACGACTCCATCCAGTCGGGCATTTATGGTGTCGACCTTGGAGTCGATGGAAGTTAGGCTCTGTCTCATGCCCAGCAAGAGGGACTTCCAGTCCTCGTCCGGGGCTTCGGCGAGCGGAGGCGTCCTCTCCGCGCCATCCGACGGAGGGGGGTTTCTCTTGGCCTCGTAGGGCAGTTTGGACTGGCGTGTCTCACTGCGGCCCATGGCGCGGCGATGATCCGACCCCACCGCTACTCCCTCTGTCCCACCAGAGGGGAGGTTCGGCCGGAACCCGACGGGGGGGGAGCCCACCGTCCACGTCCGCCCCGCCGAAGTGCAAGCTCAGCCCCAAAGCAACTGGCAGGCGACAGGGGCCCAAATACGCCCAGGGTCAGACCGGTTCCCGGAAGGGTCTATGACAGCCACGTAAGCGGGGGCGATGAGGCTAGGACATCAGGGGTCGTCGTGGGGCGAGTCAGGAGGCCGTAGTGCAGATAGGGCCCAGACTGGGTGTAGGGATCAAATGGCCCAGGGGCAGCCAGCTGTAGTCTCCCCTCCCCGCCGCACACCAGTCCGGAGGGGCACACACGCCAGCAATGCAGGCCAAAGGCCCAGCGGTAGGAAGGGTCCGAACCCAAAAGGGTTCCTATGCAGCACCCCAGGTGGCCGGACGCAACAGCAGTCCCCGCGGCGTGGCCTCCACCCAGGCAAGGGCTACGCTCCTCCAGGCGGCAGCGAAGGCGGAAGCATCTTCCACGCCCCGGGGGGGGGGACCCGCTCAAGCCACGGGAGCGTCAGAGGCCTCCAATTATGGATTGTGGTGGGGGCTGCAAGGCTCCAGCCAGTCCAGGGGGCGATGCCTGAGACCCCACAGGCGGAGGGCGGCAGGGCATCGCGGCGCAGCAAGTCTATATCAAGATGGCAGCTCCCGGGTCCAACGCGTTGCACAGCCTCCAAATTCAGCGGCAGCGCCGCATCCAACAGCCAGCGGCGGGCAGCCCAAGGCCCGAGGCCTCCCCCTCCGGCCCGCAGGGTGTCCTACAGCGGGTGAGCCCTCTCTGCGTGGATGGGGCCCGTGCAGCGGGCCGCGACACCTCGGGTCTTGGGAATATACCTCGGGGGGGGGGACCTCCGCCAACGGTCCGGCGCGGCAGCCAGCCGCGGGTAGGGATCAACGATGTCTCCGTCTCCCCAGCACCTCTTGCCCAGGTAGTAGTCGGGCGGCAGCGCCGCAGGAATCCCGGCTCCTCCACCTCAGTGACGCAGCACACCCAGCAGGTCTCCGCCTCAGTAGCCCGCAGCAGGCCTCCGATCCCCGGGGTCCCCTAGCGCACAGCCGCCGATCAGGTCAGGACACTCGTCAGGGCCCTCCACCGCTCCAAAGAAAACCACAGCTATCTCGGCTCGCCAGAGTGCTAGCGCTCCGTTTCAGATCCCGTTAGGCTCCGCAAAGTCTCACACGTGCAGCGGTGAGGGTTGTAGGTAGAACAGCCTGGTCAGGATAGTATTAAGGATGGTGATAGTGCCCGGTCGGGCGAGAGCCTCACTCCAGTGCGGCCATCTTGGATTAGCGCCACCTAGCGCCCCCATGAATCCCTATATCTTGACATATTATTGGCAGGTAGACTTATAAGAAGTAGAGATGTGTATAATATCAGTAATTGTCTTTCATATAATTGTGCAAAATGTCAGGAAAATTACGTGACATCACATGTAATTACACAGAATATTTCATTATAAATTGGGTCCCTCCATCAGCTTCTGACACAGATGCATGTTGCTCTGAAAATTAAATAGGGTAACACACGCTCTGCAAACAGCAGCCACTTGTGTTCTGGTTGTTCATATTGTTCCAGCACTATCATTTTGGGGCAAAATGTGTCATAATTATGAAACGTGTTGTAATGCTATAATTTCAGAATTGTTTTGTAACAATGGTAACACAAACTTCCTGAAAATATGCAAATTACGCCAGTGGAATTAAAATTTTGTGCCACCCAAATGGAAAGGCTGATTTACATGGGGCCCGCCAATAAAATTATTTTAGCATTTGAGGAGAAGATGGGTGCAGTGTTTTCAGTAAAGCCCGCTCACAGCACTGCTGTCGTTCCACTGCCCTATGATTATGCTTACCATTGTGAATTCAAAAGTGGTTGGCAGTCCTTTATTGCTATTAATTTACAAGATGAATATGTCCAAATATTTTGATGTCATTTCATAATATACTTTTATGTCATGCTCTTCAACCAAATAGAGTCCTTCCATACATTTCACTGAAAATATGCAGTGTCCTATGCAGTGATTCTAGTTTATAATTTATTTAGATCTTTTATATAGAAGTGCATGTCACCTTTCAATCACTTCAGAGTACTGCGATTTTATTGACAAGATCCAAGTGGAAGCAGGAGGGATTTTTGTGAGTGTGTGATAATTCAGTCAAACCCCAGTCTAATACGCTCAGCTTTCCACCCCTCTCCTGCGTGAAGGTTTTTGTGGTTACTTTAAAAAAAAAAAAGGATAACTTTACATTAAATAAACCATTTGGTGAAAATTATGTTAATAACATTGCATATTTCACTGCTCAAAAAAGAAAATGATAACAGAAGAGCCAGGTAGCCAGGCTGTGTCTGAAATCCCCTTTTTTGAGTTCCACCAATCCCATCATTTACCCTCACCTCAGTCAACTGTTAAATGCTCCATAGGTATGCCACCCTCATATACTCCTCACCTGATTGTTTCTCCGCCTAATGGCAATGCTCAGTAATGTTGGTCTCTGTTACTGCTATCATAGATGACTAGTTATCTGTCTCTGAGGTTTGCCTCTTTATTGAGGGCTGGTTGAGCAAAAGTGTCCTAAACTCAGTGGATCAAAAATGTAAATACTCATTCTGTACAACAAACCCCTCTCCCATGTCACATTTTCTTTCCATTTGTGTCTATGTCACAAAGAGGATCTCAATTGTCTATCCCAGATTATGCAGTGAATGGCAAATGCCCTTTCTGTTTTAGGCTCTTGAGGTAAACCCACCCTTAAATCAGTCAAACTTTGTTTGCAGATGTTTTGAGAATCCTTATTGCCTCCAGGCTGATTCATGTGAAATGACACCTCCCATGACCAGGTAATGTCGCTGACACCCTCCAGAATGTACAGAACATTGCTGCACTACTGGGCCACAAGAAGAGGAAATAAGGCCTTATCATTCTTACCTAAAATAAGCTCCATCAAAGCCCCATTTCTGTCTGAAACTACACTCATTAAACTTACCTGACAGCTTATCAAAGTGTAATCAACATGTCTTCAGTGATCGCCCAACAAGAGACTACCAGGATCCCATGAGACCAAATATATATTTTTGCCGTTAGCCAATGTATTTGTTTAGGTTGATGAGCCGCTTCCTCAACAGTAAAATGTTGCTATTACCATAAATAAACACAATAAGCATTGACAAGCCCAAAAGGCTGCTGACCAACACCAGGATTACTGGATTTGCCAATGCTTGGTACGTGTTTGGAGAGACCTCGAAAACACAGAATTTTGCTTTTCTTGAAGGTTTGAAATTTCCTGCATTTTCCCCTGCAGATAAAGAATATCCCAAACACCTTATATATGCCAGTTGGAAGTGCAACGATCGACCCAAAGGAAAATAGAGTGCGGCAAAGTGGAGGCAAAAAGTTTGTATCAGAGATCTAAATTCAATAATGTTGCTGCCCAGCTTCTCAGGAGCAGCAGATTGACAGTGTGATTCCGGAGGTATCACACAATTATCCACAATGTCTGCAGCACAGTTGCAGCTTCATGAGGGACTTTTGAGTCCACTTACCTGTTCGCCTGACGCTTGTTGCCGCTGTTGCTGCCCAGGAGGGTACTGGCCGCACCGCACCGCCGTCACCATCACGCTGCTGCCATCCACGCGCTAGCGCTGCTGGCGCCCACGGCAGAGAGCGGGGACTACAGCCCCCAAGCACCCCTGCGGCCGCTGACGTTGCAAACGCGCCCGGAGGCGCTTTAAAATCGCGCGCCATTCTCGGAGGAGCGGGGGATCTCTCCAGAGTCCACTTACCTGTTCGCCTGACGCTTGTTGCCGCTGTTGCTGCCCAGGAGGGTACTGGCCGCACCGCACCGCCGTCACCATCACGCTGCTGCCATCCACGCGCTAGCGCTGCTGGCGCCCACGGCAGAGAGCGGGGACTACAGCCCCCAAGCACCCCTGCGGCCGCTGACGCTGCAAACGCGCCCGGAGGTGCTTTAAAATCGCGCGCCATTCTCGGAGGAGCGGGGAATCTCTCCAGAGTCCATTTACCTGTTCGCCTGACGCTTGTTGCCGCTGTTGCTGCCCAGGAGGGTACTGGCCGCACCGCACCGCCGTCACCATCACGCTGCTGCCATCCACGCGCTAGCGCTGCTGGCGCCCACGGCAGAGAGCGGGGACTACAGCCCCCAAGCACCCCTGCGGCCGCTGACGCTGCAAACGCGCCCGGAGGCGCTTTAAAATCGCGCGCCATTCTCGGAGGAGCGGGGGATCTCTCCAGAGTCCACTTACCTGTTCGCCTGACGCTTGTTGCCGCTGTTGCTGCCCAGGAGGGTACTGGCCGCACCGCACCGCCGTCACCATCACGCTGCTGCCATCCACGCGCTAGCGCTGCTGGCGCCCACGGCAGAGAGCGGGGACTACAGCCCCCAAGCACCCCTGCGGCCGCTGACGCTGCAAACGCGCCCGGAGGCGCTTTAAAATCGCGTGCCTTTCTCCGCGTCGCGGGACGCGCGCGGGCGGCGCCGGGCTGAGCCCGGGCAGAGGGCGGGCCGTCTGTGGCCGTCAGAGGCAGGAGGAGGCAGGGCAGGGCCACGGAACTCTGAACGTCGCACAATCAGTAAGTGAACATTTTGAGGGTTATCGTACATGTCTATGCCGTCGCTGATGACGAAATCCAAGTCCACTAATCAACCCGGTGCAGGGGATAAGAGGACTATGGACAATTACTTGGTAAAAGTTGTGAACAAAATTAACAAAGACCGGAGACTTTCTTTGGGCAGATCGTCCTCCAAAGCCCCCTTAGTGGACACATACTGAAATACCTGCTGAAAGTTGTAAGGATATTACTGGCAATGTTGTTGGGTTTGTTGATGTTGATGTACCCCCTGAAACGGATATTATTGGAAGTTTCGATGAACCCTCTTCCCCATTGAATTCCTCTATCCTCTCCACTAGTGTTTGCCCTAAAACCATGCCCTCTCCTTCCCCGATGCAGAGGAAATTGCGGGCATGCAGGAAAGTGCAAGTGAAGAGAGTGGGGACTTATAAACCAAAAAAGCAGGGGTCTTCTCAATCAGGCAGGGGGGCCTCATTAGACTCGCCCAAAGATATATCAGGGAATAATGACAAGGCGGAGGGGGTCTTTTTGCATGCTGATTCAATAGGACAATTGGCGTCAATTTTTGAGACCAAATTAGAGTCTATCATTAGTCCACTGTTGGCGAAACTAAGGGTAATTTCAGATGAAGTGGATACATTAAAGGGTCTTTTGGCTTCCTATGAAAAACGATCACCCCCTCTGTTATCCCATACTGTTCATAAACCCATAGATGGCGCTACGGATTCTATTTTGCTGCCGTCTGATACTCACAGTATGGGAGCCCCCTCGGTCACGGGGGACAGCCGTCAAACAAGTCGGCCGTTGATCGCGCTTCCCATTGGGCCAACAGTTGTTGCACCTTCTACTGTAGCCAATTCATCAGGGAAAGTAATTCCTACACATACATGTCCAACTAATAATCAGAAGCCTGTAGCTAAGGGAAATGATGGACATATTAAGCATAAGAGAATCGTTAACCTCCCACCACAGTGTGCCCCCTACACAGTGGTATTGATTAATGTTCCGGAGGCCGACTCTAGTATGCTTAACTCAAGTCAGGAATCTCACGATTCCTTAAAAAAAACAAATCACTTGCCTGGCTTAACAAAAATTGCGGGTTTCCACTGGCTCTGGCCAAAGATATTTTATCCACTCGCAGAGCCAGTTGGATAGGAGAAGGAAGGAAAACTACCTCGGGGGACTGTATAATAGTGAACTTTAGATACCCACAGCATGTGGCAACCGTCCTCCTAAGAGCTGCCTCCCTACCCCACCAAGTCAACATGGTTTCTGCTAGGCCTTTAGGTTATTTTTACAGCTATTTAGATAGCTTACAATTGTCAAGGCCCCAACAGATCGAGCCGTTTGAACCTGGTTTAATTAGGGGTGGGGGTAGTTACCCATCCTTTTTCCCACTAAAAGCCCCCCAGTACTTTAATAGAAGGAACATGCAGCTTAATGAGGAATTAAGTTGGCAAAGGGATTATACCATCCCCCTTTTTAATCATTACTCTGCCCTGTCCTCTCTGGAGGAAAACGATTGACTGCCCGATATTACCAGGAATACGAACAAGATCATAGCGAGGGGTGACCTTACTGATAAAGTGGTAACTGTTCCCTTATCGCCCCCACCGGAACCTGTTACGCTGGATGTTGTTATGGAGAACACAGGAATTAGGAATAATAATCAGAATAGCTGTATTATCGCAGACACCCCTTTTAATCTAGATTTCTCCCCGGTAGACCCTGCAAATGTCCACACAGTGGGCAAGTGTGACCCTGATACAGCCTATCGCGTTGTTACGTGGAATATCGCTGGGTTGAAAAAGAAGTTAGATTCCCCTCTGTGGAAGGACTTTATTAACAAGGGGTATGACATAATATGTCTTCAAGAAACGTGGTGTGAGGAACCTATCTTTATCGAGGGATACCTAGCACACAGCTTGAATGCAGTGAGCTCAAATGTTGGAAGAGCTAAAGGTGGTCTCTTGCTTTTAATATCAACTAAACTTAGATTTTGTAAGGTTAAAAGCTGTGTTTCTGTGGATGTCTACTCCCAGATTTTATGTCTAGAGTTTGAAAAAGGAAAAGATTTGTTGCTGATAAATTTTTATAATAATGTATTCACTGCCGACAGAGGTAACATTCTGACTCAGCTCGAAAACGAGATTGAGAGGACAATGGCAGCCATAGGTCACCAATCTATAATCCTCTGGTTGGGTGATTTTAATATAAGTCCTTGCCCTTATGCCTCTAGTAATCCATGTGGCCTAGCAAGGGAAAGTGGTATCTCGGAGGGATTTGATTGTTTACACTTCCCACACTGTAAGTATGGCACTAATCTTAATATGATGCTAGCAAAGTTTGATTTAGATATGCTAAATTGCACAAAAAATAGCCCCAACGTTAACTGTCCAACATTTACTGGAAGAGGAGCCAATTCATATATTGACCATATTTTATTATCCAGTGATTGTGCATATACCAACTTGAGTGTTAATGAACAGATCTTAAGTGATCATAATAGCATTTCTTTATCATTGCACTGTTGGGGACCCAAAAATATGGATGCTAGCAATAGCATTAATTTTATTGAGGCCATACGACCCAATGGGTTCAGGATCAAATGGACCAAGGTTATCCCGCACGAGTTGTTGGCGGAGGTTTTAAGCAAATGTACTATGGAGATAAATTATTGTCTTAGTGATGAGGTACACCCGAAAGCTATATTGAATCACCTATGTACCATTAACGAAGCTATCGACAACCTACTTACCAGACCATGTAAGGGGAAAAAAGAAACTAACACCGGGTGGTTTGACAAAAATTGTACACAGGCTCTTCATGCTTTAAAACAGGCGATGAGCTCTAAACCACGTGATTGTATCATAATTAAAATTTGTCGTCTTGCTTATAAAACATCACTTAAGACAAGGAAAAAAGTTCTCCAAGAAGAGGCCTGGGACAACCTCAGCTGCGCGGCTGAAACAAACAATAGTAAGCTATATTGGCAAACAATAAATAGTCCTTTCCTAAAAACGGATTCAATGCCAGAAATAACCTCACATGTCGATTGTCAATCATGGATGCTTCATTTTTCTAATATTTTTAATCCGGATAGGTTGATTTTAAATTCCCATACGGAGACTGTGTACACCTGGCCCAGATTGCCTCTAGATATCGGCCTTGATGAAGTATACGAAGGCATACGTAATAGTAAGGGCGGTAAGGCGCCAGGTCCGGATGGAGTCCCGCTGGACTTGTATAAATCCGAGTTAGATATGTGGGCCCCCATCCTGACCAGGTTTTTTAATGCAACAGTGGAGGGTCAAATGCCAATTTCCTGGGGCCAGTCTATAATTATTCCCCTGTTTAAGAAGGGTTCCAGATCTGAGGCAAGTAATTACCGTCCCATTTCTCTTTTAGATGCATCAATAAAAATATTGAGCAGAATAATTTTAAATAGGTTGGAGACATGGGCTGAGGACAATTTGAAAATCTCAAAGGCGCAGTATGGATTCAGGAAAGGTCTGGGGACATTGGAACAGTGTGTTAATTTAGACCTCCTCATACATAAATACACCGTTGCTAAGGAGGGGAACCTTTTCCTTTGTTTCGCTGACCTCAGCAGTGCCTTTGATCTTGTAGACCATAACATCCTTTGGGACACCCTGTTAAACCTCGGTGCCCCCAAAGAGTGCGTTTTTTTCCTGGCCCGGTTATATTCCGGTCTATCATGTAAAGTACGCTATGGCCCTATGGGAGAATGTACACCTTTTTTTAAAGTTGCTCGAGGGATTCGCCAGGGGTGCGTTTTGGCCCCGTTTTTATTCTCATTATTTATAAATGAAATTGATATGATTTTAAGCAAATTATCCTCAGACGCCCCATCGATAGATGGTAGCGCCACCCCTATTTTATTATACGCAGATGACGCAGTTCTTTTATCACGAACACAGAATGGTTTGCAACGCCTTATAGACAGATTTGTTTTGTTTACCAAAGAGAGGAAACTGATTATTAATAAAAGTAAGACTTTTGTTATGACCTGTGGAAAGAGGGTGAAATCTAACTCCTCTTTCTTCATTGACAAAGAGAAAATACAATCGGTCAGCAGTTTCTGCTATTTGGGGATAACATTTTCAGGCGATGGGAAATGGTCTAAAGAGGACGACACTGTGAGGTTAAAATTGAACAGAAACACCAGCAGTATTTTTAGATTTGCGGCAAAGTTAGGGCAAAGGAGAGTGAAGGACATGATGGCTATTTACAAAGCTAGGTGTATTACATCTGCCTTGTACGGGGCAGGAGTTTGGGGCCATCATCCTGTTGAGGGTTTACAGAGCGACGAAAACAAATTTTTAAAGAAACTGCTATGTGCCCCATCCTCGGCCCCCAATGTTTTAACCCACTTGGAAGCCGGTATTGATTTTATTGCGGACTTAGCCGCATTATGCCCATTGCTGCTTTGGCGATCCATCTGGTCTAAAGCAGAGACAGTATTTACACAATCAATTATTAAAGACTGTCTGAAACTTGATAACTTATCTCGTATACCTTGGCTTAGTTATATCTACTACTGGTTTAATCTTCTGTTTGAATGCAATATTCGTCTGAACCCTGAAGCAGCAGCACTGATACCAAAGAAAGACATAAAATCGAAGTTCCTAGCGTTTAAGAATGTGGCTAGAGAAAATCAGTCCAAAAAACTAAAAACAGTTGCTTCTTACTTAGACCTGAATTTAAGGAGAGGTTTTCAGACATATTTAGAGATCGTGACTTATAACCAACACAGATTTGTCCTAACCCGATTAAGGCTCGGGATTGTGCATCATTTAGTCTCATTCCCGGACATAAAGATCAAATCCAATATGCTGTGTCCTTGTGATAACATTTCAAAACAAAGCTGTTGTCACTTTTTATTGTTTTGTAAGTTTTATTGTCATTTTAGGAAATTTTATCTAAAACCTATTCTTTTAAATAATAAGATACGCACCACTGAATCAGCAATGAAGTTCCTTACAACTCTAGAAAGTCCGGATACTTGTTTTTTTGTGGCATCTTATGTGCTTAAATGTATGAGTATAAGGAAATCATTAATCTGCATCGAATAGTTTCTTTTGCTATATACTCTGTACTTATAGGTACCCCCCAGATTATGATATGCACCTGGTAGCATAAGATAACTCCGGATGAATTTAGTATTTATAGGATTGTACTACACTTATTATTCATGCTTATTTGCACATATTAGACAATTCACTTGGAATTTGCACATTGTTATTAATGCAATGTGAATGCTCGTTGGAAATTAAGTTTAATACTGGATTATTTAATGAAGCATTATGCACTTTAATTATGTGTTAAATATTGTTTTTTTCTGTAATGTCCGGTGTATATGACATCCTAGTCTGATATGTTTTTTAAATGTTTGTTCTGCTTTTATGGTTGTATTTTACATACCGAATAAAGCTTTTGAACTTGAACTTGACACCTCGAGTCACAGACTATGGGACTGATTTAGAGTTTGGCAGACTAGGTTGCTCCGCCACAAAATGTGACAGATATCCCGTCCGCCATATTATGAGTCCATTATTTCCTGTGGCACTTCTAATATGCTGGATGGATATCCGTCACATTTGTCATGGAGTGACCTGTCCACCAAACTCTAAATCTGGCCCTAAGGCTAATTGTCAACAGTCCTTTCTGCCTCACCCATATTGTCTTAGGACCTGATCTACTAACGTGATTCTTTAATTATTTCTAGAAAACATGTCAGTTTATTCGCTGCCTAGTGTACAACAATATATGCACATATATGAAACAGCAATGTGAAGCAAACTAAAATGCTAATACAAATGGAATGTGTGCACAAAGTCAGAAATTCTTCCAACATACCACAACAAAGATTCCATTTTGAGTCCCCTTTTAATAGTTTGCCATTTCTGTATGAAAGCATTCCTCCTTTACAGCCCCCTGTAGCTACCCAACAGATAATACATTACAGTGGGTTGCCTTTTGCACAACTGTTTTTCGTTCCATGTGGAAGCCAATTGGCAAGTATAGGAAAAGCCACATTAATTTAAAAAAAATAGAACAATGATGTATTTAGCGCAGTTTGGCAAATAATCTTGCACATGGACAACTTTATTTTCCACAATAACACATTTTTATTTTTAACTGCGTACTTTGTTGGATTGTGGTCTAAGCATGCACTGTTCCATGTGCTAGTACTTGCACTTGTAGCCAAGAATGTACTATAAATATATCTGTGCATCTTTCACAATCCTTTACAGATGTGGATGGAATAATCCAGTCCAAAAGTTTAATTTATTATTTATTTATGTATAATTGTCTACATATTAAGTTAGTGAGAAAGATTATGCTTACACATGAAAAGGATACTTAAAAGTTTTTATAAACTTTGGTTTCAGGATGTTTTTCAATGGGGGTCAGTGCTCTGAATGTAAGGACTTTTTTTTGGATTGTCTCTTTATCTTGAATAACGTCCAACTACAACAAAGTGTACATTGTGCTGTTGCTAGGTTCATGGGTGCTTCGGCCATGTTTTTTCTTTATGTCGTGGAGCTAGTTGAGGTTAATCTTTTTCATAGAAAGCTTAGGCTTTGATTCACTGACAATTTGCACATCTAAGTTCATCTTCCATGCACAAAAGATGTCAGGCAGAAATGACAGATCTTGATTCAAAGATTAAAGGTCTGTAAACTTTTACGCCTGTGAATGGAACTTTGGACAGTGGAAATTGTTCATATTGGGTGGATGTTTCACAGTTGTGAATTTAGGATTAAGAGCAGGAACAAAAATGTATAGGTTACGGATAGCTGGACGCCAGTCTCCAGGGCAAGGTATGGTACACCTATCATTGAGGGTGTTCACTAACAGTTTTTTTGTATAGATATATTTAGGTGAAAGTATTGATTATGTGTAAAAACTGGTTGTAAAATCGTACTGACACCCAAATATTTTAAGAGATTCTGGAGTGATGGATTTTTTCACATAGGAATATGTTTCTATGTAGAGAAAAAAGTTACAACGCAAAGTAATATATCCTGAAATGTAAAGATTCCTACACTACCATTTTCTAATCTCTGGATCATTATATAGTGCAAAGATAATCAACAGGAAACACATGGGAAACTCAGTCGCGAAGCCAGTGGCTTATCTACAGTATGCAAATTGAAGAGAAATTATCAGAGCGTAAACTGGTTTATCTTTATGTGTACTGACTATGAAAAATCTAAAGGCAGTCATGAAAAAATGCTTAATCTGGCCATTCTGTTGATGATCATGAGGATTTTAGTGGTAATGATAATATTAGCGATGTAAGGATTTTGTTAAGCAACAACTTCACACTGGAGTAATCCCACTGTGCCTTAAGAAGATGTAGAAACTATATTACTATAGTTTGTAAATGAGAGGGGGGTTTCAGAAGCAAGACATATGGTTAGTTGTGGAGCATATATTTACTAGGAAATAGATCCAAAGACAAGTGACAGTCACAGAAGGGTAGCAGGCTCCAAAGGAGTATGTCTGAAAGGTCTGTGTAGTGAAGAGAAAATGAGTTTGTAAATATGAGTTTGCTACTTTGGTTTTGAAGTGACCAACTGTTCCTGAGACACACAGTGCCAACGTCATATATGAATTTGTCGATAAGAGAGTGAATTTCAAAATTGGAATATTTCATGATGGGAAGCCAGTGAAGTGTTTTTAGGTCAGATAAAATAAAGTCCTAATGAAACTGTACAAGTGTGCAAACTGTCACTCTATGGATAGTGGACTTTTGGATGCCTCTCTGAGGCAGGCCAGAGTAAACCAGAGCTGCCACAGTGGTACATTTGATGGCAATGTTTTCTGGGAATGTGGATACAGGAAACATCTTCTGTAGCAATTTGCATTTAGCAACTCCAAGAAGCAGTTGCGGAGAATTGCCTTTTGAGTGGCTGATATTCATTGTGGCTCAAAGGGTAATACAATTGTAGGTGGGTGAGAGGATCACTCTCAGCCATTGATGTGAAAGTAAAGAAGTATTGTGCATCACCAGAACTATTTTTACTTTTGACTCAATAGGTTGTTTATCATTAGAGCATTAATGAGTTGAAGCCGAGTGCAACCCTTAAAAGAGCAACATTTTTGTCCTTCAGGAAGTACTGCAAAATATTTTCAGCATATATTTGAGAATGTTTTTTATGACTGCCGGTTAAATTGGCTAGACTTCTCAGGCATTAAAAAGTGAGAGTGACAATGAAGAGCCCTGAGGAGCATCCCAATCAATGAGGGAATTGGACGACAAAACATGATACTGTTTGGTCTGTGTGGTTCATACTTGGAAAGAGAATTAGGACTTCTGCAAGACTACGTTGTTGCCACCAGCTGTATCAAATCAAAAACGAAAGGAAATGATGGACGGAGTGTTGAACATTGCAAGCACTCACCCCCAGTCAACTGATCTGGGTTTAATCCATCACCGTTCTTTAGCCCACTCTGCCACCCCAGTTCAGACATGGCCATATGCAAATCAGTCTGACCCTGTGCCTCATGGGAACAGTCCAGCCCGAACTGCCAAGCCATGTCTTCCCTGGACCGGAAACAAGCTTCCTAGGACCAGTTTCTGGCATTTCAGCCAGGCTTGCTTGAATCCAGTGGCAAAGTGAGCAAGGGACTCACGTCTGAGCATACCCTGCCAACTTATGGCGAACAAAGCAAAAACCAAAGGAACAAAGCAAAGTATCAGGCATTTTGTCTGCAGCTATTTCTTGATTAATGGTGTCAAACATTCCCAAAATGTTTAGCAGTCCAAAGGGCGCTGAGTTGTGCATGTCACAGATTCATATAGGTACATAGTGTAGAAGAATGTATATCCCTTCTTTAAGAAGAAAGCCAAAATGGCATACTTCAAAGATAGGGTGTTCTTCAGATATTTCTCTAATTGCAAGGTATCACATTTATCCAATGTATTAAGTATATTAGAAGGAAACAGTATGCTAGAAATTAGCCTGTGATTGGTTAGCTATATGAAATATTAGGCATTGGGTCTGCAATTATTTCTAGATCAACAGTGTCAAACACTCCCGTAATGTTTACCTGTCTGTAGGGTGCAGAGTTGCACATGTTGCAGAATCATATAGGTACATAATGAAGTAGAATGTATATCCCCCCCTTTAAGAAGAAAGCCAAAATGGCAAGTTCGAGGCATATGAGCTGCAGATTGTACACTTAGCATAGATCGCCATCTGGTGTTGGGCCCGGATGTTTGCAGTTTGTTTTTGGACAGTCTTTGGAAGTCACGAGTTCGGTGACTCCTCCTTCGGTCCGTACTGCGCATGGGCTTCGGCTCCATCCTCAGATTGTTTTTTTCCGCCATCGGGCTCGGATGTGATACTTCGTGCTCCGGCTTCGAACTTCTACGGTTCCAGCCTCGACGGAAAATCCTCGTTCTTCGAGTTTTCTTCATCCAATCTTCATCTCTCGAAGCGGCACTTTTCTCCATCCCGTACATCGGCACAGGCCTTCGGGCCCTCCTCGACTCCGGTCCCGGCCGATGGAAAGGACTCCGTTCAAAAAGTGCCCAAAATGTGGGTCTAAATTTCCCCACACCGACCTCCATCAGGTGTGTAACCTTTGCCTCTCTCCAGAACACGAGGCTAGAGACTGCCCCGCCTGTAAGTCTTTTCGATCTAAAAAGACCATCCGGGATCGAAGAGCTCGACGCACCATGGCGCACTCCTCGACCGCGGCTCCACCGGACATCTTCGGAGACGACGCCGAAGCTTCCGGGCAACTACACACCGAGCAGGAGGACGACGACGTCAGCGCTTCCGAGGCCGACGACTCCGACGTGGAGGACATCACACCGGCGCAGCGGGTCGTGAGTACTGTACCCCCTCCCACCCCGCGCCCAAAACCAAAGAGACTCCGGTTACACCCTCGCCTGCAGGCCTGGGCAAAACCAAGCACACAGCTTCTATCACCCCACCTTCGGGCCCGGTGTCAAAGTCTCACGGCAGCTCGGGCTCGAGCCAGCCGACGCCTGGTGCCGAAAAACACCATCCGGCACCGAAGAAAGTGATACCCAGCTCGACTCCGAAGCCACCGGTGCCGAAGCCTGGACTCTCGGTGCCGACCAAACACAAACACAAATCTGTCGGCACCGACGCTCCGGCGCCGAAAACTCCTTTGACGCCGAAAAAACCGGAGGCTCCAAAAAAGCATGGCGCACAGAGACCATCGAAGCCCTCGGCTCCGAAACCATCGGCGCCAGCGGACGATTCGGCGCCACTGGATCTGTTTACACCAGACCCTTTGCAAAAGACTCTATTTAAAGATCCAAAGACTGGGCTATTGACTTTAATTATCAAGAAAAGACGCCTTGACACTCCGGCTCCTCCTCCACCACCCAAGCGGAAGGACTCTGCTACTTCTCCCCTCAGAGTGCCCTCCCCACTACCTCCTCCTCTGCCTCCTCCACCTCCTCCACCCCCTCCCCCTCCCAGGTCTCCGCCACCCTTACCTCATCACTCCCCGACCCCGTCCCCAGATCCGGATGACGGGGATCCAGATTATGACCCGGCGGACGCCCCAATGGACCCCACTCCACCGGGGACCCCAGACCCATGGGAAGACTACAACAAGCCTGACATACCTGATATGCCTCAGGACGACCTATACCCATCCAGGCCGTCTCCTCCAGAGGACTCCTTAGGGTTTCACCACTTAGTGCAGAGAGCAGCACACTACCATGGGGTGGACATGCACAGCGAACCAGTGGAAGACGACTTCCTACTGGACACATTTGACATTCAGGACAAATCCACGTCTATTTTGCCCATGCTTAAAGGTGTCACCAAGCATGCTGCAGAGGTGTTCAAAGACCCTGTCAGGGCCAGGGTACTGAACCCTAGAATAGAAAAAAAGTACAAGGCGGCACTCACAGACCCTGCATACATTAAGGGCCCTGCTCCCTTAGATTCCCTAGTTGTCTCCACAGCTAGAAAGCGGGCTAACTCCCAATCCTCAGGAGAAGCCCCACCACCAGACAAAGAATCGAAACTTTTAGACGCGTCTGGCAAACGCACGGCCTCCCAAGCTGCAAACATGTGGCACATTGCAAATACACAAGCGCTACTTGCGCGCTATGACAGAGCACACTACGACGAACTTGAGGCTCTTATGCAGCACCTCCCCGAAAAACACAAGCGCAAGGCTCATGACCTGATACATGAGTGTAAACTAATTACAAACACCTCCATTAAGTGTGCCCTCGATGCAGCCGACACTGCTTCTGGAGCCATAAATACCAGTGTCCTGCTTCGTCGTCATGCCTGGCTCAGGATCTCAGGATCTCAGGGTTCAAGCCTGAAGTCCAGGCGTCCATACTAAATCACCCTTTTGACCAACAAACTCTCTTTGGGCCAAAGGTGGACGAAGCGTTGGAAAAGATGAAAAAGGACACAGACACAGCAAAGTCTATGGGGGCACTCCAAACACAGGCCCCTAAACGTTCCTTTCGACGCTCATCTTTTCGTAGCACAGGCAGAGGCTTCTCCACCGATAGCGCCTCTACCTCCTACAAGTCCCCTCCTCAAAATACCTTTTCAAAGGGCAACCAAAGGGGTGGTTATAGAGGCAACAACAATAAGGGCAGGGGCAAAACTAACACCACCCGTTCCGCAACCCCGCCCGCACAATGACTCCCCTTCCCTCCCCCCAGACCATCCCACTCCGGTCGGGGGCAGACTGCAAAACTTTATCCACGCATGGGAGTCCATAACATCGGACAAATGGGTGACCCAGAATTATTCGGTCAGGGTACTGTCTCGAGCTAACATCTACCCCACCCAATATCCCACCAAGGCACCGTCCAATGTCTCAAGAACATTCCACACTACTCAAACAGGAGGTGCTCTCCCTCCTCCAAAAACACGCTATAGAGCAGGTCCCCGTCAATCAGCAAAATCTAGGGGTCTTCTCTCTGTATTTCTTAATACCAAAGAAAGACGGGACCCTGAGGCCCATTCTGGACCTCCGGCCTCTAAATGCCTACATACATTCAGACCATTTCCACATGGTCACCCTACAACAAGTCCTCCCGCTCCTCTGTCAGGGAGACTTTCTCACTACCTTGGATCTGAAAGACGCATACTTTCACATTCCAATACACCCTTCTCACAGGAAGTACCTCAGGTTCGTGGTGGACGGTCAGCATTACCAATTCACGGTTCTCCCCTTCGGGGTCACCACCGCACCACGGGTGTTTACCAAATGCCTAGCGGTAGTAGCAGCACACCTCAGACGTCAACATATTCACGTCTTCCCTTACTTAGACGACTGGCTGATAAAAGCCGCGTCCTACCACCAATGTGTGCAACATACAAACAGCACCATCCAACTGCTCCACCAGCTAGGCTTCACGGTGAACTACCAAAAGTCCCACCTCATAGCATCTCACACAAAGCAATATCTCGGGGCCACTATAGACACCTCCAAAGGTATTGCCTATCCAAACTCAGCCAGAATCGCAAGCATACAAGCCTTGCGCAAAACATTCCTTCCTCAACACTCTCTTCCAGCAAGAGTGTTTATGAAGCTCATAGGAATGATGGCGTCTTGCATTTTCATAGTGCCCCATGCAAGACTCCACATGCGTCCACTTCAAGAGTGCCTAGCACAACAGTGGAACCAGGCCCAGGGTCAGCTGACGGATCTGGTGTTGGTGGACGGCCGCACCCATCACTCTCTGCAGTGGTGGAACACCACAAACCTTTCCAAAGGACGGCCGTTCCTGGACCCGGTTCCCCAGGTGATTCTAACAGCGGACGCATCGCTCTCCGGCTGGGGAGCGCACCTCTTACACCTCACAATGCAAGGTCTATGGACGCCACAGCAAAAATCGCTCCACATCAACCATCTGGAGCTCTTGGCGATCTTTCTAGCCCTAAAATCTTTTCAAAAACAGATTTCGGGCAAAGCAGTCCTCATTCGCACAGACAACATGACTGCAATGTATTATATCCAAAAACAGGGGGGGACACACTCTCCCCAGCTCTCCCGCTTAGCCCAGAGCATATGGAGATGGGCAATTCCCCAAAACATCTTTCTCCTGGCACAGCACGTTCCAGGCGTACAAAACACCATGGCAGATCTGCTCAGCAGACAAACGCAACAACTACACGAATGGGAACTGCATCCACAAGTTCTTCACCCATTCTTCCAACAGTGGGGGCATCCTCAGATAGACCTCTTCGCCACCCACGAAAACAAAAAATGCCCAAGCTTCGCCGCCAGATACCCACACCCATTGTCCAAAGGCAATGCGATATGGATGAACTGGTCAGGCAGATTTGCATACGCCTTTCCACCTCTCCCACTAATTCCGTTAGTGGTAAGGAAGCTACAACAGCACTCCCTCACACTCATTCTGGTAGCCCCAACATGGGCCAGGCAGCCGTGGTACACCACACTACTACAGCTATCAGTGGTGCCACATCAAAAACTGCACCTGTCCCCATGCCTCCTAACCCAGAACCATGGGGAAATCAGGCACCCGGACCCAGCTCAGCTCAACCTTGCGATCTGGCTCCTGAAATCTTAGAATTTGGATACCTTAACCTTCCCCCTGATTGCATGAACATTATCATGGAAGCCAGACGTCCTACCACTAGAGCATGCTATGCCGCAAAGTGGAAAAGATTTGTAATTTACTGCCGTAACAATACAATCAACCCTTTAGATGCATCCATACAGCACATCATATGCTATCTGCTCCATCTTCACAGGTGTAACCTGGCATATTCATCCATACGCCTACACCTAGCAGCGATTGCTGCTTATCTACAAAACAGACAGCATTTATCACTGTTCAGAGTGCCCGCTATTAAAGCTTTTATGGAAGGCCTTAAACGAGTAATTCCTCCCAGGGCACCACCTTCCCCTGTGTGGAATCTAAATGTAGTTCTTACACGGCTAATGGGTCCACCCTTCGAACCAATGCATAAATGTGAGCTACAGTTCCTCACCTGGAAAACAGCTTTCCTCGTAGCTATCACTTCCCTTAGAAGGGTTGGTGAAATACAAGCGTTCACTATACAGGAACCCTTCCTACAAATACATCACAGCAAGGTCATACTTCGTACAAATCCGAAGTTTCTGCCCAAGGTCATTTCCCCCTTCCATCTCAATCAATCGGTGGAATTACCTGTCTTTTTCTCGCAACCTCAATCTGTTGCAGAAAGGGCCTTACACACACTTGATGTTAAAAGGGCTTTGCTGTACTACATACAAAGAACGCAACCTTTCAGGAAGACTAAACAATTGTTCGTTTCCTTCTCTCCACCACATAAAGGCAACCCCATCTCTAAATCAGGGATAGCTAGGTGGATTGTAAAGTGCATACAAATTTGCTATCAAAAGGCAAAAAGAACATTATCCGTTCCACCTAAAGCCCACTCTACTAGAAAGTTAGGGGCTTCTATGGCTTTTCTAGGGAACATACCCTTAGATGACATCTGCAAAGCAGCCACATGGTCAACACCGCACACCTTCACAAAACATTACTGTGTAGATGTGCATTCCAAGCAGCAAGCTAGTGTGGGCCAGGCTGTACTAAAGACACTTTTTCAAACCGCTGCAACGGATACCGGTGGTCGCCGCTAAGGTTGGGTACTGCTATATAATCTATGCTAAGTGTACAATCTGCAGCTCATAAGCCTCGAACGGAATATGCTACTTACCAGTATGCATCTGTTCTTGGCATGTAGAGCTGCAGAGTTGTACACGCCCACCCGCCTCCCCGGCTACCTGTATCCGTTCCAGTCCATCTTATTTAGATACAACACACATGGGTTTCGCACTGTTATTACTACGCTCCATCATTTCCCTGTTGGCGAAAAACAATCTGAGGATGGAGCCGAAGCCCATGCGCAGTACGGACCGAAGGAGGAGTAACCGAACTCGTGACTTCCAAAGACTGTCCAAAGAACAAAAACAAACTGCAAACATCCGGGCCCAACACCAGATGGCGATCTATGCTAAGTGTACAACTCTGCAGCTCTACATGCCAAGAACAGATGCATACTGGTAAGTAGCATATTCCTTATCAAGGATGGGGTGTTTTCAGATATTTCTGAAATTGCAAGGTATCACATTTCTCCAGTATTTTAAGTATATTCCTTATAAGTGGAAATTGATTCTGTTTTTTAGAACAATGGTAAAGGAGGCTGCTTTAGGTGAAGTTGGAATAATGGCAGATGTTTAAGAAGCAGGTTGAGGATCGCTGATGTTGGGTAATTGAAAGGGAACTCCACAGTGTACAGTAGGTGTGATATGGAAGAAGGTATGATATCATTTTTAAAAGATACACAATGAAACTCAGAATACACCCCCATTCAGCTCTTGCCTCATATTAACTGTTGCTCTGATAACCTACGAGTTATGGCATTGTGCACTGTATAATTCCACTTTTCAGAATAAAATGCCGTCTGGGAAGCATCCTGTAAAAAATCTTGTCAGGACATGATGTTAGTCATGTCTCAGATGCATACAACCTCAGTATTGCTTCACCTGTCACGGTTATGTTTTCTACTCTCATACCTCTAGATGGGCCTCTTGCTAGCAAATCAGATATCCTAAATATGCCAGAAAATAGCCAACACTTGCATAACCTGAATAACAACTCTTCAAAAGAAGAAAAAGAAATGGAAGCATGGCCTCAGACCATGCGTAACAATAATTTCATGAAAATAGGGCCCCTAATAAAGCAACCTCTCTGATTCTCTCTAGACCAGGGGTCTCCAACCTTTTCTGTACTGAGAGCTACATATGTTCAATGAAACACATTGAGAGCTACTAATATTATTAGTGTTGTATAATCTCCATTTTTTTATATGTATATTAATTCAACCAAGAAAAAGCTTTCTAATTTTAATAAGCAAGGCTGCACACAGGTGAACTACTCAGAGGTAGCTGGAGAGCCCCAGTAGCTCAAGAGCTACTGCTATGGAGACCCCTGCTCTAGCCCAACCTTGTAACATTCTTGCAAACATACCACTAGCTGAAGGCTCCTAGCCCCAAAAGAACTTCCCACAAAAACCTAAACCAACTAACTTACCAGCAATTGTTGTAGCTGATATTTTCTTTTCTATATTGTTCATGATAAAGCATAACACATCACCAATATGCAGCACCAGCCCTTGCTCATCTTGACTTCTGTGAGTAGCCCCATATTCAAAAATTCTTGCCATGCTCTCATATAAGAATTTTTAGTGCTCACTGCCATAAACGTTTCAACCAGTTTAAGCATTCTTTGCATTAACCTTGAAAGATATTTATCTTACCTTCTGACCATTGACCAAATCCACTACAGTTGTATTGTCCACATGAAAGGTGACAGTTTTATTATACGTATTCTTACCCCCACACTGCCCAAACTCCCAATAAAGGAAAGAATTCATAGAAAAAGGAATTCTCCTTCCTTCTTCCACCCAATGGATGGCCACCTTTCAGCACACCATCTACCTTCGCAGAACAAAGCAAAACCAATGGCGCCGGCCACATCTGAGAATATCTGAACCTTCCAAAAGAAATCCATAGACCACATGGTGATGCCATTAAAACCTTTCAATAACAGTAACCAAACTTCCAAATCCGCAAGAATCACTGCTGAGATCCTAATCCTATGGTGCCGTAACTTAGCCCCTGACATGACAAAACCAAGCCAAAGACAAAACCTTCTGCCTGCTCTTGCAACACAATACGCAAAATTCAGATGACCTTACAGTAGTTGAATTTGTTTTTGTTTTTGTTTAGATGCTGACATTGCTCCTTCATGTAAAGCAACAATCTCCTTAACTTTCTGTTCAGGTAGCCTCGCCTCCATTTTAACTGTGTCCAATTCAATACCAAGAAAAACTAGGCATGTACTAGGGCTCTCGGCTTTTTCAGGAGCCAATGGTACACATAACTCTCCTGCCATATCCTCAAATTTCTTTAAAGCCTTATCACAATCCTGTGTGCCTCCTGCACCCACAAGCAAAATTCATCAAAATAATGTTCCATCAATTCATATCCTGTCCTGAATATAATTGCAAAAGTCTACAGGGTGAACAGGGAGTAGCTGAAAAGCCGTATTGATGTTGCACTTTGCTTATTCAGTGCCTGGACCCACTGATCTCACTAGAGCTATAGCCTCATCAACTGAAGCAAACTGTACTGCAGTGTCCTCTGTCGCTATATAACTGTTGACTGAACAGCCTTGAGGCCATGAGAGGTGGTGAATCATGTAATTCACCCGCAGCTTTTTTAGTGACCACTCCTAGAGGAGAAATCATTAAGGGCCATATGTAATAAAATACAGTTTTGCGAATCTCAAATTACGATTTTCTGTGAATCGCAATTTGAGAATCGCAAAATGCAATGTATATGGGATTTGCAAATAATTTTGCGAATCCCACATAATCCTTATTTGTCAATCGCAAATTGAGATTCGCAAATAAGGAATACCTTCCCATTCATTCCTATGGGCTAGGAGGCCCATAGGAATGAATGGGAAGACATTCTCAATTTGTGATTCTCAATTAGAGAATCACAAATTGAGAATGCAATTTCAAGGGTGCCAGGGTGTCAAAAGGACACCCTGTTGCACCCCTGAAATGGGCATGTGGGCACATGTGGCGCACATAGTATGTGTGCCACATGGCACTTTGAAAATGCAAAAAAGTGCATTTTTCAAAGAAATCGCAAATTACCACCAACTTAAAGTTGGTGGTAATTTGCGATCTCTTATGAAGAAATCGCACAACTTGGGTACATCGCAACTTGCATACAACTTGGGTACATCGCATTTGAGGAATCGCAATTTGCGATTCTTTAACTGCTTTTGCAAACTAAGGAATCGCACATTTTGCGATTCCCTATTTTACAAGGGTCTTTTGGGATGTATCGGAGAATCGGCCCGTTTGCGAACGGGAAATGGGCTTCATACATATGGCCCTAAATCAGGCAAAGGCCACGATGTAAAACGACCTGCCATTCTTCCTTCTGCTAAATCTTTATCTAGCTTTTGCCTCATTATGTGATGATGCTCTTTTGCTGATTTTAAATTCTGAGCCAAACTACGTGTCCTAGGGCCCTGATACCCAAGTCTGAAACTTTCTCTGAAACCCCATTCCAAATTGTCTGCCTCATCTCTGTTATGATAAAACTTTAAGCAGTAATTTAAACAGTCAGCCATAATTGGTGTAAAATCTGTTGTAAGTAGGCTGGCAAAATCCTCCCCTATTCCTGTCTTGACCACTGCCCCCAAAATGTGCTTGCTCTCCAAAGCACTGTAGGATTGCATTCTTTGCCCCACATTTTGAGCACTCATGTTTATATTTGCATGGGTTCCCCAGGCAACAGCATGCACCAGAGTGTGGCCCCTAACCCATGTCCCCAACCCCATCCTCACCCCCATTGATGTGTGTTTCAGGAGAAAAAGCCAGTATTGGTCCGCTTAGACACTTGCAGTGTGCTTTGACAAGGGGGGCCTAAGTGGGTACATCCATTGCACCCATAACTTATTGTCTACTTCCCCCATGGTTTATCTGGCATAAGCACCATCGTGCCCTAAACTCCTCTTCATAGTGCATCCATGTGAAGCTCCCAAATTCCACATTTGCCTTACAAATGGTATTGTTGGAAATGGCCCTTTTTGCAGGGTTATCCCCAAACCTTTTGCTTCATCCTCCTATTTATTCTCTGACCTGTTGGTGTTGGCTTTAGGACTCTGGGAACTTTACCACTGCTGATCAGTGCTAAAGTGCATATGCTCTCTGTGTAAATAGTTACTGTGATTGGTTATCCATAATTGGCATATTTGTTTTCCCAGTAGGTCCCTAGTAGAGTGCACTGAGTGTGCCAGGGCTGGTAAATCAAATCCCACTCGTGGGCTTGCAGCGCTGATTGTGCTCCTGCCACCGCAGTGCCTGTGCGCAGTTTGTTAACTGCCATATCGATCTTGCCTCGCCCTACCCTTCCCTTTCTTTGCACATAAAACACCCCTTTAGTAGGCCGAAGGTACCCCCCTGGGCAGGGTGCAGTGAATGTGATAGGTAGGACATGTACTGGTGTGTGTAACATGTCCTTATAGTGAAATACTGCCAATTTCGTTTTCACTATTGAAAGGCTAACTTGCCCATAGGACAGAATGGGGAATGCTCTGTAACATTTTACAAGCATATCTTCCCATAGAATTAAGATGGAACATTGGAATTTAGAATCCTTGAAATTTTGTGTTTGAAAATAGCACTTTTAGAAAATGGCTATTTTCCTGTTCAACCTTTCTGTGTGCCTCTACCTGTTTGTGGATTGACTGTCTGGCTTTGGAGTGACAGGGGCTTGGGAGTTGCAGTGGCTCCAGGAGTCTGGATGAGTCAACACTAGGCTGAATAGGCCTGATTTGCATTTGGAATGGTGGGAGGAGTAGCACCTGTACCTGAATAGGGATGTGCCTGCCTTCCACAATGCTGGCTCCGCCCCCCCCCCCTGTGGTGCGTCGGAAACCAAGGCTCACACTGACTGGGCTCAGAGCCCCTTGCACAAAGGGATCAAAGACATTTTGGGGTATCAGTACTAGACCTAAGCCGCCTGAACTTTAGACTATTGATGGAATCAAGAGGAAACTTTGCTGAGCAGAAGACCTGAAGAAACTGAGGAGAAGTACTGCCCTTGCTGTGTGTCTGGGGTTGGCCTGCAGTTGCTGTTTCTGCCAAAGAAAGGAGAAGGACTTTGCTGTGTGCTGTGTCCCCTGCTTGAAGAAGGACTTTGCTGTGTCCCCTGCTTAAAGAAAGTCTCCAAGGGCCTGAAGTGGAGCTGGCCTCCTATTTTGGAGTCCCAGGAACAAAAAGACTTCACCCCCAGCTCCCCTGAACTTCCTTGCTGGGAGTTCTGACCTGCCAGGAGGTGCCTGTAACTGAGTTGGGCCCCTGGAGGTCGTTTCTGCTGTTGGGAGCTGGAAGAAACCCAAGAGAAGCAAGAAAATCTGTTTCCGACGCCGTCGATGCCGCCACTGTGACGCCGTGACCTGCACTGCGGCCCGGGGAGCTGCTCTTGAAGTGAACGACGCAGCGCCCAGCCTGTTCCGCAGCTCTGATGCCCTACGACGCCCGCCGATGCCAGCAGTGATCGGCCGTGACGAATGCCAGCGCTCGCATCGACTCCGTTTTCACCAGCACCTGCATCTTGTTATCGCGCCGCCGATAACCGCCATGGGTGACTCGAGAAACTAGCCGACGTCGCATCATCACCGAAGCCGATATCGCCCATCTTCGACGCCGTGCATCGTCACTCACATCGTTTTCAAGGTACTGGTTGTTTGGGGGTCTGTGTGACTCCTCACCCGATGCCGCGATCCTTGAGGGCGGCGCCGTACTTTGTATTTCGTACTGTCCTGATGCCGTGATAGTCTCAGTTGGTGTTATTTGAAACCTACAAGCTTATTTTTGCAACATTCCTTTCAAAGACATTTTACTGAGTACCTGTATGTTGGATGTTTGTTGTTTTGGTCTTTTAGCTTAGATAAAGATACTTTATTTTTCTAAACTGGTGTGTCCATTAGTGGTGTTTTCACTGTGTTACTGTGAATGTTGGTACAAATACTTTACACGTTGCCTTTAGGATAAGCCTGCCTGCTTGTGCCAAGCTACCAAGGTGGTGAGAAGGGGTTATCTAAAGTGTGTATCTCAATTACCCTGACTAAAAGTAAGGGTCCCTATTTGGAGAAAGGTACCTACTTCTGCCTACTAGAGATCCCCATTTCTAACATTGGTGGTCAGCAGTGAGGATTTGAACCTGTATTTATACTTGACCCACAGTGATTGGTGTACATCACTAGATTAGTGCAGACCACTACGCAACCACATACTGTGTTTTGTTTTGGTTCTATTTTTGATTGACCCTTAAAGTATCTACGCATCATGTCTCAGAAGAGTAAACCAGCAAGTGAGGTTGCAGAACTGGAGTTTGATATTGAAAAGTAGTTACAAAGTAGGTCAACTCAAGCAGTTCTGCAGGAACTTTGGATATCCTATGAAGAGCAGCTCCAGGAAGGAGGAGCTACAGAAGGCCTTAAGGGCCTGGTAGGAGGTCAAAGAGGCTGGGGAGGCAGAGGATGCAGAGGTGGATGAGGATGCACAAGGGGATGGTTTCAGATCACAGGATCTGCATGTGGGCAGAGCAGCCTCCAGGGCTGGCAGCAACCATTCCGCTAGAAGTATTTCCCCAGAGGAGTTAGAGGAAAACCAAAGGGTTAGAGATCATGAGTTAGAAGTAATACATTTAAATGTGGAGACAGCCCTCTTTGGAAATTTCTCACAGTAGATGCTGTCAAATATTAAGAATGCCGACATCCATGGATCAATTGTAGTGGGTACCCTCAGCCACTTTTCCAGTTCCCAAGCTTCTTCTCTAGAACCCTCCTTGGATTTTATCTCTCTGTGTAATAATTTGTATACATCCACAAATTCTCCCCTCTAAATCTTCTCTTTAGTCCCATTGCTCAAATGCACCCCCTAAGGCAAAGAAATCCCCAAGTAAGGCAGTTTTTTAAACATTTTGTTTTAGTCTTTACCTCTTTCTTTCTATTCTGTTAGTGTCTTAGATGTGAGGTCAGTGTTCCCACCTACCTTGTCAGTTTCTCCTTTACTATTCTCTAAGTCTTTCTTGCCTGTTTTTGCTGCGCCATCTGAAATAAGGATCTGTCCCACACCTTTATTTACTGACAAAAACCTGTTCGCCTTTCTCCGGCACTTACATCTCCATGACTCAAATCATCCTCCCTTGAAACCCACATCCATCTACCTGCCTTAGAATCTACCTTGGAAACTGCCTTGGGCTCACATTGACTGTTGCCATCTATACTGCCTGTCACTTTCAGCCCCAGCTGAACATGAGCCCCCTGACTTACAGGCCTGTTCTGCTCAATTGCCATTTTAGAAATAATGGCACCACTTCTTATTAGGAATTTGATACCAAATGATGCACTTTCAACTTTTTTTAATTATAAAATCCCCTGTTGAGAAACATTTAAGTAGAGGGAGCACAACTTGACTTGTGAGTCAATTTCTTCTTGTGAGACGCTCCTCTTCAGCATCGTTGGGAAAATCATCATACAGTTGAAGCGAGTGCTCACGCTGCCTAACACACGCAAGCACTCTGATGCCCTCTGCTGGCCTGCAATGCTTACCACGTGACTCGCAGGCGGCGCAGATTCAGCGTGCTGCTTGCTGCTTTAAAACTCCTCCAACTCCTTTGGGACCCGCCCTTCACTAGCCAGACATTTTCCCTTGAGAGCATGTGTACACGCACAGCCCCTGCCAACTCTCAATACGCTCCCTGACTGCTCCTCACCCGGTAAGTCTCCTTCTTCATGCAATGTCCCTACGAAGCCGACATACCCCAAGGCAATCCCTCAATGTTAGTGGCGCCCTGAATTTTTATTTTTTGTTGCTGCGGTGAACATGTAAGCACCGCCGCCGCAACATCACTCAGCATGGAGTATTTAGGGCGTGACATGCCTACCCAAGCCTGCAACAGGACACCAGGCTTTATCAAGTCTTCCCTGCCTTCATCACACAGTACCTTTAGGGCTTCCCAAACTGCTGCTGCATTCTCTGCCATAACGTACTAAGCACCCTAAGGGCCCTAATTACCTCACAAGGACAAAAAACTCACTGCCTAACAGGACCACAGTGTCAGAATGACGCAAACTATGGAAACAACTGCAAATGGCTAACTATACTACACCCACACACACACAAAAAGGACCAATAAGGGACTATCCTAATGCCTGGCCGGCACAATTCGCCCAAAGCTGCCCGGTTGTGGACATCCTATGGATTCCCCTACCAGTAGCCTCCATTCCTATTGCTGGCCCCGTGCCATATGTGACCCCTGCAGACAGACATGGCTCCATGGCCAACATCACTTTTCCTTTTGTGACCTACATGCGCCTTTTTGCATAGTTGGATTTACAAATCCCAGTACGCCAAAGAGGGATGGCTAAAAAGTCAGCATTGGCTGAGGTGGGGTCAAACATGACTGTTTATCACTTGTTACCCTTATTTCAGGAAAAATGAGGTCAGAATTCGTAGGGCTCAAAACTCCAGGGTGATCCAACCATTCAAGTAGGTCCCATTCAGCCCAAATATCTCCGAGATATGGGCTTGGGTCCCCAATCGCATTCTGCAGTGGCCTTATAATTTTGCGTTTTTCCGTTGCCTCAATGAACAAAATGTCCTCATCACAGACTTGTACTTCATATTTGCATCTAGTACAATGAGGCGTAATATGCTTGGACACACTTTTAACAGAGGTTTTGCTAAACTGTATTGGCGGAGCGAAAGCTTCTTATTTGTCAGACATGACTGAAAGAAAGTAAGTAAGCCTTGAACAGTAATAACGGTCATTTCCCGAATGTTGCTGCGGTGGAGTGACTCAGCATTTTCTCACCTCTCGCGTGCTGATAACAGACATTTCTCTTTTCCCAGTCTGATTTTATCTGGAGTCGGAGATGGTATTCAAACACACTGCTAGGATTGTGGAGTTCGGTACTGTATTTTTGGCTGTTTACTTAGCTATGCAGTTCCTTCACCCTGTTTAAACAAGTTTCTATGGTAACTGAGTTCATCAAAACATGAAACAAACGCCTAAGGCAATTTTTTGACTGTGTATTTGGTTAACCTTTTGAAGGGAATTATAGCACAGCAGGAGCTTTTTGTTGGTGCCATTCATACATACATATTTGTTCATCGACAATGATATCAACGAAAATGTAAAAAGAGATTTGCCATTTTTCTTTACCAAATTCCATAATAGTGTTCTTCCCAGTTAAGGACAATTAAATATACAAAATGTTGTTTTGATTCAGATCGCCCAGTTGTATGTTCTTCACAGCTTCTAAAGTGTCAGCCACTAATAGTACAATGTGTTTATATTCTGCCTTAAGCGCAACACCATATTATTTCTTTTGAGGCCTGTATATGAAACCCCCATCTTCTCAGGGTACACTTGGAAGCATGCATTTGACATCAAGTCTTGCCAATATATGAGGTGTTTGCACACTCCAAGCACTGAATTCTGGTGGGGTGTAAAAACTTCAACCTTCTTTTTGAATACTTAAATAGAAACTGTGGTTTGCTTATTTATAAAATATTATGCTAAATAAAGCAGAAAAGGCTCCTAAATATGGGTGTAGTATATCTCTTGGATACACTCAGCCTGATTTACAAATGTAACTTACACTTTTGAGTAATTTTAGTACTTTTTGGCTATTCCCAAAGGAAACACACTCGGAATTTGGGAATAAGCAAAAAAGTAGTACATTTACTAAAAAGTGTACGTTAATACTCAAAAACAAAACAAACAAAAAAAACACTGTTACGACAACAACCTTCCACAACAAATAATAGAGGTAGGTTTAGACATTTAAAATAAAACCCCATAGAAATTATGTTTTATTGAAATAAATTATTCAAAATCATTTAAAAATATAAATAAATACAATTTAATATCAAAAGTATTTAAAAATAGTATACATTTATGATGTATAATCCAATACCTTATTTTGAATTTAAAAATAAACGTAACATTTTTTTTTAAATGTAACTAAATTAATTAAAAATTATTTCCTGTGGGATTTTATTTAAATTCCCTTCCTCCATTATTTGCAATGGACCAGTGACTGAACATATGTAGTGCCGAACATATCATGTTCTTTTTATTTTACACTTGGATTTTGTACCTAAGCAAAAAGTAGTTAACTTACTCAAAAGTTTAAATTCTTTAAAAGTGTTAGTTACCTTTGTTAATCAGGCCCTTTGTAAACAGGCAAAATGAGTAAAGCTACTGAAAATTGTAAGTTACCTTTGTAAATTGGGCCCACTATGACCATATTTGAGACTTTTGGACAATCAGGGATAAATGGTCTCCAGTTGTGACAATTGGAGTCGTTTACCACTGGTGGCCTGATGCCTTCTTAATATTGGACATAAGTTGATTAACAGTGAAAATTAGAGCTCTCTAGTCTCTTGGCTAACTAGTGATTTATGTCCACCTGCCTGTATAGCTCTTAGGCGCCAAGAACTACACTGTTCTCAAAATTAGTACAAGTGATGGTGTGTCCCTGTGGTGCTTGTGAGTAACGGACTTGGCGCTGCGGATCTTCACAACCAAAAGAGCATGGTCACATAATAATTTATTCATTCAATGGCACAGCCGGAAGTTTGAAGGTTGCATTTCAAATTCATAATGGCATATCCCTCTTTTGACCTTTGAACCACACAAACTCACATTGAAGAAAACAAACCCTATCATACTTACATTTAACTATGATGAATTGAATTACCTATTAGGTTAATATGATACATTGTCCGCACCATTCTTTTCCATGTTCTAATCTCTATTAATTTTTTCCATTGTGTGACTACGCAGGCTACCACCCCTCCCTCCCGAATATGAGGTACCCCCTCTAACGGAGGGTAAGGAAGAAAGGGGCTGTTTTGTGGTCTTGCATTTGCATGTGTACTGCTAGAAGCATATAGTACCACTTGACAGAGTTGTAGGACTCAGTGATCTACAAGCTTGAGCTCTTAACATAGCATGAGTGATTTCCCCACATAGATGAAATGACTGGGATATCACTGAGTTTATCACTAAGAGTTTCCACAGTGGGACTCTTTTAATCCAAAAATATTTGTATTTAGCTGTACACACGTTGGGTGTCCTTATCTAAGAACAATTTTGGTGAACATGTGTTTCACTAATGGTGTCTTTTAGCCCATCTTTTGGTTTTTGATCTAGCACTAAAAGTACTGTTGTTTTGATTATCTCTCACTTAGACAGGCACATGATGAGCTATATTTAGCATCGTTTCAAGTAGGCCTTATTTTGGGCACTCCTTAGTTGTACCCCCTTTTCATGGGATAGTTGGACGTAGGGGACACCACCTTAGAATTACTGTAGGGCTCCAACAGCCCTGACGAATGCCCCATACCTATATGGCTCTTAGTGTGGGTAGAAACATGTAGGGCGTTTAATAGCTGGATCAGAGACATTATTCTTTATAGGATCCATCATCTAGTTTTGGGATTAACGTACCTCAGGTCCTTGCTAACAAAGGTGATAACCGAGGAACCTGAAGGTACTTTTAATTGAACTGGATCCCAACTTATCCTGCAAGATTTATCGAAATAACTCCCTCCTACCGCCAAAAAGTCTTCGTGGAGGTTAAGTCCGCCCTGGTGGTATCATCTACCAGGGTGGGGAGAGGATGTCTTTGATGAAGTATGACACAATATTGTGTGCAAGACATCCTCTTCCATTAAGGATGACCTTCTAGACCTCCTCCTTAGTCTCAAATACAAGACACGTCCTTTGATCTTAGGTGGAAATTGCATTTCCCTCTCTCCCTTCCCCTTTTCCCTTAGTGTGTTTGTCTACCTACTCTTATTGTGTTTACTGACACATTATATAGCAGCCATTGGATGTTAAGTGTCATAGTTTTGTATATACTGTAAATACCATTTTATCACAATATTGAGGCTTAAATATGGAAGACAAAAATATTGAAGACAGAGGTGCATATAGGTAAGTATAGATTTACTATTGTTAACACCACATCTACTTACCGTGACGATAATGAGTCCAAAAACCAACTTAACAAATAATTTCAGAGCTCTAAAAAGGGGTGAATATACGTATATCAAGTTAAAGAACATACCATTTTTTGAAGTAACAGGTTTAGCAGAGATGTTACTTTATGGCTGTGTAGTCTATAAGTGTCCATGTCTTCTGTCCTCCACTCATGGATATTCAGAAAAGGATGCTAAGACTTGGCTTTACTATGCATGTGCATGTAAGTGTCAAGTACCATCTGTAGAACAGTAATTTTAACAATGACTAACCACCCTGAATTTGAAGACATCATGTGATTTGTGTTCCCATGTTAGGCCATGTGGTTACAACCTCTATAGCATTGCCACTGTATTCTCTCCCTCTCTCAGGTCTCTGGTCAGTACATAGATCTGCATAGCCCAGTTCTGCCTCCTCTGTGCAGTGGGCCAATTTGTCTCACTAGTGTTTAACACCAGTGAGACAGTAGTAGGGTTGTCCTGGAGTTAGCAACACCATCCACACATTACACCATCAAGCTAAGCTCATTCTATATTATGTATTATAAATGTATAAATTATAATAAATGTTTTAAGTTATGCATTAGCAGCATAAACAGAAATTATATGCCTGTTTCATAATCAGAGTTGTATACTCTAAAACTGTGACTCAAGTGCTACTTTGTTATCTTTTGATTTTGTTTCATGGGTTATCCTTCAACACTGTAACCCAAATAAGCATAACAAGTCCATATTTCACCTTTTCTAACGTATCCCAGCTAATAGAATGGGGCTCTTTTCAGTCTCAAGTTTTATCACAACTTTTTTTTACTTCTCTAAGACCTTGCAGTCATAAGTACATGTAACCATCAAGTAGACTCCTGCCCAATATTAATTAAGAACCCCCCCCTTTAAGATCTAATAACCAATACACAAGGGGGCATATTCTCAACGAGCTATCGCCGAGTTATCGGCACTTTAGCGCACCCAAAGTCACGATAAAAATACTGCCCCATTCACAAGCTGGTGCTAACAGCCTGTACCACCAGGTTTCCGGTGATAGCATCCTCAAAAAACATCACCACGGATGACCCCGGCAACTATTGCTAATGAGAAGCAGAGTAGGCGTTCCCGAGCAAAAAGCAGCGACAACACCACTCCACAACATTCTCAAAGACCTGCCAGATCGGCGATAAGAACACAAAACATGCGATAAGGTGCGTTAGCAGCAGGAAATTAACACCTGCTCTGACCTGGTGCAAGGTCGGACAACAACCGGGACCAGACAAGGGAGCCCAGCCCAGAGCCTCACCTGAAGAACAACAGATGCCCTGGAGCCAACGATCATGCAGCTCGGACACCCAAGAGGGCCACAACACCCACCACCACCCACAGCCGTATCATCCCCACACCCCCGGGGCCCCACCCGAGGCACCCCACACCACCCCCGGAGCAAAAGATTGCACATCAATGTCATGAAATCATGAACAAAATCATTCGCCTGATGCCCCAGAATCACAACAACTAACAGTCATGTGAGTACAGAAAAAGCAGAATCAACCATTCACCATTGAGAGTCCAAACAAAATATCACAATCAAATTTCGAACCACACAACAATTTAAAAAAGAGTCATGGCGGGTCATCCCTGGACAATCCGTAAGTGACAGCTCGTAAGACAATAACCCAGATAAGAAGGTGTGTCAGGCACTCATCAAAGGACAGAGAGAGAGAAAGAGAGAGACTGAACAAGGAGCGCAAAGACAATTGGGCCCTTGGCACATACCTGCCAACTGTTGCGAGTGTCTCGCAATTGGTGCACCCTAAATCTAAGGCCTGGCAACAATTCCAGCGCGAAAGCCACATCACATTTCAGAAATGCAAGCAGTAGTCAGACTAAAATTAGGCATGAAAGCTCCTTTGTCTCAATACACAAGTCGGTAGGACATCCGAACCCCCGACCTTGGTCTCCAATGCGCCCGGCACCCCCTGAGTGAGATACCATACCAGACTAAGGTGACTCCCACACACAAACTGCGCTAATGAAAGACCAATGTGTCCACACCCCACACACACTTGTCCCTGCTTGGGCTACACCTGCATGGCATGCCCCCAACACATCTGTAAAAAATACAACCCATACATCCAAACGTCGAACACACATACGACCCATTGCTCGGAGCTGTGGCATATCGTTCACAGAACTGCCACCGGTCTGAGGAGTGCCGGTGGTACGAGACCAACAAACGCAATGGCAGGCAATACCGGGCACATGCACAACCCCAGTCACGTTGAACTGTACCGTGCACGAATGCTACATCTGTTGGGAGCTCTGCCAATGGCAGTTTTGCGAATCAGTTACCATCTGAGTTTCTGACTTGTGTACGTCACATGCGTACAGCCCTGGTTCGACTGTCGATCATGCACATTCGAGTGGCCCATGGAGGTCTGCCTATCCAACACAATGGTAGCTGAACTGGATTATGACTTGTGTGTGCGCCCCCTGTTGGCCCACGAACAGGAGTGCAAACGGGATGCCTTGATATGTGGTGTCTGTGCCAGCACCAGTGGATGGGAGATTGCACAAGTCATCGTGTGCAGTGACCACATCGAGGCGCTCTCCTATTGGGCTGTGTTGCAGATTGGTGAAACGGCATGGTCGGAGCACATCTGTCCGGACCAGTTAATGGATTGGCTCTTCCTCGTGTTTCTTGAATTCGAGAAAGACGTACTTCCAGAACTGATTGCCTATGAAGCAGCGCTCGCATTCATGGACAAGTAACCACCTTCCTGCAGACACAATTGACTGACACCCAGAGCACAGCTCCCAACACCATGTCGCATTGTGGAGGAATGGTCACATATCCCTGAACAACAGAGGACATGTCTGCATTCGCCCGGACTCAGAAGGCATGTGCGTGCACCTACGCATGTGGTCACACACCTGTGCAAGGTGCTGCAGCCCTATTGGCAGAGCTGTACAGCGTCGCTTGGCAACGTTCCTAAATCTGACATACTGCTGAATGGAGACTACACACATGGCAATGTAGCACGACATGTGACCTTGTTGGTCCCTTTCACCTGCTCACTGTCGGCATAGCACACATTCTGGGCAGTCCAGTGGCACAGCTCCATGCAGATCCCATGGGCTGTAAGTCGTGTCCCCTGACACGGGGCAATGAGCAGACGCCAAACATCACATGACTCGACCAGCAAGGAAAGGTGGGCTGAGACCGTTGCCAACTGTAAGGATATGTGTTCTTTTTTGCCACTCCATTCCTTGCACCGCGAAACGTTCCCATTCTGCCTGTAGGGGTCTTAAGCATCTGTCTGCCTATTGTGTCCCATCACTTGCCCGTACTGACACGCACTTGCTAATAAAGTCTATGCAACTTCACCAGTGTACAAATGTGATGTGTTGATTAGTATGACCAATCGTGTGCCTCAATGAGCATTGTCCGTACACAGGGAGGGAAGAGATGTACTGTAGCCACCTGCGATGGGGGACACTACTTCAGGCGGGCTACCTAATCTGACATTTACACACACAGCCCTATACGATACATGGATGTGGGGCTACGTTGGGGGATACGAGATTGTTGTTCATGTGCAATGAGGCCACAGCTAGTTCACACCTTCACATTCATCTAATTGGCCATGTGGGTCAGGCTCAAACATGCACATTGATGACATTTACCTGGGTGTACCTTTCAGTGCAATCAACGTCCCTACATTCATCCATACTTGTACACGTGAGGGAACATAGACATGACACATCTGTGTGATTTGGAATGTTTTATTCACATTCTGGGGAGTCTCGGAGCTGGAGGGGTACATGGCCAGTACAAGCCCACATGCCATGGTTGCCCAGTGGTGGGCCAACTGAAGTCCTTGGGAAATGCAAAGTTAATCAGAAGCTGAGTTCAGTCCACAGCCGGATTTCTGTGTGATTGGTACAGGAGCAGATATGGCAGTTCATATCGGGGTCCAGGTGAATGTTGCAAAGTGTTCTGGGGGAAAGTGGGAGGTGTTGTTCCAGGGCATGATGCATTGGACTGAACCAGGCAGGTACAGGCCATGTGGCGGGTACGGATGCTACTACCTCCTTCCTCACACAGTCATTACCCTCCACATCTTATTCCTCTGAGACGTCTTCTGTGTCTGGTGTGTCAGGTGTGTGTGGTGCTGTTATGGCAGCATCACTGTGGGCCACTGACACATCAAGGTGTGAAGGTGATATGGCTACATCACTATGGGCCAATGACACATCAGGGGGCGGAGATGTGTGTGTCGAAGTTCCTGCAGAAGTCATCTGGGTCAGGCTCTGTGGCAGCAATGGCAAGATGAGGATCTGCAAGGCCTGGAAGATCCCAGCTACATCTTGCTAGTGTTCAGCCATGACAGCCATCCTTCTAGCCTGGATGCGCTCCATGGTCTCCATTGTCCTCCGCATCTGTGCCAACTCCGTGCTGTCATCGCTGGAGCCTGTCTGATTCGACAGTTCTTGTATCCGAGTAATGGCCCCAGCGAGGTCAGCCAAGGATTGTGGGTGAGCATGGTGCGGACAGGGTGTGTCCGTTAGGGACTGTACATGGTCCCTGATGGGACTCAGACACCCACGTATGGCATCGAGTTTGGCTGCCACGTGCTCGAAACCCACCCTTAGCTGATCTGCCAAATCCACCTGGCACGCTAACACACGGCGTTGGAATTCCATGTGTTGGTCGTTGGGGTCTAGTGGGCCAGCCATGGGGGTGTGTGCTTCCTGCTGTGTGGCCTGTGCAGGGGGTGGGGTCACCGCGATGCAGCTGGGCTGCCCTGCTCCTGGGGATGGGGTGCGGATGCTTTCCACGAGCCGTTGGAGGGTGTCTGGGCAAATGTGCAGGGTGTCCTCTTTATCATCACTGTGCAGATGTGTGGTCTACTCTGCAGGGGTTTTGATTGTCTCTGCAATGTAACTGGGAGATGCAGGTTAACAGTGTGTTCCATGTATGTTGACGCATTGTACATGTTTCCAGACAGACTGCATGACAATGTACATTGTGACTGTTTTGGAGGAGCTGGCTATTTGATGGGAGACAGTGGACGTTTCGACTACATGACGGATGTGAGGTTGCATTCGTACATTCTCATGTCACGGTGTCATGCAATGCCAGATGTGAGTGGCCAGTTTCTATGCACGAGCAGCACCAGTTGTGTCCTCTGTCCTTTGGTTTAAGTGGTGCACTCTGTACCACATTGTCGTCAATGTTGATGTGCTGTGATTGCTATGTGTGTGTGCTGCATTGTTGGCAAGTCTGCCCTGCAGCTCTGATTTGAGTCCCCTTATCCCTTTGAGTCGGTATGCTTTTGACTTGTGTGCTTTTCGGTTGCTGTGATGTTTGCGACTTGGGTCATTTGTGCTCTTGGACATATTTTCTACTCTTGAGCATTGTTTGTCTGCAGATGTGTTTTTGAGGTCATGGGTTGTAGGTGCACTTGGATGTGTCACAGTGTGACCTGATCCTTTACGGATGTGGTCCACACTCAGCCACCTTAGAGTCGTCTTGTGCACCATGTCATGTATTGTGAGTGCAGCCATGCTATCTGTCATCCAGTGTCACTTGCATAGTCCGTGTGGCTCATTGAGCCGCTGCTTTTCTGGATTCAGCACATGTGCATGGGTAGGTTGTGGCATTGGTGATATGGAGGGGTACTCATTTGTGCACATTGTGGAAGGGGGCCTACTTGGTGTTTCTATGTGTGCTGCAGTGTGCCAAGGGTGTCAGGGACGTGTTCCACACTCATTGTGGGTGTGCAGTGTGCTGCACATGATTGTGCATGTGTGCCATTGTGCCCATCTCCCTCCGTCCCCCCAGTCCCTGGTTGTTACTCATCCTGTTGCTGTTGGGTCAGGTCATATCGTGCTGTGTCCAGACCCCCAACTACTTGCACCGTCTCCGCACTGATGACTATGGCGACCATTTGCTCCAGCTCATCCAGCTCCTCCTGTGGTGCAGGAGTCCCACCTCCAGTCGCCTTTGCTGCCTTTCCGTTGGCAGCGAGATTCTCCTTGGTTTGGCTGTGCACTTCATGCCAGCGCCTCTTGACCTCCTCCATTGACTTCCTGGACACTCCAACTCCATTCACGTTGGTGACGATGGACTTACATATTTCCGTTTGTGTTGCCAATGCGGCAGTGGAGGTGATGGACAGTTGTTGGTAGTGTTCCATCACCTCCGTGACGATGATCCGGTCTTCCTGCGGACTGAACCCAGTCTTCCTCTTCTCCTTGCCCGTTCCCGGGCACCGGGTTCCTGGCTGGTCCTCCGCGGGGCTTGTGGGGTTCGGGTTTTCCTCTGCACTCGGTCCGGGTGCATCCATGGTGCTACGCAGTTTGATTTGGTTTTGGTGTGTTTTTTTTTTGTTGCTCTTATGGTGCCTTTTCCCGCATGACGCGTGGGATTGCAGGCCTGTGGCTGGTTTTCGATGATTTTTGTATCGCGCTTGGCATCATCGCAGCTTTTTTTACGTTCATGTTTCGCATTTTTGCGTCGTCGCATTGACTTTGTCGCGAACATTTAACACGCTATCGTGAGCGCATCGCTTGGTGCCGCCGGCTTGGGTATGCCGCGTTACCACGGTATTATTTTCCCGCGATGGACTGCGATGTGAAGAGTTGCGTTAAGCTACTTTTGCGGTAGTTTTCAACCGTTCTTGAGAATATCCCCCAAGGATTATTGTGGTAACAGATGGGCATGTAGTGGTGTCATTTTTAGGTCTTCCTATATACTGCTGTACACATTGTATTGCTCCACATATAGCCCATGCAGTATAGTGTACGAAGTGATCAATGACATCAATTTTTTATTTAATAATTATTTTTTCATTGACATGCAAATGTTATGTTGGGTATAGTGGCAGTTAAGTAAAATGTCTTGTCCAACACCTCAGTGTTTAGGGTGCATATTTGAAAGAAAACATTAATTTTTGCAATATCGTTTTCAATTTTGTACCTCTTTTCCTGGGATTAGTCCTTGTTTAGATTTCTCTACAGATTTAGCTGTCTGGGAGACAATGTCATAAATAATTTTAAAGGTATATGGTTGAAAGTAGGAGTTAAAACAAGGTGGTTGCTCACTTACTGTTCTTGGCATTAGCAAATTGGGCAATTACCCTGGGACCCTCCTTCCAAAGGGCCACCAGTAAAGTGATTTGTGAATTCAGAAATCTCACATGAAAACCAGATTTATTTTACGGTTTGAAAGCAGGCCATGCTTAACTGAAGCGTAGAACGAATGCCCAGCCTACCTAAATCTAAACATCCTACTCTCATGAAGTTGACTTTAAGATGTTGCATGTAAAAAAGATCCAGATTCTAGTGGTGAAAATGAAATAGGCTTCTAAATGCTTGTTTATGCTTTCAATTGTTGCTTTTTAGCCGGTGGACAGCAAGGAGCTTGACCTTTGGGCTGTATTTGATTGTCCACGCATTGCTTTACATCAAGAGGACTGCTTTAGCTGTAAATGTGTAATACTTTCAGAGTTGATCGAAACAGGAGGCCCCAAAATATATCTTGTCTGTGGCCCCAGAAATCCTAGAGGTGCCAATGTGCTACCCATCCTCCTCTCTCACTCGCGTCACCTCTGCCACCCTCATACCATATTATTGCTTACTTCCATTATCATCGTCCCACCTTCTGCTCTGTTATTGCTTGCATTATCATTAGACAGATGGCCTTTGGCAATGCTTGTTACAGAAAAATTAGACTAATTGGCTTTGCCAGTGCTTGATGTGATATGAGTTTCTGAAAAAATAAAAAAAACTCATCTGTTACATTTTTTCCTAAACTTACCATGTTCTTCTGTCTTTATATTGGCTAACCCGGGACTCTAGCTCTGTAACATTGCTCTTCCCCCATCTACCCCGTAACATGGATGTTCTGATCTTTCCACTGCGTGCATTTGACTGATTTCAGTGCCTAAATCCTGTGCTTATCCTCTTTACTGAGACTGAGACTAACTGTGCTTTTAACATGTTCACTAGATCTGCAAGGAGATCTCTTGGTGCTGGTCTTAGCACAAGAGCAGCCTGTACCCTACAAAAGATATGATTTCAGGACCATTTTGAAAACATATAAGGAGTGCCTTATTTCCATTGGAAATATGTTCCAAAGAAACAGGCATTGAGAAGAGGTGAATTGAAACTGGGGGGCTGGTAGACGTACAAGATTGCTGCTTCTCAGAGAGTTTTACAAACAGATTTTGTCAATCAAATTCTTCATGGCATGGTGTTAATGCACCTAAAGAGAATGCAACCCAGTTTACTTTACTTACATTTAACCCATTACTGGACTGGGGGAAGGCAGAACAATGGATTGGCCTTCTAGCATCAGTGACATGGTCTCATTTTCTAGTCCCTTGATGAGCGATGGGGTATGAACACATTTTGCTCTCTCTGAAGTCTATGCATCTGGTGTCCAGGAACACCTGTCAGGAAGGAAGAACAGTAAGGAATGTATTTAGGCACCAGCTATTGCTACTGAACATGGTGGAGAGGAGATGGTTTAACTTATAAATGTAATGGAAGATCATGACATACCCAAGTAAACATGCCATTTAGAGAGCGCTAAATATCTGGTGCTTCTCGGATGAGGTATTACTAAAAAATAAAAAATTTGTGTGTAGCAGAATGCAGGCTAAGTTCAAAATGCGTTGTAAATATAGAATGCTTCAAAGGTAAGGAGCTTTGGTCCAGCGTAGTCTGAGGAAACTGAAGCAAATAGCTTTCTTGAAAAATAAACGCAATCTGTAGAACTTGTGTGTGGCATTTTGCCAGTGAAGAGTGGCGCATCTAAAGTGGATGGCGACCGCAAACACCTCAGCGGCAGAAAGAGCATAAAGTGCAAAAGGGGCTTCACCAACCTTGAAAATGATCACTGGCACTCGCTGGTCCATCCGACATAGGTAGAATCCAGTTTTCTGCTTCAACACATCTAGGATCACGAACATGCGATGAAGGTTCCTGCTGGCGCCGAAGCTCCCGACTCAGGTGACCATTGTCGTTTGGTGTTCGAGCCACGCCTCTCATCTTTCAATAATTCTCATATCACTCCTAATCCCCACAGCCTCAGTCTCCAGTAGCTAACTCCTCTTCCTTTCAATCTCAGATATTCTGCATGGATTTACTTTGCAGGCAGGTTCTGCAGAGAATGCCCAAGTGCCTTCCTTGTGGAAATGTGGATGGGTGCACTAAGAGCCATTTCCCACAGGACGTGGGCTATTGAGTTCTTGCATTGAACCTCTTATAGGTTCCAACTCTATTAAGAGCCCTTCATTTCTACAAGAGTTCTCTGAAATCAAACTGCATAGTCACTCTCGACCACTGTCTAGGATTGTAGTGTACTATCTCCCATTGTTTTTATCTACCTCTACATCCTTCTTACTCATATAATGTTATTTCTGTTTAAGTTTATTTATGTAGATATACTTCAGAAAACCATGTACATAACTAATTAAATAGCAAGGTATATGGGCCTAAAATGAAGCACATTGACTGTCTGCTTATCTTTTAGGGGATGACACAAAATATGACAGAGAATCTCACCTTTTACGTTTAAAAGATGTAGCAATATTAGTGTGCTCGATTAGTGTTTAGGAATCCAGCAAAATAACTTCACTCCTTTTTTCACACCATTAAAAACTAAGATTGTTGGAGGGGAATCTTTGAGCTCCATTCCTAATGAACAAGCAGTGAACTGTTGCAACTCTTACTCATCTTTGTGACACAGTTCAAACTGTTGTGTGAAATGATTGGCGTGTGTGCTTGCAACATTGAGAAGAGTTAACAGAATCATCTGCATTGCAGGAATATCGGTGAGCACAAGGAATATGTTTTTATCCATCTACATAACCCGTTACCCTGCAACCACCACCAGGCCCTCAATCTCACTCCTGTTTGTGGGAATCTACTTTTATGTTCAATTCATGCATGTGGTGTCAGAGAGTCTCTAGGATTCCACTTTTGTCAAGGAATGTCCATGCACTCCAAGGAAGGTGATCCTTGGGACCGCCAGTTTGCCTTTGGACTCACCTGTCCCTGTGGAAATCAATCATGTGTGCTTGTATAGTTCCAGCAAGGAAGTCCCCAGGATTTCCCATGACCCAATGCCTCCTTGAGGCAACCATCCCACCAGCAGACCTGTAGGATGGCCTAGGTAACAGGGACACCAGCGTGGTGGTGCGTGTCGCACCACACTCATGTCTGCCACTGCCAAGTTGGACCCTGTATTCAAAGGCAATTACTGCAAATGGCCTTGGCAGGGGTAGCCTGCTTGTGACCGTTTTAAGGCCAAGTGATGTTATATATGTTTAAGAATGGACCCCAATAGATTACCTCAGTGTATGCTCTACTGCAAAATCCTTTCCTTAAATGTTTTTACTCTGTTCGTTATTACTCAAGCAGCAACATAATGCAACATAATGCAACATGGAGTTTAACTCTTTTTCCACTAATGCACATTTGTGTAAAAAAGAATTTAGGTGTTAAGTGTTCCTAAAAATCATGGGGTCATATTACAGCAATTTTGCACTTGTACAAAACAAACTCAGCCCATATTTTGTAATCGTCGTAAAATGGATGCGGATAGCTGTAATGCCCATTGTTATTAAATGCAGTGGCATCTAAATGAGTCATGTGTGAGCTGTCTTATAGAAACTTTGCACTGATACAAACAAAAGGGCTCATGGATTGCCTCTACTCTGCTGCTTGCTTAACTTGAAAATAAAGTAAATAACATTTGTCTTAGCCCATAATACATAGAGATTTGTGCATATTGGCAAATTTGGCGGCAGTGATTAGTAGAACTGTTGCTAAACATATGTTACTCACTCTTTTGCATATGAAGGATTTTAGGTTTCTAATACATATTTTAACAAAATATCGTCGTTCATTAATAACTGTTACTTAAACAAAGTAGCATTGAAATATTTTGCATAGTGTTTATGCTTGCACAATAAAAATTAGATGATTTGATTTTGCTCTATGGTTATACTCATTTTTCACCAGTTTGAAAAGTAGAGACAATTCAGTATTTCCACTTTGTGTTTGTTCTGGCTATTGTGTATGGCTTGACAGGACAGCTGTCTATTTCAAGTTCATGACAATATGCATAAAGTGGGCTTTGGCTCCTCCCAGAGTGGTGTTTGTCTCACCTCATGTTATTGGCTGTTTGGAGCATTCCACCTCCCATGGAGTAATACAACTCTATGCATAGGCTATTTGTTTTGTACAGACATAACCAAAAAGGCAATGGAGTGAAATCTAAGCATATAGTCAAAGAGTGATATGCGAGGTAGTTGATTTATGGACTTCATTGTGATGTAGTGTTCTTTAAAGTGGGGTGTCTTCAAATCTTCCATAAATGGGAGCAGCACTGGGGAGACCCTTAGGGATACAGGCATATTTTTCCAGATCATTGGCTCATAGATAGAAAAAGCATTCTGCCTTGTTGTTGCTTTTCTATTCTTCTTAGTGCACGAGTATATAATGCACTTGTAGTAAGGTGGTTGGAATATCTGTCAGGTTGTGACGCAGTACCTCTCCACGAAGTTCCAAATCAGGCCCTTTGTCTCCAGTGTTATAGTGGACTGCTTGTGGGTGTGCCAATAGCCACCAGAAATGGTAAACTTGTCCGCAAGATAAACTTTGGTGCTGGTCATTATGTTATGTTTGTTATGTTATTTAGGTACTTGTAAAGCGCGTGGCTACGCCAAAGAGTGTCCCTGCGCTGCAAAGACCACGAGACAGACAGAATGCACACAAGCAGGTAGGCCCAGAAATAATATAAAAGCCAGGTTTTTAGTTGCCTCCTAAAGGTGAGGAGACCCTGCACCAGTCTAAGAGAGAGGGGCAAGCTATTCCATAGCCAAGGTGCCACCACTTGAATGGATCGACCACCCATATGGGAGTGGAAAAACTTTAGGATGGTCGTCAGGAGCTGTACTGAGGACTTCAGAGTCTGTTGTGGGACATAGTGCTGAATCCATTTCCTGATGTAAGTGGCCCCTGTATTATGGCGGCCCTTAAAGACCAAGACCAATGCTTTAAAATGGATCCTCATCCGGACTGGTAGCCAGTGCAAGGATATCAGGTGGGGGTCATGCGCACCCTAGGGCCTACCATGAGAATGACTCTGGCCGCCGCATTCTGGACCACTTGCAAGCGACCTAATAGATAGTCAGGGAGGCCCAGGTACAAGGTGTTGACGTAGTCCAGCCTTGATAAAATCAGGGCCTGGACTACAGTCTTCCTATGTGTGACCGGAAGCAGGGGCAGAAAATTCTTTAACATTTTCAATAGCCCAAAGCAGGTTCCGGCCACTGTTTGAATCTGAGCGTTCATGGACAGATCAGCGCCCAGCTTGACCCTGAGATTCTTCACGGTGCTTACTGAGGTTACATATCCTGTGGCCATCATTGGCGCCATTCTTCACCAGGATGAGAGCCGAAGAAAATAATCTCTGACATTACAATTGGTTTCGTCTAAGCCAGGAAAACACCTCTGTCAAGCAGGCGTTTATCTCACTGCCTCTAAAATTGGCACCCTTATCACAGGTGAACAACAATTTCATGTTATTGGCGTAAGATACTATTTTTGCGCCGTATTCCTCAGCTAGGAGCGCAAGGGGGGGCATGTACACGTTAAAAGGTTTCGGGCTCAAAATCGAGCCTTGTGGAACCCCTACATTCATGCGGGGATGGGAGCCGAAAAGGGAGGGGGCCAGATTGTTTGCTGACGGCCACTTAAAAAGGAGGTGAACCATCTAAGTACTCTGACACTAATGCCACACTGCTGGAGACTTCGCAGTAGTTGGTCGTGGGGCACGGTATCAAAGGTCGCGGAAAGGTCCAGCAATACCAATACCGCGTTGCCACCTCTTTCTAGTGTTGCTTTAATTGTTTCAGAGATTTCTAAAAAGGCAGTTTCAGTACTGAAGTTTGATCTGAAACCCGACTGACTCGGGTGAAGAACATTGTTGGCCTCCACATATTCCATGGTGACTGTATTTACATATTTCTCCAGAACCTTGGAAAAGAAGGGCAGCAATGATATTGGCCTGTAATTACCGGCGACCAACGGATCCGCCGTGGGTTTCTTTAAAAGCGGGAGAATGTTTGCGTGATTCCAGCCCTCTGGCATTAGCCCCTCACGCAGAGAGGTGTTCAGGACCAGTTATGGCTTTATGAATGATGCAGGTGAAGTCTCTATCTCATGGATGCACTTTATGCAGTAATCAGTTCTTTTTTTTCCATTACAGCAAGTGCTGGTCATGACTAAAAATGCAAATCAGGCCTATTGGTTGTGCAAATTGTTTTTACATAAATGGATCACAAAATAGTGTGAAATGATTGAAGGCTGTTCTGGACCTTGCTCGGGTCAGCCATATTCTGTTGGGGCTTGAGTCATTGCTGGTGGGATTCTATAGACCTGCTGCCACCTCTGTCACTCCCTACAGTTCCCCACGTCTCATTGCAGCAGACACCTTGTGGGGGGTATAGAGTAAAAGGGAGAGGAATGTGTGTGAATATGTGCGAAGGGAGAAAAAGAGGGGGAGAGAGAGAGAGAAAGGCAGAGTGGGTTGAAGGTTTTTGACAGGGCTGCAAAACTTCTTTAACAAATCACCCTACGGTTCTTTGGTGAGAAGTGAAAACTAGGAGGCTGAGTCCCTCCAGCTTCTGCATTTGTCTTTTGTTGAATGAATAGAATGAAGAACGCTTGGACACATGCTCACTAAAAGCGGTTTGTAAAACGTGCATCATTTGTACAAGTTCTTCAACACGTAGGGTGATGCCTCCGCTGTACATGGGGAGCAAGCGCACACCGCTCCACAGCCTGTTCAGCAGAGCTTTGATAGGTTGCTTGTATCACAAAGCCGCTCGTTGTTGCCAGGCCCAGAGGCAAAAAGGCTCCAAAGTATTCAGAACGTTCCTTCTCGGTCTTATCGAGTTACTGAAGATATGGTGGAGGCAGCCAATCTTTTTGTTAGGGCTGACTGGCCCCTTGTCTCGCTCATGTTTCCAGAGAATGCAGCTTTGTAAAAGATCAGGCTTTCAGGCCTGGATAAGCAGTGAATGGTTATTCCAGCTGTCTGGTTAATCCAGATTTCCTGGTATGCTTAATTTGAAGCTTCTCTCTGTGTATGTGAAAATTATTTGGTGTATTTCTCGAGGTCTTTAAATCCACAGCTGAACTGGAGTTTCTCATCTGGAATCTGTACAGTGCATAACTAGTATCTGAGCAGTGGTACTTCACCACGGTCAGCAGCTGCAATGAAACAGATCCATGCTGGTTTTTGAAGGTTAATTTTGTAAAAAGTGTTTCTATTTGTTTTAAATTGAGCCTTCTAATAGATAATCAGGAACGGCGTAAGTATTTTCAGCATGCCAGACAAAAATTATGTTGGTTCTCGAGCACTCTCCATACAATTAAAAAAAGAGAGTTTTGGAGTCTGTTGTACTTAGTAGCTTATCTCTACCACTACTTTCACATTGCAGCTGCTGTTTTACCATGCTTTTACAAACTCTTAAATCAGCATTTTGTGGTCCTTTTCGACCTATATATGCTGATCCTGCCCAGAGTTTGCAGAAGCGTGGTAAGACTGCAGCTGTAATGAGAAAGTAGTGGTAGAGATGAGTTACTGAGTACAACAGACTCCAAAGCTGTGTTGTTTACTGTACGTTTTTCAGGCAAACCAAAGGTTGTGTATATACATTTTATTTAGAATAATTATATGTTGTGAAGAAGATGTGACCCTTAGGCTTTAAGGCCACTTTTGGGACCTGGGGACCGATGTTCGAATCCCAGTTTTTGTGTTAGACTCAACATCGTGCGATTCTGGGCAAATCACTTTATCTCCCTGTGTCTTAATGTGTTTGGAAGATGTATTTGTGTGATCCGCCCTTGATGTGCACAATCTTGTAGATTGACTCCCAATCCCTCTGGTAACGTGCAAGCGCTCTTGCTTCACAGCTAGGATTCTACTATATAAATACTAATACATACATATGTCAACTCATTTGCTTAAAATCTGGCACTCATCCGCCCCTCTTGGACATAGGTGCAACATTCCCATTTAACCATTTGCAATGTACACAGATTATTTCTCTTTTCCCCACAGTTATGCAGTAAGAACGCATCACAAAAGTCTCAGCACACACAGAATGTCAGGGTGTCACTTTGATTTTCAAACATAAGATTGTAGCAATTTGTCAATAGCTCCTTTTCTGTTGCAATATTATTCACAGAATTTGCATTATAACAGTGTCTCATTGATTCTCAGCATTTACAATGTACACAAGTGTGGTTTTATTTCTTTCAGGTATTTTATATAGCTCCATATATTGCCTTGCCTTTACTTCAGCTCCTATTCTGAGCATGAGTAAATTACGATTCAGCTTGCCACAGAAGCGACTGGCTAAATCACCATTACAGGTTTTGTGGGATACTTCAGTTTCTGACTTATTTTAGCTTGCATATTTGACAGCAAAGATGAGGAAGAAGAAGAGTTTTACAGCAGATTGCAGTCCATCCTGGAGAAATGCCTTGAGAGAGACATCCTCATACTGATGGGGAACCTCAATGGCAGAATTGGAAGTGACAACACTGGTTATGAAGAAGTCATGGGCAACCATGACCTTGGCGACATGAGCAAAAATGGTGAAAGGCTCTCAGATCTCTGTGCCCTGAACAATCTGGTGATAGACGGTAGTTTATTCCCACCCGAAAGAATACACAAGGCAATGTGGGTGTCACCAGACTATTCAAAAGAGAATTTAAATCGACCCTGTCTACATTGCCAAGAAGTTCCTAAAGGTCCCTGCAGGGTGAGAGAGTGATAAAAGGAGTGGACATGGCGTCAGACCATCCATCACCTTGTCGTGGCCAGACTGCAGCTAAAGCTGAAGAAAGCATGGATGGAACTGACAAACCAATGCCAGTGATATAACACCACCCTCCACAAAGATGCCCAGTGACTACTCAGTCACCCTCAGTAACATGTTTTAAGACCTGCAAGAACTAGAGGATGACAAAGACCCAGTAAAAAAGCCAGTGGGAGAAGGTAAACAAAACTGACCTAAACCTGCCAAGAGGTACTGGGTCTCAAGAAACACCAGCATAAAACATAGATATCTACCGAGACCTTCTGCAAAATCTAAGTGAGAAAGGAAAAGAAAGGCCGGATACATTTCTGCAGTCATACTGAAGGCAGACATTGAAACATCAGTAGACATGCTCTACCCCATGTTTGGAAGGTTCTGGGAAGAGGAAACGGTACTATCTGGAAGGAGGGATATCTGATCAAGATCCTCAAGAAAGGTGACCTGAGTAACTGCACAAACTACAGAGGGATAACAGTTCTATCAACCCCAGGCAAAGTGTTTGAGAAAAGTCATCCCTAACAAAATGAAGGAACAAGTCAAGGCTTAGCCACAAGACCAACAAGCAGGCTTCTGCAAAGATGGATTCGGCACAGACCAAATAGCAACACTGCATCATCATTGAGCAGTCGATGGAATGGAAAACTTCATTGACTGAAAAAACATTCAACAGCGTGGGCAGAGAGACCCTTTTGAAACTCCTCTGCCACTACAGTGTGCTGGATAAACTCTTAAGAATCATCAGGAGCTCTTACAAGGGGATGACCTGCAAGATAGTCCATGGAGGACAACTCACGGAACCTTTCGAAGTGAGGGCCGGAGTCCACCATAGTTGTTTGCTCTCAAATTTTCTCTTCCTGCTGGCCATAGACTGGATCATGAAAACATCCATAGCAAGGAGAAGAAATGTGATCCAGTGAACACCTTGGTTGCAGCTCGATGACCTTGAGTTTGAGGAGGACCTGGCCCTACTCTTCCGTACCCATCTGCAGATGCAAGGCAAATCCAACAATTTGGCAGCCACATCAGCCCAACATGGCCATCCACAGGAGAAAAACTAAGATCCTGAAAGCTAGCACGACCAGCACAACTGCAGTCACTCTTGTAGGAGATGCACTGAACGAGGTTGAGGCCTTCACCTACCTGGGCAGTGTCATAGACAATCAGGGCAGCATGGACACTTACGTCAAGGCAAAAATTGGCAAAGCAAGGGCTGTAGATCAGGCTTTCTTACACCAACGTAATATTGGTCCTTCTGTATGGAGCAGAAACTTTGAGGACAACAGTTTTTATCACCAACAAAGTCCGGAACTTCATCAACACCTGTCTGGGGAAAATCCTGTAAATCCTCTGACCAAACACCATCCACAGCAATGACCTATAACAACAGACTTCTCAACACACAACTCATGAAGAAATTATGAAAAGCCCCTGGGGTTGAATCAGTCACACCCTCTGCAAGCCCACATTAAGCACTACCTGACTAGCCCTGACCTGGAACCCTCAAGGAAAAAGGAAAGGACGAAGGCTAAAAAACTTGGAGTTGAGGCCTCGTGGCTGACTGCAAAGTAATAGGTTACACCTGGAGTCAGATTGAAAGAAAAGTCCATGACTCTGATGGATGAAGGATCCTGGTTGATGGCTTATACCCCAGGAGGGTTTGTAGGAATAAGTAAGTAAGCACATTTTAGCCAGAAAAATCTGGTAAAATGCGCAAATGAAAAATAGCCTGATGTTTAGGAATTACCATAGAAACTGGGTACAGGAACACTGATTCCTGTTTACTATCGTATAGTTTCAAGTGGCACGACTTTTCCATTCCTCAGAATTACCCAACCTTGTGGTGGTGGTTTCTGTTACTTGAATACCTCATCATTCTTTCTGTGTACCTTAGATGGACTTAAGCAATATAGTGCAATGTCTATTCGGCATAGAACAAGGGCACCTTAAAATGTATTCTAGAGTAGAGCTTCAGCACTTCAGTTTTTGTCAGTCCCTGAGAGCACTGACCCTCTGTCGAAATCCAGTATAAACCCAGTATCCAGTACAGGCTATCAGAAGCACCCTGAAATTAAAATACTTAGGTTCTGCCTTCAGGTCAGGGTTCAAAGCATTCAAAGATCTGTATCTTAGACATCTGAGTTGTCTACCCTTTTGTATTTATCGGTAGAAGCATAAAGTATATAGTCTACAGCATAACTGCTGAATCTGAAAGCTACCATTGGAATTTACATGAGCCAGATTCACAAGGAAAAGTGTAAAAGTACAGGTGAAGTCCTATAACTCCACTAGAACATACTTTTACACTTTTTCATCCAAGCCGTGTGACGTTTGTACAGCTGCCTATTCCCCCCTCGTGAATAATTGTACATGGCATAATGTTGCACACATTGGAAAATTGTATTAGATGGGAGCAAAGTCTTTCTCCTACTCCCCTCTAATTTTTTCTCTTCCCCCTCTAGAAGGAGACTCACTCTAGTTCTTGGCTGGGGGATATCCCATATCATTTCAAGGATGGGAAAAGTCAGGTTTTAGTTTGTGAATGTCCACAATCATACAAGTTAGTTGTTGATCTCAAACTTAAAACATTAACTGCATTGGTTTGGCCCACTTTCCATCCCTTGTGTGAGATTTGCTTCTGTATATGTTTTCATTCTTGTTGTGGAGCGGTCTACGGTAATATAACCTTTTACACCTTCCAGGATTCACTTTGTGATTCCTGGCCTGTGTACATGCAGGCATTTTTCTGCTGTGAATGTACCTTTATGGCTGAAAATACGTTAGTGAAGTGAATATCTGTTGGCTTCCCAAAGTATCCTCATCACCTTTCTTCTTCCGTTGTGAGGTGGTGGTGCAGTTTCTGATATTGTTCCAAGGTATTTGATGTAGTTTCTGCTGTTCTTTTGTTGTCGACCGTCATGAAGCTTTATCAGTTCCTATCCGAACCTTAGTTGGGTGGAGAGAAAAGTAAACAACTGACACCAGCACACCAATCGGCACCTTATATAATCCCTTGTTGTCAATTTCTGGGCAGGAGGAACTTTGTTTGTGGGGTCACTTTGCACAGCCAGGTAGTGCTGGGTAGTTTTCGCAAGAAAAAAACACTTTCCAGAGTCAGTCTTAAACTTGGGGATATTTCTAAAGTAAGCAATATGCTGAAAGTTATAGTAGCCATTAGAACAATCATTCCATAGGTTAATAATGTTTCTTGTCCCTCAAAGTGTGGAATTAGAATCCACAGTTGATCAGGACTTGCTCCTTTCACATTATTCGAAAGAGAGGTGACAGATTTATTAATTCACTGCCAGTTTCAAATGTCATCACATTTCCACAGTTTTTCAGGTTATACAAAAGTGGGTTATCTTATGGAAATTCTGCATAAGTATTGTACATTTCATACATGGGTCACATATGGTTCTCTGTTTTCATAGAGGTCTTTCTGTATCTTCACTTATTGAAACCCTCCTGTTCTGTAGATATATTTTGCTACCTGTATCTCTTGTCCCTTGTGGGAAGATTAATTGCACCTGGCTGTACCCTGGTTGTGTGTAAACGGCTCTGCCACCCATAGGTCCTTGTTTGTTTTTACCTTTTTCTTAGTCTCCAACACTGTAACCATTTGTGACTCTTCTTTTTTGTGAAGAACTGTGTTTAATGATTTTTGTAATCTTTCGAAAAAGCGGTTCAATACTAAATGTATGCATTACCCCTTAAATGAAAAAAATAAGCTGCTCTTTCAAACATCTATTGCAAATTCAGACATGTTTAGCCGCTTTGAATCTCTATCAATTCAGTAATGAAAGAAAATAATGCACAACGTTCTGGCAAATTGGCTTGTGATTTATATCTGCATTTCAAACACACCTTCATAGACCTGGCAGCACATCACAGCATCGATTCAGTGGACACACTCATATTAGCATAATGTACTGCAGGATTTACCTCCAAGTGCCTGGGTGTTCCACCTAATTACATATATAATTGACGTTTTATGCATTTTTCTTTAACATTATTTGGTAAATTGATGGGCAGTTCAAAGTTTATTTATGTATTTATGCAGGTCCGTATACCTTCCTATGCATCTACAAATCTGCTCCAAAGCGTGAAAACAAAATATCCTGTAACTCTTAGGGTGTCAAAATACACAACCACTAAAATGAATCATTTCATTGCTTCAAATGCAGCATCAATCCAGAAAAAGCATAATGGCATTAATTAATGGGAGTGGGGGAGGGAGGGCGCAGGGTGGGTGCTTGCCTTCAAGAATCTATCTTAAACACAGCAAAAATATACAGGGACTTGTGTTGTTTGGGGGAGTTCAATACTAATTTCAATAAAGGGCACACTGTCTTACACTAAAAGGAAATTAGAAAATGACTCCCCATTTCCCCCTAATCTGATGCTTCATGTAAGAGGAGAAGCTCCCCGATACAACTGTTAAAGGCCAGTGGTTAAATGCTATTGCACTCTTATCCGGGTGGCAATGCCTGTGTGTTACACACTCTCCCATACAGGGGCTCTAGCGTCTCCGATCCATACATAGGGGGTGGACAATTAGACATTATTTCCCCTGAAGTGAGATTAATAAGGTGATACGCATCTGGTTCTCCTCCCTGAGCTGTTTCCCTCTTTGATATATTTCTCACAACCCCATGCAATGACTCACCTTGCTCCTCTTACGTAATAAATGCTTGATCATCCATCCACCTGTCATTTTCAGACACTGGCTTGGTTTCCCAATATCACCCTATTCCCAACTCTTTATACAATTTTCCCACAAAATGTTCTTAGAATCTCCATCACCCATAGAGACTTTTGACATGAGAAAGTCTTGCCACTACTACTATACTCTGGCTCCTCTCCGTTTCCTGCTTCAGCCACATTAGCAGTGCTTTGTGCTCCCTCTCGTGATATGTGCCACAGTATAGCAGAGGATGCTGACACTGGAATGGGTAAATTATTTTATTTTAGGTCCTATCAACAGAATTCTAAACCTAGATCATAAGAGTTACATAGCCTTTTATTTCCTCCCTGTAATGTTTTATCAGACAGTAAGGGGTCAAATAAAGACTCACGTTGCCGCGCCGGTGGCGATCTCCCGACCCCCAGATTATAAATCAGGAGTTCAGACTGCGATGAGCCTGCCACCAGGGTACCGCCGTTTCCTGGAGGTGTGGCAGTCCAGAGGCTGCAATATGTTTGGCTGGATTGCTGTGGTCCCGCCAAACATAGTACGAGTTTCCTCTCTGCCAGGGTTTACATGGAGGTTCTTACTCCATGTAAACCCTGGCAGAGAGGAAACATAGGGTACCCTACAGGGCCTCCTGGTGGCTCACGCCCTGTGTTTGTACACAGGGGGACACAAGATGTGCCCACCTGTGTGCATACACACCAGTTCCTGCACGGATTGGACTTTTCAATCCATGCCTTGCAAGAACTGTTTTTGGCGTTCCCATTACGGTGCCTGTTTTGAAAGGCACCGCCGGTAGAATGTCCAAAAAAAGACCGCCAGGCACAAGTTGAATTCGTAATCTGGTGGGTGGCCTCACGTCAGGTATTGCTTTACAGCGGCAGGATGGACCTGCCGACGCACCGCCAAACTTGTAATTGGGCTCTAAATAGTTACAAAATATTTCAAATCATGATTTAAATGTTTGAAATACAGCATCTTAGTGGAGTCCTGGTAGCTGTTGCCCAGAGTTTGCCCTTTGATCGAAAAACTTAGCATTAGCTGGGTTATCGCTTCCGGACTCAATGTGCATGCATTTGGGCATGTGCAGTTACACCATGTATTTACATTTTATTCCCTCTCTTTTACTGCTCCCTTCATGAATTGCCCAAACATAGTTATTCATACTGTGTACCTGGAAAGATTTGTGAAGATTTGTCAAACAATTCCAAACTAATATGCAAGCCAAAAAAGAGTTTTGTGTGTGAACCGACCGAAACATAATTACATAGTCACACTATCACCATAAATAGTGCCTCTGTTGTTATGGTTAATTTAGACTGCTTCATTAAAAAGGCATTTTTTGTTTTCTTAAAATGTTTTCTGCCATTTGATGAACCTGCATGGAGCTTTCTAAAACAAAGTACCTCCAGTTTGGATTTTCCTGGTAAGTGCAGATTGCATAAGTGGCGATCTCAGAATTGACATTTCCCATTATAACACCTATAGAATTCTTTTCCTACTAGATAAAATAAAACAGTTAAAGGGAATTAGACCAAACTTGAAAATAGAACTTTACTTAAGGAAGTGCCTTTTCTTGGTTTGTTGTAAATTTGTTCGGTAATCCTTGAGAAACTGGCACTTCAAAAGTGTTCCGACCAGGGCACATTTTAGAGCTATCTGGACCACTAATTTGCAGATCCTCCTCTGATTTGCAAGTCCAATTAAACAAATAAAGGTACATCATTGGACTAGGGAGCTTTATCTCACTTCATGGATTGCGGATTTGTGAATCCGGCTGTGGATTTGCATTCTTAATGGCTGGCCATCACAAAAACATTTATGTTGCTACAGCCATTACCCAATAGGGTGCACTTAGCACCATATTGTCAAAAATAAAAAGGATATAAGCGGGCATAGTAAACGCACCCTGACCCACAGACCCATGTGGTCCTCAGAGGCCCAACCCTGTGGTACTTGGCTGAAGGCCATCCCCTATGACCAACCGCCTGCAGCCCACAGAGGATGAAAAAATTGGGGGCAGGATTTGTGAATCCATTTAACCAGGAGCAATGTGTGATATACAGTTATCCTGACATAATTATATCTTAGAAAAGTAGTATCTTTTCACTCAACTATGAATACTCCTTTGTTCTTGTTGACTATACCAGACAATTCATATCGTATAGTACTGGATTATAAAACATTTATTTGGCACACACAGGCATGTATGGAGTGTAATATGTTTACAGTAAAGGAGTTTTGACATACCTAGTACATAAAAAGTGTAAAATATGCAGATTTTGCAATCATGCTTATATTGCAAACATGCTCTTTTATACAATATATAGTGCCTGAATTACATTATTTGACAGTGTTCATATTTTGGGGTGTTTGGTATGTGTGTACGAGATTACTTCAAGAGTATAAAGCAGACCTGGTTTATTCTCAGCAAAAATAATGGAACTGCTACAAGATGATCGCTCCTTACTAATAATGAATCTCAGTGGTATGTAGGATTGTTTTGTGACCGAAATGTGGTCGCAAAACATTCACAGTTTACCACTCACTTCAAGTAGATGGTGACCCATTTGCAAATGGGAAAGTGTCCCCAAGGAACCCCTTCCCCTTTGTGAATGATAGCGAAAACGTTTTTTCAGAGCAGGCAGTGGGCCCACGAACCACTACCTGCTCCTAAAAAATTAAAAGAATACTTTTAAATTTCTTTTTTTAAACGCATTCCGTTTTCCTTTAAGGAATCAGGCTGCATTTTAAAAAATTGACTGCTTTATTTAAAAGCAATCACAGACATGGTGCTCTGCTGACCCCAGCAGGCCACCATCCCTGTGATTTGTGTGTTTCCTAATGGGTTGCAAATTGCGACCTACCTCATAAATAGGTATTTTACCTAAACTTCATTTTAATAGTAAGTTTACGAGCACCAAGTCTCCGCAGTCGGGGTAAAGAACTCAACACATTAAAAGATAGTTCTTCGCCCCACTACCGAGTTTCCATAAACGTAATATTAAAGTGCAGTTTTGTGAATAGTGAAAAAGCGTAAACTTACACAAACGTGTAAGTTTACCTTTGTGAGTCAGGTCCTGGATAATTGTATTTATCTAAAACAGTGCTTACCCCATGGCATGACTTTACAAGTAATAAAAAAACATGTTTTTCTCTTTCAGTTGCTCTAAAATCTTCTCGCAAGGATGGAAATGGAAATCATGAGGAACAAAGAACAGCAAAACCAGGAAGCCCTGGGGAAAACCTGTATCTGCTTGAAGGAGAGCTGCTCTTACAGGTTGGTTCCAGGAACTTAATACCTTAACCATGTGCATCTCACTAGATTTTACACTGATGGATACCAATGCAAAGAATGTTCTGAAAAATATCACTCTTTTTGTTATCTTTAAGATCACTGTATCTCCTAGATGTTATGGGACATTTATATTATTGTTTCTTCTGTGCATCTTTAGAGTATCTCCAAAAACCAAGATGATACATCATTTGGATTTGATAAAATTGTGTCAGCAGATAATGAGGTACAAAACACAGGCAATGCTTGGGCTAGTACAATACACATATATTGTTCTTTTAGTTGGTTTAGCTAGAGGGCATCTAAGACACACAAACACGTTGGTTGTGTTTATATGTCAAACAGGTTTCTCTCTTAATTAATCTTTACTCCTGTTGATGTATCATAAGAAATATTTTGGCTATAATCCACCTTTCATCTGCAGGAGCTGTACCTCATGACCTTCAACCACTACTTATAATGACAGCCCATTTGACAAAAGGTTTACTTGAACTCAGAAGTTTGAAAAATTCTAAATAAAAACTACATTCACCTTTAGAGGCTAGCTGTTAGAAATTGGGTTACTGGTTGATTCGGGTATGACCCAGGTGAAGCAGCAACCAAAATACTAGTCAGAGGAGTAAGGGTCAAGCAATCCCTAAAGAAACCTGTGCTCACCCTCTGATAGCTTGGCACAGAGCGGTTGGGCTTAAATTAGAGACAATGTGTACAGTATTTGTGCAACACTAGGAATGGTAAATCAGTGAAAACACCAGACAAAAAGGATTCCACACCAGTTTAGAAGTATAGAACCTAGTTTAATAAATAAAACAAGATCAAAACAACACAAATTTGATTAGTTAAACTGGAGATATTGACTTTTAAAGTGTATAGTGAAAAATAGCACCAAAAAGCACAAAGCGCTATTGGGGACATTTGGTCGTGTTTTATAGGGACAAAGTCACAAATTCAGGCTGACCGCAATGAAGCGCAGTCTAGCTACAGTGACCCAGTTAGGCATGCTGAACAGAGTATCTTAATCCTGGTTGCGGAGCATTGCGTGGATCCACATGAAAGATGTATTGTGCAGCCAAGGTGATACTTCTGTTCCAAGATACAGCAAGGCTGCAGTGCGTAGTCCTGATGCATCGGTGTTGAGTATCCTGTTGACGGGGCTTGCAATTCAAAGTCGGGTGTCGAGGATGTGAGGCGAAGCTGAGGCGATACGTCACTTCCTATGAGCAGAAAAGTGGACATCTCTTTACTACACTAACTTTACACTCCATTCTCACCCTCCTGTGGGAAGACAATCTAACAATGCAGTGGCCCGAAAGACCTCTTCGAAGCAAAACAACTTGCACACATCCGGATCCATCACTAGATGGCAGAAATATGCAAAGCGTGGGAATCAAAAGCACTACATGCCAGGAACGGATGCTTACTGGGTAAGTAACATAATCCAACCATGTTTAGGGGAGAGAGCACAAGCACTTTAACACTGTTTAGCATTGGTAGAAAGAACAGAGTCCTAATGCCAGCAAAAGCAAGATCATAAAAGTGGAGGAGGAAAGTAAACAAAAAAGACCATTTCCAACACTAGTCTATCCTTGATGTGTGAATGTGTGTGTGTGTGTGTGTGTGAGTGTGTGTATATATATGTGTGTGCATCAATGCAGACATATACAGAGAGTTATGGGGCTTAACCATTCACACCTTATAGTGACAGATAATACATTGCGATACCACTCAAAGATGGCGCCCATGGTCAAACAATCGATCTGCCAACTACAGCACTCAAAGATGGCACCCGTGGTCTAACAACCTATCTGCTTAAATCTGTGAGTAAGTCTTTACTACCTCAATCACACTTAAATAATAAAAATTCATTATAGGACACCCCTTGTTAATAATAGCTTGATAACAAAAATCACACTTAAATAGTAAGAATTCATTATAGGAAAACCGCTGTTAATAATAGCTTGATAACAAAAATTACTCGAACACCCCACTACAAGATGGCGCCCACACATCACGTTGCACACTTTCCCAATAACATGTCATTAACTCACTGATTGGAAACACACCTCCGCTATATAAGGGGCAAGGGCTACCTTCCCATTACCGGCGGAGACAGGGAGAGGCACGCAGGTGCATTGGCCCTGCTACTACGGGAGAACCGTGAGTAAAAGAGAAATGGGAAACCTTTCAGATTGCAAGGGAACATCTCTCTGGTTTTAAAGCGCTTAGCCTGTGAAAAGAACTGCTTCTTAAATACAAAACCTGAGCAATTCATGTACTGGTGTTCTCTGTGTAAAACCTTCCAAACGTGCTAGGGATTGTACAAGGACTCTGCATAACGGCTTTTTAGCTCATTAGTTTTTTAGTTTTGTAGTTTCCAAAACAATGCGGCTTTGTTTTCAACGAAAACTTTATTAACAACAACAGTAAGGAACAATGAAGCCTCTTAACACTATTTACTCTGCCTCCTCTTATTCACAGTTCCCGAGTGCCCTCCCTGATCTCATGAGGTCCTGATTCTAATATTAAGGGGTGAGAAACATGATGTATTTTGCAGAAATCAATACAACAGTGTCTCAAGGTTTGCCATCAATTGTGGGGTCAACTTTCACGGTATCATCTACCTAGACAGCTATGGTTCATATACTTACCTTATGAATGAGCCTTTTCATAGAGTCACATCAACTTGGATACTCTAACCAGGGGAACAGTATGAACAATGGAATAAATATATGGATAAAGAACTACACTGGCACAATCTTATCATTAATCTTATACCTATTTATGTATGTCTGTCACTATGCTGAGAAAAATCATTTTAATTATTCACATCATTGTTATTATACATGCACCTACCCTAATCTATAGCGATAATACTCACACTAATGGATGACCCAGACAATATGAACCTACCATGACAAGATACTAATGCCACTATACTTTTGTCCTACACTTTTCTCTTTTCAGAAATGCTACTCCTATGTACAGATTTGGCAGCACTGGTTAATTTAGGCCGCCACTTGATACTAAAATTAAACTTCTTTTGGTCCTGAAGAAGTACTTTGGATCTCCTTCTGAGGCCACATACAGCGTGAAACATGTTGACCATTATAAATGTTCATTAGGGACAAATACCCAGCTACAGAGGGACATAATAGAGCAGCACCACACACTTTGTTTTAACAATGGATCTCCCTAATAAATAGCACCCACCCTCCCTCCAGTCATTTTTTTATGTTTGAGATGCTTTATTTGAAGAGAAACATAGCGAACGACAAATACAGGTCATATTAAGAGCATTGTCATACAAAGTCAAAAGGAGAGAAAAAATATTACAGGGTCAGTATAAGCTCAAAAACCTTAGGGACCTGAGGAAACAATACGAAAAGCATTTTATAAAATTTTAAAGGGAACCGAAAGGAAAAAGAAAGAGGGGGAAAAGGAGAGAAAAGGGGGAGGAGAAAGGAAAGAAGGGAAAAGAAAGGAAAAGGGAGATATGAGGCGTCTTAGTGAAGAGTAAATGGTATAGTCGGACAGAAGATAGATAAGATAGAGAGAGCAGATAAGGCAAGAGTAGGGAATATTTGAAAGGCAGGAAATAAGAATGTAAATATAAATAAGGTAAAGAGAATAGAGAAGAAGAGAGAAAGAGGAAGGGTAGAGCCGGTGTGCTTCATGGGGGTTTGAAGTTCTCAGAGGATAAAGGAGAAACAGACTTCGAGTTTAGAGCCTTAGAATCAAGATAAGTTGTGAGAGGCAACCAGAATAGATCTCTGTTGAGAGTAGGAGTGGAGGCAGCAGCGAAGCGAACATCAAGCCTGTGATAGTGACAGAGGGAGTTCCACCAACATTGTATCGTGAGTTTAGAAAGATCCTTCCAGTTGGAAGTAATGTGCTGGAAAGCCAGAGCCAACATGAGATCTAATAGGCCTGAGGAACTAGAAGGAATGTCAAGAGCGTCAGAGATACTACCTAAGAAAAGAAGAGGAATAGAATACGGAATAGAGATAGAGAAGAAGCGAGAGACATAAGACCACACCTGATCCCAAAGTGCTAGAGCAGAAGGACACAGAAAAAGTAAATGATACAGATCAGCATTAGGGGCAGAGCAGGTCCAACAGGTAGAGTCTTTATCAGGAGAGAAGCGAGAAATAGAGAGGGGAGAGAGATAAAGTCTATGATATAGAAAGAACATAGACTGAGTTAGTGAGGCAGAAAGGGAGATTTTCAAGGATCTGACCCAGACCTTGTCCCAAACAACTATAGACCATTCACAGCCCATATCAAGTTCCCAAGCAATTTCCAATTTGGATTTTGGACGAGTCGGATTGGGGGAAGAGAAAAACTTATAAATAAGAGAGGCTTTGGGAAGAGCAGAGAGAATCTGAAGAAGCGAGGACTGGGAAACAGAAGAGGGTGACAAGGGGAGAGAGTAGTAGACCTCAAGTATAATGGCCATTAGGACAGAGAATCTATGGAAGAAAGACTGAGGACAGTGAAACAAGAGTCGGAACCGAGGAAAAGAACACGGGAGAAAGCCATCAAAAAGCTGGTTAACCCATATCAGCCCTTTAGATCTCCACGCAGTCCAGCAAATAGGGCGATTATGGAGGAGAATACGTGAGTTGTACCAAATCGGGGAGGCCAAAAAAGATTCGCGGGAGATCGGGTCCGAGCGGACTAGAGCATGTAGCAGAGAGGTAGTATGTTTAAACAGGGGTAGAGGGGTGGTTAAATTCTTAGCAGTGAAGTGTACAACTTCAGAAAGGGAAAAAGGAGAGAGGAGTGAACGTTCAATGGAGAGCCAAAGAGGAGCTAGAGGGGAAGGCGTAAGTACCAGCCAATTAGAAGCCTGACGGAGAGAAAAGGATTTATGGTAGAGACGGAAATCTGGAAAGTTGACTCCGCCGTTAGCCTTTGGTTTACGAAGGACAGTAAGCGCAATTCTCGATTTTTTATTATTCCAAAGAAACTTAGAGAGACAGGAATCTATGCGTTTGAAATGGACATCAGGGATATGAACGGGGAGCATGGAAAGAATGTATATGAGAATGGGAGAGATCATCATTTTGATCGAATCTAGCCGACCCCACCAGGAGAGAAAAAGGGGATTCCAAGAAGAGAGCAACTTATCTATACGGGATACTACGGTAGTGAAGTTGAGCCGAATAGATGAAGAAATGGAGTTGGAGAACCAGATTCCAAGGTATTTAATTTTAGAGGGATTCCATGCAAACCCGGTAGCTGAAAACTGGTGAGGGAGACAAAATTTAGTAAGAGGGAGAATCTCAGTTTTATCGGAATTGATCTTGTAACCAGAAACTTGAGAAAAGGAGTTAAACTCAATTAATAAGGCCGGAATGGATTGGTCAGGATCGGAAATAAACAAAAGAATGTCATCTGCATACGCAGAGAGTTTCAAGTGGGTTTTACCATAAGGAAAGCCAGAAATAGAAATGTTGTTTCTAATGGACGAGAGAAACGGCTCTAAAGCCAGAACAAAAAGTAAAGGGGAGAGAGGACAGCCCTGGCGGACACCACGCTGCAAAGGAAAGTAAGAGGACGTTCGGCCGTTAACTAATACAGACGCTTTAGGAGAGGAATAAAGTAGAGAAACAAGAGAGATAAAATTAGGGCCAAAGCCGTGCCAACGAAGGGAGGCGAACATAAAGGACCAATCTACTCTATCAAAAGCCTTCTCGGCATCCACTGATATAGCAGCTAGAGAGGAGGTAAGAGAAGGTTCTTTGTTGAGAACATTAAGAAAAAGACGGGAGTTATCTGAGGTAAGTCTACCCTTTACGAAACCGCATTGTTCCTTACCGATAAGGTGTGGGAGAAAAGAATCTAAACGTCGGGCAAGAAGTTTAGCAAATAATTTATAATCTACATTAACGAGGGATATTGGGCGATAGTTCTTACAGAATTGCGGGTCACGACCATCTTTGGGTATTAAGCAGATGGTAGCCTCGTGAAAGGTACCAGAAGCCGTGCCGGAGGTGAAGAAGGATTGAAAAAGAGAGAGAAGTTTGGGAAGCAAAAGATCTGAAAAATGTAGATAAAATTCCACAGAAAAACCATCCGGACCCGGAGATTTACCCTTGGTTAGAGATGTTAAGGCATTGTCCAATTCGGTGAGAGAGAGGTCAAGCTCAAGATCAGGGAAATTAAGATGAGAGGTAGAGGGGGCAGGAATTTTGTCCAAGTAGGATTGAATGAGAGTAGCCGAAGGGGGGGATTCAGGGGTATAAAGAGATTGGTAGAACTGCTGGAATTGGGCGAGTATATCCTCTTCCTTGTGGAGGAGACGGTTATCGTTGGAGTATATTGAATCAATCAGGTTACGCTCCTTGCGGGACTTAAGATAGTTGGCCAAAAGCTTACCTGACCTGTTACGACCTCCGTAGTAGCGGGCGCTGCTGCGGAGAAGTAATGAGGATGCATTGTCAGTAGAAATTTTGTTGAACTCGAGTTTGGCACGTATAAGGTCTGGTACAACAGTTGGAGTAGAAGAAGTGTAAAATTTATGTTCTAAGGATTTGATGTGAGAGAGAAGGTCTTTTTGTTTCTTAAGATAAGATTTCTTTTTCTTTGAGACAAAGTCAATCACAAAACCGCGAGCCGTAGCCTTGAAAGAGTCCCAAATAACATGAGGGGGTAAAGAAGGATCAGAATTAAGTAGGAAAAATTCTGTGGCAAAGGAAAGGAAGGAAGAAGAAAAAAGGGGGTCTAGGAGGAGAGAGTTATTAAAGCGCCAGCGGGAGGACTTGGGGTGAGGGGGAAGGAGATCAAAAACGGTGACAATAGGAGCATGGTCTGAGATAACTATCGGCTCTATAGATGAGGAAAGAAGATTTTGAGAGAGAGATTGAGAGAGGAATATATAGTCAATCCGGGAGAAGGAGGCATGAGGGGGTGAGAAGAACGAGTAGTCTAAAGAGTCAGGATGGAACAGTCTCCAAGAGTCAAGAAGGTGAGATTTGGAAATAGTGTCAAGGAATTGTGTATGTGATTTGTGGGGGGTGAAGCGGGCAGAGGATTTGCGATCAAGAAACGGATCAACAATTTGATTACAATCCCCCCCTAGAATGAACAAAGAATCACTGTGTTGGAAACATTTAGAAGTTATTAGAGGCCAAAAATTACAATCAGGGTGAGTGGGGCCATATACATTAAAAACAGTCAAGGAAACAGAATTAATTAACAACTTAGCTAAGACCCAACGACCCTCAGTGTCATTTTCTTGAAAGAGAACTTTACATTTCAACTTCTTGTGACACAATATGGCCACACCATTCTTTTTGTTAGAGGTAGGAGAAAATAGAACCGTTCCCACCCAACCTCTTTTTAACTTAAGAGACTCCGCCTCAGAGAGATGAGTCTCTTGCAAAAGAACCAAGTCAGGGGTATAAGAGGCTAGATGGGAAAGCACTCTCTGCCGCTTAATAGGGCTAATAAAACCTTTCACATTCCATGAAATAACTTTAAATTAAATCACAATAAAGTGTGTCAGGAACAGAGAAAAAAGGAGTAAAACCAAAAAACGCCACAAAGAAGAATAACGAACAGAGGAAAGACAAGAGCAAGACAAAAGAAAGTCGAAGAACATGGTGAAAAAGAGAGCAAGAAGAGAGGAAAGGAAGGAGAGGGGCGAGAAAAAGGAGAAGAAGAAGATACAGTACATATCCAAAACGGACGACTGAAGGAAACATACCTGAAGGGGGAAGGGAGATGAGAAGATGACGACGGTGGGGTGTGGGAGGATTCGACAAGAACAGCCCTCCGAGCCGGAGAGCAACAACCCACCGCAACAGGACGGATTATGATTATGAGGAAGACGGACTAAATGGTATGGAGAGGATTACACGAGGGTTGGTCAAACAGAGAATCTGGGGAAGGAAAAAGAAACATGTTATGCAGGGATCATGGGAAGGTAAACAGTACACAAACAAACAATTAAATGCAAAAACAGAAACCCCAAACGACAACCGTTATGTAATCACATCAGATAAAAGGAGAATCAACTAGGAAGGGAAAAACTCCAGCAAGAACCTGTAAGGAAAAAAGACCAATCAAGTAAATAATCAACCAGTAGGAGGATTGGATGTGTCCATGCCAGCATTAGTCTGAGTGTGGATGAATTTCTTGAGCTCAGCCGGGTCTTGAAAAGTCCAAGTATTGTTCTGGTGAGTTACCTTGAAGGTACAGGGGTGAAAAAGGCCATACCTAGCACCCATAGAACGTAGGGGAGCGCGAAGAGACAGAAATTCTTTTCTTCTAGCAGCAGTGGCACCAGAGACATCCTGAGAGAGATAGACTCTCTGACCCATCCAAGAAATTTGGCGTTTCGCTCGAGCTGTGGAGAGGATCAGGAGGAGGTCAGTAAATTTAAGAAAGAGGATAATGACCCCCCGCGGTTTGGTGGAGGAGGAGGAACGAGGACCAAGTCTGTGGGCTCGTTGGATGCTAAGAGAGGTGGTAGCAGGAAGGTCTAACAACTTCAGGAGAAAAGAAGAGAAGAACGTGACAGGATCATCCCCCTCCAAAGATTCCGGTAGGCCATAAACGCGCAGGTTATTCCTCCTGTTCCTGTTTTCCAAATCCTCAGTATGTTGCTGAAGGGCAAGAAGCGACTTCTCCAAAGAGGAAATGCGATGGGAATTTGACTGAATATCTGGAACCTGCTGCTCCACAGAAGAAACACGGGCCTCCATAGTTGACCATTTGTCCTCAAAAAGCTGCATCTTAGCGTTAGTCTCCTTCACGAATGGGCGCAAGGCGCGGATCTCCTCAAGTATCAACTCCATAGAGATAGGGGGTGGAGATGACTCAGGTGGCGGAGGAGAGGAGTCCGGCTTCATGCGCTTAGGTAAAGAAACAGGAGGAGAGGATTTGCTGGAAGAAGATTGTGATGAAGAAGAGCGGGAGGGACCTGCTGTCGCCATTTGCTCTGTGGAAGGAGACTGAGGAGAAGGGCCTGATGGTGAGGAGGAGGCAGAGGAAGGCGGAGCCTTCGAAGGCACAAAGACAAACTTCGGATTGCGAAGCTTGCCCATAGAAGCTGGAGACGTGCCAATGATAGTGAGCGCAAGTCAAATAGGCAGGCCAACACAAACAATCTGGGTTCAGAGGCAGGGGTTATCAATGTGCCTACATGACCAGACCAGATCCATATAGCCCAGCGATTGTCCGAAGTGATAGAGGAGACTTGGAAAGGTCATTGAAAAACTCCGGGGTTGAAAATGATGTGAGCGAATATTAGGAGGTGTTTCCACACATAGTAAGCAATTAAATATGGATGTCCAATACCACGTTTAGTACCACATAAGGCTTGGCAGAGGTATCCTCAAGATTACATGTAAGTCATAGAGAAAGAGCCCCTGGTTTAAAATCCATCTCCAAGCGTCACAAAAAGCGTAGAAAAATAAGTTAAGTCATTCTCTGAAGGATTAAAGTAGACATGTAATCATGTAATCCTCGGGGAACAGCTCAAAACCACAGAGATATTCACCTACCAGGGAAGTTGCAGTGAGCTCCTCACACAGCTGCTCCTTGAAAAGCGATTAGGAAGTAGGAGTTACTCCACATTGTCCTGGAAAGCAGAGCGCGTCTGAAAACAGGGAAGAAAAAAAAAACTGCTGTTCCAGGTGCGCGCGCTGGTTACAGGCGAGCGCTGCTGAGGAGACAAAATGGCGGGCGTTCTGAGGAGCGCATTCAGCGCGACGAAGATAGCGTGTTTTGAACGCAAGAGGGATCACCCTTGGCTCCCCAGGTGCACATCCCGTTCTGCAAGCTGGACCGTCTCTGCGGCGCTGAGAAAAGAGGCTGGAAACTGGTATAATCAATCCGGGTCCATCCCGGTGCGGCGGAGCTCCGGAACTAGGCGGCCATCTTAATCGGCGTCCAAGCCACGCCCCCCCCTCCAGTCATTTTTTAAATACACCAATTTAGACTTCACTGCCACTTACACCCAAATGGCTTCTCATCAAAAACTCTCCGATAAAGTGACCCTTCGGGGGACCCGTAGGGCATTGCAGCCCCGGCCCTACGAGGAACAAAGCCCAAATGATGAAGCAAGACATCCTTCAGGGTGTGTGAGGGCATTATGATGAGGACACACTGTCCCCCACAGATAGAGTAGCACACGACAAAGGTTTCTTCCTTTTTCTTCCTCTACAAGGAACAGTGACTCCCTTTGTGTACTAGTTACTTTTCAGGAGCAAGGGTCACTGGACCTAATAATTAGCTCCTAGTGTCCTCCCTCTCTATAAATAGGATGATATGCCTTGTAGTCAGAATGGTATTTTTTTGGTTTTGGAACCACTGCACTTTAAATCTCATCTATTGACTGTCGTTTCCACCTCTTTGAGAACCCGCAGTAGTTTCTTTTCCAGGGTGTATTCATGTGCAAGTTAAGGTTTGGTTGATAAGTTATTATTCCAGGCGCTTTCCCAGCAGTCAGACGTTTGGGGCTCCACCTGCTTCCTCTTTACTTAACATCTCATTCAGGAGGCTTACCGCCCAAAAGCGCCCACCAGTACACGGGCCGTGGGAGAATGGGTAGGCAGGGAAGCTTCATGTAATACATCATCTATGTCATCTAGTACAAGGATGGCAATGAGGATGTGTACAGTCGCAAGGCAGTTGGTTGTTATCTTGTTGGTCCCTGCTTGCGAATGCACCAGGGTCTCAGCTTCATCTCTATCAGAAGTCATATGCGGAATGAAGGATAGACCCTTAAATAGCCCTGTAAAGCATCCTAGATTTGCCACCCTATCTGTACAACAAGTGTGAGTTCTTTTTTGAAGCTACTACCTTCTAACATTCCAAAGTAGATACAGCCAGTTTTATACGACTAGATGATTTCTGGTTCATTTTCTTTGCGTTTAATTTCATCCTTGAATTTTAAAACTGATTGCAATGTAAAAGTTCAATCATTCCTGCAATCTTCCGAAACATTTTTTAGCTTTCTTTCAGCTCATCAGAGGTGCACGAAGTGCAGACTGAATACATTTGGAAAATATGAGTTCCAGTTATGCAAGGAAACACTTCCGGGTTCAAAGCACTCAGGCCCCGGAACCCCAATCTGTGTTCTGCATAGGTGATAACGTCATTGCAATAACTCTGAAGAGGTGAACACCGGTCCTCAGAGAAAATGGTTTTCCAAGTCAAACATTCCAGGCATTTGCAACTATATATACTACATGATGTCATGATTTTAAAAGCTCGCCTTAGGAGATGAATATGTTGAATAGCGTCTTGGGAGTGCAATCTGTTACTAGTAGCTGCTGCCTGGCAAATGTAAATTCAAATTAAAGTGAAAGGGGATTCAGTTTCCTCTGATGTTTTCACCTGCAGACCGAGCATTATTTGGATTTTACTGGAGGTAGTTTCACTTGGAACCCAAATTCATTGCTGAGGCATAGGCCTTGTTCCATAAGGTTTTGCACCAGTCCTTAACTGAAGCAGATACATTGGGGCAGATTTATGAGCCCCTTGCGCCACTTTTGCGTCACTTTTAACATGGGAAAAGTGACGCAAAAGTGGCGCAAGGGGCTCATAAATCTGCCCCATTGTGTTTCTTCTTTCTTTTTTTTATAGTAGAGTATATGAATATTGGGCAGGCTGCAGCTAAAAGTCTGCAAGGCAAAATTGTGCAGCACACGGATTTTGCATTCTGTTTACAGTGTTTACATAATATGAATTGGAGAAAATACATTTTGCTACACGTTTCTGCTGTGATAGATGGGCCACAAAGCAGCCCGAATCAGTTTATCACATTTCTCTTTATGAGGGGTGCAAAACCTTTTAAGATCGGTTTACTGCATTTTGTAACCATGGTTAATAATTGCAGGCCAGATATTTTCCATTAGCACTCCTAGTCCATGTATAAGTTAATCATATACATCATGTATTTGTTAAATATTACTTCGCTTTCCCTAGTTTTATATTTGTTATATGGATTCCGTTTGCTTGCATATGCAACAACTCTTGTTTAAAATGGATTTGTTCTGTCTCTTGCACCAAAGTAAGTTTAGTTTGCACCAAAGGAAGTTTAGTTTCCACCAAAGCAAGTTTAGTTTGCACCAAAGCAAGTTTGGCCGCCTATGTCGAATCCAGCAAGATGCCTTTGGAGCGTGACAATTTCCCACCATTTTCGAGCACTTTGCACCAACATTTGCCTTGAAATACAATATTTTCACCAGTTAGGTGGTGCAAATGTTGGTTCAGTTGTCTGGAACCTGTGCCTCTTCAGGTTAAAAATGACCGTGTTGCCTTTAATTTAGATCACCAGGTGTGCATTTGAGGTGTTTCTGCCCTTAACAATAGTCATTGCTCTTCTCCCGGACGAGTGCTTGTTTTTAGTCGTTTCTGGTGTGGAGTAATCGGCTCCTGAGAAGTTTGCAAGTTCAATAGATTTGTGTGTGTGAGTACAGGCACGCAGCTGATGACAATTATATTATGACAGCAGGGACCTCTCCTTATTGCTAAACACTTCCGGATGTTTACTAAAGATTTCTTAGTTCCACTGAGGTCCATTTACAATGTGGCCAGTTAATCAACAGATAGAATTGCTCTGTGCATTTTCTGACATTTGCCCGCGCTGATCTAATGTCTGCACCCGGGTTCATTCTCTAATCTGTACTATGGTGGGCGGGGAGTGGGAAGCCAGTCACACAAAGCTCTTGTTTTACGGAAATAGCTGGTTTCCTGACTGCGGTACAGATTGTTTCTGCAGAGCTTTTCCAGGCAGTGTATTTTTAACCACAGACTTTCATGCACCGGGTCCATTCAGGTTTCTATAGTTTAAGCTTTGTTCTTAAATATTTAAGGGTATGGAAATAGAGACACGCATTTTCAGAACTAGGTTGCGTTTGTTCGTTTTTTTTTTCTCCAATATTCAAATTGTTCTCATTAAAAAAAAAAAGAACATTGGCAAAACCAATGCGTCAAGCTTTAATGTGTGAACCGGTTTCCAACATGGGCATTCCTAAATACAGTTCAGCACATTAAAGCCAGACCTGGTGGCTTTGCCAGTGGTTGGTTTACAAATAGCAAAAACGGATTGCCTATTTATAGAATACATATAGGAAATAAAGCAATGAATGTGGCAATCGGTGCAGCGATTGACTTTACTTTCAGATGTGAAATAGTTTCTCTTGCGTTCCAATGGAAGCACTCCGTAGGAAATAGAGTAATACAACCAGCAATCGATAACATTAGGTAAGAGAGCAACTGTGCTCTGGCTGGAGCCGAAGCCAACAATGTGCTTTTAAATAATTGGTACAAAAGGGGGTGGTGATGGACGGAGCATCAGAACCAATCAAACACTCACACCCAGTCAACAGATCTGGGTTTGATCCATCACCGTTCTTTTGCCCACTCTGCCACCCCAGTTCAGACATGGCCATATGCAAATCAGTCTGACCCTGTGCCTCATGGGAACAGTCCAGCCCGATTGGTAACAATTGATAGGTGATGTAGATACCTTCTCTATCGAGCCACAGCTAAATACATTTCAGGTGTTGGTATAAGTAATTGAATGAACAGGTTTAGCTATTTTTTTTGATTTCTTACAAAACAAATGCTTATACAAATGAATGAAATGAGGAAACAACCACTATACCTCCAATTGTATGCATAGTGACTATAGTATATTGGACACTATAGTATATTGGCCCTCATTATGACTGCCACTTTATTCCGCTGAGTGACGAAATAGCAGTTATAGCCTCATCACAATTATGATAGCTGCAGGAACATCTTAGATGTGTTTATTTTCACCCAAAGATTTATGCTGCTCAACGTCTGGGCCAAAATGAGAAATTACAGAACAGAATTGTGGGTAATAGCTCATTTGTTAGTGAGGCCATACTGTAGGTTTATTGTTCCTTAACTTATTGTGTGTTGTCATCTGCCTTGGCATATGCTCGGTGGACCGAACCGGGGGTGGTAAAGGAACTTGTGTATGTGTTTTGCTGTGTTACTATCCTGAAGTTCAAGGAAGGTGCAATTAGTATTGGTTAGGCAAAGAATACATTTTGATGACTCATCCTTGGTGTGGCACCAACCGACCCAGTCATGCAAGTCTTAACAGAGTTGTCAATTTTTAAGAAAGGCTTCAATATAGTCCGCAGAGAGTCGCAGTCCTCCTCAAATCCCTCCAGAGATACTAGTATGTTTATAGAGTCCCACAAAGCAATTAGGGGCAAGAGCGGCCCGTGCAGGTAAGAACGATGGGGGCGGTGAGGCCGGGTTGGGTGGGGGGGGGTTATTTGTCAGACGATGTGGAGGGGAAATTAAGTAATACATTTTCCCTCGTCGTCGTCTATCAAAATCACCCCCCACCCAGCCCCACCGCTCTTACCTGCACGAGACGCAGCTGATTAGGGGGAAAATGGGCAATGGTGAAAACACCGGAGTCTCATCAGGGAATCTGCATGCTCGTCAGAATGGCATTTCTCTGTAGTTGCTGGAGGCAACACTCAGTATGTTCGTCCACGGCATCACATAAATGTTCAACATTAGCAGAGCCTAACCATACAGAGAATGGGTTACTTTGCAAGATCGAACAGGGTATTCACCAAGGTGGGTGTGGCAGTGACCTGGATATTGATTATTAACCCCCGGATGCTGAGGTGATTCAGGCAAAGGCAGGATTGCATTGGGATCACAGGTAACCCAACAGCAAATGCAATAGCAAAAAGCAAGAAGGAACCAAGAAGGTACAGAATACTAAATGATAAGATGTAGAGCGGCGTTCTGAACTAGGAGACACCTGCAACTATGAAGCATTGCCAGTCACTCATGAGATGCTAACAGGGTCCTTTGTACATGCACAGCCACTTATGCCTTTTCTGGGAGTGACCCTTGCTGCCATAGAACTCTACCTCTAAATACAATTGTGCACACTAGGCACCACCTTCTAGTTTTTTATAGTCTCCATGAACTTCCTGGTCTGAATGAAATTGTGAAATTAAGTTGATTGGATGTAGCATGTGAGTTCCAGCACCTACAAAGGTGCAGCTGGTTTTAAATGGAGTCCGGTTACACGTAAGGACAGTATAGTCTGAATCTTGACAGTACTCCAATGATGATTTGCCCTGATGAGTCCCCACCTGGTTTGAAATTCATGAAAATGTCAAATTAAATGGGGAGCACGAACAAATGCTGCAGATTCACATGATCTATCAAAAGCATCATAATACTTTGATACTATTAAGTATTGCAACAGTCCATGCTACCATCTAGAATCCAACATAGCCTCCACCTCATGTTCATGAGTGCCATCAACCAGGGTGGGTGGAGGAGGGCAAACTGTCCTGGATTTTGTATGCAGCACATTGACCACTGAATACTTATGCTATGGTGTACATAATAACAGTTTTGCAGTCCCAACCAACTGCAAGATTTGAAAGGGACTTACAAACTGAGGAGAGAATTTATGATGAGACCCATGGTGGGCAATAATTTAGTGGACATCCAGACAATATTTCCTACCTTGTGAGATGGTGGCACCCGGCAATGACAGACAGCATGGCATTTATAATCTTCTTTTGCCTTCACTAAATATTGAAAGGTTGACTGTCTTACAACCCTTATGAGACAGACACATATTAACAGCTGAGACAGAAGTTGAAAAGGTAGAATATGCTGGATGTATGCCAATAGTACAATAAAATGGAGAAAATCTCATTATACCACCTAAAGTATTGCTGTGAGTGACTTCTGATTAAGAAATCGATTTACACTGCTCTATTTAATGATTCATAGGAGAACACTGAAGATATTGTTCGATGTTTTGATTCCGTCTCTCAGTCTGGCCATTTGTTTTCAGCTGAAAGGTGGTAGAGAAAAAATATGCCGTGGCTAACCTTTTGCATAACCCTTTCCAAACATGTGCTGTCAATATGTTCTCCTATTAGAGATAATGGTAGTTCATTCAATCTAACCATGTGCTATAAGAAGATATTAGTTAGCTCTACTGTGGATGGTATTTTCTGCAAAATAAAAAGTGCTCCAATATAGTGAAATAGTTCACCACAATCAAGGGTGTAGTGTAAGCCAGTGAGTTTAGGAATTCAGCTTTAAAATCCATTGATATTATTGTCCTGGGTTGATGGAGCGTACGGTTGGTTGATGGATTGTATAATCCAGGGCGCTGGGTATGGGAATTCTTAGGGTGTATATACACTGACATAGTCTATGATGGAATGCAACTCATTCAGCCCACACAAATAGCTGGTAAGATGTTTCTGAAGTGTTGCTATCCCAGATGTCCTGCTGCCTGAGTGTCATGGTACCACTGTAGTGCTGTTTGTGACAATTCCTGATATTTAAAGCATTCCCATGACACAATGATTTATATTTTTATTCATGCTCTCCCTGGTTCCTGTATCCATTGCTCTGCATCAGTTTATTAGACACACTACCCCTTGGAACACCAACTTCCTTACATCTTGATCAGTATTTACATCAGCAGAGATCTCTGCACTCTCAGCAGAGATCTGTGCACTCATAAATTGGTTTAACCCCACACGAATCTCTTTGAATACCTGGCAGGTGAGAAACTGTAAAGTTCTGTCATAAACGTACATTTACAACTAAATATACATTTTTGAAGAGGCCCTCTGGCATCTAAATGTCCATCTGTGCGAACCATCACCAAAGGGAGCGTTTGTTTACATACCGGACCAGATGTTATAGGTGCTTAATCAGTACCCTTGATTTCACCAGGAATTTCCTGATGCTTAAGGAAGATTCCTTTTTGGACTTCAAATGCATAGTTCTTAAAACAGCCTTAGTCCCCTGAGTCTACCAGTGTCAAAAGAGCAACTGGTCATTCCGAAGTAGTTATTTTTGCCGTTTTTCCTTTCTTTCTTAGTGAGTGCCTCACAAACACTCCAGATGTGCATCAGCTCATCTGTGTTAGTGGAGATCTCTGGGAATTCTGATGCAGTGGGAACAGTTTTGTGAGGCATAGCCTTTCTTTTCCATGCTTTTCCGCTTCTGCTGCGCGTCTCTTGGGAAGGCAAATTCAGTGTTCGCCATAGTAGAAGTGGGTCTGATAATGTATCTATAAATTGTTCTTCAAGCCTTGGCAGAATATAGCTGCTGCTGCTTTATCAGTCCAAGCACTCCCTCAAAATAACTGTTGAAAGTGACTAATGTAGGAGACCAGCTGCTGGTTGAAGCAGGAAAAGTCCATTTAGAGTAAAATGCTGTAGAAACTGCCCAAAGTTTGGCAACCAAGGTCTTTCCTTGCTATTCGGTGGTGTGTCCTATGCCATGGCATGTTGCAAGAGATGAGACGCTATAAATGCCACCTTGGCTACCTTGTTAGCAAAAAGCTGTGGCTTTGAAAAAAATATAGTTGGCATTTTGCTAAAAAGGACTGAAATTGCAACGCGTCCCCTCAGGAGGCGGGTATACCAGAGGATAGGAGACAAGAATTTGGCTATATCTATTAGTTGTGTAAGGGTGTGCAGTCCCTGGGATGCAGTGGTAACAGGTTCATTGTGAGTAAGTTTATATGAGTTCACAAAAAGGCTGTTTCCTGCGAAGCTGTATTAGGTTTGTGTTACAATCTCTTTCAGAAGACCACAGAGCAGACATAGGTCACTGTGCCCAATCGTGGGGGTTGAGGCCTTTTACGCCTGCTGTACCGGAACCTAACCTATTACGGATACAGAACAGCTGGGCAAAATACTACCCTGTCAGCACTTGACTTCTCAGGGGTAGATAGGTGCAAGTTAAGCAAAAGCACAAAGCACAAAATACAAACTGTGACCCCAGTAATCTACCTGTCCAGTCCAATGCTTACTTCTGGAAAGAAAATACGTGTTTATTACTCTCGCAGTGTATAATACAGCACAGTCTCTAACGGTCAACGCTCTAGCACTTTCCTAGGCAGCATGCCCTGGGTCTGGGTCCTCCCCATCCCTCCTCTACACTAACAGACGTGTTTCTGGTGGTTTACTAGAAGCAACCCCACAGGTGCTGACCGTGCTAGCAGTGTGCAGCAAAGTTTCACCTTGGCCCTCAAAGTGCAGCTCACTATTGCCCTAATACGCTGAGTTCATACAAGTTTCAAAAGGCCTACCAGCCCTGCTCTAGACTTACTCTGTTAGGGCCGGAAGAATTGTTCGGGAGACAAGATGTTTCTTTCAGTGCACTGGTGATGTGCGAGATGCACCGCATCTTCTATTGGTCTGCGGAAGTCGCATGCTGAGGCGGTTGCAGTCGGGTGCGGCTTCCGGATGCAACAGTCCACTGCCCCTTTAGTTCCCGCAGGCGAGGTGATAGGGTAGTGGCAGTGATGCAGGGTGGCTTCTGCTCTTGACCTCGAGGCTCTCTGATGGTCTGAAGGACTTCACCAATACAGGCAATGGCCCCAACGGTCCTGGTAGGCCCCTCCTGGCACACAAGGGTCACGGGCAAGGGCAACAGCTCCAACAATGGCCCCAACGGCCCCAACAACGGCCCCAACAATGTCGTAACAGACAGTGGCCCCACCGGTCCTAGTGGCCCCCTCCTGGCAGACAGGAGTCATGGGCAAAAATGAGAGCCCTAACGAGCGACAGCCCAAAACTTCCCAGTGGCCCTGACAGGGGTTACCGACTTCCTCAAGAGGACGGACAGCTGTCTCTTTCAGCAGCGGTGCCAACTGGACTCACATTTCACTCACCTGGATCTGCTCACAAGGATTCCTGCTGGGCCTCGACCCTTCATCACAGGGCACACTAATCGTGGCAAGCTGGCAGAAGGCTGGTGCTCCAGGCATAGGGCAAATGTGCTTGGCTTCCTTGGTGATGACCTCTCAACCAGCTTCGAGACCAGCAGGCCTTGGTCGCCAGTCCTTCTTTGCAGCCGCTTGAAGACATGGTTATCTTTTTTACAGTTTGTGGGTTGCTGCCTCACACTTTTATACTGTTCTCCCAGACACTAGTTGTGATTTAGTCTCTGGTCTTTGAAATTCGAGTTGTGGATACAAAGTCCCTTGAAGTGCCCACTCCTCTCCTGGTTTTTGTTGATGGACCTACAACACTGGCCATGAATGCAGCTTCAGGGAAACTCCTGGGTGTCACCCTCATTGATGTATGCCTTAAAAAGTTTCAAAGGCCTTAGCCACCCCCTTTGTATGATTCTGTGTTCCAGTAGTTTGTGCCTGTTTCTCTGTCTTCAGTGTTTACCCTTCCAAGCCCCCAGGAATGTTAGCAATTCATATCTCGTGTCTGGGTCTGCAGTCCAAACGTCCTTCTTAGCTCTCAGAAGACCCGAACTTTCTAAAATGGAACCCACAGGCCTCCATATTCTGGACGTCACCCATGCACATATACATGCAACACAGCTGTGCTTTAAGGCGTTACATACATTCACCAAGTAGGCCAAGGCGAGTTATTTACACATAAGCAGATCTTTACTTGAATGGGCGGGTAGGCTCCTCTCAGTGACACAGGTAAAAAAAATATGTTCAAATTGCTGACTACCATAAATCATAAAATGGTTATGCTGCCACTACCATGGTTGTGCCGTTTAACTCTTGCCAAGGGGTGAAGCCGTTTGCCACTATGAGAGTAGTGCTTGGTGCACCCTTTCTGGTCTCACCAAATGGTATGTCCATGAGACAGGCGTAGGTCATAGTGCAAACACAGGATCCATGTGTGCGTATAACCAAAAATCAATAACAGGGCTCCAGGAATCCATGCAGCAGGTGCACTCACGGAAGGAGTGCACGTCCGTCACTACAGGGGTAGACTTTCCCATTGCAGCAGTTCATGTTGAATATTATAAATTATTGGGCCATAGCCTTAAGGCAATACATGGATGGGTCCATATTTTTTAGTCCTGACAAACTGTCATGCTTTGGGGAAGGTTTCTGTATGGCCAGACGATAGTCCCAGTCCTTCCCAAATTGCTTCATAGCGACTAATATTTCTATAGGTTTCTAGACAACAATTTGGGGGATAATAGGGAAGTGGAAAGACACATTCGTGTCTCTCCAGAGCATGCAAGGAACATCTTTGCAGACATCACAAATGGTAAATATTAATCGAGCATCATGATATAATGAATGGATAAGTCAGCAAGATTGAACAGGGTGTCTCCCTTACCATTAACCAAGGTAGAGTTGGAAGTGAAAATCCACTCGCCAACCTTGGGACTCATGCTGAATCCCAGGAAGCTGAAGCAAGACAAATGCTGAGCAAACAAAAGTTGTCAGGAATAAAGAAGAGGGCCCAGCACAACCCAACAACAAACCAGACAGCTAAGTGCACAGCCCTGGTGACTAGCTGAGAGACGTTCCATGGTTTTGGGCTTTAGGAGGGAAGGGTTGCTTAACGCGGTATACAGCACACCCAGGGTCCAAAGGCTGGTAAGATTTGTGAAGATACCCGAGAAGTCATCCTGAAAGGGCTTTCCAAATGATTACATAACATGCTGGACTTGCCACGTAGACTGCCGGTGAGGCATCAATTCCAAACCAGGTTTTCTTTGCGCAGGTCTGCTTTCGAGTCTGATATCAGGTTAGAATCATCTATCAGTTCCTACTCATTGACCGCGCATTGGTCAGCAAGTATCTTAAACTGTGGGGTGGATAAGAGGAAACAGAATGTGGCGAGAAGGTGAGTTGGTTGAAGGAGGTTTAGTATTTTGTGCTGGCGGAATGGGGGGGGGGGTTTAATGCAGATGGGAAAGAGTGTTGAGAGCAAGCGGACCCAAGAGAAAAGAGGAAATTGAGAAGAGGAGTTGAGTAAGTAGAACAATGAGAATGGAGAAATAATGGGTCCATTTACACAGCCCTAAGCCGACACATGCCAAAAGTCTCACGGTTTTTTAAGCCAAAACATATTTTAGCTTTCTCCCACCTAAAGTTGCTCTGCTTCAATTTAGGTCAAGGGGGGGGGGGGGTGACATCCCCCTGATTTTCTTCACAATCTCGCACTTTTCCCTTTTAAAATGTTGCCTTGTGTTTAAGCCATACCATAAATAATTATAATTGAGTTTGATGAAAAGTCAGCGGAAGATAATGTAGCAGACATCGGGAAACTAAGACAGGAAGAAAGAAAATGGAACAAGCTAAGAGGAGTTTATTGTGTTTATATAGAGATAGTCTGAGATGTGCTGTCCAGGTTATCTTCAGGCCCCTTCAGGCCATTGGTCACCTAGGACTGGATTTTGTATTTTCCGACACAATGTTATTACGAATAAACAAGCTGTCATCGCAGTTATTTCACAAAGGGGGGTATTAAAATGCAATAAATGACTGTGCGATGATACTGTATATCAGTCCACGCGTTTCATCTTGCTGTGTGTGTGTGCCATACACCTGTGGTGAAACTATAATACTCCTAACAGATGTAAAGAATACTGGCATTCTAGTCTAAAAAGCATTTAGGTAATAAACAAAGATTTAAATATGACACGCTGTAAAAGAGCTCCTCTTGCAAGCTTCCAGCCTAAAACAGGGACAGACTATGCCACAGTGTTGAAATGCGATGATCACAGACAAGTGCATCAGTAAGGTGGCGGTATATTAGTCCTTATGAAGCTCTCAGTGACATGTTTGATACCATTTTTATTAAGCTTTTGTTTGATTGGGTGACGAAGAAAAATGCTCATTTCAATGTATTTGCTTATGGCTGAAGTAATCTACCATACGTTCCGTATATAGAAAGATTGCAGTACAATAGGCCATTAACACCAGACTGCATAACACTTTGGCAGCGAACGAAATGGTGATGCTTTGAACTTATTATATACATTTCAATATTTCACTTTTGTACATTTTTTACACTAAACATATTTTAAAGATAAGGCAGAAGGAGTCTGATGCAAAAAGCTGTTCCATGTGTATAATTTTGACTTACAGCCTTACATATTTCAGAATATACATTACAATTCTCTTTGCTTTCACACATGCTAAAGGGTTTGTTTACTCACAAAGAGTTTTCAGTGTGTGCAGATCTCCTTTGGGAAGGGAGTGAGTTTCCACAGCTGAGACACCTGGGTGGTTTGTCAACACTTACCAAACATACATCATTGTTGATGTTCACAGACTCATTCAATGCGTTCGCCACGCTCCTGAAATTGTTACGGATTTACTCCTGATTGGGGCTGGAGACAAATATTTTGCATTACAGGAAGGTAAAGGGATGAAGGTAAGAAAGGGTTTTCTCCTAGGGAAAACTATTTTTATATGGAAAATAATGAAATAGGTAAACAAGTGTGGCTGAAGATTCTCTTTTTGTTTAATTGCAAAAAACGCAGGATTGATTGTATGTTTTTACTTGACAAAATGTTATTCACAAAAGTTTTCTTGAAGTATTCCTGGGAAGCTACAGCTGGCACCAGTGTTTTGTGTGAGCAAGTGGTTGCCTGTTGGGGCCACCAGCACTTATTTTTGGTGATCGGCATTTATTTTTCCTGATCAGACATTTCCGAGAGCAAGAGATGGACAAGCATCTGCATGCAATAGGTCTCGCATTTACGCATGTTTGAGCTATTGACATTGTAAATGACAAGGCCTTTTATTTATATTTTGGTTTTTAAAACATAAATAAAAGGCATTGTCAATTATAATGCCAATAGCTTAAATTCTCTCAAATGCGAGACCTATTGCATTCGAAATGATTGAAGGCATAGCTATGTTGCCCCCTTCTGTCTCCAGTGGCCCCTGAAGAGCACTCCCATTGCCCCTGACTAGCTTGATGCTACGAGTTAAATAAACAAGCCAGTGGTCACAACTGTGCACGAGAAACCCTCCTGCAGTAAGAGAAATTGATTAAAGAAAATAGTGCTTACAGACTAAAGAAGACCTACTGTGTAACAACCGTAGTAAAAGGGCCAGTCCTCATGGGAGGTTACAAATGAAGACAAGGCAATACTAAGCAGGGACCACAAAGCCTAATAGCGAATCAGAAGCCAGCATTTACGAAGGACAATGACACAAGCCAATGACAAATACGGGAGGAGAGTGGGTAGAGCTTCAAGTAGATACTCCAATACAGCATGGCTCGCAGAGCAGGGCATGCGCTGCCCAGGCTCGATCTAAACAACAAACAAAGGGGTAAGCAGGAGGAAGAGAAAGACTGAAAGCCCGTCAAAAAGAGAGAAATGAGGAATCTGCAAGAGTGAGATAAAGAGGAAGGGAGTGTTCAGTAGTGGATTACTTGAAGATTACGCAGCCATGGTATTGAGCGCACTAACATTTAATAGCAATGGCCGTGGGTGGCTGAGAACTGCTTTGGGCTCTGACACTCATTCATTTACAAGTCAAGCACTGGCTGGTACAAATATTCAACCGTAGCCTGGAAAAGTTTGAGAATTCCAATAACCATTACATTCTCACTCATCCTAGATAGCAAACCCAAGGGTACAGATCTATGCCTTTCTCTGTGATTCCGGCCAAGGATTCAGTGTGATGTGCCAAGATTGTATTGATTACTCACCAGCTGCCAGGATTTAAAACCAGGTTTCCAAAAGCCGAGACCAGCATCTTAGCCACTGAGCCCTTACCTTCTCCCCAGACTGGAAATTTGGTGTTTTTGTATTTGAACTATGTGAATGCTGTTCTGCTTGGCACAGTTGTTCCTGCAGAAGAATGTGTGGGAAAGTGCGGAAATAAACATAATTTTCACTGTTTGGGCATACGAAATAAAGAAATTGAGCATATAAAAAATGTTAAGAAATAAAGAGAAAACATTACAGTTTTCCTAAGGATGGGCATGTGCAGTGTGGGGAGTCTGAGAAAAAGTAGCTGCTAATTCTACACCCCCTGAGTTACTTTTACCTGAAGTATTGGTAACGCCTACAGTGGGGAAAATCCGAACCATTATGAGTTGGACCTGAAAGATCTACCAAGAAATGAGGAATTGCCAGAACAGTTTGTAATTCCATAATCAATTCTCCCAGTAGCTTCTCTTTTTCCCTCAGACTTTCAAACAGAGCCAAAATGCTGTTCCCACAGATCTTATAATTCCATTTGCTGTTTCCGACCTCATCAGAATTAAGATGCCACTAGTAATGAGCACCGAAGTGAGGTTGTCTTGTGAATAAAATGGTGAAGCCTGAGAAGCTCAAAAATTAGTAATTCCTGATGGTGCCTCAGATCATGGAAATAAGCAGGGCATCACTGAAATTTCGAACACTCAGGTGCCGATTACGATCCGGTAAAAAAATTCCCCGTACGACTCGTATCCGGTCTTTTTACCGTACGAATCGTACAAGTGCCGTACAAACTGCCAATTACGATTCGCATGGTAAAAAGTCCATACGAATCGAATTGGGAATTATTCCCCACACGTCCTCGGGTCGGAAAATGTGTCCGACACGTCCACGGACGATTTACCGTACAAATGTGAAAAGTGAAGTCCAACCGCGGAATTACGATCCATCCCGTGCGTCCGATGTTACAACCGTATGGAAAAAACACTGTCCGCACCGAACTCCCATAGCAACCATGGAGACATGTGCCCGCATACGCGCCGACCCCCCCCCAGCCCCCGTACGTTCGAGTCGTACCCCCACCCGTGTATGTCTACCCTTGTACGTGTCGAACCCCCCGTGTATGTACACCCGTGTACGTGTCGAACCCCCCCGTGTATGTACACCCTTGTACGTGTCGAACCCCCCGTGTATGTACACCCGTGTACGTGTCGAACCCCCCCTGTGTATGTACACCCGTGTACGTTTGAGTCGTACCCCCACGCGTGTATGTACACCCTTGTACGTGTTGAACCCCCCGTGTATGTACACCCGTGTACGTGTCGAACCCCCCGTGTATGTACACCCGTGTACGTGTCGAACCCCCGTGTATGTACACCCTTGTACGTGTCGAACCCCCCCGTGTATGTACACCCGTGTACGTGTCGAACCCCCCGTGTATGTACCCCCGTGTACGTTCGAGTCGTACCCCCACCGTGTATGTACGGTGCGTACCCCCAGCGCGTAGCGGGTGTACATACACGGGGGGGTTCGACACGTACACGGGTGTACATACACGGGGGGTTCGACATGTACACGGGTGTACATACACGGGGGGGTTCGACACGTACACGGGTGTACATACACGGGGGTTCGACACGTACACGGGTGTACATACACGGGGGGTTCGACACGTACACGGGTGGGGGTACGACTCGAACGTACGGGGGCTGGGGGGTACGACTCGAACGTACGGGGGCTGGGGGGGGTCGGCGCGTACCGGGCCACCTACTCTGGTCGTTTCGCGCCGTACTTCGCTTTTCCGGCACTTTTTGGGTGCCGTGAAAATATTGCCGTCCGGACTGCTGTCGGTTCGAATCGTGGTTCCTGGGTCGTGAAACGCTGCCTGAAAGCATCCCGACGTCACGTCGCAGCATTCCCGGATCACATTCGTATGTATATTTTCGTCGGTCGGTGTTTTTTACGATTCGTACGGAAATGGTGTTTCCGTGCGAATCGTAATTCCATGTTTGTAAAGTTTTACGACCGGGTACGAGTCGGACGGAGAAAACGCTCCGACCGACGGTTCGTACCCGGTTTTTACCGGATCGTAATCGGCACCCCAATTGGTATTTTGAAGTTTTGTTAAGGCCTTCCTAATATATTAAATGACATAATGTTGAAATTTATTCCAGGGCCAGAACGAACAGCAATTTAGTCCCAGGATACCTTGTTCTGTATTGTATTTTTATTAAGGCCTTTCAGATCTTCCTTGGGAATGTCTATTCAGTCTTCACCTTACCTACCTTGTCATAAAATTCTGGTAAGCGTGAATATTGTTAAAAAAGTAGGATACATGTTTTTATGGTGGTAATATTATTTACACAAAATTAAAGGATGCTTTTTTTTATAGTGCGTCGTACTTCCTGTCTTCCCTATTAAGTGCTGTAAATGACAGATGGTACTATTAGGCTGAGCTGGACTTCGAACTAATGACCTAAAGATCTCTGTATATCTCAGCAGTGCGCCTCCAGTCAGCTATACCTCTTGACTACAGTAGAAAAGATTAGCTAGTGTAATAGGTACACTACTCTCAGGAAGTGCCTCTAACTGGCATTGATCGTTGTTGTTGCCAATATCTTTTGCCATTTGCTTCTAGTTTTATGTGGGTCTGTCAAGAATTCCTGTCATACGAGGGGAGGAAAACGGTAACCAGCGAAAACGGACTACATCTCCCAGGATGCTTAGCGGTTGAGAGGTTATGTAAACAGGAGAGCTGTTACATAACTCAAGGGAAACACGCCCTTATGTAAACAGGAGAGCTGTTACATAACTCAAGGGAAACACGCCCTTATGTAAACAGGAGAGCTGTTACATAACTCAAGGGAAACACGCCCTTATGTAAACAGGAGAGCTGTTACATAACTCAAGGAAAACACGCCCTATAAAGGGAGGAACCGGGAGGTACAAGGCTGTCGGATATTGTGTTTACACCGACGTACCTGCTTCGTGAAGAGCAGTGTTCCGGAGTGGTGCTCCAGTAAGGCAAGAACGGAGGTAGGTCGAGTCGTTACTCCCTGGGCCGTGTCTTGCCCCATCGTCACCTGTGAAGGACCCGGAAGCTCTACCGGTCAACCATTGAGCTTCGCTTTTTGACTCGGCTGAGTCCAAGCGCAGTGGCGCTTTTGCTGGTTGGAGTCGTAACTCCCAGCCCGACCAGAGACACAGGGACTGCCAGCTGTAACGCACACCAGGAGGTGTTTGCCGCGTTACAGACTCGGAAGTCCACAGGATCGATCGAGCGGCTGCTCTCGGTTCAGTCTTCTTGCTTGTGATTGGGGTATCGGTGACGCATCACCAGGAGGTGACTCCGCGTCCCGGTGCAGTCTGAGGAAGAGGTTGAGCGGCTGCTCCCTTCAGGTAGAGACCCCGGCTGGGTGTTTCCCTGACTCCTCGATTCTCCCCAACACTCTTCGTGCCCCTCACAGCCTACCGATTGGCATTGTCGGCCATTTCATTTCTGCCCTCTGTTGGCATACGCCGGGATCGGCGTATATGCAGAGGACGGTTAGGACCATCCGTGCTGTGGGCTGGTAACGTACTTAGCCTGGAGGATTCCAGTGACTATAACTTTTGTTTGTTCTTTGTATTTTATTTGCCTTCATTAAAAGAACTAACCCTTCACAAGTGGTTGCGTCCTCATTGTCGTGTCTGTTAAACGATCCTGAGACGTTCAGGGCGTTACAAAATATCCGACCTTAATAACACTAACTGTCTCCCGGTCGATAACAGACATGGCAACACTTGATGATGTGCTGGCTGCTTTAGCGGCCATGCAAGTTGAAGTGGCTGCCTCTAGGCAAGAAACAGCCGATGTAAAAGCCAGACTGGATGCTATCCAATTGGACCCGCTCACGCCCAGCACCTCCCTCACGAACCAGACCCCTGCGGTAGTAGTGGAAATGCCGGTAGCCATCCCCTTGGCAACACCAGAGAGGTACAGTGGGGATCCTAACACAGTGCAGGTATTCCTCACACAAGTGGCGCTACATTTATCGTGCAAACCAAAGGCGTTCCCCACGAGTCAGGCTCGTGTGGCTTTCCTTATATCCTATTTGGCTGGAAACGCGGCACAATGGTTTGTCATCTCAATGTCATGTATACATTTTTTTGGTTCACTGACAAAATATTGAAACCACAAATAACATGGGACATAAATATTGAGTCAATAATTTTGAGTTAAAAAATATCGGTATCCTATACTTATAATGTAAATAATAAAAATATAATAAAAAATCGTTGTACACTAATATCAACGACAAAAGAATATTACTAAGGCATAATAAAATGTGAATTAATGTATTTAAATAATGTATGCTTTATACATATTACACTAATTTAAAATATAAAAACTCATGTATATATATTTGTTTATTTAAACATATATAATTTAAAACTATTATTGAACTAATTTACATTTTTGTAAACAAAAAAAATATATATATAAATAATAATATATATACACAGTAAATTACAAACTAACAAATAAACAGGAATATTGTTTTAAAAAACATACTTTTTACAAAAAATATGTTACATATTACAAATTTTAATAAATAAAAATAATATAATGTTAAACACACCAAAACATCATCATAATATAAATTGTATAATATATTTACTATTCCCACTCCAATCTCTGCAACAGTAAGGAAATCGTTAGGCTCAGGAGAGGTCAAATTAACTATTCTCTCTCCAGTCTGTGCAACAGTAGGGAAATGCGTTGGATTGAGGAGAGGTACAAATTACTGTTCCCACTCCAATCACTGCAACAGTAGGAAAAGTGTTGGGTTGTGGAGGGGTAAAATTTACTATTCCCACTCCAGTCAGTGCAAAAGTAGGACAAGTTTGGACTCAGGTAGGGTACAATTTACTATTCCCTCTCCAGTCTGTGCAACAGTAGGGAAAGTGTTGGATTGTGGAGGTGTGAAATGTACTGTTCCCAATCCAGTCAGTGCAACAGTAGGGAAACCTTTGGACTCACGAAGGGTAACATTTACTATTCCCACTCCAGTCTGTGCAATAGTAGGCAAAGCTTTGGATAACGGAGGGGTAACATTTTCTATTCCCACTCCAGTCTGTGCATCAGTAGAGAGTAGTTCACTTAAAAAAATGAAATATGTTTACAACTACATTAAATACCATCAAATATAAATATTCAAATCTAAAATGTATATATAATTTATTTTCAAATACAATAAATTACATATTCATTACAAAGTTTAAGAAATATTTTAAATTAAAGCAAAAAATAATATTATAATTGAAATACAACACTATAATTTCACAATTATAACAATCAACAAATATATTATTCAGAATTAAAAACCATAACATTATTAACACTTAACATAATAAATAACACATTGTTTAAACAATAAATAACTATTTTTAAATGTATTGTTACTTAAATAACTTCCTACCCTATACCTCTACAAAGTAAACAACACACACCTAAAATATCTTACAATTATAATAACTAAAACGTTAGAATAATTAATTATCATTTAAGCAATTGATATTATTTAAGTAATAATTAAAATAATTATATTTAATTAAGTTCCCACTCTTAATCCCTACAAACGCAAAAATCCGCACCTCATATAAAACTTAAACTAGTTCTTAATTACACAATTTACATAATGAATTGTCAATTGAATAATTATTAATAATTAACATTCATCATTAATTATTATAATTAATTTCCTTCACACCTTTTATCCCTACAAAAATCACAACACACAAAAACAATATAAATAGGAAGATAAATACATTATACATAATTAATTATACATTAAACATGTAATAATAAGTCAAGAATAATTAATACATAATTATAACTCAATTACTTTCCATCCTATACCTTTACAACCCCCACAATTCCCACCTAAAATTTAACACAATTAAATAAGTATTACATAATTACTTTTTATTTTTAATTAATTAATAATATTTAATAATTCCTTTTGAATTGCAATTAAATTACTTCCAACCCTATACCTCTACATACCCCACAATCCACATGTTAAACATAATGCAATAAATGATTTTTACACAATTAACAGAATGATTTATCAATTAAAAGATTAAGATGAATTAATGATGAATGATGAATTATTAATTATAATTATACTACTTCCCACCCTGTACTCTTATGAACCCCACAACCCGCTAAGGCACCACAAATACTAATAAAGTAATAAACTACATTTAAAAACAACAAAATCTTAACAAACTCCATTAAAAAACTTTAGCAATAATTTTGCAAACAATTTATAACATATACACTTCAAATAAGTATTAAAATGCATAAAATAATTAACAGACGATGTTGTTAACAACGATATTAACAACATAGATATTTTTAGCATCGATATTAACAACATAGATATTTTTAACATCGATATTAACAACATAGATAGTTTTAACATCAATATCACTTACCTTAAAATCAATATTCTTGTCAGTGATATTTTTGCACAGGATATTTCTGAGTCCCGATACTTCAAACTAAATGGGGCATATTCTGAAGGACTTATCGCCGACTTATCAGAACTTTATCACAGCCAAAGTGGCGATAAAGTTATAACCCCATTCACAAACCTGTGCTAATAGCCGATATCACCAGTTTTCCTGCGACAGCAGCTGCAGAAAACATCGCCACAGGTGACACCGGCAACTAACGCTAATGAGATGCAGAGTAGGCGTTCCCGTGGAAAAAGCTGCGACAACACCACTTCGCAACATTCTCAACGACCTGCCAGATCGGTGATAAGATCACAAAACAGGCGATAAGGTGCGTTAGCAGCAGGGATTTAACACCTGCTCTGACCTGGTGTAAAGTTGGACGACAACCAGCAACATGAAAGGGAGCCCAGCCCAGAGCCACACCTGAAGAACAACAGATGCCATGGTGCCACTGATCATGCAGCTCGTACACCCAAGAGGGCCACAACACCCACCACCACAACCCACAGGACCCCCCCCCCCCCCCCAGGGCCCTACCCTGGTCACCCCCTCCCCCCCCCCCCTCCCCTCACCCCCGGACAAAGATATTTCACATCAACCTTACTGAATCATGAACAAAACAATTTGCATGATGTCGCACAATTGCAAAAATCAACATTCATGTGTGGCCAGAAAAAGGAGAACCATTCACTTAAATTTTAATTGGAAAACAAATCATTTTATTCAAATAAACTCAAAACAAATATTTTGAAGAGTCATGGCAGGTCTTCTCTGGACAATCTGTAAGTCACAGCCTGCAAGACAAAATCCAAGATAAGAAGGTGTGTCATGCACCCATCAAAGGACAGAGAGAGAGAGAAAGGGAGAAAGAAAGGTAGAGAGAGTGAGAGGAAGAGAGGGAGAGAGAAAGAGAAAGAAAGGGAGAGAGAGAGTGAGTGAGAGGAAGAGAGAGAGATAAAGATAGAGAAAAAGAAAGGGAGAGAGAGAGAAAGAGCGAGAGGAAGAGAGAGAGAGAGAGAGAAAGAGAGACAGAAAGAAATGGAGAGAGAGAGAGTGAGAGGAAGAGAGAGAAAGAGAAAGAAAGGGAGAGAGAGAGAGTGAGAGGAAGAGAGAGAGAGAGAAAGAGAGAAAGAAAGGGAGAGAGAGAGTGAGAGGAAGAGAGGGAGAGAGTGCCGACACTGGGGACCCAGACCTCACTGCTCACCTGCTGCCACCGGTGTCCAACCACATGCCGGTATACACTGCAGTCCACCAGGTCCCTTTTCTGAAACAGGGTTCAGATTCATGAATGGCAGAGTTCACATAATTGCACACACCATCATCGCTTGCCCGCCCCTGTGCACACAGGCCGCTGCACCCCAGCCCATCACTCCTGGCCGCCCCTGCGCACACAGGCCTCACTGCTCACCTTCTGCCACCGGTGTGTCTCCAGGTTGGCCCACCACGTGACGGTAAAATCTCCAAGCCCGGGGCCCGCCACCTTGGAAGCCTCCACATCATGCAGCCCTGCACCATGGACCACAAGGTCACACACGTGATTCTGGGTCTTGATTTCGCAATGGCAGAGAACATAACAGTGCACACAGCATCATCGCAGGCTGCACACCTGCTCAGCCCTATAGGTGCCACTAACTCTGTGAACCGCAAAGCCACACCATGTGGCGGTCGGCACGTGCAGCCCGCTGGCTCAGGCCTACACTGCGGGCACACACAAATCCTTACCAGTCCAGACCGCCAGGACGGCGCATCATCGCAGGCTGTACACCCGCTCATCACTTAAGATGCCCCTACCTCAGTGCACCGAAAGTCACCGTTGCATGGCGGTAGGCCCGAGCCGTGCGCAGTGTATTCTGTGCCACCAAGTCTGTGCAACGCAAGTCATGGGCCCTTTATGATTGAGTCTCATGGTGCGGACGCCATTATGTCACCTCCGGCAGTGGGGAATGTGATGTGGTAGTGCCCTAGGCCCTCATGCATGAATAATAACCACACACAGACACCCAGATAGAGAGTGGAGATGGCGTCCAGCACGTGCTCCCGGCCCTATTTATTGGCAGGGTCACATGTCCTGTGACGCGTGTACTGGATGGGTGTGGCGTGGGTGTGAACCAGCCGTGAAGGAGTGGCCATGGCATGCTGACAACTAGACCTGTGATCAGCAAATCACTACAGGGAAGACCTGGCACATGTAGCGTTGTCATCCCCCCCTGTGAGCATGAGCGGAGTGGGCTGGCCTGGCGTGTGCCAGTCCAGCATAGGGGTGTGAACAATGACCCCGGGCCACTGGGCGTGGTCCCGTCCTAGCCTGGACAAGGAAGTAACTGATGCAATGTTGCACCCTGTGGCTGAAGATCCACAACATGAGCAACATGGACGTAAGGGGGACTCACTGACCCTACATTCATCCATACTCATACACTTGAATGATCATAGACATGACACATCTGTGTGAAAAAGAATGTTCAATGCACATTCAGTGGAGTGTTGTAGCTGGAGCAGTACATGGCCATGCAAACCCCACTTTACATTGTTGGCGTGTGGAGGGCCAGCCAGAGTCCTTTAGGGAATGACAGGTTCTTCGGAAGAGAAAGAGTCCAGTCCGCAGTCTGATTCCTGTGTCAATGGTAACAAAACAGAATATGGCAGTCCATGTCGAGGTCCAAGGTGAGTGTCGCAGAGTGTATCGGGGGACAGTAGAAGGTGATGATGCAGAGGGCAGAACCAAGCAGAAACAGGCCATATCGCGGAGATGAATGCTACCGTTTCCTTCTCACCACCAAGGCACATTCATCCACATCGTCATCCTCTGATGTTTCATATGCCTCACATGTGGGTGGTGGTGGTCTGTCCCCAGCACTGTGTGGCAGTGATACCTCAGGGGCTGGAGTTGGAATGTCTGACGCTCCGTGTGGCACTGAGGGGGTGGAGATGTGGATGGAGTGGTAGCCGCAGCATTCATCCCCACAAGGCCTTGTGGCAGCAATGCCATGAGGAGGGTCTTCAGGGCATTGAGGAACCCAGCTACCTCTCGCTGGTGTGCAGCCGTGGCAGCCGCTCTTTACGACCGTGTCCGCTCCATGTTCTCCATGATCCCCTGCATGTGTCCCAACTCCCAGGTGACATTGCTGGAGCCACTCTGACTAGATAGTTGTTCTTGTCTGAGAGTCAGGACTCCAGCGATGTCAGCCATGGATGGTTGGAGAGCATGGAGCGGACTGTGGGTGTCTGTTAGGGACTGTGAATGGTCCCTGATGGGACTTAGACACCCACATATGGCATCTAGTTTGGCTGCCATGCGGTCGAACCCCACCCGCACCTGTTCAGCCATCTTCTCCTGGCACCCCAACACACGCCGTTGGAAGGCCATGTGTTGTTCTTGGGGGTCCTGGGAGGCAGCCGTGGTGGTGGGTGATGCCTGCTGTGTGGTCGGTGCAGGGGGTGGGGTCTCAGCGATGCAGCTGGGCTGCCCTGCTCGTGGAGGTGAGTTGACGTAGCTGTTGATGAACTCTTGGAGGGCATCGGTGTCGAAGGTGTGGAGGTCCTCTTCATTATCAGAGAAAAGACGTTCGGACTGCTCAGCAAGAGGTGTTGGTTTTCCCCCTGCAATGTGAAGGGGAGATGCAGTTTAACATTGTGTTGACATGTATGTTGCTGCATTGGACATGTTTATATACAGACCGCATGGCAATGTACATTGTGACTGTTTGGGAGGAGCTACCAATTTGATGCGGGACAGTGGACATTTCGACAACATCACAGATGTGTGTTTGTACTTGTGCATCATTAACTTACAATTCCCTGAAATGCCAGATGTGATTCTCCAGTTTTTACAGACAAGCAGCCCCAGTTATGTCCCCTGTTCTGTTTTGGACGTGTTGCGGTTTTTACCACATTGTTGTCAATGTTGATGTGCTCTGCATGTTATGTGTGTGGGGCATTTTTGGAGGCTCGCCCCCACAGCTCTGTATTTGCTGTCCCTTATCCCGTTCATGCATTATGCCTTTGACTTCTGTGCTTCTACAGTGCTGATATGTGGCATACTTGGGTACATTGGTCTCTTGGTGGGAGTTGGGGGTCTGGGGCATGGTTTGTCTGCAGATGAGTTGTTGACGTAAGGGGTTGTATGTGCATGTGGATGTGTCAGAGTGTGACCTACTCCTTTAGGGATGTGGTCCACACTCAGCCACCTCAGTGTTGTTGCGTGCAGCATTTCATGGTATGTTAACTGCAGCAATGCTAGTCATTCGGCAGTGTCACTTGCATTGTCAGTGTTGCTCACAGACACACCGCATTGCTGGGTTTGATATATGTGCATGGGTTGGTTGTGAGATTGGTGGTGTGTGGGACGGGCCCTCTCTGGGCACATAGTCGACGGTGGCCTACTTGCTGCCCCTAGGTGTGCTGCAGTGTGCCAAGGGCATTAGGGACATGCTCCTGAGTCAATGTGGGTGTGCAGTGTGCTCTACTTAATTGTGCATGTGTGCCATTGTGCCCATCTCCCCCCGTCTCCCCAGTCTCTGGCCGTTACTCATCCTGTTGCTGTTGTGTCAGGTCATGTTGAGCAGTGTCCGGTCCCCCAACTCCTGCCACCGTCTCCCCACTGATGACTGTGGACATCATTTCCTTCATCTCATCCAGCTCCCACCTGTGGCGCTGGACTGCCACCTCCAGCCTGCATTGCTGCCTTCTGATTGTTTGCGAGTTTCTTCTTGGTTTTGCGCTTCACATCATTCCAGCGCCTCTTGACCTCTTCCATTGTCCTCTTCAGCACTCCGACTGCATTCACCTTGTCCACAATGGACTGCCATATCCCATTTTTTGTTGCCAATGACACAGTGGAGGAGACAAACAGTAGTTGATGGTGTTCTATCACCTCCGTTATTAGGATCCTATTTTCCTGCGGACTGAACCGCGTCTACCTCTTCTTCTTGTCCTTTCCTTTCCCTGACCCCGAGGTCCCAGCCTGGGCCTCCGGAGGGCTTGTGGGGTTCTGGTTCTCCTCTGTACTTGCTCCAGCTCCTTCCATTGTGCTTCGCAGTTGTATTGCTTTTTTTTTTTTTTTAAATCTACTTTTATAGTGCTTTTTCCCACCTGACGTGTGTGAGTTGCAGGCCTGGCGCAGCTTAACGCAGATTTTTTTGATTGCGGTTGGCCCATCGCAGGTTTTTTCACGTTGGGGTTTGGATTTTCATCGCAGTCTCGTTGACTTTATCGCGGACACTTGATGGGAGACTATTGCATGTTATCGCCGTGTTTTGAATAGGATGTTATCATGGAGTTATTTTCCCGTGATAGTTGGCAGTATGAGACATTGCGTTAACAGATTTTGGCGATGATTATCGCACGTTCATGAGAATATCCCCCAATATTTCTTCTCCTCAATATATATTTTTCAATATTGTGTCTATAAACCACCTTATTCATGTAAACGAACAAGGGAAAGGTGGGGATAAGAGAAATAATAACATTAAAATATGATCTTCTGCAGTAGTACTTAACCTGTGGTCCGAAGACCCCTTGGGGATCCACAAGGCCTATGCAGGGGATCCACGGCTGTCTTACAAATTTAAATATTATTAAAATAAATCAATTAAAATTAAAAAATATAGACAAATAAAGAAGCAGAACTGAAAATTTGAAAACATTTTCTATATTTGATTGTGAATTACACAAAATATTTCAATATTTAAGCATTTGTTTGGTGCATACTTGTTTCTGTATTTTTGTGTATTACGTTGAGGTCCAAATCATAAAAACTGAAGGTGGAGTTCCTGACTTTCAATTATAACTCAGTAGGGACTCCAATAATGATTCAGTGGGGTCCACAAAAGTCAAAAGGTTAGGAACTGCTGGTCTAATGCTTTTATATAAGATTGGTGATTAATTAAATCAGCTGATGTAGCTCTTATGGAATTTCAAAGCATATTGAGTCTGCTAGTATAAAACACGATGTTCTGAATTTGGAATTGGTACCAAGAGCTGGAGATTTGTTTTCATCTACTTTGTGATATTCAGAAAATATCCAAAGTAGGTAGTGGAAACCTTTGGAAATAAATAGGAAAAGAAGAAGCACATTTTTTTCGTGAACTATTAAATGTGCCAGAACACAGCAACTGGAACACATCTTTTGTTCCACGAGATCATCTCATAACTATACAGGCCAACATCAAAGGGCAAGGTTGACTCGTTTTATGACAAATTATTAATCTCAGATGTTTTGTGAACAAATAACAGCCTAGTACCTAAGCAGCTTTTCTGTAAAGGAAATTAGTTGTAGTAGAGGAAAGAATTGCCATAAGAGGAGTCCTGACTCCTAGGTTATCCAGCAAGGCCAGATGACAGTGGTGGTCTTTAATGAGAAAATCCATGGCTGTATCCAGTCTGTGAATACCTACTGACCCCCCAAATCACCCAAAGCTCAGATTTCTCAAATATATCAGAAACCCAAGCTGCCCCATACCGTATGAGGAATACAAGGAAAGTGCACCAGTCTCTTCTCTTGCTGGGAGAAGAGTCCTCAGAATACTTTGGAAGATTGGCGGTTAAGGCTTTTTTCTGCATCCTCACGACGGGTACAGCAGGCAACATGACACTAATAACCGAGCCTTTTCACTTTTTGATTATAAGAGACTTGCAGTTTTTTTCCCGAATCCTAAAAATGGAGACCCTCTTCTTAAAACTGAAATGTGTTCACACGAATCCACCCCTACTCTTCATTGTGACTGCTGACCATATATTTACTCAAAGTAAAAACGATTTATGCCACCCCCACCGATCTTTCTTCATATTACTGTTTTATCTCACATTCTACTTCTCTCAGACTACATCAGTGCTTCTGATCAGAGTACTCAGCAGATTTTGTGATTTGCTTGCAAGGGCCATCGATAAGATTAAGTGCTGGCTGTACATCGCTTTATTTAGCAGAGTTCTTCTGTGCCGAGAAAGTATCTGGCTTGAAAGAAGAATTACTGTGAACACACGGAACAAAGTTAAATCTTATCTTGTTATTTGGGTTCCTACCATGGAGTAGCAAACCTTATGGGTTAAATCTGCTGGACCAGGGCTCACTAAAGTATGGCACTCACTCATAAATCACATGGGCACAGCTCTCACCCTGCACTTATACAGACACACAGCTCACCCTGCTCTTGCAAATTATGCAACCTGCACTTATACACCTCTCAACCACCACACATGCTGCACTTGTCCTGTAGCACACAATATGTATCCTGGACTCTTACACCACACACCTTGCACCCAGCCACTACTCATCCTGCTTTCAGACTCAGTTCACCCACCTCTCACTGTGCACTGACATACCACTGAAACAAAACTCACCCTGACTACTTACCCTTCACTTACCCACATCACCTTGCACACCCCTACACCTCTCAACCTACACACACACTGCTCACCCGAACAACACAACTGGTCATGCTACACAAACATATACACACCCCACACCTTCTACTAACACACTGCTCACCCTGCACACCTATAAACATCACACCCTCCAATGAAATACCGCTAACCCTGCACTCACAATGCTCACCATGAAGTCACACTTCTCACGTACGTCTCAGCTTGCACTTACATTATTAACACATTGTTGGAAATTGAGTTACTGGTTAAGGGGCTTCAACCCTACTCAAGAAGCAACCACAATCTCTGTTAGGGTGAAGTACAAGCAAACTCAAAATTAACCTGTGCTTACACTGCTGGACTTGTGGATACTTCAAAAGAAGGACTGCTGTGCTGCTTAGCTGCCAGAAGGACTGACATCTGCTGCCTTGCTACTCTGCTGCGCTGCTACTTTGCTAGCTGAGGAGAACGACTGGACCTGCACCCTTCATGGACCTGCACCCTTCATCCCAGGCTGAAGTGACTCCAAGGTTCAGTTAGTTGGCCTCCTTTTCTGAGCTATAGGGACATACAGGCTATAGAAGCTCCTTGCAACTGCCAAGCTGACCTGCAACTGGACCTGCAGCTGGAGCTGCCTGAGCCATGCTGGCCTCTGTTAGATTGATTTCCTTACCACCAAGTGGTGCCCCTCAGGTCCGGGACCCTTGGTCTGACTGCAGTTGACATCTCCTGAAGTTTTTGGCTCTTGGCGAATGCGAATGGGACTGTTTGAATCGGGATCTTGACGCCTGCGACGTTCCTCAATGCGAAGCTCCAGTGAACCTCTCGCTTCACATCACAGTGACTGCCAGCGATGTCTACCAATTGGAAATCTGCACTTTGTGCTAGAGCATCGACAGCTCGTGGTGATCGCTAAAGCGAAGCTCCAGCAATGACCATCTGTGACTCTTGATCTTCGAGCTTTAGCGATGACCGCCTGCGATGCCCTGCCTGCTCTTCATGGTACTACGATGGCCATCCGCGACAATCTCCCTATTCCTTGCAGCCCCTTCAACTGAGAGCAAAACTCTTTGCGCTAGACTTTGAAAGTATCTCTTTCAGCAAGACTAACCTGTTCCTTATATCCGGCCCACGTTTCATCACATTTGGCGTGAAACCGCACGTGGCTCTTTGCACTTGAAGGCACTTTACTTACCTGAAACCTTTAAAATTGCATAACTCCAGTTCTAGTGATTGGATTTTGTGCCATTTCGGTGTCAAATAGTATATGAATGTTTACTCTATTTTTCTAATTTGGTGTGGGATTTGTATTGTGTTGTCTTTTCTCTTTTACTGTTTGTGTGCTGCATGTCCACTTCTTTTTCCCTACCCGGCCCACTCCTCTTTGATTCACCCCCACCTGCATCTCTGCTGCCCTCAATGCCCACTGTGTTTGGTGCTTGCTTCATTTCGTAGATGCACCCTCATAATGGTGCATGTGCATGAATATGTCATCACATATGCATGCGCCAATACAGTGATGCAGACACTTTAACCACATCATTGTGCCTTTCTAAAAAACATGTTTGTGTACTTTTAGCCATGCTGCACAGCACCTTGCCGATGCTGTATAACATAGCGAAAGCCACTTGCAAAGCCAGTAGGTCCTGAAGGTGCGATCTGTTAGCTTTGCCCGTGCTTGTTCAATATTTTTTTAACCTTGGCGGTATTTTGCAATCATTTCGCTTGCAGTATTGGCTGATGGAAAGGTCGGCCAAATGTTTTTCATTTTCATTGTGTATGCCAGCCATAAGCTGTTTTTTGAGTTTTTTGTAGCAGCTCAGTGTGCTAGCTAGCTAAGCAAACACGAGTCTGTAAGTCAGATAGGTGCCTGGAGCTAGAAAGGACCTGGCATGGTTTACTGCGTGTCACCCGGTGCCAGTGCGTTTAGATAACAGCCCAAACGCCTGAAGTTTGCAATGTTTATGCAGTAAAGTCTGCCTGCATGCACGGCTCTCCGGTTTCTCCATGAAACCCGATAGAAAGCCACCTGTCTGTTCTCAGCTGTGTGGAGGAAATCCGGAGCTTGCTTATTCCAACCTGAACGTCGTTTCCAGTTAAGTGCAGGCTTTCTTCAGACCTGCAAGCTTAGAACGCACAAATCACCCCAAGGTTACGTTTTAAGTAAACTGTGAAAGCTGCAGTCTCTGGAAGTCTGGTGTCAGCACTTACTCCTGTAGGAGACTCCGGATTGGCAACGCTGTAATCCCTGAAACTACCGCCAAATCGGTTCTGTTTTGGAGCCCAGTTTTTTGCCTGTTTCAAGATGGCATTTTCTGCCCTTGCTTCATGATTGTGCTATCTGGACTGAAGGGATGAGACAGGGCTCCACTGTGAAGGAGGCTGTGCAGTGTGAGGCTGGAGGAGGAATTCAGAGACCTCGAGAAGAGGTTGAAGTGCACAGTCTCTGTAGCCAAGAGAGGAGCAATCACTGTGTGGAAGTTTACACCCCACGCTGTGGAAGGGTAGTAGTCAATTAGTTTGGTGTGGAAAACAGTTCAAAGGTGGGATGCTAATAGTACAGGTGTTCGAAGCAAAGAACTAAAGTCAATACCCACTGACTGATCGGCAGATTAAGGTACTTGCATTGGTCCTAAGGTGCTTCGCAAGATTAAACACCTCCTGATTCAGTTGATGAAATGCATAGCCACGCTCTTGTGCTTTTTCCCTGGCCTCACGCAGTGCACCTCTCCTTGAAGGTACATGGTTCTTTCCCAGTACATATCTGGTCTGTTGCGTGTTTGAGTGGGCATCTTGTCTGTGTCTATGTCTCCGGTCACCCTGCGCTGACTGAGGGTTGAAAGCTGTAACTAGGTAAGGAGCAGGGCAGATTAGTACAACATCAGCAGACACAAGACCAATCATAGTCTTGGGAAATTGGGCAGCATGCAGTTCTATAGCACTGTAGTGTGAGCCGCACAGAACTGTCTTGGTAAAGGTTATTAGTTGGGTAGAAAGGGGCTCAGTTGGGCAGGACCTGCTGTCTATGATTGAAAGTCCACCAACAAGCTTCAAAATCCAAATAGACAAGGTATGGCATCTTCAGAGAGGATGATGCACAGCACCAACCTTGCCATGCTGCCAGAACACTTTTGGGGTTGATGCCTACCATTCCACAAATGGACCAGCTCAAGGAGAGAACAGAAGGTGCCGTATATTAATAAATATGGCACATTTCTGCTCTCTCCCATTCACGCAGTGCAGCTCAGTGATTCCCCTTTCTGTGTTACATCCTGTGGCATGAAGATTAGTAAGTCTGGGTCTCAATGTCCAACCAAAAAGATGTTCATAATGATCTGAGTTCATTTAAGGGATGCCAGAAAGATTTATGCACAGAAAGGGAGTATGCTTAGTCTTCTAGGTGCACTTATTCTGATGCTTGTTTTCATTATTGCAAAAGCAATCAAGGTGTTTGTGAGCATTCATGTCTATAAAAACTATCAGCACTAAGAAGCCTGTTTAGCTATGGTCACTGTTCTCAATGTACACATTATGCCAGTAAGCATCACTCCACGGTGCAGCTACTGCACCCCCGGAACTTAGAAAATGCTGTTCTCAGTTAGAGTGGGGGCAAAAAGGTATCCTCGCAAGACTACTCTATTGGGAAACCAATTTAGGAAATGTCTTCACCCTTAGGATCCACTCATAGTGTTCATGGGAACAATAGATCAGCCTGTTTGGTGATTACTGCAGATTAAAATGCTGGAGACCCATCGTCAGACATGTCCTTTCATCCTTATTGTTTAGAACGAACACGTTTAAGAACAGTGAAAGAACCACTGAAGTTAGGCAACAATATAAACAACAGACAGAAGGTTAGGGGGAGGAAAGCAGCAGAGACCCCGAAGTAATGAAGGGTCATAAGCGGGAAGTGCAGTCCCACAGTAGGAAGGCAGGTCATTACCAGCTCCAGAGACAGCATGAGTTTGTGTTGAGTGTCTTGGAGCTTATCCACTAATGGTGAAGCCAGTTGACTTGCATCATTCGACGCACCTGATTGCTCAATTCTGTTTGTACAAGATTTAACCTAATATGTTTGATTAGCCTACTAGTTTCCAGACTTTCTGCCAATCAGGTTTTTTTTCCCTAAATGGTTACATGAACCTCTGTTGTGTCCAACAGCAACAACAACAGGCGCCATCAAAAGACCAGAGTGAGCTCAGAATTTGTTACTAAACTTAACAGAGGAAACCCCACCCTTGAACGTGCACTCCCCGCCCCGTTTGTGGAATTTTACCAAACATTATATTCGTGAGCAAATATTCCTCAGGAAAAAGAAGAATTACAAGTGCATTGTCATCTTTCGTGAATAGCTTCCACTCGTGAACCAAAGCCTTTTTTGCAAGTAAGTCACATTTTCACTCTCACACAACCTTGTGAATTGGACCCAAGGTTGGCAAGCCAGTGGGTTAGGAGGAAAGCGGTGTTCCGTGGTTAACTGAGGCGACAAAGGGCCTCTGTTGGTAAAACTCCAAAACTGCAGTTGGTGAAAATGATACTTGACTTCCAATTTTATCTTTTCTTTTGAAAGTGCACGGCCATCTGGGTAAGAGAGTTGATCTCCAAACTGCTGAAAAGACCTTTGCGGGTATTTGTGCTCACATGCATTGGCAAGAGGGTCCCAGAAACGTGTTCATTTGGTTTGTCTCATGTTACAGCGTAAAGGCGCCTCCCTCAAGGGTGCCAATTTTTGTATTAGATCTCTGTGACAACTACCAGTGCCACACATTTTTCTGTGGTTACTGAATGGTCGCATATAGAGAGTCACATGACCCGACCCCTCTATGGCATCTGGATCCGATTGCCCCTATAATGAAAGCAAGGCCGATCTCTTATCTGTGACTTCCATCTCTTTACCTGTGTCTGCTGAATGGTAGTTTTATACTTGTCTCTGAGAAAGGTTGCAGCAGGGACCATGTGTGCTATGGATTCTTTACTGATGAAGGCCTTAGGGTGTCACTTTTTTAGAGTTATTGACTTGGTGCCGCAGTGCCAGAAGTTGATGGTTTGGGCCACCATGTCTGCATCCCACATTTGCTGCTGATCGTAGACCAATGGGGCAATTTATATCCGGTAACCATTTGTAAAATGGGCGCAGGTGATATTTGCACCCATTTCACCATTAGGGCGTGCCAGCAGTTGGCCACAAATGAGTGATTTGTGTGGCTATTTACACACGTTTGTAAATGCGCATGCATAGCACAACACTACAGGAATGACCATTAAGATGTGCAAAATGTTGCTTGAATAAGGGTTTTCGACACTGATGTTTACATCTATATGTAAGTAGGTACATACCGTATTTTCAGGTAAGCCAGCATAGATGTCAAATGCATGGAGTTGATGTTTGCATAATGTGTGTTGTTTTGCTCTCTTTATACTGTAAAAAGTGATATGTTTCATCAATGTTTATCTTTTCTTCACCATAATGCCATAGTTATGTTAATTAGATATGTGTAAATGGTCCTTTGATACATGCCTTTTTGTGTTTTTCAGGCTCTGAATGGCTTCGTGCTGGTGGTCACCGCCGACGGTCTTGTCTTTTATGCGTCCTCCACCGTGCAGGATTACTTGGGATTTCAACAAGTACGTGTTATATCTCTTTACCAAGGTTATTGCTTTAGTGAACCAGCCAACATGTGAATGAGTGACCTCACTTTCCTGAGGCAGCTGGAATTGTTGAGTATGGGTGTATGTATGTATACATGTATGTATATGGTATTTGTATAGTGTGAACCTAGCCAAAAGGCAGGGAAGTTCTGTGCATGGTCAAAGACATGCATAAAGTCAGCCAGTAATTGGAGCGTAATCTGGATGGTGGACAGAGAATGCATTCTGATGCAGTGTTCTTTAAAGAGGGGAATCTTCAACTCTTTCCTAAATTGGAACAGTATTGGGGCGGTCCTTATAGATAAGGGGTTGTTGTGCCAGATCCTGAGTGCATAGATAGAAAAGGCCTGCTACCTTTTTTTTCCTTTTTACACTTTTTAGTCTACAGTCTGATGATGTCCTGGCTGTGGGTGGGCCAAGTACTACACAAAACACTTTTTGGTTTGGAAACTCTGTTTAGGATTTTACCCTACTAATACTCTCCATTGCTATCACTACAATGAATGACAGAAGAGAAAATAAAAGCTGCAAAAGAGAAGTAGTATCAAAATATGAACCACCTGGCCTCTGTGGCTTATTACACATTACATAAAGTATTTTAATTATTTTGAACCACGTATGTTTATTTGTCTTGCAAATATCGAATTTGCATTTGATAACGACACAGAACTCCTCTCTGTGCTTCTGAATGGCAGCTGCCATGGTGTAGGATTGCATTATTTGCATCTAAGATATTATAATGATTTTCAAAAATAATTTATTAGAATGTTGAGTATCTCCATATCTCCACACATTGGTTCAGACTGGTTAAATGTATTATAGAGAGTAAAAAAGAAATCTTACAATAGAACGTTTTTTGGGGAATAATGAGGAAACAAATAAACATATGCAAATCGTGGTCATTATTAATCTGCGCTCTTCTAATCACATTCATCCATTTACTAGGTGTATTATCAGCATTAGTAGTCATTGTTTATTTCATTTCCTTCCTATGACAGTCCGACGTTATTCACCAGAGTGTGTTTGAACTGATACATACAGAAGACAGGCTGGAGTTCCAGCGACAACTCCACTGGGCGTTAGACCCTGCACAATCGACGACTGATGTCGTGCAGATAGAAGGTAAGACTTTATGTAGTGTTGCCTTTCCTTTTCTACATCAGTAAAGATAGTTCAATTTACATGTTAGAAAGTATTGATTTCTCCTTTGAGAGTTAGGTGCCCAACCACCACACAGGTTTTGCTGCACAGGAAGTACCTATCTGCTTCATTTGAATCTGTATGCCTTCTTGGCAGTCATTTTACCCCCGAAAATGCTTCTGGATCCATTGGCCCATTACAGCCTGGAAGGCGTAGGAAATGTCTCTGGAGGAGATGGTGGGAGGGGAGGACAGAGGGCGAATAGTTGACAATTGTGCTGCCAAATCTCACATGCCATCATGATCTGGTGAAAAACCTGAAAAATAGGTTGCAACCGCAAACTCAACCAATAGACAACACGCTTACCATGCAAGCACTGCTATGATTACACTTACTGCTCATTCTCATTCACCACAATGACGTTTACCATTACAATGCAAACCAAAAGCATGCATAATCTTTAAACACATTATACGTAATATATATATATTACACTGGTGGCCCTAGCACCAGTGTATTTACAGTAAGGTCAGAATTTCCATGGGAAGATCACTTGTTGTTTTTCTAACGAATCTGCACAAAATATTTCCCCCCAAAAAAGTTAATCCACCTCAGCTCCTTTATGGAAAGCTTTGTGCCGATCTGTTAAGTGGAGGCCATGAAGGAGGTGGTGGGGTGTGGGAAGCAAAACATTAATTTCACATGTTTTCCATTTTGGTGTCTGAGACAGAAAAAACTGCTGAATGGAATTAGACCAAATTTGGCAAAACATTAGAACTTGTCTCAAAAACATGCTTTTTGTGACTTTTTGGAGATCTGTTCAGCTGTTTTCGAGAAATTAGCGGTAAAGAGATGCTCAGGTTGAGCTTGAAGTAGTTAAAATGTTATGTTAGGTATATCTGGACGGTTGGTCTCACAAGTGTTGAAAATTAAATAAATAGGGTCCTCTTCTTGGACAAAAGAGTTTTTACTCGCATCGGCAATTTTGGGAACGCAGGCCAAGAGCCACATGTAATTCTCCTGAGACCTTTTGAGGGGAGAGAAAAAACTAGGAGGAGAAATATATTTTGAAAACGAAATGAATAACAAAAACTATCATAATTGCATGATCAGATTCAAAACAGAGATGCACATCTATGTATGGATAGTAATTTTTTTTTTCTTTTGAACTTTATTTCAATTTTGTTGTAGAAGCAACAAAAGCTTATACATTCATACACGCAGAGCAAATGAATAACAGAAACTACCATAATTACGTGATCAGATTCAAAACAGAGATGCACATCTAAGTACGGATAGTATTTTTTTTTTCTTTTGAACTTTATTTCCATTTTTTTGTAAAAACAACAAAAGCTTATACATTCATACACGCAGAGCAAAATTCTGATTACAGAGCAAATATGACCACTGTCATGCACTCACCTGGTGCTAACCGTGGAGACGGCACTGGAGCTGATGCTGTTTCTCCTATGCCTCTCAAAGCTATACAAGATCAAGGGACCAGACTCCTTTTATCTTGCCAGCCCCCGAGCAGAAGGGGGATTCAGGTAAAATAAAAGAGATACTTGCATTATTTGATCTGCTCAGCGGCTGTGCAACACTGTGTAACAGAATTTGTCACTTATGAGACCTTCTGCATTTGCGATGTACATATGCACTGGACCAGAACCTCTGGTTTTGCAATGATGCAATGCACTGGTAATAACAAGAGGAGACAGTTACCATAAGTATACTAAATGGGCCTCTACTTACAATGACCATACATCAACTTCAGTGACATACATTCACAGGTTTCATCAGCCGCATAGTATGAGAGCAGAATAATCAAAACCACAGATTGGAGACAATTGCACTCCCAAGGATAAACTGGTAACGCAGGTTGGAGTTACTTGAACTCCCAAGGATAAACTCGGAACACAGGTTGGAGTTACTTGCACTCCCTAGGATAAACTCAGAACATAGGTTAGAGTTATTTGTACTCCCAAGGATAAACTTGGAACACAGGTTGGAGTTATTTGCAATCCCAAGAATAAACTCGGAACACAGGTTGGAGTTACTTGCACTCCTAAGGATGAACTTGGAACACAGTTTGGAGTTACTTGCACTCCCAAGGATAAACTCGGAACACTGGTTGGAGTTACTTGCACTCACAAGGATAAACTTGGAACACAGGATGGGGTACAAGGTTCATGCTTACATCAAAGACTCTGAAGTGCTTTCTCTTGGCACTACTATTCATCAGAACAACATGAAGCTAAAGTCTTGGTGCAATCACAGTTCTAGTACCAAGCCTGCAGAATGTTCCAGAGTATAAACACACAGGAAGCGCTGGAGCAAATCAGAGAGAGATAATATAATAATAGAGAGGTACACTGAACAAGGGGATGGAGCACTGTTATACAACAGTAAAATCAAATCTTCCCTTGTGAAAACGTTGTGTTTCCACCAGTCCACTCAAACACCCTTCACAAAGGTCTTCATACAGACCACTCAGGGCTCAGAAAGATTTTTCAATCATACTAGTACCACAACTAGTACCACAGCAGTTTGTTAAGATTTGTTTTGTAAACACCATATACACTTACAATTAGTTACAGTAATCCAGAGATCAAATCACCATCATGCAAGGTAAAACATTGTTGTACAATGACATGGTAAAATATATGTATAAGGCAAAATGTTTTGAGCTAACTGGCACTACCAAATAGACAATTGTTTGTTGTCTTGTATGTTTCTCCCTTTTTCATATTCTCCTTTTTATGTTTTGGTTATTCTTTTGTGCCGTATTTTAACATGTTATTGTACAACAATGTTTGATCACTGGGTTACTATAACTATTATAAGTGCATATGGTGTTTACGAAACACATCAATAAAAACTTTGAGTTTCTCCATAATTATGTGGTACTAGTTCGATTGAAGTTTTTCTGATCCTTGAGTGATGTGTATGAAGATCTTTGTGAATTGTGTTTGAGTGGATTGGTGGTAACACAATGTTTTCCTAGGGTGAGATTTTATTTTATTGTTGTAAATCGCAGAGAGTGCATAGAGTCTTTGAAGACACTGATACTCAGTCCTCTTTACTACTATGGGCAGATTCATGTGCACTAGCCTGATATCAAGTTCTTAGCATAGTTCTTCCCCTTGACTGAAGTTCGAAGAAGATCTCGAGGCTTTGACTCAGGGACTCGTGGGGGACTGGAATAGCAGTGCAAGAGGGAGAGAGGAGGAAGACATCAAGGGAGATGAAGCCACTTGAACCACCTGTTCACTTGGACTTGAAGGAGACTGGAGAACTTCTCGGTTCCGGCAGGTTTCTTCTGGTGAGTGGGAAGGGTGAAGCTTGTTCTGGAGGGAGCAAGGCCAAGCAACGACTCAGGGTTGGGTGGGGCTTATATACCCTCTCAAAGGCTGAACAGATATAGCTAGATCACATGTGGTTCATGGGGCACATGGATGTCTGGAAGGTTCTCAAATCCTTTAAAAAAACACTTGTTAGTACACTCTCTTTGACCTTACAGAATAGGCACGGGCAACTTGATGACTGAAACCAAATAACAGGAAACTCATGTATAGTTTTTTCTCGAAAGTGCATAATGGGAAACAGCAAGGCCTGAGTAACAGAGGGAGCAAGGCTTGCCATTGGCTCACAGGATTCTGGGGGAAACTTTCAGGGATACAATAGAAAACCACACCAAGGCCCTGGTAACAGCGGGTGCAAGATAATATATTGGTTCTCATGTTCTGGGGGACGCTTGCAGGGATTCAAGCGCAATGGAATTACAGGTCTTGGGCAACATCAGTCATGGTATCATAGCGTGCCATACAGCAAAACAGGGATAATACAACATGAGCCCTACATGCTAGACCACTATGCAGGGGGTGCAGGAGGGAGTCGTAACAACCACAGATATCGGAGTAAATTATGGAACAATATACTCTTGGGCATCCATGGGGGTTAATGACTGTATCAACGAGCGGGTAGGAGCAGGAGCATGGCAGTGTGGCAGGTGTATCCTACAGTAAAAGCAGGGAATAAATTCATGAGGGGCAGTACGTTGAAGAATGTGGTTAATTAAGTGGTGGCCGTGTCTGAGGCCCTACTGTCAAGAATTAATAGGTAGGTGCACAGAGGTTGCCAAATATTCTTGGGCCTTGAAGATGGGGGTTGTAATGTAGCATATACCTCACTGGTAGTGTTGCAATAGATCATATCTTTTAGCCAGTCTTCTGTGGTGGGGTTCTTGTTGTTGCCCCAGTACAGGGCTATCTGGTGGTTGGCTAGCAGTAGCACAATTGCAGTGAGGCGCCTAATGCTAGGCTCGAGTGGTTTGATGTAGCCCAGGAGGGCCTGCAAGGGATCAGGGCCATTAGTGAATTCCGTCATTGTTCCTAGCATTGGATCTGCGTCCAGGAGGCTTGGATAACAGGGCAGATGCATGCAAGGTGTATAAAATCTGCTTGGTCTGTGCCACACTTCGGGCCGCTATGCAATCATATGGGGTCGATTTTTGCCAGGCTTAGTGGGGTTGTGTATGCTTGGTGTGGGAACTTGTAGTGTTGTAGCTTGTGTCTGGTTGGAGGAGACACGCTGTGTTTGCATGCAGCAGTAATGCCATGTCTTGGCTGGCAGCAGCTGCCCAGGTCACATTCCCAGGCCCGTTGGGCATCTTCCGCACCCGGGTCTTGCACCGTCTGCTGCTGTTCATTGTCACATGTCAACGGGGTGAATTTGTCTGGTGCCTTTAGGTAGAATGTATCCGTTCAAGTATAAAATGATTAATGGGGTTCACTTTCCCAGAGGCTTGTAGAGTATTGTGTGTTATGAGATGACCATCCGGGAAGAGATCTCCCATGTTATGAATATGGCGATTGCTTATGGTGCATTGTACTAATCACTCTTAAGCCAATGGTAACCAGAGGTTGTGGATAAGAGATACTGTTGAGGTGTAGGGCATCCCACCCCCTAAATACCTGCATAGTTTTATCTAGGCCCAGTTAGTGGTGTAGAGTGTTTGGATTGCCGTGGGGTCTCATGTGATGCCCAGCGGTAAGGTATCAGAGAGCGGTGTGTATTCCATCTGGTCCGTCTCCAGTTTCAAGTATGGTATTCTGGGGTTTAGATAGTGCCATTAGTATGCAAAATTACACTGTGCCACTAGGTAGTATAAGTGGTACCACAAAGCTACCTATATCAAATGGCTGCGTAAGCGTCTCCCACCTGATTCTAGGCTGTTGGCAAAGACACTGTTAGTCACTGGGATCAGGATGTTTATGAATAAGCACTCAAAATGAGAGAGGACCACCAATTTGATAATGGCTATTCTTCCAGCCATTGAGAGCAGAAGCTTGATCCAGCGCCCAATCTGACTGGTGAGTCTTTCGATCGCTGGCCCATAGTTGAGCCTAGTTATTATGTCTTTCTGCCAGTGTAGAAAAATACTGAGATATTTGGGGAAGTCATTGCACCATTTCTATGGGTATTCCAACATGCAGGGAGTTGTGGCGTCAGTGAGTGGGAAGAGTTCTGATTTACAACAGTTGATGTATAGCCCATAGAGGCAGCCTATTCCGATAATTCTGCGGATGATGGGTGGAAGGTGGACAGCAGGGTCCCTAATAAAAGTCAGAATGTCAACCGGGTACATGGAAATCAGAAGTGAGCTGCGCCAAAACCATAGGCCACGGTGCATCTGATGTTCTTGTAATTGCTGGATATGGGGATCTAGCGCACAAATGAAGAGCAACGGGGAAAGGGAGCAACCCTGTTGGGTGCCCGTGGTGATCGGATCTGTAGTAAAGCTGTTCACCCTGAGTCTAGTGGTGGGTTCATCGTAGAGGAGCTTAATAAGATTAAGTAAGCCATGGCGAATGCTATCTGAGTGAGGGTCGCCTATAAGAATGGCCATTCCAAAGAATCAAGTGCCTTTTCAGCGTCTAGCAGGGCGACTGCAGCCTGTATTATTGGGGTGATCTGGTGAATGACAGCAAAAATGGTGTGCAAATTAAGTGTGCGGGAGCCGTGTGGCACAAACACAGTCTTCCTATGTGATTTAATTTGTTCCATTAGGAGTGACATGCATGTTTCAAGGAGTTTAGCTAGTATTTTGTTGTTGTGATTTAAGGGGGAGAAGGGTCTGTAGGATGTGCACTGATGTGCTGGTTTGTCAGGTTTAAGCAGCAGAGTGATAGCTGCTTCCCTAAGGGGCCGATTCACAGAACTAACTTAAGATAAAATTCTAAACGTACTACTTTTGGTATTCACAGAAGTTAAGATTTTGTCTTAAGTTTGTCTTAAGACAGACTTAAGACAAATTTAAGACAGACTTAAGACAGACTTAAGTTAGGATTTTGTCGTAAGTTTGTCTTAAGACAAACTTAAGACAGACTTAAGACAGACTTAAGACAAATTTAAGACAAAATCCTAACTTAAGTCTGTCTTAAGTCTGTCTTAAGTCTGTCTTAAGTTTGTCTTAAGTCTGTCTTAAGTTTGTCTTAAGTCTGTCTTAAGTCTGTCTTAAGTTTGTCTTAAGACAAATTTAAGACAAAATCCTAACTTCTGTGAATACCCAAAGTAGTAAGTTTAGGATTTTGTCTTAAGTTAGTTCTGTGAATCGGGCCCTAAGTGTGCGGGAAAGTGTGCCAGTTCCAAGTGATTCGGCATACATTTCCAAGAGGTGGGTGACCAGAATTTCTTATAGGCCTTATAGAAAGAAGTGTCCTGTGAGGCCATTTAATCCATGGGCCTTAAAGCTATCCAGTGCATCAATTGCCTGGATTATTTCTTTGAATGTTATAGGGGTGGCTGGAAATTGCTGCTGGCCATCCGTTAGCCACACTATTGCTACCTCTGCCAGGTTGCGAGCAGTGTACAGTTGGCAGTAGTATTAGAGGAATGTTGTGGTTTTATCTGCGTTATCAGTCACTGTCGTCCCCTCATCTGTGTGGAGCTCCATCAAGTAAGTACTAGGAATACTTGGATGCAGTAATCTAGCCAGTTTGCTGCCTGGTCTTTCGCCCTCACCATATCTGTGTGCTTGTACATACTTCCTGACGGAAGCTACCTCTCGGCCTGCAAGCTCTCAAAAGTTTGTCATGAGGGTTGAACGTCAGTGAAGGTAAGTGTTGGGTCCCTGTCTAAGTGATTCTTGGTCAATGTTTAGTAGCTCCACTCGAGCCAAATCGTTGTGAATACTGTTAAGGACTCCATGTCACAAAAATAGGCCTTAAATGCTACCCATAGGGTGGATTGCTTTGCGACAGTGCCCACGTTAAGTATAAGTATTTCGTGATGACTTCGTGGAGCTTGGATTGAAAGACTATATTGTGCAGGGAACTTGCAGGGAATCGCCACTAGCCGGTCCCACCTTGGTCACAGGATTTTCAGTAGAAGCTTTACCGAAAAGTGATCAGATAGTGTACGAGGTAAATGATCTATGCCTTGTAGCCATAATGGTGTGCTCTGAGACACAAACCAATATATTGTGGGGAATTGAGTAGAATGTATAGGATCAATTGGTAGTGTGGTGGGAGCGTCAAGCATCTACTAGGTAGTAGGTCTTGAGTATATCCTGTAGTAGCACTGGGCTTGCTACAACTGGGCAGACTGGGGGGGTCTAATGAAGAGTTGTGCATCATATCAGGATTCCCTCCTAACAGAATGAGCTTGATCTTAGTTTGCCCCATGACTGAGGATAGATCAGTTAAAATGGCAGGGGAGTCTATGTTGGGTGTATACACATTTACCAGTAAGATGGTCTTACCCACCAACGTTTCTGATACAGTTACATACTTCCCCTCCTGGTCTCTGAAGCGACTGTGGCATGCAAATGGCCGTATTTTACACCACCTGTAATTTTGATAGAAGGGATTCGTTGGAAGCTGCGAATAGCGCATTTCCATGTCCAGGCGACTGATAATATGTGCCTGGACTAGGGTCTTCCGGGAGGACACCGGAAGCCACTGGAATACCTTCTTAAGGAGGCGCTTTACCCCAAAGAATTGGCTATTACCTGATCGTTCATCGATAGTTTATTGTCTATCAAAATGCCTAGATTTCTTGCTGTGTTTTTAGGGAAGGGAGCAGGGCTGGGCGCCATGGGCCACGAGTCAGTTGCCCAAGTAGACTGTGCCTTTCCAAACAGTAAAATCTCAGTCTTATCCTTGTTCAACTGGAGGCAGTTTAGGGACATCCATGAGGAAATGTTTCTCATGCATGTAGTGAAATGAGTTTTGACATTCTCTAATTCTGGTCTAAGGGCATTGACCAGATGTGTATTGCCTGCATATGAGAGTATTTCAAAGCCGAAGGACTTAACTAACTGAGCCAAAGGCGGGACATAGATGTTAAAGAGTGTGGGGCTCAGGGCCAAGCCCTGAGGCACTCCCCTTCCTAGGGACAGAGTCTTGGACTGAACGGGACCAAGCATAATTTTTCCATCCCCAAACCCTGACAACCCATTACTATCCCTATACACTACCCATCCCATTACCATAAAACCGCCTTACTACCCCTTGTACACCACCAATCCCTAAACCCTAAAAAGTTCTTTTTACCTGTATACACTACTCATCCCTGAACCCTAAATACTTCTTAGTACTACTGTATTCTACATATCTGTTAACCCTTGAACCCCTTACTACTCCTATACCCCACCCATCACTGAGCCTTAAATTCCCATTGCTCTCCCTAAGCTCCACAGCCCAACTAGCAACCATCATAAATCCTTAAATGTGTTGTAAATGTACTATATTGCAACTTAGCTTGTTGTAGTGGTAAATGCATTGTTGTAACCTTATTGTAGAGATCACTAGTTGTAGTGGATGAGTTGTAGTAGTATAATTCCCCTGGCAATAGTGAATTCCACCTACAAATAAAATGCAACTAATGTCCCAAACACAGTGGAAAGTGTCTCCCGGTGTGAGTAAGTCATTTTTCTGCCTCGTACCAGAATAGCTTACATTTCAGACCTCGACAAACAGCACCCCTGGTGGAATGCAGTCCCTTCCCGAATTATGTGTCTTCTCCAACACCATTTCCACCAGTGTCATCTCAGTCAGAAATGTGTTTATGACGATGAGGTGCCAGTTATGGCTCCACCACTGGAAATGCAGGCTTCCCATGCGCTATAAATAAGTTAGAGGGAACGAGAGAAGGACTGAATTGCCTACATTCTACAAAAGACCCCCTTAACATCTGAACCTCATTGTTATCTTACCTAGCATGCTCATGTAGAATATATATTTCCTCCAAATGATCATGTCTGCAACTAAATCCATGCAGAGTATTTCACTATAATTATCAAAACTGTTATTCAAAGCTCACTTTTGCAGATATGTAGGATGCAAAGCGCCGGCCCCAAAAAATAACATTTGTAAAGTTTGCTTGTGATAATTAAATGTGGTTGTACTTTACTTTAAACAACATGCGCCCAGTTCTGGAGGCCACTTATTAATCATATTAGAGTCTATTGTGATGGTATGGAGATATACTTTGAAAAGACAGCAGAAAGGATTATTACACTATACCTGTGTTATGTATTTGTGTAGTTTTATAGTGCTATGTGTAAAGCTAGACTACTGGAGCCTACAGAAAAGGAAACATGAATTCAAATGTTCCTATACAGGGAAGTTTGAGTCCAACTAGATACATAGCATGGGTGTCGAGCTGGCATTTGCTGTCCATATGCGGCAGGAGTTAGTTGCATGCTTGTTTTAAGAAATATCCTTAAATGTTGGTAGCCTCCTTCATATTTTCGGATCATAGGCCTCCAAAGGTATTTAATAAAGTTCTGTCTCTTAAAGAAACATAGTTAGACAAATGAGCGCAGGAAGAATGTAAATTCCTGCCTGGAACATAATGCCCAGATCTTTGCTGCAATGCAATTTGTCTATAATGAACAGCGTTTTGAATTGTTGGATCCTGAATTCAGCTGCAAGCCAATGGAGAGCTTTCTGGGCTGGCTTGAAGTGCTTGTTTTTTAGGTCTGTTGTTAGCCAAGACCGTTTGATTATGTGTACAATATACTTATATAAAGCTTTCATTCCTCCGTTGGTCTGTTGGTGTGTCATTCACATTTTGCTCCTACCCACTACAGCATACAACATGGGTCATGTGGTCAGCCCAATTTAGCCCCAGGATAACTTTGACTGACTGCATTATGCTCTTTCACAAGAAACACATCAAACACAAGCTAGTTCCCATCTGTGTCAATGTCTTTGTTTGTAATTTATTACTTTGATGTTGACTTTGTGTTTAGAGTCTGATGTGACAGCAGGACGCTTATAACAGATCTGGGAACAGGCCACATTCCACATTTTATCAGTTCCTGTCTCCTGCCAATGCTGTCTGTCGTAAATTCCTTTTAGAAAAGTCCTTTCTTTATCTGATTTTCTCAGATAAACACAGGACACTCCAAATGGAACTTCACAAAATAACAGTTTGCAGTTAATTTAAAACTGTTCTATTTTAATTTATCAAAAGCTTTAATATTATAAATGTGAGTTCAAAGACAGGACATGTTTATTCTGGACTCAATTTTACAAATGGTTCATTAATAAACTTTGGTTAGGGTAACAAACCGTTTTTATCATAATTAATTTGACGCATTTGTAACACCCTTTTTATTCCTTCTTTCCTTTTTTTAGGTCAAGCCTAGAGTCAGCGCGCATGCGCTGCTCTGCAAGACTTATTGTAGAGGATTAGGGAGTAGAAGCCCCGCCCACTCCCTGCCCATATTTGCCAATGGCTTGTGCCATTGTCCGTCCTAAATGCTGTCTCTGATTCATCAATAGGCTTGTTAGTCCCTCCTTAGTACCGCCTCCTTTTCATTTGTCACCTCCCATGGTGACTGGCCCCTTTACTTCGGTTGTTACACTGGATGCGTTATTTAGACTGTGAGCACTATTCTCTTTAATGAGGTTCTCCTACTGTACACGACATGCTTTGGTGCCTTCTTTACATCCCCCTCCTTCCCGTTGTCCGTGCCTTCTCCCCCCATCCGCCCACGCTTTGTCTGTGCCTTCTCGCCCCCCTACACAACCTCCCATTGTTTGTGCCTTCTCCCCCCCGCCCTCCCTTCCGTTGTCCGTGATGCCTACCATTTGCAATGCAATAGGACTTGTGTAAATGCGAGACCTATTGCATTGCAAATGCTTCGTTGAGGTTGTCAGCCGGTCCCGCCATGAACAAAGGTGCAACCGCTCACAGGCCACTGATGACCCAGTGTCGTATTTAAGCGCTCGCGCACAGAGGATTTCACTTAGTCCTGGGCCTCAGTGGCGTCGGACCCCCATTCCCAGTGTGTGCATGCAGACGCCTCTACATGTCTGCACGGTCCGGCGTGTGGTCACTCTCCTCACCTTGGGCGTTCTGTCTTGCATGCTGCCTCTCTGCGCCACTTGTGCATGCTGCCTCTCCTGTCTTTGTACTTTACACACCCTGCTCCTCAGTGTTCCACTCTATTTATAGGCACATATGAGACAGACACTTATTAAAGGTTGTGAAAGTGACACACGCATAAGATTGCACCCCTCCCCCCTGTCCAAGCTAACACCCCATAAGCTTAACAGATGTGCTGGCAGCCTAGATTCTTGATGAGAGTGAAAGTCTGTTCCAGCACAGTACAGCCTTTGCAGTCATTATATAGTCGGCATGACTTAAGTGATCTTGCTCATTAAAGGGGGAGGGGGGGTGAGGGGTTACAGTTGAGAATGACTACGGTACGACCGCATGACCATTCCTGCTCGGAGTCGCTTGATTGCTTATTATTTCTCAAATAAAAATCTTTGATATGGATCAAGTGAATAGGTTTTGTCTTTTCATGTTTTATAACTAAGGCATTCAGTATTTCCATTCCAGTCTCTACTGTTCAGATTGTTGACTGGCATGCTTGCTTCTCCATTAACCAGCATGCCTGATTCCTGGGCTGCATTATTCCGGTACTCGTATCATTTTTGTTTGCATTCATAATTCAATAATACATGGATCTTTTTATTTATTGGTTTGTTGCAACTTTTATATAAATGTATATCTTGGATACATGGGAATGACCAACTGTCATCAAAATCTACAAAGCCCTGGACTGTTACTGGAATGGATACAATTACCTGATTACAAAACACTTCCTGAGTTTGCCACCCAGCTTTTGTTTTTGGTTGCAGACATAGTTCACAAAGCAATATTAGGAAGGCTGATGCACTAGACAGATTTTTTAGAAGGTGAGTTTATTGATAGGTTAATAAAAAACATTACAATAAGAATACATACAATACAGAATTATACATTTTGCCTCCCTTCTAAAAACAAAAACTTTTCACTAAAATCAATGTGCAACCGTAGACCGATTACAGTACTGAGCAACTATGCACGATTTTAATCCCGAAGTTAACGCAAGCAGCAGACTGGAAGGGTTTCAATGGAGGGATATCTGGCTTTGGTAACCGACCTGCAATGCACCTTAATTTTTGCTGATCGAACTTGGTGCGGGATTCATAGACAAGTGGCCTTGATCAAAGATGTTTAGCCACAGATCATTGGACTTATGAGGATACTTAATCGATACAAAAGTGTTTGCTCAGATCAGCAGAAGGTTCCATTTTCAGTCTATTTTTCGATCAGGTGAGCATTTTGAAGCGCTGTATCCCAAACTCTTCATTTGCAGTGACTCTGGCACTAAGCAACTTTTTAGTGTACGTGATCCTTGGGAAATTTAGCAATTTTAGTCAGTCACTTACCAATATCTAGCTACTTTTCCAGAACACCATGTGCACCTGACTGGTAACTTCCTTCAAACTTCTTGCCCTCAGTTGCTGCAAGACCCACAATTCTAGTAGGTTTGTGGAGACACAACCTGCTGACAGGAATCGAATTCCTTAATTATTTTCCTAGTCGACACCCAGGTTTAAATGAATGGTTTGTAGGGGAAACACACTCCTTAGTTGTGAAAAGTAAACAGCCTATTCTTGGTGTGCTGCTATGTGTACTGGGCAGTTAAGGAGGTGAGAACGTAAAAGGCATTATCATTTACAAATGTGAAACCAATTGCATTGCAAATGCTTGTCTTTCTTTCATTTTTGTATTCATTAATTTCTTTCTTTCCTTCTTTCTTTCGTTCCTTCCATAATTCCATTCCTTCTTTCTTTCTTGCTTTCCTTTTTTCCATTCCCTTTTTCCTATTTTCTTTCATACTTTCTTTCCTTCTTCCTTGCTTTCCTTGTTTCTTTCATTCTTTTATTCATTCTGTCTGTCCTTCTTTCTTGCTTTCCTTTTGCTTTCATTTCTTCTTTCTTACTTTCTTTTTTGCTAGCATTCTTTCATTAGTATTTCCTTCTTTCTAGCAATATTTTTTCTTTAATTTCTTCTTTCCTTCATAATTGCTTCTTTCTCTCTTGCCTTCGTTCTTTCCTTCTTTCTTGCTTACATTCCTTTTCCCTTCTTTCTTGATTTTATTTCTTCTGTTCTTTCTTTCTTTTTTTAACTTTCTTTTTCCTTTTTTCTTCCTTCCTTCCTTCCTTTTTTCTTTCTTTCTTTTTCTTATTCTATTTTTTCTTTTTCTCTGTATGTCTGCCTTTCTCTCTCTTTCTTTGTCCTTCTTTTTTCTTTCTTTTCCTCTTTGTCTCATTCTTTCTTTCTCTTACTTCCATTCCTTTTTCTTGGGTCCGTCCTTCTTTCTTTCTTCTTGCTGTCTTTCTATCACTTGTTCTTTCTTTCTTGACTTTTGTCATTCTTTCTTTCTTGCCCTCCTTTTTTAGTTCACTGTTGCCTTTCTTCCTTTCCTTCTTTCTTTCTTTCTTTCTTTCTTGCCTTCCCTTCTTTCTTTCCTTTATTTATTTCTTCTTACTTTCTATCTTTCTCAAAGACAAGAGGTTGGCAGCCGATGGCATAACAAATGTCTTGTTTCGGACTGTGTTAGCCAGGACCTTTAGATTTTACAAAAATTATGTGTATGACATAATTACTTGAAGGGATTTTCGGCCACACTTTCTGTGTGTCTGAAGTTCTTTCATTCACATTTTTCTCCAAGTCACTCGAGCATGCATCAAGGGGTAACGCATCACCCCACTTCAGCCATTGGCTGACTTCACTATGAGTTACGGCATGCTGCTCTTTCACAAGGTGCACATCCACACATATAGTAATTCCCTTCAGTGCCTAGGAGTATTATTGAAATGAGTGTTTTTTTAGATCCAACATTTTTTTTGCATTTGGTCTGTGTTTTTTTTGATAGATCGACAATCGCTTGGCAGCTTCCCAAACAATAACGTTTTGCAAACGCCATGCCAAAAGAAGAATTGTCAAAAGGCTGGCAGATAACACCAGACCTATTGGCTTTGCCAATACTTGTTCTAAATGCATGCACATTCTGTCTGCCTTATTTTGGACTATTTGCTGTCTGGTGGTGATTGTTTTAGGAAGTCTACTGTGAATTTGTGGGGCTGATTACGATGAAGGTGGGACCGCCACCGACAGCCCATCAGTGGCGGTCCCACCACCATCAGAATTTGGATTTCCGCCCGCCACATAATGATGGCGAGCGTATGTATGACGGTCAGAAAGACCGGCCGCCGCGGATCCCGACGGGCTCCAAGAACCTGTCGGTCCATCGGAGGAGCAGTAAAACCTACAATATTACAATGTTCCTTTCTGCCAGCCCATCCATGGCGGTGAACCCGCCTTGAAAAGGCTGGTGGAAAGGGACATTGGGGCCCGTAGAAGGCCCCCCTTAATCCCTGGACCTCAGCTTTGGGGGGCACCATGGTGCCCCCTTCATATCCCTGCACCATGTGGCAAGCACCGCATGGTGCCTGCCACGTAGTGCAGGGATCTGTAGGATGTCCATGTTTTGTATTTCAGCATGTGCTGCAACCCGCAGCAACCGCCTCGGTCGCATCCTAATTAAGCTGGCGTGACCATCGACCTTAAGTCGGGTGGTCCCATTTCCAAATGGATGACTGCCATCCTAGTGAGGCCTTTTGTTACATTAGTCCAAAGAAGCCATCACCCATCCTCCAAATAGCCCTATTATTTTTTTGCCTCGCACAAGTTAAAGGATTTTCTGAAGGATGGAGAGCTGAATGTTAGTTTTCTTCATGGTTGTCGATTTGTGGGCCAAAGTTGGTGTAAAAAACTAAAATGATCCCATAGCTCTGACCTTTTCGTAGATGCTATGATTATCACCCTTATAAAATGGCCAATGGAATGGAGTGAATCATGTGATACATTCAGTGACTAAACAGCATATTTAGTTAGAATCTTTAGGACACTAAATAAACCATTATAATATCCTTGAAAATTTTGCTTTTTCATTGTATGTTCCAAGAGTGCAGAAAACCCGTGCACCACATAGAAATGTTTCTAAACATAATTCACCCAACAAATGAGTCTGCATTATTTTGCGAAAGAGTAAGCATGGTGGGTGACTTTTCATGACTGCGTGCAGCAATATTCAGTAGTACTCAGTTGTCATCAGCAAGTGCAAGCTAGCGCCACTCCATCCCTTCTCGCTCTTCATTGCTCCTCCAAGGCTGTCATAACAAGTGTCCTGTAATCATTCCTGTTTCTTCCCTGCCCCTGCTTTGATGTTTCCTGGCTCAGTGGAAAGAACAAGCCCACCCACAATGAGCTCCAGAGTGAGTTTCTGTTCCTGTGTCTTCAAGCTGCTGTCTACTAAGTAGATAAGAGCTGAAGCTCGAATTATGGAATACAATTATTTTTATCTACACTTTCAATGTATGTGGTAGTCTGATAAAATAAGAATAGCTCCAAATCTCAACATCTTTAAGCCATTTGTGCTTGTTCTGAATGAATTTGTCTCGTTTAATTTAGAGCTGTGTAGAGTTGTCAGTCTTTCTTTGCCTGTAGTATGTGAGGCTCTGTGGATGACTTTGCAATATTCCTTAAACCTCACACACTATGCATACTTTTATGGCAGATAATAATGTTCTAACAATGTATTTTGTTGAGAGAGAAATATTGGATTACAATTTTGGAGCTAATATTATATAGCAGAATGAGTTATACCGTGTTTTCATTTATTTTGATGAAAATGTTGCCTGCCACTATTGAAACTATCTGTACTAGCAAATTTCAGGAACTGTTTTAGTATGCCACCGTTGAGTTATTTGCTATCTCCTCTAAAAAACTTGAAGTTATGGCAGTGTTTTTAGTTTAGATTGAGTTCCCGTCTCACCTTACACCCTGAGGTTAGAGGTTTCTTGCCCCTATTGAAGGGCTCTCCTTCAAAGTGCTTTCAGTTGTCAATTTTTTTTTATCCAAACGGTCTCTTTCATATCTCAGTAGTAGTTTTGTTGCACAGGAGAAAGAGAATGGTATCTGAAATTAAATCATCTTTAATTAACTGTTCCCACAGAATTTTATTTGGACTTTTGATATTTGTATTTGTAGTAACACATCCTAATTTAATGTGGCCGTGTCCCTTCTGTTTAAAACATACAGAACCATTATTATTTCTACTAACAAAGAATTCTATTAATGTACACAATGCCCAACATACCTTTGTCGTTATGTCTGTTTTTATAGGAAGCGGTCAGAACTAAGGGGCAGATTTACAAGCCCCTTGTGTCACTTTTAACATTGGAAAAGTGACGCAAAAGTGGCGCAAGGGGCTTGTAAATCTGCCCCTAAGAATTTAACTGCAGAGGGACAATTGTGTTCATACTGGAATGGTGGTCTTTTATACTGTTGATTAATGACTGCATAGAACTTACAATAACTGAATGGGGAACTGGTTTGTAGAAATGCGTTGCAGTTGGTTAAGACAGAGAGGTCTACAAGAGTCATCTTTCTGGAATGGACTTTTAATTTCTCACATTCTTGAATCGCTTTCTTTTCATTAGCGACCTGCTGACTGTGGTAGTAACTATGGGACCTATTTACAAGCTGGTTTGCATCGCTCTTGCATCACGCAATGTGATGCAAGATCTTCGCAAACCTTAAGTCAGATTTATGAAGCCACGCAAGGCCACTTTGCGTGGCCCTGAGTGGCGCCATAAATCTAGAGTAAGGCAACGCAGCTCAAATCGCTATATTGCCCTACTCTGCCCTGGGAAGGCATTCCAATGGCATTGCGTGGATGTTGCTATGCGCCTCCCATGGTTTTTGACGCATTCCGAAATTTACCAGAACTGATCCAGAAACAGAAAAGATATGCCTTCCTGTGAGAGACGTAACAAGGAGAAATATCTTTATTTCTCCCATTACCCGTTGCGGCTTGTGCAGGAGACGATAAGGGACAATTATTTATTTAATTTCCTTCATAGCTGTCTGTCAGGAACTACCTGGAAAGTTCGTGCACACCCAAAAAGTAACTAGGTTGTGCTTATTCACCTATAAAAGTAAATCGGAACTCCCATCACAATGTCAAAAGTACTTCAGAACCTTTGAGAAGCTATGACTTTTGCAGATTTCTAAGAGTACTCTTAAAAACTTTTTGAATTCTAGAAAGTATAAATATCTTTTGGTCAAATATATGAATACATTTTTTCTGATTACTTTAAGAATCTGTAAGAATAAGACCCCCAATATAGAGTGCAGGTGGAGGGATATTAACAATCTATGTGAAATAAGTGTGATGATCAGAGCAGTAGAAATAATAACATGCTGAGCTATATATGTATGATTATAGAAATGAGGCGCAGACTAAAATGTGTATATATTAGATTGTTACCGAAAAGTTATCATTTAAAAAAGTGCAATGATTCAATCATCAACGAAACCAAAGTATTGCATCACCCAGTAGAATTAACTTCTGAAAGCTTAGTTTGAATATCAATGAGACATTGACACTAACCTTTCATTTACTCAGATTTTACTTTGTCAGTAGAGGTTCACAAACTTATCGGACAGGAGAACTGTGTTCATGTATCTGTTGATTCTTCTGTCCTTTTATTCACATGTCAATCTGTGAGTGTGTGAGAGGGTGAGGGTTGACCACATCTATCTTATGTGGGACTGTATGTATATCTGTCGTTTGTCAACATGGGTATATGCCTCTTTGGAATCCCTCTAACTATCTACCATTTCAAACTCTGCTGGTTCTTCTTAACCCCTGATCTATACCGTCTACTCTCTCCCAGAAGATTATTTTGTGCACCCTGTTCCTTTGGCCAACCATATGCAAAGGTCCTCTAGAAGCTCCATTCAAGTATCCGTATGCAAGTAGCATAATATTTAACGTAACCTTCACACTATGGAGATGCAAATAAAATCTAATAATGGAGTGATGATAATGCACTTACTCTAACCCCTCATTAAACAATATGCACCATCAATTGTAAAACAAAGTATTGGGTAAGCAAGTGTCCCACTAGCGCAACCAGTATTTTCACCATTTGGCCTTTTTGGTATTACACTAGGGTCAGCTGATGTTTATCAGGCCTTTTGGTAATACCCACTGCGCAAGGTTAGAACCTGTGTAATGTATTATGGTCATTCCCTGGATAACATAGAACTTGGTCCCATGGTTAACTAGCTCTATATAACCTAGATATAAAAAGGGAGGACTTTTAATAAGCAATCAGTATATCCTCCATAACAACTCTAGTGACCATACAACCACATGCTTATCTCTCTTACTCTAACGAATGGCGTGAACACAGAGATATTGCTATATTTGTTAAACGTATGTTGAATCCTCACTGACTAATTAGTGGCATGCTTCATCATCGAGTCTGCTCTTGAGTCAGTAACCACAAAGACTACAGGTTTGTGTGCGGCCAGGGTAGTTGAATGTAAAGAGAGACTCAGTCTGGGCTTATTTTCAGATGACCCTTCCTGCTCAAAACAGCCCCTCAGTTCCCTACAAAAGGGTAACCAGCTTTACTATGTCATCATACAACAGGTCTAGTTGTGTGAGGATGGGTACACAAGTTCTATAATGGGCTCCATCTACAAAGCTAGATCGACCAGGCGTGAATGATGTGCCCTTAAAAGTCAGTGAATGTAGACATCTGTCTGTGAGGTCTCCTATGCTTTATCGGGTCTTTCATATCCATCACACCATCTTCAAGGGGTTTAGGTACATTGGTCTCAGCTGTACATGACAATGTTTGTTACGAAATATAAAAGAGCCCAATACCGGTACCTGGTGTTGCAAAGTGTTACCTTTTTCGTTTCCCAGTGAAACCAAATTTTCATAAATCCTGCTTGAACAGGAATATGTTGTATGTTACATGTACGCTCCATCCTGAAGCTGCCACTGTCTTCAAATCTACAACATGCTAATGAGGAAGAAGCTTTGCTCCTTCACCTGTGCCATATCACAGATGCAAGTGCATGGGCTAAAGGCCCCGGGTCATGTGCCAACTAAGTGCTAAACCTACCTGCATATAGTTTGGGACGGGGCACGGAGTGTTTTAGGGACAACATGGAGGCTCCTTACCCGAGGAGTGGAATTATAAACTGCTCCAATATTGACAGATAAGGCCACTCTCCCTTCAGAAATAGCCTGGGACCTGCAGAGACACTGACAGTGATAGCAGCAGCATTGTGACTTCTCTGCAGGCGCAGCTGCAACCTAGCACCCAAGGTAGATCCTGAAGACCACCAGGAGGGAGATCTCAGTATGGAAGGGCACTGATACTTGTAGAGAGTTTCGTTGCCACCCTTGAGAGTAGGATTTGTCAGCTTTATGGAAGTGTGAGCAATGAATGACTCCATGCTTCTGTGCTTCCCTATCTGCAGCTCATTTGCAATCTTCCTGAGCCATGTAGACTGCGGTCCGCTGTGTTTTTTGGTACTCAAGTGCACATTCTCTGGTTTCTCCAGTGGAGGTGTCCACCTGTGCGATGCAGACGTTGCAGGTCATGTGTGATTGAGCACTTGAAGTGTTTGTTAGGAGCCTGAAAGATGCTCATTATTCGTCAGCATGAGGTTCTCATGAGATCCAGAGATCCAAGTGCAGGCAAAGCATGATTGCTTGTTTTCTGTTGTTGCCTGGCTCCCGGTGCCAGGGGATTAATTAGTGTGCTGCCTCTAGAGATTGGAGCCTTTAATGCAGTTGTTTTTAACGACAATGATCAGATCCCAGGGATGATGAGAAATAGGTATGTCTGTTAGCTAATGTTATCACTCCACTGTCATGGTTGCAGACAAGTGTTTTCTACATACAGAAGAAGTTATCAGAGAAAACAATGTGGTGTGGAAAAAGAAAGTGCTTGGAGATGGGCAGTATGATGCATGTTTGTCACTGAAACACTGCTCTGGTTTTCTGCTTACTTTCATAGAGAAATGCTCTCCCAGTGAGAGCCAGCCTCTCCATGGTTTAGGGTCACTTATAGGCACAAGGAGCCATCGCCAAATTAACGGCACTTTATCGCAGCCAAAGTCGTGATAAATTTACCTCCCCATTCCCATGCTGGTGCTAACAGCCCACAGCACCAGTTTACCCACGATAGCAGCCACTAAAAACATCGCCACAGAGGACCCCCGCAATTATCGCTAATGAGATGCAGAGTGGGCATTCCCGTGCCAAAAGCCGCGACCACACCACACCTCAACATTCTCAATGACCAGACAGACCGGCGATAAAGACACAAAACAGGCGATAAGGCGCGTTAGCACCAGGAAATCTACACCTGCTCTGACCTGGTGTTAAGTCGGATGGCAGCCAGCACCACAAAAGGGTGACCAGCCCAGGACCACATCTGAAGGGCAACAGATGTCAGGGAGCCACTCATCATGCGGCCCGGACACCCAAGAGGGTCACAACACCCACCGACACCACCCCAGGACCCCTCCTACCCCCCCGGACAACCACAGAGGCAGCGCAGACAAAGACAGCGGACCCCCAGGAAACGCACCAGCCTCACAGACCCAACATTTGATAATGTCACCGTCCACTACAGGCTGAAAGGGACAACCATCCTACACATCCTGACCATAATCACCTAAAAGGCCTATGGCACCAACATCCCACCCCACACCAAGCTGCTGGATTGGCTGCACCTGTTGGCCCCTGGCACCCCCCAAACAACACCCGCCAGAGTTGGAGGAGTCTCACAGCCAGCCACATCCAAGTCCCCCACACCTGTCCTGGACATCACCATCACCCTGGTACCCCAGTCCCCATACGTCCAACACAATGTGCAGGTTTCGCTGGAGACCAAGCAAGGACCATACACCATAGCAGGATGCACGCACGTGTTTGGGGCAATCCACAGCACACATGTCATACTTGTGCCCCCTGCTGACACAGCACACAATAACTGCTACAGGAAGCACACGTCTCACATCAATGTGCAGGCAACATCAGAACACCTTGGAACCTCCAACAATGTCACCTCCAAAAACACAGACAGTGTGCATGATTCCTCCACCCTCCAACAGTCCATCATCAACCAGCCTACCCAGGATGGCAGCAGTGGAAGTGCACAGCTCCATGGCAAGTTTCAAATGGACACCCTACTCACCTCAACTCCACAACCATGGCACTCACAACTCTGGCAATGCACACGTCACAAATTCACTACCAACATGCACAACAACATGACCACCCACCAGACATGACAGAGCAACTCACAATGGTTACCTGGCCAAGCCGTGAACATGAGCCATCAACGGCATGGCACCTCAGCCACACAACATCCGAATGTGGGGAGAGGTGGCAACCAGGCATGTAAGTCACAGTCCCGTGGCGGTGTGCCTGTGCCGGCTGCACTGCATCCGGGGCCACTAACTCTGTGCACCACAACTCATGGACCTGTTCTGATTGAGTACTGTGCTGTGGACAGCGCATGCAACAATGTTGCCTCATGCAGTGGGGAAGACATGGGACTATGATGAGGAAGATTTGTCAAGTGTGCGGACGGGAGAACGCACAGACAATGGGAAAGCAGGAGGCAACAAGCCCAAGGCAGGAATGCAGACTGAAGGTGGAAGTCAAGCTATATACCCTGATCTATTACTGGGAATTGCGCTGTGGACTGCGGACGCTACTGTCACCTCAGGCAGTGTGGGAGACCTTGGACGTTAATGAGGAAGTTGATGCAGGTGTAACACACCCCACTGCAACTGCATCAGGACTAACCCGAAGGGACACAGTCGTAGCAATTTACTTACATGAGCGCGCTCATCTCTAGTGCCCCTACCTCAGTGCACTGCAACTCACGGAACCTCCTGACTGAATATTGGGTGACCTCTGTCCTTGCTCCGGCTCCCTCTATGTTGCTCTGCAGTTGACTCTGTTATGCTGGTGTTTTCTGTTTCCATTGCACTGGTGTCCACTGTTCAAGTTGTTGCCAGCACCAACCACTCTGTGCAGGCTGGCTTACACTCACCCCATACACATCCAGCACAGGCGTCACTGTAGATGTGGCCCTGCCAATAAAGGGGCCAGGCGCACGTGCCCGTAGCCAGTTCAACATGATATCTGCATGTGTCCCTGTGGTCTTGTTGTATGCATGAGGGCCCTGGGCCCTACGCCATTACATTGTGCTGTGTACATCAGATGCAGACGTGTCACTGCAGGCAGTGGGTTGGAGCTTGGACATGTAGCTTTGTCGTCACCCACTCAATTCATAAGGGGAGTGTCCACGGCCGTCATACGCAGAGCCAACATGGGTGTGTGACTGATATTGGAGCGCCCCTGCCCGTGGTTCGGTATTGTGAATGTGCATCTGCATGTGTCTCTATGGTAGTGTGGGTCTCCTTAGTGGGTTGTTGGTTGCCCCTGAAGGGTGATAGACACCTACGTATGTGTCCTGGTTCTCATTCCATGGCTTCGGCCCCAACCCACACCTGTTGGGCCACCTCCTTTTGGCGTGCAGGCACATGGCATTGGGGTGCGATGTGTGGGTGGTCTGTTGCAGGCTCGGTGTTCTCCTCTGAGTAGCTTGGCTGTCCGGGTCCTGGTGATGGGTTGCGTGGGATATCCATGTGCTGTTGTAGGGCGTCGGTGTGGACGGTGTGGTGGTCCTCTCCGGCATCACTGATGTGTTGTATTCTGTGCTCTGCTGAAGGTGTTGTGTGCCCCTCTGCGATGTGAAGGAGAGGTGCATATTGACTTTGCGTTGACATGTATGTTGGCACATTGTGCAGGTTTGAATGCAGACTGTATGGCAATGTACATTGTGACTGTTTGGGGGGTGATAGATTCTTCTGTGGGACAGTGTACATGTGGTCTACATGTTGGATGTGATGTTGTACGCATACATTTCCATTTCACAGTTTCCGGGTCCATCAGATGTAGTAGGCATGTTTCTGTGCATGTGCAGAGCCAGTTGTGTCCTCTGTTCTGCAGTGTCGGCTATGTGCGTTGTTCTTCGTTGTTGTCAATGTGGGTGTGCTGTTCGTGCTATGTGTGTGTGCTGCAGTGTGCCAAGGGGATCGAGCCCATGGACCTGAGTGAATGTGGGTGTGTAGTGTGCTACACCTCGTTGTGCATGTATGCAATTGTGCCCACTCCCCCCGTCCCCCAAGTCCCTGTTGGTTGCACTCGCTGTTGATGTTGTGTCAGGTCCTCCCAAGCTGTGTCCGTACTCCCTGCTCCTTGCACCGTCTCCACACTGATGACTGTGGCCTGGGTTTCCTTCAGCTCCTCCGCTGGCGCAGGACTGCCACCTCCTGCCGCCATTGCTGCCTTGCTGTTGGCCATTAAGGATAATGGGGTAGCCCAGTAACCCTCAGAACCTGGGTAAGTACATACAGCAAAACAGTGGTTCTGTTGGGAATCTACTTAATTTAAACAGCACTACATGCATTTGATAACTGTTCCAATATTCCTTTAACGACAGTTATATAAACACACACATATAAATCAATTTGAAAGACACAACGTGATTTTCTTTTCACTATATTTGAATCAAGAAATATATATTACTACTACACAGGACTGACCAACAATAACTGAAATGTAACATGAAATGCTTAGTGACTGATAGTGCTTAGTGGCATAACATTCAAACATAAATTGACATAAAAAACATATATATATACACAATGACACACTTATACTTTGAACAAAAATGGTCCAAAATCTGATAGCATATAACACCACAGTATATGTTATTCAGTAATTCAAATGGTGGAATTGCATGGACCAATTAGACAGGTAACATCGACGTTTCGACCCTAAGAAGGAGTGCAGCTTTGTGCGCATCTAAAGCGGGTCTTCATCAGGACAAAAAGAAACATGTATGGCTGCCTGTAATCACAAAGAATAGAATCAGAACTATGTGTGTGTATTATATTTTTAAAAAAAGGGAAAGAATGTCCGAGGCTGAATGCTCACCTGAGGACTAGGAAAGAAATGAATTATCCTAGGGTCGCATACGGAGATGTCAGCCGACCTCTCAGTCAGATCAATATGTTCTGTAATGATTAAGGCAGATTCATAATCATATGCAATCTACCCTGTGATAAACAACCGTTTCCTCAAAAGACACCAGGTGTACACATACCTTAAAATATGTTTGTTCACAGCAAATAAAGCGGTGCCGTCGTAACGATCACCCAGATCTGTGGATAGAAAGGCCAAACGATCCTCTTAAGTAATTGAATACACTTGGTGCAATTATCCTAGATTAAATCTCGTATGGTCCATTAAATGTCCACTACACACTATACCAAAACACCTTCAATTAAGGAGATCTCCTTAATTTTATTTGCTGTGAACAAACATATTTTAAGGTATGTGTACACCTGGTGTCTTTTGAGGAAACGGTTGTTTATCACAGGGTAGATTGCATATGATTATGAATCTGCCTTATTCATTACAGAACATATTGATCTGACTGAGAGGTCGGCTGACATCTCCGTATGCGACCCTAGGATAATTCATTTCTCTCCTAGTCCTCAGGTGAGCATTCAGCCTCGGATATTCTTTCCCTTTTTTTAAAAATATAATACACACACATAGTTCTGATTCTATTCTTTGTGATTACAGGCAGCCATACGTGTTTCTTTTTGTCCTGATGAAGACCCGCTTTAGATGCGCACAAAGCTGCACTCCTTCTTAGGGTCGAAACGTCGACGTTACCTGTCTAATTGGTCCATGCAATTCCACCATTTGAATTACTGAATAACATATACTGTGGTGTTATATGCTATCCGATTTTGGACCATTTTTGTTCAAAGTATAAGTGTGTCATTGTGTATATATATATGTTTTTTATGTCAATTTATGTTTGAATGTTATGCCACTAAGCACTATCAGTCACTAAGCGTTTCATGTTACATTTCAGTTATTGTTGGTCAGTCCTGTGTAGTAGTAATATATATTTCTTGATTCAAATATAGTGAAAAGAAAATCACGTTGTGTCTTTCAAATTGATTTATATGTGTGTGTTTATATAACTGTTGTTAAAGGAATATTGGAACAGTTATCAAATGCATGTAGTGCTGTTTAAATTAAGTAGATTCCCAACAGAACCACTGCCTTGCTGTTGGCAGCAGGTTTGTGCCTTATCTAGGTAGTCACGTCATGCCGGTGCCTCTTGGCCTCCTGGATTGGCCTCCTCGGCAATCCGCCTGCAATCCAGGTGGTCTGCTTGTGGGTCAGTTGCTGGTAGTGTTCTGTCACCTCCGGGACGCTGGTCTTGATTTCCTGCGGTCTGCAACCTGTCTTCCTCTCCCTCGTCTCCTGGGCCTTCCCCAACCCCGTTGTTCCTTGCTGGTAGTCTGTGGGGGTTGTGGGATTCGGGTTGGCCCCTGCGCTGTGTCAGGGTGCATCCATGTTGCTACGCACTTTGTATTGTTTTTGGTGTATTTGTTCTGTGGTTTTCATGGTGCATTGTTCCGCCAGACCCGTGGGATTTGCAGGCCTGTGGCTGGTTTTCGCTACTTTTTGTACCGCGATTGGCCTCATCGCATGTTTTTACACGTTAGCGTTTAGCATTTTTGCAGCGTGGCATTGATTTTGACGCTGACATTGTCTGCGTTATCTGATTGCTATTGCATGCTACCGCCTTGTTGCGGATTCTACGTTGACACAGGATTATTTTCCCGCAATGGGCTGCGATATTGAAAGTTGCGTTACGCTACTCTTGCGGTAGTTATCACACGTTCTTGTGAATATACCCCTTAGTGTTTCTAATGTTGAGTTTTACCTGCTGGGAACTGGCCTTCACATGTTTTATGCTAGTCTCTACCTTGACAGCATCAACAACCCCATAGATATAAATAGAGGATATATATCTTACTCATATAAAAATCATGTTTTGATAAAAATCTTCATCCTATTGTCACCATAAATACTGACATGTGTCATTTGGATGATCTCAGTGAAGCTAAAGAAGGATTGTCTGATTATGTTGATTTCTAAAGATGGTGATTGGGTTCTTTGGGTGTGCTTCTCATGTGTCCTCTGAGTCCACCCTCTCCGAAGTTTGTTCCCTTTTAAATTCCCCCAATCCTTCCGGTCTTAGTCTTGTCACACAGTCTGTCCTACATTCACCTCTCAGGCTGCAGCCCTCTTAAGTTGTACTGACTTGTCACAGCTTTCTCTTAACACTCCCCGCCATTCTCCGACAGTCTGCCCTTCCATGAATTTATTTTCCTTTTAAGCCTTCCCCTTCCAAGGCTGTCTCCCTCAGCATGCCCTGCCCTCCATATTCACCCTTACATAGTCTGCCTCATCCTTCTCCCTCTTAAGAGTTTTCTCTCCGGCCTGTCATATCTCAGCCTGTCTCTTTCTTGTTAAATGTAGAACTATTACGATACAACCACAAAAATCACCTACTGTGTTTGTGTTATTTCAGATTGATGCTTGACCTGATACAAAAGAGCAACACTACTTTCAAAGTGTAAAATATTAAAGTGTTCTTTGCTTATATTTTACTTTTTCCACCCACAGCAAGCACTAAAAATTGCAAAACATAAATGCTTGTTGGATGATATACGACTGATTTTCATGCAGCTAATTATCTTCTGAAAACGCATTCCAGAAGAGCTGTAGCAAGGCTGACGTGCACCTTAATGCAGGTAAGTAAACTGTTCCCTTACCCATAGATAGGTTGCAAAAGACGTCCATAATCATGGTGCAATGGTGCCCTCAGCCTCTGGCTTTGGGACCGCTGGACCTTCTGCACTAATATTAGGTGGGCACTAATTAATTGACCTGATGTGATTTTGAACAGTCTTATGAGGCTTCTATGGGCATCTTCACAAACACCCAAACCTTTGTCTCCAATCCCACAAAAGATTCACAGTACTACTGGTTTAGATAGTAATATTATTCTGGCAGACTAGGGGGCCTATTATGTAAAGACGCAAACAGGGAAAGTGCACCATGTTACATGGAATACGCTGTCCACAGGTTAACTGCAAACTTGTGCTGCCCTGCGGGCAGCGCATTCAGATAAAAAACAGAGTGGCTGCACTGAGTGTACTGTGCAGGCAGGTTCAGTGAGTGACTGCACCCGCCTGCAAGGGGATGCCTGGGAGGGTCCATGCAACCCCTTTTCCCCCTACAGAGGGCTGCAATTAAGGGGCGCCCTGACTGTGACATTTTAGAAGATAGCGCCGGTGCTTTATGTACACCAGCACTATCGGTATTACAGAAGGGGTCGCACAAAGGTCTGCGGCTACTTCTGTAATACCAAAGTGCCCCAGGAGCATGCAAAGTGGGCATGTTGTGCCCCTGGGCCCCATAATATGGCCCTAGGTCACAAAATACCTACAGAATCGTATGGAAAAGCACAGCATATTCCCTGACCCCTAATCAGTGATCTGGACTGCAAGATGAATATGGCTGTTTCACTGTGATGACCTTGATGTTTGCAGCTCATTATAACAAAAACATGCATTTCTGGAGGTTTTATAATAGTAATTATACATTTATTTACTGACACCAAGTCTCCCACTAAATAAGTAAGTAAGAGGTGCTGAAGCTCAGGGTGTACCAAGCCAGTCGACCTCCTTGCAGCGCTAAAGATGCTTCTGGAGCTCTGGACCTCTCACTTGAGCCTCGCCGCAGCCTATTGAATGATAGATCACTCAATTTTGCTTCTGCCCTTACTGAATTGTGTGGGGTCATAGGCACTGTCACCATTCTCCTGCCTGTAAATAAAGCTCACACCTCTCAAACTGCTGCTGGGAGACTACCAATAGTCGAGTAATCAACCAGGTCCAACCGGGGGTTTAGCGAAGAGGCAGCGTAGTGGAGCAGCAAGGAGCACCACTGCCTCAGTGGAGCTTCATGGACCACCTGCTTCTGTATTGCAAAGAGAGAACATTTTGAGCACTGAGAATTGTCATCCAGGGTCCTTAGTAAGCTGCCATATTGTGACTGTCAAGATGCTATATGTGTAGATATCAGATTCCAGTTCCTATACATGAGATAACCTCATCCTTTTATAAAAAATAACTGACCTGTACTCTCTACCCCCCCCCCCCCCACCCTTCTTACCTTACTGTTCTTTGGAACACTCCACCAAATGTTAACTGTCACCTGGAGCATGGTATTGAGATTTGATATGAGCAGCTGACTGAATGGCGATACTGAATAAACAAGCTTTAGTTACCGTTCATCATGTCTTAAAATCATGAGTGGGGACAGAGGAAGTATCAACCCCCTGCAGAGTGCCCAGTGGGTGAATTCTTCCGTGCAGTTTATGGCTCTGACTGACCGCTGTGGCACAATGTATCCTTTCTGAGACTCACCCCCTGCAAAGTGCCCAGTTGACAAATTCTTTAGGCACTTTACAGTTTCTGGCCACTGGCACTACGAGCCCTTCAGAGACTCCTCTCATTGTCTCTTGGGAGTCAGCTCCGTATTTACTCCAGATTGTCTGTCAGCCTTTCCTTCTTTGTCTCCCAGGGGTCGTGACTGGACTCCGCTGGGTGCCGCTTGTGATTCCATCCAGCACGGCGCGGTGCAAAGGCCCCGTCCTCTCATCCAGAGTGGGAGTTCCCATGTGGTGTGCAGTCTCTGGTGCTCTTTGGGCATGGTGCTGATGCTGGGGAGTATTTTTGGAGACTCTTCTGCGCTTTCTGGGTTTGAGGTCTGGCAGTCTCCTGCAGTGTAGTGCAGATGGACCGCTTTCCAACTCACAGGCAGGAGCGGTTCCATTTCTCCTCAGCAAGTCAGCAGTAAAAAAAAAAGAAACAGGACTTTCCACTAATGCATGCCTAAACCAAGTTAGAAACTGAATGGCTGCTACTCTCATACACTCCAAGTGCAGAATATAAAATATTATTCACAGTGCTACCTACTTACTGTACAGATAACTACATGCTAAGCTATACGTTTCAGTTCTTCAGTAAATACTTTTTCATGAGGACAGTTTTTGATAATCTCATGTTGGAAATCTTTAAGCCACTGTTAGAAGAGCAAACATGGCTGCAGCCAGCATGCCACAACCTCCACCATTTCTAAATGATATTGAGGAACCCTTTCTTCCTCGTAAACAATGGGTCAAAATTTAGAGATATACAAATATATCAAAGGTTTACATTTACCCAAAAACAGCTGTGCAAAAAAAACACCACCTCCTTCTCTGCCATTTCAAGAAGAGTGTTGAGTGTTTTCATCCTCTCTAGCTACCCAGCTGGATGAAGCAAATATCTTAAAAGTTAATCACACACAAAAGTGATGTGGGTGATGCACTATTCAGCTATGTTGGGAAATATTTTTGTTACTAAAACAAAATAATGCAGAAAATAATGTAAGTTACATAAAATTATGAGCATTTAAGTATTTAATTATACAAATCATCAGAGGCGAATGACAGCATTGTCTTGAAGAAGCCAATAAATGGCTGGAGGGCTAACATACTTCAAAATCTTCAACAAAGGCTTGTATTAGAAATGAACGACCCAACGACCGGATAGAATTTATTAAGGTGATAATGCATGATTTATCCCCATTTTAAATGAAGTCTACATTTTTGGCAATTTGATTTATACTTTAAATAATGCAATTTTCCATGGCAACCAATTGACCTACAAGGATTAGATTCCTTTTTTAAAGAAAACAAGAAGCTTTTAGAATTTTAAACAAATGCATGCGCATTACCCGCTCATGTGTTGACAATATTTCTGTGTCTTTGTATTCTAAAGTGTTATTTTAGTAGCTGAGGAATAGATTAATTCACTATCATGTAGAAAGAAAACTTTGCTCCTCTAATTTAGACATGTTAAAGATTTTGGAATGACCTACCAGCATCTTTTAGAACCAACTCGGCAGACATGAGTTTTAAAAAATACTTTAAAATATACCAACTCTGGCTAAGGAGCATCTCTAGGGGACTTGACTTACTGTAGTGCTAAATGCCGCCCAGAAGAATCTTTTGTGCTCCGTAGGCATGATTTCATTCATTCATTAGTTCATATAAATAGTAATTCATTATTAAAGTATTAAGAGTAGTGACATGTGGGATGGGTTTTTGTGTGAAAAAATAAATTTTTAGATCCATCTGCAGTTGAGATTGTACACACTTTCATTAAAAGATCTTATCGATCATTGTCAAGTTATTCTTTAGGAGAGCCACTTTCTCTACGCATTGAGTAAGAACTTCGTATTATCTGCCCGCTAGGGTATGTTTAGAAGGTGTAGGAGGGCATGATAACCACACTGTAACATGGTTGACCCACACCCACCAGATCTTTACCAAAGCTCCTACAACTGGTGCCCACCCTGCCAGAAATCCTCATTGGCTTGACGAGGAACAGATCAGATGATGAAGTATGCCATATTGGAGGGTGAGGGCCTTATATCTTTTGGATAGGCATACCTATTGGTTTAGATTTAACTAGCATTTTTCTTCATGCAGAATATCAATTTATCTTTTCTGGCATTCTCCTTTACTTTTGGTCTGGCTGTATTAAATTAGTTATTTTTAAGCTTATTTTCCGGTAACCAAAATACCAGTGTTATACATCTTGACCATTTCAGCAACATATATCCGTTCTCCTACGAAAGAATGAATTATTTTAAAGCTGCATTCACAGGATCAACAGGAAGTCTCAATTCAGCATGATAACAGAGAACATAGCAGCCAGATTTTAATTTCAACTTCCTTTCTTACTTTACTGTGAGATAATCATATTGGCATTCCAATATAGACATTTGACATTAATCTTATGTTGATAAAAGATGGCAGAATGAAATAAGATGTTTTCTAAATATTACTAAGAGAGTGGCAGGGTGCTAGCTGCTGAAACAGTGAAAGTTGCCTTTGGAGTTTACGGTTTACTATTATTCATTGTACAAATGTATACACTAGAAAACCTATGGCCTCATTTAGAGTTTGGTGGGTGGGTTACTCCTTCACAAACATGATGAATATTCCATCGACCTTATTACAAGTGCATTAAATTCTCTGTACAACTTATGTGACCCAGTAAACCGTCTGCCAAACTCTAAATCAGACCCCAAGTCTTTGGGACACTAATTACTTATTGATGACTTCAAACCATCTGTTTCAGACAATTTTCTCAGTAGTTACTGTAAACAGCTGGTTTTCTGAAGGATCATGCGGAAACCACTCATGGTATTGGGAATACAACTGCCTCCTTTCCCCTGAGCTCAAAAGTATGTCTTATACATTATGTCTATTATGTATATCATATAGCCCTGGTTTGATCTTGCAAAACATCCAGCCCTGCAGACCATAGACAGGACTAATTACAATCCTCTGGCTGTGTAAAATTGGTAATTCACACCTCTTCTAGATTAGCAAAGCCAAATACCTCCAGGTTCTACTACATGGTATTTGCCATTGAAATCCACAAATCTAGCAGTGGCAACACATACACAATGGGATTTATGCATTAGTCCCCATTTTTAGCTCTGATCTGTAAATTTTGTTCAACAACAGGCAACTCCTGGTGCAAATGTATCTTCAATTAAACAACAAAAGAGTGACAAGGGGATAGGGAGCAAAAAGAGGCACGGGCAAAAACCAAAAATATTTGTTAAAAGAACCCTCACTCACCAACCTAGTTGGTGACATGCTTCATCATCGGGTTCCCACCAGAGAGGCCGAATGCCTCTCTGGTGTGCTGCGACGCCTGTGTTACAGCGGAGCTGGTTTCTGGTTGTGAAGGGAAGTGAGATTAAAAGGTAAATGATTTTAACCAATGACAAGTTTATTCTTGGCAAATCAAAAACCAATAAAAACGTGAATTGGGCAAGATCTGGCTAGTGATGTTGACCAGGGCTTGACCAATTTTTTAGGTCGACATGTTTCTGCTTTTGGTGCCCAATCGGCTAAGCTTTCATCAGGACCATGGGAGTCTCCACGGCGGTATGCACACTCTAAGGCGCACCCTAACCTGTGGAGATCAAATGGTAAAACTCACGGTTTTACCCAGGAGCCTCCTAATTATCCGGGGCTCAGAATGTCTGAAAAAGAAAATAAGACAGACAAACCACATATAAAGAGACATACAGAGACAAAACATTGTTTGATTGCAGTTTTGAAACGTGCTTGAGTGAACAAACATTTTTTGGAACCGTGCTGTGGAGCGAAAGTGGGTGTCTTGGTAGCGATATTAGCTATCAACACCTCAATACGAGTGATTATTCATCGTACATAACTTGTGAAAATGTGGACTAATATTCACAAGACAAAAAACACTACTTGTGTCTACATTCGATTACATCAAGTGAGGTCAGAACTACTGACAAGGTGCAATCGTAGTGGCTAATTGGCCGGAGTGAATGTCGAACATATAGCGAACTCGTGAAGTGGCAGGCATGCTGAAAACAAGCGTCTGTGGTGTTTGCCAGGCGCCGTTGCTCCAAAGCATGTCTAACGATAAAAATAGCTGCATGGAAAAACCAAATGGCCCTCTTACTTATGTTGTAGTTGTTACTAACATCATGGGTCCGGGAGGGGGGTAGTGAGCTATAGTATCTGGCGAGATAAAAAAGCAAATCGTAACTGTTATCATCTGCTTTAGGAATAGAAGTTGGAAGGAACCTAATGCGGTGTCAGAAAAGCGGTTCGTCAACTTACTTCCATGCTCGCACACTCCCGCGATCAACCTCGATCTGTCCTCCTCGGCCCGGATCTTAGTGAGTGAGCGGGGAACCCGGAAGTAAATACTTCCTGGTTCCAATCACGTGATTGTTTCTACGTACGTATGCGTGTAACCCAAAGGGGCGGGTGATTCCGAATGTTGAGGAAGTATTCCTATTGGTCTTACCCTCGTGATTGATGCAACAGGAGGGGCGGGTAATGACGAATGTTAGGGTCGGATTCCTATTGGCTCTCCCCTCCCCAAATGTATCTTCACCATTTTTATCGGTCAGGCCTAAATGAACCCCACAGTGTTAAAACTCACTGAGCATGTAATAGACACTACTAAGCATACCATTGTGCATTCAAGATCACTCATAGGAAGCTTGCTGTTTGAGGCATGTACTGTCTCTGTAGATCATCCATACCAGTGAAGTATTACTGTTACCATAAACAGGACTACCTGAGTCCCAGAACAGGCAGAGGCTCAATCATTCATCTTCGTAGATTGCAGGCCATATAGTTCTGGAGTAGATAGTTATGTTAAAAAGATAGTGTGATCATCAGATTCAGTGTATGACTTTGTCATACCTGTAGACGGAGGGACTTACCATTATGAAAGGCATTTAGGGATGTTTTTCATTTTTACATACCTTTATTATTTTTTTTAAAATGAGACATGGAACCATGTAGGCAAATAGTCCAGAGCCCAAACCGGGTCCAGGAATAAACACAGTGGTGGTACACACGCATAAATTAAACAAACATTTTTTTACCAAATAGTTAAATCAGCAGTAACATTTAAAACAGTAGGACATAGTTCACTCCGCGAGTCCATGTCATTGAGGAGATAGAATTCATGTCATGGGAGAACTTCTAGCAAGAAGGATTTCGGCATAGCCAAGACCACTCCGCTGACCAACGCTGATTTGGCATCCACCACCTCCTCCCAGGTCCGTTCAATCACTGTGCACTCCCACAGCATGTGAAAGAAGCCTGCATCCAGTGATCTACACCTTGGGCATAGCGTTGTGGCAGTGGGAAGTATGTGTGCTATGCATCGTAGCGTGAGGTACACCTGATGTAGGTAGGTAAACTGTGTGAAAGAAAAGCGCAAATTATGTGATATCCCCTTAACCTATTGCAAGACCTAATCCCACTGCTTCTCCGTAAGGGGTGTATGTATGCCCCACACCCAGCACTCTCGTGTCTTAGTGTGCGACCTTCAATGATGATTCAGCAGAGCAGTATGAGGGCCGATATGAGTTTGTGTGTGCCCCTAGGAGACAAAGCTGCGTATAACGGCTTTGTTGTAGGTGGTTTAGTGCGGCCTCGCCTCCAGTGTGTAGCGACCGCCAGATACACTGCATTGTATATCAGAAAGTGTCCCACTGGGAGGGTGTGCGTGTCCCTAAGAGCCTGGAAGGACATGAACGCTCCCTCCCCGGACAGGTCCCTCAAGTGTACTACTCCGGCGTCTCCCCAGCTCTGTGTCTCACGATGGCAGTGTAATGCCTGGTGTGCCACTGTGTGCCAGATGGGGAGTAGTGTTGAATATCTGGGACGGGCTGCACTCCTGTGGATGTAATTCTGCCAGCAGTGTTGTTCAGTCTCAGGGTAGGACAGCCAGGTGTACAGGTGTGACCCACCCAGGGCATGTCGGACCTATGCACGCTCCGAACATTATTTCGAACCCAACCACAGCACCAGAAACTGCAACTGAGACACAGCATAGTAGAGGTCAAAGTAAGGGGCTCCAAGAACCCTCTTCCTGAAGGTTTCTGCTCGTTTTCCAAATCAGGTCTACCAGCAACTTATTTAGTTGGTAATCACAATAGGCAAGGCTGCAAAGAAGTATAGCAGTCGTGAGAGTATGAGCATCTTCGAGATCGCCTCCAAGCCAATGGGCGACAGCGACACCCAAGACGGTAGGTAGCCCCGGATCGAGTTCATCACTCTGCCCATATTTCCCTCCAGAGGTCCCTCTCTCTTGTTCCAAAATATGGCAAAGAGGTAGCAGGCAGGACTGGAACCAGTTTACCCTAAGGCCCAATACTGCCCCAAACACATCCACTCGTTTAAGCCTCTTTGTCCAGTCGCCATTTTGGCCACGCCCCCGAAAGGCACTTACATTAAACGCACACTTAACATGAAAACCCCCACCCATGTGGGTCACTACTGCAATCGAACCAGAATATAAACAAACCTCTGATCACAAACACTTGTCAGGCTAATTTAGAGTCCTGTGCTAACTCCACAGGTAATATCCTCAGATGGCAATAACCTTACCACAAGTGGGTACTGCTAGATTTAGCGTTGCATTCAGATAAATAGAGAATAACATCAGCAGCAACGTTACTGCACATGTGTCTGCGTTTATTTGCATTGGGTTTAGGACCAAACTTTTTATGGCAACAGTCCTAATGGTATTTCAGTGGTATGATACTATAGTAATGTATGTCTCTAAAAGTGCTGGAATAGTAGAAATATTCAGTAATAATTGTACTATGCACTTAGTGCACAGCAGTAAATAAGCAGGTTTGTTTCATTGAAAACACAGAGAAAAAATCTGAATCCTGCCCAATGTATTCTGCCCAACCTGCACAACAACAAAACTCCTTCAGGTGAGTAGAAAAAGCATCTTTCTAACAAGTTATGTGCACATGAATTTACTGACAGCTGAAGCATTACTACAGTGTTATTACAATCCAGATCCTACTCTTCAATCAACACATGGATGGGTCGCCATAAAAGCAAGCACACCACTCTATAAGGATACAGCTATGCTGCATACACTGCTCACATGAAGATCTTACAAGTGGATCAGAAGTACACAGATAGACAAACACCGACCTACTCATACACACTTTAAAAAATAAGAAAAGATTGCCCCACCATACAGTGCATGAATACACAGCTTGTCAACAGCTATAGGGATCTGTCTTGAATAAAGGAAAGTCCAACTATGCATGATCACTGCCAAACATGAAGACATGCCAAACATGGATGGATCAAAATCAACTCAAAGCAAGGTGTAATTATCTCCTGCTGCTGATGGTGATGGGTCTGGTAGCCAATGCTACTATTAGGATAATGTGGATTTCCTGAGTAATTAGCCTTCTTTCATTATCTATGGCTAAGTGAGCTGAGCGTTCACAAATGCAGTGATCTGCAGATCATGAGTTCCTATGTCAGCAAGACACTCAGCATACTAGCCTGATGAGAAAAGGTACATTGAGTACCACAAAATGAATTATAGTAACATCTGTTATTTACATCCAGCAGGAAAAAATGGTTTATTTGGATGCAATTACATTGGCTTATTTGCACACAAAAGAAAATAGACAATTTAGAGAATGATAATCTTGCCCATGAAGGTTGAGAGACGGGTCAGTAAGTGGTGAGGTCAGCAAGACCGAGTGCTGATTTCTCCAGGAGTGGGAGGATCTGGCCTGTCTTGAGAGCTTCTGTGAAGATGTCTTGAGTGAGAGAGGTGTTGACAGTGGTGAGTATGGGTGAGAGAACATTTTGGAGAAGGCTTTGATGGAGTGTAAATCATCATCTGCATACGAGGTGGCTTTGAGGGAGTTGAGTATGTCAATGAGATCTACGAGGAAAGTGATCCATGAGATGATCAATGACTGTAGCTCCGGGACACTAAAAAATATCCAACTCACAGGGATTCATTGCAGCCACAACATACAGTTTTTATTGTAGTCCCTTCCAGGTTTGCTGAGCTACAGGCCCTCTGTGTCCCACAATCTCTCTCCAGGTTGTTACTCGAGACAAATAACCATCTATTTACAAGGCAATCTGTGTATCCATTGTGCTACATTGCCAAATATAGATACGAGCAGCTTGTTGCTAAAAGTTTCCAGTAGAAAAAGAGAGAAAATGGAATGAAATAGACAACGGAATGCATAGTTGGAATATGCCCCAAAAAGACTCCTTATTCCATGTGTTGCTTATTAGTCCATCTGTGAATGATTTTTTCGATATTTTCTGCTGCCAAATTTAAGAACCACTGGCATTCTGCTTTGCAAGAGCCATTTAAATTTATGAAAATGTATGAATTTATATTGTTGCTAAAATCGCACACTGTTTCAGTTGTTGTGGTGATTTTTTTAAATTGTGGTTTAATAGATTTGCTGTGACGATTGAACACCCTAAATTCGCATTTGGTAGCGTTTTCACTCTTTCATGGACTCCTTAAGAAATAAGAGCTGTCCAGTGAGTCTTTTGACTCTTCACACCTTCGAAAAGAGGTTGTCCTAAATGTCAATTTATGATTTATGATGCAGGTCTTATGAAAGGACCTCACTACCGCCACAATAGTGTGTGTTAACTGCCTGACTATGTATGCAGTTATTGCAGTCCCCACGAAAGCCTCTCCTGGGGCACAGTGCAATACAGCGGGTCTCCTGACACAGCAGCGTGAATAGATGCTGATAAAACGCCTGGGATGGTTCTGTTCCATAAAATACAGGGCATCCCCAGTGTGGTCCCCATTCTGCATCCCTCAGCAATGCCCTACACTGGCTTCCTGTGAATGACAGGATAACATGTCAAACTTATATGCCTGGTCCTTGGATGTGTAATGGATCTTCCTCTTCCCATCTGATTACAAAAGTGGTTCTTATCCCGCTACCTTACTAAGGAGTGCAGAAACTTTTTTTTTCCTTTTGCACCATTTTTCAAACTCTCTTCCAAAAGGAATAGTTCATTTGTGGTCCAGGCGGCTTTTGTATGAAATGTGTTTCGCTTGATAAACTTGAGAGGTCAAACAACACTGTGTACTTTAAGTTTGTCATGACATGTTCTTCCTCTGGGGCGTCCTAAAAGCGGTTTTCCTTATGTACGTATGTGTGTGATGCCCATGGCTGTGAAGAATCTCGTTAATAAGAGGGTGGTAGACGACCTAGCGTGTGTTACTAAAGGTTCCCCTGGACCTCTTGTAATACCACACTTCACGGTCTTCATGGTGTCTCTATCCAGCAGGAATTGCAAAGCCTTCGACCCAATTGTTTTTTCTCCATGCAATGGCCCATTGTGTGCCTGATGCTGAATGAAAAAATAACAGGTTACTTTTATATTTGTATTAAAAAACACAGTTTTTAATTCTGTAGCGCGGCAAACATCAGGCGTTATAGTCATAAAACTGTACTATTCTTTTATATTAACCTTGAAAGAATGACGGTGCAAATAATCATTACTTCACCTGCAGGTGTTGCAGATATAAGCCATCTGATCAGCTTAACATCACTTTCTGCGGTAGGCAAAATATTCAGTTCAAAATTAATACTGCTGCCTTTTATGCCCTGCAGATGAAAACATGATATTCCATTGAGGATTCCCTTTCATGATAGGTGAGGCACTGCTTTATTAAAAAATGGCACCGTGCCTTAGAACCACTGCTCACTTCTACTAGCTGTTTTAAACAAAAACAAATACAAGGACTCTTAATAATACTTCTCACTGATGCAAACTCCTATTCAACTCGGAAAATACTTTAAATAACCGTATAACTTCAGTAAGAGCCATAAGTAACATTCTGAAAATGGTATCAAGTTAGAATAGTTCGCTGAAAAGATATTAGTAACTTTTATCATCTTTCTACAAGGTTTGTAAATTAGTTGTAAACATCATGAGTTCACAAACGTTCCTATTGTTTCAACCATTATAAACATTGTTTCTATGTTGATAAGAAAAATTATTTATGCAATTGATGAGTTGTAGAATCTTGCGTTGGGTTCCAAACTTGAAAAATAACTGCCTTATATAAATGTAGTAGAATGTTACATTGCATTCATAAAGTGGTATATTTAATTTATAAAATTGTAATAATTAGTTATACCTTAAAACGTTTACACATTGTAAAGGAGATTAACGAAGTCCATGAAAGCTTTCTTAAAAGTATTCATAATTGTTTTTACCTTTAAGAAGGAAAGATCTCAAATTGGTTCATTTGAGGTGTGGAATAGAGTGGTTAGCCATTACATTTTATTTTAGATTATATCACTTTGCATTTTCATACTGGTAGTTGCTTCAGGAAATGAGAATTAGAAGGGATCAGTTTATCCATTTATATTTTTATTTTATATTATATCGCTTTGAATTTTGATTCAGGAAAAGAGAATCCATTATTTGCTACAAATATATACGTTCTCTTTGTTTACTATTACTTAATCTACCATTGTGTCCTTAAAATGATATATATGTGTTGTATATTCATGTTACCCGTTAAAGTGTGTGCAAGATGCTTTTAAGAAGAATAATTATGATAAAAACAAAAGAAACTGTTAGAGAGAATTCTGTCGCAGGTGCGACCTCGTAGTCATCTTCAAAATAACACTCAAAGCTACTTTCAAAATTAATGATACCCCTTTTTACAACTTCCGAGGAAGATAAGTAGGTTTTTTGCTTAAAATATATCTGTTTTACTATACCCCGAAGTGAGAAATAATTGTTTAAACAGTTAACAAATTTGTGTTTTTCCTAAAAAAAAGTTAAAATGGCTTTGTAACATTTAAATTTGTTTACATTCCTAGCTAACGAGTTGAGTTGTCTTTAATTTCTTCACAAAATAATAGAAACCAGCAAGCCCATTGAATTTTTTTTTTAAAACTCGATAAATAATAGTTTGGAATTATAGGAATTCGTTTAGTGCAGTTAACAAGGTCAGGATTTCAAAAAAACTTAAACTGAACATGTGACCTTCTATAAACGTCTAAAATAATGTTTGAATGTTAAGCTTTCAGTTTTTAGCTTTTGAGTCGAGCCTCTTTTTTTTGGTAATATTTTCTTCACAACTACTCTTTACACATTGATTTTGAATTTATTTTTACTAGAAGAGGCATTACTTGGAACTTTGAACTAAGCCTGGGCGTAGTTCACAAAGTTTTGCTATGCGGAACTCCGCGAAAAATTAGAAAAAAAAACTCGGCGAAGTTCCGCAAGTGGCGGAGTGTAGTGTGAACACCTGTTCGCACTGGTCTTCCTGCCATTCAGGTTGAAATTCTACCTGAGCAGCAGCTCGCGCTCGCAAACGTACCTTTCGTAAGCAGGGAAAAAACTCTGCTGCACTACGCGAAGCGGAGTTTTCTGCACTCCGCGAGCTCTGCGCAGTGCAGAAAACTCTGCGAACGGAGCAGAGTTTACCGCCGAGGCCTACTTCAAACACCACCAACGTTCATTTCATAACCCGAATTTATTGTTTTTGTATGAAATGATAGTTTTTAAGCCTGCTCTTAATGGCATTTAATGTGATATTTTACGCGTTTTGTTTGCAGGACTGTTGTGGCCAACAAGCTCTTGTTGTGTTTACTATCACAATGCTGATTAGTAGGTGTCTATATTCTTGAAATTGGGGTTGAATCCACAATTACTGCTTATGCAACTAGACTGTGACAAAAGTTTTTTTTATTGCCATTTTATTAGTAAACACATACGGTTTGCACAATAGCCACGTTCATAATAACCAAAACCATGAATATATTTTGTAATAGGATAACCAGTGTCGCTGTGTGGTTTTCCAGAACATTTGCACTCAGAATGTACAATATGGAATGACTTGAAGATCACTCAAAATTCAATATAAAAAAAACAGTACATCAAAATGGAGAAAAAAGCCCACTCGCATCCCCTGTGATTTGCTCGTTCCACAGTCTATTCTTGGAATATACTAGACAAAACAGATTAACCCCAGGTGTTCAAGCCCTGTGTTGCCCGGTGTGTTCATCAGGATTTAAACTCACATATATGCCAGCTATACCCAACCCTAGTTCGGGAGCGCTATACCTGGTTTATACCTATATCAACCTCATCCTCTGTCGCTGCAGAGTCCGCGGGGCCATCTCCATCCATGCCATGGATCATAGCATCCCACATTTGCAGGTCATCCGCCAGCTTATTGTCATGTCTAACTTTCCTCATACATGCTTTCTCCGCCCCAACCCACTCTGTCAGGTCTTGCAGCGAGTCTGCGGTCAGAGGGTGCACCGGGCTCAGCCATCTAATGTCTATACGTCGTTTGGCAAGAGTCAGTCCAAGGAGTGCACATTTCGTACTAATCCTCCTATTTTTCTTAGCAGGCACCAAACCCAGTAAGCTTTGTCTTAGTTCCCTAGGTATTGACCAGCCCATAGCACTATGTAAGCACCTCAGGAGCTCCTCCCAGGAACAAACAATCTAGGGACAGTTCCACATGACATTAAATAAATCCACCGCTGTGTGTCTGCAGCTTGTGCAACTCACACTCCTAGTGGGATAGATAGTGTACAGTTGTTTAGGGGAGAGATATGTGATATGCACTACATTATATTGAGTGAGCTTAAACAATGTATTGGTAGAAACCTCTCGCACTCCTTCATGTTCCCTAACCCACTCTGTGGATGTGATTGGGAACGCATAGACCTGTTGCCATGTTCCCTCAATCTTAAGGGTGGGCTTGGGCCTGTCAGCCTGTGGAGCGCATTATATATGAGTAATGAGTCTCTGACCTACCGTCAGTGTCAGCAATGCAACAAGTGTCATAGTAGGTTCAGTGGCATCCGGGAATGCCGGCCATATTGCTCGCATCATTGCCGCTATTTTGGCATTCAGAAGGAATTGACCTATACCCAGCCCAAAGGTCTCTGTGGCCTCCTGGAGAGTGACAAACTGACCCAATGGATACAAGTCTCCCAAGGTGGCACAGCCCCCCACCTGCCAGCAAGCAATGGCCATGGATGATTCAATTTGCGCAAAAGGCCGTATCTTCCACATCTCCAGTTCCGGATCATTGGATGCTCTGCAGTGCACTACTCATACCCCCGCTCCCAGAGTGTGCACACCACTCTCAGGACATGTGGCATAGTCCCAGTTGCTCCACTGCTGCGCAGCAACTGGGTCCTTAGATCTCCCCCTCCCACACATCCAGCCAACATGTTCTTTTCCCAATTGGGTTCCTCATCAAACCAGTGCATGGCATGCTGCAAGTGTGAACCAAGGTAATACATTTCTAGATCTTGTACTTCTAAACCACCTCTATACCACTCTAGTTTCAATGTGGAGAGCCACACCTTGCATCTTTTCGCTGTCCATGGCAGATCTACCAGGAGAGTATCCAGTTCCCTAAAGACACTCTGGGATATCAAGTACATGGTGCTGTGCAGTACATAAAAGCACCAGGACAGCACTACCATCCTAATTAGGGCAGTTTTCCCCATTAAGGGGAATCGCAGAGTATTCCAGAATTTAACGAACGGCTTAACATTAGCAATCATACGCCCCCGATTTAAAGCATGACATTGCTGCACTCCACGCGCCACATGAAAGCTAAGGTAACTAACACTGCTCATCATCCAGAGCAATCTCTACTCAGGCAGAAGAGTGGCCTCAATCCGCCTTCAGCTGTCTCAGTGAAAACAATACCGATTAATGTGTAAGCCCAAGAGTTCCCCAAATTCCCTCATCATGTTTAGCATGATCGGGACCGAGATGTCCAGCTGGCGTAATTATACCAAAGCATCGTCGTCATATAATGATGCGACATCAGTCGTCAGTCCTACTTGTATATCACAGCCATTTAACACCTGTCGTAACCTGCACGCCATCAGTTCCGCTGCCAGGGCAAACAATAAGGGGAAAAGGAGAAACCCCTGTAGGGTTCCTCGCTGTAGCTGTATCAACTCCGACACCAGGCATCCCGTATGCATTTGCGCCACCGGTTGAGCATAGAGTAGTTTAATTCAGGCAACAAATTTGGGGCCCAGTCCCAGTCTGTCAACCACCTGCCACACATTCTCCTAACTAACTGAGTCAAATGCCTTTTCTATATCTAGGAAGGCTAGGTCATAAGGATCCAGGTCCAGACAGGTAGTGTGAAAGACATGTGCCAGCCTTCGTAGAGTGCAAAGAGTGTTTCTGCAGGGGATACATCCTGATTGGTCAGGGTGGACCAGCTTCGGTAGGTGTTGGCATAAACGTTTGGCTAGAATTTGGCCGAGTATTTTTTGCTCTGCATTTAAGAGCAACAGAGGCCGGTAAGAGGCCACATCAAAAGGGTCCTTCCCTGGTTAGTAAATTAACACTACCAGTGCTTCGCGCATGAACTCAGGGAGAACACTTCTCTCCAGGGCTTTCTGTTGCACCAATAAGAACTTATCAGCCATAGTTACTGGGAGAGCTTTAATAAGTACAGGAGGCAGGCCTTCCCCACCAGGGGCTTATCTGTCTTAAGGGTCCTTAGATCTTGATCTTATGGCTTGCAAAATTTCCTGCTTAGTCAATGGCCCTTCTAGTTGTGCCTGGTCAGATTCACCAGCCATGGCAGTGACTCAAGGTAGGCTGCCACTTCTCGCACCAGGACATCGCCAGTCGACGTGAACTTTTTAAGGTGATCCGTCAATGTCTCATTAATCGCTGATCGATAGTGTGGGTGCTGTTTGATATTCCTATTTGACCAACTTGGCCAATAACCTGCTTTCGCTTTCCCCTTCCATATGCAGGTGCTGCCTATAAGAGAGTCATACATGGCGCTCCCAGGAAGAAAGAGCCTGTTGTTTAGTGTGTGTCCCCATTCCGGACATACTGTCGGATCATGTGGTAGTGCCCTCTCGAGGGTAGCCAGCTTGTCTTCTTGTAGCTTTAGGTCTCTCTCTAATGTTTGTCGAATACCCATAGTGTTAACCATGCCCCCACCACAGAGCACCACCTTCATGGTTTCCCACTTTGTCACCCTGTTGTGGGTACTCTCCCAGTTATGAGTAATTTAGTTAGGGCATCGGGAATAACACCCAAGTAAACTAGGTCAATGAGGGAGTCCGCCCTCATGCGCCATAATGTAACTCTAGGCACCCGTCTGGCCAGAGAGTAAGTCAGAAGTAAGAGCGACTGGTCCGAGATATATTTGGCTAATTATGTTGTGTCCATCACTCTCTGTGTTACTTCAAATTGTGTAAGGAAATAGTGCAATCTACTGTGTATATTCACAGCAGGAGTATAGCAGGAGTATGTATGTGTTTGTGGGTGCTGGGCTGTTGGGATATCTACCAACCCTACACCTCTCATCAGTTGCCTCAGGGCGTCCGTCATATTGAGCTTAGTGCTCTGCCATGCAGGGAACCGGTCTATTTCACTGTCAAACACATAATTATAGTCCCCACCTACAATAAACTCTGTAAGCAGGAACTTCTGCATTGCTGCCAACATGTCACCAAAAAAAGTCCCATCATCTATGTTGGTAGCACAAACACCTATCAGGCAGAGGTCATGTGCATCTAATGTACCATGGAGGAGGACATATCTCCTGCTTGGGCCCTTACACACACGCAGTCATTTGGAAAATGTGCTACCCATATAAGGGTCCCCTGAGCAAAGCCAGAATAAGAAGTTGAGTGCACTGGCCCTCTCCATCTCCGACAGAGTGAGGCCACACAATCGCCCTGTAAGTGGGTTTCCTGTAAAGAATCAATCAATATCCGATAGCACTTAGAGTAGGCAAACATTTTAATGACATTTATCGGGTCTGTACATACCTCTGATGTTCCACGAAAGGAACTTGTAATCACGTCCCATACCTGGCATGTCTCTCTGTCCGAGTCCATGGGGCCATCACACTGGGCCATGTCAACTTTGGAGGCAAAGCTAAAGGTTTGTGTGCATCAAATAAACATCTACAAAAAAGACAACTAAGTACAAGTTCCCAACCAACCCCACCGCTTTCCTCCCCCTAGAAGAATATCCAGCTCAACCTGCAGCCAGAAGTGCACAGGTCATCGCTTCACTTTCCTACTCCCGCCCCACTCGATTATTAACGAAAGCAGATACTAACTGGCTTGTTTATGAGAGTCTTGCGCCACCAGAGTGTCGCTTTTTCTGATGCTCCAGAAGTGTAAACCTCTCAATTATATCTATGAGGCCATGCAAAGACACTTTCCATGGCTTTGCATAGCCTTGTAGATATGGAATACGGCAAGGCTGCGCAAAAGACTGTGTTGCCTTACTCTGCACCAGGTAGGCATTCCATGGGCATTGTGGTGGATTTTCCCATGCAACACCTCAGATTTAGTTATTGCATAAACTTGGGGCAGCGCCAATACTTTACACCTCCCCAGAGCAGGCATAAAAAGGAGAAATATTTGTATTTCTCCTCGTTTTCAACTTTTCCATGTGTGTTGCATTCTGCAGCACACATGGAAAGAGGAAAACACTTCTCTGGATTGCTTTTGTGCAGAAAAGTACACCTTCTCTGGTCATCATGGAGTCACACGTTGTATGGTCTGGGTTTGAGGTGGTTGAGGTTTTCCATGGGGTTGTTGTTCTATTACCATTTGTTGGAAATAGTTGCGGATCTGGTTGAGAGACTTACTGGGACAATTCGATGGACTAATGCAGAGGAATGGTGGGTTTTGCATCGTACTGTTTAAAGTTTGAACTGTGACAGGGGTCCTGAGGAATTGGATAGAGCTATCAGTCGAGGAGCTGTTATATGACCACGTTCCTGGCATGTGCGATGTATAATGCTATTGACACTAAGAGTTCCGACTACGGAATACATATGCCAGTGTGCTGTAAGTTTGCAACTATGTTTACAAAATTAATAAAAACAGATTTAAACAAAAAAAATGGAGTCACACGTTGTATAAACAGGCACACAGAAAGTTAATTATACAGGTGGTATACTATTGACAGCTTCCCAAGACGTATTCTTGAATTGCTTGTCCTGCCAGGTGCAGATATCACATCAACCAGAACTCGCCCCTGGGCGCTGTCCCCAGCCATTTCGCAATAGCCCAAAACAGAACATCACAAGAGCCCCCTCCCCTACGTACCATAAAAGTTGACAGTTTAATTTGTAGGACCTATCCAGCATCCATACTGTCACGTAGGGTATCAGGCACCAGTCTAATCTGTGAAAATGCACTCCAATCAAGTGATCCCGCACTTCTGACCTCAGGGTGCCGTTTGGGCAAACTATAAATTGATTCACAGCTGGGGCTTCCTGATCCACCATAGTCTCAGTGGTGTCCTCCTGTTGTGGTCCAAGCACCGCACCACACCCTTTTGAGAGTCTTGCCTCCCAGGAGTACCAGTATTATCTCTCTGTCCTAAAGTGTCCAGCACCTCGGTCATCATATTGTTTGGCATGGAACAGCACGGTGTAATTGATTTTACGGTCTCTCAATTGCCAAATGACAGATGAAAAAATGCTTGGACCCGACGGGTGTAGTCAGGGTGAATAAAAATGTGTTTGTCCTGGCATTGAGTGTCGGGGCTGTTTGTGTGCTCATGCTGGAGGACAGGGTAGATGTCATGGTAATTAAAAAGTCAAGCAATCATGGCCTATGGGGTTCCCCCCAGGCATGGAGCCAGAAACTGTGAGACCTTTCCACTGTGAAGAAATTAGAGAGATGCGTAAGCCTGAGAGTTTTTGTTATCCAGTTCTCCAAGAAGAGCTCTGCTGAGAGACCCTCCACATGCTCGGGAAAGCTAACTAGATGGAGATTGTTACACAGGGACCGTCCTTCTGCATCTTCCAAGTGGTCTTCCGTGTGCATGGCACTGCATTTTAAGCCTTCCACCCTGGCTTAATGCAACTTGACCTCTTTCTTGAGCGTATCAACATCATCCTCCACCACTGTGGTCTGATCCACCACTTTCTATAGACCCAAGTGCAGATAGGTGAGTTCCATGGCCATTGAATATTTTTTCCCTTCCAGCGCCACCCGGGGGCCTTGTATCGCTGCCATAAGTTAAGCAGTGGTGGGTCCCTACACTGATGTCACAGTGTATTGGTCAATTCTGGTGACCTGCACCGGTTTTGCCCCTTTATCCTTACCCATAGCTTGTATCTACTAAAGGTTCAGTGCAGCAGGCAGAACAAGCTGGAGTCTGCGGTGCCAAGAGTTGGCATGGTCCTTCACAAGGCCCCCGCATGATGTACCAAAGCCGAGCGGTCGGTCTATCAGTAGGTACCCTATCAAACACAACCAATGTCAATAGTCTCAGCCTAAGTAGGAGCAATGGCCCAAACACTTTCAAGTCTTGCTGCAGCTCTAAAGCGCCCCCCCACAATTGCTACCAGGCTATGCAAGCTGTGTTTTCCTCACCCCTCTGGCTGACCAAATCCATCATCCTCGCCGTTTCTCTGGGCCAATTCAAGGATGTCCACTCGCCAAAGCTCAATGCCCCCAGCCAAAGGCCACTGGTCCCAATTCGAGGATTCACATTAGATCCAAACTGTTGCTAGTGCCATTTGCAATGCTTAACCATGCAGTGGGCGTCCAGTAGTACTTATAGAGCCCCAAATTCCAGGCAGCCGGGTATAATCTGTGAGGCACCCCTCATGCTCTGTGACTTCTATGTTCCAGTTCCAATTCCACAGATCACAAAGTCAAAATCCTCGGGCTAGCAGCAAATCTTTCAATGTTCAGTCCTGGAGCCAGTCTGGCACACAGCGCTGAATCCAGGCTGACATAATAGTAGGTCTTTGCACTGAGCCTAAGTTCCAGGATCCCTCACAGTATCCAGGCCCAAAGCTGACTTTCAGGTCGCCGCAGCAATGCAGGCCCGCTCCACTTAGGCCACCTTAAGAATTTTCAGGGCAGGGGATGCTCAGGGCCCCCTTACTCTAGTGGAAGTGGCTGATTACATCAGGAGTACATTAGAAGCCGGTGGAAAGGCATTGCTGATAATGTTAGATCTTTCATCCTCCTTCGATACGGTACCTCATGCCAATCTCCTAGCCCGTCTCCAATCTATTGGAATTGGCAGTAAAGCTCTAGGCTGGCTTCCCTAATTTCTTGAATATCGAGGTCAAGAAGACCAGATTCCCCCTATCTTATCTGGGTCTCACAAACTGGGTGTGGGATTATCTCAGGGCTCTGCGTTAAGCCCAACTTTATTTAATATATACCTTACCCCTCTTGCCCTACTTGCTGAGACCCTGGGAGCTAAAATAATCTATTACACTGACAAAACCCAACTTCTGTTTTCCTGGGAGCAGGATGCAGACTTTCTTGGTGATAAAACTAAAACCTGCCTGCCAGCTGTCTTCCATCGACTTACCTACCATCAGCTTGAATGCTATGAAGGGAACACGGAACTCTGTTTTGTGGAGCAAAGTCTCAAGAAACCTGGCAGTCTTTCTGGCCTGTAGACAACCCTCCCCCTGAGGGCTGTGTGAACTCTGTGAAGAATTTAGGCATCAAATTTGATGACCTTCTCTCTTTGGTACCTCAGGTAGACGCTGTAGTTGGAACATGCTTTGGACTCCTGCGCTTTCTACGAACGTTTTTGAACTTTCTGTCAAATTCACATGCTTTAAATAATGGAGGTTTTTTTTGTCCAGCTTTACATGCCCACTTCCCTGGGGCACCCAGCCAATAAATTCCCCTGGTGATTTGCTCCACTACAGACAAGCATTGGCAAAGGGAATAGTTTTCTCCAATAACAGCTATTGGCTTAGCCAGTGCTTTATTTATGCTCCAGGTGGCTTCCGTACTTGTACACACAAATGTGGCAGCAATGTTTGAATGTTTTTTCATTTACTTTTGGAAAAGTAATTCCAAGATGAAAGCATGTTTGCACACAAGTAAACTGTGGCCATCTTTGAATGTTGAGATAATTCCAAGATGGCTGCTCTGCCTATATTCACACATGCATTGAGCCATCTCTGCATTATTTTTCTTAAAGCTAAAAAAATATTCAAAGATCGCTGACCTGTGCTTACTCACAATCGCTGTGGCCATCTTCTAATGATTTTTATACTTTATTTAATTGACTCTTCTAAGATGGCAGATGCCATTTCATATTTGTAATTAAATATTAAAGTATGCACGGGATGCCACACAAAATGTAGATGAGCAAAATCATTTAAGAATTAAGCTCAGTTTTTAGACTGACTACAGAACATTGTAAATACAGAAGATAATACATGTGTTAAAAATGAACACCGGGCAAGACCGTAGGAGGTCAGGCATGCTTGTAAAGGAGCATTGAATATTGTGGGTCAAGACAAAAGGCCAGATGTATGACCTTTTTTGCGGTCGCAAACAGGCAATCGACCCGTTTGCGACCGCAAAATAGTTCTGCCCTATTTACAAACCTGATTTTTTGCGAGTCGGTAACCTTTTACCAACATGCAAAATAGGGTTTGCGACTCGCTATTAGGAAGGGACCTGCCAAGGGCGTCCCTTCCTAATAGTGACTCGCACTTCAATGTAAGATTGTTTTGCTGCCGCAAAACACTCACAGTTTACCACGCATTTCAAATGGGTGGTAACCCACTCGTAAACGGGAAGGGTCCCCTTTCCCTTTGTGACTGGCATTGAAAATATTTTTTAAGACCAGGCAGTGGTCCCATGGACCACTGCCTACCCTTAAACAAACATTTGCAATGCAATCAGCCTCACCTTTGGGACCTTGTATGTATTTAGCTATGCAGCACATTAGCCTGGGTGCTGAACTTAGCTGTGCTGGTCAAAGCACAGGCCAATAGGAACTTTGCTCTCCAAGTGCCCCTTCTGTCTAACCTCTGGTAACTAGGATTGTCAAATACAGGTACGGGAGGGCCAGATCTGTGCCAGAGTTCCAGAACGCCTCATTACGTAAATGAGTTCTGTTTAGAATAATTGTATGTAAATATACATTATATATAGATATCCAGAAAATGTAGTACAGATGTGGCACTTCTGGACCTACGTTCGACATCTGCGGCGAAGACTGATGGATAGGTCTGCTGTCTGAACTGCTATGACATTGTACTATGATATAATCCATTTATGTTTACTGAAATTTGAAACTAATAGTTTTTTGAAAGCTTCATTTATAAAGTGGTTGTTCATAGTTAGATCAGTTATTGTTACCCAAATTAGTTCCCCATTTCGAACTCCAAGGTATTATTCCATGTCAATATCATTGTGGGAAATAGAAATACTGCAGAATGAAGTATTCCAAGGAGTTATTATTACAGACTGATTGCAAGCTAGGGAGGCAGAATAATAGACACAGAGTATCACAGTTTGCACCTCAGATTACCACATGCACATTTCACCATTTTTCCTCACTAAATGTGCGCAGGAAAAAGGTTTAGGAGTGCATACAATATGTAGTATCTGTTATCGAAATACAGGCAGAAAGTCCCCTTTCAGTCTGAAACGGGATTACGAGGATCCTTGTAACGAAGTCTGTAATAGTGCTCCTTTTATATAACTCAGAAGGATGAAAGGCTGAAGGAACCTGCCAGTTTATGAACCTGGATCCACACAATTTAAACACAGACAGACATCTGCTGTGAATGTATTAGTCAATGAGTAACCAGGCCAGCTGTGCAATTTAAATTTGAAATGGGCAAACGCCGTCTGTCCTTAACTATCTGCTCTTCTTTTATTTGGATAGAGAGTAGTAGAATGTCCACAGTTTTTTTGTAGCTTTATATAGCGCAAACTTGACCCAAAAGTATTGGAGCGCTGTACATGACCGCCAGTTACGCTAAACAAGGACACATTCATTTTTTGGTAGGCACGGGGAGATTAAGTGATTTGCCCACTCTCAAATGAATATGTCAATAGGGCAAGCCGGGGATTCTGTAAACCAAGTCAGCTCTGAAGAGTGTTCTGACCACTCTCAGACTTTCGGACCTGTGATAGAATTGGGTGGGGAGAGAGGGAGAAGCCGGGCAAGAAGAACGGTGGGTGTATAGGGAGGAGGGTGGCACCTGAAAGACTGCATTTGAACTCCCTGGCCAAAAGCCTCCCCTACCTTGACTAGTCCTTGAAGTTTAATCAATACAGTAATGTGCTGTACACTTGCCATGCTCGGTGTGCAAAGGGAATGGACAGGTGAGGGGTGCTCCAGTCTCGAGTCTCTAGTCTCTAAACAGTCCATGCATCTTGGAAGCCAAACCAAGCTGTTCTCGTCCTTTTGATGGGCTTCTTACATAGCCGAGGTAAAAAGGAAGAGAGGGAATTCTGTGATATGTGGGAACGGTACAAGGTTCCATTACCGGCCTGCAGAGAATTCGGCGAACACCTAGTTTAATTCAGCAATACCATTAACGTCAATGCGTATCCAGAAGTTGCCAGCGATTGGTTATCCAGACCTGACAGAAACTCAACAAATATTCCAAAACCCCCTGACATCCCCCAACAGATTAGCCTGAAATGAGTGACTGCACGGGCAACAGCTGCTGACAGACAGGCCTGTACCGAGCTCTGACCACAAGTGAGATCAGCACCAGAATGATTCTGTACTTTCAGGAAAAGAATAGGAGACTCAGGCCCGAGGGAGAGTGCAGTGTGCAGGGTGGGGATTTAGGCTTCAGATACCACTCTCGGTGCTCTGCGCCGTGCACTCCGCATTGCACGCATATTGTGTGAAAGCTTCGGAAAAGATTTATTCATCTGCGCCCCTTCATCATGGAATGTGTTTGTTTCAAAGCAATTTTATATAGGGCAAACCTGTGGGCGGTAGCCGCTTTCCGCTTTTTTTTGCTCCCCGCTTGTTTGTATTTGTTGAAAGTGGCATGGCGCGCTGCAAATACAAATAAGCAGCCACCAAAACAACAGGAGTGCAAGACAAGAGAACACCTGCTTCGGCAATGGCGGCTTCTTGTTTGAATTTGCAGCGCGCCATGCGAGCTCTCACCTTAAGGCAGATGCGAGAAGGCATCGGACTTCGGGAGGGGGGGCAGGGGAAGAAAGTAGTTTGTGCAGTAAATTGGCCAGTAGCCATGGAAGAACACAAATGACGACATGGCCGTCATAAAAAGGTACTAACAAGCCTACAACCAATCAGAAGGCAGAATTTAGTATCTAAGCCAATCAAAAAGATGGGCGTAGAGTGGGCAGAGCTGCCACAAAGCTTCCACGCTATAGTGTATGCTGAATGCCTCGCAAAGTGAGCAGCACATGCACTGCAACACTAGGCGAGACCTAAAAATTAAACAGTAACGTTTCATTTTTCTTTTTTTAATGCATCCCATTTTCCTTTAAGGAAAACGGGCTGCATTAAAAGAAAAGAACTGCTTTATTTAAAAAGCCGTCACAGACATGGTGGCCTGCTGACCCCAGGGAGTGCCAGCCATTCCTAATGGGGTCGCAAATTTCACCTTCCTCATGAATGTTAATGAGGCAGGCAACTTGCAAATCCATTAGGATCCGCAAACAGTGTCTGAGACACTGTTGCACATTTCTATTTGTGAGTTGCAAATTGCGAGTCGCAAAACAATGCAATTAGTGACTCGCAAATTGGTAGGGTGTGTACAGCGGCTCATAACTTGTTGCACTTCTTATATAATAATACAGAAATGCTGCCTGCAAATCTTATTAATTTTATTTAGATTGTTTAGATTTAAATGCAATCTTTCCAATACAAATAAATCCATATTTATTTAATGTTATCACTACAGGTGATCAAGAATTCACGCAGCACACATCTTATTATGACCCAGACCAGCTTCCTCCAGAAAATTCTTCGTTTATGGAAAGAAACTTTATCTGCAGGTTAAGGTGCCTTTTGGATAATTCCTCTGGTTTCTTGGTAAGTGAAAATGTCTTGCTTCTTGTCATTTAAAAGATAAAGTTATGATTGTCTCCATTATGAAATATGCGTTTGCAGCAGTTGTTAGTTGCCACTGTATCCTGTCTATAACTAGGAATTTAGGCAGAATGGAAATGCATGCCCATGACTTATCTTCAGCTGACCGAAGGATATGTGTAACTTAGTTATTCCAAAAATTCCCTTTTATTCTACCAGTATTGACACAACTGTAATGCGTCTGAAATGCTAATATTATGTAGTTTATCTTAAAATATTAAAGTCAGACAAACAATATGAGAACAGACAATTTTCAGTCTGCGAAACCAACAATGTCATTTCTTAAAAATGGTCACTGCTTCACTTCAGTGATGTGTAATGTGTTGTTGTGAAGGCTGCCTTGAGATAGGCACAGATGAGATTCATGTGTTGCACTCCATTTCAGGTATTTCTTCCTGGTGCCAACATCAAATAATAAAGTGAGATTCAATCAATTCCTGCAGTCCTGTTTCAAGTCCTCTTGAAAACACCACTTGTTTCTGTCCCACATCTTTCAATATTTTATGTGATCCTCCTAAAATGAATTCCCACCAACATTACTGGCTTCATGTCACTTTAATATATTGCAATATGTGGACAGTGCCATGCTTTTTGCTCACACTAACAAAGGGTTGCAGTGTCCTGTAAGTGTGCTTTATGTACTTTAAGTGTGTTTCATGTGTGTAATCTGTATAATAGATACGAAGAGAATGTGCAAAAATCTGTTGTGCTTATTTTTTTTATTTATATTCATGTGCAGCATGTAGCTGGTAAGAAGGTATTTAATTATAAAAAGGAAGGTAAAGTGAAACTAGTTGGGCATATTAATAGAGGGAAAAGGCCACCACTAGGTATTTTTTGCTCCTAGAAGATAAAGATTACTCTTTTTAAACTACGAGCTGTATAGTATAAATAATAAATTACAAGCTACTAAACGGAGCCCACTTTTAAAGTTGATCTGCTAAATTGATGCCAGGGCGGTTATCTGCCATTCAGGGTCCCCGGGAAAAATATTATGGTGGATTGATCTAGCACTATAAGCGGTCTTTCAAATATTGTTATATTTGTCCCAATCGTATGCCCAGTCACATTTATATTTGGAGTTCAGTTTATTGAGGCAAGAACGTAAACGTAATAGCCTGTTTCTATTTTTGTGTGTTCTGCCTCATGCTGACAACTAAGAATAAATTAAAAGCACTAATTTGGGTACAGGTCTGGCCCAAGAGAGGACCTGATCAAGCTACTTGGACCATTGTCTTGCAAAAAACCTAACATGCCTCTGGTTCTCCATAAACAGTTAACTGTTTTGGCATGTTTTAAAAGGCCGTAAGGAGACTGTTAAAGTTACTCTACTGGCATAAAGAATAAATGAATTGCAATGGTTGGAAGAATGCAAAATACCCTAAATGCATCTATAAGCTAGGGCTATGCCAGCATATGTTAAAAGCTCTTGTCCAAAATAACCAGGTAGTTTTGGTTCTTGTTATTGCTGGTTTATGGATTAACAGCAGTCTGAACTGTTTAGTGATTGAGGGATCGGCACCATTGATTCTATAAAGCCAAATAAGAGACAGTAAGCTGTCCAGAGCGCTACCCTGATCAGGGAGATGCAACTCTAGACAATTAAAAGTGACCTGCTGTTTCCTTACCCTTTAAGGGAAGTCCATTATCCCCTAAAACTTTTTTTATCCAGTTAAACTATGAATGACTCTTTGCAGGGACTTGTAGGTACATGAGTAGCAAATTTTCCTGCAGCATTTTCCTGCCTTGTTGTGTCAGCGACCTGCAGCACTTTACCAACATTTTGCATCAGGTTTTAAATTCTTTTTTCTTTGTAGCATTCTTTGTGATTACAAAACATTGAAAAGAGTAAGAATAGGGAAACACAGCTCTTATCTTATTCACAGTCAGGTATTTTGAGACTGGAAGAAACTTATATTTCCAATTAATCTTCCTATTACTTCTGTGGTTATCAAGAATTTAAAACGTTTAATCCTAGCACCTCGCTTCAGATCTTAAAATGGTCTTTTCATCAGTTTGTCCTGCGAAAACCTAATTCTGTAGATCATATAGATCCTGAAGTATGGATTATATTTTTGCAAGACTCAAGGACTGAGACAATCCTTCAAACTTTGTAGTTGAGAGTGGCCACAGTACTGTTGGGACCAGTGTTAATTGTGGTCTGAGTGGACATGTCCGTAAATTAGGCTTAATGTTATCTTGCACAGTAGAGTTGTAGGGTTATTCAATAAACGAACCCAGGTTAGACTGGTGTAGGAAATGGGTAAGTGATTCTATTTTGAAATAACACGTGATATTCAGTCATTGTTTGGATGCCTCTCATAGGTAAATGATAGTGGTTACATAGCTCATTTCTCCAACTTCCAAGATCTACTTCCTTCAGTAGGTAAATACTGATTGACTGAAACTCAGTTCTTGGGGTTGAATTGAAAGTGGCGTGTTTAGTATGATTGCACTGTTAAAAGGTGAACTCAGATCTGTTGGCAGCAGTTCTGGTTGTGAACAGGTTAAAACATTGCTGCATCAAACAAGATTGGGTTATAGAGCTCTCACTTCAAGAAAGAAAAATAAAGATTTTTGAGTCCTGCTGGGAATTTCCGAGTACTGCCATTTATATATGTAAAGATTCCTCATCTATGTTAATTCATTGTAGTATAGTAACTTATATTTAGTATATAGGGCCAGAATTATTAAACTGGTGCAATACGCATATGTTTTTGCTTATAACCTGTACAAATAGTGTTTCTACTCTCCCTAGGGGGACAACCTATTGAGATGAATGTGATATATCACAGTTCCTTAAGTTCCTTATGGCAGTGTTATTTATGTGGATGTGGGTTTGGCTTTTAAATGAGACATTTCTCTTACGTCCCGTGCTCATCCACACACTGATGACTTGTATAGGATTAACAGGCAACATACAGCACTAGTTCACTAACAGCATCAAAATTCACAGATGCGCTGAGAACACACAATGTTGATTGAAAGATTCTTATTTCAACGTTCAGTGCCTCATGTACTGTCTGCACCTCACCCAGCCCCGTGACGTCCAGCTGCCACTTGAAAATCAACCACACCAAGACCATATTCAACCTATATGTCAATAACAAGCAACTACTACTCAAAACCTTCTTCAGTGATATACTGCTGGAGAGATTCAACCCCCATCTATCATGCAACACCAAGACATGCAACATCATGAAACACATAAGCAAGAAGACCAACTGGGCTGGTAGAAGCGGTCTCTTCCAAAGAAAGTGAAATGTTTCCTTTGCGGAAGCAACTTGAAAACTTCTGCCAAAACCCTCATACTCTCGTATCTGGATGTGAAAATAGCCTGCCCCGTGCATACTTGCCAACCCTTTCGGTGTGGGTGATGGTCAATGCCATTTTCAGTATCACTCCAACATACCGACTTTGCCCTCAAACTCCCAGCTTTGTGGTTAAGACAGGCCTTGGCAATTCCCAGCCTGGAGCAGTGGCAACAAAAGAGCAAGATTAAGCACAGCTTTGGTTTAAATGACCATGAGATCCCTTCATAAAAAGTATACATAGAGCCTAATTATCATGCCAATATTTACTGCATAAATGCAAATATGCTACTTTAACAGGGAAAGTGAAAGTAAGAAGTGCATGGGGGACAGCAGGACTGTCAATGAACACCTTACATTTTATTTATTACTCATTCCAAAGAACAAGCGGTTTTCAATCAGGGTGACAGGGCTGCCTGAGCAGCAGGTGAGCTCTTCAAGGCTGTGCATCTGGCTCTCTATGGGTACATCTTCTCGGGATGAGATGGACATCATCAGATCCCCTGTGCGCAAAACACATGACTCAGAACAGAGATGAGGGAGCAACCTCTTATGCAAAGGCAACTGCTACTTTAGTGCTGCATACCAATTATTTCCGGAGATGTCATCATTATGCAATTAACAATGTTTGAAACTTTAAACAATGGTGCCTCTTTGTCATTGAATATTGGCAAGTGAACTTCGCATACTCTACACTAGTGGCCCTGAAAAGTAACCTGCCTCATCAAGGAAGCAGACCTGCAGACCCAAGATCTGATGTATGATCCACATATTTATCAAGTCTCCCCCAAACCAAATCTCCACATTCTTATATATATATATATATATATATATATATATATATATATATGCACTTGCATACTTCGTGTTTTTATTGGTGAGCTATACATTTGTGTTTATATTAAATGTATTTGTATGAGACTGATTTGCATTATTCAATTTTATGGGTGTTTAGTTAGATTATTGTAGGACAAAATATTGTCTAGAATATCGAGGAACAAATATCAGGAAGGTGAGTTTATATTGGTAAGCAAAGTTTTACTATATATAACTCCACATAGATGTACCTTGACAATACATATATCTTCAAGGTACGTAGATTTGGAGTTAAGAATAGTGAATCTATACTTACCTATTTGCATGTACCTTCTAAATATTTTGGTCCTCGGATATGTTTGACACTATATTCTGTCCACAAAGTATTTTTGTTTGCATTATTGTGTCAGTGATCCATTTTATGGATAGCATCCAAAAGAAATCAAACAATGAATGCATGAAAGAAACAAGCTTCAGTTTGAATGCAGTGCAGCTGGGTTACTCAATTAAGAACTGACCAAAAGGAACAGGTGTTCGGTTTTGAAAAAATAAGACCATTGAATATTTTCTATTGAGACACAATAGTTATTTTCATGCTTGAGACTTTGAAAAGTTTGGAGAATCAACATGCAAAGCCCTTCTTATAACGAATAGTTATGTTTGTGGCACAGTGTATAGTGCCCTAATACCATTGAGAATCTTGGAAGAGATGCAAATTGCTTATGGGAATCTTCCATCAACTACCTTTGAGCATCAGGGGTAAAGCATTGTTAGAGAGTAACTAAAAATTGTCAGACTTTAGTGAAGAAGATAGCTGTTTCTACCAGTAGTTACATTTGAACTGTAAAGCTGCCCTTTTGATGTGATAGATAATGTAGTGCAAAGCTGTGTGCAGCTCCAGTTGGCCTTCTAAATAGAAAAATATTGAGTGGGCATCAAATAGGCAATCTTCAATAGTTGATGCGAATCACTTGAACTGCTTATACTGCATAATTGGTTTTAATGAGAATAAATCCTAATGCAAGGTTGTGGAGAGTTCTATAGGCTGGTGAAATAATTCTTATGCGATTAACATCTATACATTCTACATGTTAAATGTTTAAATGTTTGCTGCCCTTCTTATACTTAACATTTAGAAGGCTCCAGCATAAAGATATGCCTTGATCGGCTGGCAATTGCCAAGTGTTGTATTTATTTTACCCCAAAGTCACTTAAAATGGATATATTGTGATGTATCTTATATGAATTTAAGAGTTGAGTTACTGAAGTAAAATACATTGATGGTAAGTAAGCAAGATGCGAGTGACTGCACATTGCATCTGGCATCTTTTTCCTGTGGAGCTTACTTAAATAATCACATATAGGGGACAATGCTTCCTTCGATTACAAATATAGAATGGCACACATTAGCTTTTCAAAACCAAAGGGGATGATGGACGGAGTGCTGAACATTGCAAGCACTCACCCCCAGTCAACTGATCTGGGTTTAATCCATCACCGTTCTTTAGCCCACTCCGCCACCCCAGTTCAGACATGGCCATATGCAAATCAGTCTGACCCTGTGCCTCATGGGAACAGTCCAGCCCGAACTGCCAGCCATATCTTCCCTGGACTGGAAACAAGCATCCTGGGAACGGTTTCTGGCTAATCAGCCGGCTAGCTTGAATCCAGTGGCAAAGTGAACATTAGCTTTTCGTAATATGATGTGTCTGATTTGGAATATAAGGGCTAATTAGGAAACTCAATTGTAATTTTGGATTGAAAGTTTTAGTATCGAAAGAGAAAAACTGGCTGGGATGAAAGAAAATACTTTGTGTGGTATATCTTATTCATTTGTAAAACTATTTCCAGAACCTCCCACATGTGGAAGATACTGTAACACATACGATGCTCCTTTTTATCTATGTGGACCAAAACTACATCACTACCGGAAGCTGGAGATCCCCGCACTCGTGGATCCCTTGAGTAGGGTCAGCGAACCACGGATTAAGGGTGGTTCTTCACCTGTGATCTGCTGATCCCTGGGAGTCCTTGACACCTACTCAGGGGGTCTGCCATTGTTTACAACATTAAATATTAGCAGATTGTAAAGTTCATCAAATTAAAAATGAAAGTTTTAAAATGTGTTGCACCTGTGATGGAATTTGAGAAATTAGGATCTAAAAATTAAGTTGTCATCTCATCTTGATCTATAAAAGCAGCGCAAGAAGAGCAAACTGAGTCTAGTATGGACGGTTGGTGTACTCAATTGAAGTAGTAGTGGTAACTGGCACCAAATGGGAAGTATCCACTATCAGCAAAAAAGATAAAGTGACAGCTAGAGTCTAGCATTTTGCTTCATCTTTTAGAAATGAAACTACAGTTTGAAATAATCCAGCTTTCCCATCAAAATCGAAGATTTTTTGTTTGTGAATTAATAAAATAGTTTTTTAATTCCGTTTTATTGTGTACTCTCTGTATTAGGTGTATTGTGTTGAGGATCAGTTTATAGAGTCTCCAGTGTCTAGTAGTGATACATTTGGGATCCACCGAGGTGAAAGAGTTAAGAACCGCTGCTCCAGAGGAAGTCTGCCAGCCTTTGATTAGCTATATTTGTTTGGTGATTTACTGTGAGCAGATACTGAACCCTCCTGGGAATTGCCTTAAATCCAGAGGTTAGTGTGCAACAAATATGGCAGAATTATCTGAGCCTTCGCAAGCTAGAATGTTATGATTGCTCATATGGTTTTAGTCAAGTACACATGAGTCATACTTGACATTTTAATGGGTACATATTACTCACACATGAACCTGTACATAGCATTCTTTATAATCTCTATTCCTTAGAAATTAGTAAATATGTCTCACATTCATGGAAAAAGATCAACTTTTTTCCTCTTGCTATTTTGGATGGGGCTCTAAGGTTGTATATGGTGTTTGTTTTGCTAAATCCGCTACATTTGTGTGTATTTTTGTGTGGGTGTGTGTGTGTGCATATGTATATATATATATATATATATATATATATATATATATATATATATATAAAACAGACAAGGGGATAGCATCAGTTCTGGACTGCCGGGTGCCATGTCAGTGTCAGATATTGGCTCAACCTTGGAAAGTGAATCTGATTCTGAAACAAACATGCCGATGGATAGGCAAACATTGCCAAAGCTTTCTCTGGCAGAAGAGCTAGATTTTCTAAGAAAAGACGTACGCCGAACCTTATGACCGAGGACTCACAGAATAAACAAAGATGAAACAAAAGGTGCCGGGAAAGAAGAAGATTGTGCAAGAAGTGGAAGAGAGAAGAAACTGGCAACAGGCAGAAGGAGGCGCAAGTAAATGTAGAGTCATATGAAGCTTAAACAATTATCAACCTGTCACAGATAACCTTGGATGAAGCAGAAACACAGCTTTTATCATTAGGTCTGTCTTATTGTCCAGAAAGTAATTTAAATTATTCCCAGACAAGGATGGAAGTTTACCGGTTCATTTGCAAATTGGAACACAAAAAATATCACATCCTGCTAGATAATAGCACCAACAACAGTCAGTCTTCCCAGATACTCTCTCTCAGAGTCCTAGCAACCTGCAAATCTCGGATCTTCTTCTTATACAGGAATTGCAAGAATTACAAAGTGAAAATTCAGCGTTGACCATGGAATCTTCTACTCAAGCAATAATTGTGCAACAACAACTGAACACATATGGCATGGCCCCAACTGCCTTCAGACCCAAATCTACTTTTCATCCAATCATGCCACGTGACTCTACTGATATCTTTAATGAAAATTTAACATCACAGATTAAAAAATTGAACTATCAAATTCAGAGAGCACTTAAAAATTATAACAATCATGACCGAAAATACCAACATCTTGTGGAGAAGTTACGAAATAACAAACAGATAGTGATCCGAAATGCTGACAAGGGGGCAATATTTTGATCTGCCCAAATCAGAATATATAGAGGAAGCGCTTAAACAACTAAATGATGGAGATTGTTATAGGAGAAGTAGTATTCAAGCGACTAGAGCAACACACAATGAGTACTACTCTAAACTCTTATCATGGAAAAGTGCAGGCCTCCTCAGCTCCAACGAATACAAATATCTCAGGAATGATTTCCCAGTTATGCCAGTTATATATTTCATCCCTAAAGTCCACAAGAGCCTTACCAGACCAACAGGAAGGCCGATTATTTCTGCTTGCAAAAGCCTTCTGGTGAATACATCTCGATATATTGACTGCTTCCTGCATGAGTATGTCCGAAGCTTACTATCTTATATTCAAGACACAAGCGACTTTCTCAGACAAATTTATGACATCCCATGGCAAAAAGTTTACCTGTTAATGACATTGAATGTCCCTACGCTGTATACAAGCATCTAGAAGAAAATAAATTGGACAGTAGATGCTTCAGATTCAAATTTTTCAGCAGATCCGTGGGGTCACCACAGGGGGCAGTTTCTCCCCCAGCTTCACGTGTCTTCACATGGGCTGGTGGGAGGAAAAGGTCCTCATGGCGAACAATAATGACATTTTGGATAAACATGTAATCAGCTGGGTGCGGTATATTGACGATTTATTTGTCATATGGAGGGGTTCCAGAGAAAGTGCGCTTAAGTTTGTGTCTGTAATCAACATCAATGATATTAGCCTGAATTTTACATCAACGATAAGTTCTGAGTCAGTTAACTTTTTGGTTGTACATGTTTATATTGCCAAGAATAAGATGGAAACCAAGTTGCATAGAAGAGAGACCGCCGGTAACGCTGTACTTCATACTACCAGCTTTCATCCAAGTCATTTAATACACAGTATCCCCTACGGGGAAATGCTTAGGCTTAAGCAAAGCTGTAGTAATGATCAGCCTAAAGTGAGAGCAAAGCAAGGTTTTTGTTGCGGCGTTATTCAGGGCAAGTGATAGACTCAACAAATCACGGGATGCTAGTTGAACTAACATTCTCTTTGATAAAAACACCAACTGGGCCATCAAAAAGGTGAAGAGACAAGAAGGAGAACATGAGACCAAGTTAATTTTGACCTACAACAAACAAGAGCACCAGTTAAGAAGAATCATTAGAAAGAACTAGCCGCTTATACTCAGTGATCCTGTTATTGGTCCCCTATTACCAAGATTCCCCACCATGACATTCAGGAGGGCTACATCCATGAGCAATGCTGTATTAAAAAACAGTCCTGAAATATTAGCTGGAGGAGTTGACTTACTGCAAAAAAACTTTTGTTTTTTAAATGCATTTCGTGCCGAGCCGGCCAGTTTGGCGTTAAGGCATCATTTTTAACACCATTCTAGGACAGACCAAATAAAATCAATAAATTTCTCACTTGCAAAACCGAATTTGCAGTCTATGTGTTGGAGTGTACCTGTGGGCTTCGTTATGTAGGTACCACCAAGCTACAAGCCCATAAGCAGATACTCCAGCTCATACGGCCATCACAGACTCTGATCCGTCATATACATGTGGTTCACCACTTCAAAGAAACCCATGGTAATAATTTAAGTCATCTTAAATACTATGTGCTTGACACCATACCAAGTTCAAGGCGAGGGGCCAACCATGAGGCCGCCCTAAGAAAGTTAGAAACAAGGTACATCCTCGAACTTGATACAAAGACTCCCAATGGACTTAACTCAAGAGAGCATTTACATACTTGTCTTTAGTCCTGGTGCCACTTCTATCTCTTAAGCAGTTTCTGTTGTCTGCCAATGCTTTCCAAATTACCTTTCTGATTCCAAATAAAAACAAAGATTCTTTCTATAGCTATGAGCCCGCTCTTTTCTCCCAACTTGGAAGTTTCCAGTTATTATGTAGATAGATTTTTACTTATACAACTATGATCAAATGATGTGGAGAACATATGAATAATAAAATCCAGCACTTGGATTATTAGTCTGCTGCTGTCTTTGGCACATAGACACTTCAATTTTTAGCAACTGGTATATGGGCACCTAGCACTTTAATCTGCACCTTAGCACTTTAAACAGACTGTAAAGGCAGCCACACTATATGACAAGGCCCACATGGACTGTAGAGACATTTCTTTTTGGCAACCTAGAGAATTATGTGGTTGTAGCACTTAAAAGTGGCAATTAATCAGAGCTAATTTTTGTGGAGCTATAGTATGTCAATACACACATTGTTAGGCATACATTATAGCGGCAGGACTTGATATTATCTACCTCCTATATGCATAACAAATAAAAGCAACTTGCTATTGAACAATCCTTGTACGCATATTAGAAACAATGTGATTTGCATATCTTATCTCTGTTGCGTGATATATTGGTATATCTGTACAGTTTTGATTTTAATCTGCAGTCATTGGACAATCAATTGTATTTTAATACTATCTTTTAACCTTGTTTTTATATATATGCACCTATTTATACATATATGTGCATTTACTTGCTTGGGCCACAATGCACTGACTGAAATGATAAAATATTCATCATTTGATTTGCTATTTAACTACAAATGATAAATTGTGCCCATGTGAGCTTGAACTGGCACTTTGAGTTGATGTCGATTTACACTGTTTATAACACAATATATGCACTTGTCACTTTAAAAGGCTTGTACTCCACCGCAGCAGTATCATGTGATCAAGGCCAATCTTTTCCGAAACGCGTCTTGGCGGACCGTTGAAAATAAAGAAAAATGTATATATATATATCACACAGCTTCAGTCCCACTGTGTATTTATAGTTAGAGTGCACTTTCTTTAGAAAGAGTCTTTTTCGTTTTTCTTATAACTTTTGCACCGTTTGACAAATCTTTATGGAACTTTTCAATGCAAAGATCATCCACCTAACTCAGCTCTTTCCTGGAAAGCTTCAGGGTGATCCATCATGCAGGGGACTAGAAAAAAGAAGGTGGGCCGAAATGCAATTTCCCCATGCAGTTTCCATGGGAAATTTCAAACAGCACTACAGCAAAAACAGCTGAAAAGAATGACACCAAATTTAGTTGAAAGCTAGATCCTCACCCAGAAAGCGTGCTTTTCGTGAATTTGTGGAAATCCATCCTGCTGTTTTAAGAGAGATTAGCAATAAAAAGTGCTCATGTGGGGCTTGTATGAGTTATAAAGTTAGGTACATCTGGGCGGTTGATCCCGTAGGTGTCCCTCGGTACCGTACATTTAAAAAGTAGGACCCTCTAACTGGCTGAAAGAGTTTTTTCTCCTGATGAGCATTTTCATATCACAGGACTGGTGCAGGTCCTGTGGTACAGAGAAAGATCTGTTGTAGATTCCATTACAGGATTGCGGGACTCGGTCCCCATGTCCTGAAAAAGTACTGTGAAAGTCGTGTCACTCCTCTCTGCTTGCGCAGTTCCACCGTTAAGGGTCTGACCTTGAGCCCCGAGCTCCTTGCCAGGTAGGTGTTCGAAGCCCTCCCCCACCTGCATGCATCTGCCTGCACCTCATCTCTGGTGGTCTACTGGCAGAGCACCCTGCTCTTCTGCTATTTCGCTCTGTTCTGCGTTGCAACATTCAACATGTGTTGTCCAAAGGAAACGGGTCTTCCAATGTTTGGTCGTCTCTCCTCCCATTTTCTACAGTAAACATTCACGGTGGTGAGCAATTATCTAAATGTTTTGAATATGTGTTACAACAGATACAGGAGAGAAAGTTGTCATGAGAACGCTTGCAGACCTATTCTGTTAGCTGTTGTCAGTATCCCACTGTGTGGACAAAGGGCTAGTTTAAAGCAGTGACACATTTCTATCAGTATGTCTGGATAAGAGCATGCTAACCAATATCTTCAGAAAGTTCAACACATTTGATATGGTGTGAAAAGGCGAAAGAAATACATCCTATGGTATGAGGAAGCAAAGAAATTAATTTCTCTCAGCATAGCACATTTTAAAGTGATAAACGATTTTACAGTTAGAGGATTAGGTCACCAATTGCAAAAATGCATCTTATTCTAATGTCAAGCAGAAATCCACAAACTAAATTTTGAAGCATAGTCGTGGGGACACATTGGGTATGGGAGCCTAATACTTATGTAAGCTGAATGATTATATATTTTCTTTACACGTTCAAAAATATCATCTCGTGTGGTTAAAGCTATGCAATATATTTAGCGCAATTTAAATAATTATTTGCTATGTCTTTCATTTTCTTTTCTACAAATATGGTAAAGTTAAACACATTTTCTAAAGTCAGGCACATTTTCTTCATTGTTAATCAAGGCAAATTTTAAGAAAGAAACTAGGCTTGAACACTTACAAGCACACAAAAAATGTTTTTATAAGTATAAATCTGCTGTTAGGGACAGGGTGCAGACATTTCAGAGTGCAAATGACTAAAGTGTTTGGCAAGAATGAACAGACACTGTCAAAGCCAGTAGGTCTCTCCTGTGCACGAGCCATTGGCTTTATCAATGTCTTTAGCCGTGTCATTGGTCAGCGTGGCTGCTTTGCTTTTTTCATGGTAGGTGGGGATGGCCAAAACAGACAACAGGATGGAGGGTGGGATAGAATGGGCTACGCTGACAGGGAGAGGAAAGGTGAAAAGGAAAAGGCAATGGAGCATAAAAAAGAACTATGACGCACCCAGAGCTGACTGCATCATATTGCTTTTTTTTTCTTGTGGACAGTGGGTAACACAGAGAACAGGAGGGTGGGAGGGGAAAGAGCAACACCGACAAAGGGGAAAGGCGTGGAAAAAGTACCATGAGCAAGGGGGATGAAAGGGAGAAGAAGCATCATGTACACGTGGGTAGGAGGGGGGAGGACCAACATGGACAACAGGGGAGTGTAAGTGAGAGGGGAAGAAGAAAATGCATAACGGGGTGGGTTAGGAGGGGAAGGAAGTAATGCAGACATGCGGTGGGAGGCAAAGAAACAATACAGACAGTGGGGGTAGGAGAGAAGCATCACATACAAGGAGGACATGCGAAGAAGATAAAATAAAAATGGTTCCTCAATCATAGCATGATCAGCAGGCCAGCAATCAAGCTGAAGCAATCAGTGATTGGTCCATGCTCCAGCTGAAAGAAGAGAATGAAACTGACACAAGTTGGCCGATAGGAAGGCAGCAAACAATAGCGACAATAAAACCAACAACTGCTAAGCAAAGTGTGGGCTGTAATCTCTTTTGTTTACAATATCTCTTGCAAGCAAGAGCGTATGCAGCGCTTGTGCGGAAGCAGGCGGGATCTAAACATCCACTCATTTGTTTGTATTTCTAAACATTTTTCTGACCTGTTTCCACACTGTTCCTCATCAAACCAGAACACAGGCAACGTAAGACCAGTTTCAACCTGATAAGGGCTCATCAGCCATGTACATCTTGCTTCCACTGGCAAGGTATTGCCAGACATGGGTCTTACACTCACTGTGCCACTGGAACCAAGCTTTACCTGGCTGTTGAGCCTTTATCAGGACAGAACACGTCCTAAATTGCTTGTGTTACGGCTTGGGGAGGGCCTGTCCTGCCAGATTAAGATGAAATGTCCCCATGAGGAGCAGGGTCTAGGCTGATGTGCATATGACTGGGTCTAAGCTGAGGTGGCGTGATGGTGAGAAAAAGAACGATGGGTTGGGGTGCTACCCCGAGATTGTGCCAGTGGTTACACAAATTGTAAATATTCCTCCTGTCACCTTATGTGTGTTTGATGTAAGGGAGTAAACCTTTGGGTACCCTTACTCCTTTTTTAAGTATCGAGCTGGTAATGTTTCAGCTGAACTAGATATACAAGTCCTGCGACTCTGATACTGACCTTCTTTTACATATCGATCCAGGGCCGGCTTTAGGGCAGTGCGACTGGAGCGGGCGCACTGGGTGCTGACCTGTGGAGGGGCGCTGACCTCAGGAGGGGAAGCTGTGTTTAGCAATAACTTATGCTTGGAGAGATGAGGAGCACTTATACCCGGTGAGAGAATCCAAGGTGACAGTCATAGGGTTTGGGGGCACCAGAAATGATTGCCTCACCGGGCGCCACCAGCGCTAAAGCCGGCCCTGTATAGATCCAATATAATATCTGCAGCATTAAGGAAAGCATCCCTCACACATAGCACCTGCTGTATACAAGGTGGAGCAGTGCAGTTTCTTCAATGCACGTTAAGATGAATGTCATTCATGACAACTTAGAAACAGGTATGGTACAGGGAGCAGAAATGCAAGCGCTCTTTACTCACACAAGTAACATGCTGGTCAGCAGACCACTGCTCTTCACTCACAGAAGGCACAAACAGTAAAACAGGAAAGAATTCCTTCCCTCTCAAAGATCCTTAATATCTTGAGGAATACCAATTGAAGCAGCTTTCAGGCAGACAAACACACACTCACTCACTCACGCACACACACGCCCCACCCCCCTCCCACTGCTCTGTTTAATCAGGCAGTACAAAAACATTTTTTTTCTTTTTTGCTGATGAACTACGGCAGTCTTCCAAGCATATATAAGTTTTAGGAGATAATTGCTGAATTACTATTATTGGAATTATGATGTTTGGCTCGGAGCACCTGCTTTGTTTCCTAACTGCTAAGAACCCAGTAGCCATATGCTGTTTGTAGGATGTGGTTACTGGGTACACATTAAGTTTGTTTGTTTCCTCTCCTGCAGTCTCAAAGGCATGTGTAATAATTGAGTACGTTTTTATTATTTATGATATATGTGGTGTTTTTTAAGGGTAGGAGTAGAATTGGACCTTAATGCAGCTGGCCTGTTACACAAAGCTATCTTTTCATGTAAATTGAAGCTTTGCGCTTGGAAAGGGAAGAGTAAATATCTTTCTAGGGTAAGAATGTGCTCGGAATCTCTAAAAATCGGCCGGGGGTGGGAGAGAGGGGTGGGCGGGGGGGTGATATGGAAGTGCATTTCTCCATAGGGAGTTTTTCGCACAGAAGTAAACATTTTTTTACCATTGTGCGAATGAGATACCATTTATTCATGCACAATATTGCATTATAGAAAGGATTCTGCATAGTCAAAAGGCAAATTCACACGGATTTTCCAGGAGTAGATCTTCTGGTGAACTAAAATGTATAATTTTACAAATATAGAAGGGACTGCACCTGCTGGTGTGGTGTTACGCATTTTTGTGTAAAATGGGGCCCTATTTGCTTGGTGGCACTCTCCTAACAGTTTTTCTCAATTCAGTGACTTCTCAGTTGTTTCACAACCATATTTTTATTTTAAATGGCTATGCAAGTTCCACACAGTAGATGAGTTTCGGAAAAAATAACACAGAGCTCGTCTTTTGTTTTGATGGCACCACCTTTTTGTTTGAAAATGAGAATTCGAAATTGTGATATGAAAAGTATTTGCTATATACAAGACAGAACGTTAACACCCTAAGCAGTCACGACTGTAACTAAACCTTAATACTTTTTTGGGGGTAAATTATGTGTGTTGGCTGTGGTTCCAAACCTAGCCCTATATTATCTAGGGACCTTGAGCTTACTTAAGATCAACGTCCATGGGGTAAGGCTGAAGACTTAATAATCCCGACCTTTAAGGACTTGTTGTAGCCCAAAACATCAATGAACTTCACTGACCGACGGCGTAAGTGGTCCATTGAAGAGAGAAACATCAGTGGACCCATGCAATGTGCAAGGGGTACTGAATAATAAACAATGCGGTGGAATGCTAGATAATAAACTTCAATGGCCCAAGCAAATGTACAGGAGGGGCCCATGGAGTAATGAGTTTCAATGGACCATCGGTAGTAAAGTTCCTCAATGGAGACACGCGCCATCATAAGAATGTTAAGAAAGGTGTTACCCTGAAAAAGACAAAGCCTTTCATTTATGTGTTTTGAAAAGCTCCAAGCGGTGCATAAACATGCACATTTTATACTTATAGTCCTTGCTCACGAAAAGCATGGCTGGCAGTAAAAGAGGCGTAGTTACTGCCAGCGTTGCTTCTCGTAAGCAACAACTGTAAGTACAAAGTGCGTATTTACGCACCACTTGCAGATTTTTAAAATACATAAATAAAAGGCATTGGTATTTACAATGCCAATAGCTAAAACGCTCGCAAATGCGAGACCTATTGCATTGCAAATCCTTGTTCAGATCTACAACACATCTAGAATGTGGTCTCTGATAAGTTTTAATGTACTTAGACATTTTGGGGTGCAGGTTAGCATTTTCAAGTGGGCACCATAATCCTGTTGCTCCTTCCCCTCATTTATACCTCTTAACAATGAACATGATAAGAGAATGCTTGCCTCTGTAGATAAAGTAAACGTGACTAGCACACTGTAAACCCAGCCACCAATGGACATCAATGTGAGAGTGTCACATGGAGTCTGCCATAAGCCGCCCAGTGCCGTGCAATGGAGTTCAGGGTCTATAACAATCTCAGCAAAGCGGTTTTGGTGGATGAAGTGTACTTCGCTTAAATCATGTATCTCGTCCTAGTTGGAGAGTTTGTTGTACCTTAATCTGCTCCTTTATTAAGTTTCAGTTGGAACACTTTTGTTAATTTACTCGCTTACAAGTAGGGCCACTGGAATATTGTGGCCGAGGAGGAACAAATTATGCGCCAGGAAATTATGCAGCAGGAAAGGGCAATTTATGGGGAATAAGGTGACACATTTTGTGATAGTATTACCTCATTATTTTTATACGTTAACAATATCTGGGCAAAAGTTTTGCCTCATTAGTACTAGTCTGATACTCAAAATCAAGCAATAAGCAACGGAAAGATGACAATCAACCCTTCCGAAGGGCCTTTTAATGTACAGCTACACGTGTTGCCACGTTTTAGTAACTTCTGATCCGTTTAAGCTAGAACCTACATTTTTTGTTCAAATCTGAAGAGACTTATGGGAAAAAGCCGGTAGTGGGGGCTGGATTGAACACACATTTCAGGCAACAGCATGCTCGGACATATGCTATTCAACTAATTTATGCAGGGTATTCAAAACGAAGAAGTTATGCTATAAAATGTATAACTTCGGACAAACGGCTGTAGTCCACGTTATCACCTGTATTGCAAACAGAAAAGAACCAGCACATAGCTTGGCGGAAGTATCAATATAGGGCCCTCACTGGTCTTGTGGCCTTGTCCTGCCAATTCTAAGGAAACACTGCCCAAATCAAAGAAATATATTTACTTCTTGATAAACCCGTCCACTTTATTTGAGATTTTGTTGACTCTATTTTGGTCCTGATGAAGGTGGTTTAAATGATGGTCCACCGAAACGTGCGTTGATCATTACTATACATGTGGGGATTCCTCTCAGACCAGAGGAAACTGATGGGAGATATTCGAACCACAAAGAATGAGATAGTCTATATCTGATAATCTTTCCAGGATCCCCAACATGATTGAACGTCTTCTGTGTATGAGTGCCAGTGTGGGTGAGATGGTTTGACAGGTGAGAGCGAAGTGTTGATGGTTGAGGTTGGGGTTATTTGTGTATTTATCACATGTATTTTGATTTTATAGTTGAATTGCCGGTTTCCTTGCCTCCAATACAGTCACAAATGAAGAATTTGTTAGAATCTGCAGCTATGTAAATCTAATCCACTGTTCATGTGCCAATCCACTGTTCATGTGTTGATATAAAATGTGTAAAATGCTAGAGAATCATCGCACACTAAAATGTTGGAGTTATTGTTGCCATTTTGGCAATTGTTTGTCTATCTATTTGTCTAACTGTCATATGTATTTGTAGACAATTAATTTTTATAAGCAATGAATAGTAGTTAAATTATCAAATATACAAAAAAAGTATAAAATATTTGTTTATGAAGAATATAAATAATAAAATATATTTTTTTGTATTAACTCTGGTGTATGACACTGATATTGGGGATCTGTCTTTCAAATGAGCCCTAGGAGGCCATACTAAAAAGCAATATAGGTCAGATTAGAGGCTCTTTTTAAACAAATCTGAAGATTATACAGAGGATGATGGGCTATGTGGCAACTGCAGTAAATCCATAATTATGTGGAACAACCGCAAACTCACATAATTTCCGTGGTCTTGCTTAAAAGGATGCTGTGAAAGTTTAGTGAAAGAACACTGAGAATAAGAAGAACCAAACAGGATCAAACGGCACGAGGGAACTCAGTGCTAAACATCTAACTTGCACCACTGCACACCAAAGTAACAAATTCTCCGTTTGTACGTTTGTAACAACATCATCAGTAGTAGCACTCAGTGGTACTGTAGAGGGGTGAAATGAGTCTGAATTTCATAGGTCATGCATTGGTCTCTCCTCAGCCCTTTGTAATCAGAGGAAGTCCTTATTTCAACTTTTAAATATATTAATTCCATCTCGAGCTATGGTTCATTCATTAGCATCATCTCTGTCCATATTGCTGTTGTTACATTAAAGATTAATCCTAGACCCGCAGGCAAGGCAGACGAGGACAAAAATAGAGTGCTGTGCTGTCTTGTGCAAGGACAGTTGAACCAAGAAACACAGAACAAGCACAGGACAGGACGTGAAGAGAGGATTCTGATGCAGGACAAAGTAAATCCGAAGACAATGAATGATGTGCCAGGAAAAGGCACATTAATAAGAGAAATAAAGAAGACATCCAAGACTGTTGTCATCTGTTCCCTTGAATCTGTAACATACCATGGCACAATACAAAAATGTGCACCATATTTATGATTCACAAGTTTTGCATGATGTAAAAAGTTTGGGTTGTGCCCGATTATCATATGACCTGGTTATAAAACGAGCCTATCCCTTAGACTTGACACACCATATATGCTCTGGCATTAGAAAGCATTTGAGATATCCACGCTGCATAAAGAGAAGATCCTTGTGGTCTGCAACAACAAAGCCAGAGCGTGGTTTGCACAAAAATAACCGGTATTGTCTTAAGATGGCAGAGCTATCCCTCCAGCTACAAATGTCTTACAGGCTCAGGCTTCAGGTAGGAGATCTAGCCCTCATTGGCAGCAAGCTTATAGGTTTCAGCATCAGAAAGCAGCACTACACCTCACATCACACAGATCTTACAGGGTCAGAAGCAGAGCTCTGGACCCAAACACTATCTCGCAGGTTCAATATATCTAACGCCTCAGGCTCAAGTGGCCAAGCCATCCTCAGACTTGTGCATCCTAAGACTATAACTAGCTGAGCTATACATTGAGTTGCACAGATCTTAGGTTCTTCAGCGCCAGACTACAGAAGTATCTCTTCATAACATTTGTATTCACACTCAAATGATGCGCAAAGTACCCATGCCCTTGCCCCGCCCCATCTTTAACATGTTTCTGTATCTCCTTGTAGCAGCCCCTCCTCTAGCCCTCGTACGCCTTTCCAAATCCTAGGACTGGCTTCTCCTTCCCTAATCAGCTTGATTAAGGAAGATGCTGCTTCTTTTCCCTTAACCTCGCTCCTAACCCCAAATCCCACCCGATGGCCTAGGGGGAAGACAGGCCACCTTCTCTGCAAATACCATGTTTTGCCTGTGTGCCCTCTAGCAGAAATTTAGCCACTGCTGATCCATTCAATTAGCCCCAAAAGTCTCCAGTGAAAGAGTTGGAGTGGCGCGTCTGCACACAACTGAAGTGGTGGCGGGAAGGCAGCCATGAGGTAATACTGTTGCATGGGACCCTCACTGACTCTGTTCTTTACCCCTATGTCCAGAAACTAAAAGTCAGGTGCGAAAACCACAGGTAATCTGGCAGGTGAACCCTTAGTTGCCATACCTGCCAATCAGTGCCTGAATCCTCAGAATGTGCCATGGGAAGGGGAACAGGGGGATATCTGAGGCCAATATTTATCAAACATTGTGACATTGTAAAGCGTGATAAATGGCACACATGCAGATACTGGCACTGATGAAACCATATTCATGACAAAACGGACCGGTATCTTTCACTCTTTGAGACTGGAGGCCTAATTTGAAACAGTGTGCACCTTGAAACCCTCATAAAGAAGAGAGCCTTTAATTATACGAGACAAGGCTGTGCAACACACTTCTTTCTTTTTTGGCCCCACATGTTATTTGTCAGATGCGTAGGTTTTGCACGTTTCCTTGTTAATTAATTTGTCGTCTCCTGGAGGCTGCCTGGTAGTTACCAGATTTCAGAAACAGCTTGTTTGTCACTGTGCTCTTTAGCAAATCAACTGTACGCTCACTTTCCTCGTCTCACTTCCGGTCTGAGGCAGATATAGCGGCTGCCTGTGTGCTTCAGTTCTCTCACTGACAGTGGCCCGGCACACACGAGAACTGCCTACTTCATCTCAAACAATAGCGTTTGCATTGTCCGAAGGGCAGTGCCCTTTCCACTGGATGCACCGCGCTCACTGTTCAGCAGTCCACCAATAAAGCTGTGTAGCGCTTAATGCTGACAACCCCAGTCTCCAAAAGCCAAAGAGTTGAGCACATCTCTGAGAATCGAAGATACTGGTTGCTTGTTTAAGACAACTGGCAGGCAACAGCTTGACAAAAACAAGCACACACAACAGTAGAAAAAATAAACCCGCTCGAGCGGGTGATTGACACATAGGCAACCACCCACATCAAACACAGGCAACGACCAAGATGAGAGTTGCAGAAGCTTCTGCAACAATGAACAATAATCTTCATCAGTGGCAGACAATCACTCAGTGCAGAAAGACCACCACACGCATCAGTGACCGGCACCAACCACCCAGTGAGGAGCAAGGCCTGTGTGTGAAATATGAAACCCAATTAGAGAAGTATTGGTGGCTTTGTGAGCACAAGTTGAGTGTGTAAAGTAGCAATCATGTAGCAGGGTATGGAGTGCCGGACTGAAGGAGTGAGTGCCTGGGAGGGATGCAAATAAGCTTGTCGAATATGTAAGCTTCTGGGTTTGTGGTACAGGTCAGAAAGAGGATTAAAGAATTCCGTTTTTCAGAAAGGTCATCCACCATCACGGGAGCCTCGGTACTGCAGCCCCACTCACAAGAGACCCTTACCTGACCAGAGGCGCCTTCTCATGCACAGTGCCGGTGAACCAGCAGCAGCCCCCCTTCCAACAGTCGAATGCGCAGAGCAGCTCCTTCAGCCCCATTGATCCTGGGTCGAAGCTGGACTAACGTACACAGACACATAACGAACGCGGTGTCACACTCTGTATTACATTAAAAAAAAATAATAATAAACTGAGCACGGTGTCCCTGAAGTGGGCGCCACGCTCGACATGTAAATACTCAAAATAAACAACATGTAAATACACAAAATAAAGCAACCGCCATTGTCCCCATCAGTGTCATTAATCAAAATAGTGCTCTCTCAGTAGATAAAGAAGTCCGTGTAACACTACAAGTAAAAGATCCAGTCCTGATGGGCGATCACAAAAGGAGACAGGGTGGTAACAAGGAGGGTCTAAGAAGCCTCATTATCAATCGAAAGCCAGCATTTACCATGGATAATGACACCAGCCAATGAAAAATATGGGTGGGGCTTCCACGGCACTTCCACATCTAACCCTACTATAGCATGCCTCGCAGAGCAGCGCATGCACTGCAACGCTAGGCTCGACCTAAAAATTGATGGTTATCTCCCTAGTTATAGTAAGGCTTAATGATTGCAATGCCCTTTACATGGAGTATTTAAATAAGCTTCAGATGTTTCAAAACACATCCTGTTGCTTACTTAAGAAAGTTCCAAAGGTCAAGTCCGTAACAGGTGCAGTGACAGAGCTGCCTTGGCTCCATGTCAGGAAAAGGATTGCCTTTAAAGCCATATACCTGGTACAAAAAGCATTGCACGGAACTGGACCAGAGTACCTAAAAAGCAAGTTCAGATGGTACTCGTCTAAGAGATCTCTTTGTTCAGCTGTTTTACGATCAGTAATCAACCCTAGAATTAATAAAGCTATCATAATAGGGCATTTCTTCATTTGCATGGGGCGTGGCTCCATGCAAATAAACAATCATTTTGCCTTTGTGCCCATGCCATATTATTGATGCGGGCGCATAGGCAAACATGCCTTTGAGGAGCACACAAAGTGAGCCACAAAAATGTGGCGCTAAGGCAGCCCTCTTGAGTGGAAATAGGGGATCAAGTAGACTCCCTAGACATACCCTTACAGGTGAGCGCAGTCACTCAATGCACAGGTTTGCTGCGGCTGTGGGTGCAGTGCATTCTTTCTAATACACTGTACTGTGCTTGGTTGCACCCGGTACACCTTTTGAAAGGTGCACCATGGTGCAAACAGGGAAATTGTGCCATATTTATAATACTGCCGCAGGACTGCGTTCACCTGTCCAGTTCCTCCTTCACTATCAAACAGAGGAAGAAAAATACAGCCAATCACACAGCCATTGAGCAAGGTGGAGGCATTATGTGAGGTGCTACTCATTTGTTTCTGGGGGAGTGGCATCCTAAGTAGACTATTAAAAAATGTAAAAGCTTTGTCTGACATCCCTTCTCATAGAGCCATAACACTTTCAAACAATGAAAAAAGCAAGTGTTTTCTTTATTTTTGTTTTATTTTTCACAGTGTTCTGGAACACCAGCAGAGATTTAATTGAATTAATACTGCTTAAGCATGTTTTATACTGTTACTGATTTATGGCAAGGGAAAGTCCAACAGATAATTGTCTAGTTTGGATAGATGACAACTTTCAGAAATAAGTCTAGAACGCAAGCAACAGTCAGATGAACAACAAGCAGCTGCAAAAAAGCTGTGTGTGTGTGCGTGCGTGTGTCTCCATGTGATAAATCGATTCTGCCCACAGAACTTTTGGGGGTTTTATCTTCCCAATCCTCAGCTTGCAAGCCCTTACACTTGCAAAGAGAGGAATGAACGAGTACGCAGATTCCTCCACAAGTGCGAAGACTCCACACTCATACTTTTACGAGTCTTAAGTCCCTTCGTGAATCGGGCCCTTTATGAATACACACTAACACTGTAGTTTGTAAGTGTTTACAAATTTTAGTACACCATGGAATGCCCACTTCCAACCCATGGGAGAAAATGTACTCTCTAGAAAAATGATTTTACAAGTGCAAAACTGACCTGTTAATTACAATTGTGATTTGTACATGCACGTAGGACTTAAAGGTGCACATATATGCGTGCTTGGGTTCAATGTGTGCGATTTTAAGGGAATAATTCCTTATTACGTTGTTAGACATAAAGCATAACAGAGATTCCACAATATGAACATGTTATCAGAAGTACAAGAAGATATGTCAAGATCTGTCACCTATGTTCCCTCTTCCTGTGCAACTTATCAGAGCTCTTCGTGTCTGAGAACAATCTGTACCAACTTAAATGCAGTGTAATTTCACTTGTGCATATCAAGCAGCTTTTGGTTTAATTTTATGATTCAAATAGGGCTACACTTTCTAATTTTTCTGTTGCATAATTTTTCCAAAGATTTTACATTTCAATGACTCTTTGCATGCATTAACCACATTTATTCGATTTCCATAGTCAAAATATTTTGAACGGGCGAGGATCTAAGCCAGTACAATGAGGGTACCAAGATGTACATGTGAATACGTAAGACCACAGAAAATATTCTTAAATTCAACAACACTTTCTTTTCCTTTCAAAGCATTAGGCTAAAAGGAATGTATTAGCTTGAAACATTTAGAGCTGTTACCAGATCCCAATTTACAATGTTTATATTTGGGACAGATATCAGTGGCATAACAGAAAATGAAGGGACCCCCTGCAGTATGTGATGGGTGCCCCTGAGTCTGCCATATCGTAAAGATATTCATTGGTCTTCGGCTGATTGGGGTCCCCTAAAGAGCTGGGGGTCCAATGAAGCGTTGGGGCCCCATGCCCCACAGGGGTTACAGGAGCTGAGTTGCAACCCTGCCTGATGTATAAAAGGAAAATATGGAGAGTCAGAATTTGTGAAAATTGATGAATTGCAAATTTTGCAAAGGATAATGCAAAATAGTGATTTGGTAGGATTTACAGTCAAAAATAGAGAATTGCGAAATGAGATTCAGCACTAGTAGTAAATAGCAACTGTTGCATCAGCAGTTGCTGATGACATCACGAAACAAGGAAGTTAAGTAGGGACAATCTAGAAGAATAGAGAGAGACACCGGTTTCAACGTCCATGGTTCAGAACATTTACTGATTACTGTGGCAAGCCAGAAGCCCCATATTAATATAGAAGGAAGAAGAAATTTCGCAATCAAGCGATTGGCTATCCTAGGGACAAGTATATTGCGGAAATTCTGAAACTATTTGGTAAATTCTCGTTGGCCATACTGGAGGCCACCAAAAAAAACACCTTTTTTTACCATGTGCTAGAGAACAAATGAGGCAGGAGCCACCAACTGTCCTGTGGATGAAATCAGCAAAGGATCTGCTTCAGCAGGAGGGAGACTCAGCACAGAAGATTTAGTTCATTTAGTATTTGCTCTGTTCAACGCATGCAACCGTGAGCAAATGTTAAAGGTCACCATGGCAATATGAACACTGTTGCATTGAGTCATTCATTGTGTGATTCCTAAGTAATCGTTATGGTACACCTGCAACAAACATGCTGGGAGGGCCATGTCATCTTATCATATTCAGAAGCCATACCTAGTAAATGCCATTCACTTGCCACTGATATCACAACTGTTCTCTCTCCTCATAGAACCTAAAAGTGTGACTGTCCATGTGGACACAGCACACCCCCACTTAGATAACAGAGACCACCAAAGAACAGGATGGCTGGGACTGCCAGAACAGGTGATCCACCCATTTTACCTATTGTTAGAAATTGGATCTCTAGTTGGGAGAGGTATACACCCTATCCAAGTAGGGACCACCACTCTAGTCAGGGTAATTTAGATACACAACCAAAATTAACCTCCACTCACCCTCTGGTAGCTTTGCACTAGCAGTCAGGCTTAAATTTAAGAGGCCACATGTAAAGTATATGTGCACACTTTATTTACAGTAACTCAATGAAAGTACCATAAAAGACTACACATCATTTTAGGAAAATAGAGAATATGCTATATGATTAAAACGGACCAAAATGACAAACATGCAATAAGTGGAAGTTGAGATATGAATTTTTAAAGAATAAATGTGAAAATAGTGATTAGAAGCAACTAGTGGTCAAAAGGTTACTTGAGGTCACAAAGGACTAGTGCTAATCCAAAGTTCAGGCCGACCGCGATGGGCGGCAAACCGGCTACAGGACCCAGACAGGTCCCGCTAAAGAAGTACCTTGGCTGGAGCTTTTGTCGTTGTTTAAAACTGAAGGCAAGGAGTCAAGGAGGAGACGCATCGTCATTGATCTGTGGATGGAGTTGAGCATCTGCGCTGATCCGCACCTTCGATGGAGTTCTCGATGTTGAACCCTTTTCCAATGCAGGCACTGCATCTATGTTGAGCTGCACTGTCATCGATGAGCGGCTTTGGCAGTCGGATCGATGTCATCATCGAGCTGCGTCAGCGATGTAGTCTTCGAGCTGCTGCTGCATTGGTGGCAAAGGGTGATGTGTCGGCGCTGAAAGGTGCAAAGTGGCTCTTGCGATGACTTTGAAGGTTAAAACTAGCTGCAAAATCAACTTCTGAAGCCGAGGACTGGAGAGGGCACCTCAGGCAACGGTAGGACTCACAGAAGACAGAGTCAAGCAGCACCAGGAGAGTTACAAGAAGTCTTTTGTGGCCCTCAGACTTCTGAAAACACGAGGAAAGCCAGCAAGGCCTTGGAGAATCTTGGGTTTAAGGTTGTAGAGAACAGGTCCAGTCCCTCTCACTATCAGGCAAGAAGTAGTAGGCAGCAGGCCAACATTGCAGTGCAAAATGCAAAGTGGCAGACACTCCTACAGTACATCACTCAGCAGGCAGCAAGCCAACACAGCAGAGCAAGTGGCAAACTGGCAGACCCTCCTGCAGCACAGTGGCTCTTCTTCCAGGCAGAATGTCCTTGGTTCCAGTAGAGTTTAGATTTGGTGGTGTCAGGGGCCCATTTCTCATACCCACATGTGTCTTTGAAGTGGGGGAGACATCAGAGAGGACTTGAAAGATCACCAGGTCCCTGCCTTTCCTGCCCCGGCTCCAGGCACACTACAGGTGGGTATGCAGCTCTTTGTGTGGGGACAGACACATCTCTATTCAGGTGCAGGTGTCAGCTTCTCCCTCCCTTTCTACCTCAGGAAGGTCCATCAGCCTGGTTTTGGGCCATCAGGATGCACATGCCACACCTCAGCCTTCTTTGTGTGACTGTCTAGAGGGATTGCACAAAGCCCAGCTGCCACCCTAACCCAGACGTGTATTTAGAGACAGACAGAGACACAGAATGGTTAAAGTTAGACAAATGGTAACTATCTAAAAGTGGTGTTTTCAGACCTGCACTTTAAAAAACAACTTTGCTAAAAGATGTGCTTTAAATTGTGAGTCCAGAGACACTAAACTCCAATTTTCCATCTGCTTCCAATGGGAAATTATAGTTAAAAGATGTTTAAGGCAATCCCCATGTTAACGTATTGGAGAGATAGGCCTTGCAGTAGTAAAAAACGAATTTAGCAGTTTTTAACTACCAGGATATGTAAAACTCAAAAGTACATGTCCTGCCTTTTAAATGCTCTGCAAACTGCCGATGGGGCTGCCTAGGGCCTACCTTAGGAGTGACTGATATGCAGTAAAAGGCAGCAGCGGTCCGTGGAGGGAGTTCCGTGGGGCGGAAAGGCGGGGCGGGGGGTACTAAACACCGGAACATGGATAATTGGAGGTAAGTAAACAATTAAATAAATAAAACGAATTTCGTAGCGCGCCCTGCATCACAAAATGCGGCGCAGCGCGCTACAAAATTCGTTTTATTTATTTAATTGTTTACTTACCTCCAATTATCCATATTCTGGTTGTTTAGTACCACCCCCACCCTGCCCCTCCCCCGCCCCGCCTTTCCGCCCCACGGAACTCCCTCCACGGACCGCTGCTGGTAAAAGGGAAGGTTTGGTTCTGGCAAGTAGTTCAACTTGGCAGGTCGAAACGGTAATTTAAAACTGCACACTGGATCTGCAATGGCAGGCCTGATCCATGTTTAAGGAGCTACTCAGTGGGTTGCACAATCAGTATTGTAGACAGACGAGTAGCATTTAATGTATAGGGCCTGGGCTTATATATTGCACTTTACTTAGGACTTCCAAGTAAATGAATTCTTCCAATTGTAGATGAGCCAATGTTGCCATGTTTAGCATATGCACTTTAGCACTGGTTAGCAGTGGCAAAATGACCAGAATCCTAAAACCAGCAAAAACTAAGTCAGCAAAATAGGAGGTGAAAAGTAAGGGGAAACCACACATCTATTCTGAAACATGCCCAGAGAATAACATTTGTGTCTTCTACTCCAGGGTCCCCTGCTGTTCTCCCTCTGTCTTCAGAACTGGCTGTGGAACCTTGTGAAGCACAGTCAGTATAAAGGTGACACAGGCCTACTCAGTGAGTACTTGCAGCAATGCCATCAAAGGGAGATTGTGCTACACCACCACCTACCTACAAGATGCTGCCCTTGAGCCAAAACATAGTGACCCTTAATACATAGAATTCCCTGGTGTCCCTGTATCTCCAGGATGCCTACTTCGATTTCTCAATTCTCCCTGTTCACAAGCGTTGCATGTGGTTTAGCATGAGGTCCTCAGCATTGTCAGTTCATAGTCTTGCTCTTAAGGCTGATGATCGAACCTTATGTTTAAAGAATGTGCTGGCTGTTGCGGTAGCTTCACTGAGGCAGTCAGGAGTCCATGGATCTTCAGACATGAGCGATTGGCTGGTGAAAGATGAGTCCATGCTGGTGGTTGAGGAGCATCTTCAGCACAGTATGACTCTTCTCCTCAGAGTGGGCTTTCCCATCAGTGCCCTGGAATTCCACCTCACTTCAGCATAGAAGTTGACGTTCATAGGTGCAGTTCTGGACACAACTTTAATGAAGGCCTTTCCTCCTTCACAGAGGATCATCAATAATCACCGGATGATAAACCAAAGGGCCGTGTGGTGTGGGGTTGTGAAGTCTATTTTGAACGTCAATTTTCCTATGGAAGTAGGCCCAGCATTGCAGGATTCAGAGAATAGTGCCCCATCTGGCCGGGGTTGTAAAAGTGAAAGTGGATAGTCTTAATCACATGTTGTTGGGGACCAGGAGTGGGAACTTCACTCTGAAGGGACGGAGATGATTCTGTCTTGATTCTGTGCATCTTTTCACCACAACGGGTCTCGGGCCTGCTGTATGCATTCATGTTGACCCTGCCTCTGACAAATATCCTGCAGAAGAAGCAGGATGATTAGGAACAGCCGATCCAATCACCCCAGATTGGGCATGGAGGGAGCGGTACGCCAGTTTGTTGACACGCTGCATATGGCCATAGGGTGGAGCTTCCATTCCATTTCCTGGATACTCTGGCTGCAAACATGAAGCTTGCACACTACCAGCTAAAGTCATTTGGCTTCCTTGATGAAGTTGCGGACATCATATTGGCTGACATAAAACATGCTACAGAATCTATTTTTCTTGGTGAGTAGTAACAAATTGTGCCTTAATGTGAGCCAGAAGACTAGGATCCTTTTATATCACGCTTTTCAACTATCTGTGTTTCACTTTGTCTGTAGCACAATAGGAGCTGGCACTGCCTAGACTAGAGTGAAGGGTTTTCTGACTGCACTATTGGCTTTCACGTCTCCCTTATCAGGCATGGTTGTTTGTTGCCTTTAGTGCCACGTTTTATGAAAGATTTGCTTTACCTGTTTCCTCCCACTTCATTCATTCTCCCCCTGTAGCATCAGAAACTTGAGTTGCCTTTCCTTATGCCATCCCATTTCTAGCTGCTGGACAGTAGTTCTGTTTGAAAGCCTACCCTGAAGATAGTGGTGCTAATAGCAATCACTTCACCTAATAGGTTTGAAAAACTCCAGGCCCTCTCATTTTGTTCCCTTTTCACATTTTTCTATCTGAAGGAGTTGGGGCCAGATATACGACTGAATTTTGCGGTCGCAGATGGGAAATCGGCCCGCTTGAAATCACAAAATAGGTCTGCCCTATGTACAAACCTACAAGAATGTAATCTCAGAGACTGTCTTATATCCCGAGAGACCAGATGTGAAAGAGAGGCTTCTACCGTCATGTATTTCCCCCAGGCACAGTTAGAATGAGCAAGAACACTTGATTGCAGCAGTCACAGTTACACCAAGGCAATGGCGTATGCTCACGCGTGCTTCATTGATTCACAGATGGCTTGTAATATGCAGAGACCGAATTGAATCAAAATCCCGGCTGCTGCATATGTTACATGTCAGGCAGTCGATTGTTGCATTGAGGTAGTCAATATTTGAAGAGTACCCTCTTGCTAGAATAAACTCGGCCTCACTGATAGAGCCCCTTTCTGTTTCTCAACCAGGACACATTTTTCCACAGATAGAGAGAAGATCTGTATGAAAGTGATTCAGCTTTCAACAGCAGAGATTTGCTGACTCCTGCCCACTATTCCTTGACTATAGGAATGACAGCTTATATTCAGCTGCCTTGTACATCCGTTCTGCCAAGCATCATAGGCATACATGCACTGGGGAGGGGGGAGTGGGGGGCTGCAAGTCATCTAATTTTCTACAAGTTCTCTTTGATGCCAGTGCATCTTGTTTATGCTGTGAGGGGAGGCAGTTCAAACCAGTATTTGACAGCTTTGAAATATAATTTGGTAAAAGCCTTTATTTCTGGGACCAGCAAAACTATCAACTGTTCGCTCTCCGTCATGCTTTTATTCCCTTTTTTAGGTCTCGCTGAGCCAGCGCATGCATGCGATGCTCTGCGAGACATTATGTAAGTGGGTTTCAAAAGTGCTACCCACTGGCATTTGCTGGCCTAAAGCTTATGTTCACGCGAGCGTGAACGTGCACAGCTGCCAGCTTTCAGCACCCGAGGCGCCATCTGGAGCTTAATTACTTTTACTTTTGGCGGTGCTGCGCACGCACCACTCGCGTGTTTGCCGGCGCACGAGCGCGAGCACGCGCACCCCTGCTTTAACTTTTGCCGTCTTTTCTTTTTTAAACGGCACGCGCATCGCGCTGAAGAGGATGCAGACACGGTGCGTAACATGCTGGGCTAAAACGGAACCAGACAATCTATATTTCTTCACATTGTTATAGGTGTGATGTGGATGCCAGTGTGATTGCGTTGCTTGTTTTCCACCTGGGATTGTGGCGCTGCAATATTTATTTTTATTTATTTTATTTGTTTTATTCCTAACTCGTTTTACACTTTTGATTTACTGACTGCTACAACGTGCACACCGGCCTGGCGATGGCAAGGCGCACATACTGCTCCAAAAACTACCAAGCATTTCAGAGGTGAGATTAACTCTTTAGCAGCCTTACTGGCCTTGCTGCGGCACTGGCCTAACAGACCACCCTCGTTTTCACAAAAAGCCAAAACTCCACTGACACAGATTTGTACAGCAAGGACCAGTTTTATATGATGTGCGCAAATGTTTGCACACGTTGAGGAAATATTTCCACACCTGGAGGTTACAAGTCGTAATCCCAGTCAGAAAGCTCAATGCTCAATTCTGCTCCATTCTGAACTGCATTAAAACGACGTGCAACAAGTTTCAAGTCATCTTATTTGTGCCGGATTGCGCCTCACAGAAGAGTCACTTTTGTCATCAGATTCGCCATTTGGCTCAATTGCGACTGTTTTACAAATTGGATCCTGACCATCGCCACTCAACATTTAAATCGCAACTGCAGGTCATTTTTGGTCATCAGAAAACTGTGATTCTTAGCCTAGGCAACTTTTGAACACTATTTTACTTCAGTTAAAAAACAAGCATTGGCATAGCCAATAGGTCTCGCCTTTGGGACCTTATAAGTGTTTAGCCATGCAACAGTTGATATTGTTGCACCAAGGATATTGTGCTGCCTAACTAAATACTTATAAGGTCTCAAAAGCGAGACCTATTGGTTATGCCAATGCTTGTCTTATTGGTCTTTTGATGCTACAACACCACAAATTCAGCTATCCCTAATTGCAAATATTTCTTTCAGCACCAATCAGAATATGATACCCTTCCACTCTAAGCACTTCTTTACAACTCTGCTTTGTGACCAATCAGGTCCCGTATTATAATGTGGCTTTGGTACCGTAAGAAGCTTGTAATATCTTTCACTGTTAAGAACTTGCTCTACCGAGTCAATACTGAGCTTACAAGTATTGTCACCTAGGGTAAATTAACATTTCATGTCAACAATTCGGCCCTATCAATACCTCATCTCAGACCAGTTCGACACCAAAGAATATATTGGCATATTTAAATCATTAGTGGAAAAATTCAAGTTATCAATAATGGCAATCACCCACTTTTCATTTTGACCTTTGTCTCATCTCGGAAGATGCTCTTTTGGTCTATAAACCTCACCTTTTCAAAATCTGCCTGCTGTCCAAATTGTTTATGAAACATCAATATGGCATAATGTCTTAATAAAAAGGACATTATTCAGGTTTTTTTTATTGATCCCAGCCTTGTTCTGAGAGAAAAGCTCAGATGTTGGTCCACACGTCTGCAACCTGCCTTGTTAAACGTCTTTTGATCATGACCAGTTGTTAGCAGAGGTGAATCCTGTTACTGCTGTGGTAGTAGTGTTGTAAATCATTGACTTCTGCAGTACCTGTATTTAGTATGGAATGGGAATTAGTAATATTCATGATACATACCTGGGGAATTATTTCCTACACACTATTTATTTTTAATTTAATCAGACTTTATTGAGGGATAAATTGCAGCGCCGCTAGCAATCTTGATCTACACAAAGGCGCATGTGGTTGTGTAAGTCACCTGCGGAAGCACAGGTCGGTGAAAACAGAGGTTAGTCAAGATGTGAAGCAGGAAGTGCTCCTGTCCAATGGCCTTCTAGAGTCTAAGCCTGCTATTGCTTACTGAAAGATGACATTTCAGAGTATGTATGACTCTCATAAGGAGCCTTTTGTCGGAGTAACTGGATCGGAATTGGCTATTCACTGCTGTAATGTAACAGCGGCAGGGTGGCAAAGCGTTCCTGACATACTGGGTTTCTGCTCATATGGGTCCTGGGTTGTTCCCATATAAATGGTTAAATCCTTCTCGCCTGATCGGTTTCAGGCTTGACCTGGCACTTGCATTGTTAATGCTTTACAACAACCATCTTTCAAACTTTCCTCGTACTTTGGCTGGGATGAGATTGACACCTAGATCCCATATTGTTTGGAAATTCCTACTGTCACCGCGAGGCATAGCCTTGCCCTGCTTTAGTAGTAGGCATTTTTCTCAGGCATCCCTTGTGTCCTGATGATGATCCCATCATTATATTAGTGATCGAAACGTCGTCGACCTCAGCACCTTGATACTTACTTGTTTATCTCTATATCATTATTATGTGCAGTGGTGCTTCTTACCTGTGTGTGGCCCAACTATCAATTGTATTATGGTCACTAAGTTCGAATGCCTAAGTTTAGTAACTCACTTTTTTGTTGAACACTGTCCCACTCTTATGTTTTTTGTACCCTTTAAATAAATGATATATATTCCATTTGGATTTATAACAACATAGATAACATTGTTTGTCTGTGTTCATTACATGATCTAGTTTGTATTCTGAGGGACCTTTTGTTCCTGTACCAGTGGCAGGAGACAGAAGTCCTTCCCATTGTTCTTATATGGTCAGTGGAAGCATGTCTCCACAGACTCAAGAAGGGTGGGAGAAACCAGGCGGCACTGTGCCTGTGCCAGCTACCAAATGTCCTGTCAGCTCAGGTCTCTGTAGACTCGAGCCGACAGGAAAACATGCTGTGCTGACCTACAGCTGTCACAGAGGCGCTGCCCAGGTGGCACTGACGCTCTATTCTCAAGGTGAGAGTGTGGCTTTCTGCAGTTTGGGAGGCAGAAAGGGGCACAGGGTGGTGGGGGTGTTTGAAGTAATTCCTAGCTTTTTTCCAATCTGAGCAGAGTGCTAAGTATATGCACAGGGTTGTGGTGATCAGTGCTGGACACAAGGTTGCATTTTCATTTTGGGGGGTAAGGTAAATTCTGAGGGTGGTTGGGGTGGGGAGGAGGGCAGGTATTTTTTTTTATATTTAGGAAGGTTAGAAGTGGTTATGCAGGGTATGGCTCTTGATTAATCCTCTGTCCCTGTGTGGCTGTTGGAAGCTGGGACAAGGCATGTTGGGCCATACATAGCATGCATTGTAGATGGGTGCGCTCTGATTGTCTCTTTGACGTCACTCCGAACCTCTCATTGAAAAGCATCCCCTTTACTCACTCTACAATTCCATACCGCGCTCCACTGCACACGCGCACGATTTCTAAGCTCTGAAAATAACAGAAATGTCCGATACCCAAATTATGAGGTTCCTTTTACCGACCTTGAAAGAGCCAGAACAGTTTCTTCAATAACACATTCAGTCCTGAAAGATCAGAGTCCGAAAGTCGATGCGCTCACTATGAGGATTAATGCGGACAGAAATGAAATGCAATCGAAGCAGTGGCGCAGATGGAATATACCATTGTTTGTTTGTTTCAGGCTATGAATTTTCAAGGCCGCCTGAAGTTCCTTCACGGGCAGAATATGCGAAGGAAGGATGGCTCGCTGATCCCCCCTCAGCTGGCATTGTTTGCGCTGGCCACGCCGATGCAGTCCCCGTCCATCCTGGAGATCAGGACTAGAAATATCATCTTCAGAACCAAACACAAGCTGGATTTTACACCGATTGGCTGTGATACCAAGTAAGTTATTAGATGGGACGGGATGGTGTTCGCATTAGAATATTGAATAGGAAATGGTATGGTATGGGATAGGATGGGATGGTATGGGATAGGATAGAATGGTATGGGATAGGATAGGATAGTATGGTATGGGATAGGATGGTAAACTATGGGATAGGATAGTATGGTATTGAACAGGATATTAAGGTATGGGATAGGATGGTATGGCATGGTGTGGTATGGTATGGGATATGATGGTATGGTATAGTATGGTGTGGTATGGTATGGGATAGGATGGTAAGTTATGGGATAGGATGGTATGGTGTGGTGTGGTATGGGATTGTATGGTGTGGTATGGGATGGGATATGATGGTAAGGTATGGGATAAGATGGTATAGTATGGTATGGGATGGTATGGGATATGATGATTTGGTATAGTATGGTGTGGTATGGTATGGGATAGGATGGTAAGGTCTGGGATAGGATGGTATGGTATAGTAGGGTTTGGTATGGGATAGGATGGTAAGGTATGGGATAAGATGGCATAGTATGGTATGGGATAGTATGGTGTGCTATGGGATGGGATAGGATGGGATGGGATGGTATATTATGGTATGGCATGGTATGGGATAGTATGGTATGGTGTAGCATGGTATGGGATAGTATGGTTTGGGATAGGTTGGTATGGTATGGTGTGGTATGGGATAGGATGGTATGGTGCGGTATGGGATAGGATGGTATGGTATAGTATGGTGTGGTATGGTATTGGACAGGATGGTATGGGATAGGATGGTATGGTATAGTATGGTGTGGTATGGTATGGTATGGGATAGGATGTCATGGTCTGGGAAAGGATGGTATGGTATGGGATAGGATGGAATAGGATGGTATGGATAGGATGGTATGGTATGGGATTGGATGGTATGTTTTAATATGGTGTGGGATGTATGGGATAGGATGGTATGGTATGGGATTGGATGGTATGGTATGTTATAATATGATGTGGTATGGAATGGGATAAGATGGTATGGTATAGTATGAGATAGGATGGTATTGTATAGTATGGGATTGGATAGGATGGTAGGGTGTGATATGGTATGGTGTGGTATGGGATAGGATGGTATGGTATAGTATGATTTGGTATGGTATGGGATAGAATAGTGTGGTGTGGTATAGCATGGGATAGGGTGGTATGAAATAGTATGGTGTGGTATGGTATTATATTGTATGAAATACGATGGTATGGTATGGGATATGGTAGTATAGTATGGTATGGTATGGTATGATATTTTATGGGATAAGATGGTATGGTATGGGATAGGGTACTATAATATTGTGTTGTATGGTGTGGCATGCTAAGGGATGGGATGGAATGGTATTGTATGGTTTGGTATGGGATGGTTTGGTATGGTATGTGATAGGATGGTGTGGTATGGTATGGTATGGGATAGGATGGTACTATAGTATATTGTGGTGTGATATGGTGTGGTATGGGATACGATGATATAGTATGGTGCAGTATGGGATGGGAGGGTTTGGTATGGTATGGGATAGGATAGGATGGTGTGGTATGGGATAGGATGGTATAGTATGGTGTGGTGTGATATGGTGCAGTATGGGATAGGATGGTGTGGTATGGGATAGGATGTTATAGTATGGTGTGGTGTGATATGGTGCGGTATGGGATAGGATGGTATAGTGTAGTGTGGTATGGGATGGGATGGTTTGGTATGGTATGGGATAGGATAGGATGGTGTGGTATGGGATAGGATGGTGTGGTATGGGATAGGATGTTATAGTATGGTGTGGTGTGATATGGTGCGGTATGGGATAGGATGGTATAGTGTAGTGTGGTATGGGATGGGATGGTTGGTATGGTATGGATAGGATGGTTTATTATGGTGTGGTGTAGATCCCTCCCTTTCCCTTTCCATGACACCTCAAGTCTGCTGTGCTGCTGATTTCCCTGTAAGAACAGAACAGCCGCGGAGCTGAAAGGGGTTCATGGGCATTTCAGTATATGCCTTCTGGATATTGTTTATTTTAAGAGCGCGCTTTATTTTATTGGATAGTCCTGCTCATAATGGATGTTCATTTTATCGATCTACTTGATGCAAAGAATTGGGGGGCGTTCCACTAAAGCAAGACATTATTGCCTCTTTATAATAGAGTGCAATACATACAATAATGGCCTAAACTTGATTAAACATAATCTGTACTGCCCTGCCTGTCTTCTCACTAGTTGATGATACTAAAGGAGTTTCGGTGTTTTCATTTGTTTTCATACCTTGCAGAATTAGTCACACAGGATAGTAAGATTACACTGAGAAATAATTTGCCTTTTCTCTCTTACAGGGGGAGCATTGTGCTGGGGTACAGCGAAGCAGAGCTGTGCGTGAGAGGCACCGGATATCAGTTCATTCACGCAGCGGATATGATGTACTGTGCAGAGAATCACGTGCGAAGTAAGTGAAACTCACTGTATCAAGCCTGTGCTCAGACCCTAAATGCATCATTTGGGTCATCCAAGGACCTCACTGTGAATGTCCTGGTGAGGACAGTTCTTTCTTGGGCAAATAGAAACCGCAGTAGATAGGGACAGGCCCTATAAACATCTGCCACAGACAGTTTTCTCAATCCAAAATGGGGAATAACGTTCAGATGTTTGTATATTTCCACGCCAAAATGTGCATGTACTTGTATTGAATGGGTATTTTTCTTGTACATTTCAGCCAGTTTGACATGCCAACATTCACGTGGGTAAGGTTGCAGGGGATGCAGTAATTACTACTTTACCCAGATTCCATACCCCGTGCACACACGATCGAAAAAAGGCATCTCCCAATTAGGGCCTCAGTAGGAAAGCTATTAAACCTCTTTCTTTTAGGTAACCAACAAGAATCAGCCTGTTGCCTTTCTTTCACAAAAGCTTGTTGAAATTGTCTCAGTTTGTTGTTTTTTAAGCCAGTGTGCCTTTCGTTTTTGCGACTTCATTCCGTTGCAGGTCTGAGCAGCACACTTCAGTCTACCATGGAATTTCAGCCATCCAAACACTGGGAAGTATGAAAGGGCTCCCAACATCCCAAGTTATAAAGTTTAGATTGCAACACGTTTTGCATAGGAATAAAGGGTCACCATTTCAGAAATCACATTCGGGACTTAATCCTATATAAACAAAGCTCTAAGAGGTTTAAAGATGTGCAAATCAGGCTTCTGTGATGTGAGTTTAGCTAAGTCAGAGGTTATGGTGAGGTGGAGGCGGAATTGTCGTCCAAAGACTCCACGCTAAGGAACGCTCAGGAAATTTGGAAGCTGAAAAACTCAGTTTGTGCAGTTGTTTAGTTTGCTCTTCTCTTTTTGATTCGCTTCTTGTTGTTTTCAACAGCATTATATTTTTCTATTTCTCTTCTTGTATAAAATTTCCCTTCACATATTTAGTGGTCTGACTCGCTTCTGGGAATAGGTATGTATCACTTACCAAAATATAGTGAAAATGACACAAATTGGCATAGCGTGTATTTTAGGATGAGCTGAAAACGGATTCACTTAAATTAGAGATTAAGAAAAGAATATGTGGCAGCATCATGTCCCACCACCAAATATGCTGGGATGTTTGTTAGTGGAAAAATAATGCATTGTACAAATACACAAAGACAAGGTTTCCTAAAAATGTCTGCTTATGAGTAAGGCAGGCGTTGCCAAACCCAGTATGATTTAATTTTCTAGGAAAAGCTCAACAAGTTTGCTTAGCCACTGCTTCCTTGTGCCTCTCCTATTTAATTACTTGAGTCTCCATGCACTACTGGACTGCTGCGGTTGCCCATAGAGCCAGCCCGCCCTTGTACACGAACCACAGTTTGCCATGACACCAGCACATTGCACGTGGCTTGTAGGTCCCCTAGCACCAGGCAAGCACGTGACGCGTCCTAAGGAGAGCACCTCAGGCTCTGTTCAGCAGATGGACACGGCGGGAATCATGACATCTTTACCGGGCCATCATGGATGGGTATATAAAACCAGGAAAAATGAAGGAGCATACAAATATCTAAATAATACACCATGTTACTATAAATAACATTACATAAAACTAAAAAGGCGCTCTTTTTTTGTCCCTATCACTGCTTCAACCTCCAACTGCACAAAAATGTAGACATCCATGAAATGCCTTTGAATAACTAATAGCTGAAAGGAATTCCACAAAGTTCATTCCTTTATACTGTGTTGTGTAATGTATGTTGTAGTGTGTGCTGTTGTGTATAGTGGTGCCTGTAGCCAGACTCAAAAAATAAGCTTGTAGTCTTGACTCTTCAGCCAAAACCCACACCTTATTCTCTAGCACAGGCCAATAAAAGGTTATACCAGAAAACATGTCTTCAGAAGATCCATTCTTTCATCGAATAACACAGATTTGGATTGTGGTAATGTCCTCCTCTCTATTCTTGTCTGTGTTATTTGATGTCCAGCTGTGGTTCATGGAGTATCCCCATCGCTGATCCATTCTGAGTGCGAAAGGCATCGCCTAACTGGGGGAGTTTGTGCAATTCCCATCTCGAGGCCGAACTCCTGCATTCCTCAAACAGTCTGTGTCTCTGCTTGTGGTACTGCCAAAGTAGGATTCTGTTTGAAACTGTAACGCTAACACCTACAGGGTAATTCAAAACTATGGGATTTCCCCTCTCCGGCACATTGTCCAAATATTGTTTGCTCCTGTGATTGACGGAGAAAGTCTGTTCTGTGGTTCACCCCTGAAAGGCCTGTGTGCCTGATGAATTCACGTTCTGGCCCAGCCGAGTTGTAGATTCTCAGGAATAGTTACAATTGCAGCTATTTCCACATACAGAAATGCCATGCTAAAATTCAGAATTCTCGTGCACTCTAGAGTGCGGACTGTGTTACTAGACAGTACCATCGATGTGAATGGTCCAGTAGTTATCTTCTGCTCCAGGATTCGAGTTGCGCCCACTTTCCTAATAGTCAGATCTCTTTGGTTTTGCGTACAAGCCTGAGCCATGTTAAAAGACTGTTGTATTATGTAAATGGTGATGGACACCAAAAAAGGTACCCTCTTTGCTAAAACGCGTACATTTTCTGTGGGAAGTTGCTGCAATCAAAGTCCGTCTTTTCCCAGGCTAACATATCTGGGATTCCACAATAATAAGACCTGAAGACAAATCTTCTCGATTTATGTAACCGTACTTTGTCGAAGCCAGATACACCTTCTGAAGGCCATTTCTGAGATTTCACAGTTTCTTGCTGTGTAACTCAAGAGGTAATTCTATTTATTGGTTAGAGAGGTTTGCTGTCTGCAATGGAAAGGGTGAAGGTTGGTGTTATCTTGAGAGGTGATAACTTCATCTGTCAGAAGCCACCTGCCGTCACTGTGGGGAGACCGACATGGCCACAGTTCTAAGAGTTTAAACAAATGCATAAGTCATAGTCTTTAATCTTATATTTGAGGGAACATTGCCTTCTCACTACCTATTCTTTAAGCCCTGTTCTATTGTGAAATTAATTTTGTAGTGAGAGAGGCCAAAATCTTGATGTGTGTTGTGCTTGAGCACCCAAAAGGCCCAATTAGTTTGTCTCACAGAAATAACCTATTTCCTACAAGCCGAAGTTTGGTTCAAGCAACAAGGCCTTCCTCAAGGTCGATGTGTATGGTATGTTTGCAACTACAGATCAAAAACAAAGGAGCTAAGTTATAAAAAACTTAAATGTACAAACGAAGTATAATGAAAAGGTAAAAAATAGATCAAACAAGTCCAGTCACACACAGGAGAAAATAAATTGAAAAAATTCAAAGGACATTGTAAAAATATACCAAATTTACCAGAGTAAAATGTGGTCAAAGATAGGCCAAATTTGTCCAAATTTCAAATTCAGTTTGCAGTGTCATTCAAGTTTAAATTAGTCGGCAGAAACAGTGAAGTATTGTAGAAATTGCATGAAGACGTGAACTGAGCCTCTATTAGAAAGGTCTCTGAGATGCTTCCTATTCTCACATGCTCTTCCTTGCTCCATCAGTAATCAGGATCTCTAGGGACGGTTCCTACTAGGCAGGGTATCAACCTCAAATGCAGGCTTTTCTCAGCTCCTTAGTACCCAGACTTTCTGGAGAAAGTTCCTTCAGTAGGCAGGATGTTCTCAAGAGAGGGCTACAAATGTCAGTATGAATCCTAAGAGAGAGAGAGAGGAGACGGGTGCTACCATTTGTGAAAAAGAGTGCTGGAGTCAGAGGTTTGGAACATTCTTTAAATGTTCAGTGCTTCAGCTGTGGATAGGTCTTCTCCTTGGAGTGGATCAAGCAAGATATTATAAAGGGTATGAAGGTTCATTGTTGATATGGCCGTAGTTAATACTAAGAAAGCTCCCAGCCTAGACTCCCAGTTTTTCAGCAAAGTGATGCACTCCATTTCCTATGCACAGAGAACTCCCTTAAGAGAGTGACACATAAGAATTTGTGAAATATCAATGCCAACCGTAGCCACTTCAGCCCGAACTGCCAAGCCAGGTCCTCCCTGGCTCCCTGTGTGTCTTTTGCTTTCTCGCCCTAAGTGCGCCAGGTATGCCCAGACGTGGGTCCTGGGCTCACTGTGCCACTGGAATCAAGCTGTCCTGGCTGAAGAGGGCCAAACCCCGAAACCGGTACTAGGATGCTTGTTTCCGGTCCAGGGAGGACCTGGCTTGGCAGTTCGGGCTGGACTGTTCCCATGATTCACAGGGTCAAGACTGATTTGCGTATGGCCAGGTCTAAACTGGGGTGGCATGGTGAGCAAAAGAATGATGGATTTAACCCAGATCTCTTGACCGGGGCTGAATGCTTTGATTTGTTCTGCATTCCATCCATCAATTGTGTGTCTTTTACAGGCATCTGGAGCAGAGTCATCAGTAAGTTTAGTCCATCCATCAGCCAATTCTAAACACCCTCCATGACTCACGACTGAAAATATGCCATCATTCTGCATTGCATGAAAATTGTTTAGAGATGGAAGTTAAAAAATCCATTGGATCTCTAAAAACACCTATTAAATTTTACTTGTGGTCCACCATGAACTCTCTAAATGTCCAGTGGCATCTTCCTTTTCTTTCTTTTTAGAAGAAGAGAACTTGCTAGATCACTTTGACAAAAAGTCAGAAAGAGAGCTGAAATGTTCATCAGATCAGGAACGTATACTCCCCATGCTGCTCAGACAATATTGAAAGACAATAAGTTTGTCTGTATTCAGAAAGGTAACATACTGAAACTCTCCTTCCATGGACATTTTACCTTAGTTTCTTTCCAACATTACATTTGATTTTTTTGGTTATCATGTATGGCAACTGGTGCTTACTCAGGGGCTAAGTGTAATTTTAGACCAACGTTACGAAATTGAAATGTTTCACTGTTAGTCTACATTTTTTAGGGTCTAAATTGTTCAGCTCATAACAGATTGAGCTTAAGCAAGAATCGGCAGAACAGAGGAAAATTCTTCTAAACCTTCTGGACACAGCCTACTTGGAATCAGCTTTTCATTTTTTGTCAAACTTCTCAAGTGTGTCTGGAGAGCTGACATCCCTTTTATTGCTAAGCTCAAGGCTGCTCAAGTCACAATTTATACTTCAATAATGAAAACCAAAGCCTTTAAAAGACTGACTATGCTACATCAGGTCAGATTATTCATATTTATCTTTTAAACATACAAGACAATTGGATACCAGATGAGGTAAAACATTGTTTTTTCATCAGATGATGTCATCCCCCACTAGGAAAAACCTTTCATAAAAACTCCTTTTTACAAAGACGGGGTTCATCTTCAAAGGAAGCGATTCATTGAAGGACAAACAAACCATAGTACCGATTCCTTGGAAGGCAAACACTGAGCTTCTACTGTATCCATTTTCTAATTCGCAAACCAGATGGAGGATTTCAGACAGTTTTAGATTTGAAGGGTATGTACACATCTGTAAAGAATGTATTGTGCAAAATGGAACAATTTAGTAAATTAAGACCCAAAGGAGTCCTACTTTCAAATCCTGATTCAACAAAGTCCCATGATTTGCAGTGGGAGATCATCACCTTCAACTCATAGTAGTACCTTTTGGTGTTTTCCTTTTGGTGTTTCCTTAGCTCCAAGGGTATTTATGAAGGTATTGGCGCCAGTGGTAGCAGCTCTACAATTACAATACATACAAGTGTTTCCATATCTAATACCTGCTGCTTTTTTTAAGGTGACATCTGAGGAGCAGCTGCCTCAGAGAGTTGAGGTCCCGACTTAACTTGAAAAACATCTCATCTTTGTGCAGCTGGGGAAATACAATTAATGGCCACCACTTTCCCAACCCCTACAGGATCAGCGTTTCCCCTGCAAAACTGACTCTACTGCTTTAAGTCTCTTCTAAGCTTTCTAATATTGCTGCCTAAAACACCTGTCTGGGATTCTTTCATCCAGTGAAGCTTGGCATCCAGTACTCTCCTGACCCATTTGTACCTCAAACCTTTGATGGTTCATCTTCTAAAACATCGGTCTCCAGATTCTATATATTATGATTTACTGATTCCTTTAACACCTGTTTATACCCAAGCCTTGGCTCGGTAATTAGGTCCAGAATATTTTCAAAATGAGTTTCCTTTTCTCTTCTGTCTCCAGTGATAATCACAACTGATGCTAGGTCACTCAGGTTGGGAGCACCAATGTAAGATCAATGACTTTAAGTTTAGTGGTGTGACTTCTAGTAAATTCAGTCTTCAACTTGGAGGCAACATTTCAATGATTTTAATTTGCGATTCAAGAGAAAACAGTATGGCTAAAGATGGACAATTCAGGTTTCAAAGGCATTTATCAATTGGGAAGGAGTTCCCCTCGCTAGCACATTTTGTCTGATAATATGTTATAGGCAAATCACTTATGGATCTTTTGAACAGTTTATATTCCAGTAGTAGAGGTCAGGAATTTCACTCTTAAAGGAATTACCACCTTTCAAATGAGCCTCTTTAGATAATTATAGGTCAGTTTAGGTTAAAAGGATCTGTTTGCCTCTCAAGGTTCAGCCCACACTTCTACCTCTCTTCTACTTGGAGAGTTGGTTTTAGGATGCCTAGGGTGGATGTCCTTTCTTTGAGTTGACCAGAGGATCTCCATTATATTTCTCTTCCTACTACCCTCCTTCCAAAGGTGCTGAGAAAGATTCAGGAGAAAGCAGTTTTGGTCATATTAGTTGTCCCATTGTGGTCTTGCTGCCCTTGCATCCCACACTCCTCAATCTAGAAATTGCCTGTTGTCTTCACCTTCCTCTAAACCTCTTCCATCATCAATTTCCTATTCTATACCTTAAATCTCTTGTCCGCTTCTCGGGATGGAGGTTGACACAATAGACTTCAATTACAGGACTGTTCCAGAAATGTTGCCCAAGACATTCAAGGATTTTATTGTCAATCCACTCTAGCCTATTAAAATAAACATTGGTATTATTATGAAAGATGGTTCGAAAGCCAGGTGCCTACATCCCAAATCAGCAAGCCCATTTTTCATTTTACATTTTCTTAGAGATGGCTTTTCCAGAGATCTAGCACCTTCTCCTTTGGCAGCTCAGTGGCCAGCAATTAGATAAGTATACGGAGCCTTGGGGATCTGTGAAGAAAAGTATACTATTTGCTTCTAGACTTCTGAGGAGTTTGTAAAGCAAACAGTCTATTCTACATTTTGTTGTCCCTTCTTTGGATCTATCTACAGTACTGAAAGGTTTAGAAGCACCTTGTTTTAAACCTTTATCGTCTGTCCCTCTTTCATGGTATCTGTCAAGATGGTTTTTCTATAAAATGCAACATCTTTTCGTAGCTTGAGAGAGTTTGATTCCTTGGGTATCTCGGCCCATACCTTCAGCTATTTCCTGATAAGGTCATTCGTAGACCTGTTCTGGGTTTTGTTCCTAAGAGTTCCTCCCAGTTTCATATGCCTCAGGTGAGAATCCTGCCTAATTTTACAGCCTGAGATTGAGGCCACTTTTTATTAGGTATCAGACATCCACAGGGCCCTTTCAATTTAAGGGGAAACTTTTAATTTTTCTAATTCTTTGTTGGTATCCTTTGAGTACGACTAAAATGGGGAAAAAAACCTCTTCTACAACTATAAGGAAATAGGTATAATTGACTATTTCGCAATATTATTCTGGTCAAGAGATCTCTATGGGAATTCAGGCTTAAAGCCTGGTCTGCTTGATTCAGTTGGCTAATACATCTTCTGTAGGAATCTGTGTTTGAGCTCATGGACACAGGATTGAATCCTGTTGAGTAAACTTAGCCTTTAATTCTTTACAGCTTGATAAAATGAGTACCATTGAGCTGAGTAACAAAAGGCATCCGTTATTTCAGCACCAAAATGCTCTTCTGTATGAACATGTTAATTACAATTTACATGTAATGTTAAGTCAGCAAAAGGGTACCACTTGGGCTCATACAAATACTTCCCATTATAGACTAAATGTCCTAAAGCCAGAATCATGTAGTCTTGCCTCTGGTGTACTAGAAGTAAGATCACTATGATGTTCTGGTAATATTTTTTGTGTTTTTTTACTATGCGCTGGGACTTTAATCTTGGGTTGAGCTATGTAGGCTTAGGTACAAGCACAAGCACAAGACAAGGAAAATTGATGGGGCACCAATTAAATAAATACAATAATCTTCAATACACTGAGTACATGTCCCCTTCCTAGTCCTTAACCCATCCTCCCTCCGTCCCTTTCTTCTCTAGACACCTTTTTTCAGGGATATATTGGCATCAGTTGTTTTCTAAAACAGGAGTGCCAAAGGATGTGCAAAGGAGGGTGAGGCTAGCTGTCATTCTACAAAGGGAAGAAAGACATTGCTATTATGCAAGAAAAGTATTTCTTCTCAGTTATGTGTACTGTGGCAATCTGTTTCGAGAAGCTGGATGCCTCAGTTAAGTAAGGACTGGAAAGAGGAAAACCTCGAATCAGAGTAATTGAGATCACCGGTATGTAAATATTTCATTACTTGCCACTCTTTAATATTTGTACGCACACCCATAGTTCCAATCCAGAATTACTTTTCTATTTGTTAAGGCTGAAAAGATTTTTGAAATTCTGTAATACTCAGATTGACTGACTTACTGTTCTTATTTAGCTCTCACTAGCAGACTCAGTCACTTGGTGCAGGCAGGTGATTTCATTTGTTGGTTTGCCATTTCGGCTAGATAGGCAGAAATCTGACTATGCCTGCAGGTTTTCTGCATTCATTTGTGACACTTAAATGAGTACTTCTGGAGTGCTAGAAGGAGGACTGGGGTTCATCTGGCAAATGAAATACATATGAAATAGGCATTTACACAATTTTAACTGTGCAAATTAGCAAAAATTAGGAATGTGTTTCTTTCACTTGTCTGTACTTCCAGTATTTCTCCTAAGTGATCCAGGTATGCGTGGCTATATGGGAAAATCTCAGAGCCTGATTTAGATCTTGGTGGATGGGTTACTCCATCACAACAGTGACAGATATACCATCCAACAAAATATAAATCACATTATATCCTACGGGATTTATATTTCAGCGGACAGGATATCCATCACTGTGGTGACGCAGTAACCCATCTGCAAATATCTAAATCAGGCCCTTAGTATTGTAGTACTCCTGGCTAACTCATAGATTTCAGCTGCAAGAGTAAGTCAAAGCAGCATCATTATGAATCACACACAGAATATTGGACCTAATGGCACCAAGGGATAATAGATCAATAAACTTTCAAGCAATTCAACTCACCTCAGTCATTTTGATTCTTGGGGCATAATTTTAGAAGCAGGACCCTCTCTGTTAATTTTCAGGAATGAGACCTGTGAAGGGGCAGATGAGGAGAATGCAACTTACTTGGACCTTCTGCACATATGCTTTGGCAGTGTGGACCACCAAATCATGGGAATGGGACAGCCACATCGTCAAATGCATCTTTGCTTACCACTGCTTGCTTTAAATCATCACTTGTGAGCAAGATAAAATTGGACACTGCCCTACAAATCATACTATGGCAAAACTCTGTGTCCTGAAAGGCACACTGCTTTCTGCACTCATATTACCTTAGCAATACTGTTTAATATTTTTTACTAAATTAGAATGTAGTTTTCTGCACTAGATGTGCAAATATAGTTCACATTTTGTAATGATTACAATGATTTTCCTGCACTCTTTGGTTTTTCACTGTTTAGTCATATGTAGGTGGCCACCAATTAGCTCTAGAATGGCAGCACTTTCGGATGCCTGAAAGTATAAAACAATCAGTGTATTACTCTTGCAGAGAAGTACTATTATTATTATTATTATTATTTTATTATTTTTATCACACAAGAAGTGATACCAGCCTCCCAAAGTTGAGGAAGATAGTCATTAAAAAGTACTACTTACATTTTAAATATATCTTGTATCAAATTTCTAACAAAAGAAAAGGTTTAGTCAAAGTGATGCGTTACTATTAATGCACATTTTTTTTTATTCAAGTGCATAGTATTGAAATCATCAAGCCAGTCTTGTTCATTAGGTGCAGACTGCACATAGTGTTGCAATTTGGCATTTCTAGATCTAATAAAAATGTATTCTTTTTTGCCTTAAAAGTAAAAATAATTTTTTTTTGTTTACTTTGTTGTTTGGCAATTAAATATTTCTGGATATCTATGTCAGGCCCTCTGTCTATATACTTCCAATTAGGATACCTTATGGTAATCTTTTGAAAGGTCTGTCTTTTGAAGTTCACCTATTTGATTGCCTCCAAGTCTTTACAAAGTCTTAAGCTACAAGCCTCCCTGTCTTCCCATCAACTGGCATACTCCCATTAAGTAGACTGTACTACATAAATGCATCAGCATCAATGTAACCTGTACAGAGATTCCCTACTACAGAGAATTTCACTAAATTGTATAATGTAAAAACAATAATTTCGAGATATTAATATTTAACTGGGGTTAATGTAAGAATATTTTTTTTAAATTAAAATGGTAAGGGCTATGAATGTAATGTATTTACATTTACTCTAATGAAGGATTATGGTTAATACTAGGGTTACGTTACTGCTAATTATTTCATTTAGTTAAGGGTTATTACACTTAGTATTAGGGTTAGGTAAACAACAACTTTTTGTTTCAATTCAGTTGCAATGGTAGTTAGAGAGTTACGCTAAGTGTTAAATTTGGGATATATTTTAACTTAAAACAATTAAAAGTTTGGCTTATTAATAGGGTTAAAATAAGTATACTTATATTAATAAATTCCATTCACTATACATTGCTTAAGGTTTGGATTAGGGGTTGATTAAAGGAATTATTTAATTTAATTTAACGTAGTTTACTTTTGGGTCAGGATTACTATTAGGAATAGTTAACAATTAATGAAAAATAATGTAAAATAGTTAAGGGTTGGGTTTTGGGTGTACATTACGGTTAGATTAAGGATAACTATTTAATTAAAATAAAAGAAGGGTTAGGTTTTTAATTGAAATGAGGGTTAACCGAGGTTGTGAGATTTATTAAAATTTGAGGTAACTTATTCTAAGTTTAGGGTTATAGTAAGGTTTATGAATGAGTTAATTAAATAGTATAAATTCAGATAGCTTAAAAAAATGACGTATTTCCTTTTCAGAGTGTGCCATCGATATAGTGGCACCTTGAAGTAGTAAAATGAAAGCCCAAACCTCTAATTTTCTCTAGTCTTTTTTCTGTGATTGAGACAGATATTGGGTAAGGTCATGATCTAGACACGTGTGTATAATGCGGTATTTGTGGTAGTAGTAGTAATGGGAGCAGTAGTAGAAATAGGACTAGGAGTAAAAAAGCAGGAAATAGATGAAATAAAGGCTGAAAGGAAAATAATTTCACATGAAAATAAAAACCTTTTTAAAATTATTCAAGTTTCCTCTCCCTACCCTCATGTATTCCTTGAAATTTGGAGACATCACACATATCTTCTTAGAAAAAACAGGTGTTTTCCAGAACTGCTTGAGAATAGCATTCGTTTTGGTGGATAAATTCTATTACTTATAGGGGAATTTAATAGAATGTATGGACATTTGGTAAACCAATGAAACTGGACTTTTTCAGAATCATATTAGTAAAACATAAAATATGAACATTCTAATTTTCTGGGTAAAGTGATATGACAGAAAAGTGGACTGGATACCTTTAGTGACAAAGTGATTATTTTTGTAAGTAATTAAGACTATTTTCCACCCATCCGAACGTTTTTGAATGTGTCCCTTTTCTTTCCTAATCATTAAGGTGTCACTGTACTAAATGACAATTCAATGGTTTTTTTCCTAGTGATAAAAACTGGAGAAAGTGGAATGACAGTGTTCAGACTTCTAACCAAAGAGAATGGATGGGCATGGGTACAAGCAAATGCTCGCCTTGTGTACAAAAATGGAAGACCAGATTACATCATTGCCACACAAAGACCTCTTACGTAAGCACTATTGTTAAATGTGCATGTCAAATGTGTATGTTCACTCAGAGCATTGAACATAAGTGTGAGTCATATGCGTTATTCATGACCATTGACAATGAAACTGAATAATCATGTAGGGAGAATTGTTTACCTTTTAACATTCGGTGCCCTCTGAAGAGAGGAGACTTCTTATTATGTCTGAATTTGAGGAGTTTTGAAGCTCTTTTGATGTTGACAGTGATAGCTTATCTGGAGACCTGTGTACCTAATCAAATATCAACAATGATTAAAGCCTAAGCTTCCCAGGTGAAAAAATGTAAGCTTACAAAAATCATTAAACAGATATTCAATTGCTGTTTTCTCATTCCATGAGTACAGAATCCAAAACATAGGTGCTTCAAAAAACGGTGAAGTGACAAGAGTTAATTATAGAATATGGTAATGATGGATATATAGTTCTTGTCTGTCATCAACTTATTACGTTGATGTTTTGACCTATGTGCTACTTTGTAAAAGGGCTTCATCAGGACGTATAAGGAAGCATCCTCTAGCACAATGATTAGGGAAACCTCCTAATATTCAATAGTAAAACATCTGTTTAGATCCGCATCCCTGATCTCTAATGATCATAACTTATAACATAATCCTAGTTGCACTAGAGCAGGAAGCGCCCTATCAGTGTAAGGCCATCTGTCCAAACAGCAACATTTCTGTTTAGATCTGTATTCCTGATCGCTAATTTAGCATGTTTCCTGATGCCTGGAGCTATGTTTTGGATTCTGTTCTCATGGAATGTGCAAGTCCTGATTAAATACCTGTTTATTGCTTATGTTTAAACTTCCATTTCTTCCACCTAGGAATCTTAGGCTTTAAGCATCCTCCGAGGGAACCACTGTTTATTTCTTGATTGCCCAAGTAAAGTCAGTATTGTCTTGTCAGGCATGCATTGATGTATTTTCTGATAGCCTTGCATGTGTCCCTAAAGCTATCCTGTGGCAGATGGCAGTGAGACGGTTAAATATGTATGTTTCTATGAAAGGTGAGAAATGGGTACCAAAGCAGAAAAAGGAAAAACATAGATAACACCAGCGTATTACAATCCCAGTGAAGAGAAAATGTAGTGTAGAAAGAAAAGGAGATATCCAAGGTCAATGTTTGGAGGGCACCAACTGAAAGTGTTTTTAATCCCAATCAACTCAGACAGAGTGGTCAGAGAAGTAGAGTAAGGTCCTTGTGTGTACTAGTCATGAAATGTCTTGTCAGTTGACAGAAGACTGCAGAGTGGAATGATAGAAGATTGCAGTGTGGAATGACCGACAATACCAGGTCACAATTATGAAACTAGATAATAGGTGAACGTAATGGCTGAGGTGATGAAGTTGCTATGTGTCTGAGTACAAATATTTGACAGAAGGAGACTTGAATAGATTGTTAATGAACAGATACAGTGTGAACCACTTGAAAATAAGCCATTCCAGAGAAAAGTAGGAGCTGAGATATCAGAACTGGGAAGAGTAGAACGGATCAGTAAAGTGTATCTTTAAATGGGCTGGAACCTCTGCAAATTTGAAGCAATAGTTAAATAGAGAGGTTAGACTATGAAGGACCTTGAAGGTGAGAGTGAGAGATGTAATAGTTTATGAACTAAAGAGAGTAGATGGTGCTTAAGAAGTCTTAGCAGATATGATGATGGAAATTATTTCAGTGAGTCACATAGAGATGAGGTGCAATAGATTAGATGAGTAAATCTGGATACACTGGGGATGTTAGAATGTGTATCTGAAGCAGGCAATAGTGTGGCAACAGTTTCTCTTACATTGATTGTTTGTCAAGAGAAATGGAAAGCAAAATCATGTGCTCATTAAGGCGGGTTAATATCTGATATACATGGTGTGCAGAGTAGATTGTTCATCATGAATCAAGTGGTTTGGGTGAAAACAAAGAGGGCAACAACTTCTGGAACATTTTTCAAACCATAGATGGGTATTCTTTTACTGAGCTGCTCAATATTTTACATTCACATTTAATTTTTTTGAAATATAATAAAGCTTTTCTTTGTTTTCAAATAATGTGATCATATTGTCCATTCAAGCAGATTCGGTTTGGAACCAAACTCTGTATGATAGCCTTGTAGCCCGCCGTAGCGGGCTATACCGGCAAATAAAGGCCCGCTGCAGCGTTAAAGGCCCGAGCCGAAGGCGAGGGACTTTAACAAGGCTGCGGGACTTTAATAGCTGGTATAGCCCTGCTTAGAAGGGCTATAAGGTTATTAGAACATTCTGCCACTAGAGGGCAGAATGTTCTAATTAAAAGTAGACCAAGGTCTTATAAATATTTTGAGAACTTCTTTTCTTTCGCCTTTATATTTCTGAAGGTAGAATTGTGCAAAGAGTGATCAGCAGGTCTTTCACTCTCATATGTTTATACTTTTAGGGAAGAAGAAGGAGCAGAGCACTTAAGGAAAAGAAGTTTGCAGTTGCCCTTCATGTTTGCTACTGGCGAAGCAGTGTTGTACGAAGTGACGTTCCCTTTGGCTGGTTTGATGGATCCCTTGCAGATGAAGAGCAAAGGTAAAATGCCAAGAGGAGGGAGCTCAACCAAAACCCCTTCACACAATGAGTCTGTGGATCCAAGCTCACTTCTAGGAGCTATGCTAAGGCAAGATGAATCGGTCTACATCTGCCCTCCTGCACCAAAAACCTTCACCTTCGAGAATATTTTAAGTGAAGCAAAGGATGAACTAAGCAATATAATTTCCAGTGACTGGCAAGAAAATCTGGTGCCAGTAGGTACCAGTAATATTTTGAAGCAAGAACAAGTAGAGAGTCCAGACACATTGAACCCATCTCTTATACTGGATGGTACAGGAATGACTCCAGGAAACAAGGATAATGAACTCTACAACATCATGAGAAGCCTGGGCATTGATTATGAAGACTTGGAACTTCTTCAACAAGATGAGGCTTTCTTCAAAACTGAATGTGATTCTTCAGACATTGGAGATATTGATTTTGCTGATGAAATCCTCACATATGTGCAAGATTCTCTAAATAAGTGGTCAGACTGCATGTATTCGAGCAGCCTTCAGAAAAATCCTGCTGCAGATGGAATGAACAACAGAATGCCTCAAGTGGCAGAAACACAGCACCTTCCTCAGCAGTGCCAAAGGCAAACTATCCCCCCTCAGCTATATCACAAAATGAAACAAATGCAGGTTAATGGCATGTTTGCAAACTGGAACTCTGTCAGTGGGATGCCGTTTTCCTGCCACAAACAACATTCGGATCAATATGGCTTCTCACATGTGTACAAAATCAATTCAGATTTTCCTTACAAGTCGGAAATCACTAATCCCCCCTCTTCCTGCACACAGGACTTCATGCCATATCAGCAGCCAAGTAGCTTTGCTCCCACTTCACTGGCAGCTGAAGAAATGGATTTCCATGTTGGGGACATTGAAAGGTCAGACTGTCCTGTTATGCCCAGTTTTGAGGGTTGTACGAATTTCTTACCACAAAACTCTCAGAGTCAGCCATGCAGAGTAATCTCACAGCCAATGTTCGGGACAGTCCAGCCATGCTACGCAGGTGCTGTGTCAATGTATCCATGTATTCCAGAAACACAGCCATCTTGCATGAATCAGCCATCTTATGACCCTTTGATGGAAAGTCAGCAACCATTGTTAAATGAGGTAAATAGCACCATTCAAATATTTATTCTCTAAATGTTGCTAATTCCAGTAAACCTACATTTACATAATATGAGTTACATCACATCAAGGAGAGTTTAGCTCCCACGTGCTTACATGATGTTGGCTCATTAGTGCGTAACGGAGCGTTTTTTCACTAGTTTCAAATTTCGACTGTTGAAATGCAAATAATGTAGTGAAGTAAATTCCTATTTTTTTGATCCTAGATACCCCGCTTCTTGGTAAAGTCAATTACTGATTTTTAAGAAATTGCCTTTCGAGAATGCAAGAGAAAAGTTGTGGATACGAAATAACATAATTCGGGTGGAAAAACAGATTCTTAATAGCAGCTAATGCAAAACACAGATTTAGAAACTTAAAACCAGACACCTAAAGTAATTACCGGCAACTTTTCTACCTTTCAAATGTCTATGCTTGAGCCAATTCTTATCATTTGTATCACAGGAAATCACTTATCAACAAGGAAATCAATAGAAAGATGAATACTTCCTGCTGAAATATGGCATTCTCAAAGGAATTGCAATGTGGTCTACTTTAAGCTCAAAATTAAGAGGTATTTGTGGTGTATTGGTGGAGGGTGATAGTGACGAAGGTGGATCAGATCTGGTTAAGCTGAAACAATGGCCATACTTCTTTAGGGCTCCACACATGGGCTTCACTTCTTATCCCATACCCCGTCAGCATCATTATCATCCTTTGTATTTACAACTAACACATAAAACAAGGGCTCCTGGGCTCAAGATGGAGAGAGGATCTATCTCCTGGAATTGCAAGCCCTGTTGCGGAATATAGATGAATAAGATGTTGTAGCACATATCTTGAAGCACAAATCATTCACGTGTGGTCTTTGTTGTTGGTGGAAGGGCAGAGTCTTCTAGATGACAGTGGTGGGAAATGCACAGAGGCGTCATGGGTCTTAGACTCATCTGTGCGCCTGTTGGGGCAGCACCAACAACAAGTTCCCTGGAAAAAGTTTGCACACATCACAGCATGGAGGCGGTTTACTTAGGCAGCCTTGGAGCATGGCTACTGGAGGCAACATCTGCAACAAGAGCTGAGAGGAAAATAGGACACAGTGATTAATCAGGATTCAGAACGGAGCAACAGTGCTCCTGTTAAAACCAGGCGTTTGACAGTGAGCTCCTTAAATACAGTAATCAGAGCCAGATCAGAGGCTCACATGTTTTCTCTGTTAAGAATACAATACTGAGCTGTGAACTGAATTTTTCAAAGCAAAAGCTGTTGCCAGCAAAGTGCATAGGCCAGATATGTTAACTTGCGAGCCATGTGGGAAGACTGACCACATGCAACCCAAGTTACCAGACAAACAGAAAAGCCTTGAAGTATCTGTCACAGGAGAACAGCATGCTCCCGGTACCCATAATGTTAATAAAATCAAAGCAGGGTCTTTTCACTTAAATAGTGTAGAGAGGTAGGTAGGCTGTAGAGAACTAAGATTAGGTGGTGTTATTGAGTCTAAAATGACAGTGCATCATCTGTCTACTGATGTTTGAGAATCTGCAGCAGCTTTTCTCTACCAGATACAGAGGAAGATAACCTGATTTGACATCCTTGTTTCAGTTACTAACCTAAGAATTGTAGCATACGGCACATATGGTTGTTGAGAGGATTCAGATTTTTTTTACTGAGAATTTCCTTAACACTGAGGTCTGGGCGAAAGAGAGAATGCACAAGGAAGAACTCAAAAGGCTTTTAGAAATCCCACCTGAGTAAAGTATTGAAATAAATTGAGGAGACATTATTTATGCAACTGAAATATCACAAACTTAGATATTAATATCTACCTGAGGCTACTTAGTAGATAGTCATAACCATAGTGAAGAGGAGTATTAGAAGACATTCTTAAGGAGTTTGTGGTAGTAAATATTGAGGTATCTCTCTAGCACTCATACAAGTTCCTGGGAAGAAAAGATCTTGTAGATCACCTCAAGCGTTCCTCATTGGTAGTTTTGGAGGGGATTTAGGAAAATGCCCTTAGTGCTCATACGCATTTATTGTGCAGGAGCTCCCTTTTGTCACCTTACCATCCCATCATCTCTTTCAATCTCGCTTTGTAGCTGACAATTTTAGATTGATGCAATGTTTTTCACTGATATGTTTGATGGAGGAATTGATTAGTAATATTTGCAAGCTATCAGTTGGGTTGGGGGCATGTACAGGCCACAGAGGAGGCTTTACCGGTAGTACAGTTGTGTACGTGGAGTCTCTCTGGATTTATGTTGTGTGCTGTGTCTCTAAATTAAAGGATTCATTAAAGCATTTTTAAATTTAAACACCAACTTTTGAGTCACACTTTGCAGCAATTGATCTGTGGATTTCCAAAAGGTTCTTACCTGGCACAATTAATGTTAAATGTTATGGGTTGATAAAGTGATTCCTAGAGAGGTACAAATGGTAAGAGATGTAAACTCGTTAAAAAAGTTCAGAAATATGAATTTTGTTTGATACCTGTGGCCCTCCCCCTTTTATATAAATTATGTGATGTTGGGCAATTAATATTATGCCCTAGTGATTTACAGGCGATTTACATATTGGGGGTAAGGTTACTCCATTACCATAGTGATGGAGTACCCTTACCCCCAATATAATGGCCTGCCCTTCGAACTTATTTGTGGCTAGTGGCGGCTCCACGAGGGGGGGCAATGGGGCAGGGGAGGGGCATGGTGGGGGGTAGTAAACGCGGGCATACGGCCGAACGGAGTTGAGTAAATAAATAAATAAAACAAATTACCTTGTGCGCTGCATCACCGATTTAGTGTTGCAGTGCGTGTAATGTAATTCGTTTTATTTATTTATTTACTCAACACCGTTTGGCCAGATGGCGGGGTTTACTACCCCCCACCCTGCCCCTCCCCCGGCCCGCCGCACCACCCCGCAGCACTCCCTCAAGGAGCCGCCACTGTATGTGGGGGTCTACAGTTTGGCAAAGGAGGGGACTACTTCGAGAAGTGGCTGCAGGTCCGCCCGCCGATTTTAGATGGGCAGACATATAGCCATTTTTTACTGCCCATCACTGCCAGAAGAACCCTAGCGGTAAGGGTCAGTAAAAAACAAAGATGTCCCCCTAGCCAGGGCAAATAAGTCCTATGGCGAGGGATGCATTGTTTTTTTTTATTTTCAAAAAGAAAATCCCACTTCAAGATTTTCCTTCTAAAAATAAAAAAATAATAATTATGACGGACGTCTCCATCATGTTGACGGAGCCTTGCATCAAACTTAACAAAGCTGTGGCAGCCGTTTCTGGCAATGCTTAAGAAATGACTACCGGCTTGGCTGTTAGCAGTTGAGGCCTCAATCAGGGCGACAGAGTAGTTTACTCTTTTGCCCATGCCAATGTACAGATCGGCCCCATAGTTTCCCTGTAAGCCAAATTTTTTCGGAGTTTCTGCATGATGGTCAGATGACATCATATAGCTCTGCATAATTCAAGAAAATATATTGATTCATATTTAGATGATGCATAGGTCTGGACCGGAAATATGTTGGTGTCGTATACTTCAATTTGTTTGTCTAGCCATATACTGACACATGTAAAAATGGTGTGGCCCCTGCAAAATATATTACAAATGACATCAGAGACTTGTCATGCTGATGTTGTCGGTTTTAATTAAATTTTGGGGTCTGATATACTGCTAGTGCCTGGGCACTCAGTTTTAATGACTGTCAGGTTCTAACTTGCTAGCAAAGTCTGACCTCCAGTTTGAAGGTTCATACTTGCTGCAGGTGTTTCTGGCAGTCAGATGAAATGACAGTGCCATGCATGGATATTGTCAGTGTCAGGCTTTTAATGAATGCAGTATTCTGACCTATTGCTAGTGTGCACAAGCATTCGTTTTAACGTCAGTGTGTTTTTAGGTCTCGCCTGAGCCAGCGCTTTAGGGCTGCTCTGGCGAGAGTTTTTGTAAGTGGGTTTTGGAAGTGCAAACTAGTGGCTTTTTTTAGGCCTCCTGCTACAGTGCATGTGCGCCGGGCGTGCGCACCATTTGTCAGCCTGCGTGATCACTTTTGATGTTCTCAGTGAGCCGCGCGGCCACTAAGAACATCAAAGCGGCCGCGAAAGTGCACACCATTTGCCAGCCTGCATGCCTCTCTCCGCTTACCCCCCTCCCTTATCCCACTTCCTGCTTGTTTATTTTATTTTAACAGAACCCCCAGTAAAAAACAGTCCATGCCTCATTGCCATGTTGCGGCAGGTATGCGTCTCTCTCATATCTCTACCTCAGACAACACAAACCTGACAATTCTTCATAGCACACCGTTGTCCTTTACTCATGTATTGCCGAAATATTAGTTAGACTTACTACAGGTAACCCTCACAACCCAAATAAAATCGAGCTGCTCTTCGTTTTCAGTCGCTTCAGTATTTTCTATCTTAAACCTGGAAAGTTTAATGTGTGGAAACATCGCCATCTAGTGGAAGGTACAAAAAAACGATGCTAAAAAGGTCAAAATTCCTTCAAAGAAGTCCTGCCCGCTGAAACCCTGGCTGCTTCATGTGCTCATTAGTGTCACACCCTTTTCCCATCATGACTGAAGATACAGTGGCAGATGAGTAATTAGTTTTGTCCTTTTACAAAGCACAGAAAAGGTGCAGGGAACCTTCTGAGCACTTTGTAAATTGTGTAAAACTGCAATGAAATGTCATACTCCTACATCTAAAACTTACATCAATAAATCTTTCGAAATCAAGAGTAAAACTGTTTCTAAGCAATTATATTTACGGCCACTTGAACTACGCTATTCTGCGGCCACCGCGTTTTCCGCATAATTACTACTTTGACGCATTTTCCTCATAATCCATCATCTGCTACGTAATCTGCAGATTTTAACAAGAAAGATGTTTCTTGCCCAAAATGATCAAAAGTGAATAAAAAAATCGCAACACGCGTTCTCCAGCAGGGGAATGTTTTTCGCAAAAATTGACTGGCCGCTTAATAGTTGTGCATTGCTGTATTTGTTAAAATAGTGCATCAGACAATACAGGAAAGGGCTTTTTGGGTAGCGGCCTGAGAATCACTTATAGGCATGTTTCACAGTCAAAGCAAACAAGCATTTGCAATGCAATAGGTCTCGCATTTGCGAGAGTTTAAGCTATTGGCATTGTAAATGACAATGTCTTTTATTTATGTTTTATAAACAAAAACATAAATAAAAGGTCATTTACAATGCCAATAGCTCAAACTCGCATGAATGCGAGACCTATTGCATTGCAAATGCTTGTTTACCTTTGGGAAGTGTTTGGGGTTACGGGGAGGAACAGTTGAGTTGGTGCCTCCTGTGGACCGCAGGAGCATCAGACCATGTAGGAGGGCAATGAAGAAGGGATCTCCAACTGAGTGTGTTGGACTGACTGAAAGTGTTAAATAAATTAGACAGTCACTCTGAAAAAAATCAGTGCAGTTGAAGCTTTTGTATATATACCATGGGTTCACAGTACTTTTCACTCATTTTTCGGTGTATCATGGTAGCTATAACTATGTGCCAGTGCTTGTTTCACTATTCTTTTAACAAATATACAAGTAGTGGGATTCAGAATATCAGTGCTTAATTTGTAAAACAATAAGTCCTGGGGCCCAAAGTCGTACATCTGGGACTACGAATATTGGGGGGTGCTGAATAACAAAGCTGCATAGTTGTGATTCTGCCTAATGCCTCTTTTAATCATCACCTCCCTGCCCCATTATCTCACTCATGCTGGCTCTTTAGATGAGTGTTGGTAGCTCGCACGGGCAACCACTGCCTCATATTAAGCACTTAGAGAAGATGTCAACCTTCCCCTCATGCCATTTGCTGTTTATTGCTTCATTCAACCTCTTAAGGAGTTCTTTCTCTGCAACTCATAAGTCACAATTTTCCATCTGTGAAATGCAATCAGTCATCAAACTTTTTGTCACTTTCAAACCTAATGTCACAGATGCTTTCAAAAAGCAAAACAACCCTTTTCATACATTTTTCCATGGCTGCAGGCAATTTGAGCATTTTTCAGGACTCAAAAGTGTGAGTCTCCACCTTTGAAGGCTCCCTTATTGGTTTTTCTTTTTATGCCAATCAGGACAGCCTGACTCCAAGATGACTTACCTAAGTCATATAAGTGAAACAAGAAAAGCTGACATTTCTACTGCTTTTGGTCAAATACCTGTCCTGCCAAAGCGGTTTCCGTGCTTTATTGAGGTACCTTTCACTTTTTTTGTTTATGCTTGTGGCTTCTCCTTGTGTGGCATTGCAAATATTCCTGCTGACTTGGTGTGTTTCCTTTCCCTTGAGAACAGCCACCACACAGCACTATTTCCCATAAGTATGCACAGGTGAGAGAAGGTGCATCTTTGTAAGGAAGACCCACTATACACAGCTCCCCTGCATTGCTCGGGGTATCCTTCTCTGGCACCAGCACTGATCTTTTTCCTGATGCCTTTTTCTCTCAACTGTTTAGCTTTCATATAATCCTACCAAGAATGGCTCCTTGTGCACACACAACGGCTAGTAGCTTTTCTGCCAAGTAATTTCCTATGGTTTATAAGAAGCTTTTGCCCGAGGGATACAGTACCCCCTGTAGACTTCCACTTTGAGGTGGTAACGCAGTATGATTGCAATGTTTGCTTTCAGCACCAACAACAGAGGTGTCTTCTACATTTTTTTTGTGCTTGTGGCTGCTCCCTGTGGGTAGCACCACAACTACACCTGCTCCGTCGGTGTCTCTAATAACTTGAAAACACTGATGCAGCGCTCTTCCCTTCTGTATATTTGGGTGAGAAGATGTGTATCGCTGCTGTTTATAGCCACTCTTGTTCATGTGCCACTCATTCGATATCTCCCATTGGTGCAGTCTCTGATCTTCTAATATATTAAATATCTACCATTTAACGTAATAGAAAAACTATTTTCCCAGGATGGTGTCTGTGTGCAAAGGCAGCTACTGATGACTTTGGTGCTAAGACATTTCCTGAATTTCAGAAGCAGCTTTTGACTGAGCAGAACCTTTGACCCCTCTGTACTTGTTAGTTTTAATGCCCTTGGAATCTTTCTGTGTCTGTTTATGTACTTATTGCTCATTGCACCCAAAGACTGGAGCTCGCAGGGTTGGTGTTGAGTAGGGGTGAAGGGAACTCATGGAGTTTCACTCCTCAGAATTCTGCAGAGTTACATGAAAACTCTGTGAAATTCCGCAAAGTTCCACAAATGGGCGAAATTAGGCAAGCTGAGCTGTTCGCTCTGATTTTTAGTGCCAGGAGCTCATTCTGCACTGAAAAATCAGCACAAACTGCACACTGTGGCGAGCCAGACGACACTACTTCTCAAGTTGATTTCGCTGCTTCCTTTTGTCGTACTTTTGTGTACTTATTTATGCAAACAATAATCATTGTTTTCTGGTGTACACTATAGTCATTTGATTCTATAAGCCCTTGTTGATTCACTTATCCCTTGATCTCCTGCCATTGTTCTTCTGGGTAAGTTTTAGAGATGTCATCGTGTTGGTTGTTATTGTCAAGGCACTGTTTTGTAATCTAGTGAGATCTCGAGTGTTCTTGAATATTTTAATGGCTCAAATTTAGCTGTCAAGATTGGTCAGTGAGATATGTGTTAGCTGTTGATGAAAACTACTTTGAATTTCAAAAGAGACACACTTTATCCTTCTAAAATTAATCAGATGACTGCCATGAATCAGATAGTCGTAAAAGTTTTAAAAACTGTGATATTAAGTGCCACATAAATTATTATTTATCTTGTTTAATCATGTTTATTGCTGAATATCCTTTTAGGCAGCATATCTTGTAACAATATAACACCATGTCTTTGTTGTCTGTGGATTTCCACAATGTTTTGCAGAATAGCTAGTGCAATCTATCAATCAATTAATCCAAAATATCCAGTGTTTTATAAAAAACATAGCAAAGCTATATTTAATATTATGCTTATTAATGTATGTGTAACCTATTCCTCACCCTCTGAATACCAGGTTGCCAAAATATGGCACAGTCCACCTTAGTGAAGTAGTGTAGTGTAGTGTTTTAATATGTTTGCCCAGTGGCTGGGGCCTTTGCCAGCACTGTGCAGGAAAGCTGTACGCGATCAACACCAAGAGTTATCGAAAGATGCATATTCTGAATCCTCTCACTCCCATATGAAATACAGATACACACAGATGTGTGACTGTATACAGTGTCATCTTCAATGAGGCACTTGTTTTCATGAAATATTTAAACAAATATAATTGTATGTATTTATGTAGTACTGGTGAAAGTGCATATGGTACATACCAACTACTAAATTAAGATGCAATGGTGTTTTGTATGTATTTGACAAATGGACTCTTTCCTGAGGATGTACATGTTATGTTCCAGGCAAGCCTGAGGGCAATTTAATCAACAGTAAGATGGATGTAAGTAGCATTCCCAAAGGTCAAATGGTTGTGTCTATTATGGATTGAGAAAAGCAGGAAGTTCTGTAGTTGAGGCCAAGGGCTACGAAGGACCATTCGATCACCCAGAATAACTTAAAATATGGACTAAGCAACATGGTCATGTGTACTTTCCACAATACTTGACTGGGTTGATACAAGATTAATTATTCTCTCCAAAAAAAAGGGCGGTGCTATGGGGACTTTCAGTAACATTTGCATTATTTTTCTCCATTGCGTATAATACCACTATAAATAATGGATTTCATCATTCTTTTTTAATTTGAACCAATGTTATTGAAATTTTATGCATAATAAAAATTGCACGGTATATGTCAGCATGAGGTGGCAGTACAATGCCAGGGTAGTCCTATAAAGTGTTAATGTTACTGAGTAAAAATCTCAGACAAACAAAAGCGAATACAAATCAGCGTTAAAGAGACACCTAAATGAGGTACAATAATCTTAAAATCTTAAGATACAACATGTGAGCACCTCTGATGAACAATGAACATTATGCCCTCATCAGAATACACTGTGTCAAAGTAGGACAGGAAGGAAAGGCCACTTCAAGCGGAAACAATGAATAGAGAAAGAATAATGGAACAAGGGTGGGGGGATCCGTTGACGATGACAAGCCAGGTAGGCTCGATAGTACCATATGTGAGACATATACTATATGAGTGAAAGTACACTGGACAGCCCAAAGCACTATATGGATGTATGCTATTTACGGTTGTTTAGCTTTCTGCAGATAATGGTCAAAGGAATTCCAGAGGCGTCTTGCGCTGGATGTGTTATGTAGCTTGCTGTACATTATGTTATTTGCGCTTCTAGTGGAGCATAGCATATTCCACAATTTATTGAAAGGAACCTTGGTAGACGACTTCCATTCCGATAGTATAATTTTAACACCCAGTGGCACTATCAGCTCTATTAACAGTAGGTCATGTTTAGGAAGGTCAATGGTGTGTGTGTGGGCTGCAATTTCCAGTGTCACAGTCAAACAGGAGGTTGCAAACGGTCTCTTAAAAATATCTTCAATTGTCTGCTGTATTCTGAACCAGTGGGGTTGAACCACTTTACATGAGAGAAACATGTGCTCAAGTGAACCTGCATTCTCACAGCAGCACCAACAACTGTCTGTTGAAATGAGCCCCAATTTATACAGTTTGGACGGAGTCCTATATGTCTTGAGTATAGCCCAGAATCCAGATTGTGCGAGTGCCGGAGTAATTTTCTCCACAAAAGGAGATTGTCAGATTCTGTTCTATGTTGCATTCTTAAAGTGGGAGATATGTGCTGATGGAATACACGCTAGCCATTTCATTTTTAGGGTCTTGAGTAGGTGCTTTCTAGAAGGTTTGAACAATGTATACAGGTGTGATGCAGAGTTGCCTAATCTCCTTATGTTACCAAGTAGCCCTGAGAGGTCAAGGGAGTGAGGCCTCAGCAATTTCCTGATGGCGCTCTTAAGTCTCAAGATACTATAAAATGCTATGAGGAGAAGGTTATACTGTGCACTCAAGGAAGCAAAGGGAGCAGGGTTCAGGACAGTACCCAGATACCCAGTGATGTTTATGGCCTTGCTTGCCCACAAATCCCAAAATACAGTCTTCCCGTCTAAATTGATCTTGTGATTGTGCCATAAGGAGGCCAAAGTTGAGTCAGATAGGTGTTTACCCAAAAGCGTATCTATTCACAATAGAGCGGAGATTGCATCTGAAAGTATGAGTTGAGATTGAGGCTGTGGGAGTTTTGTTGGACCCCAAATGGAAAGTGTAGAGCTAAGAGGTGGAGGGTGAACTAACTAAAATTCAGTCTGAAGCCATAGGGGGGAATGATCATCTGCATCTCTGAACCACCATGAGCACTGAGCTGCCAAGAAGGCCTGTTGATATCTTGGAAATTCAGGCAGATTCAGACCACTCTCTGTCTTATTCAGCTTCTGCATAGCACCGGAAATCCTAGCGCTCTTACCTTCCAAAAGAAACTTATATATTTGCTTATACACAGATTTGAAGAAGGTAGTGGAGAGGTTGATAGGGAACATATTCGTAAGGAAGTTGACCAATGGCGCTATCATCATTTTAACCGTGTCTGCCCGACCCCACCACAAGATATATTTGGGTGACCATGTGTTTAGCAGATCTTTAATTTCGGACAATGTTTTGTTTTAATTAAACATGGCAGAGGTGTTCAGATCTTTACTGAACCAGATGCAAAAGTAATTAAGGGCCTCTGGCTGCCATTTCAGGCCAGAGACACACAGTGTTGATGAGGTGCAGTGGACATGTGATGAGAAGACCTTAGTCTTGGTTGTAACCTGAGACCCAAGAGAAACTCTCAATTTCTAACACAATGTGAGGGTTGGCCGTGTCTACTTTATCCGTGAATATTAATACATCAGCGGCATATTCAGGAGCTAGCTTCCTGCCTGAGTGGAAGTGCATGCCTTTGACATCATGATAGTGCTTGAGGGAGGAAAGGAGTGGCCCAATCACTAACAGAAACAAGAGTGGAGACAACGGGCAATCTTGTTGAGTGCCCTGGGCTAAAGTAAAGGATCCAGGGTCTCAAACGGGTCGATCGCGAGCTACTGGTAGCTTGCTGACAATCTGTCAGTAGCTCGCGGCTCGATGTCCACTTTTATACCCAGTCATTGTCATTTTGTATATTTTTAGGCCTTTTGAGCCTCTTATGTGTTCCTGTCGGCTGCCTCACGAACCAACTGCTCCCATTGGTTATTGAGCTTAGCTGGGGAGCTTTGGGACAAAGCGAGTGATCCTGGCCCGGCAGGAGCAGTGTTAAACTGCCCACAGGAAACCACAACACCTGCCATCTGCTGCCCAGCATCTCACTTTGATCATGCACGACTTGTGCGGCCTGAGCAGCAGCCCTAGAGGCACAACCAGCCTGCCGGCATAAGGTTTGTGGCAGAGAGAAACGTTTTGTTTAGAAAAAGATGGCTGTGTAATGCTTTATTCAGGGCATCAAATGCAAAAGATACTTTATTTTGTAGGAAAAAATCTGTCTGAAATGCTGTTTTAATTCAACATTACGTTAAAGCAGCGATATACAGGGATCTTTCATTTTTACGTAAAGCACATTGCAAGTTGTTCCTGCCCAAAACAGGAGACAGAAATATCATTTTACGGTTCTTTTCATTACATTTCAATGGAATAATGAGAGAAACGTAAAATTGAGTTCCTGACTCCGGTTTGTGCATAGGGGCAACTTGCAGGAGGTACTTTATTTAATATTTTTTTAAGAAACCCTTTAAAACGCTGCTTCAATGTAATTAAATAACGGGAGATATTTAAAATGAAGTGTTAATTTATTGGCACAATGAACATAAGGCTTAACACATCATTTTAAATGTATCACATTAAAATAAAATGTACCTCACTATTACAGTGCCTATATTTTCTGTTGTAAATACAGCCAATAAACAGGGAAAGCTGAGACATGACCCTAACAGTGAAAGATGAGACATGAACTAAGCTTAGCTGTATGACCCCTTCCTAGCACAAACACAAATTAGAAAATATTGCAAAACATGACACAAAAGTAATACAGAAATGCCATTTTTTGAAAATAATCACAACTTGTATTTCTCCGACATGTGGAACCACTCAATCAGAACATCAAATTATATCACTGCCTTAGAGGCTTTTTTAGAAGTGATAGTTTTTAAACATGAAACAGTCATGGACTCCCCCCATCCATGATGAAAATGCTATATTAATGAATTAAAAGGGAAGTTGTGTTCCATACATGTGGCATAGGATCTAACTACATGAAGCAACATGAAAGTTTTTGTATAGTGCACAGTGCACACCCTGAATTCAAGCATCTCAAGGTCTGATAAAGAAAAAGAAGGCAAGATCTGATAATAAAGAAAAAGAAGGCATGGTGTAACAAAATAATTTTATTACAGAATTTATATAGCATGTACTACCCCTTAGTGGGGCAATGAAGCTCTTACCTACATGGTCTGCAAGCTAGGTCATGTAAGCTATGTGGCTGGACTGATGTTGTCATTATTTTGTGTTCCTATAAGGCACATGTTTCAATGTCATGCGTGATGAAAACCAAGCTGCATTTACCATGTTAAGGGACATAGTGTGATGGATGACAAGACGTGCAGTCTGTTTTTCAGTATGCTGGTAGCTTTGCACAGCTCTGCAGAGCCCTATAATTTCTTACGATTGTAGTCTACTTAGCTGGTGACTGCAGAGCTCAGGATCAAACCATTTGTTGAAAAGGGAAGCCAGGAATAATTCCAGGTTTTCTGATTCCATGTTGTTCATTGCATACACTAAATGTGTATCGCTTTCTCCCTAGAGGCCCTTTAGTCAATGAAGTAGGGGGAGGGGTGACTCTGGGAACAATGCACGAGTTGTTCGGCCTTTAATAGCCAATGATAATTTTCCCTGATCAGAAGTAGCTCTCACCACAAAAAAGGTTGGAGACCCCTGATCTATATAGATGTCCGTTAACTCTAACTTTAACCATTGGACTTGGTTTTGTGGATGGGGGTTTTGCGGGGACTGGCTTAGGCTTATCAACCTCTGTTCATGGTGTGCTTTTAGCTGGCATCGGTTGGCCTTTTGTCCCATTCTGTTGCAATAGTAACATATTCTAAGGTCTGACTAGTGGCAACCTCCCTGACTTCTGGCGTTATAGTTAGGTTGAAACCCTCTTGTGTTTGGTGGTGGAGCCCCCTTCAAGACTGATACCATTTGCACGCTCGCGACAAACACGGCCTCCTTGAGGATGGTCTTTTTCAACTTGTTTTGAAATAACTTAGTGGTGTCTCTCTTGGTTTGTTCCTGTTTCTCCCTGTCCTTTTCTTGTTTCGTTTTGTAATAGTGTAATATTTGACCTTGTATCCCCCACCAGGGTTTGGTGTTCAACCCCACTATGCTGTCCAAACCGCTCTTCATCTCGGTGAGCAGCCCCTTTTTGTGGATATTATACAAGAATGCTACTTGCAAGCCCTTGTTGGTCCATGGCTGTCCATACTCTTGACCCTGTCATTCCCTTATTTTTTCCAGAAACTCTCCAGGTTTTATAGTTTCTGCCATTAACCCTCCTACATCATGGCGGGCCGGGAACATTTCCGTCAGGGCCGTCCATATATTGTGCTTGTACGAATTGAATGCATTCTCATCATGCTCGGTGTTTCTCAACGTGACTGCTTGGAATAAAGCTCAGGTGAACACCGTGTTAGTCTGCTCTCTGATGAGGTTGCTTAGCACACTCTTAACATCGCCTATCGCTAGATTTACTCCCGCTGTGTTCTTCTTAAAACATGGGGTCCATTTCCCCACTCCATCCAGCAACAGCAGTAGTTTAGTCCTGAGCCCTTCGTTATCCATCTGAGCCCAGGGCACATAGTTGGTCCCTGACCTGCCCTTCTGCAGTAGTGGGTACATTTTGGCTTAGAGGAGGTCCACTGGTTATTCCTTAACACAGCGTTCCCATCTTCTTAGACAACCCTGCATGTAGGGCAAGTTCCACTTGAGATCTCCCCCTCTGTGCTTGATGCTGTCTTCTGCAACAACCATGTCCTCTGGTCCGAAGGATCCCACCTCTGGCCAGGGTCCGTCCTTTCACTCGGTTCAGTGGGCTAGCTCTGCTCTCCTCATGTGCACGCAAAGTCACCATCCTACTTTTCCAATGTTTTCGTTGAGTTTGCACCAGGCTACCTTGGTCACTGATTTCCTAGTTAGCCCCTCTCCTACATTGACGATCCGGTGAGGCTCTGATCCTAGTCAGCAGCCCCTCCTCTAGTTCTGCCTCTGACTTTTCCATCAAATCGGTGCTCTGTACCTACCCCCGCTCTCCTCAGGAGGAGCCCATTATAAACAATGGGGTAACCCGATTAAGTCCTTAGACCTGGGTATTGATTGATACAGAGAACAATGATCCTTGACCAATAATTTAATAGGAACTTATTTTGTTTAACACGATAATCAGTTCAAACATTTCAGAGCTAGCAGATGTCAGCTCACAGTTTATATTCAACCATTTGGATTTGAAAAAATATAGAAGATGTGCAACAACCAATTTACAAAACAATTAATATTTATTCAATTGATAAAAGACACAACATGGTTCAGAAAAATGGAGAGGGTCGTAAAATGAAGAAAGGTTGTTCCAAGGGGAACGTGTAAAGGAGTGCTCAAGGGTGTCAAAAAATTCAAAGTATAGGGGGACATAGAGTTTTAAAGACTACAAAGAACTGATACTGAATAAACAGTTTGTTGTCACCTGGCCAATCAGAAGATAAAGTTTGGTAATTCACATCAAAAACCAGAATATATATTTTCTTGGTTGGAATGGGGGTGACAGGAAATTGTGGTCCAGGTACACATGAAGGGATTTCGTCAAACTTTATCTTGTGATTGGCCAGGCTACAACAAACTGTGTATCAATGACAGGTACCATGCATATGTAACCACGATCAGTGGCTGTGCAGACCCTGATAAATATGCCCAACCCCCCCAAGCGAGTATGAACTTAAGGTGGATAAGATGGCAAAGAAAGACTGTGCACCGGGATAGGTCAAACAGGTAAGTAGTTAGGGCAAGCATGTGTTGGCCACTGGAGGCTGAAAAGGCTTAAACATGTTGTGAGTGCACCAGGATGGGGAAAGGTGGTAAATTTCCGAGTGACAGTGACCCACACCTCAAATGGTCTGCTTATGTGTTGGCTCTAGGCCTCGGAACTACTGTGGATTCATTAGATTTACATCCGTTCAGGTAGCCACTCTAATCATCAAACCTGTGCTCTGCCAAACTGAATAGTGAGGTAATCATCACTGGAACGTCCCAGAAGGATTTGTTATGTGGGAGCGGGTCGTGCTTAGTGCAGGCACCTTTTACACTGTTTTGTGAATGCAGATTTTTGAAGTTGGTAATATGTGACAAAAATGTTTGTGTTCATATTTTGTGTGGCATTTCGTTTTGACAGTTATGTAATATTTCTGTTTTTGAGGATGCTGGGTTTTTGTGTTCTTTCATTGCAGTGTAATGTTGTTGTGATGTACTGTGGTAGTTAGGGTAGAGGGGAACAAGAAATTAGGCAAAGTATAGCTACATTTTGATTTTTGGGGGGAAATAAAGGAAAACAGGAACAGATAGAAAACCCACAACAGTAACAGATCAAACCAAGGTCAATAGGAGCAGACTCCCATTGACCTCGGTTTGATTTGTTCCTGTTGCGAGCACTAGTCCCAGCTACAAAAGTGGCACAGTGCTTTTAATTTTTTTAAACCCACTCAAGCACATAGAGGTATTCGTTTCTACTAATTACAACATTCTTCTCTCTAGGGGTGGAATGTTCTAATAGCCTTAGAGCCCTCTGTAGCAGGCTCGACCGGCCATTAAAGGCCCGCTCCCTTGTTAAAGGCCCTCACCTTTGGCTTTAATGTTGGAGCGGACTTTTAATGGCTGGCAGAGCCCCCTACTGCGGGCTCTAAGATTATAGTGGGCAGCCCCCACCACTATATTTATTTAAAAAATAGACCCTTGTGTCTAGTGGGCTTTCGGCACCCTCATGCCCCTCGGGTAGGCGGATTGGGGGTTATTACCCCTAACCGCCCTCCAGGGTGGGGGCAGAAAGACTGCTCTATTATGGAGGTGGGAGAGCACAAGCTCTTGCCCAAGGGGCTGCTTCCCTAAAGTTCCTGGTGTCTAGTGGGTGGATCTCTGCTTAGGGATTGCTCTCCTGTGGCGATCCCCGAACTGGGATCCACTGGGCCAAGATATTATACCTCCCCCACTCAGTGCTCGGGAGAGCTGAGATATGCCCCTGATCACTGATCAAGTTAAATTAACAGAAGCCCAAAGGCTCATTTTACTTTCACTTTAATGTAATGACGTCGGTGCGCCCTGCATGCTGATCATCATTACACTAAAACAAAACAAAAGACTCAGGCTGCTAGGGAAGTACTTCCCAAGTAGCCCAAGGTTAAAAAGCAATAAAGGACTCCCTCTAGTGCAGGGCATCAGAGGGACCTTTATGTGCCTCCCAAGTGTCAGCCAATGGCAGACAGGCTCACTGGGCAGGTATTGTGGGTGTTGGTCATTGGCCGACACCCGCATCTAAGGGGTTATTTTTCATGTTGCTTTGAGTATTTGAGTTATTGTACTGTGTTCTGTTGTTTTTCTTTGATATGCCAACAAATGCTGCTACATTTCCATCCAGACGCACCACATGCCTGTGACAAAAAGCCATTTACCACTGCCTACGGTGATAAAATAGTTCTATTTCAGCTCTGCAGCTCTATAAGACACCAGTCAGATTAAACCTGTGGCAGCGACTGTGTCTCAAAATCAGCACTTTATGTGATATAGCCCTGTTTATCTTACCGGGTTTTAATATGTTACTTTCATTGCCATCCAGGCTGGATGTTTGCCTGTTCATCAGACTTTAGTTTATGCATATTAGCTGTCATCCAGTTTTTGGATGGAAAGAAACATTTGTTTGTCTTCTAGAAGAATCACTTGGACTTCCTTTTGTCACATGGAGGCATTAGGCCCAGTTAAGAAATGCCATTTTTACATGCACACGTTCTTAAGATGCCTTGCTCCCTAAACACGTTGACATTTGACACACATTCATTTGCATGCGTATATGGGATAATATTCTTCAAACTCAGGTTCGCTTACAATACCACTTCGTAGACACTCTGTCAGAACACTTTGAACAGTCTTACAAGGGTTTGACTTGTTTGAAGACACTGTTGATTTGAAATCCATTTGGGTAACTTATGATTGTCATCTTCAGAGAAACAAGGCTTTATTTAGAGCATGCCTTATACCACAATAAAGGATTTTTCTGAACAAAACTGTGCTGCAAACATCTTGTCCGGGCCTGGACAAGATAAAACATTTAAACTCTCCAAACATTCCAACATTTGCACGATTTGCAAACTGGCAACAATTCACAAATTATACGGATGAAACATTAGACACCCTGCTTCGCAATGGCTCATACAATTCTGCACGTACCAATCAGAAAAAATAGTTAGTGTGGCTGTTAGACACTAACGGATGTCAGGCTTACTATCTGGGTGACACCTATGGGTTTAGTATCAGTAGGCTCAGGGGTTGTAATAATTTACAATGTTGGAAAGTTATGCCTAGATTGGCTAAAAAACTCAACATTGTCTCATGTAAAACAACACTTGTCCCTTCTTTCTGATGACATGGGATTACAGGACTTTTTACTCAGTCCTAGAAGACCATGTCGAAAGCGCTTTCTGTATGCAATATACAATGAAGTGTGGAAGATACCGCAGCAGGAAGCTTTGAGAGATAAGGCAACATTAACTGGGCTAATTTAGAAAGAGCTCTTGCAGTAGCAGATAATGGTATGACTACTCTATTTACCAGGATTGACTCTCTGGATAACATAGTGTCTTCTGCAATTGTTATCATACAGAGTGACTTGTCTTCTGCACAAAATGGGTTGTCGCAGCTTATAGCTATAATGTTACTGAGTTAGATTGTGCAGATGATCCGGTCTGGTCGCGTTCTGTGGAAACACCTAAATGCCACTAGCTTGATTTTGCCATATAACCTCACAAAAGAACAGACAGTCATGGCAAAAAAGGATGCATCATATACCATATTGCACATAGAAAAGCTAGAGAAACTACTATTCCTTTTTGCTGAAACACCTTCAGTATATTGGATAATCCACTGATTCATTTCTCTGCCAGTTTCGGCATTTCACATCCAATACTGCTTGCAGCACGATCAAGTGGGAAAATAAGAGATGCTAGGAGAAGGGTATGTACACAAATCATGGATCTTACCTTTCAGATACTGATGTTGGAATAGGGAGATTTTGGTTTTTCTTAGTGGGACTGACTGTGAGAGTGCCTTGGGATATTCCTTAGTTTGCAGGCATGTTGCATGTCTACGGCAAACTTGTTATGCTGCTTGAAAGGTTCCTCAGCTGGTGTGATCCGTCCAGCTTTCAGATTACTCTTGAATTGAAGTTAGTTGATGCTGAATGATCAAGGCTGCTGTGGAATGAGACAAGGCATTGACTATCTATTAACGGTCTCTGTGATTGTGACTGTAAGGATACAAGTAATGTTTCCACCAGCCAGCACAGTTAAGGATGCAATGCTTTGCCCTTTGATGAAGCTTACAAATGTGTGCTTTAACGCTTTAAACAGACAGAGAACCTTATTGTTCCAGAAAGATGTGGCCTTAACATCTGAAAGGGAGACATTTGATGTTCAAGTTGCAAGGTCTTCTTCTGAGATACAGTCGCTACTCTGCACTAATTTCTCACACCATTTTGGGGAGCTTGTGCGCCGCATTTTTAACATGTCTAATACAGCAGGAGTGTCCCACTTCTTTAAGACAATTGGCTCTGGGTTGGTTTGCACCTTACACAAAGTCTTCGGAGTTATTCCATCATTCATACACTCCATACTTGGCAGCATTTTTGGAGGATTACCGCTTGTCCTGTGCCTAGGTGTTGGCACTGTGCTTTTATTTTTTCTGCTCAACAAAGGATGTCCCATCATAAGGCTAAATGGGAATAGCACTACCACACTTGCTCCTGTGTCGAGAACATATTATACAGTGCTTTGGTGCACCCTTGCATCAGGAATTGAACGACCATTGTTTCTTATCATTTTGGTTGTCTGGCTACACTGCGTGCAGCCCATTTTCCACTGCCTGTTGTGCACCTTTGAGCGTGCCCTGGACATATGCTTGGAATTGCAACTGCTTGAATATATAGACATTGCCCAACTGGTGGACCCCCTAACCGCTCTCTTGTCATTGCTCCTGAATGCATATTATGAGCCCTCCTGGGAGGCTTCAGCTCTTGGTTTTTCTGGATCCTGGCTCGCCTTCTACGTAATCTGCACTGGCTGTTCCTCCCTTGGCGGACTCTGAGGAGGATGGACTGAAACATCTTTCCTGTATAGACTTTATGTGTTTGGTGCCGCTGGGAACTTCGTATGCCGTTGCTGGGAACAGCAATCTTGCATCCCCTCCTTGAAACACATAAACAATCTGGCAATTTCGAGGATTGGTACATTTTTTTAATTCAAACTTGCTTTTAACATCCCAAATTGTTTTACGGTTTTTATGTTTTTACATATAGGTTTAACATAGTATCTAGATACCCTTGTTTAAATTGGCTCACGTCCAAGGAGTGGGTGTCAAGTGGAGGTATTAGGCCCGGTTAAAAAATGCCATTTTTACATACGTTCTTAAGTTGCCTTCTCTCCATAAACATGGGGACATTTGACACACATTCATTTGTGTGCACATTTTGGATAATATTCTTCAAACTCAGTTTTGCTTACAGTGCCACTTCATAGCACTCCATCAGAACACCTTGAACATTCTGTGCAAGGACTAAGTTCAGCGTGAAAGATGTTATTTGTTTTTGCCCGCTCTGCAATAGAGCTATCCCAATAGTATATATGACATTAAGCCTTTGTTTAGACAGAGAAGCATTTCACTGGCACTGAGACTTCAATCCGTTCAGGAAATCCAGCTTAGCTGATTCGTGTTTGCTTCATGCAAGAGATGCCGTCTGGCTCTACACCAAGATGGGCAGCTTCATGACACTAACACTCAGGTAACAGGGAGTTAGATCAACCTACAGAGATTTGGCAGATTCACTCACACTAGACATGATAAGGTAGGATGCTCTAGGTAGGATTACAGCATATTGAAGTACTTGCATGCAAGCATATATTTTCTGTAATAAGCAAGATGGTTGAACTGTTCATCTTTTACACCATTATCATAATGTTAATCACATTATTAAGTTTCCTTCTATTGATTATTGCAGTATCATACTTAAGAATATCAATACTTTAATAAATATTGAAACACTTTACTGTGTATTTCCTGTGTGTCTCTTTAGGTATGCATAAATAAGCAAAAGGGTTTCCAGATCTGTTACCTCAGTTTCCTTGGGGAGTCAGGGTTGTCATGTGCTGAGGTTGCACAGTACATTTGTTATCCTGTCAAGTTAGGGGTACAGATGGTGCACTGCCAGCTAGCAGGACTTCGGCCAACATGTCCAGATTGTGTGCAGGAAATCAGTCTTGCACAGTTCTGATGGTTATGTTGTCCAACAAACGCTCAGTTTTACTTGAGAAAGTATAAGCTGGACAATACTTTAATGATCAACAGATTACGAGCAAGATGGAATTAACATTTCGGGGAAATTATTGCCTTCTGTTCCCCCAGTAGTACTTACCCCAAAAGGCTGATAGCTGTCAGGTGGATGCCTTCACTTCTTTTTGTGTCTGTGTTATGGGTACTTTCTATGGAAATTCCCCTCAGCAGCCTCCTGTTGAAGCATCAAGGCAAAGACAGTGTCTGCTGTGGAGAGGAGCGATACCCAAAGTAAGGGAACCACTTTGAACCATTTCCAGAATAGTGCATGAGGAATCAACAATCTGCGCCTGGAGGACTGAACCAGATGCAAATGTTTCCAGGATTTCTCGCTGCCCATTGAAGCTTACACTTTTCAGAGTGGCAAGGAAACTTTTGAGACCAGTCTCTCAGAGGGGGACATCACCATATGTTTGCAACTACTTGCCTGAGGGAAGCCAAGTGTCTGCCTTTGAAAAGAATCTCTCTAGATTGCTGAGTAACAGGAGTAGTGAGAATCCCTGTAGGAGGAAATCTGCCCAGAGCAGAAGACCATCTTGAGCAGACTGGTAAAGGTGATGCCCAAAAGAATCGGACTAAAACTTTACACACACTTTTGTAAATCACACCTATGTTTCGCTGCCTGTAGATGAGGAGTGTCCTGCCACGATGGTGTGTGCCCCCAGCTATCTTCACAGGCCTGAAATGTTCTCAGCTCCCTCCAAGATCCAAGAACAATCGGAATCATGGACTCACCAGAGGGACAGCCCAGGATTCCACCCTGATGCTGAAGTGGATCCGCTTCATCCCTAGGGCCGAAGGTGTGCTTCACTGAAAAGAATGTGTGACCGCATTCCCTTGGTAAACCCCAGGCCTATTGGACATCAGTGATATGTGACTAGAATGATGAATCAGCCATTGCTGCCCCAATGAACTCCTGTACATGTTATGGTACTTTAAGCATACCCTGTGGCATTTACCCTCCCTCCCTTCCCCCGGAGTCATGTGACAGAGGCTCTGGGGAGCAGGCTCTTGGGACCAGCCCTAGTCCCCATACAAACTCCTTTGAATTTGCCTGTGGACGTGTAGGTTAGCGCTCTTCACCTGTCATTTGGTGGTTTGGGCCAGAACTGCATCAAAGGCTGCTGCCAATTTCTAAGCACAATTGTAACATTTGTAACCTTGCCTCTTGTGTCAAGAAAGAGGCAGGGCCTAATGCACTGAACCACAACAGCAGCGACCTTAAGACTGAAGTCCTGCCAGAACATGCAAGCAAGTATACAGGTACCAGCATTATTTGAGGGTACAGTGGTCCTCTATAGACCTAGTTTTGGTTCTCAAACTATAATGGGGTTCAAGCACAAGAGATGGACCTAAGGATCGTGGATAAAGTAATCCCTTTGTATCCTCTGCTATGAGCATGCACCTGGGAATTTCTTTCCGAGTATGATTATATATGCCTTTTCCTGTAGCACCTTAGTTATAACCAGTGTTCCTTGCACCTATGCCTTTTGTGTGTTATTGCATAAATGGTGTATTGAAGTACTTTTCCTTTTCCTAAGAGCCATTTTGTTGAATGTTAAATTTGAACCTCACACCAGCTCATCGAGTAAGCCTCGGACTGGAAGCCTCCCTACCCCTATGGCCAAATGTTAAATGGGTTTACTGATGCTCATTTATCTGTGGTCATAATAGTTTATTTTCCAAGATATGGACAGGCCCAGTAACTGGTGTGTGCTATGGACCCCGAGATGGGTTCTAACACAAGCTTTGAATGCTAAATCAGTGACATCCTAGATGCTCTTGTTTAGCATTGACACTGCAGCAGTACCATTGTTTACAATGCATACTTTATTCATCCATCATAATTCGTAGTAAGGTCACTCTGAGTCAGTTGAATTTGATAATGTTTATTCCAACAATTTTAAAGCAGAGAAACACCAAACTGTGTTTAAGCTCACTTGTATCACCTAATGCTATGACTACCAGCTGACAACCTAGTGGCTACTGATTCTGTAACAGATATCTTTAAGAGATCAACTTCGGAAATGTTGCCTTATGGGGTATGTTTGCAACAATGCATGCTGCATCATGACTAACCTTGTACATTTTCCCTGAAAGGAATGCTTTATAAAGCAGTTAATGAATGTTACGCCTCATAGGGGCTAGAAGAACTCCCTCATCTGCCAATATTGTAAGGATCATGCCAAGATGTCGAATAAATTCCTTATATATTACACCTGATAGAAGAGACCTTGATGGTCTTTGAATTCTGTCTTCAAGGCATGTTTTTTTGAAAGTTACAACTCCTGTGGTCTATGATGTATTACTATTAAAAGAGGTTTCAAACACATTATTAAAAGCTAAAAAGTTGTTCTGATGTTATTTTCACTCATTCTATTTTAATATTCTTCCTCATATTTAACTTTAAGAAGAAATATAATAATACTACTTTAAGTCCATGTGCATATATATATTATCTGTAGAACGACAGTTCCGAAAGGGGCCAGTAACCTATATACGTTCTGATGGTGTACTTTTTTTCTTTCAGTTCCAAAATGGTTTCAGTGGAGGAAATATCATCAATTCATATCCGACTCCATTAAACATTGTAAATAGCACGCAAAGTACGGCACCTTTTCAGCCTGCGCCTCATCGAACAGAGCCCCGAACGTATCCAGATCTGGCATCCAGTGGATTTATGTAAACAGATGTGACGTGATGTGTAAGATCACATGGAATTTTGAGTGTTACTCTGTTGGCTGTTGAAGGATGGTGTGAAGTTTAGACTGTGAATTTGGAAAGTCCTCCTAAAGCAAGACTTTATATGGAATTTGAGTCTTATTGCACTAAATCCAATAAGGAATCTATCCAAAGCTCTTTTGAAGGGCAGTGAGGCAATTATATATTTTTAGGGAGAGAACACTCTTTTTTCCTGAAATACAAGTGCATATTATATTTTCAGTACTACAGAACATTGGCTTTTTAACAACAAAATATCCATAATTTGTAAGTACTGAGCAGTAATCATAGTATAAGGCAAATACTTTGTTTTAGTTGGAAAACAAATTTGCACTCTTTCGGAAGCCTTAATTGTAACTGTGTGTAAAGTGCTAATGTTTTCTCTACCAGTGCAATTTCACTGCAAGTGAAGTAAAATCAGGTTCATAGCTGATGAAAACCAAAAGCACTTATTAGAGGACATCGGACATCTGCTTTTTGTAAGTTTGATGTGTTCTGTTGTTTTTGTCTGTGTTTTTGTACACATCCATCACATCTTTGCAGTATATTACTTTTATGCAAAGAAGTGTGTGCTTTGCACTTTTTGTAAAATAAACCAGTGCGGTCCTTTTATCAACAGCAAAAAGTGCCTATCAGACAATAGCAGGTGACAACAGCACACACAATTCTCTACTTCTGAAACATGTTCTGAGGCACGTGCATATTAATATTAATATTCCTGTTTTCGTACAGGTATGCTGTATATTGCACCTTAGTCATTGAACATTTCCAGCTCACGCTAGACTGCAGCCCACACTTCAACTTGATGCTTGGAACCAAAGCCAGCTATTTGCATGCAGGAAGTTGTTCAGTGACCAATAGTAATATTCTAAATGAATTAATAAAAGTGTCACATGTTTCTTCATGGACATTCAATGTAAATTACGCTACAATTTAATAGATAATAAATTTCTATACAACCTAAGTACATTTCCAATCAACGCACAGATGTTACAGAAGCCTTATTAACTCGATGGCTATTGTGTAAAATACTTGTAGTAATTAAGATGGCACAACACATACATGCAGGCTGTAGCTTTTCTGTACAGTGGTTCACTTATGTTTTTAGTATAGATACTGAAAATTAATGCCACAAAATGCTAATGCATGTTAGATGGACTACTGTTGGACGTGAAACAGGGTCAACATAAATATTATTTTGATTATGTGACACAAGGCCTTTATGCTTGCAAATTAAGTAGTGCTTGCTACAGTTATTTTGTAGCTCACATGTGGTCCTGACTTTCCATTCCTTCAGCCCTTCTTTTAACCAATATCATGTTTAAAATTAGACTTGTAGTTGCCACTTTTACCACTAGATACTTTAGGTTCCCCAATGAAAAGCAGTGGTAGTTCATAACTCAAAACTGGCTGAAGTTGTGACACATGCCAAGTACCCACATGTCAGTTATATTAAATGTTGACAATCTGTGCCTTATTGTGCGTTCATGTTTTTGAAGTTTCACTTTCTATGCAACCTTAATGTGTCATTATCTTGTTGTTTATGAAAGTTGCATATAAATACAAGGATATTTGTCTTGGTAGATAGCTGTGAGTCAGTGTTGTAATTGTGCTCTGTTGGGCAGCTTAGCAGAACCTGAAAATGTCCCACTGCAGGATTTTTTTAACAATTTCAAAAGTGAATAATTGTGTTTGCGCTTTAGCTCTCTTTCAAGCAATAGACATACCTTATGTATATATAATACTACATATTGTATATCTCTAAAACCCAATCATTTTCATCCAAGAGGCTGGTCCGACTCGCAAAATTATATGGTTTTGTGTGAAAACAAAATGTAAAATTTGAATGTGTCTTTACAGATTTGACATGAAGAGCCATCTCATTAGATGAGAAACTTTGTATTTTTTTAACTGAAGGTATGGTTACATTTGTAAAAGATTATTGATGTGTGAGGCAAAAAATATTTGAGATGAATAATATTAAATATATGTACTTGTAAAGTAAATGCATCTTTGTTTGAGTGCTGTATAGTTCATAAATGCGAACAAAAGTGGCGTATCTTGTACATTTACTACATGAAATTATCTTTTAAATGATGTCTCAAGATATTTTGGGGTATGGAGAAATACAGCACTTTAATATTGATTCATGTTCTTTGTAATGATAAAAGAAAGCATACTTTAAAAAAAAAATCATATTTCTGCAAGGCGCCATTCCTACTATGTAGATGGGTGACAGTCTGAACTAATATCAAATAATGGAAGTAATGAAAAAAATGTACTTATTTTTTTTAATGTTTTCTTTTTTTCTTAAGTAATTTTTTTTCCGCCAAAACATATGTCGTACAATAAATTAATATTCTATGCACAGTTGAATGTAAGAGGAAAAAGATGAAAACACAAGATATACCTCTTTTGTACAATAGGACATTGTCAGCAAACACCAGATAATATTCATAGCAAAGAAGGCATAGGACTGAGTTTGGAAAAGGTGGGAGTACTGGCAGGAATAAGGCAACCTCTATTTTGAGATCTTTTATAGGCCCGGGTGGAATTTTTAATTCTGCTTGCGAAATTGGAGGAATTTGGTGACTCCACGTTATCTCTTGGAACATGGAGTTCTGGTCAATTTCCACCATATGGTGATCACCATTGTGGCAGAATTTCTTTCCTCTTTGAGCAAAGCAATGATAATGGAAACATTGCGAGGCTGCAGCCAGTGAGCAAGCGAGATTTGGCTGTCCCAGCGGGGTTTCTGCCGGCTAGGAAGCCTTCCAGCATGTTTTTCTAAAGCCGATGGTCACGAGCGTGCATGGTCAGAGGGTTTCATCTGGAGTAGATTTTCCACTTGAGAAGCAGCAAAATAAACTCAAATTACTTTTTCGAGTAGATATTTTACTAACAGCCCTAAATTGCAGTACGGTCACCAGGGCACGCATTTTCTGCCTGTTGGAAATTCCACGTGTTCTGCCCACCCATACTTTCTGCAACCAAATGAAATCAAACGCAAATCTGAAATTAATTGTCTTGTGAATTATTATTATTATTTTTTTTAAATAGGCTTAGTCCAGGATAATATTTGCATTGTCTAATTTCCTTCGATTTCATAGCAGTCTAGCCAAATATTTCCACTCTCTGAAGGCTGATTTGACTCTGGATAATTCTGTCTTCATTATGGGCAAATCAGGCTACCACAAACTCATTCCAAAAGCATTTATCCCTGCACTCAGGAAGTGCACCAAAAGACACAAAATATGTCTCTACTAGCCAAATTTGTTTCCCAATCATAGGGGTCTCTGACTCAGATGACCATATGGCCATCTCACAAGCTAAATTGGCCACATCACTTTAAGTAGGAGCTAATATTTTGGAGGACGATGAGTTTGCATATTTGTCTTAGGGTGAGGAGCTGTGAAATGTGTTTTTTACTTTGTTTTGCATAATGTGTGTAGCTTTGATTACATTGACATTCACATTACCTTTTCTATTTTCCTGCCCATTATCTTCCCTACCTGTTTACTTAAGAAGCATGATACTCCAGGGACTCATAGTATACCTTCACCCTACATTGAAGAAACAGTTTTCTCCCAATTCACCTCCAGTTCGCTAATGGAAACAGGCATGGGAAGAGATCTGCCGACTTAGCAAGACTTCTTTATCCAAGGGAATTGCTTCCTAAATCGAATTGGTAAAATCATGTACAATCCTTCTCTGCAGCAAAACAATGCTTCAGAGGGGAATTTAATCAGTTATCAGCTGTAACTTTAATAAGTGGATCAGATAAACATGATACCCACCAAAAGGATACATTTCTAACTTCAAGGGGAGGCTGTTTTAAAAGTCCCTAACTAATTAAAAGAATGTGCCCCATAAATAACATTTTTCAGAGTGTAACAGCTATAGCCCTTATCTGGAGTCTAATATTGTAAGATTTTTCTACTAGAAGAATTGTCTTCATTATGGTCTTTCATTACATTTATACAACAAGGAAAAAGGAGAAGACATAATCACACTTAGTATGTCTCAATCTGAGCAATGAAAGTTCAAAGTATTCTATTTTGTCATCCAAAACTCACAAATAAAATCCGTTCAATCTAATTCAGTCCATCAGGAATCATGTATTTTTGTTCAAGTCCAATTTTATTGATTCCTTTACCAAAAAGTCAATCAGCCCATCCAATGCGTTTCATTCAATCGGACATCATCAAGTTTGGTATATATATGTGCCAAATATCCCACCATAGTACCAAATTTCTCCCATATCCAGAATCATAAGGAAAATTGTCTTAATTTAAGGTGGTTTAGTACCCCCAGTTGAATATTCATTGTTCGTAAAGTGGCACCAAACATGGGAAATCAGTCTTTCGTTACATTTTGACACCCTAATTCTTGTGTTACACATTGAACAACTTGTATGCATAGGGACCATTCTTGTCATTAGCTAGTTACCGCTAACATACCATTGAGTGTACTTTAAATATATATAACATTTGTAATCAATTTGACTACCGAGGAATTAAATGAAATGTGGCTCTGTGGTGTATACCTCTGCAGTTGATACCCTATAAACGTTAGAGATGTTGATTAAATATTAAGATTGTAATCAAAGTGCGACTAATCTGCAACTGTCTGTTGAAGAAAAACATTTCTCCTTTCCTTAAAATCATTATGTATTATTGATATATCCCTCTGTCCTTGGTGGATGACTGGAGTCTCCTTTTATAAGTTATAGTTCAGATATGACACCCAGATACACTGCATTTCTCCTCCAAGCAAGCATCAGATGTCGCCAGATACACTGCAATTCTCCTCCGAGCAAGCATCAGATGTCTGAACGTCAGGATCTCACCATCCTCTGCAAGTCTATATGGTCAGCTAAAAAGAGAAACTGATAACTGGAAATGTTCTTTTTCCTTAACCAAATTTGAAAGACATTGTTCTGAACTCAGGAGGGGTTTGTTACCTTTGCATACCACTTCAATTTAGAAGCAAATCATATCCACAACACAGACAGTGGACAGCTTTCTGTGCTTGTAGATGTGTGTCCCTTTGGATTCTCGTATGCTGGATGAAAAAAATCAGTTGTAATCTCTTATGGTTGCTTAAATTGACATTTATTTATTTTTTAAACCAAAATTAATTAAGGTCAACACACTTACATTAAATGGACATGGAGTTCACAGCCATTTAATTCATCCAGTGAAATTCAATGCTCATGATATCTGCTTTCAATATTTTGATCATTTGCCACACAGAATGGAGTACCAATCAGCAACTGATTTCTTTATATTTGAGGAGTGTTTTGATGTGCATTAACAAACACCAGCAGCGCTTTTCTGCACATTTGAAGAATATTTTCTGTGGCAGGTTATCTGTAGTGACAAATGATAACGATATGACTGACCAATTTGCAGTTCTCAGTATCCAGTTGGTCATGAACCTCGCTTGTAGGGATGTTGTGTCCTTATGCAGGATGAATAATGACATAGAGAACATATCCCATTTTAAAAGTGTTAACCTCAAACCATCATAAGGATGAATGGTTTGAAATTAGCTGTTTGGCTCGTGTATGCCTTGACAATTCACACACTTTGGTCAAAGATGGGCATATTTCTACACAATACCCTCTCGCAATATCTCACACTCATATTTACTTTGAAAATGTGTCACATTCTTCAAGAAAAAAATGTCTTTTGGTCTGAAATGTTGTGATTGAAAGTCGCTTAAATAATAGCTCTTACTCGGGTTATATCCTTTTTTGAGAACTTTATGCAACTTTCATTAGAAAAAAAGGTCTGTTATAATGTTTATTATTTCCTTCTAAAGATTATTTCAGATTTCTTCATAAATTAGGAGATTATTGTTGCAGCCCTCTTTCCTCTCCCTTCTTACATCTGTGACCCTTGCATATCTTATAAGTGAAAATAACTTATGATTTCATTTTACCTATTGAGTATTGTTCTAGACAAACTTGTAATAATTCAATCATTCGCGGCATAATTTCTGGCAACCTTTTAGCCCATTGCACACATTGGCACGCCTAAAAGATAGTGTATATGCTATTTGTTTCAGAGGCAATGCACATGCCTTCCTCTATAGAGAAATTCTCCTACAAAGATAGTATGTATGGGAATAACAGGAACTGTAACTATTTCAGTTTGCAAAGTAGTTTCTCACATTGGCCTTGGCTGACATCTTCCATTCTCCACATATATAGCAATCAGTGAAACCATGGGCAAGGCGTATACATTTATAATTACCAATACAAGCCTAACAACATTGGTCAACTCTGTAGGTTATATTATCGTACATGGTAGCAGTGAATATGAGGGGCAAAGGGGCATCTAGCCTGCTGAGTAAATATCTGGGGCCCTCTGGTTTGTCCATGTTAAAACAGTAGCTGTTTTCATTCTTCTGTACGGAATGGTGTTATTCTAAGTATTCAGTGAAATGAGGAATCCTTGGGGGGAGAGGTGTCAGACATAGGGACTGATTTAAAGTTTCGCAGATGGAGTAGTGTCCGTCAGAATGACAGCGGTTACAACCTCTGCCATCTCGAGGGTACTCCACCTGCCAAATTCATCAGCCGGCCCTGTGGTCAACTCAGTCCTTTGAAAGAAACCACTGCCACAGCAGTTCCTTTCAATGTACTAAATGTTTGGTAGACAGCTGCTGTCAGTTTTGATGGCCGAACACCAAACTATTGACAAAGTGGAAGTTTGATTTTGGGAGGGAAAAAACTAATATCCCCACAACTTGGAAAGTTTCTACCTGGGTTTGGGGGTAATTCTTGTTTTTTTCCCATACCTCACTGCCAGGTTTTTCATGAAAGTGACAGTAAAAAAAAGGCAATACAGTGCACATCCTAACTACAGCAGAAAGTCTTCCTCTGACGCCCCCTACTCTGTCTGGCCATCAGAGGAAATATTCTGTTGACGGAGCCATTAGGGGCTCCATTGATGGAATATGCAAGGTCTGACGATCTCTAAATGAGGAGGACAGACTGAGGGTTTGGCAGGCTGGGTACGCCTTCATATTTATGACTGAGTACCTTGTCTGACAAACTTTTAAGTCGGTCCCATAGTGTGTTGTGTGCATTTTTATTTTTATTGTACGAAATAAAACTTCCTTTTACAAAATGACTGAATACCTTTGCCACTACAGCCAGAGACTTTAATTAAGTACTCTTCTCCAAGAAGTCAAGATGATATGTTAATACACAAAACTAAACACAAATCTACCGGAACTGGGTTTCTCTAACAGCATATGCGAATAATTGTAGTAAGTGAAATCAATACTGCAGTTGCACATGCTGATACCTACTTACGGGTTTGTTGCAGTACATTACAGTAGAGTCAATAAAGCAGGTTAGGTTTTATGAGCACTACATTTTAGATTTAATAACCCATATACAGTGTAATCAATAGACCTCTATCTTAAGACCATGGACGAAGTAAGTCTTTTTTCATTTTAAGGATATTAATATATCACATGTAATTGTTAAGAGAAGCTTTCCATCTACGTGCAATACAAAACCATAGTAACAATACAGGCAATTATCATGCCAAAGTCCAAATTTGAGAAATTGCCTCCAGTTTAATGAATAATAATCCTATTATCATCTCATAAGGTTGAATTACTATGGAGCTATCCATAGGTTAAAATCTGTGACCTGTTCAGCTAAAATGGATAAATCGCATATCAAATGTTTACCAGAAGCAGGATATTGGTATAGGGATATGACCAAATGCATTCTAGTTCCTCTTTACATTTACATTTTCAAAATATAGCTTTAAATTTAGCAAAACTGCTACTTTTATTTAATGTTTCAACAGTTGCACCCCTTCTGTGGAGAAATTATCAGATTTAAACATGTATATATTGTGAATACTTTTGTTGTGATTTTGAAAATGATTTTTCATTATTTGAGGTTCAAAGGGACGGTCTGTATTAGTGACCTGCAGGCTGAAAAAAATGTACCAACATCATGCAATTGTTTATTGTTTCTGCTACACCAAATACACATGCTGCACATCACTAAGTGCCCAGCATGCAATACTAATAGCGTGCTGACGTCATTATAAGCAATTTTTGTTAAGCGATGCTATGTGCAAATTATCATCTTGATCATGTTTGCCGCTGAGCCTGTAGATAATACATTTATAGAAGACTGTCCAGCTTTGGTCCATGAGGGCAACATCTATGCCAAATGTTCAGTCTAACGAAGACCTATGTAAATGGATTACCATTTCAATGAACTGCAAGTAAATTGGTCTCCTACGGATATAATGAAAATCCAGCATGAATCTAGCTCTCATACACCACTGATGGACAACCCAAATTAAACAATTGTTGAGCACTGCAATTGTGATCAACTGGAAAGTCAGCTGCAGCTTTTCTGTACATATTTTTCCTAATTCCAGTTGGGTTTTGCTATCCTTTGTGTCTTTTATGGAAGCTATAGCATTGCTTAGAGCAGTATTACTTGTATTGTTTTGTAATATATATTTTGACTTGTAGCGCTTTTGTGTGTTGGTTCCTAAGTTACCATGCCTGCACATGCAATACCTTATTTTGTTTTAAGGTATGGTGTACAGTTCGCTCATGGGCTGTTGGAAAAAAACCTGTAAAATAAAATATAAGGTAATAAAATCATCACAGAATGTATACACGTTATTGCCACCATGACTGTTATTTTCTTTGAAATAACTGAATTTTAATTAATCCACTATCTTCCACCTGTCTGGTGTTGCCTGAAATGCCATAGAATATATCTGTGGGAGCAATTGTGTGACTCAGAGACTTTCAGGGTAGTTTAAGACTAGCTATCAAGTGTATCTGGTTATTTATCTAATTGATTTAATATATGTGCATGAACATAGCATAGTGGAATTGCATGCCTTGAATCATTCAAGTGGCACAGAGTAGAAGAACACAAGAATAATTTATTCATTGCAAATATAATCATCAAGCAACTGAACACAGCTAGAATAACATAATTTTCAACAACAAACATGGTAGAATGTTTAATTCATATAATCAGAACATCAAAGCTTTAAATGAGGTGCAGTGTCTGATTGAAGTTTTAAGTAGTAGTTATAAACATTTTGTAATTGGGTCATCCGGGGCTCTCGTCCAAAAAACATGCTAAATTGTTCTGCGTATTTATTCCAAACATTGAGACTTTTTGTATTTTTTGGGGGAGTTACTTTGCAGAGTTTTGAAGCCGTCATTATCATAGGTAGAATTAGCAAAACGAAAGAGGGTCATTCTGGCTTGAAATTATTTTCCTCCTTCATGTATAGAAAAAAAGATCCGGTAATATTTGTATTGGCCGTTCTTCAGAGATACTATACACAATATTTGGGGAATTAGAAGGTTCTAAAACATTGATTGTGACAAACCTTCAAATGATAACTGCAGAAATCCACATCCTATTAGATACTTCCAACCATAGAATCCTCACCTTGTGAAAGTCTCCAGGCACCAGACTGAATCCAGAAAATGTTTGCCATAGCTCAATTAGGCTGGCTGGTGGGACCATCGGCGTCGGTCATGTCTTTGGCCTGCCGCCAGTCTGCACTGCAAGTATGTGTCACCTGTGCACAGTAATGTCAGTCCTTCTCTTTTTCCATGTCTTTTGACACAGATAGAAAGCTCCACTCCTACAGATGTTATTACTTACCAAAGTCTTTTTGAACTTCTATCAAATTTCATGCCAGTGTGCAGAAATTTCATTCCCAACAGACAGCAAGTTTCAAACTATGTCATGCTTGCTGGAAGCAAATGTTGGTTAGGGATCTGCACAATGCCTGTCTGTGGTGCCTTGGTACCAAACATGATTTTGTGTCCTGTGAAAAATGCTCCCTGATGCATACCAGTGCCTTCAAAGACTTGGAAACTAAATTCTACATTGACAAACACAAAAGGTTGGGCCGATCCTTATCCAGATTGCCACGTCAGTAACCATCCAGATCCTTCTCATCCAGTAAGTTGATGGTGAAGTTGAAGGACAAGTCAAGAAACATAGGAACAGTAAGGAAAATATTTTGGCGTCCGGATGCTCCTGTTCAAGGAAGAGGTCTCACAAAGTTCCTAAAAACCCTACTCCAGTTTTGTGCCTTCCTCTTTGAACCTGATACCAAACCTAGAGCTGATGTGCCCACCTTAATTCCCTTGGGCATCATTGACTCTAAAGGTGGACCCTTTCAAAAATGCAATACTGTAGATATTCAAAATAATTCTTGCTCCCTCTGGCATGTCTTCAGGCCCCATGGCCCCAGTGGCGTCTGGTGCATTGCTGCTATTGGGCCCTCCTTTGGCACTAACTGACATTGGGTGAAGTGAGCTCGCTTCACTTCTTGCACCTTGACATACCATGCATCCACCCCTCTACTGCAAGCCTCACCAGTTGTGATTACCTCTGGCAGCACCAATTCCAGATCTGGTTTTGTCTCTGGGTCAAGGTTCAAACCTGTCGTTGACTAGTGTTTGCCCTGTGGAATGCTATGCAGTCATAAAAGGTGCCGAGAATTATAGAGAAAGACTCCCCTTCAGTTACTCTACCTCATCCCCTCCAGTAATTACCTCAGCAGCAATACTTCTGCAGGAGTGAGGCTATTTTGGGGTATGACTTTGATGAACCTCAACCTACCCACAATGACGAGGAGGCTGGTAGCTTACTACCCACATATTATAATGATGCTAGCTAAAATCTCAATTTACAGAACGCAAGAGCCCTACATACCTCTCCACAATCTGCCCTTGGTTTCCCTTTGGGACCCAGCTTCAGGAAGAATACTTTTATTTGCTGCTGTGGTTAGTAGTGTGGCACTAGTGCTATGATACCCCTTCCTCTAAAGAAGCCAAAGACAGTCTTCTTCCTGAGATTTTGCTAACCTGGAATGTTATTTTAGAGCCTCTTACCATCAAACAAGGCTCTGGTTGGTCCTATTATGTCAGCCAGGTCAAAACTATTTTCTATGCCATCTCCGGGATAGGCCCATTGCTAGGCACCATAGACCAGATACTGGTGAGCCTAGCTTCTGATACAGCTTCCCACTTTGGAGAGCATTGTGGTACCGGTCTCCAATGGTATGCGAACCCTAACTCCTTTCATGCAGCTCCTAGTAAAAGGGAATCCAAGATTATTGACGCAAAGGGCCAAAAAGATTTTTCTTGGGCAGTCTAGCTGCGTTGCGCTGCGTTGTTGACATCTACTATCCACACCCTCTGAGACATGATGTGTGAGATCCTTCCTTCACTACCCGAAGAACAACAGAATAGCTTTGCATCAACAGTCCATGATATACAATAAAGCTATTGAATATATTTTACTTTCTGGACTGATCACCATATACTCAGTTGTTCTTGTACTAGGCACAAGTATCATTACAGACGACACTACCCAATATGCTCCACTTGATTTTCCTTGCTTCATAATTGGATATGCACTTTGATGGGGTCAGAATTTCTGAGAAAAGGCCATGTGGCATTGAAAAAAAAGGACAGTACTATGACTCGCTCTTTGGGATTGTTGTCCATAAGCAATGCAGAAATTTTGTGGTTACTTAAGGACCATCTCTTTTCTGTCAGTGGCTTCGCTGTCCATACAGGCTTTTTGTGATACTAGAGAGGCAGAGGCGGTGCCAAAGGTTGTGGATTGCAGCAGCATCAATCCTCTTTCTCTTCGTTTCCAGTGACACTTCCAAACCAATTTATTTTGACCTCAAATGGACATCTAGGGCCTTTAGGGACAGCATAACCCATCGCATACTCCACTAGCTCTAGATCATTTCAGACATATTGGTTCTCTATATTATGTAAGCTGGGTATGCCCTTTCCTCTCTTGGCAAACATCCTCACATTCACTGTTTTCAACTAGATAACAGTGGGCCACACCTATATCCTTTCCAAGAATGTGATGATGTTGATTGCCAAGGCAGTTCAAGCTGGTACCTGAGTCAGAGATATAAACTGTGGTGCAGGTTCTGCTGGTCTTGTACCATTAGAAATACATATTGGGGCAGATGTATCGTCTTTACAGTTTGTGATTCCTTAACAGCGAATTTTAGCGATTCTCTATTAAGGACTCACAAAATGAAATGTATGTAGGATTCGCAATAATAATTGCAATTCCTACATATTCCTTAATAGCGAACTGGAAAATGCGATTCGCAATTAAGGAATACCTTCCATTTATTAAATGGGAAGATATTCACAATTTGCGAGTACCCAATAGGTACTCGCAAATTGCAAATGCAATTTCAAAGCTGCAAGGGTGCCAGAAGGACACCCTGTTGCAGCCCTGAAATAAGCATGTGTGCACATGTAGTGCACATACATGTCCTAAGGGCATGTATGTGCGCCACATTGCACTATGAAAAATGCAATAAATGTGAATTTTTCAAAGAAATGGCAAATAACCACCAACTTGAAGTCGGTGGCAATTTGAGATTTCTTAAGGCAAAATCGCACAACTTGGGTGCTTCCAGAATTGCATTTTAGGAATCGCAATTTGCGATTCCTTAAATGCATTAGCAAAATAGGGAATCGCAAATTTCGCAATTCCCTATTTTGCGAGGGCCTTTTGGGATGATACATACCAAAAGGCTTTTTCCCGTTCGCAAACAGGCCGATTCTGAGAATCGGCCCGTTTGCGAATGGGGGAAAGTCTTCATACATATGGCCCATTGTCCTGGATCTGCAAGATGCATATTTTCATATGCCAGTTCCTTAGCACTACAGAATGTATCACTGCTTTGTGTGGACTGCTACTGATCCTGCCTCTTGGCCGTACATCAAATCTTTGTCTTTACAAGGTCATGTGAGTGCGTACAACTCGGAGGTAAACATTACAGGTATTCCCATACTTTGATGACTGGCTAGTGAAGGCCTGTCTCCTACCACTGGGATTTGTTTCAATCAGTTTATTGAAGTTTTTCCATTTATACAATACAATGGCAAAGCAAGTGACAGGTAGTATAGTATACAGTGGAAGATGTAAGGACATATAATGCAAGCAAGTAAGTTATTGTGGTAATCATGTAATGTCCATATTATAGTTTAGTTACAGTAGTGAGTAAACAACAATGAACCTGTATGATAGGATGAACACTATAGTTTAGTTCTGAATGAGGACTTTTCTCCAGAAGGCGCATATCTGCATTATTAATTTGACATCTGAATGACGACCCCTGCAATAAAATAGTAGAAGAGGTGATACGCCAAGCGAATCCTTGCTGACACTGGAGACTGATTCAAACATTTTGATATACAGTTAACAATGAAAACTTGAGTGTCAAGTAGTTATAGTTAACATTATACAGTTTTACAAATGCAGCCGTGAGTTGGAATAAAATGCAACAACAGAAGAAAAAACTAACATGTTGCCATTTACCAGTCACGTTGACATCCTGCAGATAATCATGCATTTACCCACACACCTTACTAGTTGTAAATACATTAGGTAAGAACAATGTGAAGTTTTGAGTTGAGGGTGATGCATGAGAATTTGGTTGGAAAGGCATGCCATTGATTGACCGGAAGGAGCAGTCCGTCTTAGGCATAGCGTTAAGGAAAGCTCATGAGTAAAGGCGGCACGTTGTAATTCCTTGTTAACTCTATAGAAATCCGGAGGCAGGAGTGAAAAAAAGTGGGACAAATCATAAATAACAGGGCAAACGTAGCCCATCTGTAACAACATCAGTCCACCCATGTTATAGTTGACTAGACCTGCACCATAGATGCCCCTCACCATGTCTGTCTTATGAAATGAGGTCAACGCTCAGCCCCATATGCAACCCAGCACATACAAGTCACTAGACTATATCATTACACCTCCCACCGCTGTCTAATCTACATCTCCCAAGGGACTCGCCTCCCCAGAAAATCCTGTAGTATTGCGTCTCAGTGTGTCGCAATTAGGATTATTCAGAGGCAGAGAGTCTCTTCTTTATGTAGGGTGATGCTTTCAGCTTTGGCCCACACCTGTAGGAAACATTTCCAAGCTAGCAGAGGTGGAGGGTCAGGATAATTCCACCTCCATGTGATCAGGCATTTAGCCACCAGCAGCCCTTATTCCAGGAAACATGAAGTCACCCTCTGACATTTCCGGCAGTATATCCTCCTCCCAGGTGTGTGGCATGGTATGTTCAGTACAAGATGACAGAGAGGCTGTGACCAATCGCCAATACGATGCAAGCCGGGTACAGGAGACCACATCATGTGTAGCAGGTCAGCACCAACAGCGTGGCATTGAGGGCAAGGCACATCAGTGTGATGGAAATATCGGTTAATCTTATCTGGTGTAAGGTATGCTCTTTGTGTGATGCAAACTTGGATTTGGAAAAAACGAGCATTTCTTAGAATTCTAATATTGCAGCCCATTCTTTGTCTGGACTGGGGTGGGTCAGATCTGTTTCCAAGGGGTGTCTCGGAATGAGCGATACTGCTGCATGCTGACGCACAAAGCCGCAAACCATTTGGTAAGAACCCTACCCGTTCCCATCACATGCAAGTATGAAACAGTAAGGTGGGTCTGATGTTTGCTCGCTATGTATCCCCATCAGCGCCCCAATGCAGTGAGTATAGAGGTATGCAATTAAAATTGCCGGGGGTGCAGACCGTCCTCCTCTATCAATGTGCCATAAGGTGGCAGGACCCCATCTCTGTAGAGGGCACCTAGTGCGTGTTGGCCAGCTTTCCGCTACATGGATAGCTCAGCGGACGAGTTGTCAGCTAGACAGTGGGGGTTACCCAGTAAGGGTAGTGCAGGTGCATAAGCAGTCGTCATTCGTGTTAGATATAAACTTCTACGGTAGGAGCAGTAAGCAACTCCAAGTGGTAAGGAGTTTGGCAGCAGATTACGAGCGCAGGAATGAAACAACTGGAGGAGTGCTTTGAGTGACCCAGGGGGTAAGTGCGTGGCTTTGTCTGTGAGTTGTAATCCCTCCAACCATCTGACCACCCACTGTAGTTGGGAAGCGAGATAATATTGTTCCATATTAGGGACAGCAAAGCCTCCCTTATCCATAGGCAAATACAGCCCGGACAGTGCCACTCGGGATCCATTCCAAATAAACCTCCTCGTGGTGCATTCAACCGTAGATAAAAAGGGGCGTCACATAGTGAGGCAGGTTATTGAAATAGGATAACAGTCTCAGCAGAACCACAATTTTTAATAGCACATAGACACATGACCGGCAGGGGGGCGTGCGCCAGAAAACCATCTGGGATCTAATAGCCAACACAGCTCTCATAAGATCACAATCAAGCAGATCAGTGGGTTGATGATAGAGTCTAATCCCGAGGTAGCGGAAGGAGTGAGGTTGCCACATGATGGGTACGTTGCAGAGTGTCACGGCGGGATCAGGACATGTGGATGCGAATTGGAATAAACATGATGCCGCCTAGTTCACCAAGCCAAAAAGAGCAGGCATTTAGTCTAGCGTGTGGGCCAGTGTAGTGGGAGCGGACCTCAGATCTCGGCGGTATAGAAGATGATCATCTGGGTAGAGAGATATTATGTGCGTATCATCTTCTAGGGGATTGCGCCAATCAATACCTTGTGCATGAAGAACGGCTGCTATCAGTTCTGTGGCCAGGGAAAAAAGCAGAGGGGAAAGCCAGCATCCTTAATGCGTGCCACGGCACATCCGGATTTGGTCTTATTTATACAAACCCGTCCTCACCCTAGCCGTTGGCACAGTATAAGGCAGTCACACCAAACAAATAAACCGGGGCTCAAATCCGTAGTGTGTGAGGCAGTGTGGCAAAAAGGAAATCTCATTCCAGAGAGTTGAAGGCCTTTTCCAAGTCGAGCACAAGACAGCTCGAGGAAGGCCAGGGAAGTGTGAAGTAGGTGGAAATGCTGAAGAAGTGCTGCATGTTCAGGGGGATTTACGAGCTGAAACAAACACATTTTGATTTGAGTGTGCCAGTGATGGAACTAGGATCAATAGCCAATTGGTGAGTATTTTGGCAACATTTTATAGTCCATATTCAGTAAAGCTAAAGGACGATAAGAGCCCAGGGCAGTGGTGTCCCTATCTGGTTTAGGAAGGGAAATAAGGAGATCTTCCCATAACAATGTTGAAAGGATGGAGGCCGTTAGGGCGTCAGCATATAAAGCGTGCAGGTGCAGAGTCAGGACTGAGGCATATGCTTTGTAGTATTCAGTGGGCAGGCCATCTGGTCCAGCAGTCTTGTCTGACGCTAGGGTCTTGATGGCCTCACAAATCTCAGAAAGGTATTTGGGTTCCTCCTGCTCCTCCCGTGAATGGGGAGGATAGCGGGCAGACTTATAGTTGAGAAAAACCTGGCAAGGCTTTCTGGGCTAAGTGCAACTGTGAATCTATGTAGCAAAGAGTAGTGGCGTGTCAATTCAGCATGTATGCTGTGTGTGCAGGAGATGACCTTCAGCCCGTATGGAGAGAATGGGATGCACCTGATGTATTAACCACAGCAACAGCCGCACACACAATCCAATGCTGCATGGATCCATGCAGAATGTGCAGTGTAGTTGAAACAGTGCAGCTGTTCAAGTAATGTAGTATGCTAGCTACGAACTTGAGATCCATGGAGTATGAGCACGTAACCGAAAATGCGTTTGAATTTGACAATAGTGTCATCTAGTTGCCTACGAATGCTCAATGTAATGCCTAAACTGTGCCCCCGAATGGTGACTGAAAAGGAATCCCATTCGATCAGCTTGTCAGAGGCCGAACCAGCATTAAGAGCGAAATATTCTGCTGTGGCAACACCAATGGTCTCCTGAAATGGGGGAGCCTCTAGTGCCGCTGGTTGGAGGCGCCATGTAGGGATGGCTGGAACCTCCTATTCCCATGCCAATGTTGGGAGCTGGGGGTTGAGGTCTGAGTGTGTGCAACCCAAATAATCAATTTGACGGATTGTGGGGAGAAGAGCAGTCGGCCCTCCCATGTGGTCAATCCGCTCATGCTAGTTATGCGAAGCAGAGTTAAAGGAATAAACTCGCAAGGCTGGGTTGAGGCTGATCCATAGATTCACAAGAGAGCAGTCTTGTAACCAATTGTGCAATGCATAGGATTAGTCACAGCCAATGTGCATGGCAGTGGAGGAAAGGACCGATCCAGTTTAGTCTCACAGACAGAGTTAAAGTGTCCACCTTGAACCAGGGAATCGTGCTCCCTTTAGTATACCAGATAGGGTGCGCAGGTATGAAGCCTGATCTGTTTTAGGGGCATATATTGCACCTAAGAGACCCTGCGACCACATAGCATACAAACACATATCTACCTTCCGTGTGTGTCACTGTATCCTCTGCCATGAATGGAGTGCCTGATCTCACCTACAATAACATCCCCCTGGCATATGAAGAGTAGTTTGTGGCAAACACCTGGCCTCCGCCATCGGTGATGAAGACGATCAGCCTTAGCGATTGTGAAGTGTGTCTCCTGCTGCAGTGGTATGTGAGTGGATCTGTGTTTAAGGTACGAATAGACTACATAACGTCGTGAGGGCGTTTGCATCCCCCTATACATTATAGGTGATTATATTAGTGTGGGTCATAGAGATGGCATAATAGGGTTACAAGCTCGCCTCTTCCACCTCTGAACCAAGGGTGTGGTTCACGCATATGGGCTAGTGAGCAAAAGCAAGTAGGGGGGCCAAATGTGTATGGGCAACAGGGTGGAGATCCCAATACATAAAACATTACTAGGGTGTAGCGCAAAAAGCGACCACTCAAACTGCTGAACTAATTGCGGCAACTACCAAGTATATTGGTGAAATCTAGTAGTGTTCCAAGTCAGCCAGGGGGCACCGCTAATGTACACGTTATATTATAACAGCAAGTAACATACATCAATGACAAATGGTTTCATCAAAAAAGTCCAAAGAATGCCAGCCTGGGCTTGTGCCACAACTAGATCCCCTGTCCATCCAAATTCAGTCATAAACAACAAATAACTGCAATAAAGCATAGGGAGATATCTATTTCCTGTAGGGCCACTGTTCGATGGCTGTGATCAGAGTAAAAGATTCAGATGATGTCATCTGCTGTCTTGCTGTCTGAGGCGTAAAATCGAGAGGAGTGAATGTGTCAGTTCTCGATGGCCAGGTGTTAGAGAAGCCATCATCACTGAGGGACATCGCAGAGTCAGCATTCGGATCAGCACTGAAGGCGTGGTCGCGCTTCATGGATGCTATGTGTAAGGCTTGCCTGCACTCCGTCAGCATGTACTCCAGATTTGGGACCGCCTTTGGAGGAGGGGACGGACCGCCCAATTACTAATGCCGCATCGGAACAGCTTTCTTGGGGGCCATTTCTCAGCAGCTCCGGTGGAAGGAGGACGCGAAGTAACCAAGCCATTCATCTCCACCCGGTCCCAGGCCTCCTCAGGAGAATCAAAGAAATGGGTATGTTCTTCAAATGCCACTCAGAGGCAAGCAGGGAACAGCCAGGAGTAGCGCAGGTCAGGTTCTAGCAATCACCTCTTGACAGCTTGAAAGGTGTTCCTTTGTTTTTGGACCGCTACTGTGTAGTCTGGGAAAAACATTATCGAGGTGTTGTTCACCTTGATTTCTGGAAGCTTGCATGATTCACGTAGGATCGTGTCGCAGTCCCTAATATTCAGGAGGGCCTAGAACCAGCTCTGGATAGTGGCTTCCGTGTTGGGACCCGGTGAGCTCGCTCAATGGAAAAGAAGGGCATGAACGGAGCATCAGGTAAGAACATGCAGATCCATTTTTCAGTGAAGGTATCAGCATCCAGGCCCTCCTCCCCCTCCGGCTGCCCTACCATCCAGACATTGTTCATGCAGGAGCGGCCTTCGGCATCTTCCACCTTATGCTCCAGGGTGTGGATGCGATCGCCTAGAGATTGGAGCAAAGTGGTGTGGTGTGGTCACGAGTGATAGGTTGGAGTTCAGTCAGTGTGGGCTCAGCGTCACACACTTTATAAGTAAGATTTTGTTGTAGAAGATTAAAGTCTGGTTACTTTCTCAATCCTGCCTTCCAGCGATGTGCGTGTCAGCTTGAGTTTGGCACCAACATTCTCCACAGCTTGCAAGGCTGTGTCTAGTGTAGCTCCTGATTGACACTTCAGAGAGGGATGACTCAGACCACGAGCATGTTGCAGTTGACCATTCCATACATGACTCATGTGGGGCAGGAGCCAGCGGACCAGGTGAGCGTAGGAGACCCATGGCTAGTTGCATCAGAAGGGCCGGTGCCAGGTAGGCTCACAACAGGGGGAGAGGTGCTGGGTGAGTGAGCAAAACGATTTTATCCTAGTGTCATAGGTCTCCTGGTCGTTGAATCAGCAATAGGAGGTATTGGCTACCTCTGAGCCCGATGTGTTGGCAAGGTTGGGTGACTGAATGTTGGTGGCATTACAGGAAGGAGAAGGAAAGGAGGAAAGCGCTTGGGCACCCCAGGCGATGATAAGGTGAGGTGCCAGCACACAGTAGCCAGGCAAATTCAGTGAGTCCCATGAACAATAGGTGAAGCCCTTGCATGTACAATGGTCAGTGGTATGTTCAGTGGAGGCTTCCGCTGCAGCATGCTCCTCCCAATGGCAAATGAGGCAGCTACCCAGGGGCTGGAAAGAGGAGCAGTTCCAAATCATGCGGCCCGTCCAACTGCCATCGTCTGCCTGGGTCCAGTCAGTGCAGGGCTCCACAAATGCAGTGCATGCTGCAGCCACCTCATACCTCAGTGTGTGCACTCACGAGCAGGGGGACGGGCCGACACCACCCTCATGCTCCTGCCCACTCACCGGTCAAGTTTCCGCTCAGAGCCAGGCCAGGAAGCAGCTCAGCTAATATCGGTCTCTACAACAGTCTGGGGGAGAGCCCTCCTCAGCGCACAGGGCAGCACGCATGGCCTTCTGTGCCATAGAAACCTAGGCCAGATACGGCCCACTGTCTCCAAGGCAAGGTGCAGCCAGGAGGGGAGAATAGCTGATCTCCACCAAATGCCACCGCCTCATCAGCAAGCCACCGTGGCCAGGACGCAATGGTGTCCTCCGTGGCCCTAGGGGGGGAGATGGCCAGTAGCTCCGCTCAGGAGGAGCAAATGGGGAGCCGAGCAGGGGCTCCAGCTGGCATAACAAACGTCTGCCCGCCGGGGTCAGTCCCAACTCACCGAGGCAGGCAGCTCCATCAGCTCTGCTGTCATAGGCTGCCCAACTTTGCAGCGGGCCAAGCCTCACTGTGTCTCCACCTCCAATCCCCGGAACAGGAAGGTGGTGACAGAAGGAGCCAGCAGTAGGGCACTTTGGGAGTCAGGCGAGGTAAGCTAGGTCCGTTGATGCCGCCACTGGTGTAGAATCAACAGTAGATAACAGGGCCAGTATACGTATCCTTGTCAGATCGCACCCGCCATCGTGGCTGGCTAGCCACTCCACCTGCAGGAAATGTTATTGCTGTCCACCCCAGGATTTTTTAACCAAGTGTAAGTCTCAATTTCAGCCTTCACAGAGGCTACCCTTTATCGGGCCAACTTAAAAACAGTTGGCATCAAGAATTTGTCTCTTCCACTGAGAGAACAGAATAATCAGGGTGTGATCCTCGTGAATCAGGCAAGAGTTTTTGCTCCAGCATTGATGGATCTGAAGACTCTGGACCTATTTGCCATCTTGCATTCTGCTAGTACCTCACACTCTGCTGTAAAAACAGGCCCTTCATTGAAATCTACGCCTGCACTTTGCCCAGCACTGGGGAAGCATCTGGGACAAGAGATGTATCTCCACAATATGATCTAGGACTTTATTTGGCTGATGACAGAGGCCAAAATATCTTGCTACAGACCATTCACCTTATCCCCTTTGGATCTCATGGTGCTAAAGAATGCAACATCTCTTGATTGGTGATAATGATGTGGAGATCTAAGGCATCTAGTCTCCAGTGGAGCAGCATTATCACATAACTGTTCCTGACCTTGCATGTCGATCCAAGCGCTGATGAACAACACAAATGTGATGTGATTCTGCAACAAGCAAGGAGGTATGGGGTGATGTGCTCGCCCTATCAAGGGATTACATTTGGTGCACTAACTAGCAATTCACATGCTGTCAGTGGCAGATAGTCATTTAGATGTGCCTTTGATGGAACTTCAAGCACCTGTATTCCTTGCCACCTCGGCCTCTGATCTCACAAGTGCTGAAAAAGGTAAGACAGGACTGAGCATATTTCATTCTAATAGACCTGGACGGGGTTTCGAGGATTGAATTAATACTCAGAACACCTTACTCGAGCATACGCTCTCCATTTCAACTGCAACTGGGGGAGGATCTGATATCCGAGCAGCAAAGCATTTTTTGCATACGATCATCCAGAATATACCTCTCTATGCATGGCGATTGAACAGAACCAAATAAGAACTTTCAGTCTGCCTTCTGCAGTGGAGGATGTTGTACTGGCTGCTTGCTGTCCCTCCGTCAAGTCCATGACCTGATTCCAAGTTGAACGGTAATATGCGCACAGGAATATTGTATGCAGTTTTATCTTTATCATGCAGGAAATCCGATCCATTACCATGCTATAACAAATTAAATCGTATGGAATGGGGAATTATCGAGTGGGATAGATAATTCCGGTCCTAAAACCATATAGAATTCCCTGGAGTTTAACTGCTCTGAGCTGCTGGTAAATGTAAGCGTGGGCCAATGTAGTGTGGGTGGGGGAGTAGGGGAAGGACGGGAAAGGTATTATCTGGCAGAGGGAGCATTGACCTGCTGGGAAAATAAAATTGGGAAGGAGAAATGACTGCTGCTGCAGCTAAATATGTATGATTTTACTGAGTAAAATTACCACATGGTAAAATCAGGGCTGGTTCTCCCGCATCTGGAAAAATCTCGGGTGGATTAACCCACCCACTTTGGATCAGGTGGAGCGGATTTCCATAAGGTAATTCTGCACCACCTGACGTATAATGGGGAGCATATATTGGCGAAGCCTGAATATTTGTGCTACGTTTTGATGTCTGGTGCCAGAGAAGCAAGCTGACTTTGTAATACGGTTCATACTATATCAGAAAAACTGTGCGTTTGGAGAACATAAACCTCAAAACTGTGCGAGACTGAGTCTGAGCGCATCATCAGAATATGTTGACCTTAGTTCTGGCTAGCTCACAGTGCCCCCTCTAGAACTCTATCCCTTACAAGGTACTGGAGGGTACTTGCAACCTCGGAGCATGACAGCTGTGACTCCCCAAGCAAATCCTGGAAACAGATCAGTCCCTTCCGTTAGTAACTCATGCTTGCCCAAAGGGAGACACAAGAAATACTAGGATTGGCATTTCAGTCATTTATTGAAGCATTATGATTCTTGTGTAAAATACATGCACTGCAATGATTAATAGAAGGAAACAGAACAGAGTAATCAGCATTACTAGAATGGTAAAGAAGATCAACAATTCCACCATTGTGCTGTTAAATTGATTATATATGTATATTCAAATCTACGCTCCTACCTAGTCCTTTCCAACCCCGTGGGCTTAGTGGGTGAAAATCTACCAGAATATCCTAAAGTGATCTAACTCCCCAGTTACATTGGGTATGTTTCATCTAGGAGCCCTGTCTGGTGCAGAGCAGGCCATCATCCTTCTCAGAAAGGTAAACCGGATTCAGCTGGGCTGCAATTCTGGCATTGGCTGACGGTGACTGTGACAGCCAAATGCTTCTCTATCTAAACAAAGGAATGGTGTTGTTTATATAATAAGCTTCACCCGTGTTACCTTACCAGACTCCCAGTCAGGCCGCCATTATTGATTCTACCCTTGCAGGGCTCTCATTGTGCGGGCAACAACAAGCATCAGCATTTTGCACAGTGAACTTAAGCCAGGTACAGAATATTCAAGGCCCTGATAACATGCCTACGAAGAAGTGTAAATGTAAGCAAATCCATTAAGAGAATATTATCCTATATATTAGGAAGACCTTAAAAACCTGGCTTTTCAGCTTGCTTTAGTTCAACCCTCTTATTACCCCCAACATGAATATGCAGCTTAGCGTCGGGACACCTCTGCTGAGGTATCTGCACGCTCTATAAATTCAGATTGGTTGATGTGCGTGCATGCAAATGTGTGTCAAGAGTCAATGTTTAAGAAAAATGTCAACTTTAAACATGAATATGTAAAATGGTGGTGTTCCTCACCCGAGGCCTGTGTAACCATGTAATGCCCACTCCTTGGACGTAAGGTGACTAAAAGCTTCTTAAAGCATGTGCTAAAATATAAGGTCAAAATTTCTTTAATGTTAAAATCATAAAGAAAGCCAAACATATCTAAAAAGTAATATAAAAAAGTACATGAAAGGCTGCATTAAAAGTAATTTTGTGAATAAAATACATTGCCGAATATAAAAAAAAGTCACTGCTTTAAACTGCTAGATTGTTTAAATGTTCAGTGAAGCAGACAAAACAAAGCTGTTCCCAGCTGCTGCAGATTTTGTTTTCGTTGGAATCCCTCTGACAATTTTCCAATGTTCAAACATGGTCAAATCCCTCCCCTTCAGCAGCCGCTAAAGTTGTGACAGCCAATAGGATATCCACAGTGGATGAGCCAGGGTCAAGAAATCCAGGAGCCGAGGCATCCCAGGAAGGCTTATAATAGGCATTTTCTACCAAAGGCAATCGTGCAGGGCAACTACACAAATGAGCTTTTAATGGGTCCACCAGCAATCCTATGTCCATAGGTTGAACCGTTTGCATTCCAGAGCATAGATCTAGGGCACACTCAAAAGTGCACAGGAGACAGGAGCACACAGGTTGCATGCAGTGTAACAAGATGGGAATTCTCGGTTTCATCTCACAGCAACCTTGGTCATTTAACACCATATAGCTTCCATTCGAAAGCAGTCTGAAAGCCGGACAAATTACAGCAGCTGGGAAGCCTTTTAGATAACATGCCAAGTTTGCTTTGGATGCTTTACATGCTCCATGAAGTATAACTTCCCCGCAAACTAGAGAATAGGGTAAAGTGTTCTCGCAGTCTATACCAATAAAAAAAACCTGAGCTGCACCATTCATACATCTGTAAGTGAAAGGTAGGACACATGCCTCATGCACAAATCCCTCCCCTAGTACTTCATATCTGTCTACTTGATAGTGAAAAGTTGAAATTGGCAGAGAAATGAACCTATGCATTATCCAATCAGCTGATGGTGACTCCTTTACAGTGAATGGTAATTTCTCTAGCTTTTCTATGTGTAACATCAGGCATGTTGCGTCTTTCCTGGCCATGGTTTTTTGTTCTTTTGGCAAATTATATGGTAAAAACAAATCTGATGCATCCTTTCAGGTTGTAAAAGGGACATACGATTATAGAAGAAAGCAGCTAGGTTATACGTGAATGCACAGCCTGGACCTGTCACTATACAGTAGTGAGAGTATTGCCCACCTCAAATGGTCAGCTGCTTAAACGACCATAGATAAAACATATGTTCACAAGGATATGAGAGGCAACATCAAACAAAATTCACTGTGTTAATACAGTTGAGAACTGATTGTTGAGTCCACACATAGGTTGAGAGATTCAAGTGTTCTTTATTCCAAAATTTGTGTTGGGTCCCAACACGACGGCGATTACGGCGCTACATGCCTTCTTTGGACAGTCCTTGAAATTGGATACTTGAAATTTGAATAGCCAGGAGTACTTGGGAATTACAGTTCTTGACGTACTTTGCCAGACGCATTCTCATTGCTCACATACTACTCTCTAGCAAGAATTTTTCTACGTTAAGCTACCCTCTTAACACTTCTGAGAACACCTTTGTGCATCCTCGTTTTATAATTCGTGCCTTGAAGAAGCCCATGTTTGGGCGAAACGCGTTGGCTGTGAATATGGTTGTACCGAAATTTGGAATAAAGAACACTTGAATCTCTCAACCTATGTGTGGACAATCAGTTCTCAACTGTATTAACACAGTGAATTTTGTTTTATGTTGCCTCTCATATCCTTGTGAACATATGTAAAAAGGACATGTCAGTGTATGTTGTAATTAACAGATAACACAATGTTACTCAGAAAATATATCCTACTGGATAATGTAGTCATACCATTGTCTACTACTGGTAGAGCCTTCCCCAAATTTTCCCTGTCAATTGCACATATCTGCTCAGCAGCTTCCTCCTGCAAAACCTTCCATACTCCATTGTATATGGCATACAAAAAGCACTTTTGAAGGGGTTTTGTGGACTTACAAGGCATCCTGTAGGACTATGTTATCAGAAAGGAGAGACAAGTCTTGTTTCAACTCCTCTAACATTGAATGCCTTAGCCAATCTAGGCATAACTGTTAGAACTGGGGGTCTCTAGTTGGCAGAGGTAGGTACCTTTGACCAAATAGGGACCCTTGAGTCTAAGTCAGGGAAAGGGATTACACTACTGGATAACCCCTGCTCACCCCCTTGATAGCTTGGCACGAGCAGATAGGATTATCTCAGAGGCAGTGTGTTAAGCATTTGTGAACACATACAGTAGTACAGTGAAAACACTACAGATGGACACCACACAGGTTTTATAAAAATAAGTATTCGTTATATAGACTTAACACAAGACCACAAACAACAAAAATCCACAATACTGTACTCAAAATTGACTTAAAGATGGTAGAAGTAACTTAGTTCAAGTTGATGGTAAATGCGACAAAGTTCTCACAAAAGTACCTGGATGCGTGATGCAAAATAAACAAAAGGCTCGCAGCATTGGAGATGCGTTGGTTCCTTGCGTCTCGCCTCAATGCTTGCGCAGAGTAGGGGATGCGTCTTGATGCTTATGGAAGAGGAGGTGATGCGTAGATTCTCGTACTGCGGCCTGGTTGCGATGCGCCAAGATGTCGCCTCGATGCTATGCGACAATCCGGTGCGATGCGATAAGATGGCGCCCTTGATGTGACGATGTGTAGACGGTGCGTGCACGCCCGTCGGCCGTGCAGCGAACTCTGTACTTTGGAGCCTGCGACACGCTTCTCCGGTGATGCGACAGCAAACAGCTGTGGCGAAGACACACTTCTCTGGTGATGCGACAGCGGCAAACTTCGGCGATGCGACAGCAACAGCTGCGGCGGTGACATGCTTCTTCTTGTTGCGTCGCGCATCCAGCTCCCAGCGACACGCAGGCTTCTGCAGACAGAATTCCCAGCAAGGATATTCAGAGGGGAGCTGGTGGTGAAGTATTTTGTCCCTGAGACTTCAGCAGGAGGCAAGCACAAGTTCAAGCCCTTGGAGTAGTATTCTGCAAGATGATGAAAGTTCTTTAAAAGTTCCTTCTGTCCTTGGAAATGAAGACACCACTGCAGGCCAACCCAACAACACAGCACACTGTCAGGTGGGGCAGTCCAACTCCTATAGCTTCCATTGGTTCTTCTCCTTGGCAGAGGTTTGTCTTGTTGTTCCAGAAGTGATCTAAAGTTCTGGGGGCTGGGTCCCCCCTTTTATACTAATTTTCCCTTTGTTCTCTGAAGGCAGAGAGGCCTTTGCCTAGTCCAAACCAGTTCTGGTCAGTCCTGGAGCACTTTGTTGACAAGACTCCTTCTTTCCTTTCACAGTGTAGGCCAGGGACATCTGACGCACCACAGGAGGAGGAGCCAGCATTGCGGAGGGAAGGCACAGCCCTATGCAGGTCCCAGGTGCAGCTCCTCCCACCCATCTGCATGCAGATCTCTCTATTCAGCCCTGTGCTGACTCACCCTGTCACCTGGAATCCCCCAGCCCCTGTCACTCACAAAACCAGACACACAATACACAACCTAGCAGAGGCTGGCTTGGACAGTTAGGCAAGAAAATACCTACTTTCTAAAAGTGGTATTTTCAAACACAGAATGTTAAAACCAACTTCACTAAAAGATGTATTTTCTCATTCTGAGTTCAGGAACAATAAACTCGAATTTCTACCATGATCCCTGGGTCAGTTATGATTATAGGATGTAATAATCAAACTGCCCATTCTGGCCTATGGGGAACAGGTAGCCTTGCAATAGTGAAAAGCTAAAATGGCTGTAATTCACTATTAGGACATGCTACACACACCAGGGCATGTCCTACCTTATATGAACAATGCACCCTGCCCTTGGGCCTACCTTAGGGGTGTCTGATATGAAGATAAGGGAAGGTTTAGGGACTGGCAAGTGGGTGCACGTACCAAGTCGACATGGCAGTCAGAGACTGCACACAGGCTCTGCAATGGCAGGCCTGAGACACACTTTACAGGCTGCTTCTGTGGGTGGCACAACCAGTGCTGCAAGCCCACCAGCAGCATTTGATTTACAAGTCCTGTACACACATGGTGCACTGTACTAGGGTCTGACAAGTATATCAAATAACCCAATCATGGAGTCACTAATCAATACATCAATTTAACATAAGGAGCACTTGCAATGTGGCACTGAATAGCAGTGGCACAGTGCCCAAAGCATCTAAACCAGCAAAACATATCAAAAACAGAGGTGCCAATCAGAAAGAATGGAAGGGAGACTTACGCCAATGGTACTAGGTCTAACACGTGTCTGTTACGATTCCCTCCTAAGTCCAATACTCCTCCGGATTCGAGCGATGCTATAGGGTGTCCACCTCTCGACATCCCCAACTCCTGCACTAATGGCATGGAAGGTTGGAGCGATCAAGCGAGGGAAGGGAAGGAAGGGAACAGCGGGGAGTAGAACCTGTAAAAGAAAAATATACAAACACAAACGAAGTACTGAGGCATATAATGCTACGCTCATAAATTCTCGCTAGGGACAACGGTACCTTCTGTTTACTATCAGTCTTGTGATCCTTATCCTCTCTCTGTTAGCACCAATATTACATCATATTCATACCGACAAATAGACCAGATCCAAGCCCATGCACCTCACAGTTATTCTTGTAACAAGAACAGCGGGGAAAAACTCCACCCCCCTTTTCTTTCTTGTTTTCCTTGACAGACTTGTGTGTGCTTTAGGTTCAACAGGAGCCCCCCTAATTACTAGTCCCGCAATAGCAAAATCTGAAGAGTCTCAGCACAGCATGAGGTGAGTGAATATACGAGTCGCTATGGCCAATTATAACCACCGCGTTAACTGGCTTGACGCAGAGTTCTGATAATGTTTGATAGTCCCCTATGGTGTCTCTCTGTAGTTCGTAACCTTGGTCCACCGCGGTTGCTTCACCGCTCCCTGGACTGAAGCCCACTAGGAAAAGGAAAAGGAACAGCCTTTTAAAACCTCAGCTCCCCCTACTTGTCTATCAGAAGGGTGGAAAGTCTGCGCTGGGTCACCTACAGAAAGCTAAAGGCAACAGCGCTCCCTAAATCGGAGTACGCTGTGCGGATGCTGGGAGAGACACACAGCAGAAGGTGTCCGACCCGGGGACGAGGCTCCGGTGAGTAAATACCTTAACTGGCCTCCCTCTGGGTCCGGAAGCACCGAACACTGCACTGGCCTCCACAACGCTGCCTCCGGGATACATGTCGGCTGAAAATGTTGAAGCAGCTGACAGGCGGCTTCCAGGTGCACAGAAAAGCTAGCTGAGTCCGCTTTGAGTCCGTCGGAGCGAGGTCTCCAACCGGCGGCAGGCACACTATCCACGGGCTCCTTTCTTCTCGAAACGGAGTGGGGTACGGACTCGCACTCGAGAATTATGCACAGCGTCCTGTGGGTCACTTCTCTTTTGTGCTCGCGGCTCCTCCTTCTTGATCCTCGGGCATTCTGGGGATTGTAGGCGATGCAGGCGCCTACCTGATCCTTGACAGTATGTTCCCCGGCCCGGCGCCTCCTAGAACCGGGCTTGTCAGGGTGTCTGCGGTAGAATGCACGAACCCTGGCCGGGGCGTGCACGTTGCCACTGGGTACCCACGAATCCTCTGCCGAGGTGCATCCCTTCCATGAGATTAGGTACCATAGGTTACCCCCCCGGTACTTTGAGTCCACTATGCATCGCACCTCATACTCCTGTCCCTCCTCTGTGGATACGGCCGGTGGTGGCTTCCTCAGTCCCCCCGTGGCAGGTTTCAAAAGACTGCAGTGGAAGACAGGGTGGATCCGAAGAGAGCCCGGAAGCCGTAGTTTGTAAGCTACTGGATTGATCCTCTTTACCACTCGATAGGGGCCTATATATCTGGGGTGGAACACACTACGCAATTTGAAGCGTATGTTCTTTGTGGACAACCACACCTTGTCCCCTTCATTAAACTGGGGGCCCTCTACTCGGTGTCGATCCGCCCAACTTTTGTATGTCAGTTTAGCCTTTATGAGGTGTTTTCTCACGTTTGCGTGCCCCTGACGTAGCGCTCGCATGTGAGCTTGTACTGACGGCTGATTGTTTGTCCTCCGTGGTAGGATGATCGGCAAAATCCTGGCGTTGTAGCCGTAATTGGCTGAAAAGCTGTGCGTTGCGTTGTTGTATGCCAGTTCGGCCATCCACAGCATTGCAACCCAGGAGTCCTGGGCCTCTTCCGCGTAGCACCTTAGGTATTTCTTCACCGTTTGGTTTAGCCTTTCTGTTTGTCCATCCGTCTGTGGGTGGAAACTTGAGGACACGGCTGACTCTATGTGCATGGAACGACACCACTCCTTCCAGAAGCGGGCTATGAATTGGGGGGCCCTATCCGAAACTATGACCTGAGGGATGCCATGTATCTGCACCACGTGTTGCAGGAAGAGCTGAGCCGTTTGTCCAGCCGTAGGCAGAGTCTTGCATGGAATGAAGTGTCCCATCTTTGTTAGGCTGTCTACCACCACCAGGATGGCAGAACAACCCTGATCCACCGGGAGTCCTGTGATAAAATCCAGGCTAATGTTCTGCCACGGCGACTGAGGCGTGGGTAGTGGAACAAGCTTGTCCCTTTTCTTTGAGGTGTCCGTTTTTCCCCGTGCACAATCCCCACACCTGGCTAACCATTTCTGTACATCCGGGACCATGGAGGCCCACCAGAAGTATCTTTGTACCAAGAGGGTTGTTTTTTGTATGCCTGGGTGTCCTGCTAACGGAGAGTCGTGACACCAAGCAAAAGCCTTTTTCCTAAGGGCCTGTGTCGGTAGAAACAGACGAATGCATTGAAAAGGTAGTCCATGCCGGATTTGCCTCTCCAGTTTTAGCTCTACCCACCGACTCCAGGCGTCGGGGCTCCTGTCTTTTCGTATGTTATCCAGGTATTCCTCGGCCTTTAACGCGCAGATTACCTCGGAGGAAGGTATAATAGCCTCTTCTGGGACTTCGGCGTTCCCTTCTGTGGTCAGCACCCGGGACAGAGAATCCGCCTTACGGTTGTCCGCTCCCGGTCTGAAGTGGCGAAATTATACTCTTCGAAGAAGAGCATCCACGTCATTTGTCTGGGGAAAGGCCTCTGGCTGTTCTTAGGTACTGCAGGCTCTGATGGTCGGAGTACACCGTGACTGGGAATCTAGCTCCCCACAAGTAGGGACGCCACTCCTTGAAAGCCTTCTTTATGGATAGCAGCTCTTTTTCTGCGATGTTATAGTTCCGTTCAGCTGGGAGAAGCTTCCTGGAGAGATAAGCCACTGGATGTAGCTGCCCAGTGTCTTTGTCCCGTTGCGACAATATGGCCCCAATGGCCTCGTTAGAGGCGTCTGCCTCTACTATGAAAGGGGTGTTGAGCTGTGGGTGTCGCAACACCGGTGCTGAGGTAAAAGCCCTATTTAGGTACCTAAAAGCCGCTTCCGCTTCTGGGGTCCATTCGAAAGGCACGCCCTTTCTGAGAAGCCTGGTGACTGGGAGGGCCTTTTGCGGAACCCCTGTATTTATCGTCTGTAACAATTGGCAAAGGCCAGGAAGCACTGCACTACCCGAACGTTGCATGGGATCGGCCATTCCTGCACAGCTTGTACCTTTCGCTCTGCCATACTCAGACCCTCAGGACGGAGGATCACCCCCAAAAACTCAACTTCAGACACCCCAAACTCACACTTGCTCAGTTTACAGAACAAGCGGTGCTTTCTCAAAGCCCGTAGCACCTGTCTAACGTGTTCTGTCTGGCTGCTCACGGACTCTGAATAAATCAAAATATCGACTATTTATATGACTACTGTTCTGTCTACATACTCTTTTAGTACATCATTTAAGAAATACTGGAATGCCGCCTGGGCGTTGCACAACCCGAACGGCATTACCAGATACTCAAAAAGACCATAACGGGTCTTGAAAGCCGTCTTCCACTCGTCCCCTTTGCGTATGCGCACCAGGTGATACGCGCCTCTAAGGTCTAACCTCGTATAAACCTTCGCATCGCGCACTTGATCCAATAAGACAGGAATGAGGGGCAGTGGATACCGATTGCGGACGGTGTTTTTGTTCAGCATGCGGTAATCACAGCAGGCTCTCAATTCCCCATTGGCTTTAGCTACAGAAAAAAAAGGGGACACCGCAGGAGAACGGGAAGGTCGGATGAACCCTATTTCCAGGAAGTGGTTCAGATACTCTCGGAGATGCTTAGTCTCAGGTTCGGAGAGCGCGTAGACTCTACACATAGGAATGGTGGCACCCTCCACTAGGTCTATCTGGCAGTCATAGGACCTGTGAGGAGGAAGCGACTCGGCCTGTGATTTGCTGAATACATCTGCAAAGAGGGAGTATTCTCTGGGCAGACTTACTTCTTTTTCCACTGCTGTAGCTGCCACGAACGGGCAGGCCAAAGCCGCCGCACAAGATTCCCACCTGGGAACAAGGTGCTCCTGGCATTCCTCAGACAGGAAGTGTACGGTCTTCTCTCTCCAATCGATGGTAGGGTTGGGGAGGCTAAACCAAGGCATCCCCAGGATAACCTCGTACTGTGGTGCTTCTATGATGTTCAATGCCAAGGTTTCTATGTGACGTCTATCTCCTATTCTAATCGTTAGCCTGAGGTTCTCTGTTTGTTCGATGAGGAGCCTTGAGGTAAGTGGTTTTCCATCAACCGCCAACACCTCTTCGGGGATTTCACGAGACACTTTCCTTATGGCTAATTGTTCCACCAACCCACTATTTATGAAGTTTCCTGTGGCCCCTGAATCCAACATGGCCTTAACCTGATATGGTTGGTGACCATTATCTAACCACATAACCATCTCGATATGTTTTTCTGTGTCTCCGTCGGGTAGTAGCTATAGAAGGGATTCTCCACTGTTTGTTTTCCGTGTCCGCGGGAGTAACCATCAATACGTTATGCAATTCGGGGCTTGCGACGGTGGTTATGGACTTTCTATTCCTGTTGTTCCCCCCAGGTCTTTTGGGTCGAGCGGGGCATTCACTGACATAGTGTCCCTTCTTTCCGCAATACATGAAAAGTCCCTGTGTTCTCCTGCTCTCCCTTTCCACCCGTGACAGAGGAGCACAAATGGCACCCACCTCCATGGGCTCTGGGGCAGCTTCGCTACCGGACGCCTCCTTCCTGACTCTCTCTCCTCTGAACCTTTCACCGCCCCTGTCGGCGATGCGCCCATCCAACCTTAAGACCAGGCTGACCAGATCAGTGCACATGCGGGGTTGAGGGTCTATTCTGGCTATGACATCCTTCAGCTCTTCGCTTAGGCCCTGGTAGAACAGAGACATCCTCTTCTCTTCTGGCCATGCTGCCTCAGCCACCAACCTATTGAAAGAGGTCAAATATGTCACCAATTCGTTTTTCCCTTGTTTTAACTCTAAAAGCTCCCTGTCCGCGCTAAATGTAGTAGTGCGCCTATCAAATACCCCTTCTAGGGCAGCCCTAAACTTGTCCCAGTCGGATAAGACAGGGACGTTATTTCTTACCTAGGGCACCGCCCAATTGGCGGCGTCGCCAGCCAAGTAGGAGATAGCAAATGCCACCCTGGAGTGATTATTGGGGAAGGAGGATGGCCTGCAAGAAAAATGCATCAATATTTGTGTCAAAAACCCCTGTATCTTTTGGGAATCCCCAGAGTATCTTTCTGGGTTGGCTAATGGAATGGGGGGAGGCACGGTGACCTGGATGGGAGGAGTCCCTGTGCTTACATTAAAAGGGTTTCTCAACAGCCTTTCTACCTTCTCTCGTAATGCCGCTGTTTCTGCCCTAGATGCCGCCAATTCCTGCTGAACTGCGGCTAGTGCTTGCAGAACCTCGTCCATACTGCTTCCCTACAGCACCCCCCAAACCGGGAGGAGTCTTAATACGTGGGTGCGTAATTCTGTTACGATTCCGTCCCAAGTCCAATACCCCTCAGGATTCGAGCGATGCTATAGGGTGTCCACCTCTCGACATCCCCAACTCCTGCACTAATGGCACGGAAGGTTGGAGCGATCAAGCGAGGGAAGGGAAGGAAGGGAACAGCGGGGAGTAGAACCTGTAAAAGAAAAATACACAAACACAAACAAAGTACTGAGGCATATAATGCTACGCTCATAAATTCTCGCTAAGGACAACGGTACCTTCTGTTTACTATCAGTCTTGTGATCCTTATCCTCTCTCTGTTAGCACCAATATTACATCATATTCATACCGACAAATAAACCAGATCCAAGCCCATGCACCTCACAGTTATTCTTGTAACAAGAACAGCGGGGAAAAACTCCACCCCCCTTTTCTTTCTTGTTTTCCTTGAAAGACCTGTGTGTGCTTTAGGTTCAACAGGAACCCCCCTAATTACTAGTCCCGCAATAGCAAAATCTGAAGAGTCTCAGCACAGCATGAGGTGAGTGAATATACGAGTCGCTATGGCCAATTATAACCACCGCGTTAACTGGCTTGACGCAGAGTTCTGATAATGTTTGATAGTCCCCTATGGTGTCTCTCGGTAGTTCGTAACCTTAGTCCACCGCGGTTGCTTCACCGCTCCCTGGACTGAAGCCCACTAAGAAAAAGGAAAAGGAACAGCCTTTTAAAACCCCAGCTCCCCCTACTTGTCTATCAGAAGAGTGGAAAGTCTGCGCTGGGTCACCTACAGAAAGCTAAAGGCAACAGCGCTCCCTAAATCGGAGTACGCTGTGCGGATGCTGGGAGAGACACACGGCAGAAGGTGTCCGACCCGGAGAGGAGGCTCCAGTGAGTAAATACCTTAACTGGCCTCCCTCTGGGTCCGGAAGCACCAAACACTGCACTGGCCTCCACGACGCTGCCTCCGGGGTACATGTCGGCCGAAAATGTTGAAGCAGCTGACAGGCGGCTTCCAGGTGCACGGAAAAGCTGGCGGAGTCCGCTTTGAGACCGTCGGAGCGAGGTCTCCAACTGGCGGCAGGCACACTATCCATGGGCTCCTTTCTTCTCGAAACGGGGTCGGGGATGGACTCGCACTCGAGAATTACACACAGCGTCCTGTGTGCGTCACTTCTCTTTTGTACTCGCGGCTCCTCCTTCTTGATCCTTGGGCATTCTGGGGATTGTAGGCGATGCAGGCGCGCGATACCTGATCCTTCACAGTGTCCCCTCCAGCTGAAACATGGGGAGAGCTACCCTTCCCCTTGGGAGTTCTCTTCACTAAGGCGGAAAAATCTGGACAGACCAGCAGCATTGGCGTGTTCTGTACCAGGGCGGTGTTCCACCATAAAGTCCTTCCCCTGTAGGGAAATGGACCACCTCAACAACTCTGGGTTCTCACCCCTCATCTGCATCAACCATCTGAGGGGCCTGTGGTCCGTCTGAACCCGGAAGTGAGTCCTAAACAGGTATGGTCTCAACTTCTTCAGTGCCCAGACCACAGCAAATGCCTCATGCTCAATTGCACTCCACCTCTGTTCCTGTGGAAGTAACCTCCTACTGATGAAGGCTACAGGTTGGTCCCGCCACCACACCATGCTCTGAAGCGTCTGTTTGAACAATGAATTCCTTTCAGAAGTTGGGCAACTGAAGCACGGGTGCTGTGCACATGGCAGTCTTCAGGGCGTCAAAAGCCTTCTGACAGGTGTCAGTCCAGTTCACTTTCTTGGTCTGCTTCCTGGAAGTCAGCTCAGTCAAGGGTAAAGGAGAAACTCTTGACCTCATCATCTCCAAGGAACAGACTATCACCTTAGATTTCATAACCGTGTGTGACTGGTCTGACCACCACAGCATCCTTTTCTTTATTAACAGGGAGGTAGTGATGAAGAAGGCTCAATCTCTGAAATCAAAGGTATGGAAAAGGGACCTCAGATCAGTAAACCTCAGCAATCTCGCTGACCACTGTAAATCTGTCCTTTCCTCTCAAGCCGACCTGGACGAGGTTCAAACACTCACTGACGCCTACAATTCCACAATTACCAACTTCATGGATGACATTGCACCACTCCAGCTTAAAAATGCCTCATCTAAAATATCCAAACCGTGGTATAACGACAACTTAAACACAGAACATCGCAACCTTAGAGCAGCTGAATGCTCTTGGTGATCCAATCCCTCCTCGGACCATCTAAAACTTATGAGAGAGGTCAGGAACCTCTACAACAAATTGATCAAGAGAGCTAAGGCTGATTATTTCAAACTACAATTAGAGCAAGCGGCAAACCGCCCCAAGAAACTTTTCGAACTGGTCAAACAGCAATTGGTTTCTACTCCAATCCTCTCTGATCCAGTTGGCAACCATCCCTCCTGTGAAGATTTTGATGCCTTCTTCACAGAGAAATCACGGCTCATTTCTATTGACCTCGCCTCTAAGAAGGCCCTATTACCCTCCTCTATTGCCGCCTCACCCCCTGACCTCTTTGAAAAATATAACTCGCCCCTCCTGATCGCGTCATGGGCCACCTTTACCCCATTTACTGAAAAAGACATTGACAAAATTCTTCAGACTATCAACCCGTCCAACCACTTCGGTGACCCGTTGTCCATGACCATATTCAAAGAGATCAAGATCTCTCTCATCCCTACCTGGACGCAGATTGTGAATGCTTCCTTATCGCAAGGCATGGTCCCTGACTGCTTAAAAGCAGCTTGGGTCTCACCTATTCTAAAAAAAAACAACGCTGACAAATCTGATCTCAATAACTTCTGTCCCATCTCCAACATCCCTACTCTAGCGTAACTCCTTGAAAAATGTGTTCAATCCCAACTTTGTGCTCACATAGAGAAGTATCAACTATTAGACCAGCATCAATCCAGTTTTCGGAGGAGGCACAACACCGAATCGGCCCCCACACATGTTATGGATGACATTTTGAAACTGCTTGATCATAAAGAATATTGCCTACTGATACTCCTGGACCTTTCCTCAGCTTTCGACATGGTTAATCATGACAACCTCTTATCCATCTTGCAATATAGAATGGGTTTCTCGGGTTTGGTGCTTCAATGGTTCTCATCCTTCCTCCAGCACAGATCACAAAGATTCAAGGCAAACCACTCCGTCTCCCAGCCTTCTCCAGTAATCATGGGGTCCCCCAAGGGTCCGCTCTTTCTCCCATCCTCTTCAACCTCTTCTTGGAACCTCTAGCGAACGCACTAAACTCAACAAACATTTTCTTTCCCATGTATGCTGACAACACACAACTCTACCTGAAAATTTCATCCCCGGAAAATGTCATCTCACTCAATACTATCATAACGTCTACTCAAAATTGGTTAACCAAGAACCATCTCCTGCTTAACACCGCCAAAACGGAGTTCCTGCTCATCTCCCCTCCAAAACACATCCCCAAGCTATGCAGCAAGACTAGTTGCTGGCGCCAAACGAAACAAGCACATTTCACCAGTCCTTAAATCTCTCAACTGGGTACCCTATGAAGCACGAATTCAGCTGAAGATTGCAGTTCTAGCACACAAAGCCCTTCACTTCAATACTCCCAGGTTCCTGGCACAAAAACTTGAACTATCCTGTGGGGAGAGAGCATCAAGAAGCGCCTCTACCTTCCTCTTGAAACCTCGTATCCATAGCAAAAAGAGAACTTGTCAATGAGCTTTCTCAGGTGCTTCCCCAAAGATTTGGATCTCTCTACCGCCGGAAGTATGCAAACTCACCGCTACGACGGCGTTCAAACTGGAAACCAAAAGATTCCCAATGTGCAAATTCTTACCCTAGTGGGTTAGGCCCACGGGATCGGGTCACTTTATTCTTATTACCATGGAACCTTCATTTGATACAGATCTTCTACTATGCATATTACTGCCCCCCCATGGCCCGCTTACTTCTGTTTATTATATGATCCCTGTTTTTTACTATGCTTATTTTTCCCCCCCTCATGGCCCGCTTACTTCTGTTTACTGTATTATCCCCGTCTGTTACTAATTTGTTGTTGTCAGTACACTCTTGGTCTCTCTTGTAAGCGCTCTGCTATCCTTCGGGATCTAGTTCGCGCTATATAAAACTTTAAATAAATAAGGGTGCAACAATGTTGCCATACCCCTTGACAAACCTCCTGTAGTACCCCATGAGTCCTAAAAAGGCTCTCACCTGTGTCTGAGTCTTTGGGGGTTCCCATGCCAGGATGGTATCAATCTTGGGTTGCAGGGGCGCCACCTGGCCGCTCCCTACCTGGTGCCCCAAGTACACCACGGAAACCTGCCCGATCTGGCACTTACTCGCCTTGATCGTGAGGCCTGCCTTTCGCAGTGCCATCAACACTAACCAGAGGTAGCGCAGATGTTCTTCCCAACTGGCGCTGAACACTGCAATGTCATCCAGGTAGGTGGCACTGAAGTCATCCAGGTAGGTGGCACTGAAATCCTCCAGTCCAGCCAACACCTGGTTGACGAACCTCTGAAAGGTGTCAGGGGCATTCTTCATCCCAAAGGGCATAACCTGGAATTGGTAGAGCCCATCTGGTGTGGAGAATGCTGACCTCTCTTTGGCCCCATCAGTTAAGGCGATCTGCCAGTACCCAGATGTCAAATCAAACGCTCTGGGCCATATTTTCGGGCTCCAGGACCTCTTCAACACCCTTACTGGCTGCCATAGACCGAGTGGTTACACACGCCCACTCAGGCACTCCCAACATCTCCAAATCAGCCTTCTTCTCCACCTTAGCCCAAGGGGAGTTCTCTAAATCATTGTCCAACAGACAATCCACAGGCATGACTGGCCTCACAGCTACTTGGAGAGTACCAGAGACCCCCCCACTCGAAGGGAACCTAAGCCACCTTGCAGTGGCTCTCTGTGTTGTTAGCAGCAACAACTGGTAAGAATACATTGGGGACCACCTGCTCTTTGGATACCAAGTGACAGCTGACAGCTGTCACACTGGCTCTGGTGTCTCTAAGAGCCTCCACTCTACGGCCATTGATGATCACCCACTGACTGTATTTTTTTGGCAGCTGGGTATTATGGACCATCTCAAAGTCTCCTAAAGAGACATGGGTCATTTCTGCAGGACCCCTCCCACTGTGTGCACCCTTCTCCTCCCCTCCCAGGACTACACTGGCCATCTGACGGGGTGGTGCACGGGGTCGCACATACTGACCTTTTTGGGGACACTGGGGATCATACCAACGGTGTCCCACTTGCTTACACTGAAAGCATGTAGCGGGCCCCCAGTGGACAGGTTTACCTGTCGTGGGCTCTGACTTTTTCTCAGTGGGAGGCTGGGAACCCTTGGAAATTACTTTGGGGCTCTTTCTGGAACTCCCTCTGTTTACCCATGTCCCCCCCACTCTTCTGCTGGGGACCCTGCCCATCTTTGGCGGAATCTCCCACATGACCCTTGTGGACCCTGGTACTGACCCAGCGGTCCACCTCCTCAACAAGCTTCCTAGGGTTAGTTAACTTGCTATCAATAAGCTGCTGGCGTAGCTCTGGAAACCAATTAGCAGACAAGTGCTCCCATGCAAACAAATCATAGAGCGCTTCAAAAGTATCTACTTTGCTACCCTTCACCCAACCATCCATAGCTCTGCAAAAGAAAGATACATATTTTACCCAAGTGGTTCCTTCTAGCTTCTAGCAACCCCTGAACCTCTGTCTATAGAGTTCTGGGGTCAAACCATACCTTGTCATCAGGGCTTCCTTCATGTGGGCATAAGACATCCTATTCTCACTGGGCAGGTCTAACAAGGTATCCCTCCCCTCACTCACAAAGCAGCCTCACAACCCAGCTCCCCAAACCTTGTCAGGGACCCGGTGGGCCAACATTGCTTTCTTATGGGCTGCAAACTACTGCCCAATATCCTCATGCTTGTGGAAATCTTTGATGACATCCTTGGGAATATATACTCTGCTTTCTGAAGGCACAGATGTTGCGCTGCCACCAGAGGGAGCGATCTCTAAGCCCTTTGCCTTGATCTCTAACTCCCTCAACATCCTCTCATGCTCCATTCTCATTCTCTCTCTCTCCAAGGACAATTTGTTATTCTCTATTTCCCTCTGACCCTCCATCTTAAGCTTAGCCATCTCTATCTTGTGTGCCCTATTTTTCTCCCTGTCTTCCAGCTCTCTGAAGGACAGGTCTTTGGAAGAGATGCTACTGCCTGGTGGGGACGGTACCCCTCCCCTGGCTGGAAACTCTGGCCTATCCAGTTGCCCATCTGCATCCCCAGCTGGCTCCACCACCAATTCAGGAGCATTTTCTGCTTCTACCCAGGCCCTCAGCGCCTTTTGGTAGTCATCCTTTTTGGAAATGCCTGGTCTAGCAACTTTCCATTTCTTGCAGAGATGCTTGAGCTTTTTGAAAGTGTAGGTTTCCAACCTCTCTTCCTCAAAATCTAGATCCATAGATGCAACAGATACTGGTCTACTCATGGCAGTAAGGATTGGCAGTTCTCAGGAAAAACAACAATCCAAGGGAATAAAAATCTACCAAAAAAGTATGTGGTCGCGTTTGTTCTGCAATCACTAGTAGTGTACACCAATTACTGTATATGAGTCACAAATGCAAGTCCAAATCCTCACCACTGACCACCAATGTTAGAACTGGGGGTCTCTAGTTGGCAGAGGTAGGTACCTTTGACCAAATAGGGACCCTTGCTTCTAAGTCAGGGAAAGGGGATTACACTACTGGATAACCCCTGCTCACCCCCTGGGTAGCTTGGCACGAGCAGATAGGCTTATCTCAGAGGCAGTGTGTTAAACATTTGTGAACACATACAGCAATACAGTGAAAACACTACTGATGGACACCACACAGGTTTTATAAAAATAAGTATTCTTTATATAGACTTAACACAAGACCACAAACAACAAAAATCCACAATACTGTACTCAAAATTGACTTAAAGATGGTAGAAGTAACTTAGGTCAAGTTGATGGTAAATGCGACAAAGTTCTCACAAAAGTATTTGGATGCATAAACCAAAATAAACAAAAGGCTTGCAACATTGGAGATGCGTCGGTTCTTTGCTTTGGGGGAGACGATGCGTTGCGCCTCAATGCGCGCCTCAATGCTTGCAAAGAGTAGTGGATGCATCTTGATCCTTACCGGAGAGGAGGTGATGGGTAGATTCTCGTACTGCAGCCTGGTTGCCATGCGGCATGATGGTGCCCCGAAGCGATGCGACAATCCGGTGCGATGCAATAAGATGGCACCCTTGATGCGGCGATGTGTAGATGATGCGTGCACGCCCGGCGGCTGTGCGATGAACTCTGTAGTTTAGAGCCACGACAGGCTCTGCGACACACTTCTCCGGTGATGTGACGGCAGCCCTTGCGGTGGTGACACGCTTCTCCGGTGATGTGACGGCAAACAGCTGTGATGAAGACACGCTTCTCTGGAGATGCGGCGGTGGCACGCTTCTCCGGCGATGCGACGGCAACAGCTGCGGCAGCGACACGCTTCTTCTTGTTGCGTCACGCTTCCAGCTCCCAGTGACACGCAAACTTCTGCAGACAGAATTCCCAGCAAGGAAATTCAGAGGGAAGCTGATGGTGAAGTCTTTTGTCCCTGAGACTTCAGCAGGAGGCAAGCACAAGTTCAAGCCCTTGGAGTAATACTCTGCAAGATGATGAAAGTTCTTTAAAAGTTACTTCTCCTCTCCTTGGCAATGAAGTAACCACTGCAGGCCAACCCAACAACACAGCACACTGGCAGGGGGGCAGTCCAACTCCTACAGCTTCCTTTGGATCTTCTCCTTGGCAGAGGTTTGTCTTGTTGTTCCAGAAGTGATCTAAAGTTCTGAGGGCTGGGTCCCCCCTTTTATACTCATTTTCCGTTTGTTCTCTGAAGGCAGAGAGGCCTTTGTCTAGTCCAAACCAGTTCTGGTCAGTCCTGGAGCACTTTGTTGACAGGACTCCTTCTTTCCTTTCACAGTGAAGGCCAGGGACATCAGACGCACCACAGGAGGTGGAGCTAGCATTGTGGAGAGAAGGCACAGCCCTATTCAGGCCCCAGGTGCAGCTCCTCCCACCCATCTGCATGCAGATCTCTCTATTCAGCCCTGTGCTGACTCACCCTGTCTCCTGGAATTTCCCAGCCCCTGTCACTCACAAAACCAGACACACAATAAACAACCTAGCAGCGGCAGGCTTGGACAGTTAGGCAAGAAAATACCTACTTTCTAAAAGTGGTATTTTCAAACACAGAATGTTAAAACCAACTTCACTAAAAGATGTATTTTCTCATTCTGAGTTCAGGCATACTAAACTCGAATTTCTACCATGTTCCCTGGGTCAGTTAGGATTATAGGATGTAATAATCAAACTGCCCATTCTGGCCTATGGGGAACAGGTAGCCTTGCAATAGTGAAAAACGAAAATGGCTGTAGTTCACTATTAGGACATGCCATACACACCAGGGCATGTCCTACCTTATCCTTACAATGCACCCTGCCGTTGGGCCTACCTTAGGGGTGTCTGATATGAGGAAAAGGGAAGGTTTAGGGACAGGCAAGTGGGTGCACTTACCAAGTCGACATGGCAGTCAGAGACTGCACACAGGCTCTGCAATCGCAGGCCTGAGACACACTTTACAGGCTGCTTCTGTGGGTGGCACAACCAGTGCTGCAAGCCCACCAACAGCATTTGATTTACAAGCCCTGGGCATACATGGTGCACTGTACTAGGGTCTGACAAGTAAATCAAATAACCCAATCATGAAGTCACTAATCAATACATCAATTTAACATAGGGAGCACTTGCACTGTGGAACTGAATAGCAGTGGCACAGTGCCAAAAGCATCTAAACCAGCAAAACATATAAAAAACAGAGGAGGTAGTCAGAAAAAATGGAAGGGAGACTCACACCAATGGTACCGGGTCTAACAATAACTTTCTAACGCTATATGTTGTTACCACTCCTGAGTGTAGTGTAGTTCAAAGAGTGCCCTTCATTCAGGACCTACGCATTTGCGGATAATATAAACTGTGGATCTGGTGGCAGACTGACTCCGTACACCCCCGCCTAATATGTTAGCCTGTTTTTGCATTAGCTAGCTCGTAGTGCTACGAGAATCTCCTGTTATCAGAGAGATTAGTTTTTGCAACCTCAGAACACAATAACCTCAGACTTGTGGAAACAATATACTACTTTTCACCCAGTCACTCGTGCTTGCTTGTTTTGCTCTCAGAGAGATACACAGAAGAAACAGTTGGGCGTGTTTACAATAAGAATTTATTGTACCGCTATTCTTCACATGTAAAACAAATGTGCTGCTACAAATGTAACACAGTTACAGAGATATAGAACCAGCAGTACAGTGAGTAAAAAGGAATAGTATTGTTCTACCATTTTGCAATAGTCATGAACATATACATGAATATAAAATGCATTTATAAAATAGAGTACGTACTCCTAAGATGCCTGTCTAGATGTACCTGAGTGTACCTAGCATACAAGTAGGTGTGAATGAGCTAAGTCTAAGAGCCAAGAATCCCGCTAGTATTTAGTCGAGCTTCCATTTCTCAATAGTGAGAGTGTGGGACTTCGTCCTGGACTTGAGTTGGACAACCCATCAGGGATAGTTAGACCACTGTCAGCTGGAGCGATGGCATGCCGGAGCCGCAGCGTCTCTGGTCAGTGCGTCGGCCTTGAAGTCTCGGTTCCCTCCTGCCTACTGATAGCAAGAGGTGCTGTATTCATACAGTCTATGTGCGTATGTTACCCATTGTTCAGTATGAGGATGACGTTGGGGATTAAACCTTTGTGCGTAGATAGAACAGGTGAAATATGCCCCCTGGAGAGTGTACTCATAAATTATTCATATGTGCTAAGGATGATGTCGTAGCAATATCGACCAGGCAGAACCCACCCTCGTCACAGAACTAGGTGAAAGGTTTAGTCCTTAAAAGGCGTCAGTCCTTATGAGGCGTTCAGTCCCTATAAGGTATTCTGTCCTTATTTGGAGTTATGTCCTTATAAGGCTCGTTCATATGAATGAAGGGGAGATGATGTAGGGAAAGAGTACGATGTTCTCTAAAGCTATATTAGAGTACCGATATGAAACATAACACCCACTCCTCCTTATACTTAACAATAATAATACACATTTCGAGATACACATTTATAACGGTGTCAGTGCATAATATTATCAAGAGTTATTTAAAATGTTTCTAAAAATGTTAAATATCATTTAAAAACAATTTAAAAAACGAGGCAATAAATGTTAATTGGTAAAAGTTTGACATTTCGTTGTAAAGTTCCGCAAGTCACAGTTCTAAATGAGTTCGATCACACAAGTTGAACTACTGCAAGCGTACTTAGAAGGCCATGCTCATTGAAAGTGTCAATTTGAAAAAGTTATTTTGAAAAGGGGAAAGAAAATTTCTGAATTTGTTCCCAGCACACGGTGAGCCAGATTCAGATTAGAAGTCCTGGCTGGGAGACATAACATTATCGCTGCCTGCAACAGCAGGGGACAAACACTGCAATACCTCGCATAGCACGTCAAGTGTGCATAGATGAAACTCCTCGCTGCCAACAGCTGTTGTGGAGGTGGTCGGTGCTGAATTCGATACCTCGGTGCCAATGCTGGAGCTGAAATTCAATTCAGTCGTGAAAGGCACCTGCGGTTCCTCAAGGAAGGCATGCGTCAAGATGGGAATACGCTCGGGACAGAGTCATGCATGGGACCACTTGGGTTCCAGCCTGGAGTCTAAGTCCGCTGGCGTCTCCATGTCAGGTGTCAGACAGAACTCGCACTCTCCTACATAGAACAGGCATCTGAAGACAGGTACGATGCAGTTGTCAAAGACTGGTCTGAAGGATAAGAACCAAGAAGCACTCAGTTCTCATAGGCGAGGTGCACCCAGATGCTGTACCATGCGCTCACGGTAATATCTCTCCAGGAGAGCTTTTGCAATCTCGCTGGCAGATGGGCCGTCCATTGCGCAGCAGGTAGACGATAATCAGGATTCCAGCTACAACGAGCAGGATCAGACCCCTGAAAATGCATCCAAATACGGAGTGTATAAAGTTAGGAGTAACTCTGAGGATTGTCTGGAAGGTGTTAATTAATCCTGACCCTATGGTCTTAAATAGGTGTACAATGTCACTTGTATCTGACATATTAAAGATACGTCCCATCATTTCTACAAAATGTAGGGGGATTAGTGCCTGTATCTCTGTCGAGGTCCTCGCGACTTGGAGTTCAAAGGTTTCTCGAGCGGAGGTTAACGTCCTGGTTTGCTCTAAAAGCGTGGCTTTCATTCTGCTCAAAGCATCAAACTGTACAAAAGAAACATTCAGTGAAGGCCATATTGGCGCCTCCCTGACTGTACTTGTCGGAGGAAACAATACTTGCATACACCAAGTAACCCTGGTGTTCACGGTGACCAGATATGCGATGCCTGGGAGCATCCCGCAACAAGCTTGATCGCTCAGCATCAAGTAACTCCCATTCGAAAGTAGCTCAAACGCTGGCATGATCATGGCAGCTGGAGTTCCTTTCATGTGGCAAGATAGATTTGAAACTGAACCATTACATGCCCATGTAAAACAATATCTTGGCACATGAGAGAACCGCTTAAAGCGTTCTTGCAGTTAGTGCCACTAAGAAACGCCTCTCAATCCCCACTCCGGCATCAAAATCTATATGGTAAATCCCAGGATTTCTTAATGTATTCTTTACCCAATTTTTCATATCTTTCTATCTGCCTTTGCTCAAGGCAATAGTGAAACTGAAAGGTCGTGACCGGGAGAGTGATTTGGCCATGAAGTAGCGATTCTGTTGATGGTAATTCAGCTACTGTGAATGGTAAGCGTTCCAGTTTTTCAATTTGCAGCATTGTATATTTTGCTCCCCTTTGTGCCATTTCTATCTGAGTATTCTGAAAACAGAGACGTACTGTTTATAAAACGCCAAGGTACAATTCCTGCACACAAAGATTGCAGTGTCCAGCTTAATAACATAATAGAACATAACTGTGATTGGCCGTGTTGTAATATGGCTAAATCCTGTTCTAGTATGTCAATAGCAGAAGATACAATGTTGACCAATGAATATACTCTGGAGGTCAAAGTTGTTAACTCATTATCTACCAAAAGCTTTTTCTAAGTTTATGCGGTCTTTCTCCTGTATTCTCTCTGCGGCTTCTTGTTGGGAAATGTTCCAGATTTCATTATAGGCAGCATAAATGCCTGCATTTATGAAACGTTTTTGACGTTGTTTCCTAGGTCCTAGTTAAAAGACCCTAAGAACCATGTCTTGTGAGAGTAAAGATAAGTGTTGTTTCACTTCTGCAAGTGTTGAGGTTTCTAGCCAATACAGGCACAACTTCCCAACACTATAGGATGTCAGTACCCCTGGATGTGCTCTCTGTACATATCATGGATCTGGCCTATGCATACTGAGTCCCCTGGTGATGACCAGGAACCGTTTATGACATGTGTTTGTGTCTAAGGGCCAAACCACCCACTCCTTCCAATTTGGGTCTGATCTATTGTACTTTAGCATGTCATCAACTGTTGCCCATTCCTTTGTAGAAGAATTCTGGCACCCCTGTGTTGGTGTAGGTAACCTTGGAGTGTTCAGGTCCTTGATCTTGGCTATTCCGAGACAGGATGTCTGTTGCACAGTATAATTTAAAAAGATCATCTGCTGTGGAATGAGGCATGCTCTAAATAGTGCCTCTGTACCCTAGACTTGCCAGTTCCTTGAACCCCAAATTGTTTTAAGTCAATTTCGTCTTTCCATAGGTAGAAATCTTGTTCAGACAATTGGGCCAGAAAGGAAGCAGAGTAAATCTGTTTGGTGTTTGTCAACATAATTGTCAGTGCTGATGTTGGTGCAACCGTATAATAAAATGAGTCTGGATCTGTTGTGTTAAATCCTGAAAAGTATGCAAATTTCTGTGAAAACACTTGTGAACTAGTTTTTGGTGGTGTTGGGCAATGTTCCCACTGATGGTATTCAAATACATTCCTAGGTGAAATGGATTTGTGCAGGAAATGATGACCAAAATGTTGATAACAGTACAATTTGTCATAGTCTGAAGAACCCTCTAAAATTTCATTATTAGAAAATGCAGCAGTTTTCTCTAAATCAGACAACATGTTATTTACTGTTTCAGTGTCCCAATCATCAGAAAATGTACTGGAGGTAATAATACCACTTAATGATATTTAAATACATGATTAATTTTTAAAAGTTCGGTCAGTCTGAAAATGTTGAAATCAACCTTGTCCCATACTATACCATCGGGTATAGGAACTGCTGTAATGTTCACTGATGACAAGTCTCTTTGTTCACGATGAGATGATGGATGTGGCTTCAGTAGGATGTTGACTTTTTGGGCTGTGGAACCTTGTTGAAGATAGCGTCCATTGATAAAAATACTAAAAGTCAATACTAAGCTTAACCAGAAAAGAAAAAAACAATATCCCAGAAATTACCCAGAGTTCAATCCAAGGTGATACCAGGTATGTCTTTTGAAGAAATAGAAGAAAGTTCTTTAATTCTTGCTTGAACGTTGTTTTGGCTGGCTTCTTTCTTTCCCGGCTCACTTGGATCCAGAGAGAACTTATCAAAGTTAATGAAATAGCCAGAAGCAGTTCGATCAATTGTTGGAATTGCATCGATATTGGTTGAAATGTTCTTTTCCTCTTGACGAGGCATGTTGATGTAGACGTCTGTATAAGGTCTAATTGCAACTTGTGAATTATTCAGATTTTCATTTAGAATTTGTATGTCTGGTTCAAGTGAAACAAGTTCCATAGCATTGTTACTTAGTCCTTCATTCCTTACAGATGGATCTTCAAATGTGATGAGTCTTTCTGTTTGAACTTCTTGGATTGTAGCTAGAGGAGGACGTCTGCTACAGCGGCGGAGTCCACTAGGCCTGCTGTTTAGTATAGGCCACAAAGTGTGGTTTGATTAAGTCAATTGAGACAAATCTTTTCCCATTTTTTCCGGCAAGAGTTGGGAGCAGCACAGTTCTTGTTCCGTGTACTGCAAGGATTGGTACAGGTTTTCTGTAAGAGGGTCCAAATGTATTTTTGTCCGCAATTTTCTCTCTGACCAGATCCCCGACATTTGGGATCCAGACAAGTCTTGCCGTGACTACCTTGACTTCTTCAGTGGTGGTCTGCTTTAGATGGACATTGCTTTGTTTTGTCCTGGATTCATTTAGATCCTGTAAAACAGCCAAAGATCGTGGATATCAAATGGTTTTTCATCCGCCACTGTGCCTTCACAATCAAGATCAGGTACCCACATTTGTGTCCCAAAGAGGACCTCATGGAGTGACACCCCCAGAGAGCTTTTTGGCTGGTTATTTAATGCCCGTTGTACCCCAAAAAGGTGTGTGACCCAACTACCGACCTTGCCTAATAACCTAGCTGTTAAAGATTGCTTTAAGTCCCGTTCTTTTCTCTCCACATCCGAATTTCCCTCAGGATGGTACGGAGATGAGAACCGCAATGCTATGCCCATTCCTTCCATGGCCTCTTTGTAAGCCCGAGAGCTAAACGAAGGGCCTCGGTCAGAGAGAAACATGCTAAATGTGTATGTGCCGATAAAGACTTGTAAATCTTTTATAACAGTTCGAGCGTCAGCAGAACGCTGAGGCCATATCCTTAGGAATCTCGAGCATGAATCCACTGCAACCATGATAAATCTGTAAGCCCCGTCTGTTTGTAAGGGGCTGCAGTGGTCCAATTACACACATGCAAGTGGTTTGTCAGATTTTAGAAATGGCGTATGTGCCGGGCGTGCAACGGTGGAGCCTTTCATCTGCTGGCAGATGTCGCATTTCAAGACATAGTCTTTAGTTTGCTTGCTTAACCCTGGCCACCAATAGCGCTGTTTCAGTAAAGAAAAAGTTGCTGTAATGCCTGTGATTGCAGAGCCCAAACCCTCGTGTGCAGCTAGTATTAAACCTTACCTACGATCTATATTTGGTATTACTCTATCCCCCACTCCAGGAATCTGAGCATATGGAATGTTTTGTGCACCTAACTTGTAGGAGTATTTGAGTGAAAATTTTGTAGGTACTGCTGTGCTGCCTTTGCGTAATGCGATGACAGCTACCATTATATCTCCGTCAATTCTCGTTTTTGAACGAGTCTGCGCAGCTACGAAAGCCGTGCGAACAGCCCCTTTTGCGGCTTCATCAGCCAATGAATTCCCTTAAACGTTGATGGAGCAAGGACTCGTATAAAAGAGACTTGCTCGGAAGCTATCCTCTCAAATAACTTGTGATACCGTAATAATTGTGTTCGTAAATACTAATATTTCATCATAAAATTTGTACACTTTAGTTTAAGGGAAGCTTGCCTATGTATATTACTAACAAGTAACCTGTGTGTCTCTAAAATGGCTGCTAAACGTGGGATTCTGCATTGCGCATGCGTCTACTGCATCTACGTAGTATGACGCACTATTGCTTGGAGGGAAATCTTTGCAGCTGCGCAGTTGCTCTTAAAATGGCCGCTTGAAACTCACATGATAATGCGCATGCTTTGCTGAAACTAAACCATGTAAGTTTACTAAAATGCTAATGCGGAAGAATATTATAAGTAAATGGGAGTAGAGTAGAGATAAGTGGTATACAGTGAAATCCTTTATTTTAGATGTTAATACTTTTTTTCTTTGACCTCTTTATTAATTCGTATTTGGGCCTCCGTGCGGGACTGAAGCTTGTGCATCATGTGACCATTTCACATGCGCAGTTGTAACAACCCAGGAGCCGCGATGTAAAGCCTTGAATGTCATCCAAAAGAAAACAGTGACATACCTTGCGAACCAGCATGTTGTCCTGCGAACGGAAAGGATTTTAAATAAAATTGAATACATTATATTGATTAACTTGTGAATACAGGTGGGAAATAAAGCATGGGAAAGTAAATTAAGGGGAGGGAACATAGAACAATGAACTTAAAGAAAAGTATTATACTTAGCATGGTGTGATGACCATCTCCCCTTTTCCCTGTCCAATCAATGTTAGGAGTTTCGTAAATCCGAAACATTTAGGGGTGGTACATGCCATTAGAAAGGTATAATAGATGGTAGTTTAGTTAGATTAGTAAACACAGAGAGACGGAGAATGCTGAGAGACTGAGATGCTGTACGAAAATTAAGAAAATACTGAAGAAGATCCAAATCTAGACTTAGAACTTTTGAGCCAATTAATTAGAAGAACATCGCGGAAGAATCGAGGAGGCACATAATAGAAGGGGATCGCAGAAGAATCGAGGAGGAAAATAGTGTCAGAGAGGGGTGCAGCGCAGGCGTCGTATCTCGAAGAGCTCATCTATCCTGTCCTGAATCCTGTCCTGAGCCTTTGTCACCTGATCTGTCCCAGGGGACCCTTTCCAATTCCTTGGCCAAGGGGTTGGTTTCCACACCATATTAGGTGAATATATATCTGTGTAGTATGTCAATGTACTGCTCTCTCTTTTTCCTCCCTACTCAGTTTCTGTCACCGTAATAATTTTGTTTAATGAAAATTCTGATTGAATTATTTTCTCTTCCTCTCCTTGTCGAAGACGGTGTTCTATCTGTATTTTGGTGCTTGACTCACGTGAATTTACTAGATAAACAATTTAAACTGTCCAGAGTCTGTGGTTATTTAATAAAGGTTTATTATATGTAATTTTTCATCTATTTAGTTAACTAAAAGGTCCATTGACCAGAGGAAAATACATTGGATCAAGAGGTTTGGTAAGAAATAATTAGATAAACTTCATCTTACATGTATTAGCACAATAAATTGACCCCAGCGGTATCTACTAGCCTATATGAATGATTGTGTGTTTATGGGCCCAAGTGAGCATATAGTGAGTACCAGAGGTTGGTAACCTGCTGTATCAACGTGAACGCCATCACGTTGATGACTCAGTGTATGACTCACGTGAGTCCTCGGTAGCTCGGCTTTCAACTCTGCTACCTGTTCCCATAGCGTTTTGTTCTTAATTGTGCCACCTATTGCATCCTTAAACCTGTTTTGTTCCCAATGCTGTAAGTACTCATTGTATGACAGTACACAGTAAAAAGAGTCACACACGATTAGTGTGGGGAATTCGTGATCCGTATTTACAATTGTCAGTATCAGTGCTTTTAATTCTGCCAACTGAGCCGTGCAGCCTCTTAGAGATTGGGTCTTTGTGCAGCTAGGATGGAACTTGCCATCACGCATGCGACCTTTGATGATAGCACATGCCGAAAAATATTGCTACTTACTTCCTATGGCCGGTTGCGCAGATCCGTCAGTGTAAATAATATACTCATACTGATCTAGAGGCAAGATTTCATTTGGTAGAGGATATTCTTGTTCATATCGCAGGAATGCTTGTGTTTTTAAACTTGGATCAAATCTGTATTCAACATCTGTTGCAGTAAGAGAATTAGCCCATTGTATCCATCTTGGATGTAAGGCTTTCGCATTCGGGATGCTGGCCTTTGTAACAGCTTCTAAAGCCGGTACCAAAGTTACGACAATAATGCGTTTCCCCTGTGCCAGTGCTCTTTCTCTTGCTACAGCAGTCTGAACGGCTGTGAGTATTTTTTCTTTTGAAGTGAAACACATTTCTGCATTTGTGTACAGATGTGATTTCTATGCGATCGGTACAGTTTCTCCTACATTGAAGGCCAAATAAGTGTACCCGCATTGACCCGCAATTATTCGGATCACTGAGTGGTGTACGTTTACGCTTGTTTGTAAGTGTTTGGAAGCAATCATGTCTTCCTGGAGTAAACGAAGAAATATTAGTATGTTCTTATGTCCAATCTCTGGCTGAAAATGCAGGTTTTATTAAGTCATAGAAAGGTTTTACCCTTTGTGTATAATCTAAAATGTATGTCCTGCCGAAATTTAGGAATCCTAGTATTGATTGTAAATGTTTTAATGATTTCGGAGGCTGGAGCAGTGCACACTTTACTAAAAAGTTAGCTGCCAGACTTTTGCCTTCACTTGACAGCTCATATCCCAAAAATAGGACATTGTGTTGGGCTATTTTTGATTTTTTAATGTTAAATTTGTAGCCTTCTGTGGCAAATCCCACAATTATGGTGCTTACCCTTGTCAAGTGCCTCTCTAAGTCGTCGTCTGTCAGATAAATATCATCCACATAGGACAACGCTTCTTCATCACATTTTTGAAGTAACTCTGTTACTCTTGCTGAAAATACCCCGGGGCTATTTTGGTACCCTTGGGCTAGTCGACAAAATTGTAGCTGTGACCCTAACGCACTGAATGCCGTCAGATACCTGCTTTCAGGTGCTATATTGTGACAGAAAAATCCATTTGAGGTATCAAGTGTGGTTTTGTATTTTTTGCCCACAATGTTATTCATTAATGCGGCACTATGTGCATTTTGGACAATAAATGTCTTTGTGCATGAGTTTAAATGTCTGTAATCTAAAACTAGACGATATGTTTTGTCGGGTTTAGCGACAGTAAACAAAGGATTGTTCCTTGGAGAGGTACATTTTTCAATGACCCCCTGGTATTCAAGTTGATCTAAGATCTCCCTGACCTGTTTTTAGCTTCCTGCTTTATTGGATATTGTCTCTGAGCATCAGGTGAAACTTTTAATGGAATCACGTGGTAGGTTGAGTTCTCATCCCACCCTGCATGATTTCTGTACAATGCCGGGGCTTGGGCTACTGCCCACTCCTGTGCATATGTATGTTTAAGGTGAACGGTAATGTGGTTGGAAAATGCAGGAAAAATTAAACTTTCTCCCCTAGGGCACTCTATTACGAATGCAGGCGGCCAATCTTGTTCTGCTAACAGGATGTCATAACCAGATGATAAGTTCTTCCAAAAAAGACCTTTTTCTTTCCTGGGCTTGTTTCATATAACATATGTGGGACGCTCACCCTGGTGTCTGGTGTTTCCTGGAAATTCCTTCAGGTTCAGGTGAGCTATTGTTACTTCTGCAGCACTGTCTAGCATCGTCAGAGCCCACTTCTCGTTCAGAAGTTGTGTCCTCAGAATTCTCTGCATGTCTGATTTTCAGACCCGCAACTTTCTTTTTCTTAAATGGAGGTTTTGGATTTTGCTTATCTTAGAAGTAAAGTCTTGAACGCGCTGCTTGTCTCTGGACTGTGTGCGCTCCTCTGACCGTCCTTCTCTTTCAGAGCTTTTCTTTGAGCCCTGAAAGGAACAAGAGGAACGTGTATCAGTATCCTGATACCTGTCAGGTTTCCTAAAATTATCCCTATTCCTAAGGTTGTACCTCTTTTCAGAGGGCTCCTGTGGAGGAGAGACCTACCTTGGGACTGAGATCTTTTGTCTTTAAAGGTTTTTTTTGTACTATCCCACTTCTTTTTAGAAGAAGTAGGAATCTGCATAGAAGTGTCCTTTTCAGGACTGACCTGTAGTTGAGGTTTTAAAGCTTTTCCCCCCAAACTATCCCTGCCTAACTCTGCATACGCAGTTTCAATTATTTTGGGTAGTTCAGGCCCCTGTAATATTGTGCCAACCTCCCTTAGGCGTTGGCGGATTGCCACCGATGCTGCTTCCCCTTTAATGTTAGTTAGTATTATGGCTGATACCTGGACATAGTTATTTAATAACTTCATCCCTAAGTTTAGGGCAGGTTCTGCTCCGTACTCATTTTGTATTCATCTCAATACATCAGGTATTACTGCTAATGAAGGAATACCATGAGTTCTGGTATATATGGCAGCAAAGACTGTACCCCACGAGGTGCAATCCTCTATCTGTGGTGCTATCCCCATGGGCAAACAGATTGTTAACATTCTGTGTTTTTCAAATGGTGCTGTATTTGGGAATACTGCTTCTAACTGGGTTATTTTCTGAGCTGTTCACGTTTTGTGGGCACTTTGCCCATTACCGCGTGTAATGTTTGTGGAGTAATTTTAGTACCTGAACTCTGTGTAGGAGCTGGATTTGGTGTAATTACTGTTGGTTGGACCGCTAGTGTCATTAAGACGAAGTGTGCCATCTTTCTGTAGAGTTTTATCAACTCTTTGTGTTGAACAAGTAGCTCATCACCTGGCATTGTGTCAAGGTCTGGATGCGGTGCATAGGTCGCTAATATCGGCCATGTTGCTCCTGGTCTTCCTAAAGGACCAAGCTTTGCTCTTGTTCTTTTATGGGGTAGGGCGCCATTAAACCAGAAAATATGTTCCTGGTAAGTAAGCAGAATTTCAGTCTCCTCAAACGGAGTGTAGGCCGCTGGAAGTTCTTCATGTGTGTGATAATGAAAAGTTTTTGTTACAGCATCGGCTTCTGGGAATGTAATCCAAGTGTAGAATACCTCTGTTTTGAAATCTTCGTGTGCCTCTATCACGAATGTTACTACACCTCCTCTGGGTGATAACCCATGTTTGGCAAGTTTAACTGTCAGAGTTTGTCTTACTTTGGCTGAAATTTGTATTGCATCTACATCTTCCTCACCAGACTGATTCAGTCCCGGTTCTAGATCATTTAAATATCCCCCTTGTTCAACCATTGTGTTTAGAACACGGAATTACTGTTTTAAGGAAGTTATGTAAAGGTTTTTATGCAAAGGTTTTATGCACAATTTTGGGAATATTTCATTCAAGCTTGAATAGCCAACAGCCAATAGATAGGATATCTCGCCTACTCAGCTGTGGCGGAGTTTCTTCCCACTCACTCCAGACGTCTCTGGGTTTTGTAAGTAGGGTCTCTGAGATTAAGCACAACTGAGCTACTCAGATTTTACTGTTAAATATGTACCAAACCAAATGGTTGTGTGCTATTAGACCACATTGGGCGCCATGTAGTGTAGTTCCAATAGTACCCTTCATGCAGGACCTACGCATTTGCGGATAACATAAACTTTGGGTCTGGTGGCAGACTGACTCCGTACACTCCCGTCGAATATGTTAGCCTGTTTTCGCATTAGCTAGCTCGTAGTGCTACTAGAATCTCCTGTTATCAGAGAGATTAGTTTTTGCAACCTCAGAACACAATAACCTCAGACTCGTGGGAACAATATACTACTTTTCACCCAGTCACTCGTGCTTGCTTGTTTTGCTCTCAGAGAGATACACAGAATAAACAGTTGAGCGTGTTTACAATAAGAATTTATTGTATCATTGTTGTTGTTTTCATGTAAAACAAATGTGCTGCTACAACTGTAACACAGTAGCAGAAATATAGAACCAGCAGTACAGTGAATAAAAGGGAATAGTATTGTTCTACCATTTTGCAATAGTCATGAACACATACATGAATATAAAATGCATTTATAAAATAGAGTGCGTATTCCTAAGATGCCTGTCTAGATGTACCTCAGTGTACTTAGCATGTAAGTAGGTGCGAAAGAGCTGTTAAGCCTAAGAGCCTAATATGTAAGTCTAAGAGCCAAGAATCCCGCTAGGATTGAGTCGAGCCTCCATACCTGAATAGTGAGAGTGAGGGACTTCGTCCTGGACGTGGGTTGGACACCCCAACAGGGATAGTTAGACCACTGTCAGCTGGAGTGATGGCATGCCGGAGTCGCACAGTCTCAGTGTGTCAGCCTTGAAGTCTCGGTTTCCTCCTGCCTACTGATAGCAAGAGGTGCTGTATTTATACATTCTATGTGCGTATGTTACCCTTTGTTCAGTATGAGGATGACATTGGGGATTAAACCTTTGTGCGTAGATAGGAGAGGTGAAGTATGCCCCCCTTGAGAGTGTACTCATAAATTATTCATATGTGCTAAGGACCCACCCTCGTCATAGAACTAGGTGAAACGTTTAGTCCTTAAAAGGTGTCAGTCCTTATAAGGCGTTCAGTCCCTATAAGGCATTCTGTCCTTATTTGTAGGTATGTCCTTATAAGGCTCGTTCATATGAAATGAAGGGGAGATGATGTAGGGAAAGAGTACGATGTTCTCTAAAGCTTTATTAGGGTACCAATATGAAATATAACATGAGTGGAGTGTCTGCTCATAACATTGGTCTGGCCTATTAATCCTAAACCCTTTTGTGTTGTTTAGACAACATGTTTGACATCCATTAGTATCTAATGGCCACACTAGCCATCTCTCAGGACTGGAACTGGACGAATTACCATTCCTAAGCATGTTGTTGAATGTTTCCTCAGTGTAGTTTGTGAATTGTTCCCAATTCTCAAAACCTGCAAATGTGGGAACATTTGGTGTATTCATATCCTTTATCATGGCCAGGCTGAGACAGGATGTTTGCTGCACTGTTTTGTCAGTAAAATCATTTGTTGTGGTATAAGGCATGCTCTAAACAAAGCCTCATTTTCCTGAACTTATCACTCAATAAAGCAGGGTTTTATAAAGCGCGCTACTCACCTGTGATGGTCTCAAGGTGCTGGGTGAGGGGGGTGCTCCGGTTCAGTCGAAGAGCCAGTTCTTGAGGTTCTTCCTGAAGGTGTACAGGGTGGGGGAGCATCTGATGTTGAAAGGGAGCTGTTTCCTGGCCTTTGCTGCGACGTAGTAGAAGGCTCTTCTGCCTGCTCTGTTTCTGCGGATGGTGGGGTTTCAGCTAGGGCGAGGTCGGTGGAGCATAGGTTCCTTTTGGGTACGTGAAGGAGACTCTCGTTGAGGTATTTGGGTCCGATGTTGTGGAGGGATTTGTAGTCGTGGGTGAGTAGTTTGAAGGTTACTCTACTCTACTCTCAACAGAGAGCCAATGAAGGTCTCATAGGTGTTGGGTCATGTGTTTGTGGCATGGGGTTCCGAGTCTGGCTGCGGTGTTCTGGATGGGTTGGAGCTTGTGTAGGAGAGTTTGGTTGATTCCGGCATAGATGGCGTCGCCGTAGTCTGCTAGTTATGAGTGCGTGGGTGATGGTCTTTCTGCATTCGAGGGGGATCCATTTGACGTCTTCCGGAGGATGTGGAGGCAGTTGAAGCTGGTGGAGGCGACAGAGTTGATCTGGCGGGTCATGGTGAGGGAGGAGTCAAGGATGAGGCCGAGGTTCCGTGCATAGTCTGATGGGGTGGGTGGGTACCCGAGGGCCGTGGGCCACCAGGTGTTGTCCCAAGCGGTGGTGGAGGGTCCGACGACGAGGGCTTCAGTCTTCTCTGAGTTGAGCTTCAGGCAGCTGTCGCTCATCCAGGCTGCGATGTACTTCATTCCTTCCTGGAAGCAGCGTCTGGTATCTTCGGGGTCTTCGTAAGGGAGAGGATGAGCTGGGTGTCATCGGCGTATGATACTATGCTGAGCCCATGCTGTCTGACGATGGCAGCGAGGGGGGCCATTTAGATGTTGAAGAGCGTGGGGCTGAGCGAGGATCCTTGGGGTACTCCGCAGTTGATCTCTGTGGGTTCAGAGAGGAAGGGTGGGAATCTGACCCTCTGGGTTCTGTCGTAGAGAAAGGATCGGATCCAGTTGAGGGTGGCTGCTACTATCCTGGTGTCGTGGAGTCTGGCTGCAAGAGTGCTATGTGATACGGTATCGAAGGCTGACGAGAGGTCTAGTAGGATGAGGGCCGCCGTGTGGCCCTGGTCGAGTAGCATGCGGATCTGGATTTCAAACCTGTCTTCCCAAAAACCATACTCTTGTATCGACAACTGTGAAATGTGAGGGGCCAAATAAATAAGCATGGTGTCAGTTAGAATATTTTTCTTTGCAGGAGATGGGAGAAGCTTATCATAGTAGGACTCTGGGTATACAGGATTGTGACCAGAAAAATATTCACATTTCTGTGCACATGTCTTTGAAACTACTCATTGCTGTATAGGGCAGTGTTCACATTGTGAGTAATTAAATACTGCACATGGAATACCTGCTTTGTGTAAATGATGGTTAACATAATGGTGAAAACAAAATATTTCATCATAATTAGATGTACCAGTAAACATATCTTCACTTTCAAATACAGTACGATCTACTAAGTCATCAACCATTTGCTTTACTGTACGAATGTCCCAATCATGAGAGATGCTACCAGGAGAGATAACATCATTTAGTGAAATACCACATACATAAGGAATGTGTAAACTTTATGCCAGCCCAAATATATCTTAGGGTACCTTATCCAAAACAATTCATTTACAAACCTGAACAGCTGAAATATTCACAAGGAGCAGGTCTCTTCGCACTTTGTGTGATGAAGAATGAGGCTTCAAAACCTCGTTTACCAGTTCAACAGCAGAGCGTTCTGGGAGCCAGTGTCCGTTCAGAAGCAAGAAAAAGACAATTACATTACCAATTCAAAGAAAGAGGAAAAGTAACAAAATTGTAAGTCAAATGTATACCCAGGGTGGGATTAAGTATGTCTTTGCAAACCAGATTTAAAACGCACATAGTCCACGCTGTGGCAGGGGATCATACGAATCCAAAGAAAAGTCATTAAAGTCCACAAAGTACCCTGAGGTAGTCTGTGCAAATGTAGGAGGCTCGTGGAGCTGTGTAGAACTGGCAGGTAACTCCACTGGTGGATGTTATAGACAACTTAATTTTTCGCTTGTTGTGTTGAAATCTGGGTAGTTACACCTGATGATTTTATGGTGTTTTTTGATGTAACTGGAAGTGGAGAAACTTCAGTATTAGCTGTCCCCAGCGAGGGAGAGGAAACATAATTGTTAGTTAAAGCTTGCAAAGAGATTTCCTGCATGGTAGTGAGGGGAGGCAGGTAATACTGTGCGGCCTGCAATGTTGGACCGGCCACGTAGTGTGGTTTGATTAGATCAATCAAAACAAGTCTCTTGTGTCTGCTGCCAGTAAGAAATGTTAAAAGTATAGTTCCTTTACCTTCAACAGCCAGGACAGGCACAGGTGCCCTGAAGGATGTCCCAAACTCCTTTTTATCTGGTATTTTCTCCCGTACTAGATCACTGATCTTCGGAATCCAACCAGGAGTTGCAGTTGGTGCCTTCACTTCACCTACGCGGATAGCGTCCCCACACGCGATACTGTGATATTTACCATCTTTCCCCGTTGTCTTTTCAGAATTAATTCACGCTCCCGACGCGCCCAGTCCCCGGCCCTCCGGACCTATGTCCCCGATTTACTCCCACGCTACTGGCCTAATTGCCAACGCGCACGACCTCTCGGATTCGTCACTGGGTAATTATCCCTCCACTCATATTACCCATTGTTAAAACTACCATTCCCTTTCTTCCTCTTACATTCCTCTTCGCCCACAGATTTCTACAGCGCCTTCTACATAATCAAGAGCTACTACCATACATGACGCCCCTATTGCTTCTCTACTAGGTAACTTCTTTTCTAATATTTAAATTTGACTGCCCTTGTCCCCAGGGACCTCCTTTTCCTTTTCTGATCGACCCCTTCTCCCCTTTTCTCCATAGAAGCACTGTCTCAAATTAATGACCTATTGTCCTGATGATGACCTGAAATCATCCAGTTTGAAACGCTGTCGACTACACAGCCTAGAACTCAGGTGCTTTTGTGGTCAATTCAATAACTTAAATATTCTTGTATAGACAATTGTATATATTCCTGCATTCTTTTGACCACTTTAAATTTTCTTCTAATTCGCCGTTCACGCTGTTTTGTTGCAACCTTGTGTTACTGCGCCGTCCACTTCTCACTAGCACGCCCAGTGCCCACTTTGTGTGTTATGGTCATTATATAAATATATGTACTGTAGTGCTTCTCAACTACTTACAGAAATATATAAATTTGACTTTCTTTACCTCACCGCGATGCTGTGGTCTCCCCTCCTTTGTTCCCCTCCCCACATGTGATTGAATTCACTGCTTGTAAATTGTCTTCTCAAAAAACCATCCAGTTGAGACATTGTTTTTTGTTACATACTACGCCCGGTCTCACCTGGGTTAACGGGCTGTACTCCTGGTAATTGTTATTTATTTTATTTTTTTCACTTCAGCAGTGGCAGAGCGTTTCTGTAGTTCATTACTGTGTCCGTCTCGGAAGTCATTCAGTTCCTGTAAGAACGCCAAATGTTCGAAATGAATTTCCACCACCACTGTAGTGACTGTCAAGGTTTGGAACCCACATCTTAATCCCAAACAGGACTTTGTAGGTAGTGCAACCACCAAAGGATCTTCTAAGCAGATTGTTTAAGGCTCTCTGTACCCTTACTGCAACCTGAGCCTAATACTCTAGCTGGTAAAGACTACTTTAAGTCATGGTTTCTCATCTCTGCAAATGCATTTCCCTCAGGATGGTTTGGGGAGTAGTAGTGCACAGTTACACTCAGTGTTCCCATGGAGTCTTGGTAAGCCCTAGAGTTAAAAGGATGGACCCTGGTTCGAATACTGCAGATGTGCCAATGAAAGACTTGCAAGTCCTTTATAACAATTTCAGTGTCAGCCAATCTCTGTGGCCAGATCCATAGGAATCGAGAGCAGGAATCCACTGCTAACATGATGTATTTATAAAACCAATCAGAATGTAAGGGTCCCCAAGGGTCCAAATAAACACAAACAAAAGGCTTTTTCAAGATCAATAGAGGTGTCTGTGGTGGACGAGCTACGTTGAAAACCTTCTGTTTGTGACAAATATCCCATTTGAGGACATAGTGTGAAGTTAGTAGTACACCTAATTATCCATGAAGCGTTGTAAACTTGAAATGTAAGAGTTATTCCCAATGAAAAAACTTCAGCCACCAACACAGGGAGCATCCAAGATAAACTGCTGCTCCCCAGAAGGCATTCAACTATATACATTCCATATAGAATTCTCTGCAGTAGCAACTTGTCCCCATATCATTGCATGCTTAATTGTGTACCCTTTAGAATCTCTGAATCCATCCTTATGGGTCCAATTGTGTAGATATTCATTATAAGACTGGACACATTAATATGAATCACACACTATAAGCATGGGGCATTCAGGATCTGTATTCTCAAGTTCCAGAATTAGAGCATTCAGGTAAGCCAGTTGTGCAGTGCAATCACCTAGTAATTGTGTATGTTTTATGAGGCTGAAATCCTCCACTCCTCATTTTAACCTTAACCACTGTGCAAGCGGCTGAGTATTGACATTTTATTCCAACTGCAGACTGGGAAGAACCATCAATATATATTATGGAATCATACTGATCTAGATGTATTATTTTACATGTGCAGAGGATATTCGTGTTCATATTGGAGATATGCTTGTGCTTGTAGCATAGATGTCAAAGACATAATCGACATCTGTTGCTTTTAGTGAATTGGTCCACTTTATCCATCCTGGATCTAAGGTTTTTGCTTTGTAACAGCCTCTAAGGCTGGAATCGAGATCACAAATATTATTTGTTTTCTCTGATCCAATGATCTTTCTTTTACTACAGCACTCTGAACTGCCTTTGGTATTATTTCTGTTGGTGCAAAAAGCATTTCTGCATTTGTGTATAAGTGCGATTTATGCAGTTGGTACAGTGTCACCCTCATCGAATGTGACATGGGTAACCTGAGGTACCCGTGATTATACAAATCACCAAATTTGTTGTGTTAACATGTGTGTGTGAAGTGTTTTGAAGATAGCATATCAGCTTGTACTAAGTGCAAAATCTCAGTATGGTGTGGTGTCCTATGTGTGCTTGAAAAGTCTGGACTAATTAGGTCATAAAACGGTTTTACCCGTTGTACATAATCTGGTATGTATGTTCTGCCAACATTTATAAAACCCGATATTGATTGGAGTTTTTTCAACATGTTTAGTGGTTGTAAAAACGCACACTTCTCTAGGAAATGTGTCACTGGACTTTTGCCTTCAAAAAGTGCTACCAGGCCAGCCTAGAGCTACAGTGCATGTGCGCGGGCACGCGCGCCGCGCTTTACCGCGATTACTTTCACTTTCGCGGCCGCACGGCCACTTTGATGTTTGATCGCGATCGCAATCACTTTCACTTTCGCCCCACGGCCGCTTGGCATAGCCAATAGGTCTCGCTTTTGGGACCTTAGAAGTATTTAGTTATGCAACTGTTGCATGGCTAAACACTTAGCGAGATGTTTGGCTATGCCAATGCTTGTTTAATGATATGTCCAGTCTGGAAAAAGTGTTTTCTGTTGAATTTATTTACTCCACATGGGTTTTGGCCATTAGATTACATATCAACAAGGATAGATCAATTGATAATCTTGAATCTTGAATCATAATAGCCAATTCCTTTTTAGTTACAGGCTTCAATTGTTTTTCTGTTTTATTCGAAGGTATCCCTGCCAAATCCTGAATGTAATTAAAATCCACACCAAATATAATCGGACCTGCAACTCCATTCATCAGGTCATTAATTGTTATAATAAATTTAGGATTGTCTACCTTTCAGGGGATAATAATTGACAAGATTACAGACGCAACCATTTACGCCGTTTGTGATCCATATCCATCTACCAAAGGAGTCCCTCTGGACCTGAATACTGTCCCAGTCCATCCTTCGCCCAAGATAAATTGCAACACCCCTCACGGCCAACCGAGCAGAAGCAAAGTATGCCTCTACATAGTTCTTGGGAATGTATACATTCGGAAATTGGACTTTAAATGAGTCTCTTGAAGAAATAATATATGAGGTGCAAACAAGGTAAGCCACCTAAGTAAAGCCCCATACTTTTTGCCATTCAAAACAACTCCATTTACATTGACCGAGATTATGCATACTTCAACCCACGTCTCAAAAAGATGAAAATGTTTTTTTTTCCTGTCCGTTTCTTCTCCTTTTTAGGTCTCGCCTGACCCAGCGCATGCGCTGGTCTGGCGAGACTTATTGAGAGGGCTCCAAAAAGTGCTACCAGGCCAGCCTAGAGCTACAGTGCATGTGCGCGGGCGCGCGCGCCGCGCTTGACCGCAATTACTTTCAGTTTTGCGGCCGCACGGCTGCGATGATGTTTGATCGTGATCACTTTCGCGGCCGCACGCCCGCTTGTTTAGTAATCTCCTCGAAAGTCTGGCTCGCTGTTTATGCAGATCCCGCAATAGTTTAGTGAGCTATTCTGCTAATTGTCATGCTGCCTTTTGGCGAGGTTCATGGTATGCAAATACCACGAACACACATGCATATAAACATTTGTTTTTACTGAATAACTGCTGGCATATTCATAGCGAGTAATTCCATGAGAATACTTTGCTCACACAGTGGTAGGCTGCGAAGTACTTCTTTGCGCGCGTGCGTGACGACGACTGTTCCATCACCAGTAGTCTCGCTCAAGGAAATGTGTTAGAGCAGGTTCTGACTTCGTCTTGTGCCCTGCGGTAGCCAAGCTCTTGATTTTTTTGGGTCTTTTTTTAGCACGATGTGGAGTCCAACCCTAATCACATCACTACCCTTGTCAGAAATTCTGAGAGGTAAACTACGTCATCAGTGATGGTATATCCACATCAGGGAGCCGACTCAGCCTAACCACCAGAGCGGTGCCCCCTTCCTGAGCGGCTGCCAGGCTGAGGTGGTTTTGAATACCCAGCAGTTGCGGGTAAGATTTGCTATTAATTATATTTCACAGTACCACATGATATATTAGTGCACAAATTGATCATTTTTATTTTATCATTATAATTTCTTATTTTCTCTAGGTATACTCGTCCATACTACAACGGCTGGACTGAGGTTTGAGGTTAAATACCAAAATATACATATCCTTTTTGTGTTGCACTTTATTTGTTCACAGCAGCACCTGTGTGAGGTCCTGAAGAAAGCCTAACCCACGTTTGGGTATAAAGGCTGAAACATGTTGACCAACTTTCTTTTTTCACTATAGCGGTTATAATTCCATACCGCTGGTGCTCTGGTTTTAATCCTAGCAGTGGGTGTCTTAGAATAAATTGAATATCGACACCTCCTAGCTAGTTTTAGTTTCACTGTTTTCACTTATTTTACGCTGCGCCCTCACTTTTGAACTATTTTTGCTCTTCATATGAGGATTTAGTTTATCCTCGGTGTGACAAAACATCCCTGAGCTCCCCTCTCATTGAGAGGGTGTAGCCCTCAAAGAAACTAGGGTTTTCCTTTGAGAGAGAGTCCCTATGATGAAGCATGTCACCTTGTGGTGAGTGAGGGATTTCGTCCTAAAAAGGGAAATGCCCTACTTTTCTTTTCATGGTGGTATCTGTGGTTGTCTTTATTTGTCATGTAGTTATGGACACATTCTTTAATGGTAAATAGTATAGACCCAGGAATTTCGTACTGTTATGTAAGTGCAGTTTGGGGAATAAGTCCCGGGTGGTCTTTAAAAGTTTTCCTCAGGACCCTCTTGTTTTCAATCGGTGTGTGTTTGTGAGTTTTCTGAGCAGCTCCTTTTAAGATACAGAGATTAGAAAAGGTCACTCTGTTTATTCAAACTTAAAAGAGTATTTTTTGGAGTTGAGTTGAGTGTTCAAGGTTCTAACATATAATCATGGCCGAACGACAAGGTTTATCCTTCGATGACACAGTGGCACAATCAATTCTAAACACACCCAGTATAGTAGACACCTTCCAAGGAGGTTCTTTGGCATCTGGAGATGATTGGTCCAAACTACTCACCCTAAAAAAATCACATTCTCTGGTGTTTATTCATGGTGCAATCATGACAGAGTACCTGAGGGGTAATTGTGCCCCTACAGGCCTCATTGTCACGAATGCCCCCCGTTTATTTCTGGACGATAAATTGTTCCTAAAGGATTGGTCTTTGGTGGCCTGGAGATGTACTAGAGATTGGTTAATTTTGATAATTAACACAGCGAAGCGTATCGCTGATACAATATTAATTGAGATACAAGCTTTGGAATCCCAGATTAAAGTAACTCTCTCTGGACCCCTTTTCAAGAAACAAAATGAAGAAAACAATAAAAATATTAAGGAATTTAAGGAGTCTGTGTTGACAACCAAGATCAATAAATTAAAAAAGGATCTTGCTCGATTCTCAATGGAGACAGTCTATCCTTATACCAGTGCAGAATATATGCCCCCTCAATACAATCGCCAAGGGAAAAGATACAGATCTAACTACTCGACATCATCGAGTGATGAATGGTCGAGTGATTCGGAGACTCCTAATCAAAGATACCCCATGAACAGAAGAAACAATTGCAGGAGTAGAGGTCAATGGAGAGGCTATCAAGGTGGTTTTCAACCATTTCCCCCCTCTCAGTGGTGGCCCCCTGGCACTTATGGGTATCCCCCGATTCCACCGCAAGGTCATGTCTTTCCCTATCAACCTCAACCTCAAGTCCAAATGTACCCTGATCAGGCTTTTTTAGGGTTTAGCCGAGGGAGGTCCCGGGGCAAACGTCGGAATCAACAGGCCCAAGTACATCAAGTACATTGGGCAGACAATCCGCCAGCTCGCTCAACCAGGAGCACGACGGAAGCACAGGCAGGAACGAGTCATGAGATGACTTAGTTATGAATCTTAGTAGCAAGATTCTAACTTCAGATGAACTAGCTCTCTTGAACAAAGGACTGGGTTTTGTGCCATCATATCGAGGTGATTCTTTTGAGATAAGACAGGAGATTGCTCAATTATTTCGCAAGATCCGTCTGCATTTTTATTTCAAAGACAGATCAGATGTGGATACCAATGAGGTGGATACTAACACTGGACTTACAAATAAGTCCACATTTAATCCTTTACCTAACCAAGTACTTCCCCAGGTTCTTACTTTTGAGAAGGCAGTAACTACAGAAATTGATAAAATCTGCACTACCAGTACTAGACAGTTTCAAAATTTAACAAAGAGGGAACGTCAGGCTATGCTTTCTCTAGCATCAGATGAGACTATCATGATGAAACCTGCCGATAAGGGAGGAGCCATTGTTATAATGGATACCTCCTCATATCGTACAGATGTCTTAGACAACTAGAAGACCATCGCTACTATCAAGTCTTACGAGAAGATCCCACTAAGTGCCTCGAGAGGGAGATAAAGATCATAGTGGAAGAAGCACTTTCTAATTGTTGGATCACTCCAACGGAGGCCAATTTTTTGATTAAAGTTAATCCAGTAGTTCCGTACTTCTATACGCTTCCGAAAGTACATAAGGCCCAAAGACCTCCTCCAGGACGCCCTATAGTGTCTGGTCTGGGTTCTTTGTTGGAACCTCTTTCCACCTTTGTGGATTACTTTTTGAGACCCATGGTCTCAGATATGCCTACTTATCTGAAGGACACAAAAGATGTATTGAGATTAGTTGAAGATATCACTTTTGAGCCAGATAAGGATTTCCTGGTCTCTTTTGATGTGGAGTCCTTATATACATGTATCCCGCAAGATGAGACCCTCTCCACTATCGAATCTCTTTTACTAAACAGGAATCTGGATTCGATAACTCCTGTATCTTTCATTGTAAATTGTGCAAAACTGGCTATGAAGGAGAATTTTTTCAAATTTGAAGATCAGTTTTTTCTCCAAGTGTCCGGTACATCGATGGGGAGTGTTTTTGCCCCAAGTTTGGCAAATTTGTATGTTCATAGCTTTGAACAACAATATATTTTCAACACTAACAATCCATATCGATACAACATCCGGTTATGGAAAAGATATATCGATGATGTTTTTGTGGTGTGGAGAGGCACTGCATCCTCTATCCTTGATTTTGAAGCCTGGTTGAATGTTCAAAATGACTTTTTGAACTTCACATGTGAATACAGCAAAATTGCACTACCTTTTTAGGATGTTTTGATCACTCCTCAAGATGGTGGTTTGAACACGGAGCTATATAAGAAACCTATGGCAAGAAACTCACTTCTATCTTTTGATAGTTTTCATCCTCAGGCCTTACGAGAAAATTTGCCATTTGGCCAGTTTTTGAGGATTAAAAGAAATTGTTCCACAGCTAATAAATATCAGGAGCATGCAAAAACACTGTCCCTTCAATTGCAAGCTCGTCGATATCCCAGGGACCTAGTGAAAAGGTCCATGAAATGTGCTGCCAATAACAACCGGGCTGCACCTTTGGAGACTAGGGCCCCTAAAGGATCTTTGGAAAGACTGACTTGTGTACACACATTTTGTAGCTACACTAATAAAAATCAAAAAAAGTATTCTGTCCAATTGGAAGATTTTAAAAATTGGGACCACGGCATTACCCCGGCCCTTGTTTGCATTCAAACGCAGTACCAACATTAAGGACCGCTTGATACATACACGTCCATGCTACAAGAAAATGAATTCACAAGATACCCTGTGGGGTTTACCCCCGGTACAGGGCCATTTTCCTTGTGGCTCCTGTACAGCTTGTTCCAACACTTCTCATACCACTGAGATTGACATTGGTTCACCTAAACCTTGGCTATTGACACAACATACGAACTGCAATAGTGAGAACCTTCTCTACTTGATTACTTGTCCGTGTGCTTTGCGGTACGTGGGCATGACCACACGGAAAGTGAAGGTACGAATTCTCGAACACAAGAGTACGATTAGGTGCAGGAAAACCTCCACTAAATTGACCAATCATCTTTTGTCAGCTCATCACAGTCCTGTGGACCTTAAATGGACTGTATTGGAAAAACCACACATTCCACCTCATATCACAGATGTGGCCTCCTTTTTATTTAAACGCGAGCAATGGTGGGTCTATAAATTGCAAAGTGACAGGGTAGGTCTCAATGATGAGATTCCGTGGGTTTCTCCTTAATAGAGACTCTATATATGCCAGACTGTCCTGTGCTTTGTCTCCAAATCATTCATCTTTGAGACAATTGGTTGCTGAGACACATTGAATAGCCTCTTTTCATTTTTCCTGGAAAGATGAAAGCTGATTTGTTATCTTCAGGAACTCTCCCTTTCTATGATTAGTCGGTACAGATCTTGGCTTATTGGATTGGATAACTACACTCTTTACATTAGTGTAGTAACAACATGAGGTATTCCTCCTTTTTTTGCATGCCCACTTCTTATTGTTACTGTACTCTGAGCGCTTTTGAAATGTGGGCATGATGAATGTCGACATAGTGTTCCGCACTGATGCGTTGATGGAGTGAAAGTTTCTCGACCCATGCGCAATACTTAACATGCGCATACCTGCGAATGAGAATGCCATACACCAGAGATCATGGGCAATTAAATGTGATAAACTTGTTGAAGTGAGTGGCGCACGACAGGTGATTATGTTTTGCTTACGAATTTATAAATCCAATGCTGTCAAGTGTTTTTACAACTGCGCATGTGCAGTTTGTCAGTGGCCGTTTCAGAGTGATCACGCTTGTTTGAGAACATCCTTTGTAAGGAAAAGGCAACTGCGCATGCTCAACTGGTTAGTGTTTTCACCGGCGCGGCTGCGCAGATCGGGTTGCAGTGACGTATGGAGCACAGCTGTTGCCGGTTGGTTCCTGCCGTAGAACGCTGCTTATACGGCCCCAGTCTAGCAGTTAACTCACCTCCGGTCGCCGGCTCAATTTGTCGCGGAGTACCGACGGAGAGGTGAGTTTGACTGCAGTGGGCTATAATACATTTGCTGGGATGGTAGTTTTTATTACCTAGTGGCTCCCTCTTGTTCTCTTTGCCTCTAACTCAGAAGACACTAGATGCTCGAAGAGGACTTGTTTCAAATCACTAGGTTGCCAATCGTGACTTGTGAAGATAGGTGCTTGGTAATTTTTAAAAGCGCTGTCTGCATGGTGCGTGGCATTTTGGTCCCTTATAAAACCTCTAGGGGCTTAAGGTTTTGTGTGCAGGTTGTTCCTGTGGCTCATTTCTTCCACACTAGAATGAGACTACAATATTATGATTATTAAAGACACTAGGTCATTTAAAGAACATTAGTTTGGATAATCGAATATACATAGGCCTTTTGATATAATTGGTTTTAGTATCTATGAAGTTTCTTGATCACTCCTTGTTCTCCTTTTACTTTGCTCTGCTTTACATGCCTTATTGATAGTCCATAGGATTTTGAGTAGCCATAGACTAGGGAGGACATGTTGTTTGCTAATGGCATTGTACACCATTTTTCAGAGCGGTGCCCCCTTCCTGAGCGGCTGCCAGGCTGAGGTGGGTTTGAATACCCAGCAGTTGCAGGTACGATTTGCTATTAATTATATTTCACAGTACCACATGATATATTAGTGCACAAATTGATCATTTTTATTTTATCATTATAATTTCTTATTTTCTCTAGGTATACTCGTCCATACTACAACGGCTGGACTGAGGTTTGAGGTTAAATACCAAAATATACATATCCTTTTTGTGTTGCACTTTATTTGTTCGCAGCAGCACCTGTGTGAGGTCCTGAAGAAAGCCTAACCCACGTTTGGGTATAAAGGCTGAAACATGTTGACCAACTTTCTTTTTTCACTATAGCGGTTATAATTCCATACCGCTGGTGCTCTGGTTTTAATCCTAGCAGTGGGTGTCTTAGAATAAATTGAATATCGACACCTCCTAGCTAGTTTTAGTTTCACTGTTTTCACTTATTTTGCGCTGTGCCCTCACTTTTGAGCTATTTTTGCTCTTCATATGAGGATTTAGTTTATCCTCGGTGTGACAAAACATCCCTGAGCTCCCCTCTCATTGAGAGGGTGCAGCCCTCAAAGGAACTAGGGTTTTCCTTTGAGAGGAGAGTCCCTATGATAAAGTATGTCACCTTGTGGTGAGTGAGGGATTTCGTCCTAAAAAGGGAAATGCCCTACTTTTCTTTTCATGGTGGTATCTGTAGTTGTCTTTATTTGTCATGTAGTTATGGACACATTCTTTAATGGTAAATAGTATAGACCCAGGGATTTCGTACTGTTATGTAACCCCATGGCCCACCATGATGGATTGGCCAACATTTTATAACCAGAGACATAGCAAAGTGATTTGGAAATGGTACCTCAGTCGGAAGGGGAGTGATGTATGACAGGCTCTGCCGAATTTATAACGACTTGGCTACTTCCCTATTGCTTCTCCCCCACAGTCTGGAGACAAAGTTGCCATCAGGAGTTTTAGCACAGAGGAGGTTTCTGTGAGGAAGGTAGCGCACTGCACAACTGCTTGGCCAGAACACAACATTCACCCAAATATGATGCATCTCTGGGTTCATGGTGTGAGCTGAAATGCAGACAGGCAGCAGCAGACTGCAGGGCCCTCATTCCTTCTCAATTAACGTATGGATGCATCCCTTGATTTCATCTCTGCAGCTCAATGAATGCACTCACCCCTAAAGGTATCTCACGCTTTACTGGTAGCTGCTCGTCAAAGGTGCCTGCTGACTTTGGTGTAGGATGTAGAGCACATTTAATGAAAGTATTGATCCCACCTTTTACATTTTCTTCCCAGAGATGCGCTTGTCAGCTAGCAAGTTAAACGTAGTAATAGAGGCAACTGTCCTGTTTAGAGGTATTCACAAGGCATGCTTAAGTCCTGCAGCAACATTTAGCATGACTAGTGCTGTGATTGCTCGTGCTGTCCCCTGGAGTAAATCTGAGGTCCAATGAGCTGCATCCAAGTGGTTCTTGCATGGCCAGGAAATCTTCTTTCCCTACATAGGGCCTCATTGTGGGGACCATGGGTGCATGGGATGCTTATCGTAGCTGATAAATTCTAACTTAGAGTTGTTTGAAATTTATTGGATGCGATAATTATTGTCCATGTTAAGTTTTGCTTGAAAATTGGAGACAACCCATTCTGTCACTCTTTAGATTCTGGTAGGTTTAACATGCTGAAATGTAATAAAGGGCGCACTCCATTGCAGTAAACTTTTGCACACATTTCACTTGCAACCCCTGCACAAATCTGCGTTTGATTGGGCATCACAGTTTACTTGGGCACTCGTAATCAGGCCCATTGATGGCCAGGTGTTCTGACGGCACAGACCCGCATTTTGATGGTTTCATCATTGGGATGCAAGACACCCCTTTTTTTTAATACTTCCTTCCTTTTCTGACAAAATCCATTTTCTTTTTGACTTCCATGACTTTCATTTTGTTTTCATTGTGTTTTGCCAATATCTTGTCTTGTGTATATTCTGCGCAGTGCTGCAGAAGGGTGAGGGCGAAAAAGAGTTTTGTGGAACTCATTTGAGTTTTGACATTACTCATTTGGTTGGCTTTTTGTTTCATATGTACCATGTGAAGAAGTGAGCCATGCACGTTTGACTGCTGAAGAGCGGCGGGCTTTGTCTTTTCCCAGTTCCACACTGGGCAAAAGTTTTGTTCTGCTTCCTTTTCGGGAAGAAAAAGACTCCTTCACTGACTTGTCCTAGTTTTTATTTTTCGCTTGTGTGGGTAGCAACTTTTCTCTTATTTCAATATGTTCCCCAACATATAGCTGAAATATTTGAGCACTGACTGTTAATCCTGTTGAGAAGGACTACTGTCTGAACTATGAGATTATTTAGTATTGGTGGCCCTGCCTTTTTCCCAAGAAAGAGCAACGAATTGTATTTGCACATACTCTCTCTCCATCTGATGGACATTCTTAAGGAAGTGTGCTATTGGCTTCTCAAATCTCACATTGGATCACTAAGAGAAATTATAGCAAGCATTGGCATAGCCAATAGGTCTCGCCTTTTGGAGCTTATAAGTGTTTGCCAGGGCCGGACTGGCTACCAGGCGTTTTGGCATGCTGCCGAGCTGGGGGCTGATTTCGTTGATGGGGACCTGCGTGTGCTGAACGAAATTTGTTTTGCTTTGTTTATTTCGAAGCACACTCAGGTCTTCATCAACGAAATTAGCCCCCATCGCAGTGACATCAGCCACCAGCTCGGCACCATGCCAAAACGCCCAGTAGCCAGTCCGGCCCTGGTGTTTACCCATGCAACAGTTAATGTTGTTGCACCAAGGATATTGTGCTGCATAACTAAATACTTATAAGGTCCCAAAAGCGAGACCTATAGGCTATGTCAATGCTTGTTTCATCAATACTGTCCTAGCTACATTTCTGCTCTTTTTAATATCCATGCCCCCCTCCCGCCAACCCCACAGTGACCCCCCGCCCCTGGACGGAGGGAAATAGCCCACGGCACCCCTCTCAATCCCCCCCATCAGAGCACCTCGATAGACGCTCCTGCTGGGTGCCTTGTTGGATCACCCTGAGTGAGGAACCCATCCCACCCCCATGCAAAAAACAGAATAGTATATCTCTCCGGCTGTAATTCAGTCTTTTTCACTTTTTGCCTCTCTCCTCTCACTCTGCCCCTTCCCTCTCCTCCCCCTTTCCTCCCTCCTTCTTAAACTCTCGGGGTAGAGATAGATTGCAACATTTCTTGAGCCTCTTCGAGATTTGTAAACATATGAAATTTGCCCTTAATTAAAACCCTATGTTTAGACTAGTGTGCGATTGCAGCCTGCGCACCCTGGGCCTTTCATAGATAGAGGAGTTTCGCAAATTCCTCTCGGCGCCGTGCAGCTGCAGCAGACATATCAGAAAAGGAGAGTATCTGTTCCTTAATACCATAGTCAGCAAAACTGCCCAAAATCGTCCTGGGCAAGTTCAAGTTTGGAAATAGATGCGCCAGTACCCTGTGGGCTCTTGTAATTGATAAGTCACCTGAAATTTCTGGTACCACATGAATTTCGATAAATGTCTCAACCCATCGCACCATTTGGCCCTTTTGCATACTTCTGATACACCAACCAGCCGTAGATTAGAGCGTCAGAGAATGAATTTACAGTTCATCAATTTTATGTTCCAACGACAATTTGTCTTTCCTTGCTAAATCGGCCTGCTGCTGCATGATAGCCATTCGATCTTCAAGCTGCGAAATTCTAGACTCCGCCCCCTGCATCCTATCCCGGAAGCTAGCGACTGCTTCCTTGATTTTCGTCAGGCAAAACATCACGGATGCGTTCTCAATTGCTTATGTTGCTTTTAAATCTTGTATTTCATCCAGTATAAGATTTAGCATTGATTTTAAGTCCCATTGCTGAACCTGCTGAGTATCGAGCGCTAAGCTAAGGTAAGCAGCTGAGTCTTAGAGTTACTATCCATTGTGCCTGCAGTTGAGTCCTGCTCAGATCTGGAAGGAGAGGCTGAGGTGATGGCTGAGGTGGCGGCTGTGGGTCCAAGGTGCCCTGCTTAGGAAGATACAGCTCAGGGTTGCTTTCAATTGCAGCCTGAGATTGTACTTGTGAGTTAGCGACCAAACTTGGATCTATTATTGAAGGCTGAGCTAGCACCTACAGACCGAGTATAGGGGCATATTATCAAGCCAGGCGATAAAATGATCGCCGCATGTTAGATGTCCTTCAGATCTAACACGGGCTTCAATTGGAATTCCATAGAGCATATTATCAAGCCCATTATCGCCGTTTTAGCGGCAGTTTTCTGCCGCTAAAGTGGCGATAATTTTATCGCCTGGCTTGTTAATATGCCCCATAGTTCTCTGCTGGGCAAGAACTGGATTTAAGAGAGCAGCATGTTTTGGGGAAGGGGCAATAGCTCCCTTATTTAGGGGCATATTATCAAGCCAGGAGATAAAATTATCGCCGCTAAAACGGCGATAATGGGCTTGATAATATGCTCTATGGAATTCCAATTGAAGCCCATGTTAAATGTGAAAAACGTCTAACATGGGCTTCAATTGGAATTCCATAGAGCATATTATCAAGCCCATTATCGCCGCTTTAGCGGCACAAAACTGCCGCTAAAACGGCGATAATGGGCTTGATAATAGGATAATTTTATCGCCAGGCTTGATAATATGCCCCTTAGTGACTGATTATTATGCTCGATCTTAGAAGGCTCTGAAAGAGTGTATGTTGTTGTTTCCGATTTTGAAAAGAGTGACTATTCTTTTGGTTTCCCTTGTAAAGCATTTGTGGAAGGATTGCATCGTACCTCAGTAGAGATACCTTCCTCTTCTAGCCCCCCTGTAGATGCCATGGATGCTGGCTTTAGTGGTGGCTGGTTGTCCTCCCCGTGCACCATGCCCCCTTTGAAGGATATGGTCAAATCATTTTGAGCAGGGACCTGCAAAATATGCAACAGGTCATCTGATTAGACCCGACCGCCGGTCACAGACCCCCCCAAATCTCCCTCCGAGCCTTAGGGGCTTTTGACTGCTACTGACCGACAACGTGATTTCTAGCTGCGTTCAGCCCTTGCTGCGGAAGAAGCTAATTTCATTTGCGCAGTACGTGATTTAGTTTTAAGCCCAGCGGCATCCATATTCATTATGCTTGAAAACTTGAGATGCTTTCCCATAGCGGATAGTTTTTTTTTATCCGGTGGATGAAATTCATTGGGTTCTGCGGAAGAAGGGACACCCAGCGACCCACTACCAGGACAACTTACTAACTATAGTACCATTGGATGGCACCCTTAGTGTGAAACCTGATTCCCAACCACCCTGTAAGTCCTCAGGTTTGCAGCCAAACAACGTTCATAGTTTTCTATGGACCAAGTTGTTTGTTTTTTTTTAAAAGTTTTATTTTAATTTTTTTAACATAAAAAACAGCGCCAGCCGCGCACAACTTCCCACGCAGGGGGTATACTAAGTTTGGGGGGAGGCCGCAGCGAGCAAGAGAGTTCGAAAGAGTAGCCCTCCAAGGTCGCCAGCTATAAGCCCTACAGGGACAACGGGACCGAATTCCGGCTCCACATGGAAAGCAGGTAGCGGAGATCAGCTCACTTCCAGTCGTCAAACGCGGCAGAGTTCGAGCCACTGGGGCCACATCCCCTACCCCCAGTGCTACCAGCCTCCCCCTTGCCATCTAGGCAGGACACAACAACCTCTAAACAAAAAGCCCCCAACCCCTACCTCCCCCCCCTCCCCCCAGTGGTGGTAGCTCCCACACAGTCTAACTACAATCCGCAGCAGACACTCATAACTGAAACAGATGGAGGGCTCGGATCGAAGTGGGGCCACCGCAGCCGGTAGTCCCATGAAAAGAAAGCGAACCAACGGCCTCCAACGGCCCCCAACGGAAAATGAAATTCTTAAAGTTACCCAGAAAAATATCAGCCATCCTCTCCATGCTCAACAACTTCCACAACCTCGCATGCCACAAGGAAATCGCCGGGGCTTCCTTTTTTTTCCAGGCTGCCGCCAGAGTGATCTTGGCCACACCTATGCAGAACCAGAGAATCTGCCTGTCCGCTCAAAGAGGGGATCCCGAAGGCCCAGCAGCACGTGAGCCAATGAGACCGAGATCGGGTACCCCAGGATCTCTTTAATGTGTGACAAGATCTCCTCCCAGTAGGGGCGGATGATCAGACAATCCCACCAAATATGGCGAAAGTCCCCCAGCAACCCACAGCCCCTCCAGCATCTATCGGAGGAGGCAGGGAATATGCGGTGTAGCTTAGCGGGCGAGAGGTACCAATCCAGCATGGTCTTAAGGTGCGCCTCTCTCAGCTCCACCGAGTGATTATATTGGGTCATGTCCTTCCAGAGACGGGACCACTCGGCACTCGTGATGGCTCGACCGACCAGGTCCTCCCAGATGCCCATGTATCGCGGTCTCGGAGAGAGGACCGTGGCTAAGAGGTGGCTATACAGGAAGGAGATGGCCCCGCGCATGGACGAGGATCGGGACAGAAAGACCTCAAAGGGGGTGGGCGGCCTAGTCGCCGCTTCCCGAACGGAGGAAGATAGTGCCCAGTGCAGCATTTGGGTGTGGCGGAACTGTTCCAATTGGGGAACCCCGTAGTCGCGCCTGCAGTTTGCAAACGTCAGCGGGCATAGGCATGAAAGAGATGCGTGAGGGCAAGGCAACCCCCCTCCCACCAGGCATCGAAGGGCCCCTCTCGCATCGCAGGGGGGAATGCCGGGTTGAAGTGTATGGGCGTAAAGGGCGATGGGAACGTGGTCCACCGCTCATCTCCAGACACCGAATCCCAGACCTTTAGAGCGGTACCGGTGGGCGTGCTGATGTATGCGTTCCGGGGTCTATCCCCCTTAGGTCTCCACACTAAATCCCATATCGTCCGCCCCACCACGCTTCTATCCATATGCAGCCAGTGTTTCTCCGAGAGGGGCTGAGTCCACTCCACCAAAACCCTGAGTTGTGCCGCCTTGTAATAGAGGCGTAAGTCCGGTAGGCCTACCCCCCCCTCCCCCGAGGACGCCGGAGGGTGGTAAAAGAGAACCGAGTCCGTCCCCCTTGCCACACGAAGCAGAGTAGAAGAGTCTGCATGCGATGAAAAAAATCACCATCCAAGACAATAGGAAGAGCCTGGAACAATATAAGAACTTCGGGAGAAGTGTCATTTTGATCGCATGGATCCGTCCCAGCCACGAGATAAACAGCGGCTTCCAGTGGCACAGGTCAGCCTGGATCGTGGCCAAAAGGGGGGGGAAGTTAGCTGAGAACAGCTTCCCGACTGTGGAGGTTAGGCGGACCCCCAAAAAAAGTAATGAGGAGTGGGTCCACGGCAGTGGTGAACGAAGTCGAAGGCGGTCCACCTCGGGTGCAGAAAGCGTGAGGTTAAGGATATATGATTTATCGTAGTTCAACTTGAAGCCCGCTACCGCCTCGAATTGCGTCAGGGCCGCCTGGACCCGGGGGAGGGAGTGCTCAGGGTCGGCTAGGGAGAGCAAAACGTCATCCGCAAATAAGGAAATCTTGTGTTGTTCGCCCGTGAACGGCAAGCCTCGTATTCCGGCTGCTCGCGGATCGTCAACTCCAAAGGCTCAATACTTAAGGCAAAGAGCAATGGAGAGAGGGGGAGAAAAAAGCAGAGAAATGACCGTTGACCGTGACTCGTGACCGAGGGTCGCTATAATTGGCCTTGAGCATGGTCAGAAACCGGTCCGAAAACCCAAACGCTGCCAAGGTGCGGAATAGGAATTGCCAGTCCACCCGGTCGAACGCCTTCTCGGCGTCTAGTCCGAGCAATACCGCCGGGATATTAAAGCAGTTTGCCTTCTCGATGAGGTGAATTACCCTTCTAATGTTGTCATGCGTTTGACGCCCGTTGATAAAGCCGGATTGGTCCGGGTGGATGAGAACCAGCATGAGATCCTGCAGCCGGGTTGCAAGGATAGAAGAGTATAGTTTGGCGTCAATATTGAGCAGGTCGATCGGCCTATACGACGAGCAAGTAGAGGGGTCTTTACCCGGCTTGGGGATAATGGAAATGACCGCCTCCGCCATTGAGGCTGAAGAGACCCCCGAATCGGCCATTGCATTGAACAGCTGGACCAAGAAGCCACTGATATCAGCGGCAAAGGACTGGTAAAAGAGGGCCGTAAACCCGTCAGCCCCAGGTGCCTTATGGGGTTTCAAGGATCTGATGGCGGTGAGCACCTCCTCTCGGAAAATGGGGGCGGAGAGCCGCTCATTCCAGTCGCTAGAGACACGAGGGAGCGGAAGCGCGTTCAAGTAGTCCATTTGGGCTACTGGGTCCGGAGTACTGCCCGCGTATAGCTGCGCATAGTACTCCCCGAAGAGCTCAGCCTTGGCATCATCACAGTGCCTCATCTCTCCAGTTGCGTCACGCACTCCTCCTATATAGTCCCTCTCCCGTTTACGCCAGAGTTGGCGAGCCAGGTGCTTCCCCACCTTGTTCCCCTGAGCGTAGGAGAGGTGGCGGAGCTTCAGGAGGGCAAATTCCGTCCTGTTGTTATAATGGGCCCGGAGTTTGCCCCTAAGGGCAGTCAGCGGCCGTAAGGTCTGTTTGGAGGGCTTGGCCTTGTGAGCCAGCTCTAGAGCGGAGAGTTCCCGTTCTAACGCCTCACGCTCCATCCTCCTCAAACGATTGAGAGCCGCGGTGAAGGCCAGGCAACTACCTCTCAATGAAGCCTTGAAATCGTCCCACGTGTTGAAGACCGAGGTGTCATGCACCGGATTGAGATCGAAGAAGTCCCGAATCGCTTTACGGAGCTCTGTGCAGGAAGACGCATCGCGGACCAGGGAGGCCGGGAAGTACCACCTACGCAGGGCATTCCCCTCCGGCGCCCAGCAGATGCCCAACGCGAAGAGACCGTGGTCAGAGACAGGGAGAGGAAAGATCTTGGCTTCTCTCAGGGATCCCCGGAGGGATTGACTATAAAAAATATGGTCCAGCCGAGAATAAGAGTGATGGACATGGGAGAAAAAATTGTAATCTCGAGAGCGGGGGTGTATGGAGCGCCAGCCGTCCAACAGACCCAGTTCGGCAATCCTCCGACGCAGCTCGTCGGAGAAGAGACCAGTCTCCGCCCTATGGTGATGCGAACTATCCAGGTCCTTATCCCAGACCAAGTTGAAATCCCCCAACACGAATAGTGCCCCTTCCACAAAATCCTCCACGGTACGCAACAACTCTAGAAGGAACCGATTTTGCCCCGCATTGGGAGCATATAACACTAGAAAGGAGCACGTCTTACCGAGCATTACACCCTTGACGACCAGCCACCTGCCCTCCCTATCGCTCCGGACCCCCAAGGGTTGAAACTGAAGCGTTGAGCGGATCAACAGAGCTACCCCCCTATGTTTGGAGGTCGCCGAGGACCTGTAAATAAGGGGAAAGTGCTTGTGTTTCAAGCGGGACTCATCCTTCCGGGCCAGGTGAGTCTCCTGCAGCCCAACCACATCTAAGTGGTGATCCAGGATGTACTTCCAGACCTTCTGGCGTTTCCCCCCGCCCGTTCCCCTCCCCCTCTCCTCCCGCTCCGAAACTTGTCCCAACAAAAACCCAACAAAAAGCCACCCACCCAAAGCACCAAAACTAACAGTCTCCAACAAGGAAGACACCCATGAACCCAAAGGTCCACAGCGAGGGCCAGTGTTGAGACCCTCTGAGAGCAGGATCCCAGGTAGCAGTCAATGGTCCGTCTGCTCTCCAGCCCGGGGCGTCTTCCCCAAAAGTACATATTCACCCACGGTACCTGAATGGAGGGGGGGTGTCCCTCCGTCGCTGAGCAGCCTCCCGTCTGCCCTCACACCGCTGACGAGCTGTCCTGTGGCGGCATCACCGTCACATTTACCACAGAGGCCACTGCCCCATTTCTTTCTTGTTGGCTGGCCATGGGATCAGGCCTATTCTGCGTTACGGGACGCCCCACTCTATGCCAGGAGGAGGCGCGCCGCCGGCGCCGCGATGGTGATCGCCCATCCCTCGGAGATGGGGCCGCGCTGTCCAAGCCAAGGAGATCTTTGGCGGCCTGCAAGGAACTCAGTTGGACCAGTCTGTTTTGCCACCTGAAGATGAGGCGAAAGGGATGGCCACAGGAGTACGCCACAGCTTGATCACGGAGGAAGGTCGTCACTGGTTTAAAGGCGCACCTCTTCTGGAGCGTCGACGCCGCCAGGTCTTGAAACAGTTGGGGACGGTGCTCTCTGAACTGCAGATCTGCGATACTCCTCGCTTTCCAAAGGATGCGCTCCTTGAGCTGAAAGTCTTGGACGCAGACCAGGATGTCCGGGGGGGAGCCCCCACACCCCTCGGCAAACCCACTCTATGAACCCTGTCCATCTTGACCTCCTGAAGGTCGTCCTCGGCAAGAATCTGCAGGAAGAGGGCCTCCACGTAGCCACGCAGGTCTCCCGCCTCACCATCCCAGGGAACCGCTCGAATGCGGATGTTGTTCCGGCGGGACCGGTTTTTGAGGTCCTTCGCATGAGCCTGGAGATCCAAGTTCTGCTCTGTCAGCCGCAGCACATCCTGTTGGAGCTGGTGCACATCCTCCGCCAGCCCCAGATCATGCTCTTCCAGCGTCGCCACCCGTTCGCCGATGCCGTCCACCTCCCTCCTCATGTCCCGGAGATCCGAGGCGAGCTGGGTACGAAGATCCGAGATGTCCTCCTTGATTGCAGAGAAAAGCTCCAACATAAAAGCCTTGGTCGCCGGCGCCTCATCATCTCGTTGCCGGGGAGAGACGCTAGGCCTGGGAGGCGTCGCCGGCCGCCCTCCCCTCTGAGGCCCCTCTTTGCCGGACTTTCCCTTGCCGGATTTGCCGGACATCACGCTCAAGATGACTGGTCACAAATGCGTAAGTTCACACGAAGGTAGCTTCACTTGCCGCTTGACCTCGTCTCGCTGAGGTGGCCTTCCTCTACTGGTCCCCTGTCGCTGTAGGGCCCCCAAAGTGCCGATCCGGACGGCTCACTGCCCACCGTACCCAGATCCTCCTCCACAGATGCCTATGGCAAGTCCAGGATGGGGATGGACTCTCCGGGCTCCACCTTACGTAGCGTCCCCCTCTCATCCACTCCAAGCCGCCCCCAGGACACTGGACTCTCGGCTAGGCCATCCCAACCTAGATCGAAAGTGGAGAACGCGCACACTCCCGCGCGGGTCAGCGGTCCCCCAGCACGTCGGGCCACTCCACAGGCGCCTCAAGCCACTGTTCCGGGCGCCCTCACTCTCCCCGTCGGCCTCCGGGCACCACCTCCGTTCAGCAGTAGGGCACGGGGACCATGCAAGGAGACCCGTCCCCAGGCCCCCCTCCGCTAGCAATCCTCTGGGCCCGGATACCGAATCTGGGGGCAAAGCGCAGCGAAAACCCCACACAGGTCGCCGGTGGACTGCCCTCCAGGGCAGGTCAAGTCAAGGGGCCCAGGTACTCATTCTTCAGCCCCGGTCTCTGTCCCCAGCCAGATTGGGAGGAAAGGTGAGATCAGCCCTCCCTTCGGTCGCTGTCGGGGCAAATGCAGTCCTCCCAGCGCGAAAGTCGCGCCGATCCAGGCAGGCGTCCCCCGAGCACTGTCACGTGGAGGCCGCAAGGCCGATCGGGGCCCCGGTCTCCCACCGGCAGCGCGGCGCTTCAGAGCGGCCGTCCGCCGCGCCCAGACACAGTGTTGGTCGGGTAGACACTCAGAGGTCCTGCAGGTCACTCCTCCCGCACGAGGTTGCCAGGTCGCCGGCCGCGGGGGCCGATCCGCACTCTGCAGCCAGCGGCGCCGTCACCGCAGCGCCGCAGATAGCCCCACCTCCAGCCTCGGCTCAGCGTGAGCTCCCCAGCCTGGGCCGCTCGGCCCCGTCACAGGCACCGCCGCCACTGGTTGTTCCTCGCCGCACCAACGGGTTCGCCACCAGCACCAGGTCAGCTCCCGGACTACCGTAGGGACCACACCAGCTCCAGAGCGGCCGGCAGGGTTCAGGGAGGAAGCTTAAACAACGCTATTCAATCGCACCGGCGGAGGGACGAAAAACACGTCCTACTCCGTCGCCATCTTGGACACGCCCTTCCAAGTTGTTTTTTTAAAACTTTTTAAAATCATATTCTTATTACATATATGTTGGATTTTTGTCGTTTTGGTCTTGTTGAGTTTAGATACTTTATTTTTCTAAACTGGTGTGGTGTCCATGTGTGGTGTTATCACTGTATTACTGGGGGTGTGAAGGGGTTATCTGAAGTGTGTATCCCCCTTACTCTGTCTAGAAGCAATGGTCCCTATTTAGACAAAGGTACCTACCCCTGCCAACTAGAGACTCGCATTTCTAACAAGGGTGGTAGGAGTTTGAGGATTCAGGTATCTTAGAATGGAGGGGTAGGGAAGGGTTGTTTCTGTTTAGGGAAGGTAGGGTTGAGGAATACCCCTAGAACTGCACACTGCTCTCATGTAACAATGTAAAGGATGCTGTTTTGAGTAAGCCAAACCTACTGGCTTTTAAAAAGGGTCAGAACAACAAAATATAAAAAGCGGGACTATTAGCTTTATCAAGAGACCAGCACGTCAACATATCTTAAGCAGACATATTGGCTTTGTCAAATGCCACCAATAAATATAATCAAATGTATCTTTTATAAACGTACGCATTCCACTGTTTATTATTAGTGATTTTTGGCCCTAAGTTTGCAGGGTATGCCCAGACGAGGGTCCCTTGCTCACTTTGCCACTGGATTCAAGCTAGCCTGGCTGATGAGGGATGTTACCCTGAAATTGGTCCTAGGATGCTTGTTTGCGGTCCAGTTAAGACATGGCTTGGCAGTTGGGTTTGGACTGTTCCCATGAGGCACAGGGCAAGATTGATTTGCATATAGCTGTGTCTGAACTGGGGTGGTGAAGTGAACTAAAGAACAATGATGGATTCAACCCAGATCTGTGACTGTGGGTGACTGTCTGAAAAGTTTCAGCGCTCGGTCCATCATCTCCTTGTGTTTGCTTTATTATTAGTGACTGTCACAAAATATTTTCAAAAAAGCATTTCACATTCACTACTTATTTTATTTGAGGGGGATTAAAGTGCCCCCACCCTCCCAGAGCCATTTCATGGCCCCGGAGACGCCATTTTCCGGAATCTCGATCACTTTTAAAGGGTATGGGTGTGTGGCACCCTCCTTGAGCCTTTTCAATGCCCCTGAGACCCTATCCTGTGGGGTAGATCACTTTTGTTATTAGGAAGAGAGGTGTGGGCCCCTCCTTGACCCTTTTCAAGGCCCTGGGGACCCCATCCCCTGGGGCTAATGTTCTTTTAATGAGGGGGGGTCATGCAGACCCCCTGCCCGAACCATGAAAAAAAGGCACCTTGGACCCCCTCCCCAGAATCAAATTATTTTTTGTAGTGCATGTGTCATGGCCCTCCAAGCCATCCAGCAACCCCGGGGACTCCATATATCCCAGGCACTGTTGTGCAGTGTTGGCAGGGAGAACTTCAACTCCTTGCCCGTGCTGTTGCATGGAGATTAAAGCTCCCACCAGGCGGGAGCAAACCAATGTAGCCAGCTCCTGCCGCACCCAGAATGAGTGCAGGCAGGGGAGCTGGCAGGGCCATGGGGGATCTGGAGTTCCCCCTGTGGCCCAATGGCCTGAAATTGCTGTGGTTGTTCAAGGTAGGTGCAGGGCACCAACTGCATTTTTCTATTGTGGCCCGGGGATGGGGTCTCTGAGGCAATATGATGGTTCAGGGAGGGGGGCTGCACACCACCCTCCTCATAAAAATATTATGCAGCTTTCGCGGTTGGGGTCCCAAGGGACTGGTCATGGCTCAGAGAAGGGGGCCACACTACCCCTCTCCCAAAATTATAAATAAAACAAGTCTCCCCACATGGCCATGGCCCACCCACGGGGATTAAACCTGGAGCTTGTCTTTTTTTTATAGGAGCACGGATGTGCTGTCCCAGCAAACATGCTATTTTTGCCCCAAGCAACCCCCCACCACCAGGCCTAGGGGTCCAGGTTAGCCGTACCCTGTCCCCCTGTTTGTTTCGTTTTACCTTTTTTAAGGGCAGGGGGTTGAGTCCCCAAGTTCTAAAATGTCTTCCGCTTAATCTTTGCTGAGGTGGTGGCACCTAATCATATCTTATCTTTGTAACTTTAGGGACCTGAGATCCACCGTGGCATGAAATGTACATACAGGACACGCTTCTTGAGCAGAGAGGGGTGAGACTTTTGTGTCAGGCTCGCTCTGGTGGGACCGTCATCCCAGAGCATCAGGTAACCACCGCAGCCTGACCAGCACTTCCATTTTCCCTGACCCCACGCACAACAACACCCCGGGAAGGACTTCATGTCCCAGGGTGCAACGCTCATCACCACCTGCAGCTACCAGTCAGGGGGAGGCATTATCACAGCCCGCGCATAAAGCGCTGTCAGATCCTCCACGGGCGCGCTTCTTGAGCAGAGCGGGGTGAGACTTATGTGCCAGGCTCGCTCTGGCAGGACTGTTGTCCCAGAGAATCAGGGAACCACCCCAGCCCGACCAGCACTGCCATTTTCCCTGATCCCCCGCACAACACCACCCCGGGAAGGAATTCATGTCCCAGGGTGCAACGCTCATCACCACCTGCAGCTGCCAGTCAGGGGGAGGCGTTATCACCGCCGGCGCATAAAGCGCTGTCAGATCCTCCGCGGGACGCGCTTCTTGAGAAGAGAGGGGTGAGACTTTTGTGCCAGGCTCGCTCTGGCGAGACCGTCGTCCCAGACCATCAGGGAACCACCCCAGCCCAACCAGCACTTCCATTTTCCCTGACCACATGCACAACAACACCCCAGGAAGGACTTCATGTCACAGGGTGCAACGCTCGTCACCACCTGCAGCTGCCAGTCAGGGGGAGGCTTTATTACCACTGGCGCATAAAGCGCTGTCAGATCCGTCCTAGCCCATCATTGCCCGGAGGAGGCTAGGCTGGGCCACCCCCCTTTCAGCTCCAGCTCGGAGTTCTACACTGCTTTTCTCCTAAGGTACTTTTCGAAACTATAACCCCAAAACATCTATGATCATTGACTGTAGTTTATTTGTCTTGTAAATATCCCACACCATCCCACCAGCAGCTTTGATCTACTGCCTTACCGCTCATGTTTCAATTGATTGCTTGGCATCGGGGAACGGAAAGGGACTGAAGCTGGACTGGGGGACACCCTAAAAAAGAGATCTAAGAAACTGACCCAGGTTTTAGGTCTTGTCACTGAGAATGAAGGGATGCATGGGCAGAATGTATTAGACCGTATAGAAGATATTGTCGCAGAGTGTGAGGGGCTGCTTACGACGACACCTGCTCCAACTATTAACACCGCTGTTCAGCCCCCGCACCTGCTACTTTGGTTCCACACTCACACACCACTACTTGTCCCATCAAAAAAGGGTACGGTAACATACCCAACCTATTCAAGAAAGCTGCAATTAAAAATCACACAATGTCACCCCCGGAAGCTTTGGATGAATGTATTTGTAGCCATTCGGGTCCCACTAATGAAGCCTGTACCCCTGCTTGTGCTATCTCAGCAGACATCCCTCTGAGCAACCGCTTTGCCCCTCTCGTAGAGAAATCATCTGCCAGTGATATACATAGTGACCCAGAGTATCCTGGCGTAACCGAAAGCGAGCTAAATACAATTTCCTCTCAGGGAGAAAAGGCGGCCGCTAATAACGAGCAGCCTCCACTTCAGATATCCAGAGGGAAATAGCAACCCTAAAAGAGTCTGTCGAGGCTCTTACTGCCTTAGTGACAAAACGTAATCTTAAATTAGAAGAATGCTACAGACTCCAGCCTCCATTACCAGCACTGACTTCTAATACACATGCTAATCCGAGGACGGACCACATATCCTATTCCCGCATGCAAACAAGCCACATTGTCACGAATGTCAGCTCTTTTTCCTGAAGGAGGAAATCCCTCCTGATTTCACAGATTAACATATTACTGTAGGCCTCTTTCTCTTCTCACCCTCTAGGAACAGCATACGTCTCTGTACTTGTACCCAAGGGGACTATCCCATCTCAACTCTTTCTCAGAATGATTGACTACATCTATCTTCTGTTAGTAAAACCCTGTATAGATTGAGTATAGAACATCCCCACACTCCTCTATTAGTATATCCTCATGAAGAGGGCCTCCCCCAAGACATTGAGAGCATGACACCTAACCCACAGCTAGCCCTAGCTCCATTAACATTGCTTGAGACTAGAGTCCATCTGCAAGCTAGTGGCCAAGATGCACCTAGACAACCACGATTAAACCAGCTGTTCCAACTGCCTTAATAATTCACCCAGCTTTTGGCCTGTCAACAACTAGCGGGACAATGAGAATAGTGTCATGGACATTGCAGGCATAAGGGGGAAGTTGGATCACCGCCACTGGTTTGAGTTTATCAATCAACACAAGATCTGCCTGCTGCAGGAAACATGGAGCTTGTCTCCTGTATTTATTCCTGTGTTTAAAACATTCCATAAACCAGCTATTCCTTCTAAACATGGCCGGCCGTCAGGTGGGCTTCTCATATTAACAAATATCTCAATAAATTGTGATATCAAGGAACTGGCCCCTGATAGCCCAGATATCCTTGGGGTCAAGCTAGGCAATGGAAAGGGCACATTTATTGATATGTATAATGTTTTTGCCAGAAGCACTAGAGGAGGAAGCTCTCCAACTCTTCATGCCCTGGACAATCTGCTGGAGGCCATGCATGACAGCCACCCCCTTATAGTTGGAGGTGACTTTAATGTCACTTTCGAGCCACTTGACTGGGTTGATTCTAATGAGGTGAGCGAGGAGGATAAAGTATGGATGGTACCACCCTTAGAGCTCCCTTCAATCAAAAAATGGTCGCAAGCAGCATTACAGCTAAATGCCATAACCTTGGAGTATAGGTTTAGGGATACCAAGGGGAGAACCAGCTCTGACAAGGGGGGTGGGGGGGTGACCTTCAGAGGACCAAATTTGGCAAGCAGGATTGATTACCTACTTGTGACTCTCTCCCTATGGCCCATAGTCAGGGACATGGCCATCGTCCTGTCCTGCAACAGCGACCATGACACCCTTAGTATGATTATTGAGCATCCATGGGGCGATAAGGTGAGGGTCTCTCCAATTCCTCTAAGAACCAAAGAGGTAATCCCCACTAATGAAAAACGCCGACTCAAATGGCCTGCTATTATGGTAGATGAATTTAGGACCAATTTAATTAAAAACAACATAGTAAGGCATTTGGAGTCCTTGTCTGTAGAGAACGAGGATCTGACTACTCGACCCAGAAGTAGTTCCCTGCATACAGATTTTTTTGTGCACCTGGCCAGCACCTATTTTGTTTACAGCAACAAGAGTAGACCGAAGCAGGGGAGAATAACTGTAACAAATCTGTGGTTCAACAAAGAGTACAGGGCATTGAGAGGGAGATTATCTCTAGTTATTAAAAATAGGGACATTTCTATGATACCTGAAGTCAGAAAAGAATATAAGCAGGCACAACACAAAGCTAAGAGGGAATGGGATGAGAGGAGATGGGAAGATCTTGGGGAGGCTAGCCAACACCCAGATAGTAGGATGTTCTGTTCACTTGTGGCTAAGGGCAAATTTGAAAGATCACCTCCCCTGGCCAATATCATCCCAGCTGTGGAATGGCATAAGCATTTCAGTGACCTGTATTCCATCACAGATACCCAGGTTAGACTCCAGATGCCCATTGACTTAGGCCACGCAGCAGTTATCCTTTTGTTCACAAGGGAGGAGATCCTGTCCTCATTGGACACAATCTCACCTGCCAAAGCCCCGGGCACGGATGGTATTCCTAGCGACCTTTTTCGCTTGGATAGGGAAAACTGGGCTTTATACTTCATGTCACTAGCTAACGACATAGCCAACGGGGGGAGGATTCCAGATTCATGGAAAGGGGCAGAAGTGATACCGATTTTTAAGAAAGGGGACAGGTCGAAGCCCTCCAACTAGCGCCAGATCAGCCTGATCGATTGTGCCCAAAAGGTCTTCTGCCGCTCGCTCCTAGTTAAGATCCAGGATTGGATGGATGAGAATCACATCTTCTCTCCACTCCAAGCAGGTTTCCGGCGGAAGACTGGCACCACCGACCAGGTGTTCCGTCTTGTTTTACTGTATTGGAAGGTAGTTGTGTTGGGCAAGGGCTGCCTATATTTGGCCTTTATAGATTTAAAAACAGCTTTCGACCTTGTGCCCAGGGATTCACTTTGGCGGGTACTCAGAGATTTGGGGATGGCTTTGTCAATTCTGGAACTCCAGATCAGGCTACATGAAGAGAACTTTGCCCGTGTGAAATGGGGGGATCAGGGACAAAACACAGAGCCCTTCAGAATCCAGCGGGGGGTCCGCCAGGGCAGTGTCCTCGCCCCTACACTTTTCTCCCTATATGTTAACCAAGTAGCTGAGCTAATGTGTTCCATCCCAGCCGACGCCCCGTCATTAGCAAACCACAAAATCCCTACACTCTTATTTGTTGCTGACACACTCCTGGTCTTAAAAACACCGATGGGCCTCCAAAAACTATTAAATCATTACAAAGTTTTCTGTGATTAAAGGGGTCTGGTTATCAATACCGATAAAACCAAGTTAATGATGTTGAACCCCCACAAAACTTTCAAAGGAAAATTGCTCTTGGACAACATTCCACTCTAGAGGGTTAGCTCTTTCGACTACCTGGGCATCAAGTTGTCTGAGGGAATGGCCTGGAAGAACCATCTGAGGAAGGCATCTTTGAAATTCTCTCAGATTACTGGAGCTCTAAGGCAGGAGCATCGTCTGTCATACACCAAACCGGTAGCACCTGCCCTTAAACTATATACCTGTAAGGCAGTGAGCAGTGATCTCTATGGGGCAGAGCTATGGGGCGCAACAAATGCAAGTGACCTCATAGTAATGGAAAATAAGTTCCTCTGAAACCTGGTATCGCTTCCCCAAAGCACCCCCCTTCTCCCTCTTAAACTCGATCTGGGCATCAAGTCGATTAATGACCTGGTGAGACTTTGCCCATTGCTCTTTTTGCATAGACTGGCCACCATTCCAGAATTAGCATTGCATGCCGCAGCCTTCAGTGAGGTTTCAGCCTTAGACACTAACAATAAGATCAGCTGGATCAAGAATGGAGATAACCTTCGGACAAGCATTGGCTTGCCACAACAGGTCATAGGCCACCCACCGACCTATACTAGGGACCACGTGAAGCAACTTTATTGGGCATGGGTTGATCAGAATAATTTTGCACAATCCAAACAGGATTCCTTAGCTGATACCTTAGAAAGCTTCTTTGATGTAATCAAGGTCCCTGCTGATAGGAAATTGTACATCCAGTTTAGGCATGTCAGCCTACTTATTAATGCTTTTACTAATTCTTGGATACATAATAAAACTGGATCCAAGGGCTGTCCTTCTTGTGCTTGTCCATATGAATCAATTGGCCATGTCCTTTTTGCCTGCCCAGTTTACGTGAAACCTGTGTGCAGGACAACTAGGGACCCGAAACTCAGAGGATGCCATGCGCTTTTTAAAATCAGATGCCAGACCCCTGTTTGCCTGTGCAACAGTGAGATTCTTTGGTCACTGCTGGGTGATTAGAAGGAAGGCAGGCATTGTTGAAATCCTCCCCTGGCCCTGATAGATAAAATGGCAATCGTGATGACCCGGCAAGCAAGGATTAATTTGTAATTTGAAATGTATGTTTTTAAATTGTATATATCTGTTTTTATGGAATTATTCTATGTACAGTAATATTGTTACTGCTGGATCTCAGACAGGGGCGTTAATAAGGGGTAAAAGGGGCAATAATGCATCGTTTGGGTTGACAATCTGATGATTGTCTTATGTAATTGCTGCTAATGCACTAGCACGTTACTCATGTGGCCCCATTCCCCTGCCTTATATGGCCGGCGACAACATAATTATGATATGCCACTTTATTATGTGCACTAGTGTACTTTCCATCATTCACTTGCGTATTTTCTTTCTTGACTGTTTTATAATTAAGAACGTTTTAACTCGATTTGTGTGACTGTAACCTTTTATGGTTTTTTATCAACTGAAATAAAGTGAACTTGATGATGGAACATACATTTTGAGCCTTAATTTCTCATAAACGTCAGAACGGATTTACACCAAACCACTCAAAAAACGCTTTTTGGGCCAAAATCTAGCTCTCTACCAAATTTGGTGTAATTCTGTTAATCTGGTTTTGAGGTATTGCTGTACAATTTTTCTATGGAAATTGCTTGGGGAAAATGCTTTTGCCCACTCCCCTTTTCCTCAGCCCCTGGTTGACGGATCACCCCGAAACTTTCCAGTAAGGACCTAAGGTGAATGAGACTTTTATTTTACGTTATTTTGAATTGACTCTTTAACTGCACCAAAGCTATTAGCAAACCAAAAAAAACAATTTCCTATGGAAACCTGGTCCTAACTATAATCCTATATAGTTATATAGCAGTGCGCATGTGTGTGATACACATGTGCTGGGTGCATGTGGGACTGGAGGAACATGGGGAGAGGAACTTACAGGAATACCCCAAGACAGATTGATGTGTTTCTGCATTCCTGTACGCTGAGTGGGACACACTGGAGAAAGATAAGTTTATTTTAAAACCTGATACCACCTTGAATTGCTGCAGTTCCCTTTGTAATGCTTGTAGTGATTGTGCAGGGGTAGAGAGGGATAACCTGTAGTCAGCGAAGAGCGATATCTTATGCGCCTCACCTCCAAAGGGAATACCCCGGATATCTACCATCGCCATGACTCGTAGGGCCAAGGGTTCTATGCTCAAAGCGAAAAGTAAAGGTGAGAGTGGGTAGCCCTGTCTTGTCTCCCTCTCTAGGGAGAAGAGAGCTGAGCTAATCCCACTGACCTCAATTCTGGAGCGGGGAAGTGCATAGTTAGCCCTAACCATATCTATGAATGACTTGTTGAACCCAAAGTGTTCTAGCGTGAGAAAGAGAAAAGCCCAGTCCACCATGTCAAATTCCTTCTCCGCATCCAGGCCCACCACAACCGCCGGTATCCGGAACTTGGATGCTTTATCGATTAAATGCAGGGTCCTACGGATGTTGTCGTGAGTCTGTCTGCCCTTTATAAAGCCAGACTGATCAGGGTGGATTAAACTTGGCAACAGGTCTTCCAGCCTCGCTGCCAGAATGGAGGAGTATAATTTCGGGTCCAGGTTTAGGAGCGCTATGGGCCTATATGAGGCACAGCTTTGCAGATTTTTTACAGGTTTGTGGATGACGAAATGACGGCTTTCGGCATTGATTGCGAGGTAACCGAGCCTTCTGCTATTGCGTTGAATACTTTTGTAAGCTGTGAGGTAATATCTGGTGCGAATGTTTTGTAAAAGGTGGCCATTGGGCCATCTGGGCCCAGAGATTTATTGGGTTTAGGTGCCGCGATCGCCTTTCCCACCTCCTCCTCTGTGATGGAGGCATTAAGATTTTCATTGCAAGCCTGGGGATCATGTGGCAACTTAAGCGATTGTGAATAACGGCACTGTGCCGCTTTGTCAAGATACTCTCCATTGAACAGCTCTTTGTAGAATTCCCCCAAAACTTTAGCCTTGTCAGCGTCAGCATTCAACAGGGTTCCTCTGGATTCCATTATTCCCCCATGTATTCTTTTTCCCTCTTTTCCCGCAATTGTCGTGCGAGATGGAAACCTATCTTATTGCACTGTGGGTAGGAGACATGGCGCATTCGCAAAAGGATAAACTTCGCTCTATAGGCATAGATGGCATTTACCTTCCCCCTCAAGGTACTCAGTTTGTGCTGCAGCGGGCGGGCAGGAAGGGTTCCGTTTGTGTTCCTTCTCCGCAGCCTCCAGTTCTGCCTCCAGAGCTTCTCTTTTCTTAGCTCACCGTTTATTTAGAGCAACTTCTGAGTTTTTAAAACATATTAAGGTCTTATGAACAGAGTTAGCCAAAACTCGACACTGTTTTTTTTCAGTGAACAAAGGTGAATAAGGGTGCACTGGATACGCTGTTTTATAACATGTGTATGCCAGTTTGGCAGAGAAGAAGCCACCACCTCTTCTCCTCAGCAGGAAGCACATAGCCTTCCAGAATCCCCTAGCCTATCACTACGCTGCCTTACAGCAGTGTTGTGATTGGTCTAAGTGCGGTCGTACGGCATGTAGAGAGGGACCGAAAGGTTGTGTATGCTCTCCCCCCAGGCTGTACAATACAACCTGTGGAGAACATGCATAGTGTCCATGATGGTTTGGCCAGCCCGAGATGGTGGGCTAAATCGTCATGCGCACTTAAGGTGCAACCACTACTCCTCCTCTCTTGATGTCAGGGAGCTTGGACCTGCCCGCCCTAACTTAACCTGGCTTTAACGGCAAGCTCAATACAAAAAATAAAATGATAATAATGAAACGGAGCCTTATTATAAGTTTATTTTTTGTGATAAGCTTGCAGTTGAAGCAGTGGAGCGACACTTCTCCGCCTTATCGGAGGAGCTGCAGCTGTTTCTTCGGACATTTAGCAATTGGGCTGACTACTGAAAATCGCTTGGGTGGCATCCCAACCCATGGTTCACTGTGCTGCGGAAGCCAAGCTACACCAACTAAAGAACCCCAATCACTGCAAACCAGTTACTTGTGTTCTTCTACAGGGAGGTCCTGGCCTGGGCATTGGGTATAATGTTCCTATTGGAACAGGGTCAAGACTGAGTTGCATTGTGGGCAAATGAACAATGGTTTGGAATGGTATCCGGAGCAATGGGCAGGAAAATTACAAGCCTTCCTTCTATCACTTTTTGTGTGCTTGGCCTTGCTGGTTTAGTTACAGCCGCCCATCCTACAGCCCACTGAGGAAATATATACCAGAATGGCAAGTGTCGTCTGCGCTCTCTCCTATTTCCTTTCTCTTTACATTTATTAATTTCTTCTGCACTCTAACGTGGTTGCATCGCTTCTCTTACTTTCTAGACAGCAGTTTCCTCTTTTGACCCCTCTTTTGCATGGCTTTCACCAGTTGCAGTCAACCTGTGCTGCTAGTTCCCAGTTAGCTATATGTCCCAGGACAATCAATCAGGTGGCTTGTATATCACGACTACTCACCCATAAGGCTCTCAAGGCACTGGGACACAGACAAACAGGATCTTCATTGCAAGGAGTGGGTATGCATACCACAGAATAGAAAAAGAGATGGGATTTATTTTAAAGGAAAGTCGAATTGCCTGTCTGTGAGCCTCGTACGTTTGAAGTAAGAACTGCAATGAGGAGAAGAGTGCAAGGATAATGAGGGATGAAGTTGAAAAACTAGTGCTTACCCTCGTTGGTCTGTTAATACTCATCGTATGTACTAATGAAATGCTTATAAAGTATCAATCAATTAAAATCAGAATTCATAGTGCTTTTTCTTGATATGGAATACGTTTGGTAAGCCCATTATTTTTACATTCAAGAGTTATATTTGATATCAAAGATAGTTATGATTATTTGATTATTACTATCACGGTCAATTCTGTTTCCTATTTGTATTACATAACTAATGACTGAGAATTCAGCAGACGGCCTGTGATCTTGACAATCCATAAAAATACACTAGAAATCAAAAGATGACTCGGTAAGCAGAGAAGTAGTCCTTAAATTATGATTCAAAGGACGTCTAATGGATTTGGTTAGAAAAATTCACAATTGGGTAAATGTGGAGTTTTAAATTAATTGTATTTGTTTGCTCTATTGTATTAGTATGTTTTTCTAAAAATGATGTACTGTGTCGGATAATTCTGTCGGTATTAGTGATAATATGTTAATGTGCTACTAAATGACTTATATTAAAATTATTTTATTAACTATAATTTGCAAATGTTCAACAATAGGTATAGACATATAGGAAGTATCTAGATTCAAGTCTATCAAATTAGAAAGCTGTTGCTTTTTTAGAATTAATATACATATAAAAAAAATGGAGATTATACAACACTAATAATATTAGTAGCTCTCAATGCGTTTCATTGAACAAAAAGAGCTCTCAGAAAAGGTTGGAGGCCCCATTCTAGAACTTCTATCTGGTAAGTAGGTTAATATAAAACTTTTGAATATTGTAGTATACCACTTCTAACCGAGTTACTGTCCAGTGTTGGTGTTGAATTAACTCATATTATACATAATTCCAATATGAATAATGTGAGTATGAATTTCCAATGCAACAGCATAGAGCTTCTTTATACAAATATGCAGGTGTAAAGGATGGTTTGAGTACAATATGTTTGCATGAAGTATGTACTATATTGTAGGATTCTGTTTTTCCTTTTTGTTAATATTTACTCATGTTTTTGGTGTGGCTTCTGTGCCATACAGCCTTGAAGAATGAGTGAGAGTTAAACCGCAAAACAAGTGTTGGCTGCTTGTGCTACCTCAGCATCAACTGTATTGTGCTACTTTAGCGTCATCAGCATCACTCCCTTGCTGGACAAATATAAGATTAGTCTGCTGATGTTCCAAAAACAATTTAGGTAAGAAAATTGTTGTAGATTGTAGATGTAATATAGGAAAGTGCTTCTTTTTTAACATAGTGCCCCCCCATTTATTGCCTGGTATCTGATGCAATTTTGAAGTGCACTGGGTTCCTGTTATCCAGGTCCTCAGTGCCAGATCTCTTTCCCTAGAATGTACCATTGTTTCCTCAATTAGCAATACCTTAGGCACTTCCTGTAAATCCTTAGTAAACGGTACCCCTGGTACTTAGGGCAGGGAAGCTAAAGATGGCCTCTATGAGCTGCAGAATATATTATGGCATCCTAAGAGACCCCTCAGTACCAACATGCAAACTGCCATTGCAGGCTGTGTGCCATGGTGCGGAGAAAAGTGAAGAAACAACATGACTCACCATTGAAGAGTACAGGATTAGGTTCAAGGGGACTCACAAAACCTTGAGTAAGACCTGGGTAGATTTGGTCAACTTTTCAGTAAAGGCTCTAGGTGGCTGGTTAAAAGATAACATGGTGCCAGACTATGATGGCCTTCATAATCCTATTATGAAAGAGCATCTGTTAAGTAACTGTGTTTCCAAAGTATTGCATCAGTCTCGCCCCAAGAATTGGGAAAGAAGGCTGTGCACTGGGTCAAAACTAGGGTGACCAAAAGAAAGGAGTTGCTATGTACCCTAAGGGAAGGAGAGTGGGCAAACTTAAGGATACAAACAAAGAGTTATCTAAAGGCCTCAAAAAATCTGTTCATGAGGGTGGGCCCCTAGACAATATACAGATCAAGGTTGGCCTATGGACACCAAACTGGAGACCCTATCTGTCCCAAAAGAATTTCCCCTAGTGCACCTGTATTTCCTACTGCAGTGGTGAGTCTTCAGATGTGATCCCTGATGTGTCCTGACAATGTCAGAGAGCACAATGAAACCACTTTATTTTGGGTGGGGGGGGTGGATGTAGCTGCTCTGGCTGTTTGGCCCACTAATATGCCGAAAAACAAACAGAAGCCTTTGATTCATTGGGATTGAGTGGAAGTACTGAGAGACACAGGTTCAAGTGTCACCATGGCAACTGAAAACCTAGAATCTCCAGAACAGTATGTTACTTGACAGACTTATCCAGTCACCAATGCTGATAATGTGACCAGGGTTGATTCCATGGCTATGGCATCCATGTAGTGTGGAGGGGTTTCTGGCTAGAAGAAGGAGGTCTTGTCCTCTGCAATTCCTGTAGAATGCCTGCTAGGGAATGATCTGGAGTCCTCTGCATGGGCTGAGGAAGAGCTAAGATCCCATGTGTCAGGTGCCCCACAATGCTTACCTCTGCCTGTGGAGCAAGTCCGCAGAGACGACAGGAGCGCCCACCCCTGTACCCACCTGACCCGTGTGGACAGTAGAACCCAGCAGGGATGAGATGGACGCAGGGAAGGGAGCCAGAATGAAAGCAGGGGGTTGAGGTGAAGGGTGTCTCGGAGCCAACTGGAAGACAAAGAGACCCAGATCAGTGAAGGACCCAAACTCCCGCGTTGCAAGATACGCCAAACACACACAGAAAAGCCCTGTTCCCAACCTAGAACTCACCAGTGGCTGCAACTATTGAACCCTGAATACAGCTTCAAGGAAGGTTCAGCTGTGACGAGGTGGCAGCGTTAGGCTCTCAAGAACTAAAGGAATAGCGCTCCTGCGCGTCAGTTTCACGTGTCTGGACCTAACAAAATACTGGCATCCCTGGAAAGCAAATAGTGGAAACCCAAGGAGAACGAACAAGAACAAAATAACCCTAAGCGCTCCTGCGCGGATTTACCAAAATCATCATAAAGCGCTTCAGCGCGGACAAGATGCAAAATGAACCATAAAGCGCTCCTGCGCATTCAAGATCAACAAACCCTAAGCGCTCCTGCGCGGATCTAACAAAATCATCAAAAGGCGCTCTTGCGCGGTCAAAATCCATAAACTCTAAGCGCTCCTGCGCGGATCTAACAAAATCATCAAAAGGCGCTCCTGCGCGGTCAAAATCAATACTCTAAGCGCTCCTGCGCGGATCTTACTTCTGATCACCCATAACGCAGCCGCGTTACGGTGACTCCACCAGAATTGAATGAAAGTACCTTAATTGTTTCCCAGAGGGATTACGAAGACCAACAGCGGGGCTCCAGTCCGGAAGGCACAGCCCGCTTCCAAAGTCTTCCATGCAGCAGAAACAGCGTCTCGTGTCGTTCAGCACATCTAGCGAAATCCGAAGCACGGAGCCGGCGGGAAACGCGGTGTTTAAGCGTTTCCCCCGGAAGTGCTTCCGTGAACTGCTATGCCTGTCCAAAGACTAGACCGTGACTCATCTTCCAGCCGGAAGTGAGTCTCTCGGCCGTTTCTGTGTGTGGTAGCGGGGAAGCGGGGGAGCGGGGAAAACGGCAGGCGCCGTGAACATGACAGTACCCCCCCCCAAAACAGGTCCCCCCTCAACCCCGCCAGAACCTTAAATGGGGGATACAGGACGAGGACTGAGCGGATGGCTCAGATGAAAAGCACGAACCAGAATGGGAGTATGGCGAACATGGGACAACGGCTCCCAAGAACGCTCGTCCGGCCCGTACCCCTTCCAGTCAACCAGGTAGAAGAGTTTACCCTTAGTACGACGAGAACCCAAAATGGCCTTGACCTCATACTCGACATGGTCCTCCACCACCACCGGAGAAGGAGGAGAGGGAAGAGAGTCACCAGAACGGACCGGTTGCAGCAGCGAGACATGGAAGACCGGGTGAATCTTCATGTGTGGAGGGAGTGAGAGTTTCACAGCCACGGGATTAACCACCCGCTCGACCTCAAACGGACCCACAAAACGGGGCAACAGTTTCTTGGGACCGTGCACATTGAGGTGCCGAATGGACAGCCACACCCGATCACCCACACCGTACTTGGGCTCCTTCTGTCTGTGTGCATCGGCCTGTGCTTTGTAGGTGTCCTTAGCTTTGGCCAACTCAAAACGGGCTTGTTGCCAGATGCGGCGCAAGGATTCGTGATATGACCGGACTGTGGGTAACCTGCTGTCCCGGGGACCTTCCCATGCGGAGGTGCGGGGATGACGGCCATGAAGACAAAAGAAAGGAGATATTCCGATGGCCGAATGTTTACTGTTGTTATAGGCGTACTCCGCCATCCATAACACCTCGGACCATTCCTTTTCAACCATAAGCAGTAAACAACGGAGGAACTGCTCCATGGTGTGGTTGGTTCTTTCGGCCTGACCGTCGGTCTGAGGGTGGTACGCCGAGGACAGGCGCACATCCAGTTCGAGGATCCTGCATACTTCCTTCCAGAAGCGGGAGATGAATTGCGATCCCCGGTCCGTGATCACCACCGATGGAACTCCATGGAGGCGAACCACCTCGTGTACAAAGATCAAAGCCAGTTCCGCAGCCGTGGGTAGTTTCACCAAAGGCACGAAATGAGCCATCTTGGAGAGATGATCCACTATGGTGAGAATGGTGGTGTGCCCCGTCTTGGTGAGAGGGAGTTCCACCACGAAGTCCATGGAAATGGTGTGCCACGGATACGGTGGCACCGGGATGGGACGTAGAAGACCCCTAGGAGGCTCTGATTTGTTCTTCCCTAAGAGACAGATGGTGCAGCTAGCCACATAGTTCTTGGTATCCGTCACCAGCGATGGCCACCAAAAATGTCTTTGTACGAGCTCAAGCGTTTTGTGGTACCCCGGATGGCCGGATAGAACATGGTCATGGCACAGGCAGACTGCCTTTTGCTGACTGGTCAACCCAGGTAAGTACAATTGTTGTCCATGGAACAGCAACCCATCTACGCACGTTACCCCTCCTTGTCCGTCCGCCAGACCCTCCAGGTCGGACTGCTTCGTGTCCTTTTGTACCTGAAGCATGAAGTCTGAGGATGCTACAACGCCCTGGAAGCGTGTCTCAGCGATGATGGGGACAGGCTCGGTGTTTTCTGCCTCCTCGTCGGATTCTCCTAGCCGTGATAGGGCATCGGCCTTGGCGTTGTCCTTCCCAGGCCGAAATGTGATCACGAAATTGTATTCATTAAAGAATAGAGTCCATCTAAGCTGTCGGGCGGTAAGGGCACGGGCTGACCTCAGGAATTGGAGATTCCTGTGGTCCGTGTAGATGGTAACCGTGTGCTTAGCGTCTTTCAGGAAGTGGCGCCATTCCTCGAATGCGGTCTTGATAGCGAGAAGTTCTCTGTCAGACACGGTGTAGTTGCGTTCCGCTGGTTGCAGTTTCTTGGAGTAGAAGGCCACCGGATGCAGCTGTCCTGTGCTAGTACTCCTTTGAGATAACACCCCTCCAATGGCGTGTTCTGATGCGTCTGCCTCTACAATGAAGGGCTGTTCTGTGTCTGGGTGCACCAGGACCGGGGCTATGGTAAAACGCCTCTTTAGTTCCTGAAAAGCGTCGTCTGCTGTCTGATTCCACTCAAACCGTACTCCTTTGCGCAACAAGCGGGTGATAGGAGCTACCATCTCGGAGAATCCGGTGATGAATCTCCGGTAGTAGTTGGCAAACCCCAGGAACCGTTGAACCCCTTTTACGGACTCCGGAGGAGGCCAGGACAGAATGGCGTCCACCTTCTTGCTGTCCATTTGTATGCCTGCTGGAGTGATGATGTGACCCAGAAACTCCACCGAGGTAACGTGAAAAACGCTCTTTTCCAGTTTCACGTACAAGCGATGTTTACTCAGCTGTCGTAGGATGGAACGCACATGCTGCACGTGTTCGGTGATGGATTGCGAATATATCAAGATGTCGTCTATGTAGACGATACAGAAGACGTCTAGGTAGTCCCGTAACACCTCGTCTATAAAGAACTGAAACGCCGCGGGGGCGTTACAGAGTCCGAAAGGCATGACCTGGTATTCGAACAGACCGAATTTCGTCCGAAAGGCGGTCTTCCATTCGTCACCCTTTCGGACTCTGACGAGATGGTAAGCCCCACGGAGGTCGAGCTTGGTGTATACGGAGGCGTTCTTTACCTGATCCAGAAGGTTGGTGATTAACGGCAGGGGGTAACGGTTTTTTACGGTGATGGCGTTCATAGCTCGAAAGTCTATGCAGGTCCTCAGATCACCTTCCTTCTTAGATACGAAGAAAAGAGGAGAGGAAACCGGAGACCTGGAATGATGTATAAAGCCGTTGTCCAGATACTCATCCAAATAGGAGCGAAGGTGGATGTTCTCCTTTTCCGTGAGCGAATAAATTCTGCTACAAGGCAAGGTGGAGCCTGGAACGAGGTCTATACGGCAGTCGAACGACCGATGCGGTGGCAAGGTGTTAGCCCCCTTCTTGTCGAACACCTCGGCTAGGTCCTGGTATTCCTCTGGTATGGCTGGTGTAGTTACCTGGGAGACTATCCCCATTCCTCGGAGAGGAAGCGATCGTGCTTGTATGGCGCGACTCCCCAGGAGATCGTCCTTCGCATAACAGGTTTCACTGCAGTATTCCGAATTCAGGTGTACTATTCTCGACACCCAGTCGATATGGGGATTGTGTTTCACCAACCATGGTAATCCCAATATCACCTTGAATTGAGGGGCATCGATAACATCAAAGCTGATGGATTCGGCGTGGTGATTAGCAAAAGACATGGTCAGGCTCTCTGTTTGATGCCGGATAGGACCGGAGGTGAGATCCGTACCATCAACAGCCTTGACGGTTTCAGGTTGGTCTTTTGGCACTGTAGCAATGCCCAGGGCACAGGAAAAAGCAGTATCGATAAAACTGCCTGTAGCACCGGAGTCTAACATAGCTGTCACCTGCCAGGTCCTGCCCGCCTGGTTCCGTAAGGACACTTCCATTCCTACGTGGTGACTGCCGTCAAATACCGCAGGGATCGCCAAGGTGCAAGTCGAAGAACCCAGAGGACGGATCCCCTTGTCTACTGGGTGTTTTCGTTTCCCGCCTTGTCCGTCTTGGTGATGGGCAATGCGAAAGGTCTTCTGCCCCGGGGTTTCGTTGGCTTCACCGGACATTCTCTGACGAAGTGGCCGCTTTTCCCGCAGTACAGGCATTGATTCTGCCTCCTTCGCCTTTCCCTTTCTTGACTTGTTAAGGGCCCTCTGATGCCCCCGATCTGCATTGGTTCGGTTGTCTCGCCTTGGGAAGCGGAAGCAGGGTCCTCTCTGGCTTTTTCTATACTTTTGTCCCCGAAGGATAAGAAACGGTTATCACTGCATTTCCCTTTCTCGGTCCTTCGTTCCTGTAATCGGAAATTCATTTTCACCACTAGATCTATGAAAGGACCTATCTCCTCCGGTGGGTTGGGTAATTGCGCAATGAGATCCTTCAGATCATCGCGCAATCCTCGATAGAACACAGACACCTTTTTGTCTTCAGGCCAATGGGATTCGATAACAAGCCTGCTGAACGTGGTGATATAATGAAGGAGGTCCTGGCTGCCTTGCTTGAGGTTGAGCAGCTCGTTGTCCGCCGCTTGCACAAAGGTGTGACGAGCGAACATACGCCGCATGGACTCCTGAAAGGTGGGCAAGTGGTGTAGCATGGGATCGTCGTTTTCTACCAACGCAATAGACCACTGGGCGGCGTCTCCGCCCATGTATGACAGGATGTAAGCCACCTTGGCTGCGTCGTCGGGAAAAGCCGTGTGTCTGGCCATGAAATGCAGGTGGCATTGGTGCATGAAAATACCATACTTGGTACTGTCCCCATAGAAGCGTTCAGGTGGTGCCAACTGGACTGAATGAGGGGCGATGACTTGGATGGCTGTATTCGGAGTGGTGGCAGCGGAGGACCCCCCAAAGGTAAAAATAGGTTGTCTCAAAAGACCCTCCTGACTGACCCTGGGGCTCGGGTTGGTTCCCCAAGGACTGGTGACCCCAGCTGACATCTGGCCCTGTAGGGCGGTTATGTCATGGCGCAGACTGTGGTTCTCTGCCTGCATGGCAGCCAGCATGACTGCGATGTCTTGTAAGGTAACCTCCGGGTCGCCCATGTCGTCTAGGTGGACTGATAAACGTGGGCTTCGGATTCTGTCAGGTGCCCCACAATGCTTACCTCTGCCTGTGGAGCAAGTCCGCAGAGACGACAGGAGCGCCCACCCCTGTACCCACCTGACCCGTGTGGACAGTAGAACCCAGCAGGGATGAGATGGACGCAGGGAAGGGAGCCAGAATGAAAGCAGGGGGTTGAGGTGAAGGGTGTCTCGGAGCCAACTGGAAGACAAAGAGACCCAGATCAGTGAAGGACCCAAACTCCCGCGTTGCAAGATACGCCAAACACACACAGAAAAGCCCTTTTCCCAACCTAGAACTCACCAGTGGCTGCAACTATTGAACCCTGAATACAGCTTCAAGGAAGGTTCAGCTGTGACGAGGTGGCAGCGTTAGGCTCTCAAGAACTAAAGGAATAGCGCTCCTGCGCGTCAGTTTCACGTGTCTGGACCTAACAAAATACTGGCATCCCTGGAAAGCAAATAGTGGAAACCCAAGGAGAACGAACAAGAACAAAATAACCCTAAGCGCTCCTGCGCGGATTTACCAAAATCATCATAAAGCGCTTCAGCGCGGACAAGATGCAAAATGAACCATAAAGCGCTCCTGCGCATTCAAGATCAACAAACCCTAAGCGCTCCTGCGCGGATCTAACAAAATCATCAAAAGGCGCTCTTGCGCGGTCAAAATCCATAAACTCTAAGCGCTCCTGCGCGGATCTAACAAAATCATCAAAAGGCGCTCCTGCGCGGTCAAAATCAATACTCTAAGCGCTCCTGCGCGGATCTTACTTCTGATCACCCATAACGCAGCCGCGTTACGGTGACTCCACCAGAATTGAACGAAAGTACCTTAATTGTTTCCCAGAGGGATTACGAAGACCAACAGCGGGGCTCCAGTCCGGAAGGCACAGCCCGCTTCCAAAGTCTTCCGTGCAGCAGAAACAGCGTCTCGTGTCGTTCAGCACATCTAGCAAAATCCGAAGCACGGAGCCGGCGGGAAACGCGGTGTTTAAGCGTTTCCCCCGGAAGTGCTTCCGTGAACTGCTATGCCTGTCCAAAGACTAGACCGTGACTCATCTTCCAGCCGGAAGTGAGTCTCTCGGCCGTTTCTGTGTGTGGTAGCGGGGAAGCGGGGGAGCGGGGAAAACGGCAGGCGCCGTGAACATGACACCATGCAGCCATGCTGGGAATTCCTAAATGGGTGTGCATAAAAACTTGAGCACAGAGAAAAGCTCAGAGGAGTTGGAGAGTGACCGAACCCTCCAAGAGAAAAGGTAGGAAGTCTCCTAAGCCAGCTTCTGAACAGCCACAAGCTCAGGCCCCCTCTCCTGCACAGGAAATAGGAGATGTCACTGGCTTCCACAGGACCTATTTGAGGGAAGGACTCTTTTACACTGAGGCCAGAGACCCCAAACCTGGTGTCACTAGGAGACTGGTAGTGCATCAGCAGTACAGAGAGAGATGACATCCCCCTAGCTAGGCACTTGGTCAGAGCACGACATGGAATAGGCTAGTCAGTCGCAGCTAATGGCCAAAAATGCCTCCAGAAGGTGAAGAAGTTTTGTAACTTCTGTGTTACCTGCCAAGCCAGTGGCAAAACAGGTAACCACCCAAAGGACCCCTTAATTATGCTTCCAATGGCAGGGGTTCCCTTAGAAAGGGTAGGAGTTAACAATGTTGGCCCATTGAAACCTCCAACAGCATCAGGGAACAGATTCATACTAGTGGTGTTGGATCATGCCACCAGGTACCCTGAACCTTTAATACTTAGGACTGTCACTGCTCCTGCAATCGCCAGAGCCCTCTTAAGTATTTTTACAAGAGTGGGTTTCCCTCAGGAGGTGGTGTCAGACAGAGATAGTAACTTCATGTTTGGCTACCTAAAGAGAATGTGGAATGAATGGGGTTTTGGTGTAACTTACAAGTTCACTACCCCTATCATCCACAAACCAATGGTGTAGTTGAAAGATCCAACAAAACCATGAAAGGAATTATCATGGGACTCCCTGAAACACTAAGAAGCAAATGGGAAGTCTTTTGCCATGTCTGTTTTTGACTTACTTAGAAGTACCTCAGAAAGGAGTAGGGTTCAGTCCCTCTAAACTTCTGTTTGGGCATCCTGTACGGGGCCATTGTGTTTAGTTAAGGAAAGGCTGGGAGAGAGCCTAAACAAGACATTGTGGGCTATGTACTAGGCCCGCGCTCTAGGATGGCAGAGTACATGGGAAAAGCATCCAAAAACATTGAGGCCAGCCAAGAGCTCTAGAAGCATTAGTATGACCAAAAGACTGCACTGGTAGAGCTCCAGCCAGGCCAGAAGGTATGAGTTTTGGAGCCTGTTACACCTAGGGCCCCCCAGGACACATGGAGTGTTCCCTACCCTATAATTGAAAGCAAAGGTGAAGTAACCTATCTGGTAGACCTAGACACTAGCAGGAACCCTCACAGGGTCATCCATTTTAATTGCCTAAAACCTTTCCATGACAGGGCTGATGTGACTGTGCTCATAGACATTGGTGAGGATCAGGAAGCAGAGAGTGAACTTCTCCCTGACCTCTTCACCTACAGCCCAAAAGGTGGGTCAGTAAATGGAGTTGTCTTGTAAGGCACCTTCTTTGCCCAACAGCAGAATGACTGCATGCAAATCCTGGAGCAGTATGTTATGTGATGTTATGTTATGTTAGGGTTATTTCTAGAGCGCACAACTCACCCTGGGGCATCTCGGCGCTATACCTGGTAGAAAACTAAGGAAAAAAAAGAGAAACAGCGGGAAGCGAAAGCTGATCATAAGTGATCAAAACAGAAAGGTTTTCAATTTTTTCCTGAAGGTGATGAGGGAGGGGCAGGAGCGTATGGAAATGGGGAGCATACGTTCAGTATGCTGAGCTCTTATCCCTAACCCCTGGTCAAACTACTTGGTGTACCCATGATGTTGACACTATAGACAATACCTGTGTCAAAACCAAAATATACAGACTGTCTGATCAAATTAAGTAGAGCATCAGAGCTGTCAGATGCTGCAATTGAGAGTCATTGAACCCTCTGAGAGCCCCTCGGCCAGTTGTGTTAGTTCCCAAATTGCATTCCAAGGGGGTAAACCGGAGCTGAGGATTTGCGTGGACTATAGGGCCTCAATGCAGTAACCAAGACACAGGCACACCCAATTCCTAGAGCTGCTGAGCTCATTGGCAGATTGGTGGTAGCCACATTTTTCAGTAACTTTGATTTGACATCAGGATACTGGCAGATTGGCCTGCCTCCCTTCCGCCTCGGTACTCTACACTTCCCGTTACGGCAGGACAAGGGGTAGGTCAGCGATCACATGGAGCACTGCCTACTGTAAGTATTGTCTTCTTTGCTTTTTTACTCCAAGGATGGACCATACTCCGCCATCATCTGGACTTGCGAGTAAGTCACTTGCTTGTTTTCCCAACACGCAACTTGCATTGTTGCCAATTCGTGCCCCACCCTACCAAGCCACACAGCCGAAAATGAGTTCTTAAGTGACCCCTTTTCGCATCTCTTAAGGCATATCCTGCAATCTCCAGAGCTATGCGTTTCCCCCTCCGAGGCCCCAGCTCCTGATAATTATCAGTCACTCTAGCCATCCCACCTGCAGGTGGACATGAGATGGGCTTGGACTTTTGATGTATACATAGGAACTCTCCTTAAATATCCAAAATTCAAGGCCTATGCCCACAACCCTTAGTTATAGACCCCGCAGACCGGCAGCTATTGGCCTTTTTTCCTTTTCCTTCCCTAACCATGTTCCGCTCTGTTGTTGACTCGTAACCAGATGACCTTGTGTCCATATTCAGGTTGATGATTTATCTCACCCTACAGGTTCTCTGGTACGCTATTTTGTGACCGTCCTGAACCCAAACGACTCGGGTCATTAGCCTGCAAGATTAGGTAAGTTCCTTCTTCAGACATCTTCTCCAGCCACCACAACGACGTTTTACCAGGCAGGCATGCGCAAGGGAACTCCACCAACTCCTCTGTCAATGCTTTGTGTTCTTCCCTACTGCATCAATGCCCACAAACCAGCTGCATGGGTTACTACTGGCTTGTCTCTGTGTTTTTTACGTTTTTTGAAATGTACCAGGCAAGTGTGGCAGCCAGATAGTTTTTTAAACACTGACTGACAACTTATATCAGCCAGTGACTGTATATCTTGGGTGACCCAAAAGTATGCCAGGATTTTTAATCTTGTTGTTATTTGTCTCTCTCTCTAGGTCTACTGAGATGGTACACTTCATTATAGTATAAGGCAAACTATGTTATAAGCTACAGTTTTCCAGGGTATGGTACTACACATATGCACACACCCACAATCCCTACATGAGTAGATACGGATCCCTTGTTCCTGATTAAATGCCATGATCCTTTGGATTGTAATAGGCATGAAACATGTTGACGCTCTTTTTTTACATAAACTAACTAAGGCCTGGGAGGTTCATCATAACCTGTTCTTAACTTGTTTTTTAACCATAATATAGGAATCCAGCTAATAAAGAATCTTTGGCATTCCAATAGTCATGTTTATCCCACACACTCTCCCTCCGCTTCTGCTCAGACCTTCCAATACTGCCCGCCCCACCACTCCGCTCTACTCACATCAGCAAAAAGAGAAGACCTCCAGCAAAGAGCCCCCTGGCGCGGCCCGTTGGGCATTTAAGTGCCAGGCCAACAAGGAGCTGCCCAATGATGAAGCATGACAATCCTTGGGGTGTGGGAGGGCCTTGCTCCTAGAGGAGCATTTCCCCCTTCTCCCTTTCCGCACCCATTTCCCATAGAAACTGCATACTCTTGTTTCTGCAAAATAAAATGAAGCATTCTCCATCCCCAGATGGTGATTATCAGTTCACTGCTATGCCTTTTGGATTAAAGAATGCCTCTGTCACCTTCCAGAGGTTGATGAATAAAGTCCTTGCTGGTTTGGAAACTTTTAGTGCAGCATATCTAGATAAAATCTATTTATTTGAAAAGTTTTATTGAGCGCGAACAAGACCCAAAAGGGTATCAGAGCGCATTACAGAGTTAGCAACAGCAAGTATACAAAACATAAACCAGGTGAGTGAAGTTACAACCTGTGGGTAAACATTCAAAATTAAAGAGGATAGGGCCCTTGGGTCACCAGGCGCTTTAGAAATCGTTATTAAATTAAATTAAATATTCCCAAGGAGCTATCGCCAAATTAAAGGCACTTTATCGCAGCCAAAGTCCTCCCCATTCACAAGCTGGTGTTAACAGCCCACAGCACCAGTTTACCCGCAATAGCAGCCGCAAAAGAATTCGCCACCGAGGCCCCCCGCAACTATCGCTAATGAGATGCAGAGTGGGCGTTCCCGTGCCAAAAGCCACGACCACACCACTCCTCAACATTCTCAACGATCAGACAGATCTGCGATAAAAACACAAAACAGGCGATAAGGCGCGTTAGCAGCAGGAAATCTACACCTGCACTGACCTGGTGTTAAGCCGGACGGCAGCCAGCACCACAAAAGGGAGACCAGCCCAGGGCCACATCGGAAGGGCAACAGATGCCATGGAGCCACACATCATGCGGCCCGGACACCCAAGAGGGCCACAACACCCACCGACAACACACCCCAGACCACCCCTCCCTGGCACCCCCCAACCAAAGACATGCCACATCAGCTACACCCAAACATGTCCAAAATAATCAGCCTGCCGTTGCACAATCACAACTGGTGACATGCATGTGTTGAAACAGAAATGAGCAGCACACAGCCACTTCCGAAGCAACAAATCTAACTTTATTAAAAATAACACAGAAATGAAATGACGACAAATGGCAGCTCTCCTCTGGACAATCCGCAGGTCCCAGCCTGCAAGACAAAAAACATGATGAGAAGGTGTGTCCTGCGCATATCAAAGGACAGACAGAGCAAAGGAGAGAGAGAGGAAGAGAGGGAGAGAGAGAGAAGGAGAGAGGGAGAAGAAGAGAGGGCGAGGGAGAGAGAGTGAGGGTGAGAGAAGGAGAGAGGGAGAAGAAGAGAGGGAGAGCCACCCCTACACAGCCAGGGCACACTGCTCACCTGCTGCCACCGGTGTGTCTCCAACCACTTGCCGGCATGCATAGCAGTACCCGAGATCACACATCTGACACAGAGCCATCATCTGAACAGAGTCCAAATACACGATTGGCACAGTGCACACAATTGCACAAGACAACATCGCCTGCCCGCCCATGCACACCTAAGCAGAGGCACACCAGCCCCTCCCGTCGCCCATTGGAGCTTGGCTGCCCATTGCGGAGGGGTGTTCATATCACCTTGCTGCAGGAAACACATTTGCAGGAGAGGACAGCGTTACAGCGGCGCTAGCGAGGGCAATTATATTATACCACCTATTCCGCCTTTGCACGAGGAGTGTTGATCTGGGTGGAAGCAGGGGTGCCTTTCCAGTGTAGAGCACAGTTTATTGATCCAGAGGGCAGGTTCGCGGTGGTCCATGGGAAGCTAGATGGGCGTGACATTACCCTGAGCAGTATCTACGCTCCCAACACAGAGCAGCCAGCTTTTTTTGCGCAGCTGTCTACGAAATTGGCACCTTATCTTACTGGGTCGGTTTTATTGGGAGGGGACTTTAATTGCATAACTGGTATGGTGTTAGATCGTTCCCACCCCCCACTCCCTAATCATATTATTGCGGAAGCACGGCGAAATTGGCAGACCCGATGGGACCTAGTGGACACCTGGAGAGCCCACCATCCAGTTTACCGGTATTATTCCTATTACTCGGCGCTGCATGATCTACATGTGCGCCTAGTTGCATTGCTATGTACTCCGGACGTACATGCCGGTGTATGCTGTAGGGAATATCTTGCCAGTTATCAGACCATAATCCAGTATTGCTCCGGATGCCCTGGTCAGGATCCCGGGCCCGGATACCTACCTGGCGACTCAGCCCAGAGGCTTTAGAGTGTTTAGGGATGTGGTGGGCATGACCCAGTGGGACGGGCATGCTCAGACGTGAGTCCCGTGCTCTCCATGCCACTGGAATCAAGCTATCCTGGCTGAAGAGGGGTGAAACCCCGAAACCGGTCCTAGTATGCTTGGTTCCAGTCCAGGGAGGACCTGACTTGGCTGTTCAGGCTGGACTGTTCCCATGAGGCACAGGGTCAAGACTGATTTGCATATGGCTGGGTTCAAACTGGAATGGCATGGTGAGCAAAAAAACGATGGATTTAGGCCCAGATCTCTGTACTGGGGTGAATGTATGACATTGTTCTGCATTCTGTCCATCAACTGTTGTTTTTGCAGTCGATATAAAGAAGGCTTTTGATAGTCTGGAATGGCCTTATCTCTACCATGTCATGACCCGGTTTGGACTGGGGGAAGATTTCATAGCATGGACGGCTTTACTTTACAAGTTTTCTACAGCGCGGGTCAGGATGGGAGGGGTGATATCAGATGCTTGCGAGGTCACCCGGGACACAAAACTGAGATGTCCGCTATCCCCTCTATTCTTCGCGCTGGCTATGGAACCTCTAGCGGCAAAGGCCAGGACGGGGAGGTACTTTCGAGGATTACAGGTGCAGGGTGAAATACATCATATATTCCTATATGCGGATGACTTGCTAATGTTCCTCGGCGATATGGAGTGGGAATTATTGGGAGCAAAAGCGGTATTGCATGAACTAGGGGAGATGTCTGGCCTTCGAGTTAATTGGGCTAAATCCTGCTTGTTCCCTACGGACGGAAGTAGGAACGATCTGCAAGATGTAGCAGGAGTGAGATGGGAATGCAGGTGCCTCCCCTATCTAGGCGTCCAGATATATCACACCGGAGCAGATATATTGGAGGGTAACATCGTTAGAGCGATGCGTGGCTTGGCGGGCAGTATTGATTTTTGGGGAACCCTGCCATTTTTGGTTGCTGGGCGGGTATCTCTACTCAAAATGGTGGCCCTTCCCCGACTATTGTATAATTTCGGAACCCTGCCGATTTGGATACCAGCGCGGGTATTTAAACAACTTACATCCATGACCATGGGATTTTTGTGGGGCGCTGGGAGGCGAAGGGTTGCTTTGAGAGTGATGATGCGCCCAAGATCGGAGGGAGGTTGGGCGGTACCCGACTTCGAACACTATTATCTAACCGCACAATTACAATGGTTGACACAGAGAGTGGCATTGACGCTCCGTGGTACGGAAGAGGACAGAGGGGGTGCCCCAGAATTACAGCAGTTCTCTCAAATAGTATTGGACCTTCCTGTACGGCTGGGGACTCTAACTGAAGAACTCAAGACAGCAAGGCAATGCTGGAAGCGGAGTCTTAGGAGGGCGGGCTTAAAAGTGCTGTACGCCCCTGATATACCGCTGTTTATGTGCTAGGCACTACCTCATGGGGGATCTTGGTGGGAGTTGAGTGACTGAGACAAGAAGGGATTGACTGTTATTGGGTATTTATATGAAGATGGGATTATGCTGCCTTTTGGTACCTTGCAGGAGAGGTTTGATTTGAGAGGTGGGGACTTTCTGCTCCACGCAGCGCTCACCGCAGCTATCCGCGCGCACTGGAAGGGCGGGCAAGCGGAACCTAGGGTTTCAATGGGATGCCAGTATGTGGTAACTGCAGCAGGGAAGTTTAAAGTGATTACATGCCTTTATAAGCGTATGACATTCGAGAAGCGGCCCCTTGGATGCACTCAAGCAAAAGTGGGAAGTTGATGTGGGACAAGAGATTCTGGAAAGGGCCTGGGCTGAGATGGTAGAACAAACGTGGAAGAGCACCAGGAATGATCGTTACCAGTTGCTTGACTTCTATACCTTGCACCGAGCCTACCTCACGACTACATACTTCAACACTGATTTAGATGAATGCCCAAGATATAGGTGGGAGGGGCGGATTTCCCCCACATGATTTGGGCATGTCCGCTACTTGCTGGCTATTGGAATTAAGTAATTACACTGCTGAGGGAGGTGACTGAAAGAGAGTTGGAACTGGTGTTGGGGACTTGTATATTACATTGGTTTCCACATACAGCTAAAACTAAGATTACCAGCAAGTTTATAGACATGGGGTTGGTGTTGGCCAAGAGGGAAATCACGATGCATTGGAAGACGAGAGGGCCCACGAGCTTAGTTAGATGGAAGAGAGGTTTCATCAAGTGGGCAGAATGTGATGGTATAGTGCGACTACAGCTAGCGAGGAGAGAGGGGAGTGAAAGAGCGCTTGAGGCAGCTAGAGCGTGGGAACACTTGGTGGGATTATTAAAGGACCCGGAGGATGTGAGTGGTGATGATACAGAACCGGGAACCCCGGGCACGGTATAGGCCCCTCGTGGTGTGTAGAAGTAACTGCCTGACCACATTCGACAGGTATTAGACGAGTGAGACTGAAGTGAAAGCCTGCATAAATCTGTATTAAATGAGAGTTGGAGACCGCCGACTGTGCACTATTACTAGTTATTGCTAAACACAAAGAAACACTGGACGTGGCATGCCTGGAGGGAGGGTAGGAGGGGATAGTTAGATTAAGGTTTAGACTACATGGAACACACTGAGTGATGAGAGATGCATTCCTGGCCCCGTGACTGTCACTTCTCAAAGATACAATGGAGTTGAACCATGGAATGATTTCAAAGAATTGCTCCACGAATATACGGGAATTATTTGGGAGGGGGAGTAACTATTTCATGATGTATGCAAAGTGATTATCTTGATTTATAAACCTAATAAAGTTTGTTAAAAAAAAAAAAGGAAAATCGGAGCTTGGCCGCCCATGCACACCCAGGCCCCAGTGCTCACCTTCCGTCACCGGCATGTAGACGGGAGGTCCCACCACGTGCCGCTGCAAGCCACAAGCCACAAGCCCGGGGCCCACGGACATGTCACCCTCCACACCATGCAGCCATGCTCCGCAGGCCACCAGGTCTCACGTGTGGTGCTGGGTCCTGATTACTCCATTGCATGTGACATACCAGTGCACCCGGCACCATCGCAGGCTGCACACTCTCTCAGCCCTATGGGTGCCACTAACTCTGTGATTCAGGAGGCGACGCCACATGGCTGTAGGCCCGTGCCCGCCGCTGGCTCTGGCCCACACTGCGGTCCAGCAGGGCACACATTACCTGAGCTGACCGGACCGCCGGGATGGGGCATCATCACAGGCTGCACACCTGCTCAGCAGCTTAAGGTGCCACTGACTCAGTGCACCCAAAGCCACCGTCCCGTGGTGGGGTGCCTGTGCCATCAGCAGGGCCTCCAATGCCACTAACCTTGTGCAATCCCAGTCAGCGCCATGTGGTGGCAGGCCCATTAGGGCCACAAGGCCTCGGGTCCCACTAACCCTGTGCAACCCTAGTCAGCGCCACGTGGCATTAGTCCCGCGCCGTCCGCCAGGCCTCAGATGCCACCAACCTTGTGCGCAACTCGCATCCCGCAGGTTGAACATCAGTGACGCAAGGGAAGGCACTGTCCACACATCCATCCACACATCCATACATGAATGATGTAAGACATGACAAAGCAGTGCGTCACTCGATGTTTATTGGCACATCCAGTGCAGTTCTGCAGCTGCAGCGGTACAGCACAATGCCGAGCACACTACACAATATGGGCCCATGGAGGGCCAGCCAGAGTCCATCTGGGGATGACATGTACTGCAATAGAGGAAGGGTACAGTCCGCAGTCTGTCCGCCGTGTCATTGTTCGTCTGACAGGATGTGCCAGTCCATGTCACTGTCCAAGGTGAATGCATCTGGAAGGTCATGAGGCGATGTGTGGGACCAAGCAGCAACAGGCCCGTTGGCGGGAATTAATGCTATTGCCTCCTTCTGATCACAAACCCATCCACATCCACGTCCTCATCTCCGGATGTGTTGCATGCCCCACCTGTGGCTGTTGCTGTTCCGGGTGCCTGGGTGGATAGGCCTGCCGCACTGGGAGGCACTGACACACCAGGGGGCTGAGATGTGGATGGTGTGGGGGCAGCAGCATTCATCAGGGCCATACCTTGTGGCGGCGATGCCATGATGTGGACCTGCAGAGCATGATAGATCCTAGCTACATTTCGCTGATGTGCAGCGGTGGCTGCCATCCTTTCCGCCTCCATCCACAAGATGTCCTCCATGAGCCTCCGTATATCTGCCAGCTCACGGCTGGCATCGTTGGAGTGGTGTTTTTCCCCCCACGTCATGACTCCAGCGATGTCAGTCATGGTTCGTTGGACACCATGGGTCGGGCCTAGACACCCAAGGATGGTGTCCAGTTTGGTAACCATGTGGTCGAAGTCCACCCGCAACTGCTCAGCCGTCTCCCTCGGGCCCTCCAGCACATGGCGTTGGAAGGCCATGTGTTGTTCCTGGGGGTCTTGGGAGAGTGCCGGGGCTGTGGGTGCCTCCTGCTGGGGGGTTTGGGTGGTGGGTGGGGTCTCATCGATGTAGCTGGGCTGCCTTGATCCTCGTGGTGATTGGCGGATGAGGTCAATGATGTCTTGGATGGTTTGGGTGTCAATGCTGGTGTTGTCTTCCTCGTCATCAGTGAAGAGTGGCTGGGACTGCTCTGCAGGGGGGTTTGACAGTGACCCTGCAATGTGAATGGGAGATGGTGTATTACAATGTGTCCCCATGTATGTAGCCACATGGTACATGTTGACATTCAGACAGCATGGCATTGTACATTGTGACAGTCTGTAGATCTGGGCGATGACCCAGGGTCATTGTGGGTGTGCACGGTGCTCTGCTTGATTGTGCATGTGTGCCATTGTGGCCATCTCCACCCGTCCCCCCTGAACCTGTTGGTCACTCACCCCGTTGCAGTTGTGTTGTGTCCTGTCGAGCAGTGTCCGGTCCCCCGACTCCGGCCACAGTCTCCACACTGATGACTGTGGACACCAGCTCCTCCATGTCATCCAACTGCAGCTCTGGCGCTGGGACCCCACCTCCAGTCAGCGTTGCTGCCTTCTGGTTGGCGGAGAGTTTCTCCTTGATCTTCTGCTTGATGTCATTCCATCGCCTCTTGACCTCATCCATTGTCCTCTTGTGCTCTCTGACGGCATTCACCTTGTCGACGATGTCCCGCCATATTCCAGTTTTGGTGCCAAATGAGATGTTGGAGGTGAAGTAGAGTTGTTGATGGTGTTTCATCACCTCCGTGACTATGATCCTGTTCGCCTGCGGACTGAACTTCGTCTTCCTCATCTTCTTGTCCTTGCCCTTCCCTGTCCCGGAGGTCCCGGGCTGGTCGTTTGGGTTGCTTGTGGGGTTGCACTCGTCTTCTGCGCCTGCTCCGGCTGCCTCCATGGTGCTTGGGTGTTGGTCAATTTGTATTTGTTTGTTTTTTCTGTTTTTATGGTGTTTTTCCCGCCTGCTATGTGTGTGTTGCAGGCCTGGCGCGGCTTATTGCTGATTTCCTCATCGCGCTTTGGCCCATAGCGTGTTTTTTTGTGTTGAGAGTTTGTGTTTTTATCTCCATCGAGGTGGTTCTATGGCGGACATTGTCCGCAGTTTCGGCAGACTATCACATGGTACAGCTGTGTTGTGAATTCCTCGTTGACACGGGGTTATTTTCCCACGATGGGCTGCGGTATTGAAAGTTGCTTTACGCTACTCATGCAGTAGTTATCACGCGTTCTTGTGAATATACCCCTCAGTGTTTCGGAGGTGCCATAAAGCGCTTCTAGTAAAACATCATTCAATAGAAACGACTCAAGATGTGCGATGTGCCACAAAGAATTTAAGCAGAAAGAAGGAACTAACAAAATCAAAATAGTTCAATGCAGTTAAAGGAGCTATCTATGACTTGAACAAAAAGAAGGCAACACATATAATGGAATATCAGAGAAAATAATTCAACGTTTTTGTTCTTAACAAAACACACGAGCATGATCAATGTGTTAACATTCGTTCATCATAACATTGCTATCTATAGTTCCACATGGCAGAATCACCTGATCTATCTTGCGAAGGTCCTGAAGGCTCTGCAAGCTGCAGGTCTCGCTATCAAAGCCTGCAAGTGCCAGATAGGACAGGGCACAGTTGTATAATTGGGCCACCTTGTAGGTTGAGGCCACGTACAACCTTTACAGCCCTGGATCCAGACAATTCTGGACTTGGAAGCTCCAACAACCCAAACCCAAGTCAGTGCATTTCTTGGGTTGACAAGAGGTTTTTGAAGGGGTATGGAACCAAAGTGGCACCCCTCACATGACGTCCCTCCAAGAAGATGCCAAAGAAGATAAACTGTATAGTGAGCTGTCAAAAGGCTTTTGACACCCTGAACAAAGCAATGTTCTCAGCACCCATTCTTCTGAGCATGGGATTGAAGTGGTTCTTCCCCAGACCAATGATGATGGACATGACCAGCCTGTTGCTTTCATTAGCCAGAGAGCATGATTGGAGTGCCAGGGCTGTGGTTTGGTCCCTGAAGAAGCTAAGACCATACCTGTTTGGTACTCACTTCCTTGTACAAACCAAAAACAAGTGTCTCTGATGGCTGATGCAGATAATAGCAAACACCCCAAACTATTGAGGTGGTCGATCTTTCTACGGAGTATGGACTTTACAGTGGAGCATGGACCTGGGAATTGCCATGCCAATGCAGATTGCTTTTCCGTGTATTTCCTCTTGGATGTTGAAGACTGTCTTGGGAAAGATAAGTCTCATGCTCTCTCATTGGGGGTATATTTGGTATCAAACATCTTGTATTTATAAGCCCACACTGATTCCAAGGAAGGATTTATTAATACTTACACCCAGAGGGCACCCTAGAGGAGCCCCCTGAAAACCTACTGAGAACCTGTGTACTGGCTGACTAGTGCACACCAGGCTGCCACTACGGACAGGTTTATGACCCCCTGCAGGTGAGAGCCTGCGCTGTCTAAGGGAAGAACCAATGCCTGCTCCGGCTGGAGGTATTGTTACCTCCCCCGAGCAGGCTGGCTAAGTAATCAGCATATTCAGACAGGAGGCTTCAAAGGCCTCTGCTGTCTTTGATATGTGACTCAAGGCTTCTCCTGACAGTGGAAATACCACACCCTGTCTCAGATCCATTTGGCCAGGACAGGGAGAAAAATGACCCAGTCAATAGGCTAGTTCCCCCTCTCAGGCTAGAACCACCCCCTAAGGTGAACTACCTGAATTGGACACAGCATTTAGAATTCCACCATCTTAGTTTTAGGTGGAAGTAGGCTCTGTGTGTCAGGGTTATGCCCACTTTCCAAAGGAAGTGGACATATAGAGGGTGTAAAACTCATTGGCTACTACCTGTCACTCCCCATAACACCCCTAAATTGAGTATTTAGGTGGCACCCATGACACCAAGAGCTTAGATTTGATATTTCAAGAAAAGAAGACAAAAAAGAGCAGCGAGAAAAGCAAGAACAGAAGACTAACTGTGGACATTTGGTGCCAAACCCTGCCTGCCTGCTCTAAGTCTTGACAATTGTGACCAATGACTCGTCCTGCAGTTGACTAGCTTCCAAGAACCATAGGAGTCTGCCAACCCTTTGCACATTGGCAAGCAATGGACCTTGAAGTAGAGGAGCTACTCCTCTGCAGTCCAGAGGCATTGAAGAGCAAATTTCCCTTCACTGACCAGCCTGATGCCGCAGCCCCCCAGGAAGAGGTACCCATGCTCCTGAAGGTCAGATCTGTCCCCTCATCAAGTGAGAGGACATCAGGACCAACCGGAGACACACAGGACCAATATTCATGTATCCAGACCCCTTGCATCAAACAAAGACCGTGAGAGGCCAGTTCGGACTCCAAAGACACTGAGATTGAGCAGCCATCAAGGGACATCAGAACCACAGTAACCTACTTCCATAGTTGCACGGCTAGTTTAAATAATTTGTTATAGTTTCATTAAATAGACCTTAGTGCAATAATGACAGACATATAATACAGATCATAAATGATGTACACTACATATACAGTAATTTACTTTAAAAAGATACACAGAAAATTATAATAAATAGATTAAAATATAGGTTAAAAAGAAGAAATACCCAGATAACTATCATTTACAGATTAAAAGTGATATCTGGTGTCACATGCATCCACAAGCGTTCAAGCATATTCCAACTGCTGTATATTTCATACATTTCTTAGGTCTACTAAATTAGTACAATAAAACTAGAACATCAATCAATCCACAGTTACCCCATTAAAAAAAAGCAGTCTTAAATAAAGTGTCAAAATATTCTATGTGGACAAGTATATCACAGCAGTACCCACTATCAGCCAATGTATCAGTATTAAACTAGATTTCCCTTCCCTTACCCGCAAGGACTCAGGGAGCTATTCAATGAATCTGTGTCTGCGTCCGGCGCGAACAAACTATCCACCAGGTATTGCCACACTTTAACCCGTTCAATTTTACCTCTTTTTATCTCACGAAACAACACAGTACTCTCCAAACTTGCCCCTTTGACCATTTCTTTACGCCATTTTGTAATTTGAGGACCATGTGCTCATTTCCAGTGCATGGTCAATTCTTGTTTTGCCAAAATCAAACCTAAGTCAGTAAATCTAGTAGTAGTTTTCAGGGTATCCTACTAGGAGGCAAATCAAGTTGTACAAAGGTTATCCTGCAAGATTATTCCTTTAATATATTGTATTACTTCATTCCAGAACCTGGCTAATGAAGGGCAGGACCACAACTTGTGGAACATTTCTGCCCCCAACCTCCCACATCTAGTGCATTTATCAGCACCAGTCGCATATAACTTGTTAATCCTGCCAAGTATAAGGTAAGCTCCGTGCAGGATATATAAATTAATTAATTCGAACCTAGCATTTCTAGAAACTGCTGGTATATGCACTACAATCCTATCCCGGTCCAAATCATTAAATTGGAGCTCTAAGTCTCTCTCCCATTTTATTTTCAACTCAGCAAGAGGAGAAAGAATATTTGCATGAATTGCATGATATAGATACAAGACTCTTCTTACACTCCCTGTTTTTGTACAAAGCTGTTGAGACACCTGATGTGTGGCAGGTTCTGCTCTCCATTTCTTCAATAATTGCTTATTGTTGCAACCAATGCCCTGTGTGCTAAAAATTGTCCTCTAGGTATATTAAATTCTTCAGCCAAGTCTTCAAACGTAAGCAATACTCCATTCCTATATAGGTCTCCAACACTGTGAACCCCAACGTTAGTCCATCTTTTGATCCCTGCTAATGCTCCTACATGATGATGGATTAAACCCAGATCAGTTGACTTGGGGTGAGTGTTTGATTTGCTCAAATGCTCCGTCCATCATCCCCTTTGGTATCGCAATGCTCCTACCTGGGCCAATATTTTCATCCATTTTTATAGCATATCAGGCGAATAGGGTACCTGGACTCGGGCTTGCGGTAAGCAACATCGCCAGCTTTGCTGTATCACTGGCAGCTCTCGAGAAATTGCTTGCACTCTCCGCAGAGCAATCAGAAAGACTTTCAATCAGTACTGCAAATCAGGCAGTGAGTCAAAAACACCCTCCCCAGTGACAGTAAACTGAACTATTTAACCATTGTACTTGAGCTGCCAGATAATGCGTTTCAAGATCAGGATCAGCCAACACTCCCTCCGTTACAGGGCGCACTAGTTTTGTTAGTGCGACTCTGCGCCTATCTGTTCCTCAAAACAGTTTCAGAAGTAGCGATTCCAATTCCCTAATTACTTGGTGAGGCACCACCAACGGCAACGTATTAAAGAAATCGAGCAATCTTGGTAGCGCCACCATCTTATCTATAGCTATCCTGTCAGCCACAGATAATGGTAAGCTTGTCCAAAAATGAATACTAGTTCTAAGTGTTCTAATAGCTGCTCCAATATTCCCATGTAATTAATCTTGATGGCTATGATACATTTTTACACCTAAATATTTAATGCAGGTTAGGCTTCAATTGAGCCCATGTAAATTCAGGGCCTGCGTGGCAGCTCGGTAAAGTGGAAACAAGTGATATTTTTGCCAATTAATATGTAGCCCAGATACTATACCAAAGCGGTTTAATAAGTCTGTACAACCTGTCAAATCCATCCCAACATTCAAGAGAAACAGCAGCATACCATCAGCATATAATGCTGCAAAAGTGGTTTGCGCACGAACCTCCAACCCATGATAAACATTCCTGGTACAGCCAGAACTGGCCAGAGGCTCCATTGCAAAGTCAAATAATAAGAGGGACATGGATACCCCTGTCTAGTTCAGTTTCTCACGCCATAGGGTTCAGATACCACTCTGCCGCTACGCACCCGTGTTTTAGAACCTGTATAGTGAACTCTGATCCATTGAATACATCGTTCACCCAAACCCATTTGAGCCATTATAGAATAAAAGAACTCCTGGTTTGAACTGTCAAAGGCCTTCTCAATATCTATTGCCATAACAGCTGTCCTCTCCTTACCCACAAAATCATAATTTAAGAGAGAGATTAGCCTCTAAATATTATATGACATATTACGCCCAGGATTAAAGCCAGCTTGATCAGTATTAATTGAAAAGGGCATATGTGGTAAGAGTCTGCTCACCAGAACACGGCTTACAATTTTATAATCTACATTGAGCATAGACAGTGGACTATAATATCTAACATTCATTGAAGGGCAACCAGGTTTCAAAAGAGGAATGACCAGCATCTCACATGTAGACACCGTCACTGTCTTCACAGCACACCATCTGAAAATTACAAACAGAATATTCACCTCATACTAAATCCCTACTCCAAAACCCCACATTATAGTATTCACTAGCTTTTAGATGATCTCATCTGATGTGCCAGGAGTGATTTTAGTAACAACATTGCAGAATCCTGAGACCAAACAGAGGTTTGATCAGAGTCTGTGTCACATTGATCACTTTCTCTATTGAGTGCCTGTAAAGCTGCCATCCCACTACTCTTGGCAGCTATTGCCTCTACAACCTGCTTACGTTCATGGTACATCTAGAACGGAGATGTTGCAGCTCCTTGGAGACCCCTGGTGCTCTTTTGACGTGCTCTCCTGCTACGTTGGCTTTTCTTCAGTTTGAACTCATCTTTTTGTTGAGGTAGGACATCAATCCATTCCCAAAGGGATTGTGGAGTAGTAAAAAATTGCACCTCCTCACCAAAGGTCACCCTCAGTTTGGCAGGGAGCAACATAGCATACGATATGCCAAGTAGGCGAAGACGGTTTTTGGCATCTGTGAAGGCAGTCCCCTACTTTTAAACTTCTTGCGAGAAGTCTGGGAATAACATGACTTTATGGTTTTCATTCTGGCTTGTGACAGAATGTGGTCATTGTCTCTATAATGTAATAGCATTGCCACTATTGTATGAGGAGCCACACCAGGTAGTGGGGGCCTCCAGGGAACATGATGGGCACGCTCTAAGGCATAGTATGGAGAGAGGCCCTCTGGGGCCACTTTTTCTTTAATCCATGCCTCTAACAAGTCAACCAAATTTACGGCAGTGCCCTCAATATGTTCAGGCATACCAATAATACATATAATATTTTGGCAGGCTCTATTTTCTGCATCCTCTGCCCCTGCCTTAAACTTGTTTTCCATACCAGATAACTTTGATTTCACTGATGTCATCTCATGCAAGAAAAAAACAATGGCAAGCTCTGCAGTGGAAATATGCTTAGTCAGCCACCTCTGATCATCTCGTAACAGACCCATGTCTGCTACCAAGGAATCAATCTTAAGCTCGATCGCCTCTCTTGAGGCAGCAATAGCCTGCAGAACTGTATCCAAAATAATGGCAGTGTGTTTGTCAGTTTGAATCCCCTCATCAGGGGATATTTTATCCTGTACTTGAGAGCCCAACAACAAACAAGGGTCAGGCTCCAATGTTTCCTTTTTTCTGCTGATCTTACCCATAGTAATGACCACTCAGTCCAAAGGGAAATCTCAAGTAAGTGTCTCGCCCAAGAGTCTCACTACAATTTAATATAATTCTGTTTTTCAGACAGATCTAGACAGTAGGTGTCAGTCTTCAGGCAGATCAGGATATACTATGAGGGGAAAACAACATAAGCAGGATCTAGATAGCACAACATCACCAAGCAGGTAGGTCCTTGTTCACAGGACCCTTGTGACCCGAACACCCCCACTGGGAGCTCCCAGACTTTTTCCCAAGTCCTCCTCTGCAGCCAGTTTCTAGGTACCCCTCCCCTTCCTTATACTGGCGTAGTGAGCACAGCTACCAACCCAACCATCACCTCTTCAACTAGACGCCCCAGGGTAAGTAACAAGAAACTGCTGGTGATACTTTGGACCTTTGCCCCCTATGAACCTAAGTCCCAAAGGAGACCCCCAGAAACCAACCATAAATACCTGTATGCTATCTATGCCTTTTTACTCCATTGGAAAGTATTGTGTGTAAAAGCACATTTAAGTGACTGTTTTACTTGCCTGCAAGATTCAATATTTTAAAAAGTACTTACTTGATTACAAAGTTCTTGGTATCAGAATTCATATAAAAATCTGACTTATTTTCAAAATAGGATTCTTTGACTCACAGCTCCTATACCTAGATGAGCTGACACAACTCCCGTTAGGGGGATACGATTCAAAGGGGTTTACCCTACTCAAAATCAAACCAATACAGACATATCCGACCCATAGGAGCAAGTTAGCATGCAAAAAGCCAAGGGAATAGGCCCAGCCCAGCCACAATTGGCCACAGACGGGCAAGGACGGGCCCGCCCTTGGCCCGGGCTTTGCCCGGGCGACGCCCGCGCGCGTCCCGCGCAGCGGGGCAAGCAAGGGGCTTAAGTAACGCCCCCGGGCGCAGCCTGATGACGTTCGCGGCAGGCGCCGGGCGCTATGAATGCAGGGAAGTGAAGTTCTCTCGAGCCGTTCTCCTTACGGCGTCGGATACACTTTGGAGCCACAGGATAGTCAGATGCCCCCAACGTTGGCCGTGTTACTTGCGGCAGTCCCAAGCAAGGTAAGAAAGTCTCAATCCCAAGGAGCGCGTCCCGCGCAGCGGGGCAAGCAAGGGGCTTAAGTAACGCCCCCGGGCGCAGCCTGATGACGTTCGCGGCAGGCGCCGGGCGCTATGAATGCAGGGAAGTGAAGTTCTCTCGAGCTGTTCTCCTTACGGCGTCGGATACACTTTGGAGCCACAGGATAGTCAGATGCCCAACGTTGGCCGTGTTACTCGCGGCAGTCCCAAGCAAGGTAAGAAAGTCTCAATCCCAAGGAGCGCGCCCCGCGCAGCGGGGCAAGCAAGGGGCTTAAGTAACGCCCCCGGGCGCAGCCTGATGAAGTTCGCGGCAGGCGCCGGGCGCTATGAATGCAGGGAAGTGAAGTTCTCTCGAGCCGTTCTCCTTACGGCGTCGGATACACTTTGGAGCCACAGGATAGTCAGATGCCCCCAACGTTGGCCGTGTTACTCGCGGCAGTCCCAAGCAAGGTAAGAAAGTCTCAATCCCAAGGATTTATTCTTGAGTGTGAATCTCATGAATTGCCTCTGTGAGTACAACAAATGCTTAGAACTACCCTCTGATATGCCTAATCGCTCACCCACACTACCACAAAAGAGTACATTTGGGATTTCATTGGTGCCTCTGTAAAAAATTTGGGGTTTGCCCGGACTCTTTACACAGTGTGCCTCGTTTTTGGCCACTATCTGAAGAGCCAGGTTCCTTTAACAAATGTATGTGTTTCAGTGTGCCTTAATAATATGTTGTTTAAATAAACAGTAAGACTTATGCCGGATGTGATCATAGCTCTTTGGAATGCATAGCTAGTACTATAGTGTGTCTTTTGCATTGATGTGTGTTAGACCTGTTTTGCCCTCCTCTTCCATTTGTGCTGATCTCAATTTCGCTGGCCTTAGGCTTACTGCTCAAGTGCATGTGTTCACTCTCTAAACATGGTAACATTCGCTTATACCATTTAAGCACATTTAATTTACTTACAAGTAAAGCAAATGCTAATATTCGGCCAGCAGCACTGAATGTGCCACCTGCTTAAGTAGCCCTTTAAACATGTCTCAGGCCTGCCATTGCCAGTGTTAAAGTGCCATTTCGATCTGATCTTTTGTTAGGCCCAAAACTTCCTTTTTAACACATATAAGTCACCCCTAGGGTAGGCCCTGGACAGCCCAGAGGGCAGGATGAGTGTAATTAAAAAGGTGGACATGTACTTTTAAGTTTTAAATGTCCTGGTAGTAAAAAACTCTTAAATGAGTTTTTCACTACTACAAAGCCTGCTTCTCCCATAGAATAACATCGGAGTTCCCTTATTACATTTAAGGAGCTGTAACTTTCAAATGGGAATATATAACTAAGCACCGGGCGGAGCGTTCATGACAACAGGATCTTCGCGCTACAGAAGCGCCCGTCTGTGAAGCAAGGCCTGCTCTTCACGCTACATCGACGACCATCTGTGACGCTTCCCTCCACCGTGAATGAGACTCTTTGACCAGGACTGGAAAGGTAACTTTTCAATGCGACTAACCTGGCCCCTGTATGCAATCCTCGCTCCGTTGTGGTCGGCCATACCTAGCGATTTCTCCTGGTCTTGCATGAACAGATAACCCAAAGCTGCTCTTTGAGCCATTTGGCACTATTTTCACTTAAGTCTTTAAAAATGTATTTTGCTGGTTCTACTGATTAGATTTTGTCATTTTGTTTTTGTTTCATTTATTAAAATGTACACTATTGAGCTTATGTTCAAGCCCATTTCGCCGCCGGTGTGTCTCTTTTTTTGACTCAGTGGCTGCGCAGTGGGCTTACCCATATTTACAAGGCCACATAAAGTTACCTTTTCATGGCCTTGTAAATATGGCCCCTTTTACACATTACTCTGCGTGCAAGGAGCGTTCCATGGGTATTGCTCTGGGTGCTCACAATCAACATCCATGAACTTGGTGCGTTTCCAGAATTACAACATTTTGTAAAACTGGGAATGGAGCAAAATCCTACTCCTCCCCAGAGGAGGCGAAAAAATGTCATAATGAGGAAACCTACTTTTATTACTCCTCATTTTTTCCTCTTTCCATGTGGGCTGCATTCTCCAGCATGTTTCAAAAGAGTAAAATGCCATTAATTGTTTTTGTGCAGGAGGGTGTCCCTTCCTGCACAAAAACAATCATTCCCACAAAACAGGCACCCTTGGAAAATGATGCAAGGCTGCCTGTTCTTGCTCATGGCAGCCAATCATGCGCCAGCACATGGGAAATCACAGGGATGGGGCGTATTGTTGTTAATATGAAGCATCCCTGTGCTTTGAAAACGACGCAGCATTGTGCAGCTCAATGGCTTGCAGAGCTGCGCTGCATCATTTTCTTGTAGATGAGGCCCTATGTTTCTAAATTGATGTGGGATCCTTTTTGGGTAGTGTTCTCATTATAGTACTGCTTGAAGTGTTGCACAAATACTTCAAACATTGCCTCTAAGTTACTGTCTGCTACCAGATGGTAAGCACAGGTTAATTTTGGCGTTTGTTTGTGACTTCACTCTGACTGGGATTGTGTTTGCTGCTTGATTAGGGTTTCACCCCCTTCAACCAGTAATCCGACTTCTTACAGTATCCTTAATGATTGTACAGCGCTGTGCTGACAGAGCCATAAAACTTCATGCACATTTCAAGTAGAGAGAATAGACAATAGTGGTCTAATGGTACTGAAATAAATCTTGTGGATTGTATGACCTCAAGCACTTTCCTTCTACTTATAGAATTGTATTCAAATTTCACAAAAAAACTAGTGGCTCACACTGAAAACTAAAGTAGTGAAATACCCCCAGCCATTTCCTAATGCAAAGCCATCTGTTTTGTCAGATTATGTTTGTCGAAAAAGGCTTTTTATAGTCTAATATTGTTGCATGCCAAAGGCATCAGGTTTGAGCCCCGTGCGATCTATGAGCACGAGCACTCAGTGTGAAAAAGGGGAGCTTGTCTTGCTGCCATATCATCTGCAGGACATATTCACCATGTGCCAAAAAGAAGTCATTACAGGCAATGTTCTGATCCATTGTCTTCACCACCAACACCAGAGTGCCAGACCCCGGCTTCTGCTTAGCGGCGGGGAATTCTTCGAACAGCTGAACCGAGTCAAGCTTGGGGATCCTGCAAAGCAAACAATCCTCATAGCGTGCCAGGGTTTCCCAGCACAAGAATGAGCTGTAAACCTCTGCACCTCTCCAATTGCACAGGGCCCCAGTGTTTTCCCGTTATATGATATCCCAAATGATCGGTTAGAAAGCCATTTTCCAATGGTTGAATTGATGCGTGTTTCAGTACATTGTAATCAGGGAAATTCCAGCTTTAATTTCCTAAATTTGAAGAGACATTTCACTTTTGAAGCTTTCTGGGACTCAAAACAACTGCAATGCAATGGTTATGAAAAGTACACTTATACCATTGTTTGATGCACACAATAGAATGCACAGATGCATTATTCACGTAATCCTTTTTTCTTAACTATTCTAACCGAGAATTAATGTTGTCAATATTATGTCGCTGCAACCTTATTTCACATTTTTCTAAAACTCGTAGAGAGTAACATTTAAACACTATGCTCATTTTTAAAGATAAGTCTGGAGCTAACAACTGATTGAGCTGGAGTTCCTCAGGGTAAAGAGTGTTTTAAACTTAGAGCCACAGTTACAAGAAAGTGCCTCAGCGCAGCCCATGCATAGCACAGGGATGCGTCCTATCTACAAAGATATGACAGATCCCTTTGTTCTCCCATGTGCAGGCGAACAGTTAGCTGCCATGCGCTGACGCAGGCACCCTTACACCATGGTGCAAGGATGCCTCTTTCACGGGGACGATTGTTTATGTGTAGGAAGGTGTCCCTTCCTGCACATAAACAATCTGAAATGGCGTTTTTCAACTTCTATGTGTTTTGCATTTGCACACACAGAACTTGTAAAACGTCATTTTTTGAATGATTGTTTATGTGCAGGAAGGGACACCTTCCTGCACATGAACAATCATAAGAGGTGATTCCCTCATTCTATGTGTGCTGCAGAACAAAACGAGGAGAAGTGAATACATTTATCCCTGATGCACCTCCCTGTGCCTCCCCTGGGGAGGCATAGCATTTAGATGCATTTCCAGGTTCACAATTTCGCATAATTCTAAGAATGTGTCAGGTTCCATGGGTGTTGTGTGGGAATACCCACAGGAACACACATAGAACGCCCCTTTCACACAAAGTGCTGTGTGAAAAGGGGCCATATTTACAAGGACTGGAAAAGCCACACTGGGTGGCTTTTCCTGTCCTTGTAAATATGGGGCAGAAAAATGCGCCGCTGGTCATCACAAAAAGTGACGCAATAGCGGCGCAAGGGCTTGTAAATAAGCCCCTACATATAACGGTCTTCCTGTTGGCACCAATGCAAGGTATCGTTTGTAGTTGATAGTTCTGTAAATTGTGCTAAGTGCCCCCGAATCTGGTTAATGAATATTTTGCAAACCACTAAATAGTTCTATGCTCAGGTGGAGGGACTAGGCCCCTGGTCAATTGACTTTATATGGTGCTGGTAAACTGAGAGGTTTTCCATCATTCATATAGAATATGTTTGGGTTACTTGATTTATCATAACACTTGGGCAGGAATGAAGTGGTCCCCGTATTTTCCTGGTGGGTTGCAGCCTAGGTACTGCTTTCACAGCAAGATGGACTGCCACGACCCAGCTATGCCTTCATTCTCTCTCCCCCTTCCACCTGCACTGTGGGGCTGGTTTGAAAGTTTTGGTTTGGGGATTTCACCAAGGCTGATTTTTTGTTTCCCATTCGGCAGAGAACGCAAGCTCACAAATATAGCTCATGTATATAATGAATATCAAATATCTGTACCCATTATTGGCTCATATAAATTTCTGTGACTTGGAGTAGTGTGGGATATATATTGTATCACTATTAATTTTTTGTCTGGTTGTCACACTGTCTGTCATAGCTTTATATATCCTGCGCTATTGAATTATAGAAGCTTTTATTTATATACCATGTGTTTTTGTCCTCTGAATGTGCCTACGTTCTCTCGTCCTCCAACATCCAGAGCAGAGGTCACCCTGTTTTGTCTTTGGCTATTTTAACCACACAAAGGACACAGGGCTTGGCTTTTAGCCACACTCTAAATACAGTTCTCCAGCCCTGAAAGCAGTTCCTTGCAGCCTCAACCTTTAGTTGTACACAGTAAGTACTTGATCAAGCTATGCCCTTCTGCCAAGACCTGAACAGTGTGCCCCAGCATCCCCGGCACCTAGTCTTTTTAGATTTGTGATTGGAAGGCTGAGTAATGTTAGTTTAGCATACTCTACAAACAATGTTATAATTGTTTTGAGAACCATGTTTTCTTTGTGCAAATTGACTGCCCCAAGAGTAGGTTTTAGGCCTTACACCAGTGAGAGGAGGGGTGCAGATGTGTTGAATATTATACATGGTACTCATTTATGGTTTACAAGGGGTGTGTTTTTCAGTTTAGAGAGAACCGAACTTGGTGGTTTGGACAGAACTGTTCCTATTGGACATGGACCAAGACTGTAACATAGTCGTGTGGTGTAACATAGTGAGCAAAAGACCATGGACTGGGAGGTAGCAGCAAGTGATTAATTCAAGTATTCCATCCCTCATGCTTTTGTGTTCCTGAGTGGTCTCTGGTGCCATCATCATGCATTCACCAGATCATGCAGTGGGTGTTCTGTTAGTCCAATACACTGCGTCAACCATAGTTGAGCATCCTACTTGGAAGCTTGCTAAGTCTTTAATAAAGTTATCAACATTTCATAATGTAATGCATGAGTTGCTATGTTCTCACGGTAACATAGGTTCTGTGTCTGTAGCTTACATTTTGGGTACCTTTAATGTGATTACATAAGGACAAACATTTGTGTTTCTGGTCCTAATGAGAACTATGGGTTCATGATGAATGTGCTGATTGGTGTTACAGATGCAGAAAGATTTATTATTTCATTGTAAACTTATTAGTTCACACAACAAAGAACAGACTTTATTATGAGGAAAACAAAAGAGCAGGTAGGGTTTTGACAGTGGTCATTTGGTTAAAACAAATGCAAAACTTGATACATAGCATTAATAACCCAGTGACTAGGTTAGTCACACATAAGTGGATTAATCAACTATTTAAGGATCATTTGCTAGCTATTTGCTAATCTGTCTCTGTCTTTAACTAGACATAGAGAACTTCCTGTTACAAACTTCTAAAGCTCAGCTTTATCAGAAAGCCAAAGATCCGTTATATTTATTGGTTTCAGAAGCCGCAGTGGCTGCATTTTTTTTCTTTAAGGTCTAGTCCTAAGACTTGTGGAGTTGATTGGTGCACAGGACTTTTAATGTTATTAATTCATATTTTGAATATTTAGTTTGACAGCATATCAGCTGGTGTGCCAATGCAATTTTGTTTTATTCTATTCTATTCTTGGGATTTATATAGCGCATGACTACACAACAGGCCTACCCGAGCTGGTAAACCTAACCGCAGCTCTTGCTATTGGTTGCCTGCTAGATGCTAGAATTGTTAAGTTTAGAGTTGCTTCCTAACTTCAGAGCTGTCTAGCCTGATGTGGACAGGCAGCTCGTTCCATAGTTTGGAGATTTGAAATACGAAGGAACTTCCCCCACTTCTAGCTTTCTTGACCTTAGGAACAAGGTGTAGTTTTTGACCTTCCGAACTCAAGTTACATTTCAAAAGACACACAAACGGTGGACGGAATGCAGAACAAATCAAAACATTCACCCCCAGTCAAGAGATCCGGGTTAAATCCATCATTCTTTTGCTCACCATGCCACCCCAGTTTAGACCTGGCTATATGCAAATAAGTCTTGACCCTGTGCCTCATGGGAACAGTCCAGCCCGAACTGCCAAGCCAGGTCCTCACTGGACCGTAAACAAGCATCCTAGGACCAGTTTTGGGGTTTCAGCCCTCTTCAGCCAGGATAGCTTGATTCCAGTGGCACAGTAAGCCCAGGACTCACGTCTGAGCATACCTGGTGCACTTGGGGCGAGAAAGCAAAAGACATACAATTGATGGACGGAATGCAGAACAAATCAAAACATTCACCCCCAGTCAAGAGATCTGGGTTAAATCCACATTCTTTTGCTCACCATGCCACCCCAGTTTAGACCTGGCTATATGCAAATCAGTCTTGACCCTGTGCCTCATGGGAACAGTCCAGCCCGAACTGCCAAACCAGGTCCTCCCTGGACCGGAAACAAGCATCCTAGGACCGGTTTCGGGGTTTCATCCCTCTTCAGCCAGGATAGCTCGATTCCAGTGGCAGAGTGAGCCCAGGACTCACATCTGAGCATACCTGGCGCACTTGGGGTGAGAAAGCAAAAGACACACAATTGATGGACGGAATGCAGAACAAATCAAAACATTCACCCCCAGTCAAGAGATCTGGGTTAAATCCATCATTCTTTTGCTCAGCATGCCACCCCAGTTTAGACCTGGCTATATGCAAATCAGTCTTGACCCTGTGCCTCATGGGAACAGTCCAGCCCGAACTGCCAAGCCAGGTCCTCCCTGGACCGGAAACAAGCGTCCTAGGACCGGTTTCGGGGTTTCATCCCTCTTCAGCCAGGATAGCTCGATTCCAGTGGCAGAGTGAGCCCAGGACTCACATCTGAGCATACCTGGCGCACTTGGGGTGAGAAAGCAAAAGACACACAATTGATGGACGGAATGCAGAACAAATCAAAACATTCACCCCCAGTCAAGAGATCTGGGTTAAATCCATCATTCTTTTGCTCAGCATGCCACCCCAGTTTAGACCTGGCTATATGCAAATCAGTCTTGACCCTGTGCCTCATGGGAACAGTCCAGCCCGAACTGCTAAGCCAGGTCCTTCCTGGACCGGAAACAAGCATCCTAGGATTGGTTTCGGGGTTCTGCATTCTGTCCATCAACTGTTGTTTTTGCATTTGTCACCCCGAGTGGGACGGGTATGCTCAGACGTGAGTCCCGTGCTCTGCATGCCACTGGAATCAAGCTATCCTTGCTGAAGAGGGGTGAAACCCCGAAACCGGTCCTAGGATGCTTGTTTGCAGTCCAGGGAGGACCTGGCTTGGCAGTTCGGGCTGGACTGTTCCCATGAGGCACAGGGTCAAGACTGATTTGCATATGGCTGGGTTCAAACTGGAATGGCATGGTGAGCAAAAAAACGTTGGATTTAGGCCCAGATCTCTGTACTGGGGTGAATGTATGACATTGTTCTGCATTCTGTCCATCAACTGTTGTTTTTGCATTTGTCACCCCGAGTGGGACGGGTATGCTCAGACGTGAGTCCCGTGCTCTCCATGCCACTGGAATCAAGCTATCCTGGCTGAAGAGGGGTGAAACCCCAAAACCGGTCCTAGGATGCTTGTTTGCAGTCCAGGGAGGACCTGGCTTAGCAGTTCGGGCTGGACTCTTCCCATGAGGCACAGGGTCAAGACTGATTTGCATATGGCTGGGTTCAAACTGGAATGGCATGGGGAGCAAAAAAAAGATGGATTTAGGCCCAGATCTCTGTACTGGGGTGAATGTATGACATTGTTCTGCATTCTGTCCATCAACTGTTGTTTTTTCAAGTTACATTTCAGCACATAGGGGGATATGAGACATTGGATGAGCAAGGGGCCTTTTTTATGAATGGCCTGATGAGCCAAACTGAGAGATTTGAATTGTATCCTCTTTTGGATTGGTAGCCAGTAAAGCGCTGCAAGAGCAGGGACCACTGATGTTCATTGGGGACGTTGAAAATTATAGGTACCACCGCATTCTCTGTATGGTTATGTATTTGGGACTGCCTAGGTACAGGGAATTACCATATTCCAAATGTAACTTAATTAGACCTTGAACTTCCATGCCAGGTGTAGGTGCTGGGAGCCAACTTGGTATTTTTCTTAACATGCAGAGCATTCCAAAGCAGCATGCTGCTAACTTCTTAGCCTGGACTTCCATGGATAGCTGAGGCACTTTACTGCCAGGGTGGGAGTGGGGAGGGGCTCTATGCTGGCCAGCCAGGTGAGTTCGTTCCAAAGGGAGGGCTTGGTTCCTACAGCCAGGACCTCAGTTTTCTCTCTATTGAATTTTAAACAGCTGTCTGACATCCATTTGGTGACATGGTTAAGCCATGCATTTATCTGATGGGAGGTGTCCTTGATGTCATAGACAGTGAGATGATAAGCTGTGTGTCATCCGCATAGGGCAATTGTGCAAACCCATGACTCCGTATTATTTCTGCTAGTGGATGCACATATAGGTTAAAATGGGTTGGATTTGGCGATGATCCATAGGTTGTGGAGGTTGAAGATTCTTCCAGGTCTGGGAAACGTCTCTGGTCCAGGAGGTTAGAGAACCATTTTAGGGTGATTCCACTTATTGCTAATGAACCCCCGATCATGAAGGTCTGTCAAATACTCTATTGCTACTAAGGGGCAGATTCCGATACCCGGTCGGACAGCTGTCTGTAGCCTGACCGTGCGACCGACACGTCCCCGGAGCCGGTCTGTCCTGTAGAGTAAGTACGATGCGCATAACTGCCAAAAACACGACCGACACGTAGGCTGTGATTCAAGCTCCATCCTCTGTCCGAGCCGTAACTCCTAACGCTGAACCGAGTCGCCCGGAAGCAGTATCCATAGCAGTTTCCGGCATGACAAGTATGATGCGTACTTCCTACGTGCCGGACAGGTCGCCACGTACGGGACGTCACAGCATCCGGAAAACAAGCATATCAGCTACGATTCGCGCCACAACTCAATACACGGCTACGAGACAGACTAGCGTGCAGCGGGTACGAGACAGAGCAGCAAGCAGTGTGTACGACACGAACACATCACGAATCCCATTGCGCAGGTCATACCAGTACTCTACATCTATGACCGGATCAGGAACCAACGCCAACGGCGCAGGCGGTAAGTCAGACACCTACCACATAAACAAACTACACGTACCCACAAAATGGCACACACACACAGGGGATCCACATCCTGGCCACTAACAACAGCCCAACTTAGGGGTTGCATGGCCAGCACCACTAACACCCCCAGCCATAGGGGACCTGTTGCCCATCACTACTGCCACCCCCACCCATAAGGCTTATGTTGCCCATCACTACTGCCACACCCAGCCATAGGGCTTATGTTGCCCATCACTACTGCCACCCCCACCCATAGGGACTATGTTGCCCATCACCCCTGCCACCCCCACCCATAGGGCTTATGTTGCCCATCACTACTGCCACCCCCAGCCATAGAGCTTATGTTGCCCATCACCCCTGCCACCCACACCCATAGGGGACCTGTTGCCCATCACTACTGCCACCCTTACCCATAGGGGACCTGTTGCCCATCACTACTGCCACCCCCAGCCATAGGGCTTATGTTGCCCATCACCCCTGCCACCCCCAGCCATAGGGCTTATGTTGCCCATCACTACTGCCACCCCCAGCCATAGGGCTTATGTTGCCCATCACTACTGCCACCCACACCCATAGGTGACCTGTTGCCCATCACTACTGCCACACACACCCATAGGGGACCTGTTGCCCATCACTACTGCCATCCTCACCCATAGGGACTATGTTGCCCATCACCCCTGCCACCCCCACCCATAGGGCTTATGTTGCCCATCACTACTGCCACCCCCAGCCAGAGGGCTTATGTTGCCCATCACTACTGCCACCCCCACCCATAGGGCTTATGTTGCCCATCACCCCTGCCACCCCCACTCATAAGGCTTATGTAGCCCATCTCTACTGCCACCTCCACCCATAGGGCTTAAGTTGCCCATCACCCCTGCCACGCACACCCATAGGGGACCTGTTGCCCATCACTACTGCCACCCACAGCCATAGGATGGGTGATGCGCAACACATCCAGCATACACCAACATCAGGTATATCAGCAAAATACATCCCCCATAACATCATGACAACGGTGTGTAGTCTGTGACAAATGCCCACAACAGTGATAATGACTTCCAACATACAATGTAACTAACAGCACATGTGTGACCAACACATGAGTGTGACATACACAAGGCAAGCATCACTATAGCACTGGGGCAATGTAAAAAGAACACCCCCTCACTATGTAGAACAGAAGTTAAGTGTGGGCTTCCAAAATGCAGCAGATGTTGAGCATTGTGGTGAGGGGGACTAAACCCCCCCTCATCACAGTGACCAAAAGGTAAGTGTCATCATGGTCAAAGCTGCAAATAACAAACAGCATGTATGATCCCTGCTCCCAACAAATTAAACACTTCTGGGGCAAACTAGTGGTTGTGTCCCATTCCCACAGAGATGTGGTGAGGCTAACAGTGCTTGCTTGTGAGCACGTCTAGACCTTGGTTTGGGTGTTTGTGTGCTTGGGACAGGTAGGCTGCTAGGAATCGTGAGTGGTGCAGGGGTAGGAGGGGTGTGGGACTGGTGGAGGAGGGACACTGCTGCTGTCAGGGAGGAGGCCACGGACTGCTTGGTCCTCTGTAGGGCAGACATGCCTGAGGAAATGCCCTCCATGAATGACATCAGTTGTGTCAACAGACCTGTGTGTGCATGGAGGACCTTCAGCATCGACGTCTGTCCTACATGGATCTGTCTAAGTAAGTCCACAGACTCCTCACTCAGGGAAGCAGGGGACACAGGGGCAGGGGGTGCTGTGTCTGGCACAAAAGAGACATGCTCACGAACACGGGAGCCCACAGGGACCTCTGGGATGGGAGCCGATGGGATGGTGGTGGCGGTGGTGGCGGGGACATCCTCACTAGCTGGGGTTTGGTGGCTGCTGACACCCGCCTCCACAAGGGAGTCATCCTCAGAGCTGCTGTGGCCCTCAGCTGGGGGGAATGGTGCTGACGACTCCTCTGTGTGGCTCCACTCGCCCTCCGTGCCTCTGGGTCCACCCGACTCCTCTCCTTCTGTCCCTGTAATGCTCTGTGGCTCCTCCTGGTCCGTGGAGCTGTCCCCTCCTGTGGCCGTGGATGTATCTGGATAGGAATAGGAAGAGAACAACATCAGTCACCTGCACTGACTGCACACACCACAGTGAGTACATCACATCACATCACATCACAGGGCAAGCCCTGGCATCATCAGCTGAACACAGCTCAAAGTGCCAACACTGTTTAGAATAAGACAATTGTCATTCTCAACATTCTCCCAATGTTGGATGCTAACGCCCCAATGTGCCAACATGCACCACCCACACATTAGTTGTCCATGCAAGTGAATATGTAGGAGTATGTCACTATACACACAGCACTTCTCTTGCTACTGACTCAGTACAAGTGTCCGGATGAAGGGATGGGCAGAGACTCATTTCACATGCTTGTGATGCATGCCAGCAACACACACTATGATGTTCTCATGTCTTGATGGGCAATGCCACAATGGGGTGCATGGTGCACACTTGAACACAATGCAGGATCACTCATAGCAAGTTAAATGCCATGGCACTGGTACTCCATGAAAGTCAGTCAACACTGTCTCCTGCCACCACAGGGGCAGGGCATCCAGACAACAACAATATGCACTGACTCACAATCCTAGCTCAGGGGTAAAGCTAGCTCTGCAGATGACCGGCGCACTTGCCCATCCCATGCAAACAACATATCCAGGACTCAGAAGACCCTACATCATGCAAATCATACATATGAGTCTCTGCAAACACAAATCCCTGTACATTAACACATCACAGTCTGCCATGCATGTAACCCAGCTGCATGAAGGACACAGTTGCATACACCATTGTGCGCTGTCAGATGATCACACACCTATATGTCACACAGGTCTTGTCTCTCACAGTCATATCTCAGATGTCATGCTGACCCTCTGAATCATGGACACCCCAGTTGTACGTAACAACAAGCCACACCCTAATGACACAGAGTCAGATACCTGAGGGCACATGCCACTAAGCACAACCTGCAATTTCATACAATACACAGGAGTGGGATTACAGAGTGTTTCTAAATGCCCTTGAGGAGGCATGACTGGCCAGGTCTATGTGAAACAGTGTTTGGCCCTGGACAGTAGTCAGGTGGCTAAGCAAGTGTGACATACCTGATATACATACTCCTGAGGCCCAAAAATTAGAGTCCCCTGCAGCATGGGTTTGTTTGGAATACCCCAGCCACATGTGGCGAGTCAGACCAGCAATTGGAACACATCTCAAGGGCACACACAGATCACATGTCAGATCTCAGGCATTGTGTAAACAATTGACCCACCCATGAAACACACAACAGAGTCACGTGAACAGATGCTGACCGGTAGCTGAAGCATAGCTGACTGCAGGGTCTCAGTGATCTAGTGACACAAGCAACAGACTGTAGGGGCCCCACCTGTGGAACAGATGAGGAGGGTGCATCACACAATTGAGGGACATGAGTATTGGACTACAAGACCTACGTAATGTGGAAGTGTGACCAGGCCAAAAGACTGCTATTAGCATGTCAGACATAGTACACAGATCAGGCATGGACTTACCCCCTTCCTGCTGCTGTCTGGCCTTCAGCTGCCTATCCAGGTCTGGGAAGATCACCGCCAGTATCCTGAGCATGTGGGGAGTCAGGGTCCGGTGTCCGCCCCTCCTGCGTGGAGGTGACAGCTTCAGCTGGACTCTAGCTATCCTCCGGGTCCAGCCCCGAAGGTCCTGCCACCTCTTCTGGCAGTTGTGGATCCGTCGCTTGTAGACCCCCACCGAACGAACAGCCCGGGCGATGGTCAGCCAGATCTCCTGCTTCTGGTGGGCATCAACCTGTGAGGATGACAAAGTGAAAAGTACATTAACACACATGCCCCAGATTTATGCAGCACACATTTGGATATACATGTCATCATCACAAAGGGAAATGATTTACACAGGTAGTGCAACCATGGGGAAGGAAAAATCACCTGCATGTCTCACATGTTAACAATGCACTTTAGCAGCAGGACACCTATTCATTACATGTACCTACACACTTGATGAAAGTAGTCGGTGAGAATGCTTGCCACTGGTGTACACACTGCTAGTACTGCTAGTCAGACAACATGCATAATTAGGAAGGCAGTGGACTGCACACTCACCTGCTCCCCTGGTTTCCCATACAGCTTGCTGTACTGTGGAAGGAGCCCGTCCAGCAGGGCCTGGTTCTCCTCCTCAGTGAAGGCTGGGGCCCTCTCCAGAGTACGTGCCATAGCAGGAGCCAGAGGATGCAGAGACAGCAGCAGTGGTAGCAGGGATGTGGTCCAGTAGCATGTAGTGCAGGCAAGTGAGCTCCCTGGGGGGCAGCCAGCCTTATACCTGTGCTGCAGAGGCAGAATCTGTGCCATGTGTCCCAAGTGATAGGTCCAACACGGTTGCATTCTATGAATCTGGCCAATCCATTTAAATGTACGACTTCTTCATGGAACACTTGTTCGTTCAACTGACTGTACAATGCGTATTTTGAATATACACATGCACCCGTCTCCATAAGATTCAATGGCCAAGGCGTATGCCTGTCTCGGACCATGCCTGTCCGACGCGTATGCATGATAGTCACCCGCGTCGGTCATCATTGCATTCAATGATAAAGCGTACGCACGGCTCAGTCATGAACCGTGCAATGCGTACGCATTGTCACCCACGTCAGACCTCATTGCATTCAATGGCAAAGCGTACGCACTGCTCGGTCATGAACCATGCAATGCGTACGCATTGTCACCCGCGTCAGACCTCATTGCAGGCAATGGCAAAGCGTACGCATGGCTCGGTCATGAACCGTGCAATGCGTATGCATTGTCACCCGCGTCGGACCTCATTGCAGGCAATGGCAAAGCGTACGCACGGCTCGGTCACGAACCGTGCAATGCGTACGCATTGTCACCCGCGTCGGACCTCATTGGTGTGACTATTATACAGATGCAACACACATTTACTGGCCAGGGACACCTGAGCACACCTACCACACTACAGCATTGGCATGTAAGGCTACATTCCCTGGGTGTTTGGGGGGGCACATATGGTTTGTTGGGTGGCACTTTGGTGACTCCCAGGCTGTGCACGTGTACATGGGGGCAGAATCCTTTGTGTGTTGTGCACATTACCACTGTGATGTGCAATTGTACAGTAATGGGCATGAGTCACGGACACAGTTTCAGGTTGGATATGTTTAGGACATGTCACAGACACCCTGAGTCCTGGGGGTGATGGCATGTATGTCAAAGTGAGACCTGTAGCCACAATACTGATGTGCATCCACAGTCTGTATGCATGTTGTGTCTCAGATGTGTCTAATCAATTGTGCCCAATGGGTGACAGTCTCCACATCCATGTGGTATATGCATCAACCTTGATGGGGTGTGTGTCTAAGAGACGTACATGTAGGGCCGGCAGGAACAACAGTGGCCACTACCTGTGGGACTTACGCTTGCCTTGTGGAAATACAGGGACCCTGGGTTTCTACATGGCAAAGATCTGTGATGCCTGGGAGACATCAGGCCTCCCTTGTCACTGTGGTGTGTGTTTGGAACGTTGCAGCAGTACATAGGTTGGGTGACACAGCCAGATGATTGGCCATTGCACTACATGGGACTCATGTGGACATGTGGAACTGAGATGTGAGGTGGTGGTCATGTAGGTGATATATGTGTCCATGCCCAACAGCACACACCTCAGTACATTGTGTAATGTCATGATCTAGCATGTGATATTGAGCCTGGTCATGGCCACATGGGTGGATGAACTGACAATCTTCCTTTGTGCATCACTGTACTGCAAGGCACCAGCTGTCCATCGACCGTTCCCAGACCTTGCAACCATGCAGGAACGCGACTGCATCAGACGGCACCGCTTCACCAGACCACTGATTGCGGAGTTGGCGGAGCAGTTGGCGCCACATCTGCTACCTGGCCAGACATACCCTACAGCACTGACCCCAGAGGTGAAGGTGATGACAGCCCTGCACTTCTTTGCTACTGGTACCTTCCAGTACACTGTGGCTACTGCTGGTGGGATGGCGCAAACGATGTTTAGTCAGGTGCTACACGATGTCTTGGAGGGGATGTTGCATTTCCTAGACCTGCATATCAGGTTCCCGAGCCCTGCTGAACTCCCTGAAATAAAGGATGCCTTTTATACACTGGGGAGGATGCCGAACATCATCGGATCTATTGATGGGACACATGTGGCCCTGATACCACCACAGGCACACGAGCAGGCATACCGGAACAGGAAGCACTACCACTCAATCAATGCTCTGGTGGTATGTCTTGCTGACATGTCGATCAAACATGTGTGTGCACGGTTCCCTGGTTCTGCGCACAATGCCTACATTATGAGGAGTAGTCGCATTGCAACGCTGATGTCACAGATGCCAGCTCAGCATGCCTGGCTTGTCGGTGTGCACTGACTGTTTCTCATTGTGTGTGTTTGTCAATGTTGTATTCCGCACTCCTACAAAACTCAGCTACTTGTTCATTTTTGTGTGTGTAGGTGACTCCGGATACCCCAACATGCCGTGGTTGCTGACACCCCTCAGGAACCCTGTGACACCAGCCGAGATGCGCTACAATGAGGCACATGGTCTGAGCAGGAGGGTGATTGAGCGGACATTCGGCCTCCTGAAAAGCCGCTTTCGCTGCCTGGACAAGACCGGAGGGGCCCTCCCATATGAGCCTGCAAAGGTGTGCAAAATAATCCTTGTATGCTGCATGCTACACAAGGAAGGAGGTGCCTCTCATCCAGGATGACGATGACGATGACCAACCTCCGTCACCTGTGGAGGATATCGGCCTGGGCCAAGATGCCAGTGATGATGAGGATGAGGGTGAGGTCCGCTTACAGCTCATCAACAACTTCTTCACCTAAATGTGAGTTTCAAGGGTTGTTATGTGAAGGTATGGAGGTAGCCTGGAATGTGTTGTGGCAGCTCTGTTGCTGTATGATTGTGTCTGTGTGCCACTTGACTGGATGCGTGCAGTGATGTGTCCATTCAGGTGGTGTGTACTCCACAATAGGGTAGTACTGCTAACTAGTTTTTGTATAGGTGTCTTGCAACATGTTTTGTGCATGTGTATTGCAGTTCTCTCCTGTTCTTCTGTGCTTTTGACTGTGTCTTGTGTCTGACCTTCCCAGGGTACTTTGCCTGTTGTTTGGTGAACACTGACCCCCAACACCCAGAAGCCAACACTAGTGTGGAAGTTGACAATTCCCATCAACTGATGTACCACACATCGCTGGACTTCCATTCTCCAACACATTGTGAGTGTGTGTCCATGTAGAATTACCGTGCAACTATTGTGGAATAAACATATTGCTGATGTGTAATGAACCTGTGCTACGCTTTCTTAATTGCGTTGTCTGCCTTACCACATCTGAGTGACATCTGCTTACCTCACCTGTGGACTTGTTACCACTGACTGGGCTTGGTGTTGTGTCTGTGCATGCCAATATGTTTCAGGTCAACATCACTGTATGTGATGAGTAACATGGCCATGGTGAGTATGTGTTGTGTTGCCATAGTGGTGTGTCTCCCTCACATGTGTCACCATGACTCACCTTACGTTGGTCACATTGTTGCAGTATTTGTCATGCACTGTGTTGTGTAGCAGATCAACATCTCCCTGAACATGACAAGTTGGAATCACAACAGAGGCAAGTATGGTGTGCTGGTGAGTTTATTTTCAAACATGTGTGAGGGAGGTGCACAGGATGGTGGGTGCTGTACATTGGTTTGGGAATCCAAAGTTCACATTAGAGTTGGAAGTGCTGGTAGATGAAATGTCCAGGGTAAAGTCCACAGTCATCTGCTACATTGGCCCAACATGAACCCCTCCATGTCATGTGGGCGTGTTGTGTGCGAATGGACAAGGTGAACGGGTTGCGCACAAAGGACATTGTCCAGAACAGGTTTAGAGGCCCTGGGGGATGTGCTGGGTCATCTGCCTCTCACATGTCCTCTTAGGACGACCCTTCTTCTTCCGGGGGGGAGATCCTCATGTGCAGGCCTCTGCGGTGCAGGAGACTCTCTGCCAGAGTCCTCCTCCCTCCCTGTGGTGCTGGCAGATGGTGTTGCGACAGATATTGTGGCTACACAGGGAGGTGTGGACAGGTTGGTGTTGATCTGGCGGAGGCATTGGAGTATGTCCCGATGCACCGCAGTAATATCATCCCACTTGGCCTCCATGCGGGCATGGTGGGCGACCTGCTTGTGTTGCATGTCCTTGAGGATCCCCACTACCTGGCCAAATCCTCCGGTGCTATCCTGGTACGCATCTAAGATGCGTGCCAGGTGGGGGTCATCATACAGTCCAGACCCCTCTGCAAGGTGCGCCCTGTGCCTCCCACCCCTCCCAGCACCCCTATCCACACGGGCAGAGCCAGCAGCGGGACGCACAGGTGACATTGGGACCCCTTGGGTGGTGTTGCTGGTGGTGTTTACTGTAGCTTCCGGTGGGTCCTGTGTCCCTGTGCTGTGGGTGTTGATTGGCCTTGGTCTGTCCGTGTTGGCGGGGGTGCCCTGTCGGTGTCCAGATGCTGGAGGCGTGGGTACAGGGGGTGCAGATGTTGATGCTGATGGTGCTGCATGATGACTCACACCGGAGGGGCCAGGTTAGTCGTCGTCATCCGAAGAGAACAGAGAGAGAGTCAGACCAGAGAGCTCAGTGTCCGCCAGAGTCTGGGACTGGGTATCCTCATCATTTGGTGCTGGGTGCCCAGCACCACCTGTGTTTGGAAGAGACACACAATGTGAGTTATGTTTCTACATGCATCGATGGTTCACAAACATGACATTTTCTACTTGTCGAACAGATGCCTGCCTGTACACTGCTTTTTCCCAGCTTGTCACGGACAGAGTTTAATGTTGTTGTAGGCCATTTCCCAACATGGCCTTGTGCTCCCCACGACAGAGCCCAGTGTCAGAAATCTTGGCAGTCCGTTCCCACTCCCTGTGAGGCGAGTATGGTTCAGTTTGATCTTGCTGGGCCATGTGGGTGGGTGTAGATTGTCTGTGACTGCGACTCCCATCATAGTCTTGGCTACACTCCCTTCCCAGCATGCCCATACTTCTTCCCTCTTGACTCTGCTTCTCTGTGAGGGGGTGTGACAGCAATGGCAAGATGGCTGACTGTGTAGTCCTGGTATTTGTTGTTGGCCATTTCCCAGCATGGCCTTGTGCTCCCCACAGCAGAGCCCAGTGTCAGACATCTTGGCAGTCCCTTCCCACTCCCTGTGAGGCAAGTATGGTTCAGTTTGATCTTGCTGGGCCATGTGGGTGGGTGTAGATTGTCTGTGACTGCGACTCCCATCATACTCTTGGCTACACCCCCTTCCCAGCATGCCCATACTTCCTCCCTCTTGACTCTGCTTCCCTGTGAGGGGGTGTGACAGCAATGGCAAGATGGCTGACTGTGAAATTCTGGTGTTTGTTTGGCTACAAGTCCAAAGTGAGCCCCTGTGCTTCACACAGCAGCACCAGGTATGGGGTATCTTTTGCTGATATTTCAATGAGGTGTGTGTCAAGGCATTCTACCCGGGGAGTTGTGTGGAGTTTGTGTTGAGGGGGGGTGTGTCTCCACATGCTGGTAAGTAGGGTCAGGGCTGTCAGTTATCCTTCCCATCATGAAATGTGCTTCCATTGTAGGGCGTGCAAGTTGTCTTTCAGGATGTCAGTCAGTGGAGTCCTGCTTCTGATTTGCACACAACCCCGAGCAGGGCCTTGTGCTCCCCACAGCAGGACCCAGTGTCAGCCATCTTGTCAGTCATTTTCCACTCCCTGTGATGTGGACATGTTTCTGAGAGCCCTTGATGGGCCAATCAGGAGGGGGAGCATTATCTGTGACTACAGGCCCCATCGTGCTTTTGGATACACTCAGTTCACCTGCATCCCCACTATTCCTTCCTGACAGTCAGCTGCACTGTGGGGTGGTGTGTTTGTGGTGAAAAACTGTCTGGCAGGGTCTATTTGGCTTTGTGTCACTGGCTTGCTCTATTTGTTTGTAGGTTGGTGCATGTCATGACACAGTTCCCAGTCACTATGAGATGGCAGGTATTGTGTTTGTCTGACCGGCATACACATCTTGGGATGATTATCTATTAGTTACTGTAGCTTTGCTTGCGGTGCATGGTTTCACTGTCCCCTTGCCACACAATCTTGGGTATGTTGTTTGTGTACTCACCAGTCTCTGGGATGTCTGTTAGGCCATGGACGCTCACTGGTGGTAAGATGTCCCGCACCTTCTCCTCCCAGGTCCTGAAGTAGACTGGTTTGGCAGGAGGGCCACCGCTGGTGCACTGACTCAGGGCGTGATCTTTTTCGATGAGTTTCTTGACCCTCCTGCGCACGTCATACCACCTGTTCTGGATATCGCCCTTTGTGCGCCTTGCTGGTGCTTGAGTGTTCATCTTGTCCACAATCCTTGCCCACATCTTGGTTTTCTGTGAGATGGGGGTCCTTTGGAACAATGTACCAAACAAATGTGGCTCTACTCGTCTACCAGCACTTCTAACTCACTATCTGTGAACTTTGGATTCTTCTTTGGGGGCATGGTGATGGGTGGTGGTGGTGAGGGATGTGTGTGTGAGGGAGCAAGTGAGGGTGGTTTGGTGTTGGTTTTGCTGGGTGTATGTGTGTGTGCTTTTGTATGAGGTGCTGATGGTGTGTGAGTTGTGTGATGGGTGAGTTGTGAGTGTGTCTGTGGTTGCTGGGTAATGGTGTTTGCTGCTGGCTGTGTCTCCTGTTTGCAAGGGATGATGGTAGTGATTGTAGTCCTTTATATAGTTGGAGTTGTGGGTGTGTCTTTGTCCCATGTTTTTTTATTTTGTATTTATTGGCTTTGTCATTGCTTGTATGGTCCTTTTTTTGTCTTTTTTCCTTTGGGTTTTGTTGGCATGAAGGAGACGTTCATGTGACGGAAACGGACGCTGCTTTTGTCTCGTGCGGGTTTCTCCGCATCGTTCACGCTGCCTATCTTCTGTGTTTGGTACGCGTCGGTCGCGGCGGTCTCTATTGCTTGTGTGCCCGGTTGTCTGTGCGTGTCAGTCGTACGGCTTGGTCTCCGTGCGAGTCGGTGTGGTTTTACATGCATTGCATCGTACTGCGCGGATCGGACATCGCTGGTACGGGTCGGTCGGGTTCATTCCGGGTTCGTGCCGGTCGGTGAAAATCGCGTTGGTTTTCCGGCCGGATCACTATTTTCCCTACGGGTCGGTCGTACGGCTTGTATTCCGTACGTGTCAGTTGTAATGCAATCGCGTTGCATCGTGCTGCACGGGTCGTACGGCGCTGGTCCGTGTCGGTCGGTATTTGGTCCGGGTCCGTGTCTGTCAGTTCGTTTTGCGGCCAGCATCGGAATCGGCCCCCGAGTGTTTAAAGGACATTATTAACATACAGATGTCTAGCTAGTAAAGGTGGTGTAGTGCCACTGGGCCAATCTATAAACCGTGCTATGGGATGGTTTATGTTTTACCCGCCAATTTGCATGTTTGAAGACACCTGTTAAAATTAACCCAGTGTAGGGGTATAGTGGCGCTACTAGGAATGGTGGGGGTTTCTGTTTGATTTTGTACGGTTAAGCAAGGGTGGGGGTGGGGTAGGAGGGTATGTTGGTGATTAAAACACAGACTTTAGTAACGTGCAGATGTCTAGCTACTAAAGGTGATGTAGTACCACTGGGACCATTTATAAAGCGCCCTATGGCATGTACATGATTTACTCGCAAATTTGCATGTTTTAATATGTTTTGCTGATGAGTGTTTCGGGAGACATCTGGTGAAATTAAGCCTCTGTATGGCTAAAGTGGCGCTTCCAGGTTTGCTGGGGCTCTTTGTTTTATTGCGTAAAGTTAAGCAAGGGCGGGTGTGGAGTTGGTGTAGTGGTACTGGGACTATTTATAAACCGCCTTATGGTATGGTGTATGTTATACTTGCAAAATTGCAGGTTTCAATACCTTTTGCTGATGAGCGTTCTGGCAGACACCTGTTGAAATTAAGTCTATGTATGGCTATAGTGGTGCTAACGGGAGTGCTGGGGCTCGTTGTTTGATTTCGTAAGGTTAAGCAAGGGCAGGGGTGGGGGTGGGAGAGGTGGGTATGTTGCTGATTATAACACGGACATTTGTAACGTGCACATGTGTATCTAGTAAAGGTGATGTAGTGCCACTGGGTCCATTGATAAAGCACTCTATGGCATGGTATATGTTTTATCCGGAAATTTGCAAGTTTTAATACCTTTTGTTGCTGAGCGTTCCGGCAGACACTTGTTGAAATTAAGTCCCTGTATTGGTATAGTGGCTCTACCAAGTTTGCTGGGGCTCTTTCTTTGATTTCGTAAGGTTAAGCAAGAATGGGGATGAGGGTGGTGTTGTGACAAAGGGCCCATTTATGAACCGCTTTATGGTATGGTATATGTTTTACTCGCAAATTTGCATGTTTTAATACCTTTTGGTGATGAGTGTTCCAGCAGACAGCTACGCAATCACACAACATTTCTGTGGATTACAAATCTTCTTGCTGATAGACACTCTTGCATTGTGGTAGAAAGCTGCCAGCGTTGATGGCAAATTATGAAAGTTGGTGGCATTGTACATTTAAATGGAAGCTTGGACCATTTCTTTGTTACTATGGTGCAGTCCGGGCTTTAAGTGGGAAAAAAACTGGGGGTGCTCTAAAAGGGGCGGGGCAAACCTGTCAAAGGGGTGTGGGCTATCCAAGTAGGGGCGTGGTCTACATCAAGATAACTAGCATTGTGTGCTTAAGAAAATCCCCTCCAATTATCCTACGTTCGGAAAACACGCTCTTTAAAAGATTTCCCTTCCTCCTACAACGTGGCTCAGCTAGCATGATGTCTCCACTTCTCAGTAGTGAGCAAAATGAGCATGCGCACATCGATGTGCATGCTCTCACTGCAGTCCAATAAAAGAATAAGAAAAAGAAAACTGACTACCTTTGTGAGGGCCGAAAATAGAGCTCGATAGAGACTCGTTTCGAGGCCTCCTGAAAATAACTGCCGGTGCTCAGACCCGGCCCACTTAAAGCCCTGCATCCATCCATCCTAAGCACTTCGCCATCCAACCATCTTTCAATTCATCTATACATACCTATCTACATACATACACACATCTGTCCCTGCACTTATCCTAAGAATATATCAGTCCACTCGCCTATGGTAAGCACTGTGCCATCCATCCAGTCATACACCCATTTATCCATAAATACATTTGTCCCAGAACCAATCCTATGCATCTTTCAGCCCAACCGTCTATCCTAAGTACTGGTCCATGCATCCATTCATGCCTCCATCCATTCATACATCCATCCATCCATCCATCTAGCTATCCATTCATCCATCTGGCCATTCATCCACTCACACTTTATTCAACTATCCGTCCTTATTTCCGTGCAATCTCTGCCTCCGATCATAAATACCGCTTTAGCGACAGGAAACTGCCGCTAAAGTTGCGATAATGGGCTTAATAATATGCCCTTGTGAATTCCCATAGCAGCCCAGGTTCTGATGTGAAGCTGGGCTTCTATGGGAATTCACAAGGGCATAATATCAAGCTCATTATCGCCGCTTTAGCGGCAGTTTCCTGTCGCTAAAGCGGCGATAATTTTAACGCTGTTCTTGATAATATGCCCCTAAGTGAGCCAGGCAAAGCATGTTTTTTCGTAGTACTACAACAAGACACTGTGAAAGGTGAGAGCAGGGTTGTGCTGGAGTTGGCTGCATGTGGTCGTCTCCAAAGGCGCAACCAGAGCGAAATTTCGGGGTAGGTTAATTCTTTCAGCAATAGGCAGAGTGGGGATGTGAGGGCTCTAAAAAGGGGTGAAAAAGAACAGAGCCTCATTTACAAGCAAATGGTCTTTTGAAGACCTGTGAAGTACTCGGGTGCGGCTCTGTGTGTGCGATTGGGAAGCTGTCTCGGGGAGTCCGGGGCAATGGGCGTTGCGTGCCTGGTAGTCTCTCTGCTAATCACGCCACGATGATGTTTCTCCTGCACTGCAAAAAGAGAAGGGAAATCGTGACAGAAAATGGCTCTATTTAAAGGATTTCTTTTCTTCTACAACGCGACTCACCTGGCATGATGTCTCCACTTCTCAGTAGTGAGCAAAGAGCATGCTCTCACTGTCTCACTACAGTCCAATAAAAAAAAGACAACGGACTACCTTTGCGAGGCCCGAAAATAGAGCCCCATAGAGATCCGTTTCGAGGACCCCATAAATAAACTACCGGTGGTCAGACCCCCACAGACCCCACCCCACTTAAAGCTTTGGGTGCAGTGTTTTGTTTGCGAAGTTGTAGATACAATTGTTAGGCTAATTTTGGTAATTTTTCTGTGTGCCGTTTGTTTGATAATATCACCCTAAGTACATAGATTACAATTTTTAAAAATGCTATCTATAAAGTTGTCTACGGTGGGTTGCAGAGGGAGTGCTGTGGGGTGGTGGGGTGCAGTGGAGAGGTGAAAAGTATGAGGTAGTGCAGTTACATGTAAATTGCAAAGGTGCATGTAAATAATTAAATAAATACTTGCTGTATGTTGGGTGGCATTACCCGTCATCCTACTGCTCACCTGCCCTGCTCCATCACGTTGCAGCATTGCCTCTGGAAGCCGTCAGTAGAACTTATGTATTTGTATGTTATTATTTTAATATATTGAACTGATGTAAAAAATAATTGAATCTATTTTTTTTTCAGTATTATTTTCGGGGCGTGGCATGGATGGCAGAGCTGATGGCTGCCTGATCCTGCCAATGCGCCGTAACGGAGCTAGCGAAACGAAAATACTCCAGTAATAGCAAGACACACAAGTGGAAAAAAATACACCCTGGCCGTCAGAAAACCTACGCCGAAGATTGGCGCTAAAGTGGAGGGACAAGAAGGCTCAGAAGAGCAATTAACTCGAAAAATCCGCGTAAGGTGGTGACGACCAAGATGGCCCCCATAGGAAGCAGTGTAAGAGACTGACGAGGCAACGTACGTAACGGGACGAAGAGGAACCCCCACCGAAAACGCCACAGGAGAAGACGGCACCTCCAGCGAGCAGAGATGGGTCTGGACCGGTGGTGTGCGGTGACCAAAGCTGGGGGGAGCGAACACCCGGATAAAACAGATCAAGACAGGGGCGGCTGGGAGACCGCCCCGATTCAAGAGCGCGCTAACCCGCCCTGCCTTCACCCCCACAGACATACACTGCCAAACCGACAAGGCGGCAGGACAGGCCCGTGTACAATGAAACAAAGAGAAGGAGGGGCGAAGATATGGGAGAGTGCAGGGGCGAGGTGGAGGAGAGACAAAATGGTGGCACCTGGAAATACGAGAGGAAAAGAAAGCGAAAGTAAGTCAAAGCGCTAGGTAGGAAAGGAGGAGAGCGTGGAAAGCCAGAACACAAACACCCTACAAGCCGAGATGCGAGACAACCGACCAGACAGTAAGGGGGACAAACAGATACAAAGAAGCACAAGTAAACAAAGCGAAAGAAGGACCGAAAAACGCGAAAGAAGGACCGAAAAACACAGAAGAAGGTGGGGGCAGAATCAACAAAACCATACTAGCCTACAAGAATAAATCAGCGCAAGATAAAATTAAAGGCACAGCGCGGAAGGACACTAACAAACAAAAAAAGAAAAGGACAGACAACCAACAAGAACAATCAAACCTACAAGTATAAATCAGGGCAAGATAAAATTAAAGGCACAACGCAGAAGGACACTAAGAAACAGAAAAGAAGAGGACAGACAACCAAAAAGTAAACAAGAGAAACTAGCAGATACCAAGCTTATATGCTCACCAAGAAGGGGACATAACTAGCGCGACCCGGAGACCTCTGAGACCCCGATCCCCCGCACAAGGGCCAACATGAGTGCCCTGTGGACAACAACCAACACCAGCAGAAAAAGGGAGGTAAAATGCCACAGCTAAAAAACTAAAACTGAGGGAACAGCACAGGGCAGGGCAACAAGAACATCGTCAGATGGGAGACGAAAGAAGGTGACTCGGGTCAGAGTAAGATAAACAGCAGAAAGACCGCAGGAGGCTCTCATGGGCAGAAGCCCTAGTACGGACAAGATAGAGAGCTGAAAAGAGAAAAGGACAGTACCAAGGAAAATAGGGGGCCAAGACAAGAATCAGAGACTCAAAAGCATCACGAGGGAGTAACACAGAGACCAAACAACAAGAAATATGACCGACAGGGAGAGCAGGCTGCATCAGCAGCAAAAGAAAAGCAAGGGGGAACGACTGACATCTGACTCGCCTAGCAAACAAAGACCAGACAAAAACAGTACACTTAAAACGATTCTTAAGAAACAAGCAGAGGTGCAGGATTTGGCAAAATCAACAAAGCTCACCACAGAAACAATCCAATTAGAGATTGCGGCAGTTAGAGCAGATTTGAACTCTGTGAATATCAGACTAAAAGCGGCAGAACAGAGGATCAGTGATACGGAGGACATTGGTCAAGGCGTGAGGAAAGAAGTAAAGTCACTGACACAAATCACGAGCGCCCTACAAAGGCAAGTGGCGGAGATGGAAGATAAAAACCGGAAGGCAACATACGAATACTCGGGATCCCTGAAGGGGCAGAAGATACAGCAGGATCCTGTTCCACATTCCTGGAAGACTTAATACCAAAACTCACCAATCTAAAATTCAACAGACAATTTGAACTAAGGCGTTCAGAGTACCAGCTGCAAAAATACCATCTTCCCAATTTGCAAGACTCATCATATGTAAGCCATTGAGGTCGCAACACACGGAGGAGATCTTTAACTACGCTAGGAAGAACCACCAGATCAACTGGAAGGGCCACAGAATTATTTTAACTCAAGACTATTCGAAACCCACCGTGGACACAAGGAAAGGTTTCCTCGCTCTGCGTCAGAAACTCAAACACATGAACATACAATTCTGATTTGTGGCCCCCACGAAATTCGAAATGATAGACAAAGGGAAAAACCACTTCTTCACAGACCCCCGAGAACTGCACAAATATCTACAGGGCCCACTGTCACAACCCATGGACACCGCGCTCCATGGTACAGCTAAAAGAGGCCCGTCACCAGAGCTCAACAATGAAGGAGGTGCTGGGTAAAAAATATAAAAGAAGAGGAAAGAAGGGAAGATCCCTGGAAACAACGAACACGCGCAACACATCTACCTCAAATAATCACGAGCTGCTACCCCACGACAACTACCTCAGGCAAAGAGTCGAGGGAACAAAAGAACAAGATACCAGAAAACTGGTAAACTGTATCCGAAAACCCTGGATGAAGACCGGGAAAAGACTAAATGCAAGATAAACCGCAACTAAATAGGAGTAAATCAACAGGAATCGATGGGACAATAAGCTCCGAGAGGCGGAAAGGCGATCCTGCCGTTGCACCTTCCGTATCCTGAATGAAGAAGGAGGGGAGGGGAAGGAGGGGGGAGCTCTACAGAGGGGGGGCGGGCAAGTACATCTCAGATACTCAAGCTACTCTTTTTCCATGCTATTCTTTCTCCAAACTTTATATATCCTTCCAAATACCGATTGTCTATTTCGAAAAATGTAGAAGGGAAGAACCCTTGCCAAAGATACAAACAACCCCGGGGAACCATGAGGGTTAGGCGTACAGTAGTGCCGCAACTTAGGAATACAAATGGCAGGTAGCAATAATATTACACTGTCTACAGACCTTAAAATAACATCTCTCAATGTTAAGGGCCTAAACCATCCCATTAAACTCAAGAAGATAATAGACTACCTAGCAAAGACAGTGACATAATCCTGCTACAGGAAACAAAACTAGATGAGGAAGACACCAAACTAATCAGAGCCAAATGGATAACGCAGATAGCAACCTCACCTGCCCACAGAAAGAAGAGGGGAGTGCTGACACTAGTCTCCAAGGACTCGAGACTAACAATAGACTCACACACACAGGACAAAGAAGGCAAACTACTTATAACGAGCCTCTCCAGAGGGGGAGAAAAACTGCACGTAGCGAACATATATGGGCCCAACATTGATGACAACAATTTCTGGGCAGAGGTATCCGACTCACTAGACAAACTCCCACAAGACGATCTCACTATCGTTGCTGGGGACTTCAACATCCCGTTAGACCCCCTAATACACAGGCAATCCTCCTGCAAATACCACCCCACCAACTCACACACAGCACTACAGAACATATGCTCTAAATTCAACCTTAAAGACGCATGGAGGGTACAACACCCAGTTGCAAGGGATTATACCTCTTACTCCAACCCTCACAAGACAGACACGAGGATAGACTACATCCTAATCTCAGAGAGCCACACACACATGATCGAGGAATCTACGATCGAGCCAAGGTTAATCTCTGACCATTCAGCCATCAGTCTAAAATTAAGTGGAACACACAACGAGCAATCCCGAAACGATGGCGCTTCAGAAACGACACCATCAGAGATCTGGGCAACAAAAAGGAAATTGAGGAAGCCATAGAAGACTACATAACCAACAATGACAATGGAGAGGTTAGCACCAATACCATGTGGGAGGCACTAAAAGCAACCATTAGAGGCAGATTAATCAGTATCAAGGCAAGAATAAACAAGAAAGCAAACCTACAGTTGGCCCAGTTATAGAGGGACATAAAAAAGTTAGAACGCGAACATATAAACAACAAACAAAACACAACACTCTACACCCTGACACAACAGAAATACGCATATCACAAAATCATAAGCGAAAGAGCGGGACTGTGGTTTGACAAATGCAAGGCTCTTAACCTTTGCAAGTCGAATAGAGCAGGGAAACTGCTGGCATCATACCTGAAGCACAAACGTAACCAGGTAGCGATCTCAGCAATCACAGACCGACACAACAGAACACACACAAGCCACATGGAAATACTCAACACATTCAAAGACTTCTACTCAGAACTGTATAGGAACCAAAAGACCCTCGACAAAGAGGTGTGCAAAATATTTCTAGAAAGACTGAAACTCCCTAAACTAGTCCAAGCTGACACGGCAAAACTGGGACAAGAAATCAACCGCTCGGAGATAGAGCTGGCAATCAAATCACTTAAAAAAACAAGGACCCGGGACCAGATGGTTTCACAGCCGACTTCTACAAGGCCTTTCTAACCCAGCTAACACCTTCCTTGGAAAAGGTATTTAACCATACAGAAGCGTCAGGGGTTGTTCCACTATCCATGACAGAGGCGACAATAATTGTTATACCGAAAGAAGGTGTCGTGGGATTTCCTGGAACAATGCATGTACAGCTTTAACCTGGGTGAGGACTTTGTCAGAATGACAATGGCCCTATACCAGACCCCAACGGCCTGCATCACGATAAACGGTTGTCTCTCCGACACGTTCAAACTCCAGCAAGGGACCAGACAAGGATGCCCACTCTCACCATCACTTTTCCTACTAGCTCTTGAACCCCTAATAAGGGACATAAAATTAAACGAAAACATAAAGGGGATTAACTTCAAAGGGGTGAACATAAAACTGGCAGCCTACGCAGACGACATTCTGATAATGACAAAGCAACCCAAGACATCAATAAAAGCGCTAATGGCCACAATAAAAGAGTACTTAGAACTCTCGGGGTACAAGCCTAATAACGAAAAAGCGGAGTGCAAGCCACTAAATATATGGGGGCAGATTTATAAGGGAGATGCGTCACGTTGTAAAGCCTGCGCCACATGTGGGCGTACCTGCAGAGGGGGGGCGTTCCGGCGCAGGAACGCCTCCGAAAAGTGGCTGAGTGAAGTCTACAAGATTTCACTCAGTCACTTTTCCGGCCATGCTGCGTCAAAACCCTGCGCCTGCTTGAGGCAGGCGTAAGGATTGACGCAGCATTGTAACGATAGGGCATCCCCGAGCCTTGCTGGAGCTGCGTCGCGCTTGCGACGCAACTCCAGCAATGGGCCAACCTTTCGCCATCAGATGCGTCACGCATCTGTTTATCCTTGCGCCACGATGCGCTGCATTGTAAATGCGGCGCATCTATTGTGGCGCAAGGGTAAACTTTCGTGACGCATCTTCCCTGGCTCATCCATGCTGATTTGCAAGGATGCGCCAGGGAACATAAATGTGCCCCATACTGCTCCAGGGAAGTGCTGGGAGACTCAGGACTAGCCTGGCAGACAAATTATATCAAATATTTGGGTATTTTCTTTGGCAGCGACCTAATATCCACAATACGGCACAATGAGAAACTTCTAGTGACAAAGATAAAAAAACAATTAGAAGACTGGTCACCAAAATTTATGACATGGTGGGGACGGATCGAAACATTACAAATGATGATCACGCCTCGGGTAAATTATTTAGCTGGGATGCTCCCCATTTTCCTATCGGATGACTTCCACCAAAAACTAGACAAAATGTGCACCAAATTCCTTTGGAGAGATAAGAAAGCGAGGATCAGCAGGCGGACTTCAAGCTCTTCCAACTTGCCTTCATTGCCAAACAGGGCACGCAGTGGATAGACCAGACACCAGCAAACACCAGTATGGTTTCAGATAGAAAAGGCCATTCTGAACAACCTAAACCCACTAGCACTGCTAACAATAAACGCATACCCCCAAGCGAACAATCCTATCTTAAGAAATACTAAATTAGCTATTCTAAAACTTGACAAAAAAATGGAGGAGAGTATCAAAGGCTCAAAATCAGGAACTATATGGGGGAACAATAATATCAAATACAAAGGGAAAACCCTTAAATTCGACACGTGGATAGAGAAGGGCATCTCACACCCGCATCAACTAGAAAGGGAAGCATCACCAATCACCTTCTCTGAAGTGAAGACAACCCAACAGCTAGAAGACCTAGATCTATACAGCTTCCTAAAGATAAAGACAGCCATAACAAAATCAAATATAACATACACCACACCCTTGATCTTCCAATACGTAGCAAGCATAAACAAACTAGGCCACCAAGCATCAAAAATATACAAAACACTACGCCCCCTTAAGTCCAAACTCAACAATAAAACAAAGGGATACTGGGATACACTGATACAATCCCCGTTAAATGAACAGGAGTGGGGAAAAATATGGGCCTCGGCCACCCGAAATAAAATCACACCAGTTCTAGCTCAAACCAAACTATGGCTGATCCACAAAACATACTGGACCCCAGCCCGTTTACATACATTAGGCCTCAGAGATAGCCCAATCTGCTGGAACTGCAACATAGGGAGGGGGAAACTGGAACACCTGATCTTCCAATGCCCAATGCTCAAGTCTTTTTGGGAAAAGGTGATGGACTTTATAGACAAGGTATTTAAATACAAAATCACAAGGAGCTTCACCTCACTAATCACAGCGTTCATTAGAACAGACCTCCCCACAGAGGGAGAGAGGGACCTTTTGGACCTACTTCTGACCGCAGCGATCAAACTGGTGCTAACGAACTGGAAAGATTCCTCGAAAACATCCTACAAGAGCTGGCTCAACTGGGTCACCTACCTGAGGGGAGCCGACAACCTGGCAATGCAATACTCCCCGTGGAAGGTGACCTTCAGAGATCTATGGGCAGTTCTGGACAAGGCGTTAGTCCCGTATGACCCACCATAAGAAATAACTACGACCAAGAGACAATCCAAGAACTAGAACGAACAACCTACCCAAGAGAGTATATACAGTTTATTTCTGTCCTATCCTCCTCCTCGACTTATTCCAAGCTGCCCTGTACACTCCTACCTTAAGACTTTTCTTCTCCTCATAAGAATATAGCCAGCAATGGGGGACCCGCCAAAAGAAAAGGTACTTTTATACTATTCTCTACACCTTGTAACCCAAGGGCGGGGAACCCGATAGACAATGTCTGTATGTATATAAAAACCCTTAATAAAAATATATTATAAAAAAAAAAGAAAATTATTTCGTTTGGATTAAAATTTGAAAATGCCTAGAAGAACTGAAAAAAAAGACGAGAAAAAAAATATAGATTTGAAGAAAAGGAAACATTATCAATTAGAAAAAAATGAGAGTACTACACAAACAGTTTCCTCTGGTAAAAACACTAGAGAATTTCTGAAAAAAATATTACGAACATTTTATGAAATAACATCACACAAAGGAATAAGAAGAATTTTTCAAGTAAGGAGAAGGAGACTTCAATTTCAAATACCAGGTAAAGAAAACATGATAAAGAAACAGTATCTATTACCCAGAGACAAAAACAATTTCAAGAAATTCGTCAGAGACTTTTTTGAACTAGAGTGATTCAGAATTTAATGAAAACATGCTGCAAATATAAAAAGAAAGTGCTGCAATTCAAACAGAAGCAGCGTATTGAAAGTATAGAGGATACTGCTTTCACTTTAAAACACAAGTTATTCATTGTGATTTTGAAGAGGATCAAAGTGTTGGATAAAGTAATCAAAGTGTTGAAAGAGAAAAGTAGAAGAAAAAGATTTGTGAACAGAACCAACTTTTGCTAAATCTTTAGTGGACATTGGAAACATACTTCTACTAGTTAGCCTTTTTTAATGAGGAAAGTTACTTCCAGGAAAATAGTTTACCATTTGCAGTTGATACTGGAGGTTGTTACTACGAAGTTCAGGATGGTTGTCCCCTTCCAAAAGAGGAATTGGTTGGTAAAAGTGCAGAAGAGCAAATAGCTGAAGAAATAGCAAATAGCTGAAGAATTGCAAGGGAAACATACACAAGCTCTTGTGTATAAGTGGGGTTGTAGCAGTATTTGTAGTATTCGATAGGAATCTATTGATATAATGTGAAATTTGCTACGAGAATATACACAGAAAAGTATTAAACAGAAGATTAAGTTGTTCCAAGAACTAGATCCATGTAATGTAAGAAAATATACTGAGAACCATGGGCATTCTCTGGCTTGTCTTTCAAGAAAAGTGTGCAAAAATGTTTTTCATCACTTGAGGATGTTAGAAGTACACCATTCAGAAATGCGGACGTTTGTAAGGAAACTGTACTATTTAAAAAGTCCTGCATGATGTTTTCAGTGAACTGAATACAGCTCTTTTACATGGTTCTTTATCAAATGTTAAAAAAAAGTGTGATGATATTGAAATGCGATATTTTGGTTCAGAAGAGCAGTCCATAGAAAGTGAAAGTTTGACAATTACAGATGTTGAAGGAGATGGGAAAGTGATTAGCACTGATCAGTTTGAAGAAGAAATTGGAAAGTTTAATGTAGTGTGCTCTAAAATACCAAGCTATGTTTGTGTTTGTTGTTGACGTACTCATTATGAAAGTCAAACTAAGAATGTTGATTTGTATTTGAGAAGTGAAAAGGAGAACAATAGTAAGTGGGAAGAATTTGCAACTTACTTGTTGGTGGAAGGTCGATTTGAGTTAGGTAGTGATCAACATATATGTAAATATTGTTATAACAAATTAGAAGAGAACAAAATGCCTGCTAGTGCAGTACATAATAAATTTGAATTAGTAGCTATTCCGGAGGAACTGGCAGAATTGAATACATATGAGACGGTTCTAATTCAATCTGTTCATCCTGTTCGAACTATAATTCGGATGGAGCCTAAAACAGGTAAACTGCCACCAACAGACTTGCAAAGAGGGCTGAAAGGAAGAGTGGTGTACTTACCTTTGGATTTTAAGAAAAATATTGAAACTATTGCTGGAGAGAAAGAGGAAAATGAGGCAGTAGTCATTCTAGTAAATGGTGTACCAACAAAGAGTCAGAAAATATGGCAAGAATTTGTGGATGTTAACCCCTTCCATGCCCATGACGGAACGGTTCCGTCATGAGCATCGGTTGCGCTGTGCTCATGACGGAACCGTTCCGTCATGGCCCCGCCCGCGCTCGAACCCTTCAGCACCGCGGGGGAATTCCCGCCGCGCTGAAGGGGTTAATAAAGTTGAAAAGGCATCCTTATATCTTATAGAGAACAATATTTATTACAAAACTGTAAATGTGGATGAACAGGTGATAAGTTTAGAAGATGAATGAGAAATTTCAAGTGGTCAAATAGAGAAAGTGGACAAGTCAAGGACTGAAGAGATTTATGAACATTACACAATATGTCCTTTGCATTCAAAAGAAGTAATAGGAAGCGACATTGAGTTATTTCAATTGAAAAAAGCACAGGGAATTCCAATGAGTGAATGGGAGAAGAGATTGGAAGCTCGTTGTTTTCCACAGCTGTTTCCTACTGGAGAAGGTGGACGATATGATGACCGACCTGTACGGATTCCAGCTTCAGAATATCGGTCAACAAGATTATATTCTGAAGATCCTAGATTTCGACAGTGCATTCCATACATATTACATCTTTTGTTTGAAAGTGATCTATCTTCTCTGTCGTATGCAGTAAACCACATACTTAAAACTGGAGTTCATCAATCACTTCTTTCTGTGAAAGAATTTGTGGAGAAAGTTCAAGAAACAGATACAAATTTAGAAGCACAGTTAATCAATTTGAAGGCATGTCAACGTGGAAAAAATGAGTATTGGTATCGTCGTCATGGAGAACTCAAGTGTATGTTATGGAAATTAGATACACCAACATGGTTTGTCACACTTAGCTGTGCAGAGTATGAATGGGAAGATTTGCTTGAATTTCTAAGAGAAGTGAATTCCAATTGGATCCTGTAAATGTGTGCAGATATTTTAATCATAAGTTTCAAGCTATGATGTCTTTTATCTGCAATAAATAGAACCCACCTCTTGGAGAAGGTATTGATTTCTCTTGGAGAAAGGAGTACCAAGCAAGAGCTGCACCTCATATACATATGCTACTATGGTTGAAGGATGCACCTAAATTTGGAAATGATTCTGATGAAACAGTTTTGTCTTTCATCGAACAGTATGTGACATGTGAGATTCCGAGAGAAGAAGGAGATAGAAGCTTGAGACAGCAAGTTTTACGTTTCCAAAGTCACTGTTGTGGAAAGTACTGCAGAAGAAAATACCTGGTCTAAAGGAACATTTTATACCAAATGTCAGTTTGGTTTTCCACGTCCAGTCATTTGTAAAGGAAGAGTAAATTCTTTTTTTTCTTCTGTAAGGCACACAATAACTCGGAAATCTCCAATGAATACCTACAACTTAAAAAGAACAGAAGTGTCAAAGTATATCAATGACTACAATCCAGTCATTTTAAAAATGTGGAATGCGAACATGGACATCCAGTACGTTGCAGATAACTCAATTGCTGTTGCACGTTATGTTACATCGTTCATAACAAAATCAGAAAAAACAGAGATGAAACAAATGTGGGAAGATGTTGCACAAGAGAAAAGGCTCAGCAAAAAATTGCACAGCTTCACTTTGAAAATGCTTTCCCACCGAGAAATTGGATCCTATGAATGTTCCGACTGCTTGTGCTCTTCAAGTTTATATTCAAAGTAACGAGAAATCATTCGGGTAATTTTAGGTCTTGCCTGCTCACAGAATAGAGTGTTGAACTCATTAGAGGAAATTTAATACTTAGCAGCAAATGAACCATACAGTACAGACATTCTTAAAACTAATATGTTGCCACATACTATCTGGAAATGAGTTGACATCTGGAACAGCTATGTCTGTATGAAGTACTTCAACATTACAGCTTCAAAAGAAATGTTAAACAGAATTTAAAAGAAGGAAAATATGCAGTAGTTGGATGTCATGGTTGTCTAGTAAAACATGCAAAGGGTAATCTTATAATCCACAAGAAACTCAGTTGTGAAACTCCAGATAAGCGAGAATTGTACTATTTAGCACTTCTCCAACTCTTTAAACCATGGCGTAGCGAAAGTGAATTACTTGGAGACTTTGACTGCTACAAAGATTCTTTTAATGCATGTAAAGATAGCATTGCATGTACAATTTTCCCTATATATTTAAAAATGTTGAATGATGAAGTTGACCAGGAAAAGACTATTACAGCTGAAATAGCTAATGAAAGTTCTCAAGATAGTCAAAGTAGTGGTCAATGTAGTCAAGATCCTCTTGGACAACCAATACTGGAAAATGAAACAGCGATTGCTATGCATGAAGTCAAAATTGCAATGCAACAAGCACACAAGGAGAATATTACATTGGAAAACATAGAAGAACAACTAAATGTTGAACAGAAAGAAATATATGTACAAGTGAGAGAACAGATAGAACATTTCATGAAAAAAAAGAATGTGTGTGTTCATGTTTCAAACCTCTTCTGATGTACATCAGTGGTCAAGCTGGGACAGGTAAAAGCTTTTTAATTAAAGTTTTGACCAGTTATCTTCAAAAAACTACTGGTTCACATTTATGTTCTGTGGTAACAGCTCCAACTGGATTAGCTGCACACAATGTTAAAGGAGTTACTTTGCATAGATTATTGATGTTACCAGTTGAGCATGATAACAAATTACAATATCAGAAGTTGTCTAGAGACGCTTCTCATGAAGTGTCAAGAGTGCTGAAGAAAATTAAACTATTAATTATTGATGAGGTGAGCATGGTCTCAAACTTAATGCTTGTTTTTGTACACTTAAGATTGCAACTGGTATTAAAAACAGATTACGACGTTCTCTTTGGTGGAAAACATTTAATTTTATTTAGAGATCTGCTACAACTTACCGCTATAAAAGGAGAACCAGTATTTAAAACTCTTCTACATAAAGACACAAAGAAATCTCTGGGAAGTATTGGAAATGTGAATCCGTGGTTACATTTTGAATATAAAGAACTCACTCCGAATATGCAACAAGCAAGAGATGAAGATTATGCAAATATTCTAAAAGATGTAAGAATTGGTGTTCTAAACAAACATGGTAAAGAAGTCGTCTACTAAAGAACTTGTTTACAAATGAAAACACACCAACAAAAGTAATGTACAAGAAAATGAAAGAAAAAAGTCTGTAGTTTGCTTAATGTCTACAGTGGAAGAGTGTTATACATTTAATAGAGAGCTTATGAAATTAGAAAATCAAGAAATTGTTCACATTGAAGCTATTGATAAAATCGAGCATCAAGGAATAATAATTCTTCTTTCAGAAAAACTACAGACTAAATTGGATTCTCTGGAAAAGTCTGTATCAAAAACTGCTGGCTTAGAAATTTTTTTAGATGTATGTTTAAACTGTTGGGTAATTTTGAGGCATAATCTGAATGTAGAAAATGTTTAGTGGATGGAGCAATGGGGAAAGTTGTTGATTTTGTGAAATATCAAAATAGAAATGGAATTGAATTCTTGAAAGTTAAATTTGATCAGATTACGTGGTAAGACAGATTGTGCGTTGTGCTGTACATTTTTTGCTTGTAAAAGACTTGTATGTTCATAGAAAACAGTTTCCCTTCTGTTTAGCATATGCAAACTATTTATAAATCTCAAGGTTTAAGTGTAGATAAGGCTTTGGTAAATGTAGGAAGAACTGTGTTTAAGAAGGGAATGGTATATGTTGCATTATCTCGAGTTAGAACGTTATCTGGTTTGTATTTAATTGATTTTGATTAGAACAAGGTTAGCGCTGATGTTAATTGTGTAAGAGAATATAATAGTTTGAGAAGGCTTTATCCTCCAAGTTTAGGTGAATATCCTATTTATGAGAAACGTGTTGTGTGTTCAAAACGCAAACATGTTGAAGAATCAACTATGGTTGGAAAGCAGAAGCAAAATCAAGAGAAAAAAAAAGATGTAAAGTAACAGAAAATACAAACAAGTGATGATGTTGTTGGATACCAATTAGAAAAGGCTTCTGGTGTCAACTGCTATGGTAATGTTATTCTAAACGTTATACTTTATCTTGAAGATGTTCATGGTGAAATTATGGAAAGTCAGGAAAAAAGATTATGTTCGGCACTTTATACTTGATTTCAAGAATTGAGAACTGATAGAAGTAAGATCCATTCTGCTTCTGGTATTCGCCAACTGTTGGATACATGTACTGGATCTTTAATGTTCAGTGATTATATACAACAGGATGCACAAGAATTTCTGATGGTTATGCTTGGAGTACTAGAAGATGAAGGATTTCAGATTGAGAGTTTATTTGGACTCAGTTACAAATGGGAAGATAAATGTGAACACTGTTCATTAACTTCAAGCACTATAGTTGACAGAGAACGATTTCTATATTTGACAATACCTGACTGCAAATCTGTACCATTTTCCAAATTAGTAAAAGAAGCTGATCACAAGATGATCTGTTCTCGTTGTAAATCAACAATGCTATCTACATTATGCCTACAAAGATATGGAAAATATTTGATTATAATGCTGCAACGCTGTAGACCAAATGGAAGAAAGATAGAAACCAAAATAACATTTTTTGTTGCTAGTCAAGTATCTATTTCTGGAAAAACTTTTGCAACAGTTGCTATTGTTGTCCATGCTGGAGGTACTACCACAAGTGGACATTATACAGTTTATTTAAAGTGTAATAATGGTTGGAGTCACTGCAACGATACACACTTGGAAATGAAACCTAGATTGCCTTATGAATTACCCAACTCATACTTGATATTTCTGAAACAAAGATTTTAGATATGTCATTCGGCCTAGTGGGAAGGTGCAAAGATACTTTAAGTAATTCATACTGGATGATTTCAAAGCGAAATTTTTGATACATTATTTGGCGTATTGCAAAATGTGAACAGAAACTACAAAGTAAAGGTAAGATTTGAAGATTGGAAATAGTATTGAATGTGTTATTTGTGTTGATTTTGTATTATATTTGCGAGAATTAGGGATTTGTTTTTTTAACAATCTAGTTGATTGTTTTTTCCCCTGCTTTTTATGATGAATCTACACTGATATCACTGTGAATAGTGAAGCTAAGTAGAAGCTGATGACAGCAAAAAAAGGGAGAACATTTTTTTCTGAATGTTTAATTATTTTGTATTATTTAAAAACTCACTGTAATTTGTTATATATATTACATTACATAGCAGTTTTGTAGTTTATTTTATGTAGTTGAAAAGTTAGAAAAACAGTACTAATGACAAATAGCACAATAGTAGTTCGATACTTAAAAAACCTTTGAAATTCACTGAAAAAACCATAGGTTTTACAGACGTTATAGTTAGGAATTAGCATTTAAAAAACCTTAGAAATTCACTGAAAAAACCATAGGTTTTACAGATGTTATAGTTAGGAATTAGCATTTAAAAAACCTTAGAAATTCACTGAAAAAACCATAGGTTTCAGGGACGTTATAGTTAGGAATTAGCATTTAAAAAACCTTAGAAATTCACTGAAAAAACCATAGGTTTCAGGGACATCATCAGTGATGTCATTTGAGATGTCATCAGTGATGTCATGAGTGATGTCACTGACCATGTCAAGAGTGGTGTACTATGTGACGTCATCACCAGTGCATTGCGGGCGTGCGAGTTATAGTTAGCTCAACTAACTATAACGGGCACATTTCTCTGGTTTTATATGAGTCAAATGTCCAACTAACTATAACATCTCTGAAACCTATGTTTTTTTCAGTGAATTTCTAAGGTTTTTTAAATGCAAATTCCTATGGTTTTTAACACGCTGTGAGTGGGCCTCCAAGTGTCGGGTTCTTGCATATGGAGTATTTAGCGGCCGCCCAGGTCGCAGAGAGCCCCTCCCTGCAGACGAGCGCGGAGCAGAAAGGAACACCGTGTTCTCCTGTGAGGTGATTAAGTGGCATGGCAGCGGTATCGAGTGGATGCAACAACCCACTGTTGCACAGAAAACACAATTAGGAGATTGGCGGCGGCACCTACAACAAGTCTACAACTCGCAAAAGACTTTGACTACCAGAGTGCAGCGAGTGCACACACCCACAGGGCGGGACTTAATGCTAGAAGTAAGAACTTGCCAGCTGCTTCCCCTCATTGCCATCCCGTGAACAAGGGCATGACGAAGCCCAAAACGCATTGGGAAAGTGATGGTTTAATCCCTGCTGTACCTACCGTGCTGCTGATAAATGCCGCCTTGCAGAATAAAGTTTTTAACACGCTGTGAGCGGGCCTTCAAGTGTCGGGTTCATGCATATGGAGTATTTAGCGGCCGCCCAGGTAGCGGAGAGCCCCTCCCTACAGACGAGTGGGTCCAGCACCGCCACGAGCGCGGAGCAGAAAGGAACACCGTGTGGTCCGGTGAGGTGATTAAGTGGCATGGCAGCTATATCGGGTGGATGCAACAACCCACTGTGGCACAGAAAACACAATTAGGAGATTGGCGGCAGCACCTAATACAGGTCTACAACTCGCAAAAGACTTCTACTTCCAGAGTGCAGCGAGTGCACATGCCCACAGGGCGGGATTTCATGCTAGAAGTAAGAACTTGCCAGCTGCTACCCCTCATTACCATCCCGTGAACAAGAGCCTGACGAAGCCCGAAACACGTTGGGAAAGTGATGGTTTAATCCCTGCTGTACCTACCGTGCTGCTGATCAATGCTGCCTTGCAGAATAAAGTTTTTAACACGCTGTGAGCGGGCCTCCAAGTGTCGGGTTCTTGCATATGGAATATATATATATATATATATATATATATATATATATATATATATATATATTCACTAAAAAAACAAAGGTTACAGGACCGTTATAGTTAAGCTCAGGCTTCACTCGAACAAAACCAGTGAAATTCAGCACTTATAGTTTGCTGAGCTAACTCTAACTCTAACTCATGCCTCCACAATGTACTGCTTATGACCTCACATATTCCATCACTCATGAAGTGGTCAGTGACATCCCTCATGACATCGCTGATGACAAATTGAAATGAAATCACTGATGGCACCATCCACAGAATCACTAATGCTCCCACTCACACCCCCATAGAACCTTTCATACACCCACTCCCACACAACCATTCACAAACCCATTCACAGACTATTACACACCCTCTCACTGATTGATAGATCTGTGGGACACCCCCATGAAGCCTAGGGGGTCAGTGTGTTTCTAACCTGCCCCCTTTTCTTTGTTTTTAATGTCACAAGATGTGTGCCAACACTTCCTGGTTTGGATCTCAGCACGAGTTCTCGGGCGGGTTCGTGTATCTTCTGCATCCCCAGTTGTATATCAGAAGAACCTTTAAATAACTCCACAACTACTGGATGGATTTACACCAAATCACAAAAAGGCACTTCCTTTGTCCAAAATCTACCTTTCTGGCAAATTTGGTGTCATTCTGTTCAGCAGTTCAGACTGTAGTTATGTCTAAAGTTCCTACAAGAATTAACATAGGAAAAATGCATTTTTAAGCACTCCCTGGTTCTCGACCCCCACTTGACGGTTCACCCCGAAATTTTCAAGATAGTAGCTGAAGTGAGCGTCATATCAGCTTTGAAAACTTTGTGAAGATTTGTCAAACAGCACCAAAGTTATTGGCAAATGAAAAAACACTCTTCCTATGAAAACCAGGTCCTAACTATAACTACCTACTGGTGACCGCGATCAGGTAATATATATGTATATATGTATATATGTATATATATATATATATATGTTTTCCAAAGAAGTCGTTATCAAAAATTGCAGAATAACTCCCAGCGGCACACCAAAGGACGAGTTCAATAAGAATGTATTGCCTCAAAAACAAAACAGTACGACGCGTTTCGGCGAAGCCTTTGTCAAGCAAATGACCTGTGCCCAATTCCCCATAGAAATAGGGGTTACGGTTTATAGACAGTGAAACAATACTACCAGGGTAGAGGCACTAACGGAAAACAAACTGAAGTTTTTGCACAAAATTTCTTCATAATTAAAGAAAAATAAAGATAAAATAAATACATAAATAAAGCGCAATCTAGGATGCATACTTCTACAATTGCGGTCATTGCGATAATCGTATTTCCATTTATGCAGTGTTATACGGGACAACCTATGTAATAGAAGCATATGATTATTCACATAATGGCTTAGAATTAATTATATCATGAGTGCAAAATTGCAGTTACAATCATCTCATACTTATCACAATCCATTGTTGATAATCATGTCTATAAATTCATGTTAGTCAAATCGATAACCGATAATTGATTACGCCTGAAAGCAAAGGGTAATGTACCCAGTGAATCAATGTATCGTAAAGAAATATTTGGGGAAGTACAAATATAGTTGCAATGCAAAATATGTTTGCAAATCAAGGGTGATGTACCCTAATATTAGAGAAATACACATAGCATTTGTAAATTCATAAGTGCAAAATGTGTTTTCCAATAAATTGTGCCTATTAAAAATAATCATAGATGGTTAGTTCAACAAAAATATTACAATCAGATCGTTGACCGGAGAGTGGACCTGTGCATGATGGATAATGTATCCAATTGTTCCTATGTAGCAAAGGATAATATATAGTATACAAACAAATATATATAATATATAATTTCATATTCATAGTCATGTACTGTCAAAAAGGCACATCCCGTTCATGTTATATACAACAACCATCAAAATAACCTGGTAGTTCCACTGTCAAAAAGGGCAAAGGTGTACTTCTGTTTGAGATCAGAATGTTTACAGTGATTCTACAGTGTAAGAATATATAGAGTGAAAAAATGTGTTAAATTGTGATTATAAATACATTTCTAAGAGAAGAGAAGAAAGTGACTTTGGGTAAAGCCGAATGCACCGAAATCCCGGCATTCAGACTTCCTACACTACTCATAGTGTGGTCAAGAGAGGTACAGGGTCGGCTACTAAAATCTTACTCATGGACCCCAGGAACCTATACCCATCAATTTGGTCACTGTCTTAATCAACTCTATAATAAAAGTGCAATACGGTGATATAGAACAGTGAAAGCTGAGCAAGCATTGGGAAAATGAAGAAAAGTGGAAGCATTAGATGTAATTATTTATGACCTATATGAGTTGCCAATTCTTCACCATAATTCATACCATACGGGATTTTTGTATTCAAATCTATGATGTATTTAGATTCTGTGATACGTAAAAGTTTCTCTCGGTCTCCTCCTCTGGGGTGCGGTAGAATCCTGTCAATCCCATAGAATCTGAGGCGATCTGCATTACCCTGATGTTTTTCTTGAAAGTGTCTTGCGACAGGGTAATTCAGATCCGCATTGGTGACTGCCCTCATGTGTTGTAGCACTCGCAATTTTAGTTGTAGTTTTGTGCTACCCACGTAGCTGAGACCGCAGGGACATTCTAGGACGTAGATGCTAAACTCACTGGTACATGTTATAAATTTGTTGATTACTTTTTTCTTTTTTCTGTTCTGACCAGTGAAATAGCTATCTCGATTCACACTGTTTTTACAGGCTTTGCAGGAATTGCATTTCCTAAAACCATTAGCCGTTCCCAACCAAGTGGGGGTGCTGGGTGTTTGCTGATAACTATGGACCAGGTGATCTCGAAGTGATTTGGATTTCCTGTAGGTTATCGCTGGGGCTTTTCCCACATCCTGACCGATAATGGGAACCATCTCTATGAGTCCCAAATGTTTTTTCATCACTCTCCTTAGCTGATTGGATCTTCCATTGAAGGTAGTGATTAGTCTTGGGGGCCCATTGCTGTCCATAGCCCTATTTTTGATTGAAAAAAGTGCTTCATTGCGGGTAAGGGCTTTAACTTTTTTACTTATTTATATATATATATATATATAAATATATATATATATATATTATCTACTGGCGGTCGCCAGTAGATAGTTATAGTTAGGACCCTGTTTCCATAGGAAATCCGCAACATTCTATTTGGAATAACTTTGGCGCCGGTCGATGAATCCTCGCGAAATTTTCAAAATAGGTGGGGCGCTACGCTCCGCTCCTACCCTGAAAGTCTCGGGGGGATTCGTCAAGCGGGGGCTGAGAAAAAAGGGGGGTCCCAAAACGCGTTTTTCCCATGCATTTTTCCATAGGACCTTTAGACACAGCTACAGCCCGAACGGCTGAACAAAGTTACTTGAAATTTGGCAGAGAGGTAGTCCTCAGGTCAAGGAAGTGCCTTTTGTAGGTCTGGTGTAAATCTGTTCAGTAGTTCCTGAGAAAATAGCATTTAAATCAATATATATATGTGGGCGGAGCCTAACCACACATCTCATCCTGAGATCTGATTGGCTGTCAGCACTTCATCCAAGAAGTGTTGGCAGCCATCTTGGGACCAATATACATGATAGCACCTCATTAAAAAGCATTGCAGTTAATAGAAGATTTTAAGACTTTAGTTACATTATAAATCATTTGTTGATGGTACCATACTCATTTTAGGAATTGTGGTATGTTCTAAGGTGATTTCACCATGTGAAAAAGCCTTCTGCTGGGATATCATGATTGAGAGAAAAATATTTTCTCATGCTTTTACCACAGAGGTTTGGAAGGTGATCTATAAGCTAAACTGAGAGCTTATTTTCTGTAAATTCACATTATCTTTCTCAGTCATGTGAGAATGAAGTCTGACATTCTCAGTAAAACATGTACATCCAACAAGGGCAGAGACTGTCAGTTGATTCCTTTGTGTTCTACTGCAGCTTTCCAGAGTGTTCCAAAGAACTACTAGAGCGCTAACCGTCCTACTTATGATAAATGTATGGCACACCTGAAGCCATCTTGCTTGGATTAAAGTGGTAACTCTTAAAACATTTAATTTAAAAAGGAACAAAATGAGGGGGTTCATTTTTCCATAAAAAGTATGATTAGTGCTGCAGAAAGAAAAATTAGGGCACATTTTGAGTGACTTCTCAAATCCTGGCATGCAGACTGAAACATGCACTTTCAATACCAGCAGCAGTTTTCCCTGGTGAGCAGTAGCTTTACTACAGTGATCTAATGAGCAAAAAGAGTGCTAACATTCTGATTTTATGGCAAATGTGTGACACATTTGAATGCCTTCTTGATGGAATCAAAGTAAAAAACTGAAAGTATTTCCTACTGAGGAGACTGCAGTAAATGAGGAAATTAGGAAACTTCATAACAAATAAGTCTCCCAAGATGGCCACCAGAGACAAAAGAGCCCAAATGTAGCCCAAATATCACCCAGATGTAGCCCAAGTATAGCCCAATGACAGAATGTCCAAGAATGTTCTTAAAAACAACTAGAGCACTTACTGTCTTCATTATGACAAAAGTATGGCACACCTGAAGCCATCTTGATTGGAATAAACTGGTAACACTTAAAACATTTAATTTAAAAAGGAACACAATGAGGGGGTTCATTTTGCCATAGAAATTATGATTAATGCTGAAGAAAGAAAATGAGGGCACATTTTGAGTGACTTCTCAAATCCTCTTCTATTTCATTAAAAAATTCTGACATGCAGACTGAAACATGCACGTTTAATACCAGGAGCAGACTTCCATGGTGAACAGTAGTTTTACTACAGTGATCTAATGAGCAACTAGAGTGCTAACATTCAGAATTCATGGCAAATGTGTGACATATCTGAATACCTTCATGATGGAATCAAAGTAAAAAACTGAAAGCATTTCCGACTGAGGAGACTGCAGTACATGAGGAAATTAGGAAACTTCATAACAAATAAATCTCCCAAGATGGCCACCGGAGACAAAAGAGCCCAAATGTAGCCCAAAATCACCCAGATATAGCCCAAATATAGCCCAATGACAGAAGTGTGCAAAACACTTATTATTTTGTGTTTTTGCAGTGTTATATAGTGCAGACTTGTCAGGAGTGCTTTACATGAGCATTGGTTACATCACACAAGAACAAATTCATTTTGGTTGTAGACATGGGGAGACTAAGTGATTTGACCAGAATCACAGAATGTCGAGCTGAAGCAGAAACTTCAACCTGGTTCCCCAGTTGCAAAGTCTGCAGTTCTGGAAGTAACACCACATCCTCTCCCCTAAGTGCAACATTTAATCAAGTTGTCAACTAGATAAAAAAACATAAAGATAACAAATAATTTAAAAGTGCTTTGTCGCTATTTGAAAACTCAGAAAATATGTCCTTATTTTAGTCTTTTAGAGCACTAACCATAATTTTGATGCCAATAAGACCCTCTCATATATGTAATTTCTAAAGGAATGCTCTAGGTATTACAGTTTTGATTACATCAAGATGATGTCAGGCGTTCCACACTTTTGTAATAAATATAGAATGTTAGCAATCTAGTTGTTCATTAGGATACTGTTGAGAGGCAGAGGCCAGGGGCACGGACTCTGAAAATTGAAGGCAGGTAGGAGGGTGCAAAGGCAACAATTTAACCACACTGAGCAGGCAGGAAGGGCCGTGGAAGCACAACAGACTATGGAGGGCAGTGGAAAGGGGGGCAGGGGCAACAAACCAACAATACAGGACTTGCAAGAGAGGCTGTTGGAGGGAAGATCTATTACGGGTCAAGGAAGCTAGGGGCGGTCCCCAGAGCCCCGGGAGCCACCACAGAACTGAGCAGGAGAGTGAGTCAGGGACAAAAGGGGCACCTTAATTTGAGCCGGGGTGCCTAGGAACGCTTGCTCCAAAAATGAAGAAAACAGACATATGAGACATGGAATTGGAGGCAGAATACAATGGCAGTTTAATGAGAAGATGCAACTTCAAAGAAACCGCAGAATAGAGACATAAAGTACAAAATACAGAATCCAGATAATCATATATATATATATATATATTCACTTAAAAAACCATAGGTTTCACACATGTTATAGTTACGAATTAGCATTTAAAAAACCTTGCAAATTCACTTAAAAAACCATAGGTTTCACACATGTTATAGTTACGAATTAGCATTTAAAAAACCTTGCAAATTCACTTAAAAAACCATAGGTTTCACACATGTTATAATTAGCTGGACATTTCACTCGTAAAAAAACAATGAAATTCCCCCGTTATAGTTAGTGCAGGCAACTATAACTCACGCGACCGCAATCCTCTGCTGATGACGTCAGATATTACATCACTGATGACATATGTGTCTTTATGAAAAATAAATATTTGTAATATATGTATAGCTAAAGATTAATGGAAGAAGACATGGGTAAATAAGTGTCTAAATACAGTGATGTAATATCTGACGTCATCAGCAGAGGATTGCGGTCGCGTGAGTTATAGTTGCCTGCACTAACTATAACGGGGGAATTTCATTGTTTTTTTACGAGTGAAATGTCCAGCTAATTATAACATGTGTGAAACCTATGGTTTTTTAAGTGAATATATATATATATATATATATATATATTAGAAACAAAGCATCCCCAGCATCTCCAGCATGCAACACTATGTTGTACTTACCTGCTGCCCATTGGAGGGTTTAAAAGTCACATGCTGCAAAGTGCCTTCTTTCTATCCCATTACATGTTGATGCCTGTGATCAAGGGGATTGAAGCCCCGAAACGCGTAAGGCGAAGAAATTAACTCTGTGCTTGAATATATGCTGTTCTGCCTGTGGAAAAGACCTGGTTTTGAGTGCACTTTCATTCCGGGGATGCTTTGTTTCTAAAATATATCTCTATATATATATATATATGTATCTATATATATATATATATATATATATATATATATCCTTAAACCTCCTTGGCTCTCTTCGCTGCTTGTGGCGCACCTTGCAGCTGTGCGGTACCTTGTGTTTCTCTACAATCAGGTTCAGTTATGGCATGCTCGATAGTGGGTGCTGGTGACGGGCTGAACCTTAGAGGACACAGTTCATTAATATGTCCAAAGACGCGACACACTTAATAAATCCCTTGTAAATTTTCTGTAATGGCACACACCCCTACTCCACCTACGTGTTTCGACCTCTCGGGTCTTTCTTTTCTTTCTATTTATATCCTCTTAATCACAAGCACTTTATGAAGCTTGATGGGCGTTGTAGTCCAAACCACTGTTAAACAGTTATCACAAATAGTAAGTTTTAGCAACCTTGTTGACAATGTAAAGAATTACGTCTGTTATAGATTACAGTTGGTACTCAGGATTCATTTGCATGCCACCAATAATGGTATAGTACCATTATTGTATACAGGATATTGTTAAAAAATATACAGTTGATCATCCCGTATTATATCAACAATTATGTTCAAGATGATATATACATATATGTAGTCTTGTTCAAAAAATGAAAAACCCCCGTAGACATAACATGGGGAAAACTTATTTTGGGACCCCCTTTTTTCTGGGACCTCCCTTTACAGATTACCCCAAAACTTTCAACACAGCAGCTGAACCAAAAAGGGGATGTTTGGTGAACATTTTGTGGAGATTCACCAAGCAGCGGCAAACTTGTTGGCAAAACAAAAGCTTATTTGCATATGGAAACTTTAGTCCTAACTATAGGTATATATATTACAGTGTTCCTATTAGTCCAGCCTCTGGTTTCCCATGCACTGGCATCTCCCTTCTAATCCAGCCTCCCAGGTTCAAAGGCTTTTGTCGTCCCTCAAAACAACAACAGAATACCAGCTGTCAGGGTAGAGGTTGATATGTGTACCCTTAACCGCCTCCCAGTGAAAGAACTAGTCGTTAAAACAAAAGAATGGACATGCATGAGCTTTTCCGCTTCGAATTCTCCTACACCCTCTCATGCGGGGTGTCCTCCACTCATGTAGCTGTTCCCCGTAGAGTGCTCTCCTTCTCGTTTAACCCACCTCCCATGCTTCCAAGGTCTCTGGGCCGCAGAAGGGAGAATCACCACGTCTGCCTGCCTTCCTGATTGGCACAGCATCCCCGTGGGTGGTGAAGTCCTGGCAAATCCTTCCTCTGTCTCCTCATTCGCGTCTTCCTACCACTTCTCCTCCTCCATAACCTCCAGCTCCTCCGGCTCTCCTCCCAACGTTGTTCCGGCTCACCATTTATCTTGTCTTGTAGGGGATGTGATGACATCAGCAGTGTGGACTAGACCGCTGCTACTGTCTGTTTCAGCCTCTACTTTCACAGTAAGAGGAGAAGGAAGGGCTACCACCAGACTACATTGCCTCCCCTCATGGAATGGACGTTCGGGCTATTCAGTTACAGGACATCTCTATAGAAAGTCCACATTGGATTGCAGCTTCCCCGTTACATGGAAAGCCTGAAATGATAAGGGTTGTAATGCAAAAAACCAATGAAATATCTTGGGATTGGTATCTTGTTGTTGAGAGGGACAGGTAAGGGGAGCATGGTCAGTGAATAAGATGAAGGTACGGCCCAACAAATAATACTGTAGTGCCTCCATTGCCTACTTAATTGCAAGTCATTCCTTTTGTATTGTCGACACCTGCGTCTCTCTTGGAAACAATTTTCAACCCAGGTACAGGACTGGCTTCAGCTCCCCATGGTGGTCAGGCTGTGATAATATTGGTCCTAGACCACGGGCTGAAGCATCCGTCTGTAATATGAATGTTTTCTCAAAGTCTGGATAGATTAACAAGGGGCCTGACATAGGGCTTCTTTGAGGCAAAAAAACTTCGCTCTTGTAGTGCGTCCCATTGGTGTTGCCTACATGCAACCTTCTTGTCAAAAGGTCGGTGAGAGGGCTTGCGATTTCTGAGAACTGATGAAAGAACCACCAGTAATACCCCACCGACCCCAAGAAGGACCGCACTTCCCTCTTTGTGGAGGGACGGGGAATCTTTTTGATTGCCACAAATTTATCTATTTGAGGTTCTATCATTTATGCTTGTACCGTATAGCCTAAGTACTCAATGTGGTCATAGTAACAAATGCTGTCTTCGTTGGATTTAAAGTTAGACTGGCTTGATGTAAGGTGTTCAGGACACTGTTCAAGTCTTCCATATGGGTGTCTCAATCAGAACAGTGTATCACAATATCATCCAGATAAGCACCAGCATAGGCTTGATGGGGTTTCAATAGCACATCCATAAATCTTTGGAAGGCTGTGGATGTCCCATGGAGACCGAAGGGAAGGACCTTAAACTGGTATAGACCAGAGGGAGTAGCAAAAGCATTTTTCTCTTGTGGAGAGGGTGATAATGGCATTTGCCAGTCACCTTTCGCAAGGTCAATAGTGGTCATGGCATAAGCTTTGCCTAGTCAAGTCAAGTCAAGTCAAGATAGCTTTATTCGATTTCAAATATAAAATCATAAAAGCAACACAGAAATACATACATGTTAAAAAAAATCTGAATTAAAAATCGAAATTTTTACAACTCAAGTACATCATGGTCGGGGTATCCAACATAAGGGCAGACTCTAAATTAATTCATCGACAATCTGCACCGAATAACAAATTTTAAAAACTTAGATAAGGCATTAATGGTTATGTCATCTTGTAGTAAAAGCAGTTTTAGAAAAGCAGGCCTGCACTGCCTCAGTCCCCAGGTCTTCAATAGGGGAATCAAATATTGCCTTCTTCCCCATGAATAAAATTTACAAAAGAGAACACAGTGTATTTGCGATTGCATTGCAAGATTATCACATGGACAGTTAATTAAATTTGGAGACCAATCGTTTTTGTCTGGAAAAGTTATTAATCTATAAAAGGACCCGACTCTCAGACGAGCTAACAACATCCTGTCGTAGCTGGAGTGATCGGGAGACAGATACAACTGTAGGCCAGGGGCCTGTAACAGTAAATTATGTTGGGATACAGATATCTTACTTTTTTCATCACACCATCGTCTACTTTCCAGGAAGTCAAGACAACATTTTTTGAAAGCGTTTTCCCTATATTTATTTTTAGGCCTCTAGAGCTCATGAACAATGTAAAACAGGTTAGAGCTTTTTGGAGGCCCAATTGGGTTCTAGCCATGATAACTGCGTCATCCGCATAAAGTAAAATGGGAACCGCCGTGCCATCAATTTGAGGATAATCTACCTTTTGTTTGATTAAAAATTCCGCCACACCATTAATATATAAATTAAAAAGCAATGGTGCCAGGATGCACCCCTGTCGAACCTCTTTCTTTATTGGGAACTTAGTAGAACACTCTCCTTTATTTCCAAAGCGTACCTTTGCCCCTGCCCCCTATATAATTCTTTAATGAAGTTAAGAATGTTTATGTCAATACCCAGGCCTGTCAAAGTATTCCATAATACCTCATGGTTCAGACAATCGAAAGCTGAGCTTAAGTCGATGAACGTCATAAAAAGATTACCTTTTTTAGCCGTCATATATTTACCGATGATAAGGGCTAAATTAAGTCCTTGTTCGATTGTACCTAAACCTGTCTTAAAACCATATTGGAACTTAGAAAGGATATCCTTTTCCTCGGCCCAGGAGTTTAATCTGTTTAAAATGACTCTACCTGCCACTTTCATCAAAGAATCAAGTAGGGAGATAGGCCTATAGCATTTGGGATCATTACGATCTCCCTTTTTAAAAATAGGCACAACTATGGCTTCTTGCCAGGTCGGTGGAAAATCCATGCTATTAAAACTGTTTAATACGTTGGTCAGCAAAGGAGTCCATAAGGAAATTGTATCTTTATATATATCTATAGGCACACCATCGGGGCCGGGAGCTTTATTTCTCGAACTTTCTAGTAATGCTAATTCTACTTCGGGGACTGAGAAAAGAATACTTAGAGGGAATGAAGCAGAAGGGGCCCACTCAGTTAAAAGCTGGTAGTTTTGGGAGGTAAAATCTATAGTAGGCAGGACGTCTTCTTTATAAAGCTCGGTAAAATGTTCCACCCAGGTTGGTCCATCAATGGCAAGCTCTACCTTATCGGATTTTCTATCTACGAAAAAGGGAGCATTTACTGCTTTCCAGAAGGCAGTACTATCTCTCAACAGACTGGCTTTTGTTAGAGTATCCCACGCAATCTCCTTCAACTCCTGTTTCCGTTTTTTCAAGCAGGTTTTTTAGGCAGTTCTCGCAACTCTAACTGCTAGCGGGTCTTTCGGTATGTTCTTTAAGATCTGCTTTAAGCGAGAATGTGCTTTTGTACAATCAGAGTTAAACCATCCCTCAGCTTTTTCTCTCGCCCCTGTTCGAAATGTTCCTGTCAGTTTTTCGCCAATATACAAAGTAATCTGGTTAAAAGCATTAACAATCATGCCCGGGTCAGGATTTTCCTCCAAACAAATCTTAATATTGTTGTGTTGTTCCGTAATTAAGTTTTGAAGAAAATTTATAGGGTCAACTTTGTTCCATTTTAAGGCGTAGCCGTTTTGTCTCGCCAATGAAAGAGCATGGCGATACAAATTTTCGGCTACGTTAGTACCCGATCTAATGCTCATCTCAATGTCAAAGATTGTACTGATCGGATAATGGTCACTCAACACAATGTCCAGTGTTTTAAAAGACAGGACATTATGGTGATAGAAAGTTGAAATCAGTGCCTAGTCATTCTATCAACTCATCTACCCTGGGCATGGGATAACTGTCAAAGCTGGAGATGGCATTCAATTGTCGGACTTTATGCAAAAATGCAGATTGCCGTCCCCTTTTGGAACAATCACCATTCACTCTAGGAGCATTCAATTATATCTGCTTGCAGCATGGCTTCTATTTCTCTCTCTATGGCTTGTCTATGGGCTGCTGAGATTCAGTAGGGATGTAGCTTGATAGGCCCAAGCCCATCAGTCAAAATGGTGTGGGTCGCCTGGGTTGTACTACCTGGTTTGGGGGACAGGAGTCACAGAAATTGATTTAGTAGAGCTTGTCACTGATGTCGCTGTTCGATTTTCAAGGTACAGCCTGTCTGTCTTGGTTGTTTTAGAGGTCCTGTTAGGGGAGGAAGAGTTTGGGAATGTAAAATAGGCACACTAGACCCTGTCTCCTTCGGAAAGGTCAGGGTATCGGTCCTAGCCTTGAGCAGATTCACATGATACATCTGTCCTGTTTGCCTTTGTGTGGTACTGACACTCTATAGGTTACTGGGGTCCCCTTCTCTAGTATGATATAAGGACCCTGCCAGGTGGCCAGTGGTTTCTTTTCGGAGGTAGGAAGCATTATTAGCACTTTGTCTCCAACTTTGAATTCTCTCAATTGGGTTCCCTTTTTGTATGTTTGTTTTTGTCTTCATTGTGCATGGCCCTCCCTCATAGACTTGTGAGGTTCTCTTTGAGGGATGCGCTGTAAGCTAATAGGGGTTTTCCTACATCGTCCTCTTCAGTCCACTGTTTGGCTGCCAAATCTAATAGCATGCAGGGCTTCAAAGGGAGTGAACCATGTGGACTTCTTTTTGGGGGTATTTATAGTAAAGATCATTAAGGGCAGCTTCCGATCCCAGCAGGGCCGGACTGGGAACCAAAACCGGCCCTGGAAAACTGATCGTTTGGCCCCCCGTGCTGGAAAGGGGGAGTGCTGCCGAGATGTTTTCTATGGCCTTTTTCGGCCGATTTTGTTACCGGAGGCAGATATTGCCAGCCCCCTGTACCAAAAAGAGCCCCCAGGGGTCCAAAGCCAGCCCCCACCCTGGCGGCCCACCGGGGAAATGCCCGGTGCCCACTACGCCCAGTCCAGCCCTGGATCCCAGTCTCTTCCTGCTTTGTCTATTATTGTTTGTTTAGCATAGTCTTTATGGTACGGTTATATCGCTCTACCAGTTAATCTGACTGCTGTGTGTATTTCTCAGATGCCCAACAGGCTACAGATTTGGGCCACCAGACAGGACATAAAAGGCCTGGCCAAAAGAATCTCTCTAGTATATACTTTAAAGTATGTTCTTGCCCACAGTAACCTGCCCCTACCTGGCTGTGTGCTAAATAGAGTACCTGCTCATGAAAAGCTTGGGAAACCAGTAACCTGTCATCCCGTACAAAAGACCCCTTTTAATGCAAAAGAAAGGGCCTAACTTCTCAGGTTCTTCCTCCTCCACTTGTTCCCATGCATGGACAAGGAGCTGTCAACCCTCTGGGCAGTCTGGAAGCTTCGCACCGGAGCCTGAAATTGGTTTGAGGAGGAAAAAGCACAAGTAGTGGGTTGGGTATCTAACCTATACGCCTTCCATTCCCTTCATTTCTCTCTCTGAGTTTTCGCTATCTTCATTTTGGGGTTTGTAGTTTCGTGTTCCTGAAGGGTGCTTCCTCCAGACAATCTGTTACTTTAGGGGAAGTGGCTACCCGAGCTAGATATTCCTCGAAGCGGGGCAGATCACAGCCTAAAAGGACCTTGTCAGCCAGATCGGGAACAACCCCAATGGTACATAACTGGGAGTCACCTTCTACTTCAAGGATCACCTCTGCAAGGGGGTTGGTTTTGTATCTCCATGAATGCATGGGGTTTAGACATATTCTCCTTGCTTGATCTGGGACTGGGGTATAAACTCAGCATTGACAATGGCATGTTGACACCCCGTACCTAAAAATTCCTTTATTGGCCGTCCATTTAAATTAATGCTTAATTTGAGGTGACATGGCCTCCACCTGATATGAGCACCAGGCCTCTAGTGTAGCCTACTTCAATGGTTCTGTTAGGCTAAGCTTGTGGGGGTAATTACGGGCTATGTGACCCCATTCGGCACAATTGTAACATTGGGGTTCCATTGACATACGAATGCCCCTGTGGATGACTTAACTACAGGTTTTGATGGAGGAGTACATCTGTACTCCCCCGGGAATGCTTGCATTCAAGGGAGAGGTTGTTTCACTGTTGGGGCGTACTGCTTAGTATTGGGTGTCTTAAACTCAGGGTATCGATGAAAGCAGAAGCCAGCTTCACCGCTGTTTGGACTATTAAGTTGAGGTGTTGTCTCACCCATGACCTGGTATTTAATGGTAGTGCCTCCAAATATTGTTCCAAACAATCTAACTCGGTGACTTCTTCAGCTGTGTTGAAGCCTGGTCATAGCCACCTGTTTCGCAAATCTCGAATATGGTAATACAGAGACCGTGGCTTATCCCCTGCATTCCACTCCTCTTTTCTAAAACGCGTCCTGTACTAAACCTGATTACACCCCAGTCTCTCAATGATAGCCCTTTTTATGTTGTCATAGGACATGACACCAGCGGGATTGGCCCCCTGTTAGGCTGCATGCATTTATGTTGATAATAAAGGAGCAATATATTGGCCCTATCTGTCCTGGGGCCACCCAGTAGTGGTAGCAACTCTCTCGAAGTTCACAAAAAAATAATCAGGATCCTCCCCTTCCTGATAACTGATAGTGCCAGGGACATTAGGGTGTACATGTGCACTATTGATGGCTTCCGAGGGACACAATATAGCAGTGTCTTGTACTTTTTAGTTCGATGTAAGTAAAGCAGCCTGATCCTTAAGGGCTGTCTGGAATGCTTCATGCTTTTCTCGAGCCGTCTTAGCCTCTTGTCCCATTACCAATTGTAAGTGCCTCTGTCCCTTGGCCAGTTCAGCCACCACTACATCCATGGTAATGGGTTGGGTCATGATGTCAGATCCCGGGATTCCACTTCTGACACCACTGTGGTCTGGACCGGACAGAGGTTAGATAGGTTTTATTAGGGTGAGTGTACATATAAAGGAAAACAATGTAGCTTTTCCCCTTCCAATTCCCCCCACCCTCTCATGCAGAGAGTCCTCCACTCACGTAGATGCCCCCGTAAAGTGCTCTCCTTCTCATTTAACCAGACTCCCGTGCTTCCCAGGTCTCTGCCTCCCCTCGCATCAGCTCAGTATTATGGTCCTCCCAGCCCACAGAACTTGCCTAGAGCTGCAACCCTTCTGGGCTGCGGCAGAGGGAATCACTGCATCCCCCTGCCTTCCTAGTTGGCGCAGCTCCTCTCTGCAGCCCACTGTTGTCACTTATGCTATTCTGGCAGGATTCGATTCTTCTGGCATCCCCGTGGGTGGTGAAGTCCCGGTATCTCCTTCCTCCATCTCCTCATTCGCATCTTTGTTCGTGTCTTCCTGCTGCCTCTCCTCCTCCGGCTCTGATGTCTCTCCTCCCAACGCTGTTCCGGCTCACCATTTGTCCAGTCATGTAGGGGACTTAATTACATCAGCAGTGCGGGCTAGACCACCACTTCTGTGTGTTACGGCCTCTACTCCGGCAGCGAGAGGAGAAGGTAGCCCTAGCACCAGACAACAGTCACTTTCAGACCCAGTGTGGGTCAGGTCCCGGTGGCATATTTACAGATAGGAAATAGGGAAAGGTGCATGTGCCCCCCTTTCCAAGGCCAGTTTGAGCCTCTGTGACTGCTACCTCCCCGGGGCTACTTTATCAATTATGAGGGGGGCCACACGGCCCCCCCTCCATAGGCCTTAAAATTCCCTGGGGACCACCACCTTACTGTGCAAGTAAGAATTAAAAAAGGAGTCCCAAGAACTCACCCTCAAATGTTTAAAATTGCCCTGGTAACCACTGGCACAAAAGTAGTTATAACGGGGTGGGGGCTGCATGCCATATACGCCTCGGACACCACCACTAACCTTGTATACTACATTAGGGAGCTGTGTGACCCCCCCCCCCTTCTGGAGCCATTTAATTGCTTTGGGGACCACCACCCCCCAGGGCTGACTCCTGCTATCTCCTGAGATGCCCACCCTCAGGAGATTGTAGTTTGCATTTGCTTGGTGGGAGCTGTGACAGCTCCCACCAAGTTAGAGCAAACACTAGCTCTGCTCCCAGCAAGCAGGAGTTGTCAAACTACTCCCGCTTGCTCGGAGCAGATTTTTCATCTGTTTCCCTGCCTGCTGTCATGTGGTCAGGGAAACAGATGAAAGATAACTCCTCCCCACAGGGAGCTGCATAATTAGCAGCTCCCTGCGTGCAGGAGCAATGGTGGCTCTCACTGGAGACGGGGAGCTGGCAGGGACCAAGAGGGCATTAAGATTCCCCCTGCGGTCCCCAACAGTGGTCACTAGGTACCCTTGGTGGGCTGTAGGGCACCTAGGAGCAAGAGGCTGGGCCCTAGGGAATGGGGTCCCCGGGTTCAAAAGCAGTGTGACCCCCTCCATTTCCAATAATTGGCCGGTTCCTGGGAGATGAGGTCCCCAGGACACAAATTGGCACAGGGAAGGGGGGTTGCATTGTCCCCCTCCCTAATTAAATGTAGGCCAGGTCCCGGGGAATGGAGTCGTCTGGGCCAAAATCACGCCCTGATGCTCATTTCACAGAAATTAAACTTCATCGGGAAGCACATATATATATATATATATATATATATATATATATATATAAACACAGCAGGTGCCCCAATTGGAGCTCCACAACTGCAAAGGACTAGGCTAAACAAAGGCCAAGCAAGTGCATTTTCATACTTCATGGAGGTGAATGCATCATTGATCTAGTGGAGCGCTGTTTTGACTGGAATAGGTGGGTCCTTTCTTGTCCTTACTGGGTGAGAGCAGAGTCCATGGTTATCTCCTATGAGTATTCAAATGTGCAAAATCACTTGAAAGCTTTACCTTTGTAGCACTGCCCACCTTAGTAGTATGCAAAGGTCTTCCTGCCTTCTGCCAGGATGATGGATAGCTTAACAAGAGGCCTCTTTGCACTCTCGTCGTCTTCTCGATAGGAAGATTAATGTTACCACAAATGTTTGGTTAAAGACCACACAAGGAACAATCACAGTGCCAAAATGCACACAAGGTCACTGGTGACATTTCCTCGTGCTCCATTGTGCAGCTGTAGCGTAGAATACGTACTGAACATTTACCCAAGGAGATAGCTCTTAGCAAATAATCAGTGGAAAGTACCTCAGACGCTCTAACACCCACTCACAAACCCATTAAGGCACTCACACACCCACTCACAGAACCACTCATACACTTTCACAGCCACTCACAGACTCATTCAGACACTCATACACCCACTCACAGAACCCCACAGACAAGTACACCCACTCACAGACACATTCAGCACTCATACACCCACTTTCAGAACCACTCATACTCTCTCACACCCACTCACAGACCATTTCAGAGACTCAAACACCCACTTACAGCCTACTCAGAGAGTCACATACCCACTCACAGACCCACTCAGAGACTGAAGTGATCTCAACCATTTCCCCATGTTAGCCTATGGTAAGAGCAAACCTCATAGGCAGTAAAAACACTCACTACCTGAGCAGGTGACACACATGTATGTCTGCCCTGCCTTTCACCTACCACTCACTTCACCCCTTAGGATGTACCCTTGGGGTACTTTGGTGGAAGTGAAAGATCCTTTTCAGGATGGCTAGTGCCTTAAACAGGCCAGTCTGAGTAGTCGCGCAATTGCGTGCATCAGCCTGCAATGGCAGCGGGATAAGTATTTAAGAGCACCAGTGGTACAAAGCGCACCACAGCCTTCAATGGCAGGCCAGACATGTATTCAGGAGTACCATTGACACAAACCACACACCAGCCTGCAATGGCAGGTCGGACATGTATTCAAGAGAACCATCGGTCTGAGTGAGCACACCAGTCTGCAATGGCAGGTTGGGCACGTATTTAGGAGCACCATCGGTGCAAAGCATATACTAGCCTTCAATGTATTTAGGCGCACCATTGGTACAAGTGTGCACTGCAATGGTGAGCTGGACCAATGCTTAGCACACCCTCGGTGTCGAGCACATGACTGCATGCATTTGCAGGCTGGATTCACATTCAGAGACACAGTCAGTGCCAGTGCACCGCAGGCTTGACCCAGGTCTTAAAACATAATAGGTGTGAGTGCGCTCCTACCTGCCGGCCATGGCAGGCCTCATCGATGTTTTAGAAGCCTCAGGTGAGCGCCACTTGCTAACGTATAGGAAGGGCACACACACTTTCATATTGTATTTAAAGTGAGAAAGTGCCCCAGGCCCAAAGACCTTAACAAGAGAATCAGCCACACCCAGGAAGTGTCCCATAGAAAGAACTGAACCTCTAGGTAGGAAAAACCCACATGGCAGTTCATCTCTACCCAGGCAGTGTACATGCAGATGCACCTACGTGGCCACTCACCTACCCCAGTCTGGTATTAGTGAACGGCCCCCTCTGGGTTGGCTGAGTGAGATCGGCCAACCTGAGTATAAGACATTATTGACAGGCTATTCAGGAGGGCGCACAATCAGTGTGGCATCCCCCTATTTGCCAGCGATGCACCCACCCTGGGTATGTGGTGTACCTTTTCACAGGGCACTCACAGGTATGACACCTAACCCAATCAAGTAAGCACCCTACCCTGACGTGTAGAAAGGGCACATGCACTTTCCTGGTACAGTACAGTGGGAAAGTGCCCAGAGTCAGGTCAGGAAAAGAGAGTTGACAAAAACCTTGGAGGACAAAAAGCAAAATGTTTTACGGAAATCCCCCTAAGAAGGGCCCTGTCTAACACTCACACACCCACTCACAGACTCATTCAGGCACTCATGCACTCACTCACAGACTGACTCAAACACTCCTGGAGTCACTTGCAAACCCACTCAGACACTCTAACACCCACTCAAAAACCCACTTAAACACTCATTCAGACACTCATGCGCTGACTCAGGCACCCACTCAGAAACTTACTCACCCACTCACTGACCCACTCAGACACTCACACACCCACTCACACACCCAGAGAGACACTTAAGCACCAACTCTTAGACCCACTCAGACACTCACAAATCTACTCACATGCCAATTGGAACACTCACTCACTCATACACCTACTGAGACTCTCATTCACTCTCTCATACACTTTCTATCAAATGTTACAGTTTACCTTAGGAAATAAAATGAAAAAACCTTAGAAATATCATAAAAAACCCAAAGTTTATAAGGACATTATAGTTAGGAAGTAACATTAAAAAAAATGAAATTCATTGAAAAATAACAAAGGTAACAGGGGCGTTATAGTTAGGAAATGGAATTTAAAAGCATAGAAATTCACTGAAAAAAACTAATGTTACAGGGACGTTATAGTTAGGATCAGATTTCCCTCATTCAAAACCAGTGAAATTCAGCAGTTCTAGTTATCTGAGGTATCTATAACTTATACTCCTGCAATGCTCTGCTTACGACCTCTCATATTACATCACTCATGACATGGTCAGTGACATCACTCATGACATCACTTATGACATCTCAAATGACATCACTCATGACATCACTCATGACATCCACAGAACCACTCACACACCCACTCATATCCCTACACAACTTCTCATATACCACTGACACTCCCATACAACCACTCACAAACCCACTTACTCAAACACAGTTTCTTACTCATATACTCACTCACACACAGTTACTCAGATAGCCACTCACTTACCGATACACCTACTCACACAGCCACTCATTTACCCAGTCACTCACACAGCATTCAATCCTCCTTATAGCCAATCACACACCCACTCACTCACCAATGTGGCTACTCACATACTCAGTCACCCACCCATACAGCTTCTCAACAGAGCCACTCGTGTACCCACACAACCACTTATTCATTCACACATCCATACAAGCACTCACACGCCTACTCACTCCCACATAAAGCCACTCATACAGTCACTCTCCAATACAGCCAATCCCACACCCACTCAGTTAACCAAACACCCACTCAAATAGCCACTCACTCACCCATACAGCTACTTACACACCCAGTTACTCACCCATACAGCCACTCACTCACCTATACAGCCACCCACTCACCCATACAGCTACTTACACACCCACTTATTCACCTATACAGCTAGTCACACAACCAATTATTCACCCATACAACCACTCACACCCAGTCACTCACACACCCACTCACACACTGATATACACAGTCAGTCACATAATATATTTGAGAAATAGTTTCACTCATTAGTAGTACAGAAAGTATACGGGCCCGATTCACAGAACTAACTTAAGAAAAAATCCTAAACTTACTACCATTTTGGTATTCACAGAAGGCACTTATTCATTTTGGTATTCACAGAAGGCACTTACTCATTTCGGTATTCACAGAAGTTAGGAGTCCTAACTTTAGGACTCCTAAATGCCTTCTGTGAATACCGAAAGTCTTAAAATTAGGATTTTTCTCAGTTTAGTAGTAGTATAGTTAGTACTCCTAACTTTAGAACTCCTAAATGCCTTTACGTGAATACCGAAAGTCTTAAAATAAGGATTTTTCTCAATTTAGTAGTCCTAAAGTTAGGACTCCTAAATGCCTTCTGTGATTCCCGAAAGCCCTAAATTTAGTATTTTTCTCAGTTTAGTAGTAGTATAGTTAGGACTCCTAACTTTAGGACTCCTAAATGCCTTCTGTGAATACCGAAAGTCTTAAAATAAGGATTTTTCTCAATTTAGTAGTCCTAAAGATAGGACTCTTAACTTTAGGACTCCTAAATGCCTTCTGTGACTCCCGAAAGCCTTAAAATTAGGATTTTTCTCAGTTTAGTAGTAGTAAAGTTAGGAGTCCTAACTTTAGGGCTCCTAAACTGAGAAAAATCCTAATTTTAAGACTTTCGGTATTCACAGAAGGCATTTAGGAGTCCTAAAGTTAGGACTCCTAACTTCTGTGAATACCGAAGTGAGTAAGTGTCTTCTGTTAATACCAAAATGAGTAAGTGCCTTCTGTGAATACGAAAATGGTAGTAAGTTTAGGATTTTGTCTTAAGTTAGTTCTGTGAATCGGGCCCTACTAATTTAACTTTTATAATACCTTAGTATACACGTTTAACACTCATAAACTTTTAGAAAACACTCACAATCACTGGATGATGTTATCAGTGCTGTCATTTGAAATGTCATCGCTGATTCACTGACCATGTCATGAGTGATGTAATATGGGAGGTCATAAGCAGTACATTGTAGGGGTGTAAGTTATAGTTAGCTCAGGTAACCATAACAGCTGAATTTCTCTGGTTTTGTATGAATGAAACCTGAGCCTAACTATAATCTCCCTGTTACCTTTGTTTTTTCATTGAATGTGTATATATATACATAAACACACCCACATACATACATACACATACTTACCTTAAATATACCTACCTTACATTATAAAGTCATATATGGTAAAAGTAAATGCGTGGTAAAGGCATTGCGCTTTGACAGCAATGCATGGCAATTGATGCATGGTAAAGGCATTGTGTGGTCATGCCTGAATTGTAAAGGCGATTTCCCATTACAGATGTTTTGCCTGACCCATCAGCCTGTCATATATGCAAGGTGACTTGCCCCTTCCAGGAACACCAAAGTTGTATTTCCATTGAAACATATACTTGCCTGTTATGTCTATAGCTCCTTCATTTGTCATCACCTGTTGTCCTGAAGATGATTTATCATGTGATTTTTTCATCCTGGGTGCTTTGTCTGTTAACGACAGATGCAAATTTTCTACATGCTGCAGGAGTTGCTAATGTTTTTTGTTTCAGCCTACACTCATCATGAAACAAATATGATGAGGCTAGAGCAATGATTGCCCCATTCCTCTATCAGCAATCATGCCATATCAGAAAACTTCACTCATTACTCCATGCTTTCAAGCTTGAGTAATGAATAGAGTATGCTGTTGTGACATGATTGCTGATACTGGACTGGAGCAATTATTGATCTAATCTTTATAAAATTGACTCATGATATGAAAATTCTGGTGGATATAAATACCTTTATGGAATATCAGCCCTGAAAAAGAGATCGCTTGAAACACGTGTTGGCTGGCTGTGTAATGATTTCAAATAAAGATGGATTTTGCATAAAGCTACACAGAAGTGGCAATGCAGATTTATTTAAATCAATAAATATTTAAGGAGACCACAGTATTTCAGTATTAAAGATTACTATATTCCTCCAAAGGTTGAACTCTAACTTGGATAAGTCCAGTGGGGTTGATCTTGGAGGTGAAGGGCCTTTTATTCCTTAACCTTGGTGTGGTCGTTAGGATGAGGTTTGCAACGACAAACCTCTCAGGAGCACATTTATAGCATTCATTGTATCTTTCCTTCAAACCTTTTTGTTTCTAGGTTTTATATCTTTGTTTGTGACCAATTAGAATGGTTAACCTAGTCCACACTAGTGTCCTTTCAATCGTATTAATGTTAACATATAGCAATGTTTCTATAATCTGAGCTTTTATGTATTTCCTGATTTATTTAGATTATGCCTGGGCCTTTTCAATGTCTATTTGTAACCAAATTCTGCAGTTGTTCTAGACTATAAGATTTCACTATCTGTCTCATGCTTTAGCTGACTAACAGCACAACTTCACATGGATACTATCTGTTTCCTGCTGCCATATGAATGGGATTTCATCTGTGTGGTTAAATGCCACTTCTTATCTCTCCCAAGTAGAAGAACATCCACATTTATATTTTAAAAGACATTGTTGCTGGTTCATGTGTTACTGAAAAGTGACTCACACTTGTTGATACTTTCTCGAACCCTGGGCTCACAAAAGTCATTACTTGGAAATTATTTCAGAAATCTATTATTTCACCTTTTACTCAACAGAATATGCCTTGGTAGATGTAATCGTAGCTGAAGCAAGTGTTTATTCTACCTTTCAAATCAACTCATATCCTCTCCTTTCTTGCTTGTTTCTTTGAATAAGCTCTTTCATATTTTAATGGGTTTATTATCCATGGGTTATATTGTATTAGTAAAGAAGCAGTTACCTTATTTATTGATACTATACCAACAAAGCCGGCAGCTTTCTACATGATAGCAGTATTAACAAGCATTTGCAATGCAATCGGTCTCGCATTTGTGAAAGTTAGAGCTATTGGCATTGTATATGGCAATGTTGTTCCTTTTACAATAGCTTTGGATGCCCCTATAAGTGTCACTGAAGCATGTTTTACACTACAACTCTGAAAAATCAATACATAAGACTATCAGCAGTTTAGAAGCATGCTTTTATTTTGACCACATACAAAACAGACTCCTTATTGTGTTGTTGCTGAAGGAAACTGAATACATTTGTCGCTAATGCATGGCATTGCGTTCGGGTACATATATAAAAGGGGGGGATGAAAATGGAACTTTGGAGATGTTGTCAGCTGGGCTGGCTGCTTTGAAGCAGGTTTGTTAACGGTGCCCCCTTGCCTTGCATGCCGCCTGCTCTGAATGAACCAGGGTTGAGCTGTAATGCAGTTAGGCACTGGCCCCGCTGTGAGCTTGGCTGCCAGCCCCATTTTTGTAGTGATGCACCTTTAAGTATGGAGCTGAAGGGACAGCAGAGACATGGCATGCAATAAAAGTGCGTTGCCGGCGTTAGTGTAGGTTTGTGTTCAGCTTGGTCCGCTATTCACTGTGCTTAAGCCAGAAGCGTAACTTGTGTGGGGGATAGGGAGTAATTGACAGGTTTTGGCGCTGAGTTAATTGCATTTTAAGAACTTAGGGGCACATGCATCAACAATGCCATTTGCGATTCCTTATTAGCGAAAAATAAGGAATCGCTAATAAGGAATAGCAAAAGGCTTTGCATGTAGGAATCGCTATTCAAATAGCGATTCCTTAACTTTCCTTAATTGCTACTAGCAAATTGCGAGTAGCAATTAAGGAATGCCATCCCAATCATTCCTATGGGCCTCCAGGCCCATAGGAATGAATAGGAGATTGCATGAGCAAATAGCGAGTACCAGTAGGTTCTCGCAAATTGCTCATGCAATTTCAAGGGTGCAAGGGTGTCAAAATGACACCCTATTGCACCCCTGAAATTGATATGTGCACATATGTTGCACACACACATGCTCTAAGGGCATGTGTGTGCGCAACATGAAACTTTGAAAAATGCACAAAAGTGCATTTTTCAAACTTTTAGCAAATTACCATGCAGTTCATCTTCATGGTAATTTGCTCCCCCTATTAGCGAATTCGCTAATTTTTTAACTTTCATGCATTGCATTTAAGGAATCCCAAATTGAGATTCCTTAAATTAAGGAATCTCAATTTGGGATTCCTTAAATGCTATTGCTATTTAAGGAATCGCTATTTAAGGATTCCTTAAATAGCAATTTTTGCTTTTGGGTTGATGCATTGGGATTGGGTATTTTTAACTCAATACCGGGAGCTATTAGCGAATCGGTATTTTACCGACTGGATTTTGGCTTGATGCATGAGGCTGTTAGATTGAAGCTTGGCGTCCATGAAGTGTGTGTTGTGGAGATGTAGAAGTGAAAGTGTGAAGTCTATGAAGGGGATACTGTGCTGAGCCACATAACAACTGCATTGTGCCGTGTTGGGGAAGGGCTAATTCGACATTCCCCTACAAGTCCTGACCCTAACATATTGGCTTTCGGGCGGAAGAGATTTGTGAAATCGGATGAAGAAAATAAACCGACAATATGGTTAAAATGTTAAACTTTATTTAAATTGTTAATAAGCGTTTTTTAAAAGGTTACAAGTCTCACAGAGATTGGCTGCTGTGACCAGTGAGCAGCGCTAAAGGAGGTAGCGGCAATGGAAGTGGTTGAGGATGGAGGAGGGGTGGGGAGATGAGAGACTGGGACAGGAGAGCAAGTCCCATTAACAGTGAACAGCGGGAGGGGGGTGTTTGGAGGACGACAGAAGAAACAGCTTTTGGCTGAGCGCATTCAGAAAGGCAATAATTTGGTTTGCCAGTCTGAAATAAAGAACTGTAAATACGCAGTAGTAGGTTATGGAGGAAAGCAGCTCCGTCTATAAACAATTAGAGGTGCGCTTAAAGTGAAAGCGGTGCTGTTTATCAATAAAGACGCATGGTCATGGCAAGTGTGTCTCTTACCTCTGCCGTGAATATATTTCAATTTAAAGTGGCGCGGTAGAGAACAAGAATGGGGAATATAACAGAAAGGGGCTCGGGCTGGCTGAGGGAAGAGAGGTGTTTAGTGGCCATGTGTAAGATAGCCATCAGCAGTGCTTGAGACAAACAAAGAGTGCAAATTCACCCAGCAAATCCCATGACAAACAAGCATTTGCAATGCAATAAGACTTGTTTTTATGCGAGAGCTATTGCATTGGAAACGGGAGTGCGGGCGTGCAAAAAGGTATGAACGGGAGTGGCAGGGGCTGAGGGGGGTGAGAAGTCATGGACTGCCAGAGGGGGTGGGGGGGACACAGGGAAGAAAATAGTGTTGGAGTAAAGGGGCCAATAGCCAGGGAAGGATACAAAAGACAACATGGCCGTCAGGAGGAGGGACTAATAAGCCTAAAGCCAATCAGAAGGCAGCATTTAGGATGTAAGCCAATCAAAAAGATTGGCGGAGTGTGGGCGGAGCTTCTACGAAACTTCCATACTATAGTGTATACTGCATGCCTCACAAAGCGAGCAGCGCATGTGCTGCAATGCTATGTGAGACCTAAAAATCAGAAGCAGCCTGGTAAACTTCAAATCCATCTAGAGGAAATAAAAACAATGCAACTGTGACAGCCCACGCATGGCTGACTCTGGCGGGGACCGCGGGGGCACTGAAGCTGGCCCAACCAGCGTTCCAGTCATGCAGGCTTGCCCCTTTCACTGGCACAACAGCCTTGTAGACTGAGAGGAAACACGGAAGAGGGAGACGAGGCTTGGACGTGAGGAATGCCGGGAGCATCGTTGTGGTGGGAAGACTAAGGAGCGGAGGAGCGAGTTGGGAGGCAGAAGGAAGAAGAGTCTCAGGAGAAGACAGAAGCGGCGATCTCAACCAGCACAGAGGATCCCGAAGGACCGTCAGCTGTTCTGTGAGGCCAGGAGGAGGAGTCCCTGCACCTTGACACTGTCCGCAAGCACACTAAGAAGGTGAGATGGACAAGGCGGACAATGCTGCCGTGACTCTGTCAGAGTCACACCTTCAGTCAAGTGGCCAAGAAGGGTGCGCGCACTGTGGCTTGTTGGTTGGCTGCACATGCGTATTTGGTGTGGGTGTAACTCTCCTTTCACGAGAGGCACTACAAAGGGGATCTTAGTGTGGCGTGAGTGGTGAGGCGGGCACGAGCAGTGTTGCATGGATTTTTGGCGCAGATAATAGTGGCATTCAGAACTGAGGGGAGTGGACCAGGAGAATCACAAGCAAGGTGCAGGAAGGGGGGAATCACAGTGATGGGAATTAAATGCAGGCATTACTCATTATTTCTTGGTAATACCAGTGAAAGGTACAGCTGGCGATACAGTTGTTTTATTGAGGCACTGAGATCGGCGTAACACACATTGGGGAGAACCAATGGGATTGGGCCCTTTGAGTTTAATAGGACAGATTTTCTTGACCTCGTATTTCTATTCCCCGCCCCCCCCCCTCCCCCAGGGTGACATCCAACGAATGAAGGAGAACAGAAGAAGAGAAGATCCTAAGAGGAAACTGCTGTGGAGCAGAAGAGGAAGGCGGAGAACAGGAGCATTTATTTTGCCTTTCTTGTTTTGTTCTGTCTTTCAGCAATAAACCACCTACATCGCAGCAATTTGTGTGGACTCATGTCTCTAGTCCTGGAACAGCAACACTGTAACATAAGCACTAGCTTCCAACTAACAAATATTTCTAACAATATTAGTCTGTTTGAAGTGTATTAAACTATTAATACATTTCTAATGTGTAAAAATGTGATTTGAGGGGGAGGAGCCTAGCGCGTGATCAAGATGGCCGCGTGAGCTCAGAGCTCCCGAGACCCTTGCTCCCTCCGGCAAATATCCTGTGCAGCATCCTGTTTTTAACACCCGGAATATTGGAGGCGAGCCGTTGCTGAGGTGATCGTCGCTGTCCGGACTGAAATCGCTCACCGGAGGCCGAAGTTGTGCTACATGGAAGTTTGCGGCCTACTCCCCGGAAGATGCCCGGGGCTTGCGCTGGCACAGTGCCCGAGCACTAATTGAACAACAGCGGCCGGGTGAGGGGCGAGCCGTCGGGAGGACGGTGTCATCACTTTCGCTTTCGCTCTCCTGTCTTCATCGCGCCCTGGCCTGGGAGTGAGTCGCGCCGGTCACTTGTTGCATGGTCGTCTTCTCTGGATGGGCAAGGAGACTGTTTCCGCGGCAGATCACGATGTCGACCAAATCGGAAGCCGAAAAACAGAAGCCCAAGAATACCAGGCGGGGAGGATACACCCAAACCAACAACATGGACCGCTATGCCCAGCAGAAGGGGTCACCGGGCGGATCGGGACGGACACTGGAAGCCTTGAAAGACGGTTTGCCCCCCGCCACGGAACTAACCTTGCAGGATATCATGGGGGCCATCGAGGGGATGCAGTCCTCTATCGGGCAGCAATTTGAGACCTTGGCACATAAAGTGGACACAATCTCGATTGACGTCAACTTGATTCGGGCAGACCTGGGTAAAACTAATGAGCGGGTTCAGTCCTTGGACCTTAAAACCTCTGGCCTCATGGGAGATGTCTCTGACCTGCAGCTGGAAGTCCGTACCTTGAGGACCGCAAATGACCACTTTGCCCGATGGCTGGAGGAGTTTGAAGGCCGGGCACGGCGCAATAACGTGCGCATTATTGGGGTCCCGGAAAACTCGGAGGAACAGTCGGTGGACCTGTTCGTGGAGGACTTGGTGGTGAACCATCTGGCGCCCAAAGGCCTCAGTAAGTTCTTTACTGTTGAACGGGCCCACAGAGTCCCTGGTGGGAGGCTCAAGGTGGGGGCCCCTCCGAGACCGATTGTCGCCAGGATCTTTAATTTCAGGGACCGCGACGCCATTCTACAAGCATCACGAGTGTCCGGCCCGATGACTTTTCAGAACACCACAGTGAGTTTTTATCCGGACTTTACCCAGATGGTGCAGAAGCAACGGCAAAGCTTCCTGGCGGTTAAGAGAAGGCTAAGAGAGATGGGTCTGAAGTACGCCATGCTCTTCCCGGCCAGGTTGCGTGTGGTGTATGAAGAGCGGACTTTCCTTTTTGAATCACCGGACATGGTCGGAGACTGGCTGGACACATTGCCCCAACGACAGACTAGCGGGGAACATGCCGGTGGAGCAGAAGGTGGCCGTGATGAACAATGAGCGAGGACTCGGGTGCTAGATCACTTTGATTTTGTTCAGGACAGTGACTCTCAGTCTTCGGTTCCTCCGGGAGGGTGGTAGCCCGGGGGGTGGCGGGGGTAGGAAGGGAGCTTTTTCCTCCTCTGGGGTTCTTTTTGTAGATTAGTCTTTGAATGGGGCGACAGGCACACTGCAAGTTGGGGGGGCTTTTTGAGCTAACGCAGGGGTGCAGGGTGGGGGGTGGATTGGGGTTGTTGAAGTGGTTGTTGTTGTTTTTTGTTTTGCAAGGCGTAGTGATGCAAGCTTCTGTAGCTCGAGTGCGGTTCTACGGGGGGGGTGGAGGTCTCCTTACATTTCGGGATGGGGGTAGGGGCTTAAAGATACTCAGTTGGAATGTTAACGGCTTAGGGGATCGTATTAAGCGAGGGATTGTCCTGCAATTTCTGAAGCGATGCTCCCCTGATATAGTTTTATTGCAAGAGACGCACTTGATAGGTAACACGTGCTACGCACTCAACAGGAAGGGCTACAAATTTGTTGCACACTCGGGGTTTTCCTCGGGCTCTAGAGGGGCTGGAATACTTGTCAGGGCCTCGCTGCCGTTTGAGGTTGACTCCACTACTGTTGATGATAGGGGACGATTTGCGGCTGTGGCGGGGAGGTGGGAGGGCAGGACGCTGGTCCTGGTGTCGGTTTATGTCCCTCCTGCGCTGCAGCCCTCCACATTTGCGGACCTGGGGAGGGCTCTGTTGGATCTCCCAGAGGGAATGTTGGTGGTGGGTGGTGACTTTAATGCGGTTGGCTCCGGATTGCTTGACAGACACCCGCCAAGAAGCTCTGGGGGGGCGCAGAAATGGCTTCCAGACCTTGTTGATACCCTTGGTCTGGTTGATTGTTGGAGACTGCTGCATCCCACACTGCGACAGTACACTTTCCACTCCGGGGCGCATGGCAGTCTCTCTAGAATTGATTATGTGCTTACCTTGGCCGCACACGCCTCCTTTGTGTCCGAGGCTAGGCACATGGCTAGGGGTATTTCTGACCATTCGCCGGTGTGGATCTGTATGGATGTTGGTAGAGGAGTGGGGGGCAGGGTGGCTCCGATTATCCCCTGGTATCTCCGTGACCCTAAGACTCGTAGTGCGGTGCTGAAGGCGGTCGATCGCTATTTCCAGGAAAATCTAGGCTCGGTCACGTCTGCGGTGTCTTTGTGGGAAGCGTTTAAAACTGTGCTGAGAGGAGAGGCCCTCTCCTTGATAGCGGCAGCCAAACGTCGGCGGGATGCGGCGGTCGCTCAGATCGAGGCGGAGATGGTGGCTCTAGAGTTGGTTTTGGGGGAGGAGGTCACGGCAGCAGCGCTGCATAAATTGAGCCTTAAGCAGTCGGAGTATACGGCCCTGGTGACGAATGCGGCCAAAGCCCTGAGTAGGGAACAGCAGGGGCGACTGTACGACGTCGGGGACAAGGCCGGGAAATTAATAGCGTGGCTGGATAAAAAGGAGCGGGTCAATCGTGTGGTGCCGGATCTAGTAACAGAGGGTGGCGTTACTGTCACTGAGCCGGATGGCATAGTCCAGTGCTTCGCAGAATATTTCCGCACGGTCTACACCTCTGTGTCGGACAGGCCGGTGGAGGACTCGTGTGAACTTCTGCGCGATCTTGCTCTGCCTTGCCTCTCTGACATAGACAGGGAAGATCTAGATGGTGACATCACAGCTGATGAAGTCGCGGGTGCTATCCGTTCACTGCGCCCGGGCAAGGCCTCGGGCCCGACTGGCCTGCCAATTGAGTTCTATAAACTCCGGCCGGACAAGATCGCTCCACATCTGCGAGCTATGTTTGTAGAAGTGCGGGAGACGGGATGCCTTCCATTCGACCAACGCCTGGCGACAATCGTGGTCATACACAAAGATGGCAAGCCCAGGAATAAGTGCAGCTCCTATAGGCCGATCTCGCTACTTAATACCGAGCCGAAAATCCTCGCTAAAATACTGGCCAACCGTTTGATCAGGGTGATCGGGGACCTGATCCACCCGGACCAATCTGGTTTCATCCCGCACCGTAACACTGCGTTGAATCTTAGGCGCATCCACGGCGTGCTCGCAAGGACGGGGACGCTGCGGGAGCCGACCATTGTGGCAGCACTTGACGCCACGATGTCTTTCGACGCGGTAGAGTGGGCATATCTGTGGGCCGCACTTGCAAAATTCGGCTTTGGACCTGGCTTTGTTGGCTGGGTGCGACTACTGTATGAAGGACCCCTGGCTAAAGTCGCGGTCAATGGTAGGGCGCCCCGTCCGTTCGAGCTGGGGAGGGGCACCAGGCAGGGTTGTCCCCTGTCGCCGTTGTTGTTTGCTCTCGCTCTTGAACCGCTGGCGGCCTGGATACGATGGCACCCAGATATAAGGGGGATCCGATGGTCACCAGATCATGAGGACCGCATTTCTCTTTATGCTGACGACATTTTGCTATACCTCACTTCACCCAGGAAGTCTCTCATAGTTGTCTGTGACATTTTGACTTCTTTTGGTAGGAAATCGGGTCTCACCATTAACTGGGGGAAGTCGTATCTGTATGCCCTGAGTGGAGACGTCCCTGTTCTCCCGCGTAATTGCTCGATCCAGATCGCCCGGGAGGGTTTTTTGTATCTGGGGATCTATATCTCCACCGATCCAACTGTTCGATATGAGAGAAACCTGCTCCCTCCGTTGTCGCGCCTGCGGCAGGATGTGGCGGGCTGGCGGCGGCTGCCGCTTTCCCTCCTTGGCCGTGCCGCGCTGTTCAAAATGATGTCTCTTCCCCGTTTTCTCTATGCCCTGCAGAATACCCTGGAGCTGGTCCCGGCCAGCTATTTTCGGGAGGTTGAGAGCCTCCAGCGCTCGTTGCTGTGGGATGGCCGTCCGCGTATAGCTATTGCAAAGCTGACCCTTCCGTGGTACGATGGGGGTATCGCGCTTCCTGACATTAGAAGATACTATTGGGCCTCTCAGTTGAGTGCGATCAACCACGGAGTCTACGGTCCGGCGCTGAGCCCCGGCTTCGCTATGGACCGGTGGTTGCTGCGCGGGGGTAATTACTTTAGAGCACTCTACTCCAGGTCAACGGATGGGTCCCTCACGGGGCCAACCAAGGTGGCGGTGCACGTGTGGAAGGAGGTTACGAACTCGCTGGGTTGGAAGGATAGGCTCACCCTCGCCACTCCGCTGTTTGACTCCGATATGTTGGGGAAACTTTGGCACACGAAGGGATTCGAGAAATGGGATCTGATCGGGATATCCAGGGTGGGAGACCTGCTGGCTAAGGGGCGAGTTAAATCGTTTGATGAGCTACGGACGGAGTACGCTCTGGAGGGTACGGAATATTTCCGGTATGCACAGGTACGCCATGCTCTGCGGTCCGTCCTCGTCGAGGGGGAGACGGTGCCTGAGTCCTCTCCCTTGGAAGATCGGATCCTGGATGGCCATATGCCGGAGAGTACAATCTCCTTAATTTAGAAGAAGCTCGTTAATGTCCGGACTGACCTCCTCCTAGGGATGCGTGATCAGTGGACTAGGGACGGCCTTGAACTGGATGATGAGGACTGGCAATACGCCATCTCCTCTCCTAAGGAGGTCGCGATCCCCGCACGACTAAGGCTGGTCCAGCTTAAGATACTTCATAGAGTCTACGTCACAGGGCCCCGACTGATCCATATGGGTTTCTCCGAGGATGGTTTATGTAAGAGGGGCTGTGGGATGGTGGGCACCTTTCTACATATCATATGGGAATGTGGTGTGATCGCGGAGTTCTGGAAGCAAATTCATGTAGTGATGCAGGAGGTCACGGGTATTGCACTGCTGCCAGAGGCACGGCGCTGTCTTTTGAATGTCTGGGGTCCTACTGACTATGACGCGGCGCAGACTCAATGGGTGACCCTAGGAAATATGGTGGCGAAGCGTGATATTGCGCGACTGTAGGGCTCTCAGAGACCTCCCGCTATGGATGCATGGATGGAGAATATGGACTGGAGCATGTTTAGGGAGAAAACAGTGTATAGTGCCCGGGGGCGGCCTAAGAAATGGCACAAGATATGGGGACGATGGAACCAGTATAGGGGTGATATATGTCTGCCCCCGGCCACTGAACCGTTAGAGGAGCAACTTTCCCCCTAGCTTCACTTCCAACTTGGGATTTTCATGATGACTATATGCTAGAATGTTAGCGCCTCTACTTCTCCCTCATCCACCCGACCGGTGGCTTTGTTCTGATTTTGGGAATGGGGCCGCGCCCCCATCGGGAACTGGCACGAGTTTATTGTGTATACTGCCTTGCTTGTGTTATTTATTTTAGGTTGTTTAAAAAACGGAACCTTTGTTTTTTTCCTGTACCAGAGCTATGGACGCTTCCATGTGTTGCACTTAATTGGCTGCCGAACCTCCGGGATGTCGGCTGAATAGCTGTGTTCTGGACTGATATAAATAAAGGTTTTAGAAAAAAAAAAAAAAAATGTGATTTGAAATGTAATACTAATGTAGGTTTGGTAATGAAAATAGTAATAATATTTTATGCAGATATTAAAAACAATTAGGATTTGAAATATATTTTAACTTATACAGAATTCTAACTGAAACTTGAAAAGAAAAAAAGAAATAAAGATAAAATTTAAGTTTTAAGGTGGATGATATTTTCTTAATGTTTGTAGTTAGAACAGTAAATATGCACTCTTCCAAATATTTTCAGCTACCCCAATATTGGTTGGCATTTGAGTCAGAAAACAAATCTGGACTCCCTCAAATATGTATTTATCCCAATGTTTGTAAGTGTTGGAGTTCGAACAATATATTTTAAATATTGTTCACTCTGTAAAATATTAACCCAATATTTGTAGGCTCTGGAGATAGACTTGTGAAAAAGCACACTCCAAATGTATGCAGTTACTGCAATATTTGAAGACCTTGGAGCTAGAATAGTAAATATGAATTTCTGCAAATATTTTGTGTAAACCACAATGCTTGTAGGCCGTGAGCTTAGATATGTGCATGTATTCTAGTTTCTGTAGTCCTTGGAGTTAGAATAATGTATTTGCATTTGCCCGCATGTAAGTATTTATCCTAATGTTTCAACTCCTTGATGTTATAATAGAAACCCTGCACTCCCCACATCTATGCATTTATTCCAATGTTTATAAACCTTAAAGTTTGAATGATAGATTTGAACTGTACCACATATTTGTAGTTGAAACAACGTTTGTAGATTTTGCAGTGAGATTAGAAAAGTTGCACTCTCCAAAATGTATGCATCTACCCCATCCCTTGTAGGCCTTGGAATTAAAATGGTAAATCTTCACTCCCCCAAATATGCACATTTATCACAATGTATGTAGGCCTTGGAGTTAGAAAAATATATTTGCACTTCCCTATACATATGCAGTTACCCTAATGTATGTAATCCTTAGAATTAAAATAGTAATTCTGTATGTCTTTAAGTTTATTTATTTACCCCAGTGTATGTAAGCCTTGGAGACAGAATAATACATTTAGACATTGCCGTTACCCCAATGTTTGTAATATTTGTGTTTCGAATAGTACAATTACACTACCACAAAAATATTAAGTTACCCCATTGTTTGTAGGCTTTGTAAATACAATTGTAAATCTGCATTCCCCCAGTTACTTTGTGTTGTCTCAGTATTTGCAGGCCTTGCATTTAGAATAGTAACACTGCCCTCCCTCAAATATATTGTGTTATCCCAATGTTTACAGTCCTTGGATTTAGAATAGTAAATGTCCTCTCCCCAAATGTGTTACGTTAACTTACTCTAATGCATGTAGACCCTTCATTTATAAAAATATCCATGCACTTACCCCAATGTGTTAAGCCCAAGAGTTAAAATAGTAACTCTGAGCTCCCCTAAGTTTATGCATTTACTTCAATATTTGTAGGTCTTGGAGTTAGAATAATATATTTGAACTTCAACAAATATTTCCAGTTACACTAATGTTTATACTCCATAGAATAGTAACTTTGCCCTCCCACAAATATGTTCTGTTACACTAACGTGTGTAGTCCCAGGATATGGAATACAAAATAAGCATTCATCCAGATTTAATTTATAATTTTGAAAATTCCACTTTTAGAAAGTCATCATTTTCCTGCCCTTACCATTTGGCGCCTGGGTCAATTGACTGGGTGTAGTTAGCAGTTGGACTTTGTTTATTCCTCCCAGATAGCACACAATAGAGGGATTAGATGTGCCTGGATGTGCCATCAAATGACAGGATGGGGCGAAACTGGGCATAGCTCCATTTACAACTGAATAGGCTGTGCCCTGGCTTCGCAAAGGGTTGTCACCACTGCATTGTTCATGCAGTGAGCTTCGAGCCAGGGCAGGGGAGGCTAGAAACTTCAAGGGCTTCAAAGGGAACTCTCTAGAAACTTCTCCTACTTTAAAATGGGTACCAGTTATAAATATTGGACCCTCAGACCCAACTCTTCAGTACACTTCTGGACCTGTGGATGCTACAGAAAAAGGACTTCTGTGCTGCTTTGCTGCCTGAAGGAGTGTCACACTGCTGCACTGCCACCTATTCTGCTGCTCTGTGACCTGCTTCCCTGTTTTCTGATAAGGAAGATTGGACTTGCACATTATATCACAGACTAAAGTGACTCCAAGGGTCAGCTGACTGAACTCCTGTTTTAAGATACAGATACATGAAAAATGCCAGAGGCTCCCTGCAACTGCCCAGCTGACCTTCTGCCTGTAACTGCAACTGGACCTGCCTGAGCTCTACTGGTCTGGGTCGAGTGAGCTCCTTGCCCCCAAGAAGCACCCCTCAAGTCTTGGAACCTTGGTATGGCCTCATCGGAGCTCCTCTCCAAAGAAAAGGAGAAACCCTGAAGTTTTGGGCTCGTCATGAACACAGGCTGGCTTGCTGGTGCCAAGATCTTCCCACCCGCATCGCACGGCCTGCACCCTCGTGGTCAGCCTGAACTTGTCACTTTCACCCGGTCCAGCATGACCAGTTGACTGTGAGCGGGGCTTTGTGCTTTTAGGTGCTCTACTTACCTGAAATCTTTAAAACTCCAGTTCTACTGATTGGATGTTTTTGTTTTGGTGTTAAATAATTTATTACATTTTACTCTATTTTTCTTAATTAGTGTGGGATTTTTCTTGTGTTGTGTTTTCACTTTATTAGTGTTGGAAGTGCTGCATAAATAATTTGCACATTGCCCCTAAGTTAAGCCTGACAGCTTTCTGCCAAGCTATCAGAGGGTTAAGCACAGGTTAATTGGGGTTGCTTGTGACTTCGCCTTGACAGGAATTGTGGCATATGCTTGAGTAGGGTTTCATCCCCGTCAATCAGTAACCCAATTTCCAAGATTTACTTTAACCAAATACAGTTGTTGGATAACCTAAGACTCTTGCATAGCTCTATAAGGTTTTCTTTCACACCCACGGATGCCTGAACTTAGTTCATTACACCAAAGCTGAAATGTGAAAGTACAGCTTATTGTAGCCCCATAGAACCTCACTCAATTTTAATTGATGTGGTGTTCTTGCTTTCTGGATTACTAACACTCCCTTACAAAGTGGTCAGGGATGCAGTGGCAATTCAAATCTAATTTTGTTTCTTTATAATATCACTCACAAATTATGCACTAAGAGACCCTTTATGATTAAATGTATTTTATGTCAGCAGTCTCATCCTGTTGTTTAGCTGAAGGATTCAGCACATTGCCTACCTGTTTACATCAAGAAGCTGTTGTTATCAGTAGCTGGAAGGGAGTGCTTCCTCAAAAGGCAAAACAAACATCAGCTGGGCTCATCTCCTCTCCTCTTGGGCTTGGTCTGGTATCAGCTTTTTGCATAAGACAGGGTGCTGCAGCAGCACAGCAATCTGAAGGTCTCTGCCATGATTTTATGGCAGTGTCTTGTGCTATAATCTGGGACAAAGGACCCCTCTTGTTAATTGCCACTTGATGATCCTTTTACACTGGGGATCATCAATCTTATCTTAAATGTGGTATTCTTGAGAAATACCTGACATAACCTTTCTGCATCAATTTATTAGTCTTAGATGCATTAATAAAATAAATAGGGCAAAAATATGTCAATTCAGACTACATTGTTTATGTTATTGTTTTTAGCTGACCTTGAAATTCAGATGACAAGGTGCTTGTCCCAGACTAATGTCTCATTAGGTGTTCTTACTGAAGTAATTGCCTGGATGACTTGACATTGTCACAGGTTCTTAGAAAGAGCGACAGCATCTATGTCGAAGGTAGACATGCAGATGATCAAACAGAAAACAGAGTCTCGGCCTGCACAAAATGGAGGCTGACCTTATTGACTTTACATGATTGTAGTCTTCATCCTTTTCTTAATTTTACAACAGTGAGTAAAGTGAACTGAAGCATGATCATGCTTCATCTGAAAAGACAAATATCCATTTTACTTCTATTTTACTTCTAAGTCCAGGTTAATGGGAAAGCGCTCAGTTAAAGTGTTTTAATTGTTCTAAATTGTTCAACGTCAAAGGACTTAGTTGGATACAATTTCAGACTTGCACCGTGATTATATAGATTTGGGAGAAAGGGTACTCTATTGCAAATGCGACGGAGTACCCTGGAATGGACCACAAGCTTTTTTGTTGACAGAGCGTCCATTGGCTCTGTTGATGAAGTGCTTCCTTCAACTGCCTGATGGAGTAGGAGCCATTGTAGAAAGGATATTACACTGTCAATCGTGTTTAGGGGGGCTGGCATGATTTTCTTTTTCAGCCCATCGCTGCAGAAAAACCTGGTAGTGAGGTATAGGTAAAAAATAATGATTCCCACACTCTGAGAGAATACTTTGACAGTTAGTTTTTGACAAACAACTTTTTAAAAGTTTGATGGACAGCCATCAAAACTGATGGCAGGTGTCCACCAAACTTTTTATACCTTAAAGGAACCTGCTGTGACAGTGGTTCCTTTGAAAGTACAGAGATGACAGCTGGGCCGGTGTTTATCTCTAAATTTGACAGATGGCAGTCAGTGAGGGTAGTCGAGATAAAGTCATCTACCAGCCTGACAGACTGTATTCTGTTTGCCAAAGTGTAAATCGTCCTCTAAATTTGTGAAAGTATGGGATTAACCAGAGGACTGGCGGTGTGAAATTCGAATTTTTCCTCTTGGAGATTTTCAAGCTAAGATCAGTGGCTTCAGCTGGACCTCATCCATCAGCTATGTGAGTTTGAGAGATTTCACCAGATACAACCTGCTTCCTTGCCCTGTTAGAGGATTTTAACTTGCATTTCAGAGACTATGTCAGAAGGTAAAGGGGTTGGTCACAAAAGTATATGTACACATGATTAAATCTGCATGTGTAAATTCACTCTTTCCTTTTTTTAGTAAATTTACTACTTTTAACTATTGAGCCAGTGTAAGTATAGAATTACCATTGAATTTAGAGGATGGAGCCTAATTAACAAGTGTAAGTTACTACTAGTAATTTTTCACACAGAGAACTCCCCTCTGGTAAGGTAAATTATAGGAAAATTAAGAAAGTTTACTAATCTTTAAAACGTAAGTAGTGAAAATATTAGCACTAGTATCTAAACTTTTAAATAAATATGAAATTAATTTCAAGATATTACATGAAATTATTATTTGTACAATATTTTTTTTAAACCCACAGTAATTTAGCTTTTTTAATCAAAGTTACATTTATTTTCAAGTTAAAAAATATTACCATTACAATTGTTTTTATTAATATATAATTGTATTAACATTACATTAAATTTATATATTTAAAAAGTCACAATAAATTATTCTATTTTAACAATTTCCAATGGGATGTCCCTGTCACCATTATTTCCTGTGGGAGGGTATTCCAGTACCAACGGTTGGCCATTTAAGGTATTTACTCTGGGTCTGAACTGGAGTTCATTTACAACTGTTTTGGGTCCTTTAGGTTGTAGTAACTTTAGAATTGAAAGGAATAGAAATTGACCTTTTCATTTGGGGTTGGGTGCATTTCCCTCCCTAAACCTCTCCCTAGCCCTTCCTTAACCCCTAAGTAATCCTCCCCAAACACTTCCCATTTGTCCATCTCCTCCTCCCCTACCTCGCACATTTACTACTAAAGCCCAGACATACATTTGCAATGATCTCCACAGTGGAGCAGATATCTCCACAAATAAAAGAAAGGGGAGGCAGAGACAGAGACCTCTGCACATAGGTTACTGAATAGTCTTTGTAGTACGAGTACTACCATTCTATTACTACTAAAGGTACTATAAAAAGCTCTTTGTGAATAGGACCCAAAATCTTTCACCGGGATAACTCACTTGGAGTATCCGATCTCCACTCCCATCATGGGTGGACTGAAATTGTGCCTATATACTAAACTTGAACAGTCACTTCTGAGCAGCACTTTTCATTTTCTTGATGATTTTTGCCCTCAAACGTTAACAAAATCATATCCCTTGTTCTCTTTTTGGATTTGAGTAATTTTGTGGGGGGTTTTCTAATTAAAATGTATACTATTTTTAGAAATTGGTTGTGGGATTTTCATTGCTTTGTGATTTGACTTTTTAAATGTTTTGGTGCTGCTAAATATTTTAAACATTTTTCCTTAACATAAGCATGTCTGCTCTAGCCATAGTTACCAGGGGTTGAGCACAGGTTTATTTATTGAACATGTGTGAATGACCTGACAAGATTTTGAACCAACTACATGGGAAAGATCACCTTTTCTTACACCCAAATTAACCCAATGGGGCCACCCTTCACCACTGTCCAGTGCCTCGGTTCATCTTCCTCAGCTAACTCTAGGAGCATGCCTCTAACTGAGTAACCCAGGGACCATGGACTTCCTCTGAGATGTGCATACCATGTTGGAATCCTTCATTCGTAAGAAACATTTGTATCAATACCAGCACACACACAGTGGATCACTCCTGAGTCCTGATCAACAAGTAGCAGTACTAGCAAATCTGTTGTTCATTTAATTATCTAGCAGCCAAATCTTAGAATACTCTCCCTTGCTCGATGGCATGAATTAATATGCATTTTCCTTTCAGGAAACTGTTACAAACCATCCTATTTGAGTGATCTGTGTAGCCATTTAAAACTTGACGCAGTACCTGTGGGGTAGATTGCTGCTGTCAAGAGAGGAGTCCTTGCCTTCCCGGCTGCCTGACTACCTTAATTCAAGTCCGGTTTGTGGAGTCCTTGAAGTGCCCTGCTGGGGGACTACAATCCCCATACCCCCTTGCTCAAAGAGCGCATATAAATCACCAACGCCGGCCCACGGAACTGGAAGCGGGCCCGTCCACGTCTGTCGAAGCCAGGAGGAGACTGGACTAGGCCTATTCTCTGTCATTTGTAATCTATGACCTCATAAACATGCTCATTTAGGTACATTATTGTAGTTTGGTTGGATTGTGTGTCCTTCTCATCCCTATATATTCCTTAAGTTTATGAGTTATGTTTAAAGGAAGGCCCATATTGAACAGACAGGGGGAGTATGGTAGGAACACTATAAGCGTTTTTAAGAAAGGCAGAGTCGGTCTTAACCCACGAGATCGCAGTAACCAAGAGACATTTTTCTCTGGACCCTTTGATTGCCCAGAAGCACTCCTCACTTGGCTGCAAAGCAGTGGTCAGTGCTCCGCTAACCCCCCTATCAGTATCACCCAATCAACCCATGTGGGAGGGGAAGGACTTGTGATCCTTAACACAAAAAAGGGGAATATAAACAGGCCCACGAGTATGACAAGTCTGCCATTCACTGCTCAAGCTGAGCCTCAGATTCCACTAGCTCAAACAGCACACCAACATCAACTGCAGGGCAGAGACAAGATCCCCTCAGTGCAATCTTTCACTGCCACTAATAACTAAGGCAATAACACTCGCCTAACCTTACGGGAACATGGGGGTAGGGCCTCTCATCGTAACCAACATAGACTGCTTAGCGCACCCATCAAAGCTTACTAGTCCTTGCACCTCCCTCGGGCTTCAGACCCCTTCATCCTGATCCTGGCTAATGGTCCAACGTTAAGGAAGGATCAGATGGAAAATACCATCCAATTGATGGACAAAACTTTGCATTGGTTGTCTTGTCAGGTTCCCAGTGGGGGAAATGTGGTGGTCCCACTTGCTAAACAAATTATTATGGCTAGAAGGGTGGAGTGGTTAGCTTCAGCAAGCAAAACAATGGACGGGGATTGTTTGATTATGAATTTTAACAACTACCACACTCCAAGAGCTCTTCTGGATCATCTATGTAGGGATCCCCCTAGGGGTACACAGATAAAAGCCTTACCCTATGGGTTCTTTTTTTCTAGATACCCTTTGACACTGGTAAATGAATTTAGACTCCGTTGGGGTGGGGGGCAAATGGGAACCACTGCTCCAATTGAAAAGGGTAATATAGGGGTAACCCTCTAGAATAGATTTGCCCCCCTCAGTGACCTGGAACAATGTGATTGACTGAAATCACTGATAAATCTTAGTTTTTTATGCACCTAAGAATTGAAAGCAGGTGAGTTAATTAATACCCAAAACTCTCCGCTATTCCTATTTTTGCAGGCCTGCTCTAGCTTGGCCCATATTCCCTCCCTCAGAAATCTTTCATTTTTCTTTCTTGCTTCTTTGTACATCTTCTGGGCTGAAGAAATTTGAGCCCTGTTTCTAGGTTGGGTATTTAATGCTTTATAAAGAGCCTTCCTTGATTGTGTGCATGGAGTATCAAGCCAACCTTTAGTTTTCCTTGAATTAGATTCCTTCTGACAGGTAAGCACCCTTTTTATTTGATTTAAGAGCTCTTCAAAGGATAAAGCTAAGTCTACTGATGATAATTCTTGGTCTCGACAATTAATAATACTTTGTTGCGATTTGCGTATCTTCTCCACTTATCGCCGCCCCCTTTGGGAAACAAAGTAGCAAGGTCCTCAGTTATCACAGGAGATAAAATAGAATTTGGGCCAAGTTCAGTTCTTTCAGTTCCTTCCTTTCCTCTATGTCTTTTAGAATGAGACTGTTGCATCACCAGCTGCTTCCCTGGGCCACCACCCCTTCTTCGTTTCTCTGGAGGCTCGCTGTTCTTGGCAAGTGCGGCTATTGGGACCTGACCCATTGGTGATGTATTTGATCTAGTTATAGACTCATCAAGAGAGGGGGGGTACCACTGCAGCCGGGGGTATTGATAATGCAGGCGGTACTGATGGGGGAGCGGTGATACTGATAGGGGGGTTAGCGGAGCACTGACCACTGCTTTGCAGCCAAGTGAGGAGTGCTTCTGGGCAATCAAAGGGTCCAGAGAAAGATGTCTCTTGGTTACTGCGATCTCGTGGGTTAAGACCGACTCTGCCTTTCTAAAAAACGAGTATAGTGTTCCTACCATACTCCCCCTGTCTGTTCAATATGGGCCTTCCTTTAAACATAACTCATAAACTTAAGGAATATATAGGGATGAGAAGGACACACAATCCAACCAAACTACAATAATGTACCTTAATGAGCAGGTTTATGAGGTCATAGATTACAAATGACAGAGAATAGGCCTAGTCCAGTCTCCTCCTGGCTTCCACAGACGTGGACGGGCCCGCTTCCAGTTCCGTGGGCCGGCGTTGGTGATTTATATGCGCTCTTTGTGCAAGGGGGTATGGGGATTGTAGTCCCCCAGCAGGGCACTTCAAGGACTCCACAAACCGGACTTGAATTAAGGTAGTCAGGCAGCCGGGAAGGCAAGGACTCCTCTCTTGACAGCAGCAATTTACCCCACAGGTACTGCGTCAAAGTTTTAAATGGCTACACAGATCACTCAAATAGGATGGTTTGTAACAGTTTCCTGAAAGGAAAATGCATATTAATTCATGCCATCGAGCAAGGGAGAGTATTCTAAGATTTGGATGCTAGATAATTAAATGAACAACAGATTTGCTAGTACTGCTACTGTTTAACCCTCAGGTCAACTTGTGAGGACACATTTTGAAGTACAACAAAATGCGTGAAAGAATTTCTTTTTTCGATTTAATCGATCAATTTAATTATATCAGAAAAAAACGTTATCGTCCTTCCATAAGACAAAATACAACAAAAGAATTACAAATCACATGAATGAAACATTATACGTGAAATAGACAAACACTTTTCAAAAGTTGTATTTTTCTGATATAATTAAATTGATCGATTAAATCGAAAAAAGAAATTCTTTCACGCATTTTGTTGTACTTCAAAATGTGTCCTCACAAGTTGACCTGAGGGTTAAACAGTAGCAGTACTAGCAAATCTGTTGTTCATTCTATTACGGGCTCAGCTTTACTGCTCTTGGCCTACCTCCAATTTTTGGTTGGTGGTGCTAAATAATTAAAGGCTTGGCCTCCATAACAGATATTCTTACATTGATGTAATTTAAGGTTGAAATATTGAGCCGTATGAAGAGAGTGAGCTTGACAATATTTCAGTACACTGTAATTTTTGTACACTGCATGGTGTACTGAGCAGATAGTCTTGAACAAGATTCCTTTTTCCACTGAAGTCAAAAAAGTTACCATTTTCATGTGGTGGTACGTGCCTTTCATGATTAAAATCAGAATAACCTCCAAATTATGAATACCTGTCTTAGAGGTCCCCTAGTAAAACCAGTTAAAATAGTCAACTCTTGGAAGAATGAAAGACTGTGCTGCCAGTCTGTAGCCCTCCCATGGAAAAAAAGGGAAGATTATGATCAGTATTTTAAGTCAAAACAAGCAGGTGCATACTACCTTGTTGATTTCCTGTAAAAATTACAAATTATTATCGAGGTGAACCCCTAAGTTATTAACCACTGTTTGGGGAAAGGGTGAAGCCAAAATCAAAAGGCCACCAAACATCTGACTAGACAGACTTATGTGGACCAGAACCTCCAACTTTTTAAGCCATATTCAATGAGATATGGTTATGATTGACATAGAAACTTAAAATCATGAAGATGTACCTGCCAAGTTAGGAGAGAATGGCGTCTGGGCCTCCATATGAGCTTTGTTCCAGTCTAATCAGCTTTCTATGGTCATGAATAGCCGCTAAGTACTACTCTTTATCCTCATCCTTATAATCTCTCAACCAAACACTCTCAAGTCTCTTAGAGCCGCTCTTTGAATGCAAACGTTCCTCAGAGAACTATAATTCCAATTGTCTGGTTTGCTGTGGCTTCAACTTTCTCATTGTGGATATGACTTCCAGAACACTACTAATCCAGTTGTTAATCAACACCTTTAAATCTTCTACCTCTTCCATCCTAAAATCCATCAACTCAATGTCTTCAAGAACTGGTAAAAATGTAATGGCGTGAGTATGGATCTGATATGTTGCCTGCAAGCCAAAAGGCTGAGAATGGTCTCAGCAACCTCTGAAAAGCTTTACTTTCTTCAAGAACACTACACTTCCTGATTCTCACCTTTTGGCAGCACTAATTTTGCTTTACTAAAAACAGAAGCACAAAATGACCAATTGAGGGAAGGGAAAAGGCGATTGAACTTTGAGAAGGGAGACTTGCATTAAGATGAGTTAAGTCATAAACCACATCTAAATAGCTTCATAATGCAACTCCAGCTGATGAGGGACAAAGGGAGTTACATTACAACACTGTTTACAGCCACAAGCATGGACTCAAAGATAAAGCCATGCCCTGCCGGAATGCTCCACGACACCTCCGAACCTGAGTTCTCTCCACTTCTGTCACCCTACTCCTGCACAGGTCCCCAGTCAAGGTGTGCAGAAGCATAGCATTATTCAACAGCCTCCAAGAAGTTGCCACTTATCCTGAGGGAAGCACAGCTGATGGCAGAGGATCAACACCCTACTGCTCACCAGAGAACAAGAGGAATATCTGGTGATGTTAGTTGCATGTGACTAACTTTTTTAGTGAGGCATCAAAAATGGCCACTGGATTTTGGTAAACTCACAAGATTATACTTCTCATGCGGTCTCAGACATCCATACCAATGCATTAATCACCTGTAAGGGGAGACTGCATGGCAATGAAATGAAGATACCACCGCGTCGTTTGGAGTGGAGAGGGGCGTCAGACAAGGTTGCGTCCTGGCTCCCGTCCTCTTCACCCTTTACACTAATGGTCTGAAGAGGGAGATGTTGAGGGGAGCACAGGACCTTCCTATGGCAGCCAAACGTCTCATACCGGCTCTTCTGTACACAGACGACGCGGTGATATTGGCCCGCACCCCAAACGAACTTCAGAGGGCCTTAAGCAACTATGCACTTTTCATGGCCAATCTGGATCTTAAAGTCAATATTGGGAAAACCTTCGTTATGAAGGCGGGTGTTGGTAAAAAAAATAAAACCAGGGCTATCTACTTGAATAACGAAAAACTGGCGACCACCGACAAATACCCTTATTTAGGTGTCATGATTGACCAAAAACTAAGCTGGAAACCGGCAGTTGATGTGAGGAAACTTCAATTTACGAGAACTACTTCCGCTCTCATAAATTTCTCTAGGAAACTAGGGAAAAAAGCACCCGTGGAAATGGTTAAAATTTACAAAGCCAAATGTATTTCAGTGGCTTTGTATGGAGCGGGTGTATGGGGCCATGTAGCCGTGGGTCCCATTCAGGCAGTAGAGAACTGTTTTCTGAGATACCTTCTCACACTACCAACCACTGCTGCAAATTATTCCTGCCACTTGGAACTGGGTCTTCCGTATGTGACAGATCTGGCGAGAATCCACCCATTGTTATTGTGGCACCGAATTTGGTCGTCGGAAAAAACAGTCTTTACCCAAAAAATTATTCAAGACTGTAAAGCCCTTGAAAACGCACACAGATCTAGGTGGCTAGTCTATGTCAAAAGTTTTTTAAGTGACCTAGGGTTAGTAAAATATTACTACGACCCTACCTTGATTCAGGAGATACCGAGGAAGGTCTTTTATAAACTCTGTTTTAATCACCTCGAAGACTTACGACTTAACTCAGAGGTTATGAAGCAAACAGTTAGACATAGTTTGACTGTCCAGACGGTATTCGGGATTCAGCCTTACCTAACCTATAGTATTACTCCATATGAACTGTTTCTTCTAGTTAGGTTTAGGCTGAATCTTTTCCACCGTCTAGTTGTTTTTCCGTTGAGAAATAATCGGGCCAAACCACTACCGCCCTGTCCCTGTGACGGGATTTCCACCCAGTCTACAATCCATACTACCCTTTTTTGTAAATACTATATGGACCAACGGAAAAAACTACTCATCCCTCTACTAAAACGTTTGGGCTTTCGTACTTGCCGTCCAGCTCTCCTCTTTTTACAGTCATTGGAGGGGGCGGGGCTGGTCTATACTGTTTCCAATTTTTTACAGTACATTATGCGACATAGACCGAACTTAGGCTGATTTTAATGGGATTTTAAATTAATAGGTTGGGTTGATGATGGGATTTGATTGTTTTTTAGCCCATATTTATTACATATTTGATTTTATTGTTAAATTGACTGTTAAAACCAAATTGATGCTTTTTGCCCAGACACTTTACATGCACTGTCACTTTAAAGTCGCGAATGAAATTACTGTGATTATTCTTGTCTGTGTTGAATTTTAAAATGATGGAACTTCTATGGGACGTTTTACCATGTATTTTTATCTGTATCTTTTATGACCTTTCTTCGGAAGGCCGAATAAAGAATATTTTGATTTGATTTGAAGATACCTCCCTTCTTTATGAAAAGAATTGAAAATAGATATCCAAATAAGACAGTAATACACAACATCCATAAAAATAAGAACAGAGCAAGGGAATACAAATGTAATTACTCAATACATAAAAATGAAAGGACCAGGTAAATATGGTAATAAGGAAGCCCCACTGGGAACAGCATCCTTGCTGCTCAGCCCATAAACTCCAACTGACATTCACTCAACCAGGCACACATCAGCATTCTAATTACATCACAGTCACTCAGGCTCAGCAGCAGGGGACACTAAGGGGAGAAGCCATGGAATAGGAATGAAGATACCACATATAGTTAATGGATACATTAAAACTATAGAGCATATATTATGGTGTAGTGCACAAAATCAACCATATCTTCAAGTTAAATGTACTTTTTCTGTGAATTTCAGTTTTTTGATTACGTACAAATCTATCTTCCATAAAAGAATGTCGCTCCCAAGGTGGCTAGCTCCTGCTGTGCATTGCCTTCAAAAAAGCACTGCAGGAGTTGGCAGCCAGTCCCTGTGCCTAACCCTCTGCCTCTAAGCATTCCTTGCTTCACAAAGCCATCCGATGTGTGCTATCATGTATTGCCGCAGGCAATCAACCCCCTATGTAGCAAACCTGTAGCTACATATGCACTTTCCAAGTGAAATCTAATTCCAATGTCTCAACTTTCTCACACATCTGTCAAATGATGCCATAACTATTAGCAAATCAAAGGGTTTATTGACCCATGATGAACTTACACCTGCACCTACCTTCCCTCCTGTCAGATCTATATAAAACTAGGTTTTCTCTGAACAGGGCATAATTTGACATAACAAAGGAAAACTAAGGGCATATTTTAGGCTGTGACAGAGGGTACTCTGTTCATCAATGTGGCAAAGGGCATTACTTCTGCCACCCTTACAGACTACCCTCCACCGAATTTCGAGATGGCTACTAGCCCAATGAACATCTCTGTACCTTCAAAGGTACCACTGTCGTGGCAGCTCCCTTCAATATACAAAGAGTTTTGTGGAAGGCTGCAGTTGGTTTTGATCGCCATTCACCACATTTTTTAACTTTTTTTTGTTTTTCAGAAACAAACTCCCAAAATGGGGGTTAGTTTCTGAAAACGAAAACAAATAATGATCCTCACATCCTGGGAGTTTTATCTTAGCGTGCGGGGGCAATATATTTTTTTTCTGTGCTTCAATGCCAGGTTTTGCATTTGCACAAGGGTGTTGTAATGCCATTACCTCCAATGGACTTTTGGCCATTGGGTCATTGGATGAAGGTGATATGGAACCAGCAGGGAGTCCTTTGAAGTAAAGTTTATGGTCCGCCTGTCTCTGAATGAGGCACTGAATAAGTATCTTCACATGATTCCACCCTAATGACTACATTGATGAATGAATTACAATTCCTAGTAATGGGAAAAGGAAATAGAAAAAATGGTAAACATGGCTATAAACAGCAAGGCAGGACTACGGTAACTACCTGTGAGGGGACTGGAATGGTATGGGTGTATTTTGACAGCCACTCCATTTCTGCAATAAATGAAGTAACCAAACCTTGCTCGAGAGTGTAACTTATCTTGTTCAGATACAGGAGATGACAGAAGGGGAAAATATTAGAGCAGCGAGGCCACGCCGGTGGAGTCTCGCGCCACCAATATATATATATATATATATATAAATAGTATAGTACTGGTGGTGGGGGTATACATAAAAAATATAGAGGGAGTGAGAGGAAAAAACTGGGGCCGTCCTCCAAACACAATTTACAACACAAAAAAATAGGCACCCAGCCGTTAAGGAAAGTTTTACCTTTGCCTGGGAGAAAACACAACGTTTTTTGTAAAACCCTCACCCACTAGAGTTACCCTTTGAGGCATGCTTCATCATTGGGTCCACCCCGTTCTGCTGCGGCACAGTGCGCGATGCAAACTATGAGTTACGCAGAGAGCACTTTTAATGACTATGCAAATGACAGTTGAGATGATCTAGGATGTAGGTGTAGGGGGGGAGAAATTGTATGTTAAAAATACCTGGCTAGTAGGTTTGTTTTTTTATTCTGACCTCTAGTCGGTATGGTTAAAAAGCAGGGGAGATTTTAGGAAAAAGAGAGTAATGTTCCAAAATTCCTAATGGTCGACATATTTCTAGCCATAACCCTATTGGCTGTTCTTCAGGACCTAGGGAATTCACTATTTACTGTAAATTTCAACTACCTGGTTCCACTCCTGTTGTCATACACTGGAATCATATTTATAATGCATGCTAAGAAAAGGTGTATATTATATATCATACCACCTGTCTTGTGTTCGCTTTTTGAGTTATTGGTAAAGCTCAGCTATTGCTTGATGGTTCCTCCAGCAGACTGTGAAGTCTGTAGTCATACTCTCTTCGAGATTTCTACTCTGCTGTGTCACCTACTTGGGAGCCGGCCGATAACCACATATTCTGCAATATGCGGTTCTCCAGCGGCTCCATGAACCATAGAGTGTGGTTTGTGCTTCACAACGGGACCGTGCGACAAAGAATATATTGGCAGGGTTCACAGTTATGCAATTTGTGTCTTAAACTGTGCAGTACAGAAATTACTGCTTTTTTTATGTTCCAAACCTTAACCTAAAGCAGTTTACTGTCCAGGGTTACCAAAGTTTGCTCAAAAGCTCTTCAACTCAGAGAAATGATTGCGAAAGTAAAAAGCAGGTGAAAGTTAAAAAGGGCTCTGAAGAGAAAACAAAATACCATATACGCACGGGCCATTAAGTGGGATGAAAGGTGGGTATGCTCTAAAAGGAGCGAAGCACTGTATGCATTACATATTACTGAGGTCTTTCTTAAGGGTAGTGGTCTTCATAGTAGTCTTTAGAGAGCCTCAATTACTCCCATTCTCCTTTTCACAACACTTTCCTCTGCAGTCTCTTTTGTGGTGGAAATGTGTGCCCCTTGTTTTCTACTTCTGGAATCTGAACATTTTTCCAATAATCATTTTCCTCTAAAAAACAGTTTTCACTTCCTCCTTTTTGTGCATACTTTTACTCTTTCATACTTTCATTTGCTCAACACACTGACTCCACTCACCTGTAAGCACTGCATTTTCTTTTCCTTTGTTGCCGTACATATTGCGACAGCTGCGTGACCTCTTTCGAGTAATTTCCCACAATTGGAACATTTACCATTGTAAAGGTGTTCTGCAGAGAGCCCAAAGATTAAATGTGCCTGTAGTATGTGCACCTCTATGGCCCACTGATGGCATTCAGTTCCAGAGCTCTTATTACAGCCCTGTCATGAATGTTTCTTACTTTCGTTCTCTGCATCAGGTGATCAGTTGGAAGTTATGCTTTGTGGATGTGGGGGTGGCTGTGATGTATGTGGCCAGGACTGCTGGGAGAACCAGAGAGCTGAGGTCGGGTGAGCTGGGAGCTGAGGGCAAAATGAGACTGAGCCTGAGCCGAGGCTCTGGATTGAGAGCCGTGAGCGGGGCAGATCGGTGCTCTTTGCCATATACCAATACGGCACCACAGGGACAGCTCAAGTGGCTTTGTAGGGGGCATGACAAGGCTAGTGCCATAGTTTCCCTCTGTCTGCGTGGAGACAGCCGGCATTAGGCCAATGCGGCTTGCGCACTCAGAGAGGACTACACCCGCAAACGCTATCACTACGGCACCCGCTCTCTAAATCCCCATGTGAAGCAGCAACTAGTGCCATTGTGAGTATCACCCTCCCCTTTGCACTTGATGCATTGACAGATTATAGATTAGATTTTAGTCAAACGCCTGCCGCCTGCCGTGTGTATAACCACACAGTCACACAGTCCTTGCTTATCGGCAATGTATTGTCTGCCTTATCCGCTCAGCTGCCAGTGGCCATCTGCCTATCGTCTTTGCATGCCAACTGCAGGCTGCCGACTGTTGAGTGAATGCCCTTGTCATTTTTACCTCTGATAAATATAAGGCAATAGTTGAGATATTTGCTGGGCTGGATGGGCTTGCCTTGGGTGGGCCTTGATCTTATTTGTCCTGAAAAGCATCCTGAAAGCGGCCCCCCTTTTTAAGGAGTTGAGGTAGTGTGTGATACCCTGTGTGGTACCTTGTGGATTACTGATCTCTGATTTTACCTCACCACCTCTATTTGGTTTTCCAAATCTCTGGCTGCATAAGTGGTGACAGGTAGGGGCAGGGCAAGGGACAAGGACAAGCAAAAGAAGTGTAAAAATGAGCGTGTACAAACAGCCACGGCCCATGTAGGCAAGAGCAGTGGGGCAGAGTGGGGGATATTTTGACAGACGACAAGGAGACATTTATTATTTATTCAATTTTCTCTTGTGGCTGTCTGTCAAATCCCCCGCCCCCCAACCTGGCCCCACCGCTCTTACCTGCACAGTGTCAAGTGGCACTCACCTGTGCTACAGATTGTTTCACCTTGATGACAACTTGTCTGGATGAAGATAATTTCCCCAGATCCCCCAGAAACTAGCAACGTGACACCAAGGACTAGAAAACGTAGCGTCACTCTGCAAATCTCCAGGGGGAAAGGGGATGGGACAGAGAGACAAGAGAAAACAATGAAGATTCCAGAAGTCTTCACTGGAGGACAGGAACTCGGCTGGGCTAACTGTGGGCTGGATGTAGGGACAGGAATGAAACTGAGAGTTCTGGGGTATAGTGAATCTTTCACTAGGCTCCTAAAATACAGAGAGTGAACAATGTGTAATTCCACTAACAAATCTCTTAACTTATCATAAACTGTAATCACAATCATTTATTAGTCTTACCTAAAAATTGTTTTAGAACTGTTTGCTAGTTTACAGATTGTTCTATTAAACTAGTTTTCAGGGAGCAATCTTGAATGAAGAATATGATCATCAATATTTCCAATAATATTCAAAACAATGATCAATACAAACTTTATCATAGCACATTGCTGTAATGATACCTTAATCCTTCTTTTGCATTGACTGGATTAGATGCTACTAACCTTCTTTAGTTTTCTTGATTTCAATTAAGTCTGACCAAAAAGAATGAGGGTTAAATAACAAAGAAAAAATAATTAAACAAATATATATCGTAATTCTAGAATGTCTATTCAATTGTTCTTAAAGTTTCCTAACTTGGGAATAGTGCACAATTTACAGTGTTTTAAACAAGAGTCACAAGAAATAAAGTCACAATTCTCTTTTTCCTAATTCCAATTATTATCAGGAAATACGGTAGTTCTTTATCGTAGTGCTTATGAATTTGATTGCTTCTCAAGTTCACTTAATTAGTTCTTGCACAGTCTTTTGAATTCCAGAGAATGTGTATCTTGAAGGTACAAATGTCTAAAAACACTCGCCGAGGTTTTTTTGCTTTGAAATACCTTTGTTCTAATGTTTTTGTGCTTTTCTTTTACAGGATATGGGGGAGCGTGAAGCGCGATTTCCGGAAGCTGGAAAGGAACCCGTCTGTCTGACGAGCTCCACTGGGGACCAAGAAGCTCAGAAGCGAAGCCTAGAGACGCCGGAAACAGGATCGGGTAACTGGAGCCAGGTAGGTGAAAGAGAAGAGACGAGGCCAAGCAATGAGCGTGAATGAGAGTGGTTTAAATACCCTCTCATTCACGTTGAAGAGATGTGCATACACGCGAGTATCGGCAGTTGCCACGTGCGAACATTTTGCATATGCATGAGTCCAACTGTCTTTCTGTGCCCGGGCCCATGGCAGCGCGTTTATGCACACCTTATGAATATTCATTAAGCACATGTTTCTTCTGGAGTTCTGTGGATGTCTCTAAATTTAAATACACGTTGGTATTCCTGTTTTGACAGTTGGTGCTAATTCAAACAGTGTTCTCATGTCTTCCTTATTCATGAAAAGCATTACAATAAAGATCTTGTTTTTTAAACAGAAAACATGATACATGATCTAGATGAACATTAACATGATTTAATTATATCAAGATTTGGTTTATACTCGATACTCTTGTGTGCCATATAATCAAGAGACCTGCTGGTCAAGGTGGACAAGGGAGAAAGCGAGCATGGGAAAGTACACTTGTAACACACGGGCCGCGGCTGTGTATAAAAGAAAAAAAAAGCAAAGGTTTTTGCCAATACAGCGTGAGCTCCAACACCAATAAAAAAACAAGGAGGGCCAAAGGCAATACACAAAAAAAGTTCAACACTGAGTAGCAAAACACAAAGACTACTGAACAAGACTGTTTAGCCAGAAAAATTAGTGGCGTTGCAGAGGGTAGCTCAACAAATGATATGCGGAAAGATTTAACATTTGGCACATCAGAGTTACAACCCGTAAAACAGCTGATGATCAAAGATTGCTTTAGGAGGAAAGATATTCTGGCTGACTCAATCCCTGGTAAAAGTGGTAAACCTGAAAGAAAAACAGTACTAGGCTTATCCCCGGTAAATACTGCATTATCTCAAACCACACAGGACATGCAAGTTACGCAGTTCACCCAAGATACCAATGTTGTCGCTGACGATGTAATGATATCAGCTACATCTGTGAGATCTCCTCTCTCATCTTTAATTCAAGTGGGTGAAACAAAAATGTAAATCTAGCATAACAAGAAAAAACAGCCACAGACACAGCAAACTATATAGCTATGTAGCTTAATTCAGAAACGGACTCAATATATCTACATGAGGAGACTAATACGATAGGAGATGGAGATACCGACACAGACCCAGAATCTGAACAAGTAGAAATCTCACATGACTTTTTTAATGTCTCAATATCATCTGGCCAATTGCTGGAACTGGATCACTTAGTCAATTCACCTAATTCCTTCTCCTATTATTCAAGCCTGCAGTATAACAACTCACAAAATGCACACAAAATTCAGACCTAAGATTGTATTCTAGAGTAGCCCAAGTACTCAAACTACGAGTAAAGTCAGAAAAGGCTCAAAACCTTCAGAAGATGAAGATACTCCTCCGATGTTTCCCATGCTGACTGCGATGGGGGCAATCAGTAACAAATCAATCACTAATACTTACAGAGCAGGTCAGATATCTCAAACAATTTGCGGCGGAACTGACATTGATGAAAGAAAATTCAAAAGTATTGCTGTTGATTAAACAGAATGTGAGTGAATTAACAACTACCTCAAAAAACCCAGAAGCAGCTGGATGATATTGTTGACTTACTACACCTTCTCCCTAAAAGAATAAACAACCTTATATTGGATCAGGTAAAATGTCACCTATCACCCCAAAGTATTGAGAAGAAAGATGAAAATTAAATGAGAGACAATGAGATAAACAACCTAAGTCACAACATTTCTATAATGAGAAACTCAAGCCCAACGAGACTGACAATACCGGAGACAAATACACACCTCTCTCAAACAGGCAACTTCAATGAAAAACTATGAATTATTAGAACATGAAGATGGTTTTGCCCCCTATCTAAGCAGGAGACATGTCAACATTTTTTAAAAACTTAAGTGGAATATAGGCATTAAGCAAATAAATTCAGGCACACTCTTGTCTGAATCAATAGAAAATGTTCTCATATTTAATAATATAAATAAACAGCAAAGACACATAACTGTAGGACTAATGACCTGCATTGTATTACAATCAGCCAAAATTCAGCAAAGACTGAGAAATCAAATGAGGGCCAAATAGATCAATACTCCAATGATGAAGAAGATAAGGACATCACAGATGTGGGGAAGAAACTAAAACCATTGCAAACAAATTGCAAAAACGGCATCTAGTGCTGATGGCAAGCCCTCAACTACACGTACAGATCTGAAATACATCACTGTGCAATCCACCTCAAGCATGGCAATAACAATACCACAACCAACTTATAGTGAAGTACTTGAGAACATGACTCACAACCCGAGGCCTACAACTATCAGTGATCCTAATCAAATTAAGGACAAATTACTTACACCATAGAGTAATGATTCTGAGTTATTTAAACAGATTATGGAAGGCATCACTGGGCTAGGAAAAACATTAGTATTGTGCATGCAGTTGAGGAAGCATAAACACCCTCAGAAATCGACTCGAGTAGGGGTTACGTGTATTTACAACTAACAAACAGAGAGCAGACCCAAACAGCGGTAAAGGGAGGTTCCAGTCAGTATTTTAAAAACAACATATCACTATGAGCCAACGTTTAGTCAAGAGAAACACATAATTTACTTTACACCTTGATATAAATCTGAAGGCTCTTATGATATATTACATTGTCAAAATATATTGAAGTTGTTAAGTTCCTTTGAGGACCTGAAAAACCTTGACTCAATCACTGCTAATCTCTGACATACAACAAACGCAGATTGTGAGACCACCAGAACAACATGGGTTTTGCAAAACGTGGCACAAAAAAATACTGCCCAACCTAGTGGACTGGGGAATCACAGTCACGCAATCGGAAAAAACAAAATATCGACATATGTTAAGAACTTCGTACAGGCATCCAGATTTCACAGATTAACATCAACAGCTAGACTATTTTTTAAAGGCCCTGAAGCAACAACATGGCAAATTACAGCAAGGGGAACTAATGTACGGTCAGTTGTTTGGCCAGTAAATTCCCGATCAGTTCACCAATCACAGCCTGCTTATCAATATTCCTAATGAGCAGAAAGTAAGGAAGCGTGGCTCAAATAATTTTCCATCATATCATGGATATGTGCGGCAAATGCACATATCAGGGTAAAATTGTCTAATTTCATTCAAGAACACTGTGTAGTCTGCCTTCAAGAGACCTGGCAATATTCAACATATACAATCTCAAGCTACACTACACAAGACATTAAAGCAAAAAGAAATGCTTTGGTATGATGGCGTGGAGGCCTGGTAATACAATCAGTAACACACTTTGTATGACTAGTGTAAAGATAAAAACACCTTTGGATTTTATATTGGCAGTTCTATTCACATACCAATCTGCCACCAAACTGATGATTATAAATACCTACGTTCCCCCTCATGTCGTAAAAAATGAATGTAGATATTATAAATACTAGACGAACTGGAGCAAATAATGAAAACATGTGGCCAATTATTTTCAATTATGACAGGAGACTTTAACCAAAAGTTATTGCCATTGGCGAACCAGCTCTCAACCATTGATGAACCAGATCTGAGTTCCAATATTCCTCATCCAAAAATCCTACTTCAGAAAAAAGAAAAGGGCTCCAATGCTCAAAACAGGCTTTTTAGCAGGCTTTGGATATAGAGCAATAAATGGTAGGGTGGTAGATGATCATCCAGTTGCACAAATGTATTGAGGACCTGCAGCCTCCACCACCATAGATTATACATTTGTTCATTACTCCGTTTTACATCATGACTCTCAAAGGGTAGTTATTAATATAAAATATGAATGGTGGAAGGCCTGGCCAATGGCAAATAATGACCAGATGATTGCCTTTAATGGAAAGAAACTCATCTGGAGCAACGGGCTAAGGAACAGAGTGTCAAATCTGGGTGGAGTCTTGACACCATACATTGACAAAGCTCTTGCTCAACTGAAAGCAGGCAATCATTGGATGAACATCTGGCAAACCTTATTAGATCACATACTATCAGTTTTGATGACAGAGTTACAAAACCTACGACCCACATTTGTTTTTCATCAAATGCTCAACAATGAATCAATTCAAAGAGAGTGTATCGTAAATTGGTGCGACACACTCTTAAATGTTCTTTGTCTAAGGATTATGACTGCAAAAATTAAAAAGTGAATTTAAGATCAGAAAAACATGGATAAAACGGGACAGTGAAGATACTGCCTGAGCTAAACATTCTCATATGCCATCTCAACACGTAATGAATGAGCATATTGGTCCTTGGTGGGATATGGTACAATTTCGTATAAGCAGCCAGATGATCTGTTCATCCCAAGTGATAAATGGGAAACTCATATTAAGTCCCTCTACAAATCATTAATCACCTGTTCATATGCAAAAGTAAAAGGACTTGGAACATATCCGGACATTGCAAAAAAAGAAATATCAAAGTTAATAAAAAGCGCTCATTCGTCCAAAGCAGCTGGACCACATGGAAAACCTATAGATCTGGCCAATTTAAATGTAACCTTTTGGAGCTCATTGCTAGAACAACTTTATTTGCAAGTAACCAGGTGTGGGAAAGTCCCATGTTCCTGAAAAGGGGCTATCGCACATCTGATTTACAAACGAGGTCCAAACAAAATCCAACCAGCTTTAGACTAATAGTACACCTTGACTTTGAAGGGAAATTGTTTTCTAAACATCTCCAAAACAAGCTAAGACTTTGGGCTCCAAAGCAAACTAAGGCTTTGTGCAGAAGAAAAATCACTGGTTTCACTAACACAACCAGGATTCCGTTCAGGCTGTTCAGCAGTTGATAATATTACAACACTGGCTTTACTTGTGAAAAAAATACACTCACTGAAAACAACACAAAGGGCCCAATTATGATGGCGGTGGGACCGACAGCCCGTCAGTGAAGGTCCCACCGCCATTGGGACCTTCTAAGCGCTATATAAAACTCCAAATATATTAAAAAAATAGTAGGCCAAGTAAGACTGAAGGAAGGCCGTAAAACCTTTGGTCAATGGTAAGAACAACAATGCCAGTGCAGCCAATGTTAGAAATTGGAAACGTTTACTCTAGCATCTTTCAAATTGTTAAGATTTTTTTGGCGACTACATATAAATTGTATGGGAAAGTTGGAGTAAAGAGACAAAATTTGCTCAGGATTTTTAATGCACAGAATTGTGCTTGTGTGTAGAATTGTTCCTACATTTACCTAACATAAACAGCGTGTGTGCATCCTACTGCCCACACACTGACCGCGAAGGAGGGAGAACCGGTACCGCTTTCCGTACACGGATTACTACTTACACTTAAAGGCCATTTGTAGCGCTACACGCCTGTCATTCGACTTAGAGGTGGTTGCTTTGGGCATTTGCCCTTTTCGTTTTACGGCTTATTTTTTACATCTCCACATTTTATTATTAATAGCACTTTGACTTAATAGGTACCGTAGTACTCGCACCTCACTTGCTTTTACGGCTTACTACCTTCCTTTTCACAGACTCTGGGGCTGGCCTTACTTTGACTTAGAAGATACAATGCATGCTCCGCCTTATCTTAAATCGCTCACTAATACCCGGGCATAGACATGACTTTTTCTGGGCTCCTTTTAATTTATCCACACACCCCATCATTCTGTGATATTTGCTTACTTTATGTTTTCTGGGGTCCTGCCGTCATCCAGGCATATATTAAAAGCGCATACCGCGATGTTTTCACGCTTCTTGGCTGGGACCTTTAAATGAACCCAGCTTAAATTTGGATATGCGTATTTACTTACCTATTATACATTTTTCCACACCTTTTGTTTACGTACCCGCTATGCCATTTTAATTCTTATGCCTCCAGCCCCTCACTGTTCTTTGACCTTACCTGGACTACACCTCTTTACTTTTTCAACAGGCACCTTTCATAACTCAGGACAGAATCTTAAGAGGTTATCGACCCTCCGTTTATTTGGATATGAGTCAGATATCGTAATTGGGCGGTCAGTATATTTTTTCATTAATGCTGGCAAGCCGCGCGCCTTTCCATTAATTCTTGACATTTCAATACCCTTAGGTTTTCCCAGAACCCGCTTTCATTAAAGCTACATTACTGATCGGATTTTCCGCGACTCATCATAGACTTAACTTCTCTCTTTTTACATTGGTAAGCACGACCTATTCCACTAGCTTCTCTCATCTTAGTGGGATCATCTTGGCCACTACCGTTTGGTTCACCAACTTTGACACTCATTTCGTGGATCTCCTTCTTGGACGCCTTTCCCTTTCTGTTTCAGTATTCTCTCTTTTTCTTGAATACTATATCTATCACTAATCTTAGTGAACACTTTCTATCTCAGATTCCACCACCGTTTGTTTTACCTACTTTGATACTCATTTCGTGATCTCCTTCTTGGTATCCTTTTTGTTACAGTATTCTCTCCTTTGCTTGAACACTATTCCTATTACTAATTTTAGTAAACACTTTCTATCTCAGATTCTTTCACCCTCTATTATCTCCTAGCCTGCCTTTCTTTCTTTTTCAATTCCCCACTTGAGGATTTTCTCAGTACTGTGCTACTCTTAAACTCCATATTACCACTTTTTTGTTTCTTGGTTGGTATTCGTCTTCTTACTTTATGGTTGACCCACTCTTTTATCTATCTACTTTATCCTTCAAACAACTGTTATAAACTAAAAGGGTTTCTATTGTACAACATTACAGCCCTGAAGAAGCCCATGTTTGGGCGAAATGCGTTGGCTGTATTGAAACTCACCAACACCTTGAATTAAACATCACTCCAGAAGCACAAGCAACGTCGTTGACTCGCTCTTTACGCTATAATCTTTATTGTTTTACTTTACTTCATTTTTACGCTTCACTGTATATTGCCTCTCATACCCTGTGTCAATTTCTATAATTCATGGTCATATAGCAGCTTGCCATTTGAGGTGGGCAATATCTCAATACACTTGTGTGTCATGTCTAGGCGGTGCAGCTGTCTACAACCTGACTGCTAGTTCTTTCACATCATGTTAGAATTGTACTATTTTAGATGCTTATTTATGTTATGGGTGAGGTTTTATTTGTTAATTGTAATCTCTGATTAGTACAATCAAATGTATTTTACTCCCACCGCTACTACACCTCTAACAACCTAAATTCACCAAGACAGATATGTTTTAAGATAGGATATTTTGTACTGCTTGTTAATCCATTCAGATACAAAGAATCCCAGTGAAGTGTAATCACTAGTGCAACAGGTACAGCTCACCAGGTCCCTGGATTTTAGGGGGCCTATGCACCTCAAAACACAGCCCAAAGTTTACACCTCACCACCTTGAAATGTCACCAGATGCCACTGAGCACAGGACCATGAGAGGCAAATAGTGAACATAAATGGAAATCAATAACAGTCGGTGTTTAACTGAAAACAAAATTGGTATAAATCTGACCTTTCTAGACCTACAATAGACAAACCTGTCAGAGAGTATGCAGATTATATGAAGATGATTGATTATTTCAATGGGGAAGAAGTATTAGGGAGTAAAGGTGCTAAATGAGCATAATGATGCTGACCATAAAAGGGAAACAGTTTGAAGAAGTGGTCAAACAACAAAAAATAAAGCAGAGAGCTAAAAACCCTGCCAGCCCTGCCAGTGTAGTCTGGAACTCCTTCCTGATGTTGCAACAGTGAAAAACTGTTCTGTTTCCCACTGTTATTTCTTAGCAGTGTAAACAGATTTAAATTTCAATATTGATGTTAATGTTTCTCAGTGAGAGCCATGCATAACATATATAGTCTTATAGATGGTTAACAGTGATTAACTGGGGTGTTTTCACAGTGGCGTCCTCTGTAATATCAAAGAGAAAATGAGAGGAAGCACAAGTTTTCTATGCAGTCACTCCGAACTCTGGGATGTAAATCATCTCCATTATTCACTTTTTTAACATTTGAGAACTTTATGGTCCATATGGGCCCCCAAATCTACCACCCCTGCTTTCAACATTGGAACCGGGGCAAAGAGGCAGTGGAGAAGTTATATATGATAAGGCCTCCCCAACCCTGCACAAAGATTAAACAAAAGATAAAAAAAAACCTGGCTTCTTGTTATGTTATTTTATCCAATTTGATATTGCGCACAAATTACCCCATCGGGGTATCTCGGTGCTGCAGGAGGACACAACAGCAGGACCAAAACGGCAGAGTTAAAATAGGAACAATTTCAATAATTTCTTAAATTTGGTGTAATCAGAGCATGTGCCACTGTAAGAAGGTAAACGATTCCAGTAGGCAGGGCCCAAGTAAGAGAACAATCTGCCTCCACACCTTAAACATTGAATGCAGGGAATAGTGAGAAGCTCGTTTGCCTTAGATCTCAGAGTCCTGACAAAGAGATAGCGTTTAAGCTTTTGGTGTAAGTTTCTTGGGGGCATATTATCAAGCCAGGCGATAAAATTATCGCTGCTTTAGCAGCAGAAAACTGCAGCTAAAATGGCGATAATGGGCTTGATAATATGCTCTATGGAATTCCAATTGAAGACCATGTTAGATGTGAAGGACATCTAAACTGAGCTTCAATTGGAATTCCATAGTGCATATTATCAAGCCCATTATTGCCGTTTTAGCGGCAGTTTTCTGCCGCTAAAGCGGCGATAATTTTATCGCCTGGCTTGATAATATGCCCCTTGGTTACTTCCTCACTAGAGCTCTATGGGTGCGCAGCACATCTTGAATATAATTCTTTTTCTGACTGGTATCCAGTGTAACGAGAGGAATTGAAGCAAGATTGCAAATAAGCCGTGCAAATAAGTGCAGTTAGTCTCCTGCCACTCGCCCCCACCATCCTCTGTATTTAAAATCCCCTAGGCCTAAAGTGAAAAAAATCCCTGTTTTCCTGCAATGCACCACTGCCATCTTCTGCATTTAGCCTTCCCTCTCATCCAAATGTTAAAACAAAAACCTCCCCTCTTTCAGCCTAGCACTACATTTACCCCTCCCTGCCGTCCCTACCCAAATATAAACAAGTCAAGTCAAGTCATTAACTGGCACATGCATCAAGCAAAAATCCAGTCGGTAAAATACCGAACCGGTAAAATCACCCGTTAGCGAGTGACAAAAACCGAATCCCAATGCATCAACCCAAATCGCAATAAAATAAAGAATCGCAAAAAAAATACCGGAAAAATAACTAATCGCAAATAACATATCCGCAAAAATACCGAATCGCAAATTACCGAAGTCGCAATCACCGAAATCACAAATTGCTCCCGGCAAGTGCCAATGGCTAATAACGAATCGCTACACAATGCAACAAAACTCGCAAATACCGAAAATCCCCAAAATCGCTATTTAGCATGAGCAGATTAAGGGGAATCAGAACCTGGAGGTAAAGTAACAAAAAAACAAAAAAAATGTAAAAAAAATTTCCACATGTGCAACAGATCGTACCAATCAGCAAACCCTTAAATGTGGCCCAGGAGACCCTGTTGGCTAGCACAAAATGGCAGCCCTCTACGTGCTTGCAAGGAGGATGCGAATCAATGCAGCAGGACAGCGCAGGAGAAGGGTACAGGAGAGAGTATTCCGAGTGCGCATCATCTTGCTGGGACAGAATGAGGACGAGGTGTATGAGAAGTATCGACTGAATCGTGCCATGATCATGCGCCTCATTGCAGACCTCGAACCACTCCTGCAGCACCAGACACATCGGACCAATGCAATCCCTGCGCACGTCCAGGTCCTCTACAGCCTGCACCTACTGGCCTCAGGAGGTTTTCAGGGGGTAATCGCCGTAGCCGGAGGTGTATCGCAAAGCGCACTCTCACGCTTCTTCCAGAAATTCATAGATGCCATGCTGACAATGATCCACACCCACATCAGCTTCCCCACAACCCCACAGCAGTTGGACCGCAACAAACAGGCATTCTACCAGGTGGCCCATTTTCCCCATGTCATTGGATGCATCGACTGTACGCATATCCCCATCTGTCCACCCTCTGCCAATGAGTACATATTCCGGAACCGCAAGTCCTACCACTCTATCAACGTGCAGGTTGTGTGCGATGCCAAGCACATCATCACGGACCTAGTGGCACAATTTCCGGGGAGCACACACGACTCCTACATATTCCGACACAGTGGCATCCACAGGCGTCTACTCAACAGGGAATTTGGAGAGGGACTCCTGCTTGGTACGTACACATACCTCTTCCACACATGAGCACCACACATGTATGAACATCACCGTTGCTAAGTCTTTGCTTCTATCTTGTAGGTGACAGTGTATACGCCCTGCGGGAATATATACTCACCCCCTACCTCAATCCAGCAACACCACAGGAGCAACGATACAACGTGGCCCACATAAGCACAAGGAATGTCATCGAGAGGACCTTTGGGATTCTGAAGAGTCGCTTTAGAATCCTACATAAAACTGGCAGTGCCTTGCTATACAAACCTGATACCTGCTGCCGGATTGTAGCTGTATGTGCTATGCTGCACAACATTGCGACCAGAAGGGGGATACCCATAAAGGTGGACAGGAATCACGACTACCGGGATGACCAACCATCCGCCCAACACCGACAGGCACACGTCCCTAACACAGCAGAGGGCCATAGGAGGCGGACATACATCATGCAACATCATTTCTGAACCAGGTAAGAATGAAAGATGACAAATTATTGGTGGTGCTACTGTTTAATGCACAGGAGCACTGAGGCATGTGCGACCAAACAAGCAATAAAATAATATATCCCCAAATAAACTGTTACAACAAAAGGCCGTTTTTGTCACGGCTGTGCAGCGTCAAATAGGGGAGGACCATGGTTGCCCCACCACGGTCAAGTATGACTGTCAGTTAGTCTGGTGGCGCTTGCCACGAACGCCAAGCCTCCTCTCAGGTATCTCCTCCACCACACCACGGCCTGTCCCTGTGGAGCAACGGGAACTGCGCCGCCTGGTGCTGGCCTCTGCTACCGAAACACTGCTCACACTTGAGGCAGCTTCACTGCCGTCCTCCCCTCCCAATGCTCCAGCACTGAATGTGCCGCTCTGCAGGTGTTCTACTGCAGTGGTGACTTGTCCTAGAGCCCTGGCTACATCCCCGCAAAAGTGTCCAAGGTCCACCTGCAGTGACACCGAGTGGCGTGCCAACAATGCGGTGCTGTTGCTCAGCCTGGTGATGGCCTTTGTAGAGGCTGCGGACCTGACCGAGTTCTGGCGGTGCCTCCTCCTCTTGCTCTCATGGCCTTCCCTCATGGCACGGGTGAGCTCATGTATGTCCTCCCTCAGGTACCCATTGCCCTCTGCCACCACAGTGGTCATGTCCCTCACTGCCGCTGTCATGGCACGCATATCTTTGGCAAGGCGCGCTATGTTTGAGCTAATTGTAGCCATGTGTCTCCCCTGCAGGTGCTGGACACGCAGCATCTTTTCCTCAATGCCACCATTTGGGGAGATTGCAACGTCGCCTGAGGATTGTGAACTGCGCAGAGACCTGCGGCGCTGTCGGGGTCTGACACGTGCTGGTGGTGCAGCAGGCGGTGGGATGCTTCGCAGACTTTGGCCCGATGGTGTAGCAGGTGTTTGGCATGTTTCCATCACCTGCATGGGTGGAATTTGTGACCTGCGCCTCCGATCTTTAGTTGCAGTTGTTGCGGCAGCAGGTGTTGCTGGTGCTGGTGGTGGTGGTGGTGGTGTGGTTGCTGGTGGAGGTGGTGAATGCGTATCTTGCGTGGTATCCACATCCGAATCGGCTGGTGTCTCCGAAATGATCAGCCGCCCGCTGTCGTCGGAATCCCCAGGAGATGCATCTGTGTGTGAAACAGTGCATGGTTAGTGGGATAGTTACACCTATGTAGTATTGTTAACATACATGTCCCTCTGTGATCCACTAAATAAACAGTCTATATCCAGCTTCTACTGATGTGGTGATTTTTACATCTATTTTATCCTGTGCATGCACACCGGGCTGACTTGACTACAACTCCCATGATGCACTAGTGTTATGAGTAAAGTTGTGTGGGGCAAAGCTGCATGCACACTCTGAATGTACTGGGAGCTTGGGAATGGATTAACGCAATGCTGGGTATGGGCACAGGCATGCATCTTACCTTGGGCACTTGTGGCTGCGCCGGAGGTATCCATCTGGGTCACTCCCACGACGGCCTCAGGCTCGATGGTCCCTTCCACCAGCTCCTCCAGGGCGGTGTTAGCTTGCACTGTGGAAGGTCCGCCTCCCGTTCTGGATGCCTCCCGGAGCCTCTCCGCAATCCTCTCCTTCACACGCTTCCTCAGGTCGTACCACCGCTTTTTAAGATCGTCAATGCTGCGGGACGTCACTCCAACTGCATTTACCCTTTCTCGGATGCGCAGCCATATGCGCCGCTTCTCAGACTCGGGCACCTTTAGGGACAGCTTCCCAAACAGCCGATCGTGCTTGCTGCTCACCCCCTCGATCAGGTGCTCCAGCTCCCGGTCGGAAAACTTGCGTTTCCTCTTGCGTGCAGCTTCTGCGCTGGATGGTGCATCTTTCTCCATCCTGGTGAGGGTGGGGTCACAGTCCTGTCAGTGGTCAATCTGTGGGATCAGGCTTTCTCCTGTTACTCCTCCTGTGTGCTCCTCTGGCATGTGAATGAGGGTGGGGCAGCTGTACTTCCTGGTGGTGATGTCATCAGAACGTTCCCGAGCGACCCGTTTTATTGCGAAATCGCTATTACCGAATTCGCTATTACCGATTTCGGTAATTGCGATATCGCTATTACCGATTTCGCTATTACCGATTTCGGTAATTGCTAATCGGTGTTTTCACTACTCGCTAATGTGTATTCGGTAAATAATAGCGATTTTTAAAGAATCTGTTGATGCATTCTGAAAAGCGATTCCTTAATTACGATTCCTTATTTATCGCTAATAAGGAATTGCTTTTCTGAATGTTGATGCATGTCTAAGTCTTTATTTCGATTTAAAATCATGAAAGACAAGTCCATAAAAAATCCATAACTATCAATGTAAGCAAGTTATTTGACATTAAAACATAATGGTGAATTTCATAGACATCAATATGACCAAGTTTGTGTATTAAAAAGATGGTATACAAGAGGATAACAGATCCACAATGAAGAGATACATAAATATATAATAAATAATTAAAATTACTAAGAATCTCACCATAGTATATATAATCATCATAATTACATTATAATCAAAGCTGCACGGTACATAATATTATTCACCCCCGACAGCATACAAGGAGACAATTATCATTGCCTCCTCTCCTTTGCACGTATAACCCACATCCAGCTTAAAAACTTGGCAACGGCAATCACAATGGATTCATTAGTAGCTGTTTTTAGGATCCTTAGTGCTTCGCTGCTTAACCTAGTCCCCAGGTTTAAACAGATAGGTTTTAACCATCTGTGCCTAGGAGTTTTATAAGCTGGACAGGCAAATAAAATGTGTGCCAACGATTCATTCTGTGTTGGACAAAATGAACATTTGCTATGGTTCAGGGTGTGCCATTTACTGACAAATAAATTAGTGGGGAGTGATCCCACCCTAAATTGGTGGTAAGGTTTCCTGTTTCTAGTGGAAGTGATAAGGTCCCAATAATTTTCATACTCCACTTCATGCTTGTGTTCAAAATAGTCCCTGGATAATGATGGTCTTATTAAGGCAGAGAAACGGTTCGTTTTAATCATATTCCAATATGCTGCCTTATATTCATTCTTTGCAGGGAAACGCGTTTTCGATGGGATTTGCCCACAATCTACTCATCCCCATCTCACAAAGAGTGATTTTTACCCGTCTCAACCATGGAATTTTATGCATGCTGTCAGCCTCCCTGACTTCCAAAAGTGCTTGTGCGTACCTGGACAGCTCTGGGGTAACCCAGAGCCTTCTCCAGTATGCCACAGGTCTAAATTGTGCCATATCTTCAATAGAATAACAGCCAAGATCTAAAAGTAGGGGCAATAAAGGAGTTGACTGGGGAAGGCCGGTCAATGCCCTAAATTTTTTATTTTGGGCTGTTACTAAGGGGGCTAGATTGTCGAACCCCCACAATTCGGCCCCATACAGGACCGAGGCACTAATTTTAGTATTATATATTTTTAAGGCTGGGGCAAGAGGTTTAGTGTAAGGGAGACGCTGCTCCTTCAGCAGGGCACCTGACAATTGGGCATGCCTAAGGGTCAATAATCTAATCTGAGGCTTCCAACTAAGTTTACTGCCGATAGTTACCCCCAAGTAAGTAAAATTCTGAGTCTGTTCCAGGATGCCTTCCTTCATTTCAACTCTACCATTTATAACCTTGTGTTTATGTAGGACCATAAATTTCGTTTTCTCTACATTCACAAGGAGATCATGATCCTGACAGAACTCAAGTCTCACCAGAGCAGACTGTAAACCCTTCTGTGTCTTAGAAAGTATCAGGGTGTCATCTGCAAACATAAGCAACGGGATCTTCAAACCTGCTAAGGTTGGAGCATCAGTGGGAAAGTTCTGGAAATACTGGACTACCTTGTTGATATACAATGAAAAGAGGGTTGGTACCAGAACGCACCCCTGGCGAACCCCCTTTGCTATAGGGAACCTTTGTGTGAGACTCCCCTGCATATCCCAGCGTACCTGCGCATAATTAGCATCATGTAGAATAACCAAAAAAGCCAATATTTTAAGTGGCATACCTAGTTCCAAAAAGGTTCTCCACATTTTGGCGCGAGGGACGAGGTCAAAAGCCGACTTAAGGTCGACGAAAGCAGCATAAATAGTGCCCCCGCCTAAAATTACGACACGCCAATAAACTAAAATAAACCTAAAAACGTGGTCAATAGTACTGGTACAAGAACGGAAGCCTGCCTGAAGTGGTGATAAAATATCAAATTCATCCATCCAGGCCTGGATTCAGCTTAGTACCATCCTAGCTGAAACTTTCTGTATGCAGTCAATAAGGCTTATAGGCCTATAGTTACCTGGGTTGGAGCGGTCTCCTTTCTTATAAATTGGGAGAATTTCTGCTCCTAACCATGTAACCATAGATGCTCCACTGGCAATGGCATTCACAAGGAGCTGAATATAAGATGTCCAATTAGTTATATCATGGAGGAACAGATCCGCCGGGATACAATCTAACCCAGGAGCCCTGCCTCTAGGGACTGATTTTAAAGCTGTTTCCACCTCTTTCTTTGTAAAATACAGAGTAGGTTTAGCACATGGCAATTCAAAATTTTCCTGTGTGGGGTTCATAGTGAGAAACCCACTGCTCGGGAGCTACGTTGTTCACTGGCACACAACTCAATTCACCCCTACCCCATTTCACAAGATGCCAAAAAGTGACCATGGTTCTCCCTGTACAAGCCTTGAGCAGCTCTGCCCATTATTGTTCGTCCAATTCCCTTTTTGCTTTCTGTTGGGTCAACTTGTACCCCACCCTTGCCTTTCTTATATCCCCCCGGTTCTTGGATCTTATTGCCCTAGCTAGAATTCTATAAGCTTTTCTACATGATTGACCATACCAGGCGGCAGCCTTCGGGCCCGAATAAGTCTGGTGTTTTTTGGCCATAGTAGTAAAAAAGCCTTTAAGCTTGTTAAACAAATCACTGTGGACCTGTGAAACCTTTAAGTTCACCTCCTCTTAAGTTGCACAGTTTTGAAGAATAGCTGTTGCACTCGCCACTAACTCACTCATCTGCTGTAAATGCTCTTCTTTTTTAATAACATTAGTCCATTTAACTCTCCTTGTATCATTAGTTAAATGTGCTTCTACATTAGCAGTTCCAAGCACCTGACTACCAAGAATGGGAATGCCTTTGAGCTGCATGGAAAGAACTAGGAGGTTATGGTTGCGCTCGGTCCGCTCCCAAACTATCATATCTACTAGGGAGGGCCAAAGTTCCTTGTTAAGGAAAATAAAATCAAGGCGACTATTTTGAAACCCATTGTTAAAGGTTTGCGAGCCCTGCCTATCAGAGACGGACCTCCCGCTAACAGCCCTAACCAACTGTTCCAAACAGAACACTTTTAACTGCAAGGCTGTCCCTGTCCATTTTTTAATGGGAGGAAGATCCAAATGCGGTATACTCTACTGGACATCCTCCTCAGAACTGAGGTTGACATCATTGTCATCAAGGGGCTCGAAAGAGCAATTGAAATCTCCTGCAATTATCATATTGCTTACACCTCTGTAATCATGTAAAAACATATCTAGGAGAGCTACAGTGGGATCGGCTTTCCCACCTGGCATACCCCTAGCATAAACATTAATAAGCAACAAATCAGGGACTTCTGCCATCTGCAGTCTAATTATTAAAATGTCCCTACTGTCAATATGCAATTCCTCCACCCTATAGAGGTCAGATTGCCTCACCCATGTTGTAAGGCCCCCCATGGGTCTTCCCCTCTGCCCCCCTTGTGCTTTTTTTGAAAAATTTATAAAACCCCGACGATAAAAATGGTCCATAGCCTAGGTTTCCTGGAAGGTCAATATGTCGTGGCCTTCAATAAAAGTAGACCAGTCCACTGAGGATATCTTTGAGCATAACCCTGCTACATTCCAGGAAACTAATTTTAGGTCTGGCATGGAGTAGGGCTTATTTACTTTGCACACAGGGGGCCGGGTATAATCTACATAAGCACTGCCTGGAACCCCTTCACCTAACGGGATGCTTATTTGTGTTGGTCTACAGTCCCCTTCTTCGCCCACCATATTGTCACTCGTAATTCTATCCCTCCTGTTGCCCGTTGGTGATGTTAATATGGGTGCTTCATTATTATAAATGTTCGTTATACGATCAACCACACACTGCTCCTTAAATAGGTATGTGTCTGGACTAATAATATTTGGTGTGTGTCCAAGTCAATCTATTTCCTCCAAATTGGAAAAGACTTCAAACCTATTACATATAGGAACCGCGTAGTTATAAGGGCCCAGTTCAGAATCTAGATCCCTCAATACTACCCTACCTCTTACATCATCGTCACGGGACTGGTAGAAAAAACCCTGGGGAAGTATATTAATGTTGTCCTTGGTTAAGTACACAGTCCCTGCCCTGTCAAGAACTGTCTGGACCAGGCGCGGGGACCTAAAACTTAGGACCACACAGTAACCCATAAGGGCCTTCGCGGATTTACCAACCAAAGGAATTCTTCGCACCATTTTGAATTCACTAAATAATGCATTCCCGACCCCTGATCTTTTGTTCAACAGATGTAAGGCCTTATTCTTTAGCGAGGACCAATGTTTGTGGGCACATGAGGGAAGCATTGGTACGTTTGCTAATACAATTGTATATGGAGTCGCTTCGGGTGGAAGGTGTAGGGACATACTAAACTCGCAACCCCCCCCTCAGATTATTGAGGGGCCCGGGGACCTACTAGGCCTGCTTTATGAATTGAATGAACATTTAATTGGGGAATTGCCATAGCATTTGCCATGAGAGCCCATTCCTCAACATGGGGAGTTAACGTAACTACATTAGTAGGTAATCTAATGTCAGTAGTCCTCTCCTGTCTGACTTCAACCATTACCTACTTGCCCTGGCCCGCTAGAAGTTTGGGAAGTACTAAGTAAGTATGTGCCGCTCTATTACAGCCAATCGCTTGTCTATTCCTGACAATTTCAGCAGTAACGGATCCAAAAGGGCAGTAAGCTTCTCCTCAAGTCTGTTTACGATGTCCGCCTCGTGGTTACTACGTGTGTTTCCAGTACAGGAGTTACAGGCTTCCGTTTTGCCATTTTAGATGACTGATGCATTGTTTTTGGCCACGCGCTTTCCTCTTTTTTTGAATGGGTTTCCCCACCAGAAGCCAATATGCTCCTTTGGTGGCGAGTTAATACTTTGGTGGTGGATACTGAGAGTGTGGGCGAAGAGCTTTCTAGACTAACTACCTGCGAAGACCTATTTTGCTGATGCACAGGGGAGGTATGGCTCAGTTGGGGGGAGCAATCAAGTACTACATTTTGTTCGGGTATAGGCAATGATACAATTGGTGAAGTACCAATGGCGAGTCTCTGAGGCTCTAAAGAAAGTCTCCTTTCTGTCAGCTGAATCTCATGAATTAATACTGACTCAGCCAGTGACAGAAACGCATCCAATGTACCCACTGCCCAGAGCCCTCCTCCACCCTTACGCTTGCCTTTACTCATTTCCCCGGACTATAACAAGACAATGAAAAGATACAATCAAATACTCATCAGAGCTACACAAGGAAAGTTTAAACGGCTTACATTATATGAAATGTCAGTGAGGTGGCCTGGCCCGGTGTCCTTCGATCTCTGACGGGCTCAGACGGGCCCGCCCTTGGCCGTGAGCGTCCCGCGGGTGCCGCGAGAAGTAATTTAGGATCCCTGCAGGCAGACACAGGTGTGGGCAATTATAGTGAGGCTCCCTGGGACTTGCAGTCCGTAACAAGCAGCAGTCCGTCCTCTCCTCAGCTCGCGATGCGGCTGCCGCGAGCAGTAGTGTAGGGTCCCGCTCTCCAGATGACCTGCAAGCTGCTCCCTCCGGGTTTTTCGCGGATTATTCGTGGTTGCTCTCGGTCGTTCCCGGCTCAACACCAGGGATGTGAGGCTGAACTGGAGATGTGAAGATGCCGGTTCTGCTGGTGCTGCGTCTCCGAGGCCTGCAGCAAACTTGCAAGAGACAGGTCGGGGAAGAGACCCGCGCCGCCTCCCTTGGCGGGCCTCCCTGTAGTGCCGGCCACACCACTCCGGTGCAGTCTCTGGTACGATCTCTGGCCGCCGGCAAACTCCAAATGGCAATCAATTAGTTACACACTTGGACCAATATAAACATAAATACCTGGCTTCCAGCCACCCACCCCAACCACTACTTGTTCTTTTTTTTCTGCTTCCTAGAGAAAGATGTGCTCTTACATGAGTGGAGAGCCGGTGCTGTGCTGACATCGTCTCTGTGAGAAGTGCCAGTTAGGCAGGTTTTTTTTATCCCTGTTAATTAATTTCTGCAGAGACCCAAATTGGCAGGAAATTTGGACAGTCAATTGCCGCTCTTAGTTATGTAGAGACTCGAAAAAAGCAGTAGAATGCAAGTGAGACTATCAGCCACCATTCTACTGCCTCACTTGTGTCTCCACAGGCTGGCACAAGGTGAGACTACACAGGGGGTGACCACTTCCCTTTGTGATATCAAAACAATGGGAAACAACTTTTGCCATAGCAGTAAAGAATTGGATTAGGATCTGTGTGTCCAGTGAATGCCATACATAACAAAGGGGGTCATCAGGATGGCTATCCAATCGTATTTGGGACCACCCACCTACGAGGCGGTGGTCCCACAGGGCGAATTAGGATGCGACCACCACCGTGGCGGTTGAATTGCCCATATTTTGCATTGTGGTGAGTGATGCACTCTGCAGCACCCGCCACAAGCAAAAACAGACATCCTATCCATATCCCTACACCATGTGGCAGGCACCGTGTGGTGCCTACCACATGGTGTAGGGATATGTAGGTGGGCACCATAGGTGCCCTCCAGGGCCGATGTCCATAGCTTAGAGGGTTAGGGGGGCCCACTACAGGCCCCCAAATCTGTTTCTGCCTGCCGTTTTGTTGGGGGTTGACAGCCGCAGAATAACAGGTGGAAAGGGATATTGTAATCCCTACCTAATTCTGGGGTTCCAGGGAGGTCCGAAAGGTGGTCGGACACAAACTGCCTGTCGGGACCGTGACAGTTGGTGTTTCCGACCGCCACCTCTCAAAATGCCATTGTGATATGGTGGACGGAAATCCCTGGTTAGATGGCCGAAAGACCGTCTCCGACAGCCTGCCGCTGGCGGTCCTTTGGCCATCGTGATGGGGCCCAAAGTGCTCTCCAGCAGCAAGACTGGCCAAAAATGTACTCATTACACCAAAAGGCAATTGTACAAAGAAGGGTTGAATTGAGTTTGCTCTAGTAGTTGATGATGGAACTGAATATAATAGAAAACTTTGCCTGCACATAGAAAAGGTCCAGTTTTAAATGGTTTAAGTGCAGCACAGCTGTGAAAGAAGTAATGTGCTACTCTTTTTATGACTTTAAGTATGTTTAGAGACAAATGTAATTAAGCCGCGAAAGAGGGTGTAAATTACAGGGTATTTATAGATTACTCCAAACCAGTTGCAGAGAAAAAACATAGCCACATCCACTGAATGTATGACATAGTCCCTGCAGATTATTTTCTTTTCTCATGTTGTCTGTGTTTCTTCAATGCAGTTTTATTAATAGGTCATGGTAATCAGAACCTTTTCATCTTAAATGGCATTCTTATCCAAACATATTTTGCACAATAGACCAAGCATTATTTTGAATGTGACTTGGCAAGAAAAGAGAGCTGATCGTTTCAGGGGCTAAGCAAATGTTTTCTTTCATGCTTTTGTGTTAATTTTCTGTGAGAATGCCATGTTTTTCTTGGAAACTTTGCAGACTGTAGAAAAATAAAGTCCTGATATTACCCTGCCTCCCACCCTACCAACCTTTGAACAAGCAATTGTTTTTTGGCATCACTTGTGGAATGGCTTGTTTTTCAGGGAGTTGCTAGTTTCGTTTACATGGTGTGATCTTGACTGAAGATCAAGGTCTTTTAATTTAACTGATATGTGCCTGTGGCTGATTTAATGTGTTATTTCTATTCAGGAGTGCCATTATTAGGGAGCTATTCTCTCTCGCCCTGTGCACAGATAAATTAACTATGAGTGTGACTGTATTTAATATACGATGCAAAATAACACTTCCTGAGCAATTTGAAATTAAAATGAAAACACAATGGCATATCCTTCTAATTAATGTGCCTGTGTTTAGGCGGAGGCATTTGGGAAATGTAAAGATAAAAGAATTCCTTACGCACCAATTTAAAAGCTTGGGACCCACACCCAGTTCACCGCCTTTCATCCTGTCCTTCTGGTTGCATTATTCTTTCATGAATGGAGAGCTTTCAAGTTTCCCCAGTCCAGGCTTTTGTAGCTTTTCCTAATAGATTTATTCTTTGAAATCTTGTACTTGTGACACTGAAGCCATAGTGGGATGGAAATAAATGCCACTCTGCACAAAAACATACTTGGAATGGATGATCTACCCATGCATACATTTGGGATACTTGACAGCTTTCTGGACCCTCTTACCTTTAGCCAGATATTTATATTTATTTATTGATTGATTTACTTATTTTGCGTTTTATAGAGCGCGAACCAGACCTGTGCGGGTATCAGAGCGCTTTACAGGATTGACAGGTGGTATACAATAGATTTAGGAGGGGTGGATACAGTTGGGATAGAAACAGGTAGATACATTATACAAAAAACAAGCAGTCTCAAAACCTGTATATCTTAGGGGTAAAAACAGGTAGATACATTATACAAGAAAACAAGCAGTCTCAAATCCCGGGTGGGATGACCAGAAGTGCCAGGTAGGTATCATCCGGAAAAAACATGGGTAATGCCGTAATAGTAGGTGGAACAAGTCGCTGAGGTGATTGTAATGCGAGCGTTAGGAGAGGAATTTGCCCATTAGGAAAGTTTTGGCCTCCTTTAAAGCGTGCCAAAGACAGAAGTCTTCTGATGGAGGGCGGGAGTGAGTTCCAAATTCTTGGAGCGGCCCCAGAGAAGGCCTGATTGTACGTTATTTTTTTGGCCATGGTGATGGTTGGAGCAAAAGTTCTCTGGCAGACCGGGAGTTTCTGGCTCCTCCGGATAGCACGAGTTTCTGGGCGAGAAATGCTGGGAAATTGGAGTATAGAGCCTCATGAGTGATGCAAGCCATCTTAAGTTGGAATCTGGCCTTGAGAGGCAGCAGTTCAGAGCTTTAAGGTGGGGGGAGATGTGGTCGAATTTCTTTGAACCTGTTAGAAGTCTGGCAGCGGCGTTGAGGCAGGCTTTCAATTTGGCCAAAGAGTTCTTGGGAAGACCTGCGAGGGTAGAGCAACCATATTCTAGTCTGGAGATGACTAGTTCCTCTCCCACTTCAAAGCGGGCTTCAGAAATAAGGTGGGAACAATCGATCAGGTGTTCAGATTTTTCATGCTCTATTGAAAGACAGTACTACTGGGGAAAGGCCTTCATAGATTTGAAGACCGCTTTTGATTTTGTACCACGGGGGAAACTTTGGCATATCCTACAACAATTAGGTATCTCCTCCCTGGTTCTTGACATCATACAGCGTTTGCACAATGGCAATTATGCAAAAATAAGATGGGGGTCCCAAGGGCAATTGACCGAGAGAATCACTGTGAACAGGGGTGTCCGCCAGGGATGCGTGTTGGCACCCACCCTGTTCTCCTTAGACATCAACGGGGTGGTTGATTATCTGCGACTTGAGCCGGCCGACGCTCCTTCCCAGGCTGGGGAGAAGACTCCGACCCTCCTGTTAGCAGATGATACTCTCTTGATTTCAAAATCACCGGGGGGACTCCAGAGGCTTTTGAATAGGTTTGGCACTTTTTGTGATTTGCATGGGCTGACAGACAACACCACTAAAACCAAGATTATAAGCATCAACTCGTCCATACGTTTTAAAAACCACTTTACCCTGGATGCTGTCCCGCTGGATAATGTGGAGGGTTTTGACTACCTGGGGATCCGCATTGCAAAGGATATGAAATGGGGTCCCCACCTTGCCAAGATGCTTTTAAATCATAAGAGGATCTCTGGTGCTATCTTGAGAGAACAGCGTCTTTCTGGGTGCAGGCCAGTGGCCCCTGTGCTTGCGGTCTATGCTGGCAAAGCGCTTTCGTCGGCCCTGTATGGATCTGAGCTCTGGGGCTATCAGAATGTTGGTGACCTTGTCACATCTGAAAATAAGTTCATGAGAGACATGCTTTCCTTACCTACTTCGACGCCTCTGAAGCCTTTATTCTTTGACCTAGGTAGGCACTCCATCCAAGATACAGCACGCCTGCGCCCTCTTCTCTTCTGGACTCGTATCAGAAGGACTGCCGAACTGTCCAATTATGCGGCAGCTCTTGATGAATTGGTAGCAGCCGATACTGGGAGTAAGATCAAATGGCTAATGGATCTTCGGAAACTTTTAACCGCCATTGGACTAAATGAGGCATGGTGCAGCCAGACCCCACCAACAAAGCAGGTTTTAAAAAAAATGTACTGGGAATGGGTGCAGATACAGGTCACTCAAAATCCCAGATTGGGGAAATTGGCTGAGGGTTTCTTCCAGCACAAAACCACCTGTACAATGGAACCTTATTCGGATTTTATCCAGACCCCCAGAGATAGAGCACTATACATGAAGATGAGATTTGGGACTCTCCCTACCAACAGTTTAGTTGCAGGCTGGAGAGGGTCAAATACGACACCTGTACCCTGTCCGGGTTGTGCTTACCACAACGAGTCTATTGCACATCTTTTGTTCACCTGCCCGGCGTATAGGCTTGACAGAAACAGGTGGCTAAAGCCGGTTTGCCAATTACTGGGTCCAATGAGTCATCGCAACGCCCTCCGCATCTTATGCACAGATACTTCATCACTCACTTTGATATGCGGGGTGGCCAAATTCTTGGGTTGTGCCTGGTTAACAAGAAGCAAGATCTTGGCAAGGAAGCCAAATTACTTTATTAGTTCAGACACTAATTGTGACTAGAGTTCATTTACCTGCTGGTAACAGAACCGGGTCTCTTTTTTATATAGGGCTTCAGCCTATTTTTTTAGTTTTAGATTTTTTATGGTTTTTATAAATTAAACAAGAATAAGATACGTATTGGAAATTGTAACGTATAAGCTGCTTTAGGCAATGGTTTAATTGTTTTTTTAAATTAATTCTGTAAATATGTTCTCTTTTTATTCGAAAATTGAACTGCTTTTATGATATTTTAATATTGAATAAAGCTTATACTGACTGACTGACTAGTTCCTGTATTGCCATTTTTAGGTCAGTAGTGTCAAGGAAGGGTTTCAGATTTCGCCGGTAGCTCAGGTGAATTCTGGCAGTTTTGGCCATCGAATTGATATGGCCACGCATATTCAATCTGCAGTCTAGGGTAATTCAAAGGGATTTAGCAGACTCAACAATGGTAGGAGGGCAGTTTAACGCTGTGATAGCCTTGAACCATTCCTGAATGTCTGGCTTGGTTTTGGGTGGGGAGATTAGTAGGAATTCAGGTTTTATTTGCGTTAAGTACCTATTCAGCCAGTCCCCCTTTCTATATAACCTTCTGTTATAATAAGTTTTGTTTCACATAGTACATGATGTAATACATCAGCTACTCTTCCATGGACTTGAGGAAATTCGAGCTCTGTGAGCAAGGACTTGCAAAACCTCCCAATACATAAACATTATGCTAAGCTACATTTGACTCTTTGATCCTGGTTATTATTGATCTTGTTTACCATTTTCTAACCTGTTATTACCAAACTTTGAAAGCCAATCACCGGTTTTAATTATTGTTTGTACATTTGTTTGACCCAGCATTTGTATTTTGTATTTTAGGTTGTGTACCTTGTTTGTGGGTTTGTGGAAGATGCCAGTTCACTGTCCTTGTTCAGCACTGGAACTAGTTTTCAGGAAATTGCTAACAAATTGGAAAAACATTTTCAGTTCTACTAATAGATTCATTTGAGGATATCAGGTTGAAACAGCGCTGGGCAGCCTTTTTTGGAAGCCATGCACTTTAGAAATCCCTGTGAATAGAATACAAAAAAATAACCTTGGTGGAATTTTTCACTCTCTTCACTTTCAATTAAAAACATATATAGGCTTCAAATGAAAAGCTGCAGCATAATCCATGGTTTGATAACAGTCTTTCTGCACAAAAGTTGGATGTCAGAAGGGTTGTATGTGATTTCATAGAAAAACTATTTCATGGAATACAATTACTTAGAAACCATTTAATCTAAACTGTTTAAAGACATTTTCAGAATGAATGGCATTTACCTTTTCATAGAAACCAAAGCATAGAATGTCTTTTTGGTCCAAATTGGCTTTGAACTGCTTATTTTATAAGTGTAAATGCACTGGTTGCAGACCTTACTTTCAGAAACAGTTTTGTTGGAGATATTTATTTCAGGGGATATTATTTCATATGTGTATATTTTACATTGTCAAAAATTTACTTCAGGTGCCTTTAATTCACTGATTGATCACCAACCATAAACACCATCCATCGTTGACCCCTCACAACCCCTAAACACTATCAGGGTCTGCCCTCTAAAATGTCCACACCTAAACTACCTTCACACCTGAAGACTAAAAGCCCTTTCTAACCCAAAAATATACCATACTTGAACCATAGAATCACTTGCTACCCCAGGTCGCCCATCCCTTAACCCTAAAAATTCCTTTCTAAGCCTAAAACCCACCCATCCCATATTCCTTAAAACACCTCTGCACACCCAAACTCCACCCATCCCTTCATCCTAAATATCTCTCACCACCCTTAAGCACAAGCCTTCCATGATCCCTAGGAACTCCTCTTCATCCTAAAATACTCACCCCTGACCCCTAAAAACCCTTTCCTACATCTAAACACACCCATCCCTCAATGATTAAAATCCCTTACCACCCTAAACTCCACCCCATCCTGTACCATAAAAACTCTTCATCACCCAAGCTACTACCCATAATTGAACCTTAAAAACCTTCCCTAGCCCTAAACTCCACCCACCCGGGAACCCTAAAACCCATCAACACCCTTACACTCCACCCAAACCAGAAACCAAAAACACCTACCACACCTAAACACCACTCATCCATGAACCCTAGAAATACCTCACCCCCTACACTTCACCCATTTCTGAACAGTAAACACCGTTTTTATACCCCTTTCTATGCCTGAACTCCAATTATTCCCGACCCCTAAAAACCCCTCATCATCTTCAACATTACCCGTCCCTGAACCCAAAAACCACACAGTAGTCCTAAACTCCGCCTAAATTAAATGTAACCTTGGATTTTTCCTTAACATTATTTTTGTTTTAAAATGTTTCCTTTCATTTTTGATTTGTTTGTATTTCCTTAAAATTGTCCTTCATTAAAATTGTTTTTCCATGATTTGGTTTCATCTCCAATGTGGTTTCTCAGCTTCCGTTTGCCATTAATTCACACATATCAGTCAGAAGATCCAAATGGAACTGGAAATGATTATGTTCCAGAGAACCTAGATAGAGATATCACCTGGTGTTATAAGATTATAAGGCAAATATCTTCACTTCTGAATGCAGTTATTATACTGCTATGGTCTGTAATGCTCTTATACTTTCTAAAGAACTTTTCAGTGCAATGAGTACGTTTTGTCTCCCATTTCAGATAGTTCCTACTATAACTCCTTTCAAGTCATGTTTTATAAATTGACAGCCCAATTTATGGCCAAAATAAACAACATAAGAGAAGACATAAACAACAAAGTTACCACCTGCACTCTAGCATAATCATCACTTAACAAAAAGCACTACTAGGCCCACATTTGCATTCAATCCAGTTTCTGTTTCAGAAGTTAATTATGCCATCATTTCAGCCTCCAGTTCACCTAATGACAGCTGTTCTGTGCGATTATGATACTGAAAGCTTAGCATTCAGGCCAGTCGCTGGTCCCTGGAAGGTATCCTTAGCAAAACCATCTTAGCAAAAACTGTCTCTGCCTCCAGATGATGCCAGTAATGATTGACCTATTTCTCTGTTAACATTTTTGCCTATGAATATGGAAGAACTGGCACTTCAACAGCTTTACTCTTTCATGAAAGAAGTTGCATTGCCTATTGGGTGCGATCACAGTACAGAATCAGTGGTTACCTCAAAATATGTACTTTTCAAGAAACCGCCATTAGGTGGATGGAATGTGTTTCTTCACCACTGTCAGCAAACAGGTACTCCACTCAGCCTTTTCCACAAACCTCCTTGTGTATTGGAGAGTTTCAGAAGGTTCTATGTTATTCCTGATGCTTTTTAGTCGTTATGCTGTCCTTCTCTAGTCTGGATTAATGGATATGGGGTTCCATTTCTATATGTACAGCAACAATGCACAAATGTTATTTAAACTCCATCCTAAGACTGACCATTTTGATTTTGTGGTAAATACTCTTCTTTTGTAAGGCATGGGAAGGCTCATAATTTTCTTACATTCAATCACCATAAATTCTAGGCATTTATCATTAGGAAATAGCAACTGTTAGAAATGGGGGTGTGTAGTTGGCAGTGATATCCACACTGTCAGAGTAGAGACTCTTCCTTCTAGTCAGGGTTAGAGAGTTACAAACCCAAGATAATCCCTGCTCACCCCCTTGGTAGCTTGGCATGAGCATTCAGGCTTATCTCAGAGGCAATGTGTAAAGTATTTGTGCATATAACACACAGTAACACAGTGAAAACACTACAAATTGACTTCACACCAGTTAAAAAAAACTATTTTTATCTAAACCAAACAAGACCAAAATGACAAAAATCCAGCATGCTCAACTTAAAATATCACTTTTTAAAGGTTTAAGCAATTCAGTCCATAGAACTCTATGGATGTGTTGATCTAAGTACACAGTACCATTGATGCATCAAAATCCAAGACAAAAAACAGCTGTAGAGGAAAGAAGCATCAGAAAACACAGAGATGCGTTGATTCTTGAGTCCTAGGGGAATGGAGGCATCAGTTCTGCTGCAAGCAGAAGTTTTGAATCAATTCCTTACTGCAAAGTCACCTATTCGTGACTAGAAGTGATGCTTCGAAATCTGAAAACGTCTCCTTACTGAGAGACGATGTAGTGGAAACTTGGCACACAGGTGCGATGCGTGGGTCGATATAGCGGCAAAACAGGTGCTGAGTCAACTCTTCCAGCTACAGGCAGGTGATGCGTTGATCCTTCAGCCACCAAGCAGGGCCCGCGTGGAAGTTGGAGCGCATGTCTCAGAAGTCAGAGACCAGTGCTCTGGACTTGGGCTGCGATGATTATTCCAGCCGCGCACAGTCGCTGCTTCGGTTTTTTAGCTGCACAGCAAGCTTGCGGTGGGGAAAACGGCACTTAAGGGTAATACGTGATATTTAGCTCTTGAAGCAGCAAAAAAACCTCCAACGTCCCAGCATTGGAGTTGGCACCACTTGACAGGACAGAACTCCCAGCAGAGTAGTTCAAGAGAGCTTCAGATGAAGTCTTACATGGTGCTGAGACTTCAACAGAAGGCAAGCACACACACGCCCTAGGAGAACTTGGAAAGTAGGATTCCAGAAGGCAAAGTCCAGTTCTATCACTGCTCACAGAGAGAAGCGGCAACTGTAGGCCAACAAAGCAAAGCAACACAGCAAAGGGGCGGTACTCCTCCTGACAGTCCTCTTGGTAGAGTCCTCAGTCCAGAAGTGTTCCAAAAATGTAGGGTTACAGGTCCAATACTTATACCACTTTCCATCTTTGAAATAAGCATACTGTAAAGGAGAGACAGCACAAGCAGCACAGAGAAGTGGAGCAGCGGGACGCCATGTGGGACGCCGAGCCAGGGTGTGGTACATGTCACTGCCAGTTCAACCATACTGCGGCTCGGAGTTTCACCCTCGTGAATCGGCCCCTGCATTTCACCACCTCAAACAACGGCAGTAGCAAGTACCCGCAGGAGCCCGGGCAGGTGCGAGCACGGCCATTCTGCGGCTCGGAGTTTCACCCTCGTGAATCGGCCCCGCATTTCACCACCTTAAACAACGGCAGTAGCAGGTACCAGCAGGGGACGGGAAGAAGTGAGCGTGGCTGTCATTATCGGGCGGCGGCAGCAAGAGTGAGCCCTCGGCTGCATAGCAGAGGCGGCCCAACTAGGTTTGGGTGCAGTCTGCAATTGCGCCCAGTTAGCCCCGCTTGCCCCCTCCTTCGGCGTCTCTCTATACTGCGCCCTCCATGAGGCTTTTTCCGGGCCTCTTACACCATCATCCACCACTTGCCAATAAGGGACCTACAGGAAGGTGACAGGAGACATACGACTTGTTGCCCTCATCAACCTTGTCAAATTAACGCCACACCCATGGGCTGATTCCCTCTACCCCCCCAGGACACGGACTTGGATTAGGTACCCTTTTTCCTTCTGGTGGCTGGAGAGCGTGAGCACGAACCTTGGGCTGCGGAGGGGCAGGGTGTGGCACAGCAACTGTAAGGGCCGCATCACGGGGCCAGCCCTAAGGGCCGCATCACCGGGGCCAGAGGGGGCTGCTTAGTGTTGTATAGTTCCTATAATACCCATGTAGGACCTGCGTGTTTGGATAACTTAAACTGTGGGATTGGTGGCAGACTGGTTTTGTTCACCCCCACTGAGAAATGTTAGGCTGTTTGCATTTAGCTAGCTCACAGTGCCACTAGTGCCTCCTCTTATCGGGGAGAGATTCATTTCTTGCAACCTTATAACATTACAACCCTGATCCCTCAAGATCGTGGAAACAATGTGCTACTTTTCGATCAGTCACTCGTGCTCACTTAGTTTATCTCAGAGATACACAGAATAAACAATCTGGGCGTTTCAATAAGGATTTATTGAACATTTGTTATTCTCATGTAAAATATATGTGCTGCGACAGACATTAGACAGTAGCAGAGATATATGATTAGCAGTACAGTAAATATAAAAGGATAGTACAGTTCTACCATCTTGCAATAAGCATCAATAAATACATGGATATAAAATGCATGGTAAAAGTGCGCGTACTCCTACGATGCCTATCTAGATATGCCTAAGTGCACCTAGCATGTGGGTAGGTGTGAAGCCAAGAATCCCTCTAGGATTTAGTCAAACCCTATTACCTGAAGTGTGAGAATGTAGAAGCCCTTCTTCGTCTCAAGTTGGACACCCTGCGAGGAATGTTCAGACCACTGTCAGCTGGAGCATCTGCATGCAGGAGCCTTAGCGTCTCTGGTCAGTGTGTCAGCCTGGAAGTCTTGGTTCTCTCTATCTAACACTAGCAAGAGGTGCTATATTTATACACAAAGTATCTGGGGCTCCTTTGTCTCTTGTTGTTTGTATTAGCCATTGTTGGATTTGAGAATAACGTATGGGATGAACCGTGTACATAGATATGGGGAGGAAGGTGGTGTAGCCCCAGCCTGGTTTCTAAGAACCTTTATGAATATTCATTCATACTGTGTGAGTCTATTGATGGAATTATAGGACTCTATTGGTTAGGAGAAACTCTCCTTCTACACCCAGGACTAGAAATAGGTAAAGGTTCAATCTTAAAAAGGCTCATTACTGTGTAGTGTAGGGGAGGTGATGTAGGTGAAAGGGTATAATGCTACGCAGGCTTATATTAGGGTGCCTATATGAAACATAACATTAGTACATCTTACATTTCCACCGCCCTGCCGGCCTGCCTCACCCTTGGTCTGTTTTAGTGATCCTTCCACCTACTGGCCTCTACCAAACCCCTTGAGCACTCTCCCACACAACACCCCTCCTCACAGGACCACAGGCACCCCTCCTCCTTCTCGAGGTCGGCTATAGGTGTTGCAATGTCCAAAAACTTGACAACACTAAAACAAAACCCCAAGCTCACAGCTGCGGACATCCTTACCAACAAGGCGGCTGAGGGCGGGGGCACCCGACCAGCCCAAGGACCAGCCCAACGTTGGCAAATCGTATGATAAGCACAGTTGGGTAAGGGCCCAGGACTCCGCCTGTGTAGCGAGCAGCCCAGTGTGAACAAACTTGGATGCGGAAAATGGGGAAGACGAGACTTCCAAGGGTTTTGAACATTTCATAGTCACAACGACCTCCACGCTTATACACGAGGACGACAACGAGGCCTCCAAGGGCTCCGAGCATTTCACAATCACAACGACCCCCATAGCCACAACTGTAAAAAAGGAACGCCCAAAGGCTAGCACCACAACAGGTGAGGATGAAACAGGACCAGCCCCCCCACTAACAGGAATGGAGCCACCCCTTCGGTCTACCCCATCTACACCGCCTAAGAGGTGGAAGAAAAAATCCCAGTCCTGCCACAATTTGGGAGCTTCCCCAACTCTACTCGATGCTCGTACATCAAACTATGTAGCAAACCAGGAAGGGGGCCTAGTCATCGCAACACCCGGGGGGTTACTGGATGACACCGGTAGCCCGCATAAAAGTTTAACAATTTTGGCTGACACCCTCTACACCCCAAAAAAAGACACGGTCACTGCTGCATTGTTACAGGGAGTGACAACTCACATGAGCAAGGATGGACCATGCATCACCATAGGATTATCCCTTGAGTCTGAGCCTGAGACAAGTGACTCTCTGGAAAATCTGTTACGGTAAGTCAGCACCTCCCTCTCCACCGCCATTAACATGTTATTATGGCAATCGGAGAAGCTCAAACTACAAATGGACACCCTCCAAGTTATAGCAACAAAAATGGCTTAGATGGCCAAGAAAATCGAAAAGATGGCAAAATCAGTGATAACACCTCCCTTCCAACTCCCTCCCCCGAATGTCTGTGCCCAGATCTAATTGACAAACTGGCATCGCTCCCGACTCAACTAAAACTCAGCATTAGAACACACTCAGACCCTGATAGCATGGAGAAGAGCACAAAGGACTTCATTGTAGTGTCCAGGGACAAAGACCCGGAATCAATCCAATCACACCAATTACCAACAAGCACAGTAACTCAGCCCTCCCCCTCATACCCAGAGGGAATGATGGGAGGGAGTATCCACACAGGGGATCTCTCCCCCAACAACACAGGGCCCACAAGCCAGTTGGAAGTATCTCAGTCTGCCCCGCCAATAACATGGAGGGGAAAGAAACGTCTTAAAAAACAGAAATACATGCTAAGAGACTACTATCAAGAAACCCCCAGCAAAATTTAACAGCCTTTGAACAAAAAAAGTAGCAGTAAATCGGACAATTGAACCGGAAAACAAGCAATCCCATACTCTGCAAGATTCCCCACATTAGAACTCTATCAGTACTACCCCCATTGACCACGCACACAACCAATCTGCCCTCAAATGCAGAGGCTGCCACGGGGCGTTTCTAGGCAGATGGGGACTAACATGCTCGGGGACATAGCAACAGCAGGTCTTGATCCATCACTGAATCAGCACTGCTCACCAGCACCCACCAACCTAACTGTAAACAACGGTAGGAAGGCCAGTGTGGGGGGCGCTGACTTAGGAGGAGGCCTTTCGACCAGGAACATTGCTACCACCTGGCCCCTAAATCAGGCTCCAAGCTCCTTCAGAACCCAGAGTGATTTCAGACATGGAAGTAATTCAACAAAAAGCCTACGTAACCTCAATGGGCAATCAACATCATACCTTCACCAGTCCAACGCCCCCCACACCCCCATTAGAACAGACCCTACAAGATTACACCAAGGTACTGAATTCGGCCTTGCAGGCCTCCCTCAAGTTTCTCAGCCCTCGTCGAACCATGCGGACAAAATTCCCACAATACAAAAGCCCCTCCATTATGGTTCTATTTCTGATTCCAACACAGTATCGCCAGGTGGAGGTTACCCTGCAAAAATGGGCATGACCCCATTGTACTTTTCAAAGGGTAACCTCGATTCTCTTAACAGAACAAATATTCTGACACTCCTCCAGCATACACAGACATTGTCCCATATTACAAGTAGGGACATTGTCAGGGCGCAATTGGTCCCCTTGCCCTCACAATCAGGGAAGGATCAAGCCAATATAACTTGGGCCAACCGGGACATTGCCGACAGTGTTCTCACTGAAAAATAACAATTCACAGAATGGGGAATCGACATGTGAAGGCTGGAACAGGAGAAGTATCCATTCATTCTAAAGGCACCCACAAAGAAATTACCCACGGTTAGCATATGGAAGGGGATCCACCGTGGGGAAGGCACTCTTCTACAAGCAAATATGAACATCCAGTGCAGGGTTCATGGTTCGTGTGGGGGGAGACAGGTCACTTCCATTCTCAAAACCCTCTCTCCCTTTTGCACCCTACCCTCCCAAATTCGGCCTATTGGGTCTGGGTTGCCTCCAACTTGGCTGACAAAACTCAGGTCCCCATCTAGTAAGGCGCCTTGGTCATCAAAATCCAGGCCCACCCCAAGCAACGGCTCTGACCAGCATAGATGCTCATTAGTTAGTGTCCAACCATTAAGTATTATGACCTGGAAAGTCGCAGGGATGACCAAGGCAATCACATTCCTTGAAGGGGCCGATTTAATCTGTGCCCAAGAAACGTGAGCAACCGCATCCATCCCATTAGCAAGCTATGCAGAATACTTCAAACCCGCAACCAAAGGAAACTTATTTAGTAGGCACTCTGAAAGGCCTCAACATGGTTGATGGCCCATTATCAATACTTTTAATTAATGTATACCACAATCCCTACGGGCAGGGTTCTAAGGACAAGCTTACTCGGCTGATTATACAGTTCGAAGCCCTGATCAACACAATTTGCATCCATGGAACCTATCATTCTTGGGGACTTTAATACACACAAAATAGGGGAGAATTCATCTAACGGTAACCCCTCGGGAGTACTGGCAGATTCAATGCCCTTATTCGGGCATATAATTTGGCAACAACTCACTATCTATCTATAAAGTCCAAGCCAGGGGTAATTCACTTACCCACCTACAACAAGCAGACCACTATAGATTACATTCTATTAAGTGAGAGGCTACAAAAACATATGCTAAATCATGCAGTGCTCCCACGGAGCGAAAACGATCATGCCGCCTTAATGCTGCAGTTAACTATCACAGCAGAATCCCGTCATACTCTCCGTTGTGTTGAAGCATCAAAGGGTGAAGAACAGCACAGGCTCCTTAGAAGAATTAAATGGGGCAGACGCCAATTAACAAATTCGACTCATGGAAATCAACATGGATCGGCTGTCAGACCGGCCCAAACAATTGGGGCCTCATAGGTGAATGGGACAAACTAGCATACAAACTAGCTTTGTTGCTCCGTGGGAGCACCACTTACAGAACTACAGTAAACCTAACATATACTCTGGGTCAATTTCCAGCGACAAAGCAATGCGCTCAAACAACTAAACACCAAACGTAGGGAGTACCAAAAAACTGGGTCAGAGTCTGCCAAAAAGCAACTTAAATTAGCAGCAAAGACCCACTCCCAACAGGTTTGGAAGGCAAAACGCAAATTCACTGAGGCGAAATGGCTGAAGATCTTTGAGCTGCTGGCGCCGTGCAAGTCCCAATAATTCTGGCAATAGTTAAACAATCTAATCAATGGGACTTCCAACAGAGAGAACCACCCACTCAATGCGGGAACCTGGGTAGCTCATGTGAAAACTCTGTACACCGACGATTTGAATGCATCTCCTTCAAATAGTTCTACAACAGCAGGGGAGGGAATTGGGAACATCACAGCAGAGATCACCGTATCCCCGGCCAATCTAATTCTTCCAGGAAAGGGAGCAGTCCGCATCACCCTAAAAAAGATATGGCATAATGGAGCGCCCAGCCCTAATGGTCTGCCTGGCTCCCTCTTCAGGGAAGACATGGACTTTTGGTCCAATGACCTAGCACAGCTATATACAGAATGTAGGCTTTTGGAGGATGTCCCAGAGCCTTGGAGGGGCTCACTGCTGCAACCAATATACAAAAAAGGGTCAAACACCGATCTCAGGATTTACCGGATGATCGCCCTGTTGGTCATCGAGGGCAAGGCCTAAGCAAGTACACTTTTGGCGGAATTAGTTGATTGAGTTTGCACTGAAGGTCTTTTACCCTTCTACCAGACTGGGTTCGGATCAGGGGGCTCTACCATAGATAACATTACTGGCCTGTTATATTTAGTCCAACAAGCGGTGGCCCATCACTCCCTGCCGCTCTTCACCTGCTTCATTGACTATTCAGCAGCCTTCGATGGGGTAGACCGTACCATCCTCTGGCAGAAATTGGCACACTGGAACATCAGCCTGTCTTTATTACAAGCAATTAGATTGCTGTATTCTCGAACCTGGGTAAGGGTCACACTTTCCAGGGAGTCTGCCACAGAGAAAATCGCTTCAGATCGGGGGCTGAAGCAGGGATGTGTCCTGGCACCGATGCTTTTTAATTTGTACACCGCGGATATGGTCCGAGCTTTGCACGGAGCTACTTTAGCAACCCCCAGGATCGGCCACACAAATATCCAGCTGCTGCAATATGCCGACGACCTGGTTCATTTGGACCATACCAAAATTGGACCAAAACAAGCTGGTCGCTAACCCAAGCAAGTCCAAAATAGTGATTTTCGTCCAATACCCAAATAAAACTGGCAAAGTGGAGGTTGGGTCCACTGATCTTGGACTGTGTACAAACCTATAACTACCTTGGGGCCTGGTTTAGTGAAACGGGTCGCCCACTGGCCCACCTCCACAAACTGCAGCAGAAAGGTCATCTATGCCCTCTGTAAACTATATGCCATCTTAGACAGTCCCAACAACTACGGCCATTCAAAGAGTATTGAGGGCCAAATTACTACCATCCCTCAACTACGGGCAACACGCATTTCCAGGGAAGTTTGCACAGGACTTGGAAAAATACACTGTACAGCTTACAAAAATATATTTCGTTTACCAGCCTGAACTAGAAACACCTTGATTTGTCTGGAATTCAATCTCAACCAACAAAAATTTGAAGAGCTGGCTGCTCTGACAAAATACGTTTATCTAACAATGGCAGCTCCGGAGAATACCATGAAGGCCATCATAAAATTAATTTTCCTACAACCTAGCAACCCTTGGTCCACCTGTCTTGCTTCAGCCAAAGATCTTCTGCAGCTAGTTCCAGAGAACTGAGACCCTAGCATAATCGACTACGCTACCATCAAAACAACAATAAAAATGAATTACGATTACGCTCACGCAGTCTGGACATGGAATCCTTTGCAGCAAGAGACTTTCATGAGACCCAAAGTCTCCCCCACATACTGCTTAGCCACAAACCCCACCTCACGCAGCCCGTGGGGAGCCAAGCCTTATATCGGATCCTAGCAGCCACACTACATTCGCTCCCCCTAAAAGAATTATATCCAACTGGGAAAGCCCGGCTGGGCAATAGGGAGTGCCGCCTCTGCAAATACAAAAGAGAGTCCCTGGCCCACATCTCACTTTGCTGCCCTGTTCCACGGCTAGTTTGCAGAATCCATCTTAGACCCATTCCTCTGCAACTGGGCACCCGTACAGCAAAGGAGGCAGTCCAACAGCTTTACACACTGGACATTGTGAAGCATATGGCCAACTTTGGGAAATTTGTTCACCATACCCGTATAATATTGAAGGACAAGTTCCCACAGGCTGAGTGAGGTGAACAGTCCAGCGGCCCTGAAATGTCAGGGTCATTATCTCAGAGGTCTGACCATCACTGAACTACTGACTCGCTTAGCTTAAAATCTCATTGCTATGTCGCCTGTTTTATTAAAAGAGGGACACAAAATACATTTTAAAAAAAGCGATTTTAACGATGTTGTGCACATATATTTATTTTTCGACCCCCAAAAGCTTTTAACATTGTATTTCGTAATGGTTTTGATTAACCACACAAATAAAGAATTAATTAATTATGTAAAGGATAGTATTTGTAGTACATAGATCCTGCCTTGGCCAGACCTGACTCAAGACACAGTATAGGAAGGTGGAGATAGCATTGTGAAAGGACAGGCAAAGACTTAGTCAGGTGTCAGTGACAACTCCTCCTACCACTCTAGCTGAGGAAGGCCCATCAGCCTGGTGATGGGCAACCAGGATATGCAGGGCTCACCTCAGCTCCCTTTGTGTGACTGTCTAGAGTGAGTGCACAAACAGTCCAACTGGCAGGCCGAGGCACAGGATGGCAAGCAAGAAAATGCCTACTTTCTAAAAGTGGCATTTTCAAACACACCATTTAAAAACCACCTTCACAGAATATGTTTTTTTTTTTCATCCTGAGCTCAGGGAAACCAAACTCCAAATCTCTATCTCTTCCCAAGTGACAGTTACAATTGTAAGGGGTTACAAGGCAGCTCCAATGATAACCTAGGGGTGGGACAGTCCATGTAATAGTGAAATACGACATCAGCAGTATTTCACTATCAGGATATGTAAAATACACCAGTGCATGTCCTACCTTTCACATACACTGCACCCTGCCCACTGGGCTACCTTGGGCCTACCGTGGGGGTGCCTTACATGTAATAAGAGAGAAGGTTTGGGCCACTCAGTTCGACATTAAAACTGCACTTGCAGACACTGCAGTGGCAGGCATGAGACATGTTTGCAGTGCTACTTCTGTGGGTAGCACAGTCAGTGCCTCAGGCACACTTGTAACATTTGGTTTACAGACCCTGGGCACACTCAGTACACTTTACTAGGGGCTTACCAGTAAATCAAATATGCCAATCATGGATAGACCGATCACAATTACATTTTACACAGAGAGCATATGCACTTTAGCACTGATTAACTGGGTAAAGTGCCCGGAGTCCTAAAGCCAGCATAAACAGGTCACATCAAATAGAAGAAAGAAGGCAAAAGGTTTGGGGATAACCCTGTAAAAAGGGCCAGGTCAAACAGCCAGCATCTTTGTGGTCTACCATTATCCACTCTAGCCTCACTCCTGAAACATTAGTAAAAAGGGGCTCACATTGCCACTGAGTTCCTTCTAGTAGGGAGCATATTTCACCTGTTTTAAGACAACTTCATTTGCTGCCTACTAAAGGAGAGGAATTTCTTAAAACCCATGATTGTGGTCCACAGTATTGTTCACAGAGTCTCCCTTACACTGCTTATCAAAAACTTGAGGGTGCATGATTCTACATTCAATCTTCATTCTAATAAATTCTTGCTTTCTGTTCCTAGAGTTTGGTCAGCTTCTTTTAGCTGATGAGCACTTTCTGAGGCTTCTACAATGAAGTGGAATTCACTTCTGGCTGAACTGCCACCCAAGCCTCAGGAGTCGAGTTTAAACGAGAGCTAAACATTATTTTATCAAGGCTTCTTTTGACATCTAGAAGATCTGTGTGTGGATTACAAGGTTATCTAGTGGCAAGAAGCTCTGTCGTTATTGTGCTTTAGAAATAACTCAAATAAATAAGTAACTAAATAAATAAATATACAAATAAACATATAACCATTCCCCCCTCAACACACTAACAAGAGACCCTACTTATTCTGATGATGTCACCTGCCAACCAATTTAAAAGGTAGGTGGACTTGCAGGTTTGTGTGTACGGAGTAGGAGATTTCACTGGAAAACATACTATGGGGAGCTGTAGGTTGTGTTTATGGTTATTATTTTATATTTAAATGTTTTGGTTCAACTGATTGACATGCATGGCCTGGCGTTTGCTATGAATTTATTGGATGTTTCCTCAAGCACAGGTCTTGATAAAAGTTAACATGGATACTGTTTGTACATAAGATCTTTGAAGTTAGTGATAGCAGTTATGGCCTTGAATGCAGACCTGCTAAATACGACAGCGGGTCTTTCAGCTTTAGGCAAAACAAAAAACTAAAAAATGTGTGCTCACTTTTCAAAAATTATCAGTTGTTCCCCTTACCAATCTAGAGAAGGGATTATTCCATTCTCTGCTTTGCTTTTCGCATTAGTTGATTTCTTCTGTGCAAGGATGAATGGCCTTGTATGATTCCTTCCAAGAGGAAGTGAAGAAAAACAACACAGTAGTGTCCACATGCTTCTGTAAATCTGAGGTAAAACTTTGTTTATCATGCTGCGTAATAAACACAGAGCAAAACCCTTCAAGCTCTATAGACTACCATGTATGAAAAATGTATAAGAGTCACTATTGATTGAGAAGAGCCAAGGCAGATTGACTGGTTGCTTGAGTGATGCTGACAGCAGAATATCTGACACCAGGCCTAGTGCCATAAAGGTATATGGGCTTTACATCACTGGCATAGATTAATTTAGATGGTTATAACATACATGAGGATTGAACTAATTGGTTATTGATAAGTCACGAAATTTGATTGACGCATAATGTGTAACCCTTTTATCCATGCTGTGCCCTCCTGCCCATATGAACCCCCAGTTCCTGTAGGGCATGGACTAGACAGTCCATGCCCTGCAGGAACTGCCTTTTATGCTCTCATTGCTTTGTCTATTTCACAGGCATCAACGTCGGATGCCCAAAGAACCACCCGCCAGACAGAGGAAAACTCCTAATCTGGTGGGTAGTTCAGCCACAGGTTTTAATGGTGTGGGAGTGGGACGGTCCCGCTCTCACACGGCCAAACTCATAATAAGGCCCATAGTGTTTTAAACAACACCATTTCCTTCACAGGTAGCCAGAGGAGAGATCTAAGTATGTGAACATATTATTATAGTGGTTTAATTGAAATACAAGGGAAGAAGCACAATGTTGCCCTCTAATACCACTTTAAATGCCTCCCTGGGGCGCCATGGCCACTTCAGAGTGAAGGTATAGAGTATTATACGTACATAAATTGTAGAAGAGCATATTCTCTACCAAACTTTCAAGCAACTTACAGCAAAGTTGCAGTTTATGCAGCTTCTCGTATCTGAGATGTTTTTGCTTGTTTCTAACTGGAAATGGCAGGTATTTCCACAGACTTGATCCATGAGCTGCCATTGGCCACCCCAGACATTTTCTTTTCATAAACACTGTCGCTCTAAGTTTAAATGGCATATCTGACTTTGGGGAAAGAGAGGCACGAGAGTGACCATATAACCAAAGCTAGGTAGTCCAAGCCCATCCCTTTGGGAAATCGTTTGTTCAGGGCAAGGGTGAGGAAATCTAGGAGGGGTGATATCATTTGGATCCTGAGTCTTCTTGCATGGGCCATCCAATGCTTAGGCGAAAAATTTAACATGGATAGTACGAAATGTAACTCTACTATGGAGCGGTCACAGTGCCAATTAGCTGCTGTGTTCATTCTTTCGGGACTAATTTTGGGGAGGATTTATTTTCTTTGGAAAACAGTTTTTTAAGCAATTTATACTGTTTATGTGTTTAAACTGCAGTTTTTAATTATAGGGCTGCTCATAAATGTTACTATTTTATCACCTCCACTGCCCGTCTTTTGGTTACGGTGAGCTACTCGGGCAGCCATTTTGTTCATGCCTCTCTGGGGAGGTGTGTTTGACCTGTCTAGTTGCTCTGGGCTCTCCTGTGATTACATGCCCTATTTAAGGGAGGGCATAATGCTGACTTTTTGCTAATGCCACTTGAGGAGGTGTGTATAAGATCGCTAGTCGATCGGGGCTCTCCTGTGGTGACTCACCCTATTTAAGGGAGGGCATAATGCAGACATGCAGTGGTCACAGTACCAATTAGCTGCTGTGGCAAGGTTTCCAGTGCAAATTTTTTGGGGGATTTTTATTCTTTGGCAAACAATGATCTAAGAAGTGTATACTGTTTACGTGTTTTAACTGTAGTTTTTAAATAAAGTTTGCTTGCAGACTTTACTATTTTTTCACCACCACCGGTGGTCTTTTGGAAGCAGGGATGTACACAGGCAGCCATTTGGCTTGTGCCGCTCTAGGGAGGTGTGTTTTTATCAGTCTAGTTACTCTGGGCTCTCTTGTGGTGACATGCTTCAACGGCGTATTCTGGGGGGGGCATTTTTATTCCTTTCCAAACAATGTTTTACGCAATTTATACTGTTTATGTGCTTTAACTAGAGTTTCAGATTATTAGGGGTTGCTCGCAAACATTATTATTTATTCAACTCCAACGCTAGTCTTTTGTATGTGGTGAGGTACCCAGGCAACCACTTTGCAAGTGCCGCTCTGGGGAGGTGTGTGTGAGTGATATTGTCACTTGGGTTTCTCCTGTGGTGACATGTCATATTTAAGGGAGGACATACGTGCAGAGCGGGTGCTCTGCTGGCACACTGACGACGCGCCAAAGTCAAGCCTGTCTGTCCCTGTCCCTTCCTGATTGGGCCCGTGGGCCAGGAACCCTGGTCCTCTATCTCCAGGTTGGTAATTTATTTCTAGAAAACAACTGTGCCCATTGCCCCTGTTAGGGCTCCTAGATGTAGTGCTAGCTTTGATATTTCTTGTGGCAAGTTGGTTGCCAACATTTTAATTACTCTCTCCCAGAGCCTGCGGTGTTTGACGCCCCTCCCAGAGCAGGACACTTGATGTGGAAACAAACAGTAACATACCGCTTCTGTAGTGTCAATTGTGGCTCTTTGACACAGCACATGTTAAAGGTGTTCCATGGGGTCAGGAATTAAAACTACAGTGTTCTATGGGTGGGCTCCCAGGGACACATTAACTGAGCATGCCCCGGGGGAGGGATCTGTGGGCCTCTTCAGGCTCAGGGAGGGGGCCTCAAAGCCTCTTCCCTTTAAACTTCATTTTGGCCCCCAGGGGATGGTGTCCACAGGGCCTACAAAGGCACTGGTAGGGAGGGCCACACAACTCCTCTCATTACTAAAGGTACCCTGCCCTAGGGGATGGGGCCCCTGGGACTCAAAATAGACTCTGAGAAAATATTTTATTTAAAAATGGTGGGGCACCATTTATTTTCTCCTCAATCCCACGGAAGTCCCTCTGGATTGCGTAAAATACTGTTGATTATTTTTTATTTGTCCCCTGGGGTTTCCTCTGGGTCTCCCCCACAGGGTTCAGGGGAGCAGCATATCAGTACCCTGACCCCTCATTTAATTTTTTTCTAAAAACCTAAGGACAGGGGGCTAAGTCTCCCGGTCCTATAATGGTTGCCAACTACATTTTCCTCATGTTGCTGGAAGTCAATCAGAGCGCTCACTTCCGCAGGAGCCTATCTCCCATGGGAGGGAATTGGCCCAAGGGAAGAAAAGCTCTCTGGGCCAATTGGAACACTCTATTATAAATTGGCGCTCCTGCAAGACTCTCAAGAGACTTTCATGACACCACCATCCAGATATACAAATATTTTTTAATCTTAATTTCTCACAAACTATTGAACATATTTAAACCACATCACAAATAACAAAATCTGTGAGCTAAAATCTAGCTTCCTGACAGACTTTGCGGGAGTGCTACCTAAAGAAGTGTATGGAAAATGCATGGGGATTTTACATTTTGGGACCCCCCTTTTTTCTCAGCCATCATGGGGGCCACACACCCCATTTCCTGAGCTTTTGTAGGCCCCGGTGAAATCCCATCCTGGGGCCATTTAATTTTAAAAGAAAATTGGGGTGCTGAGAGGGCCCACTCCCTGAAACTTTGTCGGCACTAGAACCCCATCCCTTGGGTCCAGCACAGTCATTGTGTCCCGGGGAGCCCAACCCTGGACACAGCAGTTTAACTGCCTGCACTAGTGCAGCAGGGAAAACAGATGTTTACTATTTGAATCTCCCTGAAAATGGAGAAAACATGCCCTCTCTGTCTGCAGCAGTGCGGGTAGAAAGGCAAGTCTGCTCCCAGCCAGTGGGAGATTTAAACATGCTCCTGCTGGGTGGGAGCAGAATGCTTTTCCAATGCCCGCACCCCTGTGGGAAGGGAAAAAAATATTGCTCTCACCAGGAGGGAGCATGCAAAAACAGCTTCTCCCTCTGGGCAGGAGCAATGCTGGCTACTCCACTATGCAGGTAGCCAGCCGAAGCTGCTGGGACCCGGGATTCCCCTCGTGGGCCCCAACATAAGGTTATTGGGAGACACTAGTGGGAATCGTCTTTTGGTCCCAGGGGATGGGGTTCCCGATGCCAAAGAAGGACAGGATAGGGGGACTGTATGTCCCCTCCCCTGTTGTAATGCATTTGGGCCTGTGGATGGGGCCTAATGAGGCTTGAAGGGGAGGGCACCCCCCCTCAATTGTACAGTTTCATTATTTACAAAGTTTTAAGATATGTTTTATAATGATTGGCAGCAATAAGGTGAACTTATTCACACAGATAGAATATAAATATAAGTTGTTGTAATAACTTTATTTCGGTCCATCGACCATTAAAAGTACAGATACATAAAATGAGAATAAAAAACATTTAAAACCATTAAGTTAAAAAAAAGTTCTGCCTAATGCGCCACATGTACAACAAATAACGGGAAACAGCAAACACAATGGGAGGATGGGTATCATAAGTCAATATCCTACAAGCATATGTGTAATGCGAAAAACCGAGAATCCTACAAATAGGAATCAACCAACGTTTTCTGGGTACAGAGTAGGCGGGACAAAAAAATAAAACGTGGGAAATATTCTCAGTATGGTAAGAACATGCAGGGCAGGCTAAAATATTTGACTTAGTCCACTTAGAGGTAAAAGATCTAATAGGAAGGGTGCCATAACGTAGCTGAACATACAGCTTGCGGGCCACTGGGGGTTCAATTAGGTCCATAAATGCCTCAGCCCTGGGCTCTGTCTTTATTAAAAGGAACTCAGATGATAACCTCCCCACAGAAGATGAATTCATTAACGTCTGGAGATTTGACGTATAAATGTAGGAGAGGAGTGTTTTCTTGGATAACCCAGCGCAATTAATCTCCGGTTTATCCCATAGTCCAAGGAAACCAACCCGGATGCAAAGTGCTTTAATATGCCTAAGCCAGGGAATTATTTTGGATCTAAGAACAGGCCAAATCTCAATAAATTCAGCTCTATAATCAGCCAATTCGGGGACAGACCATAGCCTCTTCCAGTACATGATTGGCCTTGCGCCTATCAACTCCTCTATTGGAATAAGTTCAAGATCAAATCTCAAAGGGATCAGCGGAGTACTAGACGGTAGACCAATCAAGTTTCTAACAAAAGACTGCTCCACCCTCTTGAGATCACCAGACTGGGACTGCATATGCCCCCAAAGTTCAGCCCCATATACTGCTGACATCCTTGCTTGACGACTATATATAGTAAGGGCAGGGGAGACCGGCCTATATGTGGATTCCTTAAAAACTTTGGTTAGTCCACCTGCTAACTGGGTGAGCCTGAGTGTTGATCTAACAATATGTTTGTGCCATTCAAATTTCTCTGTAAGGGTAACGCCCAGATAAATGAACGTTTTAACCCTTTTCAGAGGGCTGCCAAAGAGCACAGGATTAGGACGGGTACGTTTTGGTGGGTTGAAAATCATAAATTTTGTTTTTCCTATGTTGATTTCCAGCCCCCGAAGATGACAAAACTCTACAAATGCGTCAAGGATGTTTTGAATGCCCGATGATGTTTTGGACAACAAAAGAGTGTCGTCCGCAAACATCAGAGCGGGCACTCTGCCTGTAACCAGTCTAGGGGCATCGATGTTAGGTGCACCCTTCAGATGTTCAATAAGGCCATTAATGTAAAGGCTGAAAAGAGTAGGAGCCAAGACGCACCCTTGGCGAACTCCTTTCAAGACTGGAAATTGGTTTGTGAGTTCTCCGTTCCTTCCAGACCTAACCTGAGCAAAGTTATTTTGATGTAATTTTATGAGAATGGCTAACAGGTACGGCGGGAGACCCAATTCCGCAAGGACTTTCCAAAGTTTCCCACGCGGGACCAGGTCAAAGGCTGCCCGCAGGTCCACAAATACAAGATAGAGGCTGCCACCCTCGACCTTGGCTGTTTTCCAGTACAGGACCTGCAGGCGAAATATCTGATCTAAGGTGGAAATGCCGGACCTGAATCCTGCCTGGAGAGTGGATAAAATCCCCTTTTCCTTGATCCACCCGAGGATCCTATCCAAAATAACCCTCCCCATCAGTTTTTGAGAAGTATCAATTAAACTGATGGGTCTGTAATTTGAGGGGATTAGAGGACAACCCTTTTTAAGGATCGGCACAATTTTCGGCTCCTAACCAGGTGGGCGGTAAATCATTACCCAACAAAATCCCATTAAAAAGGGTAACTAGGTAAGGAGCCCAAATTTTTGGTTGTGTCCCAAAAAGGTCCCCAGGCAGTTTATCCAAACCAGGAGCTTTTTCAGGGAGTAAATTTCCCAGGGCAGTCTCAACCTCCCGTAAGGTAAATAATTCATCATGGGCAAAACATTGGCTAGCAACACTTGACCGGGTAAGGTCTTCAGGCATATTAAAGGTATGGAGTTGCTGGGATTCAATATCATTGTTGGCCGTATCACCAGACTCAGAAGTGCCATAGAGGGCGCAAAAATGGCTTTCCCAGGCAGAGGGGGCAATGTTAGGGGCAGGGGCCAAACTGTGGCCGCTAAGTCCAGAGGCTACAATAGTCCAAAAAAGTTTCGAGTTGTTGGTGCCAAGTGCAGAGCCCAGATTCTCCCACTTGGCAGCTTCCCAGTCCTTTTTAGCATCGTTGAGCACCTTCTTGTACGCGGAGCGATGTAGCTTAATGGCTTCCCTATTTCTGGTTTTTATGGCGCTAAAAAGAGCCTTCCTGGAGGCTCGACAGGAAGCATTGAACCACTGAGGGGACGAAGTCCTTAATGGATTGGCCCGCCTCACAGGGCAGAGAATATCCTTAATTGCTGCCACCAGATTAACATGGATATCCGATGCCCTGTCTAGGTGTCCAACTTTTCCCATTGCTTCAATATATGGGATAATGATCTTATATAGGGCAGCTAACTTTACATCGGACAACTGGAAAACCGGCCACTTAACTCTTCGCCTACAATTTGAGATAATTAAGGGCACGGTGGCAGAATGTTCAGCCACAGTTTGACATTTAAGCCCAAAGCTCCCTATCCTAAGTGAAAGTACCAAGGCATTATGGTCGCTATCAGTTCTTTCAATAACTCTAAATTCATGCGCCTTGTCCCAATGCCTAGCCTCTATAAATAAATAATCAATTATAGAGGATTGGTGTTGCCGATTAAATGTCACATTTCCCGGTCTATCAGGTTCCACCCTTCCATTGCAGGCACGAAGTGAAGTTGTTAATACAAATGACTGCAGTTGTAGAACTAGCGGTGACCAAACCTTGACCCTGGAGACCAATGGACAGGGAATCGCCCACAGTGAATCAATGTCATCTGGATCGTCAAAGGAGTAATCCATAAGTGGCTCAAAGTGGCAATTGAAATCGCCGCCCACAATTAACACAGTAGATGGATCCATTGTGTGGATTAGGGTCAACAGAGTCTCAATGGCCACTGAGACAAAGCCCCGCCTAACTGGCCTTGAATATACATTAAACAATGCAATATTTTGCCCGTCCAGTGTAGTCAGCAATACACACTGGACGTCCTGCGAGTTAGTGCTTATTTGTGACGCAGTTACTCCTAAGTGCGTACCGACCCAGATAGACAAACCCCCTATCGGTCTACCCCTCTCACCCTTGCTAGCCACGATATCAAATGTAGCAAAACCCTGGGCTTCATTACTTTTTAATGCCCAAGTTTCTTGCAGCATACAAATGTCGTGGAGGGCCATGAAAGAGCCCCATTCATAAATTGGCAATTTGCTCTTAAGGCCCGCCACATTCCAGAAAGAATTTTTACATGGCCAGTCAAAGGAACTTGGTTAGCTTGATCATGGGGCGAAGAGCCACAGGGGTCAATAATTGTAGCTGGTCCCTCTGCTGACACAGAAACATGTTCATGAAGCAATACGTAGGGATCAGATGAAAATGGAGCTCACCCAGAGGGAGTAGATTTTTGCGGGGAATAAATCTGCGGTAGGGGAATCAGGTCAGTGTCCACAACCTGGTACTCCAGAGTACTAGGCCCGTTAGTAGAAAGACTCCTCTGTCAATCGCAATCATCAAAGCCTGATAGGGCATCGAATCTATTTGCGACTTCCAGGGGGGTAAATGGTGGTCTGAAATCGACCCTCCTAGGGCCGTGTCGATGGCTCCCGAACGGCACTGTAACCCAATCTGGTACGCTTTCGTGGATCGCGGGAATGGGTGCGTAAGTATAATGATGATTGTCAAAGGGTATAGAAAATGCAAGGGGGTATGTCTGCATTCGGGCCGGGGCCCTGGGATATGCCTTATGAAAGACTGGGGGTCTTGGATAAAAGTATGACAGTTCGTGGGGCTTAATGGACCCACAAGTATTACCCAGAGGGTAATCAAGAATGTGGGTAACTGCTCTGGGGTCTCTGAAATTAATAATAATCATATCCCCCTCGATATCCTTAGTTCTACAACCCATCCAAGGGAGTCTCCGAACATGGAGTATCTCCCCGTTAACATTAAGGGGAAGGGGCCTGTTTAGCATGAGCCAGTGCATAGTTTTATTTTTAAGCTCATAAAAGCCTTCCTTTTTACCCTTTTCCAAAAGCGGGACTCTCGTGAGCACTACCACATATGGGACTGCTTCTGGGGGTAAGTCAACTTGATGCCTTGGTCGGTCTATTGCCCTAACTAGAGGATCAATACCACCCCTTACATTTGGAATATTTCCTAAAGTAGGGTCTGGCACTTCCTTTATCGTTTCACCCACATCATTTTGTACTTGGTGGTAATGGGCTATATTGGAAGATTTGGCCATAAGCTGGCTATCAGAACCAACCTTATCGTTTTTCCTGGTGTAAATAGAGGGTGACACTGGTACCACGGGGGGGGGGCAAAACTGGATGTACGTAGTCTTTAAGTACCCCCGCGTGTTTAGTGATAGCCAATTCTAAATCCCCCAAACGTTGCTCAATATTTTTTAATCTTTCAATTATAGGTAAAACGAATGACCTTAACAATTGTTCGATGCCCTCAAGAGGGGCTACAAACGAACCTTCGTTAGTTGGGCAATGCGGGGGACAAATCGGATCAGGGGAGGAAGGTACCAATAGAGTAGAGGTACTTGTGGCCATCGTGTGTACTGTAGATAAAATAGGTGTTGCTTTTGGCAAGGATACAGATTCTAAAGTGTGAATGGGTCCTTTGCCAAAGTCAGAATGATTAATCTTATTCCTTGAAGGATCACCTAGCCTCTTTCTTCTTTTAGTGGGAGGGGGCCTTGGAGCTTTAGACACTGCAACCCTCCTCACCTTCTTTTTAGTGGCTTTAGCCTCGGGTTGAGAAGAGACAATGATCGTATCAGTTTCCTTAATACAAGTGCTAGAGGGAAGTAGATCAATGGGAACATACGGACAATTAAGTTTATCAGATGGAGAATGGGTGTCTCGAAGCAACATAGGAACATTGTCAGTGGCTAATGCCTCCTGAGTAAGAGTGAGAGAGCTTAGCTCGAAAGGGGTAGTAGAAAGCCAGCAATCCATGGGCATCCTATTTTTAATAGGACCGACGTCGCTCAGCCCTCCGTTCAGCTAACATGGTCTCCTTCCCAATGGCCACAGCAACCTTAGTAAAATAATCGTCCAATGTACCTTTATTTGTACCACCTGTAATTATGGGCGTATTTGTGGACAAAGTCTCGGCCATGATTAACAATACAACCGTCTGGATCAGAACTCACGATTAAAGGCAGGAAGAAGGGGTTCCCCCGGTCCGGTCTCCTCGTGCCTCTGAGGGCCTCAGAGGGCCCGCTCTTTGCCCGGTCTTCGCTCCGGGCGTGTTCCGCTGGCGCGTAGAGGCGGGACTCTTATGCTGTACAAATGTATAGAAAGGGGGAGGAGCCGGGAAGAGGTCACAGGTGTGCTCGATCAGAGCAACAACGAGCACCCTGGTCCTCGCAGTCCCGGGATAGCGATGTCAAGCAGCAGCCTCCCAGAGTGCAAAGTCCGTAAAGCACAGCAGTCCCAGCAGTCTCAGGCAAGGGCAAACAGCAGCCTCCTAGTGTCCAGCAGCCTTGTGCGACGAGCGGCTCCCGCGGAGCGGGGGCCGCGAGCAGTAATGAACTAGATGGGGGAGGGGCCGGGAAGAGCTCACAGGTGTGCTCGATCAGAGCAACAACGAGCACCCTGGTCCTCGCAGTCCCGGGATAGCGATGTCAAGCAGCAGCCTCCCCGAGCGCAAAGTCCGTAAAGCACAGCAGTCCCAGCAGTCTCAGGCAAGGGCAAACAGCAGCCTCCTAGTGTCCAGCAGCCTTGTGCGACGAGCGGCTCCCGCGGAGCGGGGGCCGCGAGCAGTAATGAACTAGATGGGGGAGGGGCCGGGAAGAGGTCACAGGTGTGCTCGATCAGAGCAACAACGAGCACCCTGGTCCTCGCAGTCCCGGGATAGCGATGTCAAGCAGCAGCCTCCCCGAGTGCAAAGTCCGTAAAGCACAGCAGTCCCAGCAGTCTCAGGCAAGGGCAAACAGCAGCCTCCTAGTGTCCAGCAGCCTTGTGCGACGAGCGGCTCCTGCGGAGCGGGGGCCGCGAGCAGTAATGAACTAGATGGGGGAGGGGCCGGGAAGAGGTCCCAGGTGTGCTCGATCAGAGCAACAACGAGCACCCTGGTCCTCGCAGTCCCGGGATAGCGATGTCAAGCAGCAGCCTCCCCGAGTGCAAAGTCCGTAAAGCACAGCAGTCCCAGCAGTCTCAGGCAAGGGCAAACAGCAGCCTCCTAGTGTCCAGCAGCCTTGTGCGACGAGCGGCTCCCGCGGAGCGGGGGCCGCGAGCAGTAATGAACTAGATGGGGGAGGGGCCGGGAAGAGGTCACAGGTGTGCTCGATCAGAGCAACAACGAGCACCCTGGTCCTCACAGTCCCGGGATAGCGATGTCAAGCAGCAGCCTCCCCGAGTGCAAAGTCCGTAAAGCACAGCAGTCCCAGCAGTCTCAGGCAAGGGCAAACAGCAGCCTCCTAGTGTCCAGCAGCCTTGTGCGACGAGCGGCACCCGCGGAGCGGGGGCCGCGAGCAGTAATGAACTAGATGGGGGAGGGGCCGGGAAGAGGTCACAGGTGTGCTCGATCAGAGCAACAACGAGCACCCTGGTCCTCGCAGTCCCGGGATAGAGATGTCAAGCAGCAGCCTCCCCGAGTGCAAAGTCCGTAAAGCACAGCAGTCCCAGCAGTCTCAGGAAAGGGCAAATAGCAGCCTCCTAGTGTCCAGCAGCCTTGTGCGACGAGCGGTACCCCTATAAGTACAACTATCGATCTATTTGTCAAAAAGTCAAACAAACCCCCTTATTAGCATTTATCAGACATTTTAGCATAAAACAATTTACATACATGTAGAGTTATAAAAAAAAGGCTTTATTTTGAAAAAATTTAGTTCAAGGTAGACATAAAAGATGTAATAATGACAACATAAATAATAAAAAATATATATTGAGATAAGTAATGTATAGCCCAGCATCTGTTTACATATTTTCTGGATCCATGTCCCTTTTTTGCCATTATTGTAATTTAGCATGCATTTTTTGTTTGAATAGGTCACATATAGCACATATACCACACAAGTTCTTTCTTGTGTTGAGGTTTTTTCCATCAATAACAGAATGAAAATAGTGCTGTGTAAATAAACAGATTTTTAATCAAATATGCCCAGTCTGTCATACTCAGCTGTTACCTCACATCTTGCCAGGAACATTTATGGTTTCAATATTCACTATGCCAAATATCCCATTGTTAGTGGTGCTGCAAGTATAATGGGATTATCATCCAAACATAGGACGTCTTTCTCAGTAGTAAAGAAACACTTATTGTTTCGCCACACAGCCTTTGATGAAATATTTAAGGTTTACAATTACTCAAATTTGCACAAAGTGTTTTTTCATTTCTACTTGCCCACACAGTCAATGTTTGCTAGGTAAATAAAATTATACTTTATAACTCTTTTACTATTACTCATGAAGTGACAATAAAAGACCCCCACACACAGGCAACTGATATGAATAAATATTACAAAGCCAATAGCATCCTCAGAACTCTTTTTTGACCTGAGAAAGAAACAATAAACACAGGGCCTCCTGGCTGTGATATGACAACAGTTCTGGAGGACCTCATCTGGGGAATTATTGTAGGCGAGACTAATAAGACACTCAATGAATCATAACATTTTACCACTTTTTAAGATACAAGGCGGCAATAATGTATAATTGTCATTTAGTTATATCAAAGTAAATTACATAACCCAGCTGGACCAGACAAAGAGCCAGCGTGTGTTTTCAGCTACTGTGTTGTTTGCTGCCAAGGTGTTGTAAACAATGTCCTGTGTCCCTTGCTTGTTTCAAGTATTACTCATCCTCTTGCCCTTCTGAAGGTATGTTCTTTTTTAATGTTAGGATATGCATACCAAAAATTATAACTTAGTTATCCATTAAAAGAAATCCTGAATGCAGTTTGTGGCATTTTTTTAGAGCACTCACACTGTCAACATTGTGACCTCTTCCCACATTGTTTAAGTATTATAAGTAGAAAACAATCTTGCTTTAAATTTTTTTTCAATATTTCATGGCCTTTCCAAAACACCTGCTTTGCTGTATTAGACTATAACTACCTCTAGCATATAATACCTAATCTAAAAGCCTAACATAATAAAACTAACTACTAAAACTAAACTACTTCTATATAAAAATAACTCATTTTACAATAAAATCCCCAAATTCACCTCTTATACTAAATACTACAACATGTAAAACACACTAAAAGCTGAACACACATACATCTATCATACTCAGATACCAAGACGTATAATAACATACGCATTCAAAAACATCATCCCACGCCCTGAAATCACACTCTCTAATATATCTACAATAATAACTGCCTAATAGCTATTAAAAATGGCTAAATACTAAAAACTGTTACATTTTATAAAAGTGGAAATATGTTAACCCCAAGACACTATCCACCCCACACTCATCCCAATAACCAGAATATTAAACAACAAAATACAAAATGTTTTAGTTCTTCAAACAATTTATGAACTTTGGGCATTATAACAGTGAGTGCGTGGGCTCAAATGTTTATGCATATTACAATAATAGCATTCCAGGTTAAAGAGTTTCTGATCATATCTCCTAAAAATTGTATATATTTTGTGGTGACTTAATATTTGTGTGACTGATTTTGCCCTTTGTTATCCATGACCTGCAGCTAACGCAGATGGTACAGGGGCTGCTGATGTTAATAGTTCTGCTGCTGGGGCTTCTGCAGCAAGAGAGAGAGCTTGCTGTTGTGTAGCTTGCTTCTCTTTGGACCATCTTTGCTCTTTGATAGGGCATTTTTCCATATTGTTCTCTGCTTCCTTTGTTGATCATACAAATTGTCTGAATTTATTAAGACTGTTCATTAAACAATCTTAAGTAAAGAATACCAAAACAACATAATTATGCTGTCATAAACTACAGCATAATTCCATACAATATTTTTTCATGGAAAAATTAGAACAAATATTCTAAAACATATCGATGTGGGGCAGATGTAGTAAAGTATTCTAACAGCTTGACATATGTTAAGAAAAACTAACCCATCAACTTATGGTTCCAGTTAATATTAAATACGAAATATGTTTGCCATTGGATTATATTCCTAAGCATCACTAAGCTGTACTACACATGTGTTGTGTTTCTTTGAATCAAGGCAACATTCCATGCATGTTATATGGACCTTCTCCTACATTCAGAGCTGTGTTTTGAATCTAAATGTTATGAGTTAAAATTGTACATATAGGTTTTGTCTCAAGCTGCAAATGTTGAACAGATGAGCTCAACGTGGGAGAGTGACTTTCAAGTTACCTGAGAAATGTGGGTCAAAAAGGGTGCTTTTTATTAAGATAAACTGCATCCATTGTAATTACCAACTTCAGATTTAATAATCAAATATCTACCTAGCCAGTCAACTTAAACACTTTTGTGCTCCCTATTATGATGTTCTGAAATGGGTGAATCCCTGCTTGCTAAGCATGATTATGCTTAGCAAGTTGGGATTCACCCATTTCAGAACATCATAATACTCATTGCTTCATCCTAAAATATTTTGGATGGACTTTCTGTACCGGTAAATAAGTTCTTGAAAGGTTCCTACTGTTCTAGTGTTGCACTGTTCTCACCATGAAAAACACGGGATCCCCTTTGTTCTGCTATGCTCCTGCATCCAACCAGTGTTTTATGGTGTGTAATATGTCATTGTGATTAATATCCCACATTTTCATATTGATTTTGAGAAACTTCCCATCCTGTATTCGTTTATTATTATAATTCTTTTCTCTCTGGTGGTCAATTATTACATTATCTGATGTACATTTCTGTAGTCTCTACTTTAAATTAATTCCATTAGCAAATTAATAAACACAACTATAACATTCCAGATATAGTAACTACTTTGTTAGATGTATTTTTATTTTAAAAAATCTAGCCAATTACAATTACTAGCCTATCTCCCTGTTACCCTACCCAGCAAAGGTAATGGAAAATATGTGAAACAAATGTATAGCCACCCACCTCAATGACAACCAACTGCACGAGATCACTCGATCTGGACTGATGCTCAACCACAGTACAGAGAATACCCTCATCATTATCATGGACGACATTGTTGTGTTCATGAATAAAAGTGACACAAAGACCTTCATCATAATGAGCGAATATGAGATGTTATTTCGCATGCCATTACTTCGCATGCTATTACTACGCAGTTATTACTTAGCAATAACCGTTACTACGCATGTTTTTACTTCGCATACCATTACATTGAAAGCGTTAGTGTATGCAAAGTAAAAACTTGCCTATTAATAAAAATGGTATGCGGAATAACATGTCATATTTACAAAAGATGTTTAAAACACAACACTATATAAAATACACTACCATACACATCTAAAAGACTAAAACACTACTAAAACACTAAAACACTACACTACCCTACTTAAACACCACTACACTACCCTAAACCCTAAATCACTACCCCCTGCACTAACATACACATTCCCCTATTCCGCTCCCTACACTCATTCACTACCCATCACAACCCCCGACACTACACTAAGGGCCATATGTAGGTAGCCCAATACCGGTCGGTAACGGACGATTTTCAGTAAATATACCGTTACCGACCGGTATTTAGGCTTTTGAGATGTAGGGGGATCATTTTTGTATTCGGTAATTTACCGAATCGGTAAAATTACCGAATCGGTAATTTTACCGATTCGGTAAATACCGAATACAGAAATGAGATGTAGGGGGAGTGTGTGGTGGGTGTGGGGATTCGTTATTTACCACCAACTGAAAGTTGGTGGTAAATGACGAATGTCTCTGTAAATGCATTATTTGCCCTTAGATGTGTGCAATGTGGCAGACACACATGCCCTCAGGGCATGTATGTGTGCCACATGTGCACACATGCAGGAATCAGGGGTGCAACAGGGTGTCAATGTGACACCCTGCAACCCTTGATTGAGCTCCCCCCATTACCGATTCGGTATTTACCGATTCGGTAATGGTAACTGGCTTCCCATTGATTCCTATGGGCCTCGTGGCCCATAGGAATCAATGAGATACAGGTTACCATTACCGAATCGGTAAATACTGATTCTAAAATACCGACACTTACCGAATCGGTATTTTTTTACCTACATTACATTTACCGATTCATAAATACCGAATCGGTAAAATTCGGTATTTAAGAATCGGTAAATGTAATTTACCTACATAAGGCCCTAAATACTTAAACAGTAAACTACACTACACTAACCCCACAACACTACCCTTAACCCTAAAACACTACCCCAGCACGACCCTGCCCCTAGCCCTACACTAACACAAGTACACAACCCACAACTCTACACTACACTAACACAAGTACCACCCTACACAACCCCTGCATGACCCTACACAGCCCTACTTACCTCTTACCATGCGTGGTTCCCTTCTTCTCTCCCTTCCGGCTTCCTCCATTGTGGGCAGGCAGGATATAAAGCTGATAGGGGGTTGGAGGGCAGGCGCAGAGAGTGGCACCCGGAAAAGCAGCAGCATACCCCTCACTGGAGCAAATGGCCGCCGTGACGAGCTCCAAGAGCGGCGCCCGCCCCTTACGCATGCGGCGTTACTACGCATGCGATGTAACAGCACGCGTACTAAAGGCAGTGCGTTGCTACATCGCATGCGTAGTAACGCTTGCGAAGTAATGGCATGCGTACAAACAGCCGTGCACTAATGGCTGTTCACCTAAATGAACCTCTCCTCAGCCTGCGGCACCATCTCCCCTACCATACTTATCCTACAACTGCACAGAAGCAGTATCCAAGAACGTGCACTTTGCTGGTATTGCTCCATCGAGATATGCCACACCCAGTCGGTCGTCATGGCAGCCTTCATCTTGGACGCTGTCAACCTCATCTGTAGAGTTCCACAACGATACTCACTCAGCCACAGCCTGTTCAGTGGCTACATACACCCAGCTCTTACACTCACTCTCCAACAACAGGCAGAACACCCGGCCAAATTTCTCGGATTGCATAAACAAAGTTGCCAGATGGTTGAAAACCAACAGTCTGAAGCTTAAAACTGAAACTCTTCTGGAAAGATATGTTGTTATGGAACTATGTCTGGTGGACAGTGTGTGTCTGAGCCAACCTGGACACACACCTCTTCTGGCAACCCACACAAAGAACCTGGAAATAGTAATCCACAAGCAACCCATGATGACCACCCAATTCACTGCAGTCTCCGTCTTCTGCAGACACATGCTCAAGATGATCAAGAAGAGTTTCAAATGGCGCAGAACCGTCACCCAAGCCATCATCACCAGTAAGCTGAACTATAACAAAGCTCTCCATGCTGTAATCAACACTTAACTGACCGGAAGAGTCTAGACCATACAAAACTCATCAGCCAGGCTCAGCCTCTAACTCCCACCCCACACTCACATCACCCTGTACCTCTAGGAGCTCCACTGGTTTACAATCCTCCAACGAATACTTGTCAGGCTTCTCACTGACCCATAAAAAGCCTTACAAAATACTGGCCCGATGTACCTCAAGAACCGCATAAACTTCTACCAACCTATCTGACACCGCAGCTCAGACGGACTCCTCCTTACACCTCCCCAACAAACACAGCACCAGATCCAGCAGTTGTTCCTTACTACCTCACTTCTACATCCTGAAACAACGTCTACCTGCATATCAGAGTTGCATTGTCAATGATCGAATTCTACAAGATACTGAAGAACTGGCTCTTCACCTAGCCGCGGCCCTGGCTTGACCCATGCAGCTCCTGTTTTCTGTGTCAGCAATACTCTCCTTAGTGAGTTGTGCCCTGTACACATACATAAAACATAAAATAACATAACAACAACATTATTTTCATCTACGTGCCGTCACAAGTTACAGTCACAGGGCAATGAGTAAGTGGATTGAATTGCACAATACATATGCCTGTGTGTAACCTGCAGTACAAAAATACATGTGTGTTTGTTTGATCGGCTACTGCAGCTATTGCACTATGGAGTTATGTGAAAGCTTTTGGATATATTGTACTGAGTTGATAAGATTAAACTATTTAATAGTTCATTGGTCCAGTGTACACATATTAGCATTATTAAACATATGTAGCAGGCCATTTATTATTTAGAATACCTGACATAGCAGTAGTATATTTGATTAAAGCGTGTTTTCAATCTGCAATGACTACTTCTGCTTAATATGTAGAGTTAAAAGTAGAGAAGCAGGTCTCAAGATGAGGAAGACATTGTAAAAATGTATTGTATGAACAACAGTGGTGGAGATGGCACATGAATATTGAAAAACATTTACATAAATGATAAACATGTAATTACATTTATTTAGACAATTATGATTATGGTAGTCAGAACAAACACATTGTACAAAATGGATTTCCCACTATATAAGCATCACAAAAAATGCATGTTTTGTATTTAAACATAGTCTAGTAAATACTTGAATACATTATGACAAACATTACACACAAAACAAACATTTCAACTATAACTTGGAAAAACAATGTACAATATGGTGAAACGCTAATACCCTCAAGTATCTATATATTGATAAATCTGAAAGGAAAAATTTACATTTGCTGTGCTTTACACTTACCTTAGGTATAGGTAAGGCCTCCAGGTTGTGTCTGTGCCTTCGACTCCAGAAACCATCTCTGGTCCAATGAGTGCTGCCACCTGCTCCTCCATTGGAGTAAAGTCCTCATGAATGTCTGGTCCTCCTCCTGTTGTTATTGCAGACTTCATATTTCTTCTCAGTTTCTCCTTAGTCCTGCGCTTGTAATCATGACACCTTTACTTGCATTCAACTACAGTCCTCTGTGTTGGTGCATTATTTTTGTCAAAAATTGCTCTCCACAAAGCTCCTTTATAATCGTAATTTGGAGGTGACAAAGAGACACCTTTGCCACCCCAGAGATCAGAAATGTGTTTTCTTCTTCTGGAAAATGAACTTTTCTCTTCTTTTTTTTATTTTTTATTGAAAACCATATGTAATACAATACAATAAATCCAGCTGTACGTCATATACATTTCATCAAAAATAATTGCACACATAATAATGATTAATAAATAGCGTATATTGATCAATACTTGGTAGATCCTAAACGGTCATTTAAAAAAGAAAAAGGAAAATAACCCACCTAGCAACTTTTAAAAGTATCTCCATTATTTATATCAAAATTAATCTAATAGCCAGAAAAATACAATTTCTATAGAGTATGTTCTCTCATACCCAATAGGGCAGACTTAAAAAAGAGAAAATGGATTCAGATAGTGACTTTAGGGAGCATAATCAAAAAACTTTGCCCAAATCTGCTGAAATTTCTTAAGTCCCCCTATTCGCAAAGCGTATTTTCGTTCACTATTCTTTACATGAGCCATTTTCCAAATCCATTCGATTTTAGAAGGAATTAAATCCGATCGCCATTTTTGAAGTAAGAGAGATCTGGCGACGGCCAAACCAATATAAAGTATTTCACTCCACTTCTGCGCTGCCTGCAAATCTGGATCATAGCCCCACAATATCAATCGGTCATTCCAGTTAATTGAAATTCCGCATTCTATTGTGAAAAATTAAAAAATATCTCTCCAAAACTTCTGAATCAGTGGGCACTGTAATGTTACGTGAGTCCAATTTCCGGCTGGGTGGATATGGCAACAGAAACAATGACCCGATTGACTAGGATAGACCTTAGCAATAAAGGCTGGAGTTATATACAATAGCCATTTACTAAAATAAAGCATCCTTCTCCAGTTAGCGCCTCTAATTGAACTGAAGTTTAAGCTATTGATTGTAGTCCCGATATTAACTGTAAGTTCTTGATTTTCATATTTACCCCACTTTGTAATTGCCTTAGTCTCCAGATCTGACCCTTTGACTCTAGCTAGTATTTTTTGTCACTCCCCGGGTTTTTTATTAGTTTATCCCCCAGCAGATCATAAACTAGCTGTTTCTGAGTCAGAATATGAAACAAATCAAGATTTTCGAGAAATTTACTAAGGGTTATATATGACCCTAAGAGGAGAAAATCTCCAGGGATTAATTGAGACATTTCTCTGACGCTAATCCATTTATTGTTCCGAACAAAATCGGAAAGCTTCAAAAACCCAGCTTTCGACCAGATTTGAGAGAGAATAGCTGAGATAAAAAGTTCAGCAGTGGGGGTTATATCATTAATAAGTGGGATAGAATGACGTCTAAAAAAGGCCTGATATTTATAAAAAACCCAGTGTAGACACTTATATCTGACTAATTTTGGAGAACGAAATATTGCTAATGGGTGATGGATCTGGTTGTCTTTAAACATTAAGTTCATGAAAAAGTTAATAAAAAAACCCGACTGTAAACACTGCTTAAATCTAGACATGTAAAATACGCAAAATAGTATTCTTTGAGATTGGGGAGGGCTAAACCGCCATCTTCCACATTTTCATATAAAGTGCTGAATGCAATTCTGGGAATTTTCTTATGCCATAGAAACACTGCAAACATTGACTTTATTTTTGTAAAAAAGGAATTTAATAATACGCAGGGAATTGTAGAAAATAGGAAACTAAACAGTGGAAGCACTGACATTTTGATCAGGGCAACCCTTCCTAAGATGGAAAGCGGAAGAGAATCCCAGCGGAAAAATAAGTCCTGAACTTTTCGTAATAACGGAACGAAATTCAGATCATACAGATCTGAAACAAATGGTGAGAAGTAGACCCTTAAATACCGCTTAGGATTCGGATTAAAACAGGAAAGAATATCGGGGTGTAAGATCTCAGGTGTACATCCACTCAAAATTATCTCAGTTTTTCTTTTATTAATTTTATAGCCGCCAAATGACTCATATAAGTCAAACATCTGAAAAAACTTGGCCTGCGATTCCTCTTCAGGTTTTATTAAAAGCATAATGTCGTCGGCATATAATTTAATCTTAGCCATAGACGGAAACGGAGGACTAATATGCCGATTCTTTCTGATCGCAATCGCAAGAGGCTCAATAAAAAAAGCAAATAGCACCGGAGATAGCGAGCAGCCTTGTCTAGTTACCCTTTTTACTTTTACCTGACCGACCTGCGTATAATTAATAATGATGTTAGCCGCGGCATTCTTATATAAATTTGCCACCAAATCTATAATTTTGGAAGTGATTCCAAATTTTGTTAAAATACAAAATAAAGTCTCCCATATGACCAAGTCAAAGGCCTTTTCAGTGTCCAAAAGCACAACTAATGCTGGAATCTTTCGAGTTTCAAAATAATCCAGTGCTTCCACTAAAAAATGCGTATTAGTTCCCAATTGCCTTCCTGCAATAAAACCATTTTGATCAGAGTGGATTAAATGCGACGCACACCCATTAAAACGATTAGCTAAAAGTTTCGCAATTAGTTTATAGTCCGTATTTAAAAGAGTTATCGGGCGGTAAGAATTAGGGTCCTCACCACTTTTCCCTTTTTTTAAAAGACTAACTACATTCCCTTCTCTAAAAGTTTGTGGTATGGGTCCTCCTTCCAAAATTGAATTAGCCAGAGTGAGGCAAAAATCCAAAATCTCGCTATCAAATGTTTTAAAAAAACTCTGAATGGAGGCCGTCTGGACCACAGGCTTTACCATTCGAAATGTTCCTAATAGCTTCCCCTAGCTCCTCTCTTGTGAACTGCCTCACCATCTTGCTATTTCCTAAATCTATTAAAATGGGTAATTCATTTTCCTGAAGAAAGGCTTCCAACAATGGCTTATTAATGGGTTGTTCATAACCATATATCTTCTCAAAATGTTTGAGAATAATGTCTCCTATTACTCCCTATCCTCAATGCGGTGGCCTGAAATAGGGCAGTTTAATGCCAATATTTGGTTACTTACAGTCCGTTCCCTTGCTTGCCAAGCTAGGAATCTGCCGGTGTAATTACTCTCCTCATAGATTTTTTGCCTATGCTGCTGATAAGAGAGCTCACTTTTTACATAATAATTCTCTGCAAGATTCCGTTTGGCCTGCTCCCATTGTCGATGGTTTGCCGGGGTAGGGTTGGCAAGAAAATTATTTAGAAATCTTTGCAAATTTTGTTCAAGCATTTGTTTTTCCTCTTTCCTTCCCTTTGAGATCTCTGCATCTTTAGCCACTACAAGCCAACGATAAAAGGCTTTAAAAGAGTCCCAAATCATATGTATAGGGGCTGAGCCATAATTTCGGTCGAAAAACTCTCTAATTTCGATTTTAATTAAGGAAATCCAGGTATCCTCTGATAGGTACTGAAAATGTAATTGCCATATTCTTAAGGCTTTCTTACCTTCCCCTAGTTCTAACTCTAAACTAACCAATGCATGGTCAGAGAACCCGCTCTGAAGACTTTCTTGTGATTTAAAACACAAACTCCGGGAGATAGGAAAAAAAATCAATCCTTGAGAACGACTGGAATCTTCCTGAAAAACAAGTGTAGGCCGTTTCAGTAGGAAATGCAGCACGCCAAGGGTCGACAATATCAAGTATTGGGCTGTAACTTTGAACCACTGTGAGGGATTGATGCTTTAGCTGTTTTTTCCCCTTTGCTGAAGAATCAATCTTTGGATTCATCAACAAATTAAAGTCACCTCCCACAATTATCTCCCCTGACACTAATAATAAAGATTGAAAGAATTCCTCATAAACGGTGGGATTATCCTCCACTGGAGCATAAAAACTTGCAAATGTCAGGGGTCTATTTCTTACCTTCCCGCCTGATCACTCGCTGAGTTCACCACCTCTACCTGGATTTTCTTACTTAAAAAAATAGCTGTTCCTCTATGGGCAGCAGAAGAGGAGGAGAAAACTTTATGCACAGCCCATGATTTAAACATTGGGAACTCTGCTACTTTACCCGGTGGTATATGTGTTTCTTGCATCAGGATTGCCCCTGGATTTTCTGTCTTAATCCAGGCTTCTATAGCCCTCATCTTTCTCTCATTATTGAGGCTGTTAACGTTGAAGGAAATTACTTTCAACAATTCCCTACCCCCTCTCCAAACTTCCTTCCATTAGATCTATCAAAACATCACAAGGAAAATTCCCAATTGTTTTTAAATACTTGTGTAACAGTACCCAGCTCCCGTATTCGCAGGGCACCTAGAAGTGAGGAAAGTAACAGTCCCCCCTTCAATTTATCTAATTCATGCTGGACATATGGATTAAGCTCATAGAAATCCTGTGAACCCTCCCTTATAACCCTCCCCACCCCCAAGGAAGTGTGGCAACTTCTCCTGACCATGCTGGCCACCTTCCCACCCTCCCTAGACATTTGTTGGGTGTCATGACCTTACACTCTGAGGTGGCCTTGAGTGACCCCTCTACCCCCCCCCCTTAGAAAAAAGACTAAAGTTAATAATATTACCCGTTTGGCCTTGGCAACTCTTTTTTTCCTTCCTTCCTTCCTTCTCCCTTCTCCCCTTCCCCCTTTCCCCTCTCTTCCCTCCCTTCCCTATCCTCTCCTCCTTCCCTTCAATCTGCGCAGTGTAGCAAAAGAGTAAGATAAGTTATATAAGCGTTAAACAGAGCCAATAGATATAAGTCAACTACAACCCTAATAGATCGAATGCAGCCACTGATAAATAAATAAATAAAGTGCAATGTGCAATATACAAGATGGCCCAAAAAAAACAGCCTTTCATGCAAGAAAAGAGCTATTAACCACCTCCATTTATATAAAATTGAGGTAGACCATATATCAACCCCATATCAGGCAAGGAAAGGCAAGGAAATACATGATAAAGAGCATACTAAAGTGCATTGTGCATTGTGCAAAATATCCTAAATATTAATCTGTAATGCATCCATAAACCTGCATATCACCTCTTCCACGCACATTGTGGAATAAAGGTGGGGGCTTATAAAATGCCATAAAAAAATAAAGAGATATCAGTAAATACTCCATATAATAGCCATATAGAAAAGAAAAGATAAAGTGTGATATGTAATGTGCAAAATGAGCGCAAATGTGCAAGTTGTACATCCAATCTATGGGCTTAGTATAGCATATACCATATACCTATATAAAGAGTTTGGCAATACAGACTACAATTTCTGCACCCCCCCCCCGGAAAAAAATACCCTACACAATGCGTTACACAATGCGTAAAAGAACGACTCCGAGGGGCAGCAAAAAAAAGAAAAAAAAAAGTGGAGAGAATACAATGCAGAATAACAGAGAGAGAAAAAAAAACAGAGTTTAACCATTCACTTAATGAGAGACTATCACAGACTACGAAAAACAAAACTTAAGACTATTAAAATAAGTCTGTTAATCACTCATTTTTCATTGTCTTGGGCCATCTTCAAGAGTAGTTCTTGAGCTTCTTCAAGAGAAGAACATAGATGGAACCTTCCTTTCCATAGGACCTTTAATTTGGACTGCTGGGCAATCAAAGCCTGGGCTCCTGCATTCTTGAATTGACTCAGCAATCGTACAAAGTCCTTCCGTCTCAGTGCTGCTGCTGCCGACATATCAGGGGATGCTCGCACTCTGCCTCCACCGGGTAGGGCAATTTCTCTCTTCTGGATTGCTTTGGTTAATACTGTCATTCTAATGCAGTAACTCAAAAAGTTCACAATCCTTGTCCTAGGGTACTTTGCTCCAGGAGATTTGTGAAAAGGAACTCTATGGGCCCTCATTATTGTAAGATCTTCCGGGGCCTTATCCAGCAGATGGTTTCTAATTAATGATTTGATATAAGCCACCGGGTTAAGTTGACTATCTATGCGTTCACTGTCCTCCGGAATCCCGGTGAAACGCAAATTTGAACGCCGTGCATAGTTCTCCATCTCGTCTATCTTATTCTGAGAGACCTGGACTTTCTTCTGGAGAGAAGCAATATCCGAATCACAGAATGCAGAGTGGTCCTCGATATCAGATACTCGATGTTCCAATTCTTTAAGTCTTTCAGGTATTTGCTGAACCATAGTTTTAATCTTATCTAGACGTTGATGCAATAATGAGAGTTCCTGTGCTTGCGCGGTTTTACACTCTCGGATTTCTCCCAGAATAGTTTCAAAGAGCAGCTGCATCTGTGTTAATGGGACAACCATAGAGTGGGCCGAGTTTGCCGGGTCTACAGGGTCTACAGGGTCTAAAACAATATCAGTAGTATCCTGCTCATTATTAGTATTGTCCTTTCCCTGCTGGAACTCCGGATTCCCTACTTCTGGCCCTGCGTCTAATCCAAGTTCGAGTTCGGATTCTGGTCCCATTGATAGCTCATGCTCATGCTGTACTAGGGGGAGTGGAGACCCCAGGGCTTCACCACCCCTGGAATTATTTTGTAACATTTCCATCATTACCCCCTGAGTCGCCTGAGCGGCCGCTAGCAGCTGCCTTGGTTGAATCTGATCTACCAGGCTTTTTTCAGGGAGAGTCTCTGCTTCCTTACCTGGCGGGAGCCTAGTATATATAGCAATGGCTGTGCCCTTCTCCTGATTTTCAGAGGGCCTTTCTAGAGGAAAAGTCTTGTACACTGAATTGACCAGTGTAGTCATCTGATTGATCTTACGATTCATAGAGAAAACCGGGTATTCCTTAGAGGGATTGGTCCCAGCTCCCAAAGTTACCAACTCTACTACTGCTCCTTCAACGACCTTGCCTTCCACACCAGTTCCCAGATCTGGCGAAAATTCCAATGAAGTAGCGGTAGAGTGTTGAGGAGAATTTCTGGGACAGAAGAGCCACTTGAGAGGTTGTAACGTTTCTATCCCTCTTAATATTCTGAGCAGTTTTACCTCTTCTCACAGTCAGGATACGAGCCTGGCAGTGGCGGCTCCTCCATTGGGGCGTTTGGGCACCGCCCCACTGCTTTCTCGCAGTGCGAGAAGCCAGAAACATAAATGGTAATAACTACCATTTATGTTTCTGCTTCTCGCACTACGAGAAAGCAGAAGTGCCTGGTTGGGGGTGGGCGGTCCTGCTCGAAGGCAGGGGGGGAGTGGCCTGCCCACTGTTGTGCATACTGACTGTTTGGTCGGCCCTGGGGCTGACCAAACAGTCAGTATGCGCAACAGTGGGCAGGCCACTCCCCCCCTGCCTTCGAGCAGGACCGCCCACTCTCCCATTTTCTCTATGTAGGCTGCTGCATGCAGCAGCCTACATAGAGAAAATGGCCCGGGTGGGGTGCTCTCAGAGTCGCCTCACCAGTTGTAATTGGAGGAGGGAAGGGAGGGAGGCTGCCTTACCTGATGACGCGAGGAGAGCTGCAGCCGGCGGGTCCGGAATTCGAAAACCCAGGAGTCAGGACCGGACGTCGGGACCCATCCAGAAGATGGCATGGGACGGTAAGTTTTATTTTATATATTTTTTCCCATTAAACCCCTTCCGCCTCCCCCCCCACCCCCCAACCGGCGCGATGACCCAATTTCAAATTGCACCCCCCCCACCCACCCACCCGTAATGCTGGCCGCAACTGTTAAAAATGCTTCTGAAACAGAGCTAGGCCCTGCCATGCACTTCCTCTGAGAAGCATATACGCTGCGTGCCAGCAGGGCCTAGCTTCAGAAACATTTCTATCTACAAGTAATGTTACGTTTCTGAAGCTAGGCCCTGCTGGCACGCAGTGTGTATGCTTTTCAGAGGTGCATGCCACTGCCAGCCGGGCCTAGCTTCGGAAAAATAGCAAGTCTTGTAGATAGAAATGTTTCTGGAGGTAGGCCCTGCTCCCACGCACCCATCAATTAATGATTGAGAGGCAAGGCGTATTTGTTTAATTGAAGAACCATGTGAGGGGTGACATGCATGTGGTGAAGCTGGCCACTTATCTAGCATGCAACAGAGGAGGATTTCTAAAGGAAAGGCGTGCTTCTACCCAAAGTACACAGTCACTCAGGAGAGTTTCTATATAAGTCACCGTCCATGTCTCAGGTTCTGTATTTCCCTGTCTGTGTACCCATGCATCCTTGTCCCTGTCCATGTTCATGCCTCATTGAGTGTCCATGCACCCTGGTCTGTGTCCCTGTCTCATTGTCCACGTGTCAGGTTCTGTGTCTCTGTGTGTGTGTTAATGCACCCTGGTCTGTGTCCATGTCTCATTGTCCACGTGTCAGGGTCTGCGTCTATATCTGTATGTCCATGCAACCTGGTCTTTGTCTATGTCTCATTGTCTATGTGTCAGGTTCTGTGTCTCTGTCTGTGTGTGCATGCACCCTGGTCTGTGTCTACTTGTCCATGTGTCAGACAGGTTCTGTGTCTCTCTGTCTGTGTGTCCATGCATGTACCCTGGTCCATGTTCAGTCCTCATTGTCGCTTTGTCAGTGCCTCTCTTCCTCTTGTGCTGTACTATCCTGCTCCACTGTCCATGTTTTTGTGTACGTGTATGACGGGAATGAGGTGGAAAGGCGGGGGAGTGATGAGACTATGTACTGGACTGCTAAAGAGAAATGATAGCAATGTTGTAAATCTATATCAATGAGAGCTCCAACCATGGGCGAGGTGGGAGTGTGATACTATTTCAAAATCAAATAGATGTTGCATGCATTATAACAAGAAAAAAAAACAGTCCTGTAGTGACTGTGCATGAGAAAAAAAAAACGTATTTCAAATAAATGTATCTAGAAACGCTGACATAACAGTCCACAGGGTGTTGGGGTGGAGATTTGTGATATGGTTTGCACAGCGACTTGTGGAGCAAGGTCTGGGATATGGGTGGCTTGTTTTATACTCTTGGGCTGGCTTTTTCAGGCAGTAAATAATTATGCATTTAATTTACCTTTGCCATTCGGCACATGTATAACTTTTTTCCCAGATGAAGTGGAACATTGGAAATTGGCTTGAAAATGCACCATGTGCCCACTCTTTTTTCAAAATTGTCTCAGGGGAGCACCCAGCCGAACGCCCCTTATATTGTTCGCGCTCGCTCGCCACGGTGCACTACACCACTCATTTTACCCCCTACCACTTTCAAATGTCACCAGCCGCCACTGGAGCCTGGGCTGTCTGACGTCTGGCTTTCTGAGCTGACGAAGGGGAGGTAGGGGGGACTGTGACTGGGGCTCATGCGCATGCTGTTGCGCCTCTCAAAACCATCTGGCGCATAGCTCTTAATTCAGTCCCCAGATCACTCTATTTAGCAGAGTAGGACGGAGTATTAGTTCACCTAGGGAATTTTCAAACCACAGCAAACTCTTCGCCAGAACTGGCCAAGCACTTTCCTTACTTTCTCAGCTTTTTATTGGGCTTTTTATTGGGCTCTACGAGTGCGATCAGTCTCATTGCGTAGCTCACTAACTTCTGCTGTTCAGCTCCTCGCTTCCTTTTCACCTTCTTATTTCTCCTTACCTCTCCTTTCCCTTTCTTTTTGACTTTTTTTTGGTTTTTTTGTTTGTGCCTCTTTCGTGTCTTATTTCCACCCCCTCAAGCTGTATTGCTGTATTACTCCACTTAGTCCCGGATATCTCCCCTGGATCCTCCGTACCTGGATTATTTCTTCTTCCAAGAGGCTCCTAATCCTGTTTCTGACCCAGTGTCTGCACAGCCGCCGTCTCTCTCCAGCCCCGGACAACACTCTGGCTGCCTCCCGAGGAGTGGCCGCTGAAGCATCAGCGAACACCGGGAAAGACAAGCTGCTGTCAAAATGCCCGGCAAAGTCGTGACACAGAGCCACACCAAACTGGGAGCGCGAAGATCTCTTTACCGCTCAGAATCAAACGGGCGTCTCCAGCTCACTTCTTCCAGTGATGGCGTCCAGCTCTCAACAACCTCCAATTCCCGAATCCACGGTACCCATCAAAGCCTGCGCAAAAGAAGGGAGAATCCCTGCCTCGTCTCGTGTCCTGCCGCAAGCCACAAAGAGCTTCACTCTGCAAAAGCCCGGCGAAATTATCCCGAAAATCACCCGCATCACTAACACGCTGAAAACGCCAGCCAGGTACAAGTCGCCATTACTGTGGGTGGGGCAGCGGGTCACCTGTGGCTACTCGGAGGTGTGGTTCTCCGTAGCCATCCCCTCTAACTTTTCTCTTCTTAATGCACTCCAGAATAGTGACACCTTCAGTGCAAAGAGCCTCCTGGCTGGTACCTTCATCCTGCATTTCTATGTTGAAAGTGTGGAAGTACTGCCTGAGATTTGTGTCACGTTTTGTACTGAAAGACAACACAAATGCCTTTTGCGTGAAACAGCTCTGCCTCTTGGCATAGAAATCTGGTTTGCATCACAGAAGGATGAGTTTCTTCACAGTTCATTGCACTACAACGCCAAATTTGTGTCATGGTTGCCTCATGATTGAGTCATGTAGTGTCAGTTTTTGTACATCTCGTCCTATGTAAATATTAAGTATAGTTCACTTTATTTCATTAAAAGATGACATTATAAGCACAGACCTTTGAATAAAAAAAAATAAAGAAAAACAAATCCACACCTGAATATAACCCCCTTAATGGCTGAGTCTTTTACTGCCCCAGTTCTGAAGCCTGCGGCACTTTAGCTTAGGTCTTCATAATTTTGTTTCCCATAAAAAGGCATGCAGGTCAAATTGGGATCTTTTTTTCCTAACATTTTGGAGAGTCTAAAGATACCCAGAGTATTTCGATTTCAGTTCAGAGAACTGAGAAAATACCCAAAATATAGAAAAAATAATTTATTTCTTTGAACAATGGGAACAAAGTTGTGTGAAAGAAAGCATTTTTTTAACTAATAATGGCATCAACAAAAGGTCTGCTGCACTAAGATCACTATGTTCCCAGCTTTCAGGAATAAGCACAGTTGTAAAAAATACATTTCAAAGCACAATTTTTGCATGCATATTTTTTGAAGTGTTGGTCCATTTTTCATATTTCTTTCTGGTATCTGATTTCATCCTACTCACAGTTTACGTTAGAAGCCATTGTGAAACCAGTGGGTGCACCCATAAATCTGTGCATTTCTGAAAATGAGTACAAATTCATAAAAGGATTTTTTTGTGTATATCGCTCATAATTTTCTTAATGGAACTAATTGTTGAAAATAAAAAACTATGGAAAATGTGTTGAACAAAATAGCAATTGGTGACGAGGTTTCCATCTGTAATTTGTTTCATTAATCACCGATTAACAAAGTTAATGTATCCTTACGTCAGACCTTTGTGGTTGCAGGGATATATAGTGTTTGTTGGTTATTTTAAAACTTGTGATACCCAGAGGCAAAGGCTGCAGCTGTAATGATTTTTCATTGTGTACCCACAATGTAGTATTTTATAGGGTAAAATCTGAATTAAAAAATGGGTAGTAATGAATTTTGTAAATGTGCAAAAGGCACTAGGGGACAGATTTACAAAATCTCGTTGTGCCTGCTTACGCTGAATTTCACCCCTATCTTCCTCTTTGCAATTAGCACCCAGGATCTTTTATTTACCCACTAAACAGTGATGGAGGGGAAACACATTTCATAACACAATGACAATATCGTACCTGAAAGTACCACAGACTCTGTCTTTATGGTTGTCAATTTATTATAAGGCCAAGAATAATAAGATGTACACACATCGTAAAACCATCATATAGAGGTACAGGAAAATCAATACAGAGCCGATCCTACGAATATAAGTGATTCGGCACAATAGGAATAAAATAGTGAACTCCAAGAGTAATATACAGCTTAAAATAGAAACAGAGTCCAATTCCCTTTTCATGAGAAAATAAATCAAATCTGTCCCTACACTATGCTAAAGGTTCCCATCTCATGCCTTTCTATCAGATCCCAAAGGTGTCAGCACGTGTTGACTTCCTAAGAAGTACTCACGTCAAATAGGTTATGGTGCTTAAGGCTAGGAGCGAGTTCTAAGATGCTCCTTTCTCTCCGAAAGCTAGCAGAAGTCTTGGTTCTCTGTCCCTGCACATCATATAATATAGAATTCGATCCTCAGTTACATCCTGGTAAAATGTTCCATTGCAACTTTTTCTAAATGGGGAGGTTCACGCCTTTTAATTAAGAAGGCTTTGTGAGGTGCAGTGGCCTTGGTTCCCAGAACAGTCAGACACGAAAGATATCCGCCCTTCTAACTTCCTTCTGTCTTCAGAGCATTCCTTGTATCTTCTCCCATCTGAAAATAACGAGTTGGCATTCTGATACCTGCAGTAGGGTGAGAACACTGCTATTTCTTGAAAAAAACATGCATTTCATTATTTTTTTCTCGAGAAGTCAAGGAGGTGCAAAACAAGTACAGTCTTGGGCCTAGGGAATCGGGCAATTTAAACACAAACGATTACGTTATATATGGTCCTGCTTTTATATACGCAGGCATGATGATACATACATTATCATTTTATAACATGGCACTACAGTGAATGTGTAAATGATTTTCACTAAATACATATTCATGATTATAAAACACTGCACTCGATATGCTTAATTGTGGGTACATGGCAACTATGACTGTAATTCACCCATACAAAATAGAGTGCTGAAAGCGCTCTATCAGTTTCCCCCTCTTATGACTACCGTCATAAAACCATTTTACGTTCTTTCAGAAGTTCCTCCTTGTAGAAGCGATCGACCTAAACAGAAGCTGTAGCTTGCTGTCTGTGTCTAAATCTTTTGAATCCCTTAAGATGCTGGTAATGACTGTCCTGCAGTTGTTCCATTTGCTGTTCTCGTTTCTTTAAGACATTTTCTTGATGTCTGGCTCTTTGCCATTTGCCTGCTTTGATGACTCCCAACAATATAATTATGCAAATGACAGTTATGATAATGGGTTTCAAAATATAACCCATAATTCCCTGTCCCAAACTGCCAAACCAACTGCCAATTTGTCGGAAACACTTGCCAATCTGATCCCAGAGTCCCTCAGCAGCCAAATTACTGAATTCTTGGTGGATATCTGAAATATTAGCAATATATTTCCTTATATCCCGACTATTGTCTAGAATATAAGTGCAGCACCATTGGACTCTCAAAAGTTTACATACTCCTCCAGCTTTTGCTAGTAGGACGTCTAAAGCAAGCCAATTTTGAAGAACCATGGCCCTAATCGAGACCATCTCCCCATCCACAAATAACAGAATTTGCGCTGTCTTCACAGAGAGTTTATCCACTATCGTTGCCAGCGTTCAAATTTTTACATCATTCAAAACCACACCTAAACTAGGTATCATAGCTCCAAGCACATCACCAATGATTTCTCCAGCACTAACACCACGTTTTCCTCTATGAGAGCTTTTTCCTCCCAAGGGCCACAAATCATCCACATGAAATATCTTGGGAAATACGATGGCTAAATAACATGTCCCTTACCAATTCTTGGGTAGTTTCACATAAGCATTCTTACCACACCCAAAATAAACATTAGGCACTGTTGGACTTGGCCCTTTTTGCAGGGTCATCCCTGAACATTTTGCCTTCCTCCTATATTTATTCTGACCTGTTGTTGGCTGTTTTATGACTCTGGGCACTTTACCACTGCTGATCAGTGCTAAAGTGCATATGCTCTCCCTATTGTAAATTATTGTACGAATTAGTGATTCCATGATTGGTTGATTTGGTTTACCTGTCAGACCCTAGTACAGTGCACCAGGAGTGCCCAGGGCTTGTAAATCCAAATGCTGCTGGTGGGCTTGCAGCACTGGTTGCGCCACCCACAGAAGCAGCCTGTAAACATGTGTCTAAGGTCTGCCATTGCAGAGCCTGCGTGCAGACTGGTACGGTCATGCTGACTGGGCAAGTGCACCCACTTGCCAGTCCCTAAACCTTCCCTTTTCTTCATATCAGACACCCCTATGGTAGGCCCAAGGGCAAGGTGCATTGTAAGGATAAGGTAGGACATGCCCTGGTGTGTGTGGCATGTTCTAATAGTGAATTACAGCCATTTTCGTTTTTCACTATTGCAAGGCTATCTGTTCTCCATAGGCCAGAATGGGCAGTTTGGTTATTACATTTTATAATCCTAAACTGACTCAGAGTGTCGCCGCTGCAACATCGCATCGAGCGGAAGCGTCTCGCAACGTTGGAGAAGAGTGCCGCTGCCAAAGCCGCTGTCGTCGCATCGTGTAAAGTGTGTCGCCGCTGCAGCTGAAGCATCGAGTCGAGTCTTCTCGCAACCTCGGAGAAGCGTGCCGCATCTGGAAGATCTTCACGTCTTTATTTCTTTGCACCAAAATCTTCAACGCATCCACATCGTTGCAACACTTTCGTTGCCCTGCGTGACGCATCTAAAAGGTACATTGACTTAAAGTGTCGCATTTAAGAACTAAAGAGAACTAAGTAAAATTCTACTATCTAAAGTAACAGTATTGTGTGTTTTTGTCGTTTAATGGTCTTGTGGTAAATGTATATAAAGAATACTTATTTTTGATATAAAACCTGTGTGGTGTCCATTTGTAGGGTTGTCACTTGGTTACTGTATGTGTTCACAAATGCTTTACACACTGCCTCTGAGATAAGCCTGTCTGCTCGTGCCAAGCTACCAAGGGGGTGATCAGGGGTTATTTTAGGAGTGTACCCCCTTACCCTGACTAGAGGAGAGGGTCCCTATTTGTCACAAGTGCATACCTGTGCCAACTAGAGACCCCCAAGTCTAACAGGCACTATGGTCAATGTATCCAATAGTGCTTTTCTTATGGACTCTTCAATCAGAAAAATGTGTTCACAATCACTTTTCACCCACGAAAATCTTGTTGAAATATGTGGACGGATGTCTAATGCACAATTTCCCTTTTTGCTGAAAGTCTAAAGCTATAGGTCCTGAACTCCCCTTTGCCTTGTGATCTAACTCTTCTTTGGTCCGTGGCAATACCTTATGCTTCGGATCTGGACGAAACAAAGTTTGCCTATGTCGGTCTTCTATCTGATCTACGAATTTCTTCTCAATGTCAGTTAAAATGCAGGTTAAATTGTGTCTGTGTGCATAGGACGTATCTAGAGTGATGGTAGACACAAAGTACTTAGACATGCACTCTACATTCTTGTAATATTCATATTTGTTCATGTATTTTAGGACTGGCACTTCAGAGAGTACCACATCATAATTCGAGAAATAATGTTCAAAGTGGGCTTTGCTGTAAAACGTTTTTAATAATACGCTACATGTAATGTCATAAGTCACGGGCAAATGATGGTATCGTATGCCTTTCTCTACTGAAGCTGGTAATTGCATGCATACACAGCAGTCTTTCGCTTCCATCGTATCCACATACTCATACAACAAACATGCATATGCATTTAGCGTGAAATCACCCTTTGACAGATCTACATGCAATCTAGTTTCCTTGATCATTTCTTTATCTTTCATAGATGGACCATTCTCTATATCAACATTTGAACCAGGTGGGATACGGGTAGGTTGTTCCCCATTCTTTTCATCATTGGAAGACCCACTCAAAAATGTGACAATCACCACAATTATGACAAGCAGCACTATTGCTATTAGAGTTCCGATAATACATTTTTGTTTTCGATTAGATGTTTCAGAAGCAATGTTTCCACTGTCATATTGGACACACCAAAGTGTAAAGAACAAAGTGAAGCAGTATTGTTGAGTAGTACGTTCTTTATTCTTCGCCAACACAGCTCCGAACGTGGAGCGCAAGAATGCAGCCGCTGCTCAGGATCACCAGCTGGTGGAGGGAAACGATACGGTGTCCTCGCAGGGACACGCAAAGGCATATGACACTACGGTGTCCCCAAGATGTCAATACATGTACACAACACATCTTCCCCCTTATGAACAGAGAGACAAAGACTAAACAAGGCTTAACAAAATACCTAATCACAAATGTAATCGCTAAGTTTCGCAGGAGGTACTATCCTTCTACCACACCTGCTGGTACTAGATGATAGTGACTCGTCGTACCTAGGAGTGGGTGGCAAAACTCTGAGAACCCTACCAGAATCCGCGCTAGGGGTGCGTGTCACTGGGTTGGGAGCTTCAGTATGTGTAGTGAGTGGGTCCTGTGTGGCTTCACTGTCGGATGAGTCAGACAGGGAAATGTGGTGCTTGTTATCGTTCAACTTACTGTGCACTTGGTTGGTGACTTCCGTGGTGGGCTTGCACACGGATAGGGCTGAGAAGTGATGCACCTTACCATCACTTAAAAGAGCGGAGTTACAATACACCTTTTTAACAGTAAGGGGTGGCGAGAACCGGTTCTGACCCTTCGCTACGTGGCCACTTCTCTTCACCTTAACGGTATCCCCTATTGAGAGTTGCACATCTTTGCAACCATGTTTGTGGTCGTACATATTTTTGGTTTTGTTCTGTCCATGCTCAACCTTCCTTCTTACTTGGTCACTAGTCCAGTGTACTCTCTTTGAGGCTAAGGCCCAACGCACATTATCCTTTGAGAGGGGCGTTCTGCCCCGCATGAGTACGAAAGGGCTGTGGCCAGTTGAGTCACAAGGCGTGATTCTGTAGGCCCATACTGTTTTTAGGATCTCATTTTTCCAGCACAGTCTGTTGTCATTGGACAACTGGATAATGCCTTTTAGTACTCTATTGAAGCGTTCCACAGCGCCGTTTCCGGCTGGGTGGTACACCGATGTGGTTTTGTGTGTAATTTGGTTTCTAGATGTGTAGGCCTTAAATAGGTCTGACAGGAACTGCGGCCCATTGTCACTAGTTATCTGTTTTGGGAGCCCTTCTCGCGTGAATACTGAATCTAGAAACTCTACCACCGCCTTGGAATCAGGTTTAACTGTGAACTTGAGTTCAGGCCATTTGGTAAAATGGTCTATAAGTACAATTATATACCATTGCTCCTCTTTTCCCTCTATGGGGCCCATGATATCTATCCCCACTCTTTCCCATGGCATGGTTGGGCAACCAATGGGGTGTAATGGTGGTCTAAGAGTGACTTGGGTCTTGTCGGATTGCTGACACATGTTGCAGCTTCTGACTACTCTTTCTACGTCCCTGCTTACCCCAGGCCACCAGTAGCTTTCCTTGACTCTCCTTTTACACTTAACTATGCCTAAATGTCCCTCGTGACATATATCAAGGATTCTTTTCCTTAACGTGACTGGGGGTACCACCCTACAACCCCTCAACAGTAAGCTATTTTCGTGTGACAGTTCCTCCTTCACTTCATAGTAATGTCTCATTGTTTCAGTGAGTTTATTTTTGTGTGTCCACTCTCCCTCTAACATCCTGATCACGAGACAGATGTCCTTGTCCTTTTCTTGCTCAGTGAGCCATTCTTCCTTTGAGATACCCTGTAGATTGTCATCTAGGCTGGCTATACAGTACTCTCCCACGTCTGTTTCGTTTTCTTGGTTTTCTTCTTTTATCGGTAATCTGCTTAAGTAGTCTGCAACAACGTTCTTCACTCCAGGTACGTATTCAATATTATAATTGTAGTCAAATAGGCGTACAGATAAACGCGCTAGCCTAGGTGAAGCTGAATATAGACCTTTTGTCGTGAACACCTTGGTGAGCGGCTTATGGTCCGTGCATAGTGTGACTTTATTACCCCACACGTAATTTCGATAATGCTCCAAAGCCCACACACATGCCAATGCTTCGCGTTCGATGACAGATCAAAGTCTCTGTTTTCTCTCGTTTTAGTTTCAAATTACGATGTCCTTATTGATTTCTTCACTCAATTATTGCCGAATTTAGTCTATCAATACTAAGCTTATTGTAGAGAAGTAGTCAGCCCTAATCCTGAATTCTTCTCTCTATTGAAAGGACCCTACATTTAAATCTTCTTTCACTGGGGGCTAGGTTATCTTCTTTCTAAGGCCTAATGAGTTCTTTGATCAGATTACAGTTCAAGCTTCATCCCTAATGAGGTTAGAGCCAAGTATTTGGAGAACCATTTGCAGGATTTCAGCACAAATTCCCCCTATTCCAAGGCAGTAAGCTGTCGACCAAAAGATGGGAAATCAACTTGATTAAGGATCAAGCATCGCAGTCCACTCAACCTGGGCAGATTCGGAACTTGCAGTGTCAGGGTTCCAAAAGCTTCACCTCCTGAGACTAGCAACTGAATATCAATCGAGAGGGTGTCCCCTCTGTAGCTCACTGTATCAGTTCCCAATCTCCCGCAATTCCTCGATCTCTGCATCTGCAACCAGGTATGTCCACTCAGGAGACGCGTATTTCTGAGACGCTGTTCTTTTTCTTCTTGAGCGTCTTAGATCATCCGGATTATCTTCTTGTTCACTTTGTTCAGATCCAGACGTTTCAGGAATCGGAGCATGGTTTTTCTCAGATGCGAGTCTTATGTTCAGCATTTCTTTTCTCGCTGGCCACTTCTCTGATCTGACACTTGCTCTCTGCTCTTCCTCTTTGTCTGCTCCTTCTGCGCCAGGCCGTTCACTCGGGTCTGGTTCACAGGATACTTTGACAATGTCGTTGATTTCAGGTTCTGTATTCTGTTCCTCCGCAGGCAATTCTCTTTCTTCCTGCTCTGGTTCCCTTTGTAAATCTTCAGATTCATTAGTTCTTCGAGCGACTTGGGGAATGGGTGTTTCCTTTTCAGGCTCCAGAACCTTGCGTGTATGTGATGCATGTATCCAATGTGGCAGCCCTCCACACTTCACCGCTGTATTCGTGACCAATATCACCTGATATGGTCCTCGCCAGCAGGCATCCAGACAGCTCTTCCGCACGTGCTTATGTACAAGAACCCAATCTCCGGGATTCAGATCATGTAGCAGGTCTCTTGAGGTGGATGCAGTTGCTGCCTCGACCTGGTGGGACACAGAATTAACCACATCAGCCAGTCCTCTACAATAGTCCAACACCATATCATCAGTGATATTTATCAAGACATTCGCTGGTATCATAGGCAATCTCATAGCTCTCCCTGACAGTATCTCATGAGGAGATAGCCCTGTTCTTCTATCAGGAGTGCTACGCAAACTCAGTAAAACCAGTGGCAAGGCATCTGGCCACTTCAATGCAGTCGATGAACACACCTTAGCCACTCTCATTTTGATTGTCCCATTCACCTGTTCCACCAGACCAGATGCTTCCGGTCTGTAGCTGCAATGCAATCTTTGATCTATGTTTAAAGCAGCACACAACAGTTTTATAAGCTCACTATGGAAATTAGTTCCTCTATCTGTTTCCACTGAGGTCGGAAATCTGTATCTCGGTATAAGTTCTTGCAACAGCAGCTTTGCCACAGTGAGACTATCACATTGTCAAGTTGGATATGCCTCAACCCAACGTGAAAAGATACACACACAACCACCTAAACATATCTCAACCTATTGCATCTTGGCATCTCAATAAAATCCAATTGTATTCTGTTAAAGGGACCTCCTGATCTCCCAATGTGACTCATTGTAATCACAGTTTGTTTTCCTGCATTAATTTGCTGACATGTAACACATCTATGACACACTTCTTCAGCAATCACACAAAAGCGTGGATTAAACCATGTCTGCCTAAGCACTCGCACCATGGCATCTCGTCCCAGATGAACTGCTCCATGAATCTGCCTTGCCATTGGGCTCAACAAACAATTAGGAAGTATTGCTCTATTTTCAGTTGACACCCAAATGCCATCATCTCTCTTTGCACAGCCCGCTCTGACCCATGAAGCAGCTTCTTCCGCTGAGGCTTCATCTTGTAACCGTTTCACCTCATTCCATGTATCAGCTACAGCTAACATCATGCTGAGCTCGGTCTCTTCTGTGCATTCTCCTGTGTATTGCCCATTAAAAACACATGCATGTATAGCACAAAAACGAGCTACTTCGTCTGCGTAATTACTGCCCTTTGTGACAAATTCTTCTCCTTTTCCGTGAGCAGCGCATTTTACAACTGCTGTGGCCTTGGGCTTTTCCAAAGCATCCAATAGTTGGCGCACATATTCACCATTTTGAATCGGAGACCCTGAGGATGTTAAAAATCCCATTTGCTCTTAAGTACCCTTCATTGTCTCTTAGACATGAACCATCAACAAAAAGGATCAAATCAGAGTCAGGTAATGGTTCATCAAATATGTCATTTCTGGGTTTGGTAGATAGTTCAGTGACATCCAGGCAGTCATGTTCTTCACAATTGTCATCTCCATCATCTTGGGGGACAGGAAACAATGTGGCGGAGTTTGGAGTAGTGCAACATTTCAACGTAACGTTTTCAGATGATAAAATACCTTACTCATACTTAGTTAACCTGTTGTTCGTGAGATGTTGCGTTTTTGTGTGGTTCATCAACAATTCCACAGAATGGGGCACATAAACAATTAACGGATGACCCATCACGATGCTCTCGCATCTTTCACCAGTTGCAGCAACGGATTTCAGACATCCCGGCAACGCAGAAGCTTCTGGATCTAATGTAGCTGGAAAATAGGCCACTGGTCTACGGGCACCCCCCATGTGTCTGTACAAGGACCGCAAATGAACATCCCTCCTTCTCACAGCAGAAGAGCGAAAACTCTTTATTATAGTCTGGCATTCCAAGAGCTGGGGCACGACATATACTTTCTCGCAACCCATGGAAGGCTCTCAAGCACTCTTCATCCCATGGTATCGGATCACTGATGTCTTTACGTGTCAATCTTAACAGAGGCTTTGCTTGTACAGAGAAATTTGGGATCCACTGTCGACAATAGCCGACCATACCCAAAAACATGCGGACTTCTTTTTGCATTTTCGGAGTTCCCATTTGCAAGATCGCCTCTATGCGATCTGGAGACACTCTTTGCTTTCCTTTCTCAATGCGATGTCCTAGATACTGAACTTCAGGTAGACAATATTGTAATTTGTTTGGAGACACCTTGTGTCCATTCTCTGCCAAATGGTTTCACAAAGCCACTGTATTGATCCTGCACGCATCCTCATCTTCTGAGGCGACCAAAAGGTTGTCTATATATTGAACCAGGACTGATTTCTGGGGCATCACCAGTCCTTCGAGATTCTTTTTCAGGCACTGACTAAAGATGTAGGGGCTTTCTGGATACCCTTGTGGGATTCTACACCATGTTAAGACACAGTCGCCCATCTGAAATGCGAATAAATACTGGCTATCCTTGTGTAACGGTATTGAAAAGAATGCCTGACATAAATCTATGACGGTAAACCATTCCGCTTCACATGGTATTTGAAAGAGAATCACAGCTGGATTCGGTACCACAGGACAACAGGGAATCACAATTTCATTAATCCTGTGCAAATCTTGTACTATCCTGTACTTGCCGCTAGGCTTCTGTAGTCCCATAATCAGTGAATTACAGGGACTTCCTCTTATCTCTTTTAGAATGCCTTGAGAAATCATTGACTCAATGACAGGAGTTATTCCAGCCACTGATTCTGCAGACAGTTTATATTGTGGTGTTCTTGGGAATTCAGCATTCAGTCACACCTGTATCTTCACAGGTTCCACACCTCAGATTACCCCTATCTCTTTACCTGTGAAATCCCACACTTGAGGGTCAACTGAGTCTCTCAAATCATGTGGCAATTCAGCCTTGGTAAGAAAAACAAATAGTTCTGCACACATGCTCATATTAGCCATTTTGAAATCTGCATCGTCATCATAGGTTTGCAACTCCACACCTCTCGTGGTGCATGAGATGTTACAATTTAATTTGCACAACAAATCACGGTCCAAGAGACAGACTGGACTTGAATTGCATATCACAAACTGATGCTTATCCTTGAACGGCCCTATCCTGATAGGTAATGCATTTGTCAATGGATTGGTCATTCTCTGATTGCTGACTCCTACTACTTGTATCGATTGACCTGAAAGAGATAGATTGGGGACCACATCTGTCCTTACAGTGGAACGCGCAGCTCCAGTATCTAATAAAAAGGTAACAGGATATTCGTTCACATCTGCCTCTACAAATGGCCCATTCTGATCTACCTCCAAAATGTTATCGAGAGGGTATTCTTCCTGCACCCCCCTCTGGTACTCTAGAGGGCTCTGAGATGGATCATATCTATCTTGTATTTCAAAATACGGCATTTGTTGATATGTCTGATTGTACATGGGTATTCTGGGAGGCTGTGGCACCTGTACTTGTGGCTCGCAACCTCCGTACATGGACCTAGGTCTAGTCACTGTCTGTAGAGTCTTGTGCATGTGTCCCTCTCCCTCATATGGAATCTGGTTAGCAGGATTCAAGCGACACTCGTGCTTCCAATGTCCCGTCTTGTGACAGTAATGGCAGGCAGTCACCTTTTTCTGTTGTGCCACCCACTCACTTGTACTCATGTCTGTACCTCTTCCTCGTCCCTGACCTCGTTGGGTTGCCATTTGCTGACCCTTACCTCGTCCGCTTCCTCTGCCTCGACCTATACCACCTCCAACCCCCTGCATGTAGTCTGCACTTCTCAACTGAGCCAACATCACCTTGTCTTTCAATTTATTTTGTGCTGATTCTACTTGATCACTACAATATTTAACATATCGCAGTATTTCGTCCACCGACTTATTCTGCCAACATATCAGGTGGTGCTGTATCATCAGACTAATATCGGACCTCAAACCCAACACAAACTTAGAGACAAACTGTCCCATATCCTTTTGTTCAATAGTGTCCAATCCCCTATGCTGTTTGAAAGCCAATAACAATTGTTCATTATAATCATGCACTGATTCCTTAGGCTCTTGAGTCGTACATTCGATTTTAAGCCAATCCACGAACTGCGGCGCTACCTTAGACTCTAACCAAGTAATTACTTGCTCATATTTCCTCATTACATCAGGTGAAGGACCATGCGTTACAGAATCTCTAGGTGGTTCTGCTGCTGGCCATTCAAAAGCAATTTTGCATACAGCCTACAAATCTGCCGGGACCACTATATCAAACAGAGTGTTCAAATCAATCCACAACACCTTCGAGATCTTGACAAACCGTTCTATCTGCTTATACCATTCCGCAGGTTTTTCCCTCAGCTGAGGAAAATCATTTGTAAATGCAGCCAAATCACCTCTGCTCCATGGCACGTGTACATATCCTCTGTTCAGCACTTCTCTCAAAGGGAAATTTCCAGTGGCTTCCGTCCCTCCCCCCTGAGATGAGGAGATACCTATTCTGGTCTTAGTGCTTTTCTTTTTGGCCCACCTCTCTTCCCATCTGTCTAATGCTTTCCAAGCTCGCCTGCCTATTACCAGTTCTCTAATCTGAGCTTTCAACCCAACAGTTCGATTTTCTTCCAACTCCTTGTCTGTGTAATTTAATCTGCAAGAACCCTGCAACATCTTGGTCTTTGTCAAATCAACATCATACTTCTGTGATAACTGCCATAGGGCATCATAAGCCCTCTTTGCCTTTCTTGTGATATCCTTGGCTACAAACAACAATTCATTCGGGTCATATGTCTCAATTCGTTCCAGAGGCAAATTTCCTTCTACCACTTCATCTATTTCCTCCTTCAATTGAACTACATACAACATTGCCACTTTTATTGCACTCTGCAACACTTTCTGATTTCTTTCCCTTTCTACATCTTCTCTGTTACAACTTTGTGTTCTTCTTGGTACGGCTCCTTCTACCCTCTTTGCTGCTGAACGATCTTCTCTATCCCAGCTCCTACTCCTCCAGTGATTACCAGCACACACACCTTGCGGCCCACACAGTATTCTGGAAGGCTCTAATATTGTACTTTCCTCTCTTGGCAACATTGACTCTCTCACTGGTTGTACCCACATTCGGAGGTCTGATCTAGAATTTGCCAAGGTTCCTGTTGGTCTCCTTTCTGACCCACTATCCATTCGTGATGAATCTGCAGTAGAAGGTAATGGAGTGCTATAAGCCACCGGTACCTGTCCTGAACTTGCTCCCATTTGTGTAAGGCTTCCCCCAGATATTGTCTCTTCCCTGTCACCGGTGTATTGCTGACTGTCATTCTGTCTCTCATCAGGAGTATATATACGGACTCCTGGTCCAATGGTAACTGGCCCTGACAAGGCATCCGGTAACTGCATATTCCTTGCAGACTGGGCACGTTCGTAATTGGGGTATCTCATTCCCCCTGACCCTCCAGGGATCCGTACTATGGCTATTTGTCTCTTGGCTCCATTGGGCTGTTCTTCAAATCCCACCTTCCCTGCTCCCAATGTCTCCTCTAGTGGTTGTGACCTCTCTGTTTCTATCTTGGAGTCACAAGGTGGAGGTCGTTCTGCCAAGAGCCTGTCCAAGAAAATATCATCTGTGTCACTATCCTCATCTTTCGTACTTTTTCCCTCTGACTCTCCTGCTAACATTCGAAAGGGATACAAACGCTGTCCTTCTATCGTGTCTACTCTCCATCGGTTCAGCTGTGCATCCCATCTGGCATCTTGATATGCCTTCATTGCTCTCCTCATTCGTTCCTGTGATGTCTCCCGTTTCTTTGCTAATGCCGCTCTCATCCAAGCATCTAATGCCTCAAATTGTGTGGGTCGAGGTGGAGGTTTAAGGGCAGCCGCCACCCCCCTCAGCTGGTACAACACATCAATACGAAATGACTCATAATGAGGCAAAGCCAATTCCCCTTCCTTCTCTGTGATTTTATGCCGATTCTGAAGCCAAACAATTGTATGCAAACCCACATTTATTGCCATATAATGTGCAGGGGTATCCTCCGGTGGAGCTTCCTCTCCAACCCGAGTCACCACCCCTCTGTCACCTCTGCACAAATCCCTCAACACCCAAAGACAATGCATCGTGACAATCAATCGATTTGCAACCCACAATCCAATAGTCGAATACAAACGCAAAGCAACCAATCCCAGCGCAGCGTTACACCAACCGACCAATCTCAGCGCGGCACACCCTGACGTCACTACTCACTCCTTGCAGCAGCTCACCCGCCTTTTACAATTTCGCTTCGTACACTCGCTCACCCATTCACTTCTACAACAAGTAACTGTATAACCCATAGTTATTAACCAAGTGACCAGTCCTACCACAGTCACAATAACTATCAGTTACAATAACAAGTAATTGTCTGTCCGCTAAAAGATCGATACAACACTCACACAAGAACTCACATCTGCTGTGACCTCAGGTCTGCTTTGGTCACTTACTCATTGCGATCCACCCCCAGTACCTGAGGTGTCTCACAACACGTGATTCCCGCACTCACACAAAGTTCCCTAACACAAGTGAGCAGTCGACAGCGCTTCACGACTCCCACAATTTCTCAGACAATTACATTACAATACTATCCCGGGATCTTGGACTTCTCTTGAGCCCGTTTACCAAATTCTCTGATCCGCACATTTTCGAACCAGTACTAATAACCACAATCACTCAACATACATCCTAACTCCGCAAGACATCATACAAATAAAACACACCGCAATCTAACACTCTTCACAAAACCGTTCATACTCACGCCGCTTCTTTTTCGTTCTGCCTCACCATCAATGTCTGCCAGGTTCCGACACTCTTCGCCGATATTCAGTCTGCCGCATCCGGACCTCAATTCCTCCCACTCTGCCCTATATTTCTCCTCTCCCCTCACTATCCAGGGGCAAACCATCCTCTGCTACCATTTCATAACACGATGACAATATCGTACCTGAAAGTACCACAGACACCGTCTTTATGGTTGTCAATTTATTATAAGGCCAAGAATAATAAGATGTACACACATTGTAAAACCATTATATAGAGGTACAGGAAAATCAATACAGAGCCGATCCTACGAATATAAGTGATTCGGCACAATAGGAATAAAATAGTGAACTCCAAGAGTAATATACAGCTTAACATAGAAACGGAGTCCAATTCTCTTTTCATGAGAAAATAAATCAAATCTGTCCCTACACTATGCTAAAGGATTCCCATCTCATGCCTTTCTATCAGATCCCAAAGGTGTCAGCACGTGTTGACTTCCTAAGAAGTACTCACGTCAAATGGGTTAAGGTGCTTAAGGCTAGGAGCGAGTTCTAAGATGCTCCTTTCTCTCCGAAAGCTAGCAGAAGTCTGGGGTCTCTGTCCCTGCACATCATATAATATAGAAATTGATTCTCAGTTACATCCTGGTAAAATTTTCCATTTCAACTTTTTCTAAATGGGGAGGTTCACGCCTTTTAATTGAGAAGGCTTTGTGAGGTGCAGTGGCCTTGGTTCCCAGAGCAGTCAGACACGAAAGATATCCTCTCTTCTCGCTTCCTTCTGTCTTCAAAGCATTCCTTGTATCTTCTCCCATCTGAAAATAACGAATTGGCATGCCGATACCTGCAATAGGGTGAGAACACTGCTATTTCTTGAAAACAACATGCATTTCATTATTTATTTCTCGAGAAGCCAAGGAGGTGTAAAACAAGTACAGTCTTGGGCCTAGGGAATCGGGCAATTTAAACACAAACGATTACATTACATGATTATAAATGGTCCTGCTTTTATATACGCAGGCATGATGATACATACATGATCATTTTATAACACAGCACTACAGTGAATGTGTAAATGATTTTCACTAAATACATATTCATGATTATAAAACACTGCACTCGATATACTTAATTGTGGGTATATGGCAACTATGACTATAAAGCACCCATACAAAATAGAGTGCTGAAAGCGCTCTATCATGCCTCTGGAACATCACGTTTTGTGATATTCTGGCAAAGCAAATCACAAAGCAAAATCTAAAAGGCCACCTCATAGATATGGAGTAAGGCAAGGCAGTGCAAATCACTGCGTTGCCTTACCCTGCGCTCAGCAGGCATTCCATGGGCAATTGGATGGGTTTTCCCACAAACACCCATGGATTTGACACTTCCTCAGAGTTAGGAGAGCATGTACACCTGGGGAATCACCAAACCTTACGCCTCCCAATGTGTGGATTAACAAGGAGAAATATCTTTGTTTATCCTCATTTTTTCCTCTTTCTATGTGTTCTGCATTTTTTGATACCTATGGAATGGATTATCAAATGCATGCAATCTAGTTCTGCCATGCTAGGACTGTAGAATCCTGCTCTGTCTCCAATTTTCCATGAAATGTTTTTATGAGCTGAGAGGGTCTTGCTGCTAGCATTTCTTTGACAGATACTTTATGCTTCTGATGTTGTGCTCCTCACATGGGAACTTCACTGTGGGCTAATAAAAATCCATAATTTCTTACGTATTTTGTGGATATATTGTGATAAAAATGCATGCATCATTAAGCCTATAGTCCCACAAAACCGAAAGTGATACTTTTTCACTTTAACCAGGCAAGGAACGTTTACCTTGACTCTAAAGAGCACAATGCATATACTAGACTTGGCTGAACAGGCACATTAACCATCATATACTAAAGAAAAATAATCATTTTCAAAAAATAAACAAATTGTGAAGTTTGCTTTTTTCTGTGGTCAGCCACCAGTTACTGCTGCTTGTGTCAGCCTGACACTGCCATGCTGACCAAACTCTTTCAGTAAGCTAGCAGAGGAGGCCAGCGCGCAGCACAGTGGCAGAGTGGGTGGAGGTGAAAGTAGCTCATCAGAAGCTGTGAAAAATTGGGTTTTTGGTTGAGGGGGTTGGAAACCTGTCTCAAGTATCCCTGTCATGGTAAATCACAAAAGTCACTAAATTCACCTGTGCTGAACCCTCTGGTAGGTTGGCACAAAAGCAGTCCGATTTAAGTTAGAGTCAATGTGTAAACTATTTATGTCGCACAGAAACAGTAATGAAGTGAAAACACAACACAAGAAAAATCCCACCCTAATTTAGAATAATAGAATTCATTTTTATAAATAAAATGAGACCAAAACAACAAAAATCCAAACAGTAGAACCAGAGATATGCAGTTTCAAACATTTAGATATTTATAATGCCTAAAAGCACAATGCTCTACTCCCAGTTATCTGGTAATGCTAGACTGGGGAAAAGTCACAATGGACTACAATGGAGCACGTTCTGGATACGGGGATTTGGTTAGTCCAGCTGAAAAAGTTACCTTCTCAAAGTCTGGCGCTAACTGTCCAGTTCACGGTGGAGGAGGCTGTGTGGATCAGGGAGAGTGTTGCGGATGGTTGTCACTGTAGCAGGAAGGGCGGTTCAGGCATAATGGATTCTGTTGGGTGTTGCAGACAGTGGTTACTGCAGTTTTGCTTTGCTCGCTTCTGTAGTTGGGTCCATAGGACCTTAGTGTTGGTTGTCATCGTGGCAGTGAAATCTTGGTGTGTATGTGCCTGCTCTCAGTCGCAAAGAGCTCAAAACTTCAGGATTTCTCCTTCTTCTTCAGAGGATTGCACTCTGATGCCAATCAATTTACCAGGACCTGGGAGATGCCTCTTGGGGATCAGGTGCTCACTCCAGAAGATGGGCTCAGGCAGGTCCAGTTGCAGAAGATGTGGTTAGGCAGTTGAAGGGAGGACTCTAGAGCTTATTGTGTCCCTTCAGCTCAGAACAGGAGGTCAGCCAACTGACCTTGGAGTCACTGTGCCTGGGATAAAGGGAGCAGGTGCAGCCATCCTTCTCAGAGAGCAGGACAAGCCGGCCTGTGGCAGCAGACCAGGCTTTCTTCTGTAGTAGTCACAGATCCAGGAGTGCACTGAAGAGTTGGTCAAAGGGTCCTATTTTATACCTGGTGCGAATCTTAAAGTGGAAGGAACTTTTGGAGTCCCCCCCCCCACACAGATGGTTCTGGAATGTCCTTCCTCCCTGCCCTGGTCCCTGTATGGTTTGTGTGGCAAAAGGCTAATGTGAAGTCCTTTGTGTGTGTGCTGAGGCAGCTCCCTTGAAATGTGGGGGGGCTCCTCCTGCCAACACCTTGTCCCCTTTGTGTCACTGTCTGGGGGGAATACACAAAGGCCAACTGCCATGCTAATCACAGTCATGTGACCCAGGACAAAGGCTGCAGGACCATCTGATTAGGACAAGAAGATGGCAACTTTCTAAAAGTTGAAAATTTCACACGTGTGACTTAATGTGATTTTAACATTGAAGAAGGGTTTAAATTAAAATTCTTTATAGGCCAAACAACAATTCTACCTGTTACCAAACAAAGGTTTTAAATGTTTTAAGGTAACGCAATGATATTCTATGGAAGAGGTAAACCTCACAGTTGCAAAGAACTCATTTAGGAGTTTTCACTATGAAGTCATGTAAAACTTAAACGTACATGTCCAACTTTTTAAATATAATGCATCCTGCCCTATGGGCTGTCTAGGACATACCATAGGGGTGACATATGTATTCAAAAGAGAGGTTTGTAAAACTTTACACAGGATGCCATGGCAGGTCTCAGAAATGTTTTAAAGGGCTACTCAATAAAAAGAGCTGCAAGACCATTAGTGGCACTAAATTTACAGGGCCTGGGTACAGATAGTATCACTTTTCTATGGACTTATAAGTAAATTAAATGCATCAATTAGGTGAAAGCCAATTTTACCATGTTTAGAGGAGAGAGGAAAAAGCACTTTAGCAGTGGTAACATGCACAGAGCCCTAAAAGCGAACAAAAATGGATTAGGAAAACAGGAGTGGTGAAGGCAAAATGTTTGGGGGGGACCCTATAGAGAGAGGCCCAAGTTCAAAAGCCATATAGACTTTCCCTTTGGGGTGAATGTAGTGGTGAGGTGCAGTTTCCCACTCCCTACCAAAGGAAAAGGAACAAAAGGTTTGCTAGAGAGGTGAGTGAGTGAGTGGCATGTGCACAGGTGCTGCATGCAAGAACTGCATAATTGTATGCCATTGTCTATGCAGTCCATACTTCTTATATAATGCTGGAGCTGTGAGGGAAATTCGTTATTTTTTCCATGCAAAAGTAATTTTTGCTAACATTAATAAAAATGTTATTGGTATGACTGCTCGTCTAAATCTTTTCTCTGTGAAAAGTTATGCAAAACTCATATAAAAAATAAAATGGCACCAAATTCTCAAAATCAATAGTTAGGATGTACACAAAATTATGAGTTTGCAAAAAATTTCACCCAGGCTTACATAAGATTTAAATCTTTAAGAGCTTCCTTCAAGTCCTGGAATAATTTTTTATTCAATCAGCTTGACATGTACTATGCGCAGTGCGTTTACGTTATAGTGACTGACAGTGAAACCAGTCAGCGCTATTAGTCGCTTACTTCTTTCGCTATGATCGATGCTCGAGAGGGACACAACTCTAACCCAGAAGCACCAATCAAAAAGGGAGATGTAGTGCTGGAAAGTGGGCAGTGCTAACTTTCCCCATTGGAGCATTACTTGGGTATCTCCCTAGGACCATGAACCCCAAGCAGGGATACACCCACAAGACAACCGGGAATGTTTGTTCGGGGTACCCTCTCAGGCATGGGCTGGAACAGCATTTTTACCTCCTGGAGGATGGAGGGTGGGGAGGGTCATACCAAATTAAGCCCCTAGGAACAAAAAGCACACTACACACCAGGGAAGAAAAAAAGAAGAGTAGCATTGACCTGCCCTGGTATCAGGCTGTGCCAACTCAAAAACAAAACAGCTTTGGGGGGGGGGGGCTTACCAAAATCTGTCCCTCAAAGGATCAGAGATCCCACTAGATGCCATGGAAAAAAAGACTAAAAAAGGGGGAGGGGTGGGGTAGCTTGCCCAGGCTTTGCACGCCCCAGAACAGTACAAACAGTGTTTCTGCCCCCCTTAGGGAGAAATGAAAGAACACTGGTTCGTTTTTTATAGCCCACATATTCTGGAACATTCTCTCACACATATGTGAGGCCAAAACATGATGTTATTCATAATTGGAGGTATGAAGGGCATTCTGGGTATGAAAACATAGTTGTATCCACACAAGCCACATTAGCTTGGACTTACCTCGGTGTCTTGGTTTTGAAAATATCTGGCGTTTGTGGATTGCCTGGGTGGAGACCAAGCCCAGATTTTGCAGCTACCCACATCATCAAAGGGGGTAATTTGTTTGTGATAAAAATGTTATGTTTCTAAGGTGAGTTTTCTGGCATTTTCTGTCACAGATGATGGGTCCCTCCAAGGGTACTGAGATGGGTGGACATGCTGGGTGGTTTCAATGTTGTGATCCCCAGAGACTTCAGAACATTCACTCAAAGAAAAATTAGTTAAAACAGTGATTTTAGCAGGGCATTTGGCATAGGAAATAGTAGAGGGATACGTGCAAGTCCCTCTACCCTGGACTCCACTGGGTGTCTAGTTATCAGAATGGTCAGGGTTTAGGAGGCTTTCCTGGGCGTGACCAACAATCTGGTGCACATTTGGTTATTTTTCTTTACAAATGTTTGAGGCTTCTACTCCACGTAATGGGGTAGTGCTTTAAAGGTAGAAAAGTGCAAATACAGAAATGTAGAACAGTTGTTTTCAATTGAATTTCTCTCAATTTTTGGCATCCAAAGCCAATATGCAAGAAAGAACACATTTTGCAAAATATCCTCTGAATCACATGATATTGTAGACAACCCCAAATTCACAGTTGGACATATAGCCACTGTTCCTGAACTCGGGCCCTCATTTTGGGGGATTTGACGTAGGGCAGCGCAGGAAGTCAGCCTGCACCGTATATGTGCAATACTGTGCATTCCTATGCTTTCCCCCTGCGCTGGTGCCATTTCGGCATCGTAGCGGCAACACAAACTCGGTTGCACCATGGTGCAAGGGTGCTTGAGCTGTCGACAGGACTGTTTTTGTGCAAGAATGGGCACCTTCCTGCCCAGAAGCAATACTAAGAGGCACAATCATTATGGTGAGCATGCCAAACCTTAATGGATTTCGTACAGGAGTCTTGACAGCCATTTTAGAGCACTTTCCTGTTGGGGCACGCCCAGTTCCTGGATGCTTACTCCATATGAGAGAAGCTGATATGACTATACCTTTTTCTAAAGGTCCTTCTAAGAGACAAGAGCTTTCCTCTCTATTCACTTTTCATTTGTGTTTCAAAGCACCCCAGAAGGACAAAAGGTACACTTAGAGAAAGAACATGAGCCTAATGGCTAAAACTTCTCATCAGATATTGTTATCAATTAGATGAACTTATCTCGGCTCATTGCCTCAAGAAAATCATGATTCCTAAGAATACTCAGAGAACAAAAGCAACAAGTACTGATGTAGTGAATCTAACTTCGGCCAGTAAATGCTCTTTGATCAAAATTCATGTTACCTCAGTGGCATTAAAAAGGGGGAAGTTCCTGATCACAGTAAGTGGGAATAAATAAAAAGGGACCTAAACAGGTTATTAGATCACATAAATCTCCAGCGTGTTTATTCAGAAGCTGAAATACCCAGTGTATTCTCAATGGACCAAAACATGAACTCTTTATTTAAGAGAATGCAGATAACATGGCTACCTGAGTAGATCTGGTAATATATGGTCAAATGTTGCTTTTTTGTTTAGGTGCATTAAAAGAGAAGACTGACATGCAATTCGGAGCCAGCTTAACCGATACCTGAAAAAACAGCATAGACCTATGAGATAAACCATTCTCTGACGGACCTTAACGTTCACTTTAATATCATTTCTCAGTGATGGGATCAATCACAGGGAAGGCACATAGTTGTCATGATATCAAAGGATTTATTGTGAACGTTGAAATGAGCATGTGTAAAAGGAATTGATGTTGGAGTGTGGCTTTCATGTCTTAAATGTATGACACTGTTGCAATATATTTTTGATCAAATTAAAAATAAATCATTTAATATTTCCCATTGAGTATCATTTTCATGCATTGCTGTGAATTGTACACAAGATAAAGACGGGATTGTGATTTACCTATACTCACAGTCAAACCAGGAACATTCTCTATTGCAGCAGTTACATTGTAAATGCAAACATTGGCAATGCTAATACTTCTGGCCAATGACTGATGCACACTAAACCATTGCCAAATGCACTTCGATTCCATTGATCGAAGCAAAGTGTAAATGGCACTTAGACAAAAAACAGAAAAGATCTGACCCAAATTAACTCTCTATCTATCTATATGGATATATATCTATATATGTATGGATGAGGCAATTATTCAATGATTTTATTATTGTAAGATCCTGGAAGAGAGATAAGAAGGGAATCTAGGAATAATTACTACAGTGTAAATCTTCTCCCTCTACGGTTTGCCACAGGCAGTAATTACCACCAAACGTTCCCTATAAAGGTAATCTGTGACGTTTCATGTAACTAAATACCTATCTGTAGGGTTTATTAAAGATAAATAACAATCTACTCTTAAATGCCTATTGCACATTTTCTCAATCATTATGTCTAGCCTAATGTGATTGTCATAACTTTTCATTAAAAAAAGATCTGACCTATGGCAAAACAAATATTTTTTCCATGTGGTCAGAAAGTTGCTGCTTTCAATGGCTGTGCTGAGTGACACCGCGCTCAAAGTCATTCCAACAAAGTAAGTGCCCACCTCTGAGGGTTGACCATTCTAAAACCCTTAACAAGACATACATCACGAAAGGCTGGGAGGGCCACACCCTGAAATAATGCAATTTAATTGTCCATAATTATGCAGTTATATTTAAAGAAATCCACTGAGTCAAATAAGGAAACGAAGAGTTCAATCAATCATTTGAAGTTGCAGAGCATTCTTTATCACATTTCATAATATGAAGAAGAACTCAACTAATGTGCTTTTTCTAAAAAAACTATGGGGACTTCTTCAAGGCCAGAGTAACTGTTTCAAGTCTGATAATTGTTCATCTTTCCAAAAGTATGATTAAGGCATCTTCACTCTCCAAGTCTGTTTTACTGAAGCTGCAAAGTATTCAGCCTTTACTGGCTGCCTGGTTGGTAACGCTGTAGACTGTGCCTCATCATGAGCAGGAACAGTTATTTTGGCCCTGAAGAAGTCCCATGGTTTTCTGGGATGAAACGCTTTACAGGCTTTAGCACACTGTAATAAATATCCATCCCTAAAATCCTATTGCTTTTAACGCATGCTTTTCATAATAAGTAGGTCAGGCCTACTAACTTTGTTATAATGTTTGATAATATATCAATCAAACCAATTAAATATGGCATGAATTTCCTCACTGAACCATTAAAGCCTTTAACTTTTATCATTGGCCTTACACATTAACGAGCACTGACCTATTCAAGTACCTATCTACTGGCAACCATTATAAATACAGTTATAAAATTACAAAAATCTGGAAATACATACAGCTTGCAAAACAATATACAACCTCTCTAAATAGGGACTAATAAGAAACATCAGAGTGAAAACCCCAGGGATTATTTGAGTGGATGGCCAATGCAAAACCTTTGACCACCATGTGCATGTTAAAAAAGCTTGCCTGTCACACAATGTCAAAGGATTACTGGCTTTAACGTATGCTTTTCGCAATTGATATGCTAGACTAGATGCCTCTGTCATAATGGTCCATAATAAGCAGACCAGACCTATGGTAAGGAGCATGTTTCCAGTGCACCAGACAGGCACATAGGTTGTCTCTGCAACCAACTTCGGCTTACAGTTTTGAGTATTAAGCTTTTCTACAAGGAACCATCAGACACACAGTACAAAAGTGAGAAAGGTCTACGGAGTTACTGTTGGCTAAGCAAAATATGATCTCTTCTACAGCGGCATACCAGGGAGCCTCACAGAGCAAACCTTCTATATTCATGGTTTGTAACACTGGGTGACCAACATCAAAACTGTTACCTGCTACTGAAAACACCTACCTGTAGTCTTTAATATAAGAAAATAATAATCCACTCTTAAATGCCTATTGACTTTAACCTATGCTTTTAACAGTAAATACTTCAGACGTAGTGCCTTTATCATAACATTTCACAGTAAATATATAAGGGCTATATCCTTGATCATTGGCTTGCCACCATAGCCAATTCAAACCTGCTGTATTGCATATAAACTTTGCCACGAGCCACAAAGTCCAAAACAGTCTTCGTAGTGGAATCACATAAACCCAATCAAATCGAGTACTCCGAGAGCTCTTTCTCGTTGAGCTCATTAGGTCAAATGACAGCTGCACTGTCAAGCCAAACCTAAAAGTCCATGTTGATTGGTGTAGCTCTGGGCTCTGAAACACAAACTTGCACTTTGAAGTTCAAAGTTAATGACTACCGTCCTCCCATCTGTGCTGCATTCGGAGAAAAACAAACACTGTAAATTATCTAGTCATCTAAGACACTTTAATAGCATTATAATGTCATGTGCATGCTGAAAGCTCAAGCTCAGGCAGCTGGATGAATAAACACATTGATTACAGCTGTGTGGAGGGCAAAACCTTTGCCTAATCAAAACGTACTTCTACCTACCAACATGCGGGCAGAGGCTAATCCCTAGTCCTGGTAGTGCTTCTTGAAGCCCTTTTTAGGTCTCGCCTGATTCAGCGCTTGCGCTGATCTGGCCGAGACATTTTGTAAACAGGCTTTTTCAAAGTGCTGACGTGGCCTAAAGCTACAGTGCACGTGAACGTGCGCCCTCCGTTGCACGCGATCGTAATCGTGATTGCGATCACTTTCACTTTCGCGGGCACTTACCCGACCCTGTTTATTTAATTATGTTTAATTTAATCATAATTGAATTACATTTAAATGATGCAGCTCAGCCTAGGCTTGAACACTGTTTTCCTGCTCCAAAGTCAGCAGCATTAATTGTTGAGCCACCTCATCGCACCATTTGCTGTACTTGGTTTCAGACGCTACATTTGTCCGTCTCAACCGTGTTTTTTTTAAATTGTATCTGTCTCCCCCTCCATGTACATTATGTTTTTAATTTATCTCTCCCCACCCTCCTCGTCGGAGATCGCTGTTTATTTTTTTATAATTAAATAATGAAGCCCATGCCGAGGCTCGAACCCTGTTCTCCAGCTTCTCTATGTACATCGTCAGTGACGAGCCCGGTGAAGAAGCCTCCACCTCCCACTACGAAATCGGGCTGCTGTGACAGGCGTCACGTGAAAGTAAGTGTTTCACTTTCTTTTTTATATTTGGACCATTCCTCCTGTGCCCCTTGTTTAACGTTATAATTGTTTAACTGCAGGGCACACCATTTTCATTTTGTGTGCCGGCTCTTTGGCCGATGCTATGGGGAGAGGGCGGGGCACAGGGGCCGAGCTCTTCAGGGCAACACAGCTGCACCAAGTCAGAATGTGTCGCAATTGATGTTTGACTTCCTGTAGGCATGCTTTCCTCGGCTGCCACTGTAGTAACACGCTTTTGCAATGCAGTCGGTCTCGTGTTTGCCAGACTTTGAGCTATTGACATTTTAAATGACAATTAATAAAAGCCACTGTCATTTACAATGCCAATAGGTCAAACTCTCGCAAATGCAAAACCTATTGCATTGCAAATGCTTGTTTTGTATTTGCCGTTCAGGGTGTTGTAAACCCGTGTACTTTCAATACTTGCTCATTGGGTGTAATCAAGTTTCAGGATGTAAAAACAGTGCAGCCAACATTAGTTTTCCCGCATTGTATTAAAACGGAATCGCAGTATAGCCAGATGGATGTCTGAGATCTATCGAAAACCGGGAGTTAAAATATCCTGCTTGATTGCGAGCGGTTGAGGTCCATGGTGTGTCTTGGCACATTTGTTCATGTCCTTGGTAAGGTTACCGGATAACTTACTACTCCCAAAGGGTAGACACTGTGACCCTGACTTTAAATAAAGGACTACATTGTAGATATAGTATTGATTTGAATAGATTTAATATTGCAACTTATGGAGAGACTGAGTGATTTGTCCAGAATCACACGATGTTGAGGCCCCGAGACTCGAAGCGGGATCCCCAGCATCTGAGTCAGCAGCTCTGGTCGCTGCGCCACATCCTTTCCAAACCGATGTATTTTGGCAATGTTTGTTATATCAGGGTTCTTATTGTGTCTGTTCCGGGTTATCACTTGTAGTACTTCCTAGGGTCGGTATCCAGTTTAGGCCATCGTAACGAGGTGCTTCCCACATCTATCTCTCACTCCCACTCTCGACCGATATGGTTCCCTCCGCCATCCGGTGGTTCTCTCCTTCCCACTGTCATCACTCCCGGACCCTCCTGTCTAACTTATTATTTTTATTGTTGTTTTATTCATGTGTTTTAATTGAAAACGTGCACCGACGACTAGCTTCATTTCTTGCAAACGGACATCGTAAATCCTTTGTATAAGCTTTAAATAGTTTGTGAAATCAAGAACATTGTCGCAATTTGTATTTAAACATTTAGGGGCAGATTTACAAGCCCCTTGCGCCACTTTTGCATCATTTTTAACATGGGAAAAATGACGCTAAAGTGGCGCAACGGGCTTGTAAATCTGCCCCTACATTGTTTTGCTCCCTATTTGCCACTTTATCTGTTTGCCGCCTGTTTTCCTTTATTACCAGCACATTTTTTGTTGAATTTGTTTCCTGCTCTTGTCCCAAGCTTACTTACATGTATTCGTTCATCACGGGCCTTATTTTTGCGGAAATTCTTGTGTTTCTAGCTCTGCTCCGTATTTGACATTCTCTGCTTGGCATTTGTTTTTGTGTTTTTTAATTACCGGCACAATTTTGGGGGATTTTATTCGGTTCCTGTTCATGTTCTAAGACGGAGGCATCTGATGGCCGTGGTGATTTGGGTACAGGGAAATCAAATCAAGCACTGCACGTCCCAGAATTCCCTGATCTGTAAAAGAAAACCCCAGAATTGGAGTATTCGTGTCCTTCTCACATAGAGAGATGGCAATTCCAAGGAGAAGTGAATCAAATGGGTTCTGTGGCCTATTCATGACCACTTTGATGCCTGTGGTCTTACCGCGAGAAGTGCATCATATAGAGAAAGCCATTCATCAACTTTTGGTGCATGCTTGAAAGTTGCGCCTAAACTTCGATTAATAAAGCACTAATGAAGCTGTTAATTCCAGGAGGGCTGTGACACTAATTTCTACATTTCCTTGAGCCTCGTGTCCACTACCTGCGAAAAATAGATGGGGTTGGAAGCACTCCTTAACAGCCAAATAAATTGACTGTAGGAAAGGACTTGTTTATTTGTTTTTTATAGTTTACATGTTACATAGGAAAAACGTTACCTAATAAGCGCTTCACGTTGGACAGTTAAATGGCACCCAATTACATCTCAGGACCTCTTGCATATTTCCATCAAAGGGGCAGACCATCAGCTCTCCCTTGAAATATTCAACATTTATGCTAGGGGTACTCCCGGGGGGCAAGCAAGCCCAATTGTCTCAGCTCTCGAGTCTGAACTCTCTTCAATCTCCCCCAAGGCGGGTGTCATAGTTGCCGGGGACCTAAACTGCACTTTTGAGCCCCTGAGCAGCGATGATATTCTGGGTACTGGTGATATTGATTCTAAACAGGGTATACCCCAACTAACCCTCCCACCACTGAAGAACTGGACCAAAAGAGCTGTGCAAATAAATGCTCTTACTCTGGAGTTTAACTTGAGGGCAACAAATGGCCGATCACATTCAGATGGCCTAGGTGCCCCCACATTTATGAGAACTAGAGCCCCTTCACGTATTGATTATATCCTTTTGAGTATTGATATTTGGCCAGACCTGATTGATATGATAGTGGTTGACAGGTCTGAGAGCGACCATAATCCTCTGTTTCTGCAACTCAGGAGGGGCCTGGCCACTATCCCTATCGAGCTTCCGATTGAACAGAGGTCCGGGGCTAGAGAGGTCGCCCTAACAAATTGCAATAGACGACTCAAGTGGCCTAGGGTGGCAAAGCGTGAGATGGACCTGGGCAAAATCAGATCCCTAGTCAAAGATGGTATTGAAGCAATGGACCTACTCACCAGTCATCACTTGAAGACCCTCCCCACTGACGACCTCTTAGAAATCTACCAACAAACGATAGGAAGGGTTGGAAATTTTTTTGTGGCACAGGTGAAGGGGGATTTAAAGCAGCACCCCCCAAAATCAGAAAACCCTTGGTTTTCACAAGACTGTAGGGTCATGAGACAGTCGCTATCCCTAGCTATTAAATCCAAGGACCAAACACTTATTATTAATGCTCGGAAAATGTATTATAACATCATAAGGATGGCAAAGCGCTCGTGGGATGAATCCCATTGGCAAGACCTTAAGGCCGCAGCCCTACTAAAAGACTCATCCCTCTTTTGGAATCTTGTAAACACTGGCATGAGGGGCGGGGCTGATCCAATACCAAGCCACATAACGGAATCCCAATGGTATTCACACTTCTCAAACCTCTACTCGTCTAGTGATAGAGTGGGTCGCGGGGAGCTGGAGCCTGAATCAGAGTACTCGGAAACCTCCGAACGGGAGCCCGATTTTGCTCTGACTGAGGTTATCTCTGCAATAAATACGATTGTCCCGGGGAAAGCAGCTGGCCTAGATGGTCTCCCAGGAGACCTACTGCTTCACGGAAAAGATCTCTGGGCCGAATTTATTCTGCGCTTTCTTAAAAACTTAACACTTGGATGTCCAATTCCGGACTCCTGGAAGGGGGCGGAGGTGGTGGCCATATACAAGAAAGGCGATAGAGGGGATCCTGCCAACTACAGACCGATTAGTTTAATCGATGTAATTCAAAAAGTGGTTGGCAGAGTCCTCTTAACCAGGATTAAGGCTTGGATAGATGAGGAGGGTATCTTGAGTCACCTGCAGGCGGGTTTCAGGGAGGGAGTAGGTACCATTGACCAGGTCTTCAGATTTTGTACCATCTACTGGAAATCTGTGGTCATCGAAAAAGGCAGCCTTTATTTGGCGTTTATTGATCTAAGAACAGCCTTTGACCTGGTCCCACGATCACAGTTATGGCAGGTACTTCTTGATTTGGGAATTCCCCCCCTAACCCTGAACCTCCTCAAACGCCTCCACGTAGACAATTTTGCCAAAGTCAGGTGGGGTCCGCAGGGACAACTTACAGAGAGCATTTCAGTCGAGAAAGGAGTGCGGCAGGGATGCGTTTTGGCCCCGACCCTGTTCTCTCTCTATATAAACGGTGTGGCAGACCATCTGAGAGGCAACATGGTCGACGCTCCAACCCTGTGCGGGGAAAAAATATCTACCCTGCTCTTTGCTGATGATACTCTCTTGATTTCAAAAAGCCCTATGGGCTTGCAAACACTGCTGTCCCGTTTTTCCCAGTTTTGTGACACCAGGGGGCTGAAAATAAATACATCAAAAACCAAGTTGATGGCGCTCTCTCCCTCAAAAAATTTCAGGAATAACATCCACCTCAACGGCACCACACTTGAGTTAGTGGACGCTTTTGATTACCTTGGAGTGAGGGTCAATAACAAGCTCAAATGGGCCCCCCATCTCTCTAAAATGCTCCTTGCCCATAAAAGAGCTACAGGGGCAATATCAAAACATCAGAGGCTCTCGCACAGTAGGCCAATAGCGGCGGCCGTTAAGGTTTATGAGGGGAAGGCATTGTCATCAGCCCTCTATGGGGCGGAACTGTGGGGTTTTGAAAACTTGATAGAGTTAATTAGATCTGAGAACAAGTTCTTTAGAGACCTAGCCTCTCTCCCCCTGTCCACCCCACTAGCCCCACTTCGTAGTGACTTTGGCAGACATAACATCAGCGACGTGGCTAGGCTGCGCCCCATTTTATTCTGGTCGAGGATCAGAAGGTCCCCCCAACTCCACCACTACGCCTCAGCCCTAGATGAGCTATTAAACCTGGGCGCAGATCACAAGATTCCCTGGGTAATAAACCTGAAAAAACAACTGCAGAAGATTGGTTTGGAAGAAGCCTGGATGACCCAGGTTCCACCCCCCAAACCTATGTTAAAAAAAATCTACTGGGATTGTGTTGTGGCCGAAAACTTAAGAAGTCAGGATGGTGTCCTCACTGTGCGTTTTTTAGATATGAAACCAGCTCCTAAACTGGAGCTTTTTTTGGATTTTATTGAATCACCGCATGACAGAGTATTATACCTTAAGCTCCGGTATGGCACCCTCCCTCTTCATGATTTCCAATCTAGCTGGAACAAGGTAAACACGCATCCAACCGGTTGCCCTGGTTGCGCTTCGCCCACAGAGTCCATTGGCCACTTTATGTTTGCCTGCCAGGCATACAGGCAACCCAGACTAAGGTGGCTCCAACCCGTTTGTAAAAATCTGGGTATAAAGTCTGCAAAGGTAGCATTGCGCATTTTGACATACGATACATCTGTCCCAAGTGTAATCTGTGGGACTGCCAAGTACCTGGGTTGGGCCTGGAGGTTAAGACGTAGGTTGCTTAAGGTGCATCATTTATAAGAATACCATCCACCTATTTGAATTTGCAACCTTTTCTGCTCACAATATTAATGTTAGAGGCCTTGTGAATATAATTTGAGTATATATGAGTCTTTTTTATCTTTTTTAACTTTATGTGAATTGAAGTCGTTTGCTGTAGTATGGTTTGTTTTAAACTGTCTTTTATATACACTGTGTTGAACTTTTATGACATTCTTGTCAATGTCGAATAAAGTACTACAACAACAACAATAAATGGTACTGTCTGAAGACTGAAGTACGGGTAGAGGGTATTTATTAGGCGCGAGGGGTACGTTTTTTCTGCTCTGGTTTGTGTCTCTGTATAGCAGAGGTGATGTGTACAGCGTTGCCAAGCTCAGTGGTAGGTTACATGAAAAGCACGTTCATCTGCAGAGCTGTCAGTGTTTTGTCCGAGGTGTTCTTTCTCGTGGTGGCCTCAATTTAGAGACTGTGACCAGTTAATAATGTATCACAGGGGGGCTTCAATAACAGCGTGAAATCACCTAACCTAAAGTGAGGTTATAGCATGAAATAAATAACAGGCATCATACCACTACACACAACATCATTCAACTGCACATAATTACACTCTACTCAATACCAAATCAATACATGCCACATAAAACCACTGTCACATAGCAACAATCCACATAGATACTCCAGACCATGCCACATAACTCCACTCAACACCACACAGTATCAAGCCACACAATTCAACTCCACACATTTACATTTCACACAACATAACTGGACACCAAGACACATCATTCAACTCAACAACACAGTTACACAACACACCACATATATCCAATCCATACCACAGAATTCTACATCATGCCACAAAATTCAACACACCACATAATTAAACTCCACTTACCACTCCACAACACAAAATACCATTCCACATAATTCCACTTCATGACGCACAATCCCAATCCATATAATTCCATTACGCTCAATGCCACATAATTACTATCCACATAATTCCACTGCACACCATGCCACATAATTGCACTACACAAATCCACACCACACAATTCCACAACTAACAAAACCAATTCAACCCACATAATTCTACTCCACACCATATGCATCCATCCACTCCAAACAAATACATATGGGTAAAAGATATTGCCATTTACAAGGCCGATAGGTCTAACTCTCCCAAATGCGAGACCTATTGCATTGCAAATGCTTGTTTAGGTTGCTCACATAGTGCCTGGTGACAGCTGCCCTGACAAGCTAGACCTAAAAAGCATAATTCACTCTGTCAGCTGAAGCACTCAATCGTGAAAGTGCAGTAACTGAAGGTTGATGTTCGGATCCGTCAATTATGAAGGTAGTAAAATGGGGGCACGTGAGCCTTGGGCATGATGCCATGTTCCTTTAAGGCCCGATTAATTCTTTGCACTGTCGGGAAAATTAGTTTTGTCTTCCGAACAGAAAAACCATCTCGATATATGGGTTTGCATTTGGTGCAGTTTTATGATTTATTTCTCACGTCCGCGTGCATATGCTATCCAGCCATGTCAGAACGCAACATCATTTCAGTCTCATTCCTAAATTGAATGTAAAGATTAATGTTCCGTTTTTGCACTGTACAACACACATACTTTTTAAATTCTTGACAAAATGAATGAAACAAAAACATAATATTTCATTTCTACAAGCAAGCTATCTGTCTAGTTGGTCCCTAAATTGATGACATTGAACGCAGCCAATTCCCAGACTGGACAAAGTTTTTAAAAAAAACACAATTTCTTTTTTTTTCAATTGCCCTTGTAATTCGTTCCAGTTGGATCATGATATGTTTGTTGTAAACGGTCCAAGGAAAGTTAAGATTGAACGCCAACGGTTGTCAAACAAGCTAGTGAGCATTAAACCTATTTTTTTATTTTTTAAACATGGTTTTAGCCAATGTTGCATGAGTCAGAGGGAGGTTACGCTTTCGCAAGCTAATACTAGATTGAGGATGGTTTGACATATTGGGACAAAGTGCCCTTCAGGAGCCCGCAAGGAGATTTGTCCGACTCACACAACTCGGTCTCAAATTTATCTTAAATGTATATATCTCTAATTAAGATGAAATAAATGCACGCAAAAACAAGGAAATCATTTCATATGATGCATCATTTAAATGGCTGGTGACTTTCCGAGAGTATTATTGACACAAAGATTAGACTGCAACCAGTTCTTCATGACTCACCCAAACCCTCTGCCAAATTGAAGAGAGATTATTGCCTGTTTTTGCCTGGTAAACTATGACATAATATCTGACGAGTCTTTGAACATTCACATTGATGTGCCCAGAAGAACACGTGGAAGATTAAAATGAAAAATGTGTTTGCTTTGTGGAAAGCACTGGCTCAAACATTGATGGGCACACATATTTGGTTGGCTGGCATGAGTGGGCGCTAGGTATTCCCAACTGAAAATACCTATTTTCTTCTCAGACAAAAGCAGAATAGGATTAGCCTAGAAAAATCTATTCTAAGGAAACCAACATAAGCTTGTATGTAATCAACATTCTTATATGGGGTTAAGGAAACAACAAGCCAGGTGTACCTTTGAACTGCATCAAGTATGAATCCGTATATGATATTTAAGCGGCTATGCTTTTTTAATTGCAATTGTAGGTCCCACCAGGATCTTCGTTTGCAATGTTGCTGTGGCATAGTGTGAATTAAAACGGATCTGGCCCTGGCTATGGAATACCTTCGAAGATAGACAAGGTGGACTCGAATTTTGGGAGAAAGCAGAGTAAACACACTGGAGGAGGGTCTGAACTTGTTCACTGGTGGATGCAATCTGCTGCTGACCAGGGGATACCCACTGTTGTATCTGTGGTCAGGGCTCTTGTTACACCTCGCCGCAATGCCGTTGGGCAGATTGCACACAATCGAGGAATGTTGGGCCTGGAAATAAGCACACATGGAGGCAGGTTGAAGGAATGCACAAGCTGCTTTGGTCGAGGTCTCTGCACTTCAACAGCAACATTTATTTGCCAAGCCCCACATGGTGTGGGGGAAACCAAATGGTCATTGGCCCACAGGGCATATACAGGAAAGCCCCTTTTGTCAAAGGGGCACACTAAGATAAACCAGACACTCCAGATGCGTTACTAGAGGGACACTACATTCCTACTCAAAATACAAACTAAACACAACATGGGAGTACATAGAAACCACATTATGACCACAACTGAATTCTGAGCAGAAAGTCCAAGGCATCACACTGTAAGGACAAATACATATGAAGAGGTGACATACCTGATAAAAGGGATTTACCTGACACCCAGAAAAACACAGCTCCTCACACTAAATGATCTTTCAGTCTGGTTGAATGCATAGGATTGGGTTCATATCTGATGCAATTACTGCATCAAAGTTGGAGGTCAGATGAACTAACCGTGGGACTCCCCAGAGTGTGAACAGCCAAAACAGGACTTCTGAGTCCATGCTCAATAGACTCCGATGATCCACATTCTAGTGGCTCGGCTTCAAACCACACGTCTTGTTAATTTATCACAGAAGCATCATCCCTGTCATTCAGGGAGCTATTTCAGCATAAATGAAACCTTCTGAACACCAAAATGTTCCCTATGATAGTCTCTTGTCCACGACATGCAGCAACTTGGGTGCCACCCATAGAAACAATGTCCCAAAGATTATGCTCAAAAGGCAGCCTAGATTAGCTGCTTGGCATCGATCTTGTACCAGCACCAAATCACCGACTTTCAGATATGACACCTTTGCTCTCTAATGATTGCTGGCCCATGCATTGAATCTCTTCCTTCGTTCATGAATCAGTTGATCATCAACAGGACCCGAGGCCTATCCCGAATGGTGAGGGATGGAGTCCATAACTACCCGATCCATTGACAGATGCCCAGGTGCTTGCCCTTTGGTCGAGTGGGGAGTCTGCCGATAGTCACAAAGGAAAGAGAAAATGGTCAATTCAGGAGACCGTTGGCTCGCCGATGCAATCCGGATGACTTTATCTAAAGTGCAAGTGGCTTGAGGCCACCTTGGAGTTTTTTTCTTGTGAGTGATTCCCAAGGATGTTAGATACAAGGCTATCTCTTGCCCCTGAGAGGCGATCGTTGTATGTTCTGAGTTGATTAACTCTTGGGTAGCTATAATTTTCTCTAATTTGGGCACAGCTTCACTGGTACTCAGAGAAGATCAGATCAGATATTTGGAATAGTCGTCTATTATCACTAGGGTAGGCCTTCATATGGGAGACTCCCAAAGTCGAGACTGGCACAAACCCAAGGACGACTCGGTCCTTTTTTGGTCAGTACCGGCGGTGGCGGACTGGTATCCCCAGAAGCTTAGAACCACAGGCAGGATATAACCACTTCCTTAACCTTCTCATCCATTAAGGGAAACCATTCTTTTGTCTGGAGTCTGTTCTCTGTCTTAACCATGTGCTGGAGTCCAGCTCGGGCCAGTTGAATCACTCTATCAGTGAGGGTGGTAGGAATGACCAGACGATGTCCTTGAAGGAGGCACCCATTTGGGACAGCATTTATCTCCTGCCGAACGTGATAAAGACTTTCCATGATTCACCATGCCTCTGAGGTAAGCAGAGCCCACTTGCTCTTGAAACTGTGCCTCTGAATATTCTTCACAGTTTCCAAAGTTCTCTGCAGATATTCATCCTAATTTTTGGCGTGACAAAGTGCAAGCATGGAAAGGGGAATGGGATGAGACCGATCAGTCACATACTGCCTGCATTCTTTGGTCACATCAGTGCCATCTTCTTCATCAGAAGTGGCTGCATGAGGGTGCCCAGACAAATAATCCGCTGGGTTGTTAGACCCAGGGCGATACTTCATGTGGCAGTTGAACTCCTTTAGATGGAGCATACACTTTTCTATTCTCTGAGGTGGTTTGGATGCAGTACCATTAAAGAGTGGAATTAACAGCTTAAGATCAGTTGTGACCATGAAGGGCTTAAAATGAATGTATAGATGGAAATGGAGACATCCCAAATTAGTGCTGATTGCCTCTTTCTCAATTTGAGAGTATCTCTGCTCTGCGCTGGTCAGTGATATACTTGCAAAAGCTGCAGGGGCCTAGTCATCCTCATCAGTGGATCTTTGTGTCAGGACCGCCGCTAATCCTCTAGGGAGAGCATCCATGGCTATCATTGTGTGCAGCCTTGGGTCAAAATAGCCCAACTTGATGTTAGATAACAATGCATCATTCATGGCTTGAAAAGCAGCTTCTTGCTCCAGCCCTCAGGACCAGGGGTCCTACACTTTGGTTAGCTCTTGGAGGGGTTGCGTCAGGGTCATGAGATTCTTGATGAAACAGCCACAATAAATGACCATGCCAAAGAAACTGTGCACCTCTGTCACCGTGCCTGGGGCAGGCGCTTCCTTGATGTCATGTACTTTATCAGGGTCCTGGGCTTCTCCCTCTTACGAGAATACATATCTGAAGAAATGTAACTTCTGTTGCAAGAATTCCCAATTGATGCGATGTAGAGTAAGGCCAGAGTCCTGAATTCAGTGTAACACCCTTCTTAACCTGCCGTTGTGCTCGGGGACAGTCTTTGCATGATTTAAAATATCATCGCTGACAGTAACAATGCTTGGGAGGTACATAAGCAGTTCAAGAATCGTATTTTGAAACACTTTGGCGGCACTGGAGATTGCAAAACTCAAACGTTTATAGCACCGCAGGAACAGTTAAGTCAAAAATGTTGTAATGTAATGGAACTCCTCAGCATGGACAAGCTGGTGATATTCTGAGCGCAAGTTCAACTTGGAAAACCAACTGGTTCCACTGAACCCACCAATTAGGCCGTCAATTGTTGGGGTTAGGTGCCATTCCCTTTGTATTGCAATGTTTGGTAGGCACATATCTACGCATATTCGCACCTCGCCAGACTGTTTGGGTTTTCTTGCGACCACAATTGGTGTGTCAAGCACCAACTCTCCACAGAGGCAGAATGTAGCTATTTCCCAACTCCCACTCCCCAGAACACACTACATAAATGCAGCTGCTCCAGGAAGGGGGAAAGGGGAGTGGGACAGAGAAGAGGCACTCGAGCTGGACCTGGAATCCTTCTTCTATCCAACTAGGCAATTGCAGGAGTTCATAATGCACAGAGGGGGAGACAACTTTCAGAACCAAAACCTAACTGGCAACTCCCTCCCTATTATCTCTATACATTTGCTCCTTCCTTCCTACCAGGTTCTGCATGAGTACTTGCTCCTCTTCTTTATTTGTTATGGTAACAACAGCAATGAATGTTCTGGAGCTGTTGATACCTAATGCAAGATGAAACACAAATCATGGTTATCTGTTCACCCCGCCTATACTTACTAAACCACAATCACTATTGCTTCCTACCTAATATGTAATGAAGTAACCTTTCTATATCAATCGTACAACAAGGTAAGTCAGTCAATGTGTTATGAAAATTCCTTAGTGACTTGAATTAACTCCAATGGATTCAATGTCTCGCTGTTACAGTTTTATTAGCCGCCTTTGGTTCATGTTCGACGAATTTTCAAGTACTCAGCTTTCAAAGGTAGGGACGTGCAAAAAGGAACAGGGTAGGTAAATGAGGAAGGACAGAGAAATGAAGGAATGCTAGGTAGGTAGTTAAGAAACCTGAGCAGAGCGCAAATGCCTGAAACAGTCTAGTGCCTTATCCAACTGAGGCAAATAGGCGAAATACTTCAGCTTACTTGAAACTCTGGGACCCAATTTAGCTGTTTGTAACTTTCCCATGTGTCTTCCAGAAAACGAGGTGCTCAACGGTAAGCCTACCGGAGAACTGCAAGGGAGGCTTCAGTTGCGTCGAGATGACCCTGGAACTAGAGCAACGGAATTCGAGTGCTCTCCATGGAACGGTGAAGACACTCAGAGGACTGGTGCAAGGATGAGTTTCGTGGGCAACTTCTAACGGGGATGAAATGAAACTCGTAGCGCACGCTGAAATAGTCGGAAGACTATAGCGGCTCGCCCAGGGAATACGCTCTCCACAGAAACCAAACTATAACAAGAGAGCCTCAGAAAACAAACTTCTCTACTCAGAAACAAATTGAAGCGCACAGTAGAACATGCATGCTCAGAACTCAAAATCTCGAGACACACTAGATTTCGTAAGTCTTCTCCACCTATGCATGGATACTAAGGAAAACTTGGCGGCCATCTTAGAATGCATTCTTCTCTCTATCTACACATTCACCCACACATTGACACAGGAAGGTTTTACAATTACCCTGTGCTTTTTACTAAAACTCTTCTTCCAATGAATGACACTCACTCAATTCCTGACATGGTGAAACCCAATGGGTTTGCCCCTTCACCTTTTCACTGATTCCTCCAGCCAAATATTCAATGTTACATTGCATGCGATACATTGCATGTGATTACAACACAGTCATTACAATCACCACATTGTTACAATGCAAACCATTACATCGCAAGTCGTTTCAATGACTTGCTGTAGGAGGGCGCGCTGGACTTAGGAATAGTATAATTTACTATTCTGACTCCAGTGTGTGCAAGAGTAGGGAAGGTGTTGCAATAGTAAATTACACTTTTCCTTAGTTTAGCGCATCCCTACAGCAAGTCTTTGAAACAAATTGGGATGTAATGGTTCGCGTTGTAACGGCGCAGTCGTTGTAATGTCCACGTTGTAGTCACATGCAATGTATCGCATGCAATGTAAATGCTGTTTCCCCCTCCGGCCTCAAACTAGTCTAGTTCTTTCTCCACAAGAGGTCTTAGATGGAATGCAATGCGCAGGTGTCGGAGAGCTACCGGCCACACTGACTCATCAGTATGTAAGTGGATCGTCTTGTCATTTAGGCACCCAATCCCTTCAAAAACAGATGGAAATGTGTCAAGAAGGTGAGTCATGGCTTCCTTAAATATTCCAAATGAAAAAGTCACAAGGCCAAGAACTTCCGCCACTATGCAGCCCAGGAGCATGCCATGGCCTTCCTCTGCGACATCTACTTGTGAGTCCACAGATTGTGAACCACAGTTTATGGTTGTCTTGAACTTTCCTCACATCAACAGGGGCCTATTCTGGTTGTATGCCAACACTTTAATTGTGGCTGGATGTAACTGTGGGGGTGATCGCATGGCACTATATGCCTCTGCTGACATTATGTTGATCGTCACCACTTTGTCTACTACCGCAGTGGAGGGGTGATAACTAACTCGTATTTGGCACTGTGGCAGGCACCGTGTGGTTTCAGGGGCTGTGCCAATAGTGAAAACAGAGTGGATGGTGTGTTCCTCACCTTCATCATCACTGTCGCTGCTTCTCTCTTGCACCTCTGGTAGAGCATTTACGGTGGTGCGCTGTGGCACCCTTTTCCTGAGCGGCAGACTTTCATGAAGTTACTGAGTTTTCTATACCCTGCGCACTTCTTGCCTCATGCAGGACACTCGGAGAGGCGATGGGTAGGTCTTCCACAGTAGCCACAGGTTGTGGTCTTTGTGTCCTCTTTCCTATCCTGGTTCACTGCAAAGGCCCAGGGTAGTAATGTTGACTGGTTCTGTCTTTACCGGTCTTTGTAAGGCTGCTTCTATGTGAACAGCTTGAGTTCTGACGAGTTCTTTGATCCTACCCAACGTTAGGATAACAGCTAGAGATTTACCTACCTCTTCCAGTATTCGCTCACAAAGTTTGGTTGAGGTGCACCCTTGAATGATTTGCCCTCTTATTTTCTAATTCTCATCACTGAAGCCACAATGCAGCCAGTTCCTTCAGACATGCATAAAAACATCAATGAATCTCTCTTTGTCCTGGTTCGCTCTAGGCTCAAAATGCACAGTGAAAGCTGCTATGAGGGTAAGGAGCATCTTCAGGGCAGCTTTATTAATTGACTTGGATATTTGATAGATATTCCTTCCCCCTAAATGGAGGAATAAAGCCCATTTATGAGCATTATCCACTTTCGTGGCTTCAAAGAAAAGTAGTACTCTCTCAACCTACTCTTTCCACTTAGGTGCTTGTGCCAATGGGGCACTTTCCACTATAAATGGTTCCACTGTTGGCATGCTTGCCATTATGTGGATGATGAAATTAAGCCAGCTATAATCTTTACTTGCATGCACCTTTTGTTCTTTTACCTAGCCTCATTCAAACTGTAGGCAGGGGTCATAGGGAGAAGTTATCAGTGTGTTTTCACCCTTTGTAATTCTTGGTTCTTGTTTTTGAGCCCTCTAACAGTCTTATGTCCTTTACTTATTGATTGTTTTATTATTTTATATTTTTGCATGTTTAAACCACTCACATGGGGCAGGCTTCCCCAACTCACGTGGTTCAGATGGCAGGAGGAGAGGTCCATCTTACGTCTTAACTCACCACAGCAGGCCAGAGTTACATTCAATTTTCTACCCGCTCATGACCAGCTGCTGGGAGGGGCACCTCTCGCCGGAACCATGAGAGCAGGAACACAATGGGTGGCCTCTCACTGTAGCAGGGCACACATGCAGTGCCAAACTCAGCTGCACCGTCACGCGGCTCGAGCACCGCGCACCATCTTGACCGGTACGCAGCCGACACGAAGCATCGGCAGCAACAGAGAAACACCTGCTCATCACCAGTGTTGTATCTGTGGTCAGGGCTCTTGTTACACCTCGCCTGATGCTGTAGGTCAGGTTGCACGCAATAGAGGAATGTTAGGCCTGGAAAATAAGCACACACGAGGGCAGGTTAAACAGATGCACATGCTGCTTCAGTCTGCACGAAGGCCACACCCGCCAACAGCAACATTTATTGAACAAGCCACACATGTTGTGGGGGAAACGAAATGGTCATCGGCCCGCAGAGGCATATACAGGAAAACCACCCTTGTCACAGGGGCACAATGAGGTAAACCAGACGCTCCAGTTGTGTCACTGGAGTGACACTATACCCACCACTGACAATCAGAGGATGCCTTCAGCAGCCATGCACATGATGAATGCAAACATTGTTGGGAAGATCTCATCAGTGAAAATACCAAGGGATAAGGAAGCAGCTGAATAGAAGACACCACTAGCCCCCAACCTGAAAGAGACGTCAACAACCACCCAGATTATGTCACAGACTGTGAAGGACAGAGCTAACTGCAATAGCGTGAAATCCCCAAAGAGCCAGGTGTTGAGTCCTTAACTGCCTCAATCAAAAATAGGGGCTTGGGCAGGAAATTGTCGCCCAGTGAGAAAAGAAGGACACAAAGCACAGGATTATCAAAAATGCATATATATAGCAGGAAAAATAATGCAATTTGGGAACAAAAACCGCAGGGTCTCTAAAAGAAAAAGGTATGGTAAGAAAAAAAAATCTTTAAAGAAGTCAGGCACGAGGACTTAATTTCCCACCATCATCTCCATAGGAAGCAACATCAATGCATTTGCCATCATCTACGAGCCCAGGAAATGTAATCATTTCAATTAACTCTGCAGGGTGTCCTGTTGCTTGCACATCCCAAGAAAAGGCTGGACACAGACTAGTGAACCACCTGTTTGGGCCTGTTAAGGTCAGGATGATGTTTGGACTTGAACCCCTGTTCCACTGAAGTTAAAATATAATCATTTGTCTCACCCAGCACTGCATACTGCCAATTCTCACAATCACACCCAGATCTAGGCAACCCAAACATTCACATTGCATTTACACAACATATTGACCAGACATTGTACACATCCCACTAACTGCCGCACACCCTTAAACTACAACTGATCCCTTTGCATGGACTGTTCTAATTTGCTTAACATAAAATTTCACCCATTACAATCAAGCAACTGCTCCTGGCAGAATACCCTAATCTATCCTCCAACAACCCAATTGGAACCTAACCACACAGTTAGGCAAAACCTGTACCGAATCCCAGAATCCAAAATTCTGTAGAAGCTGAAATACAGAAATTGCTGACAATAGGCAAAATTGAAAACTGCCAACATTTGAAGTACTCCCCTTTAGTTCTGGAGCTAAATTAGAGAGGATTGTGTGTTTTTGTTTTATACATTATCATACATACTTCATGCCCATGACAGATGAAATGGTTTAACAACTGTGGTGTGCATGATAGCCACCAATCATAGACTTTACCAATGATTACTGTTGAACCCCAGTAGCTCATGATGATAGAGAAAAGGCTTCTTTCTTTACAACTTGCTCTAATGTATCATGTTACAATACAGCTTCCAAAGAGCTTCATCAAAGTTTAGAGACTATTGGACCACAGGTTATCCCCTGCTCCCACTGTGGTTATGCTACTTTGTAGCATAATGATATTGTCATTAACAGCGTGTACTAGGTCCACAGGCTTCAAAACAAATTATCCGCTCTAACATTAAATGTTAATTCAAAGAAGAGCGTATGAGCAGCCAGTCATGTCAGATATATGAGTAATGCTTCAAGCAATGGTCTCCTGAAGGCTCAAATGGACAAGTTCTAAGACATGTGGCAACCTCTTTTTCCTTCCACCAAGAAAAATCCTTGCCCTTTTTTTAACCTTGGGGGCTTTTGCAGATGGTTTAATCCAGATTCTGTCACTATAGCAATCCCATTGACTGACCGGCACAATTTGATGGATCTACTTAGTCACACCACATATCTGGCTAAACAGGCCTGTATCTCCAGAAAGATTGCCTATGCGCTGTCTTTATCCTTGTCTGGCCTTGCTTTTCCAATGTGTTTCACCTCCAGGAAGGTGCACTACGAATATGCATAAGTGATTTTCTCTTTCAAACAAACCCTGATGAACCTAAAAACCTGTTGTGTATGTAAGCTAAAAACCTTTTACCTTAGGAACAGACAATTTAATGGTAAAAAAAGAAATCCTGGATGTTCAATGGCCCATGACGCCCCACAATATTACCTTTTGGGATGTACATTTTTCTGTTTACTGGCCATGAATATAGATACAAGCCAACCAATTCCAGAATGCTTTCTGGCATGCCAGAGTGTTTTATTTCAGACCTTGCACTAGGCTGCGCATTTGCAGTCCAATGTTGATCTTCCCTCAATAACCTCTAGGTATCGTGCTTAATTAACCTAAAATGCCCTCATTACTTGCACTTTCAATGAGGCAGTCTCACAACTACATTGAATATCCTCAAATGAAAGGCAGCTGCCAATGATTTAAATCAAAGAAGCAAAACAGGTTCAGAGCCAAATTGAGCCTCTGCATTAACAAGAGTACCAGTGCCCTTAATTTGCAAATTCTCATGAGAGGAGCACCGAATGATCTTATCCTCAGAGGTTACTGGAGCCACTTCGATAACAAATGTGGGAACTCCCCAGCTTAGGGGTATCTCACTCTAATGCTTTACCTACTAAAAGCATGTGGCTCGGTGAAATGCCAGGCAATACAGTTGGCACTGGTGTGGAAGAATAGACTCCAGCTGCATGTTATACTCCACAAACTTGTAAAGGTGAGTCATTCTGCCCTTCTGAGTTATGATGCCTGAAGTATTGGTTATTCCGAAGCATTAGGGAACTACCAGGCCATGTTTTGGACCTTTTATAAGTAGAGCCTTTGGGGCAGATTTATGACGTCTGGCGCATCTCTGCTAATCAGCAGAAATGCGCCAGAAGAGTTGCGACGCATCTGCCCACCCATGCGCCACCATTGATGCGCCGCATTTACAATGCGGCCCAACGTGGCACTCGGATGGGCAGATGCGTGACGCATCTCCTGTCGGAAAGGCGGCGCATTGCTGGAGTTGCGTCGCAAGCGGAACGCAGCTCCAGCAAGGCTCGGGGGTGCCCTATCATTACAATGCTGCGTCAATCCTTACGCCTGCTTCAAGCAGGCGCAGGGTTTTGACGCAGCATGGGCTCAAAAGTGACTGAGTGAAATCTTGTAGATTTCACTCAGCCACTTTTAGGAGGCGTTCCTGCGACGAAACTCTCCCCCCTGCACAGGTACGCCTACTGCTGGCGCAGGGCTTTACAACGTGACGCATCTCCCAGATGCGTCACGTTGTAAATACCCCGCAGCATGGCGCAGGATTTGCACCGACGCTGCATCACAAAAGTGACGCAACGGCGGCGTAAATGAAGCGCAAGGGGCTCCTAAGTGTTTCATACAGAAAGGAATGGCCAGTGAAATTCAAGTGTAGTGGAATTAGTGACTCACCCAGACCAAACGTACATCATCATAACGTAGGCTGCCCTATACATGTTCCAAACCATGGCCTGTATGTAAGAAGTCATTTAGTGGTCACAAACCATGCAACTTGCTAAATCATTGGGTTTGTAACTTCCAAATGATTTTTTAGTGTTTACTAAACCCATTTTGCAATTTGGTAAGTTATTACAGAGTCACAATATGTGTTTAGAAAATGAAAGTTGGAAGGGTTGAGTATGGAGCGTCCCTTCCAAATTGTGATATGGAATGCTACGCACCAATGGGTGATACCACAATTTCATTCGCAAATCATTCATAGATTAATGACTCCTCAAAAGAGGTGGTAACACACTTACCAAAAGGAAGGGGTCCCCTAGGCATACCTTCCCCTGTGTGAATATTAACAAAGTTTGTTGGGGAGAAAGCAGTGGTCAAGGGGACTTAAAACAATCTTTTTGAGTGCAGCACCCTCTCCTTTAATGAGAATGGGCTGCATTTTTTAAAAACCAAGGGCCAGATGTACAAAGAATTTGTGTGGTCGCAAACACTTTTGCTTTTTGCAATGTACTAACCACATTTTAGAAGTTCCAACTCCTAAAATGGGTTTGGAAATGGATAAGAATGTGCTTTTTGGAAGGGGCATGTTATAGGTGTTCCTTCCAAATAATGATTTCTATCCATATGGAACAATTTTATAAGATTCAAGTAGTGGTTGTAAACCATTGAAATCTTACCTCTCTCCAAATTTGAGTGGTAACCCATGTGGACTGCTTCCCTTCGTGAATATTTAAATGTTTTCGGGGACTGAAGTAGACAGTACTCCAGGAATGATGACAAATTCTTAATCTTTGAAAATAAAATGCAATCTTTTCTTTTTAAACACAGTACTGTTTAATTTGAGGAAACAGGACTGTATTTAAATAAAAGTGTACTTTATTGAAAGGTGATCACAAACCTGGTGGTCTCCTGACTCAGGCAGACCTCTATCGCTGTGATGACCTCCAATTGGAGTGAGTCACAACTTGCAACCTGCAACATGAATTATACTTAGGTAGGTTGGATCGGTACCCACTCTAAATCTGAATTTTCCAAACTGACCTGTTTGTACATAGGTCGGTTTGAAAAATGATTTACGTGTTGCAAAAATGTTGCTCCCACGTAGTGAACTGTATTTTATAAGTAGTAAATAGTATACCTGGCCTAAGTTTCATTTATTTATATGCAATCACAGACTAGGTAGTCTGCTGACCCCAACAGGTCACAATTACTGCGATAGCATCCAATAGTGGTTAGTTGCAATTTGCTACCTACATCATATGTAGTGATAAGAGAAGTTGGATCGTGACCCACTATGATTCTGAAGTTCGTAAATTGACCTATTAGTAAATAGGTCGCGTCACAAAATCTTTTTGTTTTTGCCAAAAATTGCTGCACATTCTTTGGGAAAAGAAATTTCGTACATCAGGTCCTATTTTCGCTTTTCAAATTGTCAGCACTTGCATTGCGCAGGAAATAACTATAGAATATGCTGTTGCAAACCAATCCTGCCATCGGCAGCGAGGTTTGTGAATTTCAAGGCAAATCCAACGCATTTCTTTACAACATTTACTTCAGTGATATGCTATGTTAATTTATGTTTTGCCCAAAACAGGTTTACAGATGCAAATCATTCTTCTGTGCAACGCTAACTGTTTGCATCATCCTACAACAGGTCCATATTATTTTAGGGCCACCTGTGCCTTTCATCAACTGTTAAAAGGAACTGTATGGCTTAATCCTCGCAAAACAGTTCCCTCAGGTATCTGATGAGGTACAACTCTATTCATGCTGTTTTTTTTTCGGAAGATGAGGTCACCTGAACAACAGTGCAGCATTGCCAAACCACGCTGAAGCAACCCTTTTGTTCAATGTGTATGAGTCATGGGTTTAGTCTTTGCTTAGTTGGTTTGCATATCATGATTACATTTATTTTGAAAGGCGCCAGGCCTCCTGCTATCATGTTACCAGCTTACTTAGCAAACTGGAGAGCAGTCTGAGGAAACAAGTAGGCATTAACCAAGCAGTCTGCTTTTTATATTTGTAATTGTGAACTATTTCCCTGGTTGCGTAGTTTAAGTAACCTATGATGTTGTAGTAGGTACTTGGGCGAAACACATTGGGCCTCATTTACTGAAAATTGGCATAGCACAGCGTTTTTGCTGCGCTGCCCTACACCAACTTGACATGGCAGGAATGCACCTTATTTATGAGATACAGTACATTCCTGTCCTTTCAGCCAACGCCAGTGCAGGATTTGATGCTTTGCGCCAATGCAGGTACCCTTGCACCATGGTGTAAGGGTGTCTGTGTTATTAGTAGGATTGTTTTTCTGCAGGAAGGGTCACCCTCCTGCACAAAGACAATCCATGGAGGTGTTTTCCTCCTTCTATGTGTGCTGCAGAATGTAGCACACATGGAAAGAGGAAAAAATGAGGAGAAATGAACACATTTCACCCTGCTATGCCTGCTCTGGGGAGGCATAAGGTTTTGACGCTGCCCATGGTTTACGTGTTTTGTAAATTTGGGAAAGCGTCAAAACCCATGGGTGTTGCATGGGAATGCCCATCGTAATGCCCAAGGAACACCTCCTCGATGCAGAGAAAGGCAACACAGCGTTTCACGCTGCCTTGCCTTATTCCATATCTATGAGGCCACGCACAGCCACGCAGGGTGGCTTTGCATCGCCTCATAGGTATGATTGAGAGGTCTGCACCAACGGAGCTTCACAAAAAGTGAAGCCTCTTGTACATGCGCCCAAGTGTGTGTGTGTGTGTTTGTGTGTGCGTATATGTGTGCATATAAGCATACTCAAACACTAACACGTCATACATTTACATTTTATTGGCTCCCGAATCAGGTCTATATTGCATTTAAGATCCTATACAGCGCCTTTAATCGTTTAAAGCAACTGAGACCGGCCTAATCAACTGACAGAATATCCCAGAAAACCAAATCATAGGACAATCATTACATCAGAATTCCGGCACAGTCTTGACATATGCACGTTTTCAGTTCAAGAGACAATACTCCAGAAAGGAGTCCCACCTCGCATCAAACAATGCACTACCTTGGTAGATATCATGAAGCAAATGTAGGCATACCTCTTTGGTGAGATAGTTCTTTTACAAGAGCTGAGAGACCACTGTGTCGTGGTGAGTGCTTTACAAATTGACTTATTCACACACTCACTCATTCACTCACTGACTCACTGACTCATTAGGTTCCTATAAATGATTAGACTCTTTGTCTTTAATCTCAGTTCTGATTCAATTGTCCTAATTGTCACTTTTGAATCGGAGAGGCAGGGTTCTTTCAAAATATGTTCCTGAAATTCTGCCCCTGTAAACATTGACCTTGGAGTACTCCTGTGAATTATACTGCTCTAAATTTGTCTTTCTTTCTGCATTAAGGGTCTCATGTAAAAATTCCTTTAGCAATCGCAAACCCTACAATTTGCAAAATCACAGGGTTTGCGATCATTGCAAAAGAGCTTTTCTTCATGGTCCAAACCCCTTTTACAAGTCAGAAGATTCTTTCCAACTTGTGGTTCGCTGTTACTCGCAGCCTATCCCATGCCTGTGCTTGTAGCCAATCACCTCTGGAGGCAAATAGAGATGTGCCTACTCAATAATTTCAAGCAGATAATTCTTTAACCCCATGCAACAGGACATTTTTTGAATCAGCGTACAGCGAATTGCATAATTCCACACAGTTCACTAAAATTCAGTGCGTAATTGTGACCACTCATGTGACCTTTCTCTTTGAACACCAGTCCAAGTGCTACTACTCAGTGCAGTAATTTGCTAATGTATTATGTCTTTGTGAATTTAAACAGTAAATCTATACACAATGCCACTTGCAATTTCTCTGTCTTCTTTGAACCGTGCTTTTTGTCCAGTGTGATAATGTTACGTCTGAGTGGACTGTATATTTCAATAGGTGTTTTACACTTTGAATTGTGCTTTCTTTCTTATATGAACTGTCTTCTTCTAAATGAACTCCCTTCCAAAATCTGTATCTTTATTTTTAGTGCTTAATTGTATTGTTATAATGTATTGTCCTTATGAGTTGTTTCCCATGAACTGTTCTCTGATAATATGCTCAGATCACTCACCCCTGTTGCCAACGTTATTTACATTAGTCATTGGAGTTGTTAACTTTCAATGATGCGTCCAATCACATACCAACTTGGCATGCAGAATGCAGGCCTTTTAACTTCTGAATTCTTTCTGGTCCTCAACTATGTTTGGCCCTCTCTACCAATGACAAATCCATGTGGATTTTCAGTTGATTTGTCCCTCCTAACTTCCCTTTCTTGAAATGCACATTTCGCTCCATTACACTCTTCACCTTCTGAACTGTGCTCCAGCCATCCTCTGAAAAGTGGTTTTGTGAATAAGCTGATATGAAACCCTTCCTGGACATGCGGGATCTAGACCATTTAAGACAATTATTTATGCTTGCATTAGGAGTTGGCCATCTCAGCTACACTGACTAGCAGTGCCAACATTTTGTAAGTTAAACCTATCTGGGAGTTAAACCTATCTTTGCCATGAAAAGTGAAATTGGTAGGTAACTCATCTCTACTCAAGGACTTCTATAAAATATTTTTTTTCATGCATTTCCACTATGTGAACCTTGAGGCCTTACCTTCTTAGGCTCAAACCCCAGCTGGAATTCTACTGCTGCATTTGGCTTCTAAGGACCACATCTGGCTAGCTCTATACAATATCAAAAACACCACACAGATATCCTTAGAAGTTCTTTGCATTTACTCGTACGATCATAAGTAGTGTTGGTCCTCACTTTCTGCAAGAGTATTCTGGCTTAAAGACTCCAATAGCTCTCAAATCTGAATAAAGTATGCAGTTTGATATTTCATCTGAAAAGACATTATTAATGGGAAAGTCACCATTTTCTTTTGTATTGAGCTAAACTTTGTGTCACCAAATGGACCCATTTGAGGTAGAAAATGAAGTAGGGACTTACCTGAGCTCCTCCACTGGTCCACATCACTCCCGAATCCTGAAAGGAGAAAAAAGGACACCATCAAAAGAGAAGAAGGACAAGAGCAAAGGAGAACAGAAAAGAAAGAGACAAAGAAAGGAATTTGTTTTTGCTGGAGGAGAAGAGAGTGACAGACAACGAGGATGGACAGGAAGGGAAGGCCAGGAGGTGGTGATGAGGGCAGAGCCAGAAGAGCAGAAAGTGCAGCGAGTTCTGTGGAATGAGGGGAGGAGAGGAAATACGCAGAAAGCCCAGGAGGAAGACGAGAACCTGAGTTGTGGGATGAGACTCATGGAGGAATACAAATTTTGCTAGCATTTGCGCCAACAATTTTCAATTCTATTAAGGACATGGAGCTGAAGATTATGCTTCTCTTTCTTTGACTGCAAAAACACAGCAGCCAATGAAAAGCGTTTTAACGTTAACACAAACTACATTTTCCATGATACCCTGCTCACAACCACCAATCATGGCCCAGCCAATTTCTTTTCTCGAACAGTCCAGCAATCAACTCTGCCAAGAACCAACAGCGTCCCTGGGGCCAACTCCAGTGGCTATCCACAACAAAGGAGCAACAGCTCAACACAGAACAGGAAAACAAAGTGTCAAAGGCGTCATGAGGACTGGAACAGGATCATTCAGATTTCTGATCTGAACCATAAAATAAAATAAGACTTGTAACCTCCATATCATACAGACTACTTACGGGTGGGTAAACAACAAAAGAATAAGAACAAAATCATGACAATCAAGTACTGACTGAAATACTGGCCAGGATAATCCTCACCTCCATGTCCTTAGTAGAATTGAAAATTCTGGGTGCAAATGTTAGCAAACGTTTTATTCTATTTCAGGACCGGTGGCTCAGATTATGCTAGTTTAACGCTTATCGAAAACCACAGAAGTAATATCGCTCACAGGTTTATAATAAAACCATTTAAAAATAGATTCAGATGACCAATAAGCTGATCTCATGATATCCTGAATGGTAGAAACCAACATAAAAATTTAAGAGGCCACAGCCCCTCAAACAGAATGAGCCCCAAAGACTTTAGTATCAATACCAGCTTCTGCCATGATTGATTTCAGCCATCTAGCAATTGTTGCAGAAGAAACCGGTTTAAATGGCTTTTGCAAAGCAATCAGCAATTATGTAGAACCAGCAAATCAGAAAGAACGAGTACATCCTATGTAAACTTTGAAGCAGTGAACCACACACAATTTATCATCATTAGGGAATGTATTATACTCAATAAAGCAGAAAAAAGATTTTGTTCTTCCAGTAATGATAAAGGAAACCCCGTCCAGAGTGAATACTACACTTGTTAAATCCAGAACCCTCACACCAGAAGTTCATCTACAGGTGGGTAAACATAAGAACATAGCCAATTTAGCTGACAATTGTTTCCTAGAGAGATTCGTTTTATCCGTCCATCTTTCAAAAAGGGCCAAAACCAATGATACATCCAACAGAAGAGAATACTTAGTCTTGGGTGGATTAGCCACTTGGACACCCTTAAGAAGTTTTTTAACTGACCGGGTGCATGCCTATTGGCTTACCATCAACCTGCTTTTGCCCTGCTGCAATATTGTTCACAGACCTGTAAGATAAACCCTCTCATGCTTTGTGAGACAGAAAATGTATAACGTCGGGTAATTCTGCTGCCACTTTGGTGAATTTCTTTAGAAAAGTCAACATGCTAGGGTTGATCTCTAGGGTCTCAGCAATCTTATCAGGGATATCAGGCCTAGGGCTTTCTGCCCGAAGACAGATCAATAAGATTTGCGCAGATTATGCAGCTGTATAGAGTGACAGACAAAATCTTTTAATAAATTCTTACGGAGATACTCAGAAACTGCCGGAGCGGGAGCCGAATTGGATGATCTTGGGTGAACAATATCTTGGGGATTAAAATTAAAGGGATTTTAAGGAATCACAGCAGAGGCTCATGGCTTGGCTGGGGTGGACTTCTTTGCCTTTTTCCGTATAGGGGGATTGTCATGATCAGAATGGGTGAGATCTGTATTCATGGTATCAGTGTCCGTGTCTTTATCATCCTTGCGCTTGGACTGTGCACCTGTGGAGGTTGAGGAGGCTCCATGATCACTCAAAGGGCCTTGTGGGAGACTAGGCTGAGCATCAGCATGAGGCCACTCTGATGACTTGACTTTTGCTTTACGGGGTACATCCGAAGAACGGGGCTTAGGGTCCGGCGTCGCAGGTTTTTGGAAACCATGACTTTTATCAAACCTCTCTAGTTATGCAATAATGCATTTAAGAGCAGCAGCCAGACCCTGATTTGCTGTGTTGGGAACAGCAGTCTCAATTGACCTATTAAGCGACTGCTGCACAGAGACTTCCAGAGTGTCAACCAAATTGTCCTCCAAATTTGGCCCCTGTGGATGCTCCTCACAGTAGGAAACATATTCTTCCTCCTCAAAGGAGGCCAGATTCTCCATTATGAATGAAATCTTCGTAAAACTTAACACTGAGCCAAATATGTAGCCTAATTGGAATACGCACGTCCCACGGCTCAGATAGGTGCAATTGGGCCCGATTAGGGAAGGCGCCGGCACTGTAGGAAACAACGTGGTGACAGCCGCGAGGAGGTCCGTTCAGGAAACGCGGCCAGGCACATTCAATATATAGTCTTGGGACAGGATAATTAAATTAAGCTTGTTGTCTTGCAGCGCACACACCGCGGGCAAGGAGCTTACTTATATGTCTTCAAAACTACAGAGTGGTACAGCATATCATAATGCACAATATCAAAGAATGTACAAACGTCATAAGATCAATAATAAAGAGTCACTTATCTTGGCTGCGAGCAGCAAAGAAAGAGGCTTTTAAAATGGTAATAGCTACTGTTATATGGACTGCTGGACCCTGATTGGTTGTTGTGAGCAAGGTATCATGGGAAATGTAGCATGTGTTAATTTAAAACATTTTTCATATGCTGCTGTGTTCTTTGCAGGAGAAGAAAGAGAAGCATAATCAGAGCCTCCGGGTCCTGAAATAGAATCGGGACCAACAGATGGGAAGGAGTTGAGAGTCCGGTGTAGGTTCGAGAGTAAGCTGAGACCTTGAGCGGTGACGCGAGATGCATGGTGAAATCAGGACCAGACGGAACTGATAACGAAGGGACTCCCCTTGGCAGTAACCGCCGGAACAGTCTTTGGTCCTGCCACGCTGCTGGAGGACCGTGGCTAACACAGGTGCATAAGAAGGTACAGGGGTGGAGGTTGGTGACTGGGAAAACAGGTAAAGATAAATATTTCCAGGAGAGGTGTTGGTTATATTCTCACCTAAGAAAAAGTCGCTGGATTCCACAACAAGAGATGATACTTCATGAAAGCGTTTGAGATATAATTTTGAGTTTTTCTATTGTAAGTTTTTATTAAATGTATGTTCTATTTTTTTGGATGTAACTGATCAAGTTAAACCTCTATTAGCAAAGTGGAAAAAGGAGCTTTACCATCCCACCAAGATCTAAGAGAGAATGGTAAGAGCATTATATTCCCCCTACAATAAGGGTAGATACATTAAACAATTCCCCAGCAGAAAGGAGAGGGTGAAGGAAATAGGAGGAAGAAAAGACGTAGATGAAAGAAATAGATGGGAGAGCAAAGATCTGTTTTTTTCCTTCAACATACAGGGCTTACCTCTGTTTTTTGTTTCCTGAATTGACCAGACGGGCAGTCCACCTATAAACCAAAACAGAAAAAGAAGAGAGTAACTATTGCCACATCAGAAGGGACATGAAGAAGTCACTCAAAAGGAAGCAGAGAGTCAAGAAGACAAGTGTAGCAGACACATAGAAGAGTACCACAAGTGTGACGAATCAACACTAAATAAAGAACTTTAGTTGGACAACCCCATCATGAGTCATTATTTATTATACCAGTATCTCAGGATGACACCTTGGAATTCATAATGCTACACATCAGGAAATGAAAGGACCATCTGACTTCAGTTGAGCTAAAACAACTTGGCTCTTCTCCATTTTAGCAACAAGGTTACAACAAGGTTACATCCATCTGTCAATATGATAGGGAAAATGCAAGTTTGACCCAGGCTGAATGAGAAAACTTCTTCCCTGATTGCCCAGTTTCAAACAAAACACTATTACAGAGTATATCTTGTGTGTGATACTCTGTTTTTAAAATACTCTGTTTTTAAAATATTCACCTCTTGCACTCCGCAGTCCACGAACAGCGAGCTCATCACTGCAACGCTTGTCACTCTCCCACCGCCATTCTCGAGGGCGAGGCGCGACGAGAGACACGCCCACCTCAGGTGGCCACGCCCCCGTGACGCCTCTTCTCTCCATTAAAAATTATGTGCTTCGCCAGGAAGCGCAGCGGACGAGCGCAGCGGGCGCGCCGATGGCACGCCGAAGGCGCGCCTAATGTAAGCCCGTCTGCGCCCGTCCGCGCCAGACCGAGCCCTGAGCCCATACCCCAGGCTGGTCATACCTGCCCTCGATTGAACTACTCACTAGATACTCTGTACCAGCTCAGGGAACCATTAAACACCAGATGTAATGGAACTATTATTCTGGAAACCGATCCTACTGGCTGCCCAAACTGCGACTACAGGTTGTCCCCATCCCCCCAACCCGAACCAGTATATATTGAGATGGCCCTGCTTAATTGTAGGTCACTCCCAAAGCACCGGACGGAAATTCACCTATTATTATCAGAGTCGGACTTAGACGTCCTGTTCTTAACAGAAACGTGGCTTTCCCCTAGCACGGATCCGGACATCAATCAAGCACTTCCTCCCGGATACCTCATTAAAACCCTAAATAGACCGAAGGGTATTGGAGGGGGTATTGCGATTATTTATCGTGACAATTTCTCATGCCAGTTTAAAGATAGCCCCATTTTAGATAGTGAAAATGTTCTGTTCTCCCTTCACTTGCCGCCATCTACGACACTTTCTGGGGCCCTAATCTACCGCCCTCCGGGACAGGTAGGGTGTTTCATAGACTCACTCATGGACGCCATCTCTTCTTTTGCTTGTGTGACCCCAAACTTCACAATCCTCGGAGACTTAAATCTCCACTTCAATGATCAAGGCAACAAACTCGCCACTGACTTACAAGCCGATTTGGCTTCCCTTAATCTTCAACTACTCAACAATGAACCCACCCATACGAAAGGACGGCTACTGGACCCCATCTTTTCCAACCTTTCCAAACTCTCCGTACAAACCCCTCTGCCCCTTCCCTGGTCAGACCACTTTTTGGTCCCTTTTAAACTTCAACTTCCAGGTAAACCGTCTGACACCCCCCTTCCCCGAGTCCCTTCTCGTCCCTGGAAAAAATTGGACACAATCCTATGGGATCACGCTCTGACTTCCACTCTACCTATAGTAGACCCTAACCCCTCGTCAGCTGAAATCCAACTTCATAACTGGATAAATGACTCCCTCGACTCAGTCTTACCATTTAAAACTCTCCCATCCAGTAGGAAATCGTCCAAATTACCATGGTTCTCTGAAGAACTACGCGAAATAAGAAGGAAGGGCAAAAGGCTTGAACGCCAATGGAGAAATAACTGGAACACAGCTGATAAAAACGATTATAGAACCCATATTAGGCTTTATAAAAATGCATTAAAAACCGCGCAGGCCTCCTACTTTGAGGAGCAAATAGCCTCAGCTGCTAATTCCGCGAAAGAGACCTACCGAATAGTGAAACTCCTCACCAAAATACAAGACCCTCCATCATCCCCAGACTTGGATGGGGCAAAATGTAATCAAATGGCAGATTTCTTTTCGGCAAAAATTGCTAAAATCCTGACCTCCCTTCCAGCTCCTTCTACCGCACAAAGAGGCTTTGGTTCCTCTCCCCTTCAAGACACCCCGAGATTAACCTTTTTCTCCCAAATCTCCATTGAAACGTTTCTTAACGTTCTACAGAAAGTCAAAAGTGGTTCCCCATCAGACCCAGCCCCCATTAGTAAATTGAAGCTAGTTGCTCCCACTATTGCCCCCCTTTTTACCAATCTGATCAACGCCTCCCTTAAAACTGGTATAGTCCCGGCGAACTGGAAAAAAGCCACAGTCAAGGCTCTCATAAAAAAACCGCACTTAGATCCCACAGATCCTTCTAATTTTAGACCGATCTCATTGCTACCGGCTATGAGTAAAATAGCCGAACGAGTAGCAAACCAACAACTTTCGGAATTTTTAGAGACCAATCATCTTCTCCGCATGTCCCAGACAGGCTTTAGACCAGGACAAGGGACTGACACCGCATTGTTAGCCGTGGTCGAAGAAGCTAGGGGCATAATGGACGCAGGAGGATCAGTGGCAGTGATCCTCCTCGACCTGAGTGCCGCCTTCGACACGGTGGACCATGCAACCCTTGTCCAGCGCCTTGGTCTGATAGGAGTGGCGGATTCCGCTTTGGCCTGGATCTCATCCTTTCTCAAAGACAGGTCCTTTCAAGTTGTTGACGGGTATTCTGTCTCTAATGCTCAGTCTCTTAAGTGCGGTGTGCCTCAGGGATCCTCCCTGAGCCCCACACTTTTTAATGTCTACATGGCTCCCCTTGAGGATGTTGTCAAGCCATTTGGCATTAAATCAATAATGTATGCTGACGACACTCAGCTCGTCGTCTCCCTTAACCAACCAGACAACGCCTTGTCCAATCTGAGCAGTTGCCTGGAGAAGGTGCATCAATGGATGTGCGAATCCAGGTTAAAACTGAATGGGGAGAAATCTGAAATTCTCCTCTTGGGAACCTCCAACAAAATCCCCATATCCCTCCCTTGGCCACCATGCATGGGAACGCCACCAATTCCCAAATCCGAAGTCAAGAGCTTAGGGATATGGCTTGACCAGGATCTAAGTTTCAAAACTCAGGCAAGAAAAACGGCGGGAACCTGTTTCGGCCTGATAAAGATGGCTCGAAAGATTCTACATCTACTCCCGCTCCAGTCCAGGAAACTCCTGATGCAGGGGCTTGTGAACTCCAGATTGGACTATGGAAATGTCCTGTATCTGGGGGCCCCAGCCTCGGTTGTCCATAGACTTCAATGCGCACAGAATGCGGCGGCTAGAATCCTCACAGGAACCCCAGCGAGGAATTCGGCCAAACCAGCTCTCAGAAGCCTGCACTGGTTGCCAGTAAAGGAGAGGGTCAAATTTAAGACCCTGTGCATTACGCATAGAATGTTGCACAACGAAGGCCCTCCCATTCTTAGGACACTCGTGACTCAACAACATTCAAGTCGACAATTAAGATCTAACTCTCTTTCCCTCGCTAATGTCCCTAGAATTAGGAAGGCCAGAACAGGCGGTCGCCTGTTCTCCTATAATGCTCCTAGACTTTGGAACGCCCTTCCTCTCTCCCTGAGGCAAGAACATAACCACCTCAGGTTCAGGAAACGTCTAAAAACCCTACTTTTCCCTTGAGCTCGTCTTCCTGACCTTTCCTTCCCTCAGTACCGTGGTCTTTTTAGCGCCGGGATGCCCTAGGGTAGCTGCGCACTCTAGAAAACCTAAAATCAAATCAAATCAAATCAATCAATACAATAATTAGCTATAGGCTTGAAAGTGGGAATTACCTGTATTTAGCTCTTCCTAAATACCTTTTAAAATTATGTGGGTCAGCTCCAGCTTGCACTTCAGCACAATAATCAAATTTTAGTGCTATTGATCAGATTAAACTTTGTTACCGTCCAGCACTGATTGTCGGTCTCTCTTTACAGCTGCATAAGGTGCACAAATGTTATCCAGCTGGTGAACTCAGATAAGACAAAAGCGTGCTTCTGATGATCCACAGTATTGAGTTACTGTACAAAGGGGAAAGATATTTGTTTTACCTTGCAACCAAGTTGTGTAGCAATCTTCCTTTTAATGTGTCCAGTGTTCATAAAGCCAGATGTACAAAGCATTTTTTGCAGCCACAAATGACCCGATTCACAGAATCGGGCCATTTTCAATTGCTAAAATGCTTTTTCATATGTACAAACACCAAACTGTGATTTGGTAACTCAATACTGTATTGCAATTTAACGCTATCACCACCTCATGCTGCCATACCACGAAGATGCTGAGGAAGATTCTCAAATCACCACTGTCTTCACCCTCTAATCCACTGCCACATTCCAAACCCAAAATGCAGAGCTTCCATAACCACCCCTTTGAACTTTTTTCATCTCCTTCCAGAGAGCCTGCAGCCATCCACCCACTGACCCTACCTCTCCCATTTGAAAACCAGGCACCTCTTCCCTCACAACAATAGGAGAAAAGGACTGTGGATAAAAACAAGATCTGTCACCTTGATTTCCAGCACCTCCACACCTCATCCTACCCCAGCTCTGTCACATAACTCCTCATTCACATCCTATTAGAAATTCACTTGGTCAAAAAAACTGATACACTTGCCCTAATAATATCCCTGATATCCCAATCCTTATCTATTATCACCAATTTGCTCATCTCCTGGAAATGTTTAAATGATCTTAGCTCCAACCCCTAGAAACCTCAATAAAATGTACCTTCACTTATGCCCTTTATTCTCCACTGTGAAAATGCACCCTAAATATACTTCAATCGTTGGCAAAGAACCACACCTCAATAGATCATCAAGCTCTCTACAAGAGAAGAACATAAGTGCCTGATCCAATTATACAATGGCTCTAATTCACCCACTTAATCCCACTTGCAAAATATCGCAGTCACCTCAAAAAAGAAGAAACCCGTCCCTTCACCTCAACAGATCTAAATCGGGAAAATAATTATCCCTGCATAAAACATGTCCTACACAACTCATGCACAGCAGCCACACATTGTATTACAATATCAGATATGATTAATTATCATGATCTCAAACTATAATGTTTTAATTTGAATGTAAATTTCCAATTCCCCACTGCCAGATCTGAACCTCCTCCTACTGGAAGATTTCCCATAAGACATCTACACAGTGTGGGAAATACCAGTGGAGGCTTTGCATTTCTCCACAGATCATCCATCGCATGCGTACCACTTAGAGTAAACTAATTCTCCTCCTAGTGCCTACTAATGATATAATATTGGCAGCAAGCATAGCTTTTATCCAAAAGACAACAACTCAATATATATTGAGAACCAATGTGAATATCTGCAACTAATATCTTTTTAGACAATTTCATTTTACAGTATGGTCATACAAGAGACTCTGATGTTTCATAATTAGTTAATTTCCCAAAGAACAATAATTTTGAACAGCTCTGTTTTTCTTTCTCTCTTGCAAAAGGATTAAATCTGGATTGACCAATCAACAAACAAGGCATCCTAGAGAGAGAACCTCCATTTCCTACAGACTGGTCCAATCATATTATCATTCCTTTCAACTTTTGATATAACAGTCTTTCCATCCTGGCACAAGTTAAGAAACAAAAGGCATGCTTTAGAAACATTAGTTATATACAAATTGGAATTAGGAAACAAAATCACCACCAAAGAATTGCTTACCCTGAAATCATGTGAAGTCATCCTTCTTGATAGCCCAATACAATGTTACCATAAAAGAGAAGGCAGATGAAGTTGACACACTGATGCAAAAGAAACGGGCAAGAATGTGGCCTAACTGCTAGGGTGGTCAACCTGGGATCTGGGGAACCAGGTTCGCGTCTCGGCAGGGACGCCCAACATTCGGTGATTCTGGGCAAATCACTTAATCTCCCCATGCCTAACAAAAATGAATGTGTCCATCTGTAACTTAACTGGTGCTCATGTAAAGTGCTCTGATACCTTCGGGTCTAGTTCGCTCTATATAAAACTCCACAAAAAAAAAAATCATATGATAAAATGTCCTGCCAATGGTTCTCTAGAGAACATGCTTTTGTCGAAAGTAACTTTTTGAAATTCTCAAAAACACACAAACTCCTTTGCCTTCCATAGCAGACTTCATGCGAAAGAAAACTGAAAAACTCTTGACATCCTGCCTGGACAAAATAAAAAATATTGATCTTAACATTTCATCAGACATGCCTCATTCTCCTGCCAAGATCGTAACCCATAAACATCCAAAAACTGGTCATCATTCCAAGTGATCGCACAGACAGACAGCTAATACCATTGCAGACTTTCTTCACAATTCTCAGACTTAGTCACAACCAAGCTGGTGAAGAGATCTACCCATATCTGATTTACTCCATAATAGATCTAATCAAATTCTCCTGGAGCATGACATAGTGACTTACACTCTAAAAACTCAGTCAGTAATCAAAAACTATAGATTACACCCTGGTGTGCTAAATGTATCAATAAAAACAGTATAATAGAGAATCTCCAATTGGGCAAATGTCCTAATTATGCTTCAGAGACTGCTATGCTTAAAAATGTAGACAGCACCCTCCACATCCTAAACAAAGTGATTCTTGCCTTATCCTCTGCAACCCGGTTGCTGTCAACCACACCTCTCTTTTGATAAAACTGGAACTACAAATGAGAATATGTGGCACCATACTGAAGTGGTTTGAGTGGTACTGGATCAGCCACTCTTAAAGGATAAAAGCAGCATTCTTCCTATTGAGTCCCTCGTCACTTCAGCAAGGAGTTCCACAAGGCTCAATTCCTTTTTATAGTTAAGCCTGGAACTACTTTGCTCCCTCTTAAACCATTCAAACTTCCAAAACTAGATTTACCCAGAAGAACTCATCTCAACAGGTGAGCAGCCTAGCCAGAAGACATCCATGAACTAACCAAAACCAAATAAATTATTCATTCATGGATGTCTCTTTACTCTCTGAAACTAAACCCTCTAAAAGCCATTTTCTTCCTCATCTCTACCCAAACTACAGCAACCCAGTTTAGGTTTGGCAAAGTACATACATTTTGCTAGACTGAGAGTAAGATGAACATTGTGGACAGTGTGAAAACCTTAGGTTTCTTCCTCAGCATAAACCTCGAATTTTAGGACCACATTAAGAATCTGAATATGAAAACGCAATACCAGATACCAAGTATTGAAGGCCTTCATTCCATCAATTGACTTCAATCAGTGGTACACATGGGATCACAAATATCCAGTTGGCCTTTTTACAAGCAGGCTACAATAATGGTGCTTAGCTGATTACTGATGCCAGAAGCTAAGAACATGTCACCCCCATTCTACTCTCACTAAACTTGCTCCCTTTAGAACTTGGATAGTGCACAAGGCTGTACATGAAAGTTCCCCAGTTAACTTTCTGACAAATTATTCACTTCTGTTGAATCACAGATTTTCTAGGGTGCAGACTCTCTCCATCTGGAAACTCCTAATCTCAAGACAACAAAGTCTCTCAACCATACCTTCTCTTAGAGCCTACACATAGTCTGGAATTCCATTCCTCCCTGAATAATTTTGATCACCGACGGTTACATAATTTCATGCCTACATACAGAAGCCTGCCAAAGTGGTGGGATTGATATTATTTATCTTTTTCATTACTTTGGTAACAATACCGGGTTTAATGAGGTCTGTACTACAGAGACCTTACTGTTATTGTAGTATGCTGTTTCCTTGGGTTGCTTCTTTACAGCCCCATCTGCAATTCTCACCTCTAATTTTGCAACAGCACCAACTAAATCTGTTGCCTCTCATATTCCTAAATTGTCTAATTTCTCTGCAATAGGAGACTTTATTCTCCATGCTGACTTGACCAACTGACCTTACACGACCACCTGACAGACCTTAGCCTCACTCAAAACGTGACTGCCCTTATCCATAAAGCAGGACACTCCATTGACCTTATCTTGACAAATGTAGGGCCTATGAGCATAGAAAGTCCCTTCCTCTTACTTGACCACTTAGCCTTTCTATTTGATTCATCTATTGATCTGTCCTTTCACCGTCTCCTCCATAGTAATTATAAAATCATCAGACCCTGGCACAAAATTAATGCAGTAATACTGTCCGCAGAATTAAAATGTACTCCCCTCACATTCTGGAGTCTATCACTAAGGACGATGACTGTCATGAAATTCCCGGCACACAGGGATCCCTTGCAAAAGTGCATGAAATTTAGTATATAAAACCCACCCCTGTCCCGTGCCACCAGCATGACCTTATGTGTACTATCGCTTAAACGTGTAACTGTGATTGCATACATACTATGGAAACATGTGTTATTGCTTAGTGTGTGACTGTGAATACATACATACTATGGGAACATGCCAGGTTGTGTATGGATATATACCCGGTTGGTATTTGTTTGGGAAGCGTTTGTTTTGCACTTTTATTTGATTTGTAATCGAGCTTATTTGAAAGTCATACCATCGACGTTCAGTGGAGAAGTGTGGAGCAAGCGGCATGCAGAATGCCGCTGACCGCGGCCCCCGCGGGGGGCCATTCGGTGGTCGGCGCCTTAGTGCCCCCGGGGCACCGGTCACCCCTCCCCACCCCCTCCCGCTGGGGGTGGGGCGGGGACGCAGACCGGAGCCCCCCTCCTCGGGCTGGCCGGAAGTGACGCGCAATGCGTGTCACTTCCTGGCCCTGGTGTGAGGGGGAGGCTATTTAGCCTTCCCCCACCCTCCTGGCGACCTCTTTGTCGCCCACCTCGCCTTTTACCTGGCCGCAGCAGCATCGGTCCGTCGTCCGCGCCTTCCCCGCTGCGATTCCGTCCCCCACGACGCTTGTTGTCTTCGCACTGCGCTACTAGATTACGGTGAGTCTTGCAGCACCCACTCCGCCCCGGCCCTGGGCAGTACCAGGTCGACGGGGCCCTGTGACGAGGATGGCCACGGGCGGAGGGGGAACAAGACAGGGGCATGGGTAGTTTAATAGGCGGGCGTGGGCAGAAGAGCGTTCGCGGGTTTAAATTACACCTCTTTTCCGTGGCGTGCCCGGAAGGGACCTTCATGTTCGCCTCGTAAATAATTTGCGGTCTACACCAGCCCCGGCCCATGCGGCTGGCGGTAAAGAAGTAGGGGTTTGCCGGGTGGTAAGGCGAGAGCTTTAAGTCATGGAAGAGGTTTGGGTATGGTGATCCATTCGCATCCCCGCTGCACCGAACTAGGGTTTCGCGGGCACGGTCTAAACAGTGGCAGCGATATGTACGAGGCCCGCGGCATCTCCACTTAAAGGGGAATACTCGTGATAAACCTGTGACTGATGTCCGGTCAGCACTGAATCGTCGTCCTGAGAAAGACAGAAGGACGGCAGGGCGTCGGCCATGGCGAGCAAGTGAACGATGGGGGGGGCAGCCGGCCATTAAGCCGCATACCCTGCGCCGGGTGGGGACCATTAGGCGATGGCGGGTTTCCCGGTCCCATCCCCCCACCCCCCCCCCCTCACTGCTACCAGCACTGCTAGGTGGGGAGCTGCCGGGACCCTGCGGGTCAGGGGCGGGCAGCCCCCGCGGCGCTCCCTGGGAAGGTTATCGCCCCCCCTTCACATCGGCTACGAGGCCGGGGGGGGGTCAGGGGGGGCATGCAGTGGCGGCGTGCGCATGGGCAGCGCGTCCGTTGTTGTGGGGGGGCTGAGGCAAGCGGGCCATGGGATAGCCGTGGCAAGCAGCGGGTTGGGGGCTGGTTAGGGTAATCAGTCCATGCCCGCGGGATCGCGTCCGCATTGCGGCCAGGTCTAAACACCCCGCACCTCGAGGGATAATCGGTGGTGGTGCTCGGGTTATCACGTACGGTCGTAATTTTAATTACGCGCCCAGTGCCTGGATGTGTAACGTAAAGCGCTCCAATACCGTCGGGCCGATGGCGCGCTACATAAATATGCAACAGGTAATCGTGGCTGCCCATATAGGCAGATGCATGATACCAGGGCATGCATGGCTCGCAGGTTTTGCGCCGAGACACCTGATCACGCAATATTGTACTCGGGAACGGAGCACCCAGTGCCTAGACGTGGAGGTTAATTACGGCACCATGTAAAGCGCATCAATACCTTCGGGTCGAGCTCGCGCAATATCATTATGTCAATGAGATTGGTGTCGGGGCTGCCTGGGTCCAACAGGTAATGGGGGCTGCCTAGATAGGCAGAGCCATGATGCCAGTGCATGATCACTTAAGATTATCTTGGCAGGTAAAGCGCTCCGTTACCTTCGGGTCGAGCACGCGCTATATAATTAGGCTATGAGATTGGTAACGGGGCTGCCTGGGTCCCCGGGGGGTCGCGGGCGGTGCCAGCCTCGTGGTCGCTGCTTGGATGAATAGGTTATCGCCCCCCCCCCTCCTGTCGGCTACACTGCCGCTGAGGGCGGGGGGGGGTCATGCAGCGGGCCGCGTGTTCAGGGGCATTGCGGCCTGGTCTTCGTAAGTACTGAGGGGAGCGGGCGGCTGTATTAGTGCACCGGGTCACCATAAGGGGAGCTCAGCGCTTGCGTGGTATCACACAGATGGCAGGCATTGGTTAATATCGCGCCATAGGGCGAGAGCGCGGCCTGCAAGCCTTGGTGTCGCGCCCCATCCTCGGTGATTCCGGCCAGTACGACACCCCCTACTCCTGAATGGGCGGTGCTAGTGCCCGGCGCTCTAGGGTTTTCGCGCACAGTACAGGTTTGAAGGAATTTCGGTATTCCACGCGGATGGGGGTATATGTGATGCAACATGTATTACTGGTTTCCTATAAGGCAGATACATGATACAAGTGCATGCATTGTTCACATTACGCGATTGCGGGCATTACTAAAACCCCCGCACCTCAATGGATAATCTGGTGCGGTGCTCGCGTGATCCGGCACGGGGAGCGTGTAATATGGTACGACTCGCTTACGCTCCCCGTGCCGGCATGGTGTAATGTAAATACAGTGCTCATGTAAAGCGCTCCAAGACCTTTGGCGTCGAGTTCGCGCTATACAAATAGGCAACATGTATCTGTTGGCTTCCTATAAGGCAGAAACTTGATACAAGCGCAGGCATTGTGCACAAGATTTTGCTCCAATACCTTCGGGTCGAGTTCACGCTAGATAAATATGCAACATGTATGGGCTGGCTCCCTACAATGCAGACACATGATACAAGTGCATGTATTATTCACAAGAATTTGCTCGTGCCCACAGTCGCGCGCATTGTGTGATTCTGGGCATTTCGGCACCCCTTGCACCTGAATGGGTTATTTGGTCGGTGCTCGTGTCCGGCGCTCTAATACTTTCGCGCGCATTACGGTTTAAAGGAATTTCGGCATTCCACGCGCACGTATGTGTGACACGTTGCCCGTGTCCGGCGCTCATTACGGGATCCCGGGCAGGACTACATCTCCCGCACCTGAACTGATTAATGTGGTGCGGTGCTCGTGACCGGTGCTCAGTTACTTTGGTGCGCAGTTGCGCTATGGACAGATGCTTCTTCCCCCCCTCAACCGGTGTCTCAAGAAGGCATCGCCGGTGTGCGCACACGGGTTCCCGAGGGTCGCGGACCTGGCGGCTCATGATCTCACTCCCGTGCCCGAATATGTGTGTAAATATGGTGCTCATGCACAGCGCTGCTATACCTTCAGGTCGAGTTCGCGCGATATAGAAGGGCTATTTACAGCAATGGTCGCGCAGTCCGATACTGACCACACGTAACGCTTTGTAACCTTATTGACCACGCAGCATTCGCGACATTCAGAATAGGGCTGGTAGTTGCACCAAAGTTTACGGTTGGTTCCCACAGACTTGTCTGCCCCCAAGGTTATCCTCTAGGGGTTAGAACTCGAGACTAAGGGGGCATCTCCTGCTTCGGCGTCACAAATAAGCGACAGCTCCGCTGGGGTGGAGTGCCATGCAGTTCCTGCCACCACTGGGTTCCCCCCAGGCGATGGGATCAATCCAAGTGGGAACACGAAGTCTACGGTCTTGGGAAACTTCCAGCGGTAGGGAATTTAGCAACAGATAAAATATCAGCGTGTAGGTAACAGACATCTGCTCTCCAGCAGCACCGTGCCCTGGGAGCACGCGCATTGCCCTGACTCTGAGGCCTACCCATATGGGGCCGAGTGGCAAAACAAGTAAATAGGTTCCATAGCTGGGTGAAACCACCATCATTTGGAGATAGGCCCAGGTAAGATAGGGTTTCTTAATGTCTAGAGGACCATTGCGGTGGGGGGTATCCCCCACCGGATCCACTGGTCGGTGGACGGTCCATATACTGTCGGGCGAGTTGCGCTGTGACGCCGGGCAGATAACTTAATCTCCCCGTGCCCGATTATGTATGTAAATACGGTGCTCAGGAACCGCGCGCCAATACCTTCGCGCTGGGTTTGTGACGCTGGGTAAATCAGTGAAGATCGCCGTATGATCTCACTCCCGTGCCCCAATATCTGTGTAAATATGGTGCTCATGCACAGCGCTGCTATACTTTCGGGTCGAGTTCACGCGTTATAAAAGTGCTATTTACAGCAAGGGTCGCGCTGTCCGATCCTGACCACACGTGACCACGTGTCCCTCGTCTCCAACCTTTTGCTGAAGGGGGGCTTGGGTCGTGTGTCGTTGTTGTTGTTGTCAGCAACAGATAAAGTATCAGCGTGTGGGTAACAGGCATCTGCTCTTCAGCAGCTCCGTGCCCTGGGAGCCCGCGCGTTGCCCTAATTCTGAGGCCTACCCATAAAGGGGCCGAGTAGCAAAACAAGTAAATAGGCTCCATAGGCGGGCCTCTGGCCTTACAGCTGGGTGAAACCACCATCATTTAGAGATAGGCCCAGGTAGAATAGGGCCTTTTCTGGATGTCTAGAGGACCATTGCGGTTGGGGGTATCCCCCACCGGATCCCCTGGTCGCGTACGCGTACTGCAGCTGCGGGAGACTGGGATCCGGGTTTATGGACACGTTTACCGCGCTAGGGGCGCTGCCAGCCAACATAGGGTGCTGCTGTCCCAATAACTGGGGTGGCAGCGGGGCAATCACAAGGGGACATTATGTCAATAGTACATTTGTCATGCCCAGGGTGCACTAAATCTCCACTTCAACGGAGCAGGAATTTGGCACCGCAGGGGATGCTCTGGGTTTGTGGGGGGGGCACCCCCCGCCACCCTCCTACTGAGGAGCATGATGGGAGGGGCTTAGTAGGACTTAGTCAATCCTCAATGCTTGAACTTTACTGACAGCGCGCAATGCTTAAGCCAGACAGATTCCCGAAGCTGGTATACCTAGGGGGTTACATCACTGAGGGACCTGTAGGGGCATAATTCCCAAAAGGAATAGGGGATGGTGGGCAGGGGCAGGAGTCGTCCCTTGCCCATGGTCACGCGCTGGCAGCCAGGAGCACTCCTGTGCTCCAGGTTTGGCAATCAGAGGGGGCTGGCCACAGGTTAAGTAAAACCCTTCTCGCCTTCATAGCCAAAGAGGGCAGGCTCAGAATTGTGAAGAGGGTAACCTGCCCGCATGGGGGGTGAATAGTTCTTGGCACATCTCCCCAGGCCCAACGGGTCCTTTATTTCAGCAGATCCTATCCGATTAGGATAGCGTCTCGGGCCTTGGGGGCCTAGATGGGGCCATCGACAACACCAGGAGCTACAGCTCACTGGTAAGTCTTGGGCCTGTGGATATAAGGGATCTCACAGGGTTTGAGTCCCGCTAGCGCTGCACACTGTCATGATGTGGCAGAATTTCAAACTCTTCTTTCTGCTAGGATGGTTCCCTTCCAGCTAGTTGCAGGAAGCCCTAGATAGGAGAGGTTGCAGGTAAGACTATAGCAGGTTGGTGTGGGGCCCTGGCTGCGATGGTGAGACGCCTCCAGGGCTGTGGCGGAGTTACAGGGTGATCTGGAAGCAGGCCGGTACAAAGGGTACCTCTGCGCGGAACCATAGGGGGTGCCTGAGCCAAAACCGAGGAGCCTCAAGGGAGGTCCCGGAAGCCGTGTCGGCGCCCCGCTAGTCCTGCGGGCGGTTGTGGGCCTGAACAACTGGGGGCTTGCTATGCGACGCTCCGCCCCGAGAGGGGGGGCGTGAGTAGAATTACCAACAGCACGTGATCGTAGAAAGAATCACCTGGAGGGCAGCATCAGCGGGCATCGCTCCCGCGCTGCCCGGCTCATCAGGCGGGCAGGCGACCCAGTTGGTTGCCTGCCCTTGGATCGCCCGTAAGATATCCCACCCATTACATATCCTGGAATTATGTAATAAACCTGCAGCATTGTTACCCAACACCAACTGTCTCGTGTGTGTCATTTGGGTAACCTATTATGGGGGAGGGGGGACAGCGGGGTGCCCCTGGGGGTACTATGCCGCTGACCGCGGCCCCCGCAGGGGGCCATTCGGCGGTCGGCGCCTTAGTGCCCCCGGGGCACCGGTCACCCCTCCCCACCCCCTCCCGCTGGGGGGGGGGCGGGGACGCAGACCGGAGCCCCCCTCCTCGGGCTGGCCGGAAGTGACGCGCAATGCGTGTCACTTCCTGGCCCTGGTGTGAGGGGGAGGCTATTTAGCCTTCCCCCACCCTCCTGGCGACCTCTTTGTCGCCCACCTCGCCTTTTCCCTCCCTACCGCTTACCCGGCGTAGGCGTTGGGTGGGGGGGGTTTTCTGAGCGTTGTAATGTTTTCTTTTTTTGTTGCAGGCGGAGTTACAGGGCGATCTGGAAGCAGGCCGGTACAAAGGGTACCTCTGCGCGGCACCATAGGGGGTGCCTGAGCCAAAACCGAGGAGCCTCAATGGAGGTCCCGGAAGCCGTGTCGGCGCCCCGCTAGTCCTGCGGGCGGTTGTGGGCCTGAACAACCGGGGGCTTGCTATGCGACGCTCCGCCCCGAGAGGGGGGGCGTGAGTAGAATTACCAACGGCACGTGATCGTAGAAAGAATCACCTGGAGGGCAGCATCGGCGGGCATCGCTCCCGCGCTGCCCGGCTCATCAGGCGTGCAGGCGACCCAGTTGGTTGCCTGCCCTTGGATCGCCCGTAAGATAACCCACCCATTACATATCCTGGAATTATGTAATAAACCTGCAGCATTGTTACCCAACACCAACTGTCTCGTGTGTGTCATTTGGGTAACCTTTTATGGGGGAGGGGGGACAGCGGGGTGCCCCTGGGGGTACTAAAGAAAAGAGATCAGTATTCCATTGGGACTGTGCCGCGGCTGGCTTCCCGGCACACAGGTAAACAGAAATCCGCTGCACTCCACGTTACGCAATGCGTACGACGGCGTGGCGGCCATCTTGGGTGTGGTATTACTATTTAATGCCACACCCGACTTCTGGAAAATGCTTAGCCCTCCGTGAAGTTACGGATACTCACCGCTTTCCAGAGACGCTCCTCCAGATGACATCTCGGCTCGGCACGGCTTAATTTCCTTTTCTCTTCTGGTGCACGATCGGCAACACAGAGATTTCCCAGCTTGAATCTGCAATAGAAAAAAGAAAGAAAGCTAAGTACTTAGGGGCATATTATCAAGAAACGGCGTTAAAATTATCGCCGATTTAGTGGCAGAAAACTGCCGCTAAAGCGGCGATAATGGGCTTGATAATATGCCCTTGAGAATTCCCATAGAAGCCCATGTTCTGGTGCCAACATGGGCTTCTATTGGAATTCTCTGCGGCATATTATCAAGCCCATTATCGCCGCTTAAGCTGCAGTTTTCTGCCACTAAAGCGGCGATAATTTTAACGCCCTACTTGATAATATGCTCCTTATTTTGTTTATTATACGCAACAAGCAAAGAACAATTTTTGGAACTTTTGGACTTGAGTTAAGGACAAAAGGAACTTGGCAAACATTATTTAAGATCTAGAGACTGATGTCAAAACTAAGAATATTGCAGTACATTGATATTTATAATATGTTTTTTGTTTCTTGTTTGTAATACTCTTTTAGTGATGAACCACCTTCGGGATTAGGCTGTAAGTAAGTGAGGTAAGCAAAGACTAATATTTGTGCAATTTAAAAGGCAAGAATAAACAAAATCTGGAAAGGTATTAATAACCATAACCTTTATTCTATCCAGCAAAAAGAAAAAAAGAAAAAGCTTCTCATCTGAATTCCAAGCCATTCAAGTCATCATAACATTATCCGGACGCAGAGCCTACATATTAAAAGTCACAGGTAGGGAATTGAGTAAAGTCTTTTTAAACACAGATAATGTTGAAAGTAGGAATGTGCACAGGAGTTAGACATGTATAAAAAGGGTTAATAAGTCTTTTTGCTCCGCAGGTCGACAACAGATTCAAGCACAAAACGTCCAGGATTCCGGCCCTCCTCCCTGAACCATATCGCGTAGCCTTAGTGATATAAGAACTCAGGTTATCAAGTAGGGTGCTGGAAGGTTCGTTCATGACGTCTCTGCAAAACTCACCAGCGCACTTCTACAGGTAAGAGTGCATGGTTGTTCTGACAATGACAAATTCCACTCCTGAATTTCCTTGGTCTACTGCACAGAAGATTGATGCTCTGCCCTGGTACATGCCAACTCTTAGAGAAGAGAGATCTTTTGTTTTTTTAAACTTGAATGTAGCTGGAGTAAGCATTACTCACCTGACGCAAAAAGAATTACCATGATGGTCTACCACTACTTGATTAAGCTCACAGGAGCCTAATATTTTGCTTACAAATTTCAGTTTGGCATTGTAAAAACCCTGCTTGAACCAACCATCTTGGTTAAGGGGATTACGCTCAGCGAAGAACTCTGTGACACCCTTGCACAATACAGCCACAATAAGATTGAAGAAGTTCACACTGATTTTGAGCCCCTCTCTCATCTCTATTAATGTTTTTGGGCAAGACTATGGCATTGCCTCATTCAGTTTTTATTCAATGTCGGAAGTTAGCCCTATAGTGGAGTATTCCTCTTGTCAAACAGATTCCAATTGGACTGACTTTCCAGTTTTCAATCTGTCCTTTTCTAAAGAAAAATATGGGGTACACCAGGGCTTCTCTGTCAACCCCACATCATTCAACATTTATAAGGCTCCTCTTGCACACTTTGCCTGATTATGTGGCTTCTATGCTAATGACATTCAGTAGAGCATCTCTATGAGAGATAACAGTGCCTCGAATCAAGCGAAAGTTGTGTCTCAGAAATGCCATTTGGATGCCCAAAAGCTGTGTTAAGTTTAAATCCAATAAAACTGTGCTGATTATTTTGGTAAACCAGCCTAGCCAGTGACTACCTTTGGTGGCCCTCTGAACTGGGTACTGCTCCTGATCCTGGTCCAGCAGCTGAAAATTTAGGAGGTAAAATCTAGCAGGATCTCTGCTTCAAAACACATATAGCTTCAGTGTTAGGCATATGTTTTAGATTGTTAAAATCCATACACAAAGCCATGGACCTCTTTTATCCACTCTGAAAGTAATTGTTTATTCTCTGGTAACAGTTCACCTTGACTACAGGAGTTCTCTGTGTTTAGGTCTTCACAAACACGCTATCTCCACTTTACAGGAGAAACAGAGCACGGCACCCTGTACAATCCTGTAACTACCCATCTATGAGCTGGTATCTCACCACCTTAAATCCTACATTAGCTCCCTGTCCAAATTGAATAAAATGTAAAGCTCCGCTCATAGAACACACAGCACTTCCTAAAACCAGTATCAAATGTCTCCAGCACTTGGTGCAACGCTACTAGCTGTAGAGAGCCATGACAAGGCTTGCCACCTTTGACTGAAAAAATACTGCACATTTTGTACTCTCCTGATTCACAACCATTAACTAGTGACCACAATGCATATTTCATGCCAGGGACGGCTTTATTGCTGGTGGCTGCCTGCGTGATAATTTAACCGCCCATCCCTGTCAATGAACTCCATCTCCATGGATTCCCTCACTATCACCCTCCAACAGTGCCCTTCATCCATTCATAGCCCCTCTTTCACATGCATTTAATTTGCTTTACAGTATTGATCATACCAGTGTAGGGTGTCAGCGCACTTTACATCACACACAGACACAATATGCAGAGAAAATGAATCATACAGTGTAAATCAGTCGGAAATGTTACATAAGAAAATGAAGATTACAAGGTGTAGGAATCACATGTCATCCAGTGGTAGTATATTTTAAGAATGTTTGGTCTGGAAAAACACACGCTTAGGATTTAAAATGTACCTCAGAGGTTGAATTTGGATTTATTAATAAGAACGTATTTCTACCTAAACATTTCTTTTTAGCAACATTAGGATAATGAAAGATTGAAATCTAACCTATACCATGTAGTTTCCATGCAGCTCTTTGATGACAGGTGTTGGACCTGGCCCTTTTTGCAGTGTTATCCCCAAACCTTTTGCCTTCTTCCTCCTATTTTCCTGACCCTCTTTTTGTTGGCCTAAATACTCTAGGCACTTTACCACTGCCAATCAGTGCTAAAGTGAAAGTGCTCTCTCCTTTAAATCTTGTTATGATTGGTTTACCTGTTTGGAATATTCATCTGTAAGTCCCTTGTACAATGGTATTCTATATACCCAGGAAATGTAAATTAAATACTACTAGTGGGCCTGCAGCGCTGCTTGCGCCACCCACAGAAGTAGCCTTTCAACCTGTCTCAGACCTGCCACTGTAGGCCCTTTGTGCACAGTTTACTGTCACATTGACTTGCCATGTAAAACTACTTCAAAATACCTAAACTACCCTTTTACTACACCAAAGTCTCGCCTAAGGTAGGCCGCAGGGTTTGTGTAGGTAAAAGGTAGGACGTGTGCCTTCATTGTGTGGCATGTCCTGGTAGTGCCAAACAGCCTATTGTGTTTCTCACTACTGTGAAACCTACTCCTCTCAGTCTAGACTAGCATTGAGAATATTCTCATAAATGGTAATTCCTGATCTGAAAGGAGTAGCGTTGCCATGTTTGGTATGTTTAGAATGGCAGTGAGAAATCCTGCTTACTGGTTTTGTTGGATTTTCCATTACTATTTTAGAAATGCCACTTTTAGAAAGTGGGCATTTTTCTCTGTCCTTATAACTCTAGTTATTTGAAGCCTGATTCCAATCCATGTCTAGGACAGAGTGACTGTTACACTTTGTGCATACTTTCCAGACAGTCACAACAAAGGAGAGGCCTTTACAAGCATCTGCACACTGATATTCTCTCTGGGCTGGGAGAGAGGGAGGTGGGAGCACTTACATTTATATAGCCTGTGTCCTGCCCTCACGCAAAGGGCTAACTTACCCCTACTGTTGTCTGGAGCCAGGGCTGGGTTGAAAGGGGTTTTTGTAACAATTGAAAGGTTTTCTTTGAAGTTGCCTATTGAACAAAGATATTTGGGAGTATATGTACAGGGCTCTGATCTCATGTTTTCAGAGCACTTTTGTAACTTTGACTGAAACCCTGTCTGAAGGAGTGGTGTGCTGTGCAAAGGGTCATCCGGACTGCTCTTCTTCTGTTGCTTTGCTGCCTGCTACTTGCTGGGTGGCCTAAAAGAATCACTGAATTGCTTTTCTGCTTGTTGCCCTGCTGCTCCTTGACATTGGGTGCACCCAGTCCTGCTGGGTTACCTGGAGGAATCGCCATCGAGGTGCCTTGCTTCATGGTGCAGGCCTGAGTGCCCCTTCATGCCCCTCAAGTGCCTCCCAAGGAGCCAGGTGTTTGAGGAGCGCTGGTTCTTGGTTATTGGCTTCTCCTGCAATCTAGCACGTGTTGAGCACTTTATTCTTTTGTTTTCTCATCTCAAAAACTAGCCTTAAGGAGTGCTGTTAATTGCCCTTCACTTTGCCTAGGAGGAGGCTGCGTGGTCTGAACACCTTGGCCGTTGGGGGATGTGAGTGCTCTACCCTCCGCCACCATGAGGAGAGCATGGAAGTGCTCTGCTGTTCCTAAAAAGGTGCGTGTTGAAGCACTTTCCTCTTGTAGCTTGTGCCTGCTTCCACGCACCACTCTTCGGCCGTGCAGAAGGATATACCGGCTCAGGAGTCTTGTGCCACATAGCAATGCCAACGAGGAGAGCGGTGTCTGACAGAGGCTTCGCTCCGAATTGGAGTGCAGAGCAGGCCTTTAGGCTTCAGCGTACTGAAAAGAAACTTCATATATCAAAAAGTAAAGATTTGCAGTAGGCTCCAGCACAGTCGGACAGTTTGCAGCATGACTGTACATTAGTTTTTATTTGAAAAAATATTTACTCAATTATGTTGAACGACCTTTCTTTGACTCCACATATTTTCATCTCTTTCTATCGCATCAGTTCATGTTATCTACATGTCACCTTGCCTATTAAGTATTGGAAGAGGTGCTGGGGTTGACGTGAGGTTTGTTTACCTTTGCATCTAATATTGTCTCAACAGCTCTCACCCCCTGTGTCTTCTGTCTATCATTGCGTGCAGAGGCCTGATTGCAGGCTCCAGTAAACTGGAAGGCGCATATTATCAAGAAACAGAAAACTGCCGCTAAAGCAGCGATAATGGGCTTGATAATATGCCCTTGAAAATTCCCATAGAAGCCCATGTTCTGGTGTCAAAATGGGCTTCTATTGGAATTCGCTGCGGCATATTCTCAAGCCCATTATTATAATTTTAACGACGTGCTTGATAATGCCCCTTAATCTCGGATCTTTGCCAGTTTTGTGATACCTTTACCCCACAAAATCTTTAAACAGTGCACCAGCACAAGGATATAGCAGAAATGCTCCAGGTCTTTATCCATATGGAGCATTTCTGCTTTCTTCCTTTCTTACAGCCCAGTTCAGCAACTTTGCTTGCTGCCCTGAGATGCAAGAAAGATTAGTAAATGTGCCCTCAAGTTTTTAACTGGGCTCTTCCTTCCTATATATTGTTAGTATTGATTAATCAATTTAGAAGTGTGACTGGCACCAAAAACTCATAAATGAGGGCCTCTGTGTTAACCCTCAGTATTTGTACATGCTCTGTGGAACTCAAGGTGCTTTACTGAATAGATTACACCGAATCTACTTGTCATTGTTACATTACATTTGAACTCTCTGGGCCAGATGTACGACGCCCAAAATAGTGCCTCGCAAATTGCGAGGCACTATTTTATTAATGAGCCTCTTGCAATTTGCGACCCCATTGGGATTGGCCGGCCCTCCCAGGTATGGTGGCCTGCTGGGATGAGCAGACCGCCATGTCTGGGACTGCTTTTAAATAAAGCAGTTTTTTTTAATGCAGCCTGTTTTCCTTAAAAGGATAATGGGATGCATTCAAAAAAGAAAAAAATGAAACGTTTTTGTTTAATTTTTTAAGGGCAGGCAGTGGTCCCTGGGACCACTGCCTGCCCCTACAAAATATTTTCCCATTCATTTGCAAACAGGATGGGGTCCCCTTTCCTTTTGCGAGGGCATTAACTCCCTCTTGAAGAAGGTGCTATTTTGCAAGTGTTTTGCACCCGCAATTTCGGAAGCAAAACATTCATACATGGGCTTGCGCATGCTATTAGGAAGGGAACGCCCCTTCCTAATAGCGAGTCGAAAAACCTATTTAGCGAGTCACAGATAAATTGAGACTCGCTAAATAGGCTTTGTACATTGCCCATGCTGTTCACAAACCCGTTTGCACATGCAAAAAAAGGTCGTACATCTGGCCCTCTATGTTTTCCTAAGGCTTGGATTGCCCTGTTAATGGCTGGCCAAACATTGATGCGTACTCACTAGGGGGCATATTTACAAGCAGGCGATAAAAAATTATCGCAGCTTTTGCGGCCGTTTTCGGACGAAAAGCGGCGATAATTTTATAGCCTAATTAGCAAGGCTACGCTAACGCGTGAAACCTTGCTTTAGCGTCAGGATTCCTAACACCCAGCTTTGCATCTCTAATGAGATGCAAAGTGGGCGTTCCTGACCTAACATGACAGGAGAAATGTCACTAAGCGACATTTCTCCTGTCATCAAGCCCCACGCTATGAAGCATAGCGTCAGGAAAAGTAGGGCTAACCCCTGTTATCGCTACTTTCCTTACGCCTGCTTCAGGACTGACTTAGCCATGATATCCTATGGAAGGTGGATATCATGGCTAAGTTTTTGAGTCCCTATCAGCAAGCTAACGCCACATTGCGTGAGATTATCGCTGGGTTTCCAGTGATAATCTCACGTTAGGTAGTTAGCGTGAGGATTTTTATCACTGAGGAGATAAGCGTTGCTAATAGCACGCTATCTCAGCTAAGAGCGCTGAGCGATAATTATCGCCGGGTGTTGCTGATATGCCCCAAAGTGTGCTCACCACTCCCCCTGCTCCTGTCTTCAGAACAGCCCTGCACCGCCCTGCAAAGCTGCTGCAGCAGAGAAAAATAAAATGATAATAACCTCAAGGTATTTTCATTTTTTTTTCTTTTATTGCACTGCTGCAAAGCAGTGGGGCGACGCTCCTCCTCCTTAGTGGAGGAGCCACTACACAATACAACACAATTAGTAATGGAAGCCCATATGGAATCAGATTGTAACCAGGTGAAAATTCTAATAGGTGGGCTAGAAAGCAACTCTTTTTCTCCAAAATGGCTGTGCTCATTGCCATTGCAAGGCGAATGTGTACCCTAGCAGCACTGTACAGGAGGAGGAAGAGGAGTAGACCGGAGAGATGTTTCAGATTCAGGGGCACAATCCTAAACTAAAAAGAAGGACACAGATAGCAAGTATAGTTTGAAAAGTAAGGCGGTATATGACTTGATATCTGATTTGGACACCAACGGTAGATCACCACAAGGGCCAGGGGCTCTGGGAGCAGTGGTGTCCTTTGGCGTCGGACGTTCTTTCAGCATACCATGCATAGGGAGACACACAGATATGTGTCAATTCCAGCAGACATGCAGGTCCATGCATTTTTTTGGTTTCAGGTAGGTTGCAGGGCATAATTGCTGTGGCAGGTGGTTTGACACAGAGTTCATTATTGGTTTGTTTCCATAAGTTCCTAGGTGTAATATTGCCAAAAATCAAAATCCACTTTACCCTACCCTTTAGAGCTCAGTAACCGGACATAACCAAGGCCCTATGATTGACTTTTAAAGGATTGCACAATTTCATTAGGTTACATAGATGGAACACATCCTGGTCTGTCCAACCTCAGATACATAATTCTTGCATTGTAACTGCGAAAACAACGCTCACTAAACATTAAAGTCATATGCAAAGCAGAGTGCATTATCACAGATCTGTCACATATCACCCAAAGAGTACACATGACTCCTATATGTTTAGGCTCTGTAGCCTCTACATTCATCTGGTAAGGGGAGAGTTTGTAGATGCTGTTTTATTGGCGTCAGGTGCTGCTCTCCAGTTTCCAAGGCGGCAGTAGCAGCAGCAAGTAGTCTCAAAATATTATTTCTCCTAAAGCAGAAGCCGCAAGTTGGCTTCAGATGTGGCACGCATTGTGAAGCCTTTGTTCTGCAACAGCAGGAGTCGCCAGAGGACTATAATCAACGCTGCTCCTTTGGTTCCTGTGCTTTGGGGCTGACTCTGGGGGCATATATGGCAGCATCTTGGTGGGATTGTTGTCCTAGGAAGTACCTTCTGACGCCGCATGCATCTTCTGCCCCGCACCTCACCCTGGTGGGACCACAAGTCCCAGGGTGCATCGGCCTTATTCTCCCACCGCCGCTCACGAGGGGGAGGCACGGCCACCACGCTCAAAGCGCTGCCTCACTCCCCCGGCGCTGGATGCAGGACGAGGCAGGGCTGGGCCGGGCCACCCCCCTGACATCTTGGCACTAGGGGATACCTGTGATTTTTAGAACGGACCCTAGAGTGGCCAACTAAGGACACAAAAGGTACTGTTCTCTTTTTTAACCTCAAAGTGCATTTAGCCCCGTGGAATGAGTAAGCGTAAGGCAATGGGCTCTTTGGTGGGGGGTAGGGTCACAGGGACACTTGATGCTTTCTTAATTAGAGCGGAATCATTATTGGCCCATCAAATCCAGCTCACAGAGAAGAGACTCTCCCTGGACTCCATAGTGACCCAAAAACTATCATCTATGGGTAGTGTAGCCATGTCTAAATCACCTAATGATGGGGTTCTTCCATGCCCAGAAAAGAGGGGAGGTGGTAACAACCAAAAAAGCCCAATTCCCGTTGTTTTGTCCCCACAGGTATCTCCCCCGCTACCCCCACTTGTTGAGCCGCAGTCTGTGGAAAGTGGCTCCTTGGAGAAAGCTGCAAGAGATATTGGGGGGATACTGATTTGGACGCATTGTTATGGCAGGGGGAGGGGACCATCGCACTGGTTGCACCAAGCACAAACGCTGAAACCACATCACACTCAGGTGGGGAGGTTATAACTCGCTCCAAAAGGGCCACCAAATTAAATAGCACCATAAAGTCACTGGACAACGATATTGTTCCAGCAAAGCGAACGAGGGGTGGGGGGCCTTCTAATTCCAAACAAAAACCGAAACAAAAGCCCAGACCAGCGCCTAAGGCTATTAGGCCCCCAGATACAGAGAGCAGTGTAGATAACCACTAGTGTCATAACTGTGTAGGGGATAACGCGGGGTAGGGAGTGGACACTGAACTTTGGACACGGATGGAAATGTTGTTAACTACCGTTTTGGGGCCCGTACTAGAGAAAATCAGCTCAAGAAAAATTGTCGCTGCTCTTGACACAGAACAGTACCTCAACTATTGAGGGCAATGGGCATGTAACTAGCAGCCACAAGGTACAGGACGGTCCCAATCTACCAGATGTACCAACCATAATAGGCAGAGTGTTATCCCCAGTGCCCCTGGAAGGAAGGGCACCCAGTGTACACATTAACCCCAGAGGTCATAGGCACACAAGGGAAGGAACTATAGGTCACAACACAAATCAACAATTAGCCCCCATTTATACTGCGGGTAGAGTATCTACAATCCAAGACTCTGAGCAAATGTCAGCCCTTATTGTTCGGGGTACCACAGACTTGCCGTCTTTAGATTTGCCGCCTGCTTCATGCCCATTCACAGTGGTTCCGACAGGGGTTCCGGCTTGTATAAGTGATGGAGAAGAACCCCCTCTAATGTTGATTAATAAGGCAGCCCACTGGATGAGTAGAAACGCGGGATTCAACATTATTAATCAGAAGCATATTCTAATGGTCAGAAGGGTGTCCTGGATCGGCAAGTCCAGGAAATGTTTTCCAGGGGACTGCGTGATGGTGAATTTAAGGCACCCTGAGCTTGTACATAACCTGCTCACGCTAAGTAAGGGGTTTCATTATCATAAGGGTGGCTCCAGCAATAAAATGCTACTCCTTGGTTTCTTTTATAGGCATACGATTAACACGAACAACAGTGGTGAACACAAGGGCCACATGGTGGGAACATATGGGGGTGGTTCAACAATCTCAGTATGGAATCGGTATGCTTCACTTAAGAATGCAAGAGATCTAAATGATATTGACTGACTGGATTGGCCGGGGGTAAATAGGGGTGCCCATGGTGTGGGGAGTCATCTTTCTAACACAGACTTGGGAGGAACCACTAGGACAAATCCAAATGAAGACACCTCAAGTCCATCGTATTTAGATCTTTTGGGACCTGGCACGCAAGAGCATAGTTACCCACTCACAGAACCCCACAGTCCCCTACTTTGCCTTACACCAGATATTCCAGACGGACATAGTCTGAGGTATTTTAAGATAATCTCCTGGAATATAGCAGGCTTAGGTACTAATTTAAAAATGAGGATTGGCTAGTTTACATTCAAAATTTTCAGGTTATCAGTCTACAGGAGACGTGGGAGGTAAATAATAGTACCCTCCACCTTGAGGGTTATAAAACCTATTTTGTGCCTGCAAGTAAGGCCACATCGGGGAGAGCAAGGGGAGGATTGATCACTTATGTCGACCTCAAGTTACAGGGCAGATGGACCGATCTGGGCTGGAATTCAGATTTTATGCAGTGGATTAAGTTTTATAATAAGGCCACAAATTAAATGTTATTAATTTCTATAATGCGATTTTACCGGGCCAGAGTACCGCAAGAGTGGACGAGCTGGAGAGTAGGCTCACGTGCATTCAGGAGCAAGGGGCGCAGATGTCTCAGCTGGTTTTAGTTGGCGATTTTAATTGCTACCTGTGCCCACACCTGAAAGTTAATGGAGGGGACTGGTTGTCGTGCACTCTGGAAGAGGTCCCGCACATGGAACATACAAAGGACGGAAGGGCGTTAGGCAAGCTTCTAAACACACATGCCCTCACACATGCCATGCACCTGGCTGAAGCTGGAATGGATAAAATTGTGCACCCCACATTTAAAGGCAGAGGAAGTGTTTCTTTTATTGACTTTATCTTTGTTTAGAATACACTAAAAAAAAGGAGTCACGGGTTTCAAAATATGTCTAAGTATTTTCAGTGATCATAACCCTCTAGTCATGTCCCTCGTGGAGTTAAATCCCTAAAAGAATCCACAGAAAATGGGGGGGTGGGGGTATGTGCTATAGATCAAGGGAGGAGGCTCAGATGGTCACAGACTAACGGCAAAGCTTTTTTAAGAGCATTAGCTGAAAATGGCCAACAGCTTATCGCGGACTGTCTAAACCCAAATGTGGAGGGTATTGAACTGGTCATGGTATTCGAGGGTATTGCCCATCTAATTGATGGTTTGCTTAGGGCCAAAACATACAAAGAAAGAACGAATGACCTAAGGTGGTTTGACCAAAAGTGCTCCCGTGCCCTGAGAGAGCTGAAATTAGCATTAAAATCCTCCCTAAGAGATAAGAGGAGGATGACCCTTTGTAGGACAAATTATAAATCGGCAGTAAAATGCCGTAAAACTAGTTTGCAGCAGCACGCTTGGGAGGACTTAAGGGAAGCGATAGAGCTAAAGAACACAACTGCTTTCTGGAAAGTTATAAATGACTCTTGCTTCCAAGAGGCAAATAAATCAAGGGTAGCTAATCACATCCTGCCAGAATCATGGTATGAGCATTTCCATGGGCTTTACAATCACTGCCTGAATGAGGCCCAGACGGAAGCAGAAGGGGGGAGCAGTCTATCAACCAGATAAGTTTCACCCTAGGGAAGATCAAGGTAGCAATTGAAGGACTGACTCGAAATAAGGCACCGGGCCCTGATGGGATTCCTCCTGATCTTTTCTTGTGCCAGGTAGATCTTTGGGCACCAATCTTGACCAGAGTCATTAATGCAGCAGTAGACACAGGTATGCCACCATCTTGGTCCACAGACATAATCGTTCCCATTTTCAAAAAAGGCAATAAGGACAGCCTACTTTGCTACCGGACCATTTCCCTAATTGATGTGTCAGCGAAAGTTCTAGGAAGGGCTATCCTCAGCCGGTTAATGGACTGGGCGGAGGATCGACAGATTATCACTGACACCCAATATGGCTTCAGGCCGGGAAAGTCAACCACCGATCAATGTCTTAACCTTTATTTACTGGTAGCCAAGTACACCATTGCCAGCCAACAAACTGTGTACTTGGCTTTCATGGACTTGACGGCGGCTTTTGACCGAGTCAACCGTAGGAAATTATGGGCAATTATGGGAGATCTTGGTGTGGACCCGGGACTTATTAACATTCTAAAGGTATTGCACCAGAACACCACTGCCAGTGTCAGATACAATCATGAGGGAAGTACCACCGACCCTTTTCCATGTTCAAGTGGGGTGAGACAGGGATGTATTCTGTCCCCATTTCTGTTCACCCTGTACATAAATGGCTTGGATCAGGCACTTAGCACTTTAATGGTTGATACCCCGCGGATTGGCTCAAGAGGGATCCCCATCATGCTTTATGCGGACGACGCGGTTCACCTCGCGCGGACATCCAAAGGGCTCCAGGGTTTGATAGACGGCTTTGTTTCCTTTATGGAGAACCTAGATCTGTCCCCTAATTTAACAAAGTCATGCATCATGGAAGTAGGGAAAAAACCGAGTAAAAACTATGTTTACTCGATTGGTTCCCATCACCTGGGAAAGATGCACTCCTTTTCTTATTTGGGGATATTATTTGACAGTCGTCTTAATTTTAAGGCCCTTGTAGAAGAGAAATGCTGCACATTAGTGAGCTGCTTTGGGTCGATCATGAACTTTGCATGAAGGTTGGGCCGTTGGTCCCCGGAGCAAATACTGAGATTATATAGCTCTAAATGTTGTGCCAAAATTCTTTATGGAAGCGAGGTATGGGGTTTTATTGACAGGCAGCCTCTGCAGATCGAGGAAAACAAGTATCTTCGGAGCCTACTGAAAGTGCCTGAGAGCACACCATCCCACATCATTCACGAAGAACTGGGTGTCAGTTATGTCAGAGATAGGCTGAAAGCCAAACCCCTAACCTGTTGGGCCATAATATGGGCAAATACAGAGGCCTCATTTAGTAAACAGATTATAACAGACTGCCTTGCCCGCGACCGGGGGCTGAAAATCCCATGGCTTAGGTATGTAAAGGAGACTTTAGAAGCCATAGGATGAATAGATCTTTTTGATAACCCCACTAAAATGTCAGTGCATGACAAGACCTTGGTGCAAGCCCGGTTCCAGAAGCATGTTATATCATGCAGGGAAGATAGGGAACTGGTTAAACAGTCAGTTAGAGAACACCTCCTGACTAAATCATGTGGGTATCGAGCCCTATTTATCTTATTTCCATAATGCCCATGATAGATTTATAATGACACGGTTTAGGCTCAATCTATTGCACCACATACTAGCTGATCCGGCAGGATACACAACGTCCATAGAGTTGAAGGGTCCGTGTTGCTGCGACCATCGGTCTCCTCAGGATACCCTTCACTTTGTTTTATTATGCCCTTTTTATTCACTACCTAGGAGTTTGTTTTTAAAAAGTATTTTAAAAACTTCTAGATTTAAACATGCAAAGGTGGCCCTGTTATTTTTAAAATTGTCTACAGACACACTGACCCTGTTCTGCACTGTAAACTTTTTAAGGGCAGCCATCAGACTCAGAAACACAAGAGGTACCAGATGAACAAATGTGGCTCGTAATACCAGTTTCTAAAAGGCACAAAAAAATAAAAAATAAAAATGAATGAATTTGAAGAGGGGAAGGTTTTTTTTTTCATTGTGATGGGAGCGAATATATATCACTTCTAAGCTGTCAAACTATTCTGTTCCTCTCTTAATTTTGATGTTTTTTATATGTACCTTTGTGGCCCGTGATGTTAGCCTCTAATTGGTCTTTAATATGAATTTCATATGATAAGGGGTTCCCACTCATGGAAGGATTGAATATGTATCATTTTAAGCTGTTGATTGTTTTGTTTTTATATTATGATGTATTTGATCTGCACTTTTATGGTATTTTTTTATACCGAATAAAGTATTATTATTATTATTATTGTGTAAATCATGTCACATATTCCATGATTTAGTAACTACTATCTAGTGGCGGCTGGCACGGATCGGGGGTAGCGGGGGTAAAGAAAAATAAAAATAAATGCACCTCCTCACCGCGTCTCTCTGCATCTGGCTGGAACAGGAAGCACCCCGGCTCCCTTAAGCGAAATACAAAGCTGCAATGCAGCTTTGTGATTGGTTTGTGCGCCGTGGTTCGGCGCTCTTACGCGGACTGGGAGCCTGTGCATGTTCTCCATCAGGTGGAGAACATGCAAAGTGCGCATGACTGTTTGGCCGGCCCAAGGCAGCCGGCACATTATCCATACACGCTTACAGAGTGCCCACCACTCCACCATCTGCAAAGCTGCTGCAGCAGGAAAAAAATCAAATGATAAAAACATCGAGATAGTATCATTTTATTTTTCCTTTAGTGCCACTGCGAAAAGCAGTGGGGCAACGTTCCTTTGCCTTAACAGAGGAGCCTCACCTGCAGCTATCCTATTGGAAACATCAATGAGATCAGTCTTTTAGTGTTGTAGATGACATTGTATTTTCCATGTAACCCTGGATCCTCATTGCCATACCTCAGTGCTGTTACGGGCTTGAATTAACAAACTTGAAGTAGCAAGTTGCCCTGGTGCGGTCTTGCAGCAAGGCACTTTACACTCTGTGACAACTGGCTTTGTAGTGGGCGTACTGATGGGGGGCTGTGTCACTGTATCCTAAAGTATTTCTGACCTGACCGTTTGCCACCACCTCCAGGCTTACATATCTGTTTTGTCTGTACATGTATGAGGGAGTGAATGTGAAATTGGTACATGGATGTGATGTGTGAAACATGCCAATACTTTATACATGTGCATTGTGCTGATTAAAATGGGAATGTGCAGTGGGTGTGCATGATGAACTGTAAAACATTTGTGTAACATATCTAAATGCTGTACTGCCAACACGGTATGGTGTTGATGTTAATACATGTGATGCGGTGTGAAGGTATTTTGGCACTGACTTGCTGGTTGATGTGTTATTACAGATGTATCACTCCTCTGACTGCTCCAGGCAGCAGGGTGCCTTCAGTTGCTACCTCTATCTGGGTAGGGTGTGGCTCATGGGATTGTCCCTTTACAGTCCCACGTGCTTCCTTTCTTCTAGTCACTACTCTTCTTTTTACAGAAGTGTAGTTCATAACACATTTTTTGTTCAATACTACTTGAGGTAATACTCCTGTAACTGGTGCATTCCTAGAATATTTCTGACCGATATTTGCTGGAAATCAATCAAGTCTTGCCAGAGGTCACCCCTTTGCTCTCACTTGCGACCCTTGGCATTGTTCCTGTGATTTGGCACATTTCTCCTCTGTCCATGTGCTGGCACACTGTGCTGCCTGGCGCCAACACAGACACCCTTACGTCATGATGCAAGGGTGCCTGCTTTTCAGGGAGGATTGGTTTTCTGCAGGAAAGACATACCTCTTTCTACATGTGCTGCAGAATGCAATCATTAGAAATAAAGCTATTTCTCCTCGTTTCACATCGCTCGTGAAGTCATAGCAGTTTGACTCATTGCCAGGTTTACTGATCTTAGCAAATCTGGGATTGCATCAAAATCCAAGGGTGGGTACATGGGGAAGCCCATTCTCCACCTATGGAATGGCTTCTCAATGCACAGTTACGCAAGGCAGAGATCTTACCAAACCATGCAGAGTCACACAAGGTGGCTTTGCGTGGCTTAGAAAATCTTACTGCTGGAAATGGAGGATTTACTTTTGACTTTCTCTTACAGTCTAAGATCAATTCTCTTCCGTTATTCACATCTGCTGTTTCCAGCAGTCTAATAAAAAATATTTGCCTATTTGTTCTTTCACATCTACTAACTTGATACTTAAATCATTAGTTCAACGCATCTTACATACGACACGTGTCTTGCCTTTCTGATCTCACGTAGTTTCCAGGTACCTTTTGTTTTCAAATTCATAAAGTATGTATTGCCTTTGCATATGTGCACTCCCTTCCCCCTTCCACTCAGATACAGTAATGCTGCTGACCACTTGAAGGCACATCTATCCATGGCTATTCACTTGTAAAATAAAGCTACATGGAATATCTAGGAGTGCGTGTGCTCCACGAATATGTCCAACCCAAAGTGTTGTTAGACTAAATAAATACATCTGAAATCTAGCGATAAAAAAAGAAATAAAGAATTATCAAAATATTAAAAAGTAACATAGCAAGTCAGTTTACGATAAACAAAAAAATATAGAACAACATATTCCACTTTGGGAGGAAGCATATTTTTTATATATGCAAAACCACAAATAAATATATTATTTCATGCCTTTTGGCTAAAGACCATAAAAGCATCTGTATGTAAAGCCGATTTTTTTTCATTTGATACTATGTGGGTGCACCCAAGGAAGAGGGGCGTTTATGGTGATTTATGCTTATGGTTTTAAAATATCTCTTTCTCTGACATAATGTAGAAACATGATAGAAAACACATTGGCACCTTGTACAATGGACAACAGATGCAGGCTCGGAGAAGTAGAAGGTGTTTCTGTGCACCTCTGGTTATATGACTCCTGCTCACACTCACATTTGTTGGCATTATTACAGCTAATGATTAAAGCATGGACCCAATGGCTTTCCTCAGAGTTCTTAGATTTTGCCTACTGACAGTCTTTTAAATTGCACTAGCACATTCATCATGTTTTTAATCCTTCTAAATACGACGTTTAGAGGCTCATATACCATTAATTAAAAGCCTAATCAAATTTAAAAAAACCTCTGATGTTTTGTATCAATACACATCCCATACTGTTGACCTATCAACATCAAACACTCCAGACGCTTCCTTGATTTATTTAGCATTTTAGTCAGCACTCAAGACACACAACAGTACGCCATGGGTGGTATTCTTTACACTGAGACCTGAAATAAGCTATATGCAGATACAACAGATTACTGACAATTGCTAGCTTGACATTGTTATTATTAACACATCATCATAAAATATCCTTAAAAATGTTGGCAATGAAGGGATGCAGGGAAAAGCTTAGGAGTAAAAGCAGGAGGAAAAAGTACCAGGGAGAGAGAAAATTATTAGGAAAATATATGAACAAGAAAGCTAACTTAGTTGCTCTCCAATCTAATGATACGCCTTCATCGACAACACCAACAACAGAGGACCCCCTAGCTGTTACACAACATGCTCCTTGCCTACTCTCTTTGGGATCCAACAGGAAGGTTCAGACACAGACTATTTTAAATAGTTTTATTTGACCTAAACCAGGTGGGGAGCCCACAGCTTTTGGACGTGTTTCTTTTTACTACTGCAATGGAAGCCGCATCTGCAATGCCAGATAAGCTCTCGCTTCAGAGCTCAATCACTCAGAAACTGGACCTAACGCCATCAGATCCCAGGAACATATCAGCTTCATAAGATTCCACACAAACCCTTCTTCTCCAGATCATAACAGAGCTCAAGAATATGACATTCTCCCAAGAAGAGGCTCAGAAAAGGACGGAGTAACAACTGAACTCAATCCAGTTTCATGTTCAGCAGCTCACATCTCGAGTCTCGGAAGCAGAGCAGTGTATATCTGATCTCGAAGACTCTGCCCCCCTGCAATCAGATCAGGTAGCTAAATTGCAAACCGAGCTAGGAAATCTTCAGCTAAAAGTAGACAATGCAGAAAATCGAGCTTGAAGATGCAATTTATGTTTTACAGGGGTTACGGAAGGCTTTGAGAAAGGGCAAGCAATGGACAAGGTTATCACGGACCTGGTCTCTAAATATGTATGTCCTGAAGCTACTACCCAGATGATGGATCCTATGATCTTACGTGTGCACCGAGTTCCGGCAGTCCAACATCCAAATGCCAAATACCTGAAAACGATTATTGTGAACTTCGGGGACTTCAGAATAAAGGAGAACATTTTAGCCGCTGCAATCCGTGATAAAGGGTATCAGACAAGTGACAATTTTTAGTTTAACATTTTTTCACATATGTCTGCCCTATCGGCTAAGCGTGGAACAGAATTTAGAGGCATGATAAATTGTTTTCAACAAGTTGGAGCTCTATGACTAGTTCAACAATCAAAATTGAAAGTTCTCCATAAAGGGAAAGTTCATATATTTCAATCAGTCCAAGAAGCGCAGGAGCTCCCCCATTCTCTGCAACATTCAGGGGTTGGGGGTGGTAAAATCACTTCCAAGACTGGAAAAAGTAAAAGCTTAATGAAATGAAGATGATTCTGGAGGGGAACAACCTTTACAACGCAACTTTTACAACGCACTACCATTACAACGAAACTGTTACAACGCAAATACATTGACATCGCATGCCATTACAACGCAAGTCTTTACATCGACTTGCACTAGATGGCGTGCTAACATTAAAAATAGTGTAGTTTACTATCCAAACACCTTCCCTACTGTTACGTGGACTGGAGTTAGAATAGTAAATTACACTTTTTTAATGTTAGCACGCCATCTAGTGCAAGTCGATGTAAAGACTTGCGTTGTAAAGACTTGCGTTGTCACTGCATTTGCGTTGTAAAAATTTTGTTGTAACAGCATGCGTTGTAAAAGCATGCGTTGTAACATCATACATCCATTCTGGATGCTCTCCCTCTGCATCTCCCTTTTTCTCGGTTTCTCTTCTCGCTGTCTCGTTCTCTTTTTCTTTTCTTCTATTCTACTATATGTTCTTAGACCTCCAGCTACTGGCTCACCACCTATGTGCCATGTCACAGCACCCAAATGTTGGGAGGTGGGTGGGGGTACACGGGGAAGGTGGGAGGGTTTTTGGTGCACAGGGGGGTCACCTCAGAGAGACCCAGATGTGGGAGGCTCCATTTTGAAGGTGATCCATGGGTGTGGGGAGGAAGGTTTCACGAAGGGTAGGGGGGAAGGGTGTTGGGCTCATGGGACATGGGGGGTGAAAAAATCAAATGTAGCGAAATTTTGATTGAGATAATAATTTATTCTATCTTTATTTTTAAATGACAGCTGGACCACTAAAGATTATTTCCTTTAATGTAAATGGTTTCAATATTAGACTGAAGTGCCGCTCTATGTTGGCTTGGTTCAAGACCTTTCAAGCCGACATAATATTTTTACAAGAGACTCACTATAAAGAGGGCACACCAAGGGATAAATCCACTGCCTTTTTTCAATATGAATTTTTTGCCTCCGCTAATGTGGCTATTAGAGGCGTGCCATATTGGTTAGTAAAAAGATACAGGGGGATATAATAATGGTCCAGAGGGATAATAACGCAAGATGGGTATGGCTGCAGATAAAGATATGCAACCAAATATTTAACTTTGTTAGTTTATATGGTCCAATAGATTATTCACCAGAGACGCTCCAGTCATTATATGAATTCGCCACTGCTCAAGCAGGATTCTTGGTTTTTGGGGGAGATTTTAATTTGCTGATCAATCCAGGTTTGGATTCATCACGACCTCAGAAAACTCAGTCTAAACCAAAATCCGTCAGGCTGTGTCAAGAGCTGATACGTGTCTTAAGATTAGTTGACTGCTGGTCGGATGAATTTCCCCGAGACAAGAAGTTTACCTGCCATTCGAAGAGATATCATTCGTCTTCATGAATTGACCTCTTTCTTGTCTCACATGCTCTTTTGAGCACTAAATCAGAGATCATCAAAAATCCCTTTCCTTACTATGCGTTAATTTCAGTCCAATTCCTAATTCAAACCCTCGTACTGAGCTTAGATGGTTTTTGTGCAAGTCCCTCTTAGTGGATGAGAATTGGGTGGCAGACATGTGTTTGTTGCTAGAAGATATCCGAAACGCAATGAAAACACAGCCCCGATTTTTGCAGCTTGTGGGGCTCTCAAGGCATTTTATGGCATTAATTGTCCTTTGATATCACAGGAGAATAAAGACAGGTTAATCACAGAAATTACAGCAGAGATAATAAATCTCTGCATGATGGCTTCACCCTTTGCTAAAGCATGTGGGAGTGATGGGATCCCTACAGAGTTTTACAAACTTTTTGTACCCCAGTTAAACTCTGTCTTGAAATTACTATTCAATGAAATCTTGAAAGGCGAAACGGTACCTGCTTCATTCACGGAAGCGGTAGCAGTCAGCTCCGTTAAAGAAGGCAAAGCGGAGGAGGAGGTCAACTCTTATCGGCCAATAAGTCTTCTTAACAATGATTATAAGATCTTTTCTAAGTTTCTAGCGAATCGCTTATCTCAAGTGTCTACCTCTTTAGTACACAGAGACCAGAGTTGGTTTATCCCAGGTAGACTTTTAGCCACTAATACTCATTATCATTGCCAATCAATTGATTATTTCAGAACCAATAAAACAAAAACTGTCATTATGATGTTGGACACAGAGAACGCGTTCGACAGAGTTCAGTGGAACGTATTGTTTGCTATTTTAAATAAATTGGCATTTCCCTCTGAACTCTGTCGAGCAATTAGAAATCTTTATTTGAGGGCTCAGGCGTCCATAATAATAAATGGGAATAAAGCTGGCACGGTCTCCATTAGCCGGGGGACGCGGCAGGGCTGCCCCCTTTCTCCAATATTGTTTTCCTTATTTTTGGAACCTCTTGCATGCGCAATAAGGCAAGATGGTTTTATTCTACCTCCGATCCCAGGTTCCACCAAATTGAAGCTGTTCGCCGATGATATGGCTTTATACTTGGCAACTGAAGAAGACAATATTTGGCGCGCTTTGGCCAAATTAAGTGAATTTACAGTTATTGGGGGCTGTAAAATTAATCAAGCAAAGTCAGAGGCTCTCCTTTTTAATTACTCGCCAGCTGTCTTACCTCCCTGGATGCAAGGTCAATACATCAGATCCCATCCTATACGATATCTGGGAATATTTTTCACATCCCACCTGGAAGATCTGTTTTTGCTTAATTATATCCATATTTTTAATAAAATTTGAAATTTGCTATTTCAATGGAAGTACCTTCCCTTGACAATTATGAGAGTATGAGAGTAGCTCTTATTAAAATGAACATACTCCCCCTGCTCTTATTCTTATTTTACAATTTGATGGTCAGGGTTCCTCAGTCTTTTTTGAGCAAATTAACTCTGAAATGAGATCTTTTATATGGCAAGGCAGAAAACCTAGACTAAAGTTGGAAACTCTTCAACTAGAAGTCATAGACGGGGGTCTTGCACTACCTAATTTACGATTATACTACCTAGCTTCTCTACTTAATTGCTTAAATTACAACAGTTTGGAAGACATTTTTTCCGATAGTTCTTTTCTTGGGTTAATGCTGGGGGAAACGGAGATTGCTCTAGCACCTTTTCTGCAAATTCCTAAGCTTCCAAAGAGATCACAATACAAAATTCCCAAATGTGTAGCCTCTCAATTTCACAAGATCTGGGAGACTTTTGATATCCCTTGGCTACACCCACAGCTGAGGTTTTAGTGGAATGTCTCTCCTTGGGACTATATATGTCCATCCGGATTTGCGATCCCTGGGTTAAATTCGGATTCTGTAAGCTTCAAGATTTTTTTTGAAACGGCAGAGGGAGAACCTGGCAGGAAATCAGGATGCTTAACAGCAAGATTAAGGTGTCTAATTTTTTTTTTTAGCTATTTCCAGATAAATAAGTTTTGGGAACTGGTATAAACTGCTTAAAGCTACGCAGAACGACCAAATAGTTCAAATCCATCTGAAAAAATCTCTGAATCATTCAATCGCCTGCCCTCTTAACTTTCAGCAATGGCAGAGTTTTAATACAATGAGTCAGAAAGGAGTAAGAGCAGCTAACCTAAGGAGAATGGCTTTTTTTAGTAAATGGTTGATTTACTTTACACCGGCCAAACTCCATAAAATCTACCCTGCAGTCGATCCTCGATGTTTTAGATGTCATCAGGCTCTAGGAGATTGGCTACATGTGGGTTTTACTTGCACCCAGATAGTAAGCTTTTTCGGAAAATATTATTTTCAGAAGTACGAAGAATATTGGCAGTCGATATTCCTTTTGAGGCCTCTACAGCTCTTCTAGTTCGAGCTGAAGCTCGAAGTTTATTAACTCTACCTCAACGCCAATTTATTTTTATCGCTACATTGGTAGCAAGGTCATTAATTTTGGCAAACTGGAAAACAGTAGTTACTCCAACTATTTCCCAATGGATAACTAAAATGAATAGAATTTTTAAACGGGAAACTATATATGCAAGGAGAGTGGGTCCTGTAACTAAATTAAACAGAATATAATAATAATAATCAAGCTTTGTGTATGAGCAATCTGCAAGATTTCTTCTATGTTTAATGTATTTTTTATTTATGGTATGTATTTCGACTTTTATATGCACCTTATGTAAATTTTGGAAGGAGTATTATAAAATGTTTTTTTAGCTACTTTGAAAAAAAAAAAAGAATAAAGAAAGGTAGAGCTAGGTAAACATACTCCAATATATATCAATCATGTGGCAAGAGGTTAGAGCTCAAAAGGCCCAAAGCAAGAAATACAACAATGCATGTTATGGATTAAATTATAAAGATGACCCCACCCAATACTTTAAATATTTTATTTAAATAAACATTTTATCTTTTTTGTGAAATTGATAGCAAGGGGGCTGACATCAAACAGCTTAAGTTGTGTGCTAAATGAGCAAAGCATTCACTCGTGTAATCAATACTTGTCTAGGACAACTGAGTTAAACTGATGTATGGTGGTAGGGCGCTAGAAATTATGTTATTAATGGGTCTTCCTCCAGGTACATTCTTACATGATAAATGGCTTGTTGGCCTTCTTTCTGCTCACCCCATAAAACATATTTTCACATCAAGATTTGCAATTTGTAGGTTTTACAATCGTGCCAATGTATACAATAGAAAACATGTGTTCGCATATATACCCTTCACTTTATAGAAAAAAGCAAGGCTAATAACTAGAGAAGGTAATGTTTCCTCATTCTCTGCAGCTAAGGTTCACAGGAGAGTCATTTTTCATGTTGGTTTCTGACTTTCATTGCTTCAAGATGCAGGATAATACACATACACCAGAACACAGCTTAGGTATTGTGTGTGCTACCCCCAAAGTGATCACATCAAGTAAAACCATATGTTATTTTAGAAATGTTGCTGCTATTCACGTTTCCCCTTTTTATATATCAACATCTAGTTTAGGATGTCTAAAATATCCTTTTTCGTTTGTAAAAAAATGTTCTTTGATCGCTACCTTACCTATGTAAACTAAGCATTTTAATCTCCTGCACATTTAGGGGCATATTAGCAAGGGCGTCATCGCCGCTTTAGCGGCACTTTTCGCCGCTAAAGCGGCAATATTTTCATCGCCCTATCAGCAAGCTGTCGCTAACAGCTGTTATCGACAGCTTCCTGGCGAAAGCGACCGGTTTGGGTGCTGCTCTGCATGTCAGCAATATTTATCGCTAATGACATGCAAAGTAGGCGTTCCCAACTTCAAGGCAACTGAAAGCAGTCGCTAACTCACCTTCCCCTTATTACCAACGGCCGCGAAGCGATGAAATAACTTGCGCTAACCGCGATTATCGCTTGAATCTTACACCTGCAAAAATCCTGACTTATGCATGCTTAACATGGGGGGTGCATTATGGTGATACGACCACAGGGTCGTATCACCAAGGCTATCGCCGTTTTGGGTGCAACATCACTGGTTTTCCAGTGATGTTGGCCCATTTCCCTGGATATCTATGGAATATTATCGCCCTGGCGTAATGCGTTTTTAATAACGTGCTAACCGGGCGATAAATTCCAGCGATGGACGGCGATAAATATAAAAGCGCTAAGCGCGCTTTACGATATTTATCACCGTCTGTTGCTGATATGCCCCTTAGTACTTAATTAAAAAATACTGCTCAGTAATGGTTTTTGTCTTCTTTTTCTAGTCAAAGGCTGGACATCGGAAAAAAGCAGCTTGCATTTAGCTTCTGTTTCAGTTCTCTTGTTAACTTAACCTCATGTTCTAATGATGCTTTGTACATTTTTTTTATTGCAAGAATGGCCTTACACACATTACTTCCAGATAGGCCTTGACGCCCGACAGTCTGCACAGTTAGAAACAGGGTCGCACAAATTCATAACATGAGGCATTGTTTTATTTTCTGTGCTTGTAAAGAGATGACTCTTCTGCTTCAGTTTGATTAAAGCGCTGACCTGCACCTTTGACACAGTTTGATTAGGTTGCCCAGTGCCACAGCTCGTGCTGGATGACATGGAGGAGCTGGTTTTGACAGTCATCAGTGTGGAGACTGTGGTCAGAGTCGGGGGACTGGACACTACTCGACAGGACACAACACAACCGCAACAAGGTGAGTGACCACCAGGTACTGGGGGAATGGGTGGAGATGGCCACGATGGCACACATGCACAATCAAGCAGGGCACAGTACACACCCACAGTGACCCTGGCTCCTCACACAGACTGTCACAATGTACAATGCCATGCTGTCAGAATGTCAACCTGTACCATGTGGCTACATACATGTGGACACATTGCAATACACCATCTCCTCTCCACATCGCAGGGTAATCGTCAACACCTCTTGCAGAGGAGTCCCAGCCACTCTTCACTGATGACGAGGAGGACAACACCAGCATCGACGCACAAGCCCTCCTAGACATCATTGACCTCATCCGCGACTCACCTCCAGGATCAGGACAGCCCAGCTACATCGAGGAGACCCCACCCACCACCCAAACCACCCAGCAGGAGGCACCCACAGCCCGGCACCCTCCCAAGTCCCCCAGGAACAACAAATGGCCTTCCAACGCCGTGTGCTGGAGGGCCAGAGGGAGACGGCTGAGCAGGTGCGGGTGGGGTTCGAATTCATGGCTGCCAAACTGGACGCCATCCTTGGGTGTCTATGTCCGCCCCATGGTCTCCAACGAGCCCTGACTGTCATTGCTGGAGTCATGACGCAGAGAGTAGAACAGCTGTCTGCTCAGTGTAGCATACAAAGACGGTTCAAGACCGGAGGGTCAAAGGGAACAAGTTTTAAGACCACACAGGGTTAGATCCCCAATTAAAGTATCTATAACACCAAGAACCCTGAGGTCTGAAGGCACCAAAAAAGAAAAAAGAAGGAGAAGGTGGTGTATAAATGACAAACAAAAAAGCCCAGTTCATGTAATGAAAGGGCAATCCCTTTTAAGGACGTAATCCCTCACTCACCCTGGGTGACATGCTTCATCATATGGGATTCTCCTCCCAGAGAAAAATCCTAGTTTCTCTGGGGGCTACGACCCCCTCTATGAGAGGGAGGAGCTCAGGGATGTTTTGATTGTGCACTAAAGGATAGACTAAATCCACATATGATGAGCTACGTGTGAGTGAGGGGTGCAGTGCTGACCAATTGATAGTGCAGTGAAAGTGTATTAAAACTAGTCACGGGACGGCAAGGAAGATTCTCTTGACACAACCGTGCCGAAGCTAGATTAAAAACATGAACACCACTAGTCGAATGTAGGCCATGGTGTTTAACAATGAAAAAAGTTCGACATGTTTCAGCCTAAACGCCTAAATGGGCTCGGCTTTCATCAGGACCACAAACTACTGCAAAATGAAGAAACTGTGTGCTAACTACACAGAAAAAGGATACTGTAAACACCCAATAGTTGCTAGCAGGGTGTACGTCGCTTAGTCATCTCAAACATCACCTAAACAAAGAGAACTCAGTGTAAGAACAAGTTGGTTCGAAATGCAGAGTTAAACAAACATAAAAATGGAAATAATAACTGATTGCATGAACCACTCACCCGTGAGCACTGGGTGCGACTCTAACCTCCACCTGGCATCCGCTCAGGAAGGGAACACCGCTCTGAAAAGTGATGTAAGAAGCTCAAAATTTGGTACCTACATCTCAGGAGCGAATGTTCAAAAATGTGGACTAATAGACTAAAAACGAGGGAGACCGGTATCTTCACTAAATGCACAAAGTGCTGTATGCGTGAAGAACCAAAGACAATGCCCAGTTCTTCAAAATGTATGCACTAAAAACAAATCTCGCTGTATAGAACACTCAATTAGAACAAATCCAAGAAAACTATGTTAATTAAAGTTCAAAGGATGAATGAACTCAATGTACTTGCACTCGTGTGCGTGGTACATAAAACGAGTGACCACAAATGCTTTAAGGGTCAAAAGCCGCCTGAGAGACGACTAAGTATAAACTAACACAAGAAATAATGAATGTGCAGTATATTAAAACGTAACGAAGAGCTAATTCCAAACGCTCACCTATCCGTCGGGGGACCGAGGCTGAAATGAGCCTGAAGCCGGAGGTCCCGCGGGACGGGTGAACATGTAATATGAAGCGTCGATGTCTTCGATCCGTGGCCAATGGAAAAGCTCGTTATAAAATAAGCAAGAATGAAGAAACCATTCAGAGCTGTTATACCGCGCTGTGCTCGTAGTCTTAGCAACGGTAAATGCAGCCATAGAAGTGGTTCCGTCTTAAAGGGACTATACATAAAGAACACAGGTGCTAGCTTGTGTTACTAGGCTCAGGACTAAAGTAAATGCCTAGAACGGAGGGATCCTAGTTAAAAGACACTGGCTCCGTTAGAAATGCAACGAGGAAGAAGCTCAGGCATTAACTCATGCTATTGAGCTTAACGTCAGCTCCTGAGGCGGAAACGGAGGAAATTCAATTTATAAAAGCATTCGCTCCGTAATTGACGCGCGAACGCTCATCATAGAACTAACATGAATGCCGCCAAACAGGATATGCAAAGCATAATTTACTTAATAACATGTCCGTGTGGGTTACGATATGTTGGAATGACCACCCGCCGGGTCAAAACCCGAATTTTGGAACATAAAAGCACCATACGGTGTGGCCGTTCTGCAACTAAACTCACCACCCACTTTCTAGCAGTTAATCATGCTCCAAATGACTTACACTGGACGGTCCTTGACAAACCTTTTATACCTTCCCATCTGACAGCGGTGGGTTTACACACTTAACACGCATGTCAAAGGACTGAATGACGACATTCCGTGGTTGTCACTATGATATTCATAAATTTTGTCTATTCCGAGTCCCGCATCACTACACAACATTCATGTGGGATTAGTTAAGAGAGTAAGCTATGTGCAGGTCCGATTTACTTTGGGTCTCTCATATACCATGTCTTCTACCCCGGTTTCGGCTAGTGCTATCTAGTGCTTGCCCCTTTGGAACCACCAAGTCTGACACTCTGGGTTAATTGAATATTTTCTATGTCTCGCTGTTTTTTTCATGCACAATAGAACGTTTTTGTTAGGTTTTTTATGCTTTGCATATCCTGTTTGGCGGCATTCATGTTAGTTCTATGATGAGCGTTCGCGCGTCAATTACGGAGCGAATGCTTTTATAAATTGAATTTCCTCCATTTCCGCCTCAGGAGCTGACGTTAAGCTCAATAGCATGAGTTAATGCCTGAGCTTCTTCCTCGTTGCATTTCTAACGGAGCCAGTGTCTTTTAACTAGGATCCCTCCGTTCTAGGCATTTACTTTAGTCCTGAGCCTAGTAACACAAGCTAGCACCTGTGTTCTTTATGTATAGTCCCTTTAAGACGGAACCACTTCAATGGCTGCATTTACCGTTGCTAAGACTACGAGCACAGCGCGGTATAACAGCTCTGAATGGTTTCTTCATTCTTGCTTATTTTATAACGAGCTTTTCCATTGGCCACGGATCGAAGACATCGACGCTTCATATTACACGTTCACCCGTCCCGCGGGACCTCCGGCTTCAGGCTCATTTCAGCCTCGGTCCCCCGACGGATAGGTGAGCGTTTGGAATTAGCTCTTCGTTACGTTTTAATATACTGCACATTCATTATTTCTTGTGTTAGTTTATACTTAGTCGTCTCTCAGGCGGCTTTTGACCCTTAAAGCATTCGTGGTCACTCGTTTTATGTACCACGCACTCGAGTGCAAGTACATTGAGTTCATTCATCCTTTGAACTTTAATTAACATAGTTTTCTTGGATTTGTTCTAATTGAGTGTTCTATACAGCGAGACTTGTTTTTAGTGCATACATTTTGAAGAACTGGGCATTGTCTTTGGTTCTTCACGCATACAGCACTTTGTGCATTTAGTGAAGATACAGGTCTCCCTCGTTTTTAGTCTATTAGTCCACATTTTTGAACATTCGCTCCTGAGATGTAGGTACCAAATTTTGAGCTTCTTACATCACTTTTCAGAGCGGTGTTCCCTTCCTGAGCGGATGCCAGGTGGAGGTTAGAGTCGCACCCAGTGCTCACGGGTGAGTGGTTCATGCAATCAGTTATTATTTCCATTTTTATGTTTGTTTAACTCTGCATTTCGAACCAACTTGTTCTTACACTGAGTTCTCTTTGTTTAGGTGATGTTTGAGATGACTAAGCGACGTACACCCTGCTAGCAACTATTGGGTGTTTACAGTATCCTTTTTCTGTGTAGTTAGCACACAGTTTCTTCATTTTGCAGTAGCTTGTGGTCCTGATGAAAGCCGAGCCCATTTAGGCGTTTAGGCTGAAACATGTCGACCTTTTTTCATTGTTAAACACCATGGCCTACATTCGACTAGTGGTGTTCATGTTTTTAATCTAGCTTCGGCACGGTTGTGTCAAGAGAATATTCCTTGCTGTCCCGTGACTAGTTTTAATACACTTTCACTGCACTATCAATTGGTCAGCACTGCACCCCTCACTCACACGTAGCTCATCATATGTGGATTTAGTCTATCCTTTAGTGCACAATCAAAACATCCCTGAGCTCCTCCCTCTCATAGAGGGGGTCGTAGCCCCCAGAGAAACTAGGATTTTTCTCTGGGAGGAGAATCCCATATGATGAAGCATGTCACCCAGGGTGAGTGAGGGATTACGTCCTTAAAAGGGATTGCCCTTTCATTACATGAACTGGGCTTTTTTGTTTGTCATTTATACACCACCTTCTCCTTCTTTTTTCTTTTTTGGTGCCTTCAGACCTCAGGGTTCTTGGTGTTATAGATGCTCAGTGTAGCTCCAGCGATACCAGCCGTGAGCTGGCACACATGCGGAGGCCACCAAAGCACATCATCGTAATGTAGCTGGGATCTATCATGCATCCATCATAGCATTGCCGCCTCAAGGCGTGGTGCAGATGAATGCTGCTGCCCCCACACCATCCACATCCCTGCACCCTGGTGTGTCAGTGCCTCACAGTGCGGCAGACGTATCCCCTCAGGCCCCTGATGTGTCAGTGTCACACAGTGTCGCAGCTGGTACTGCAACACTTGCAGGGGGGGCAGGGCATACATCCGGGGATGATGACGTGGATGGGTTTGTGATCAGTAGGAACTAGCATTCATTTCCGCCACCTGGCCTGTTTCTGCTTGGTGCCGCACATGGACTCATGACCTTCCACTGACCCTGATACACTCCGATGCACTCACCTTGGACAGTGACATGGACTGCCACATCCTGTCCGATGACCAATGACACGGTGGACAGACTGCAGACTGTACCCTTCCACTTCCGCAGTACATATCATCCCCAGATGGACTCTGGCTGGCCCTCCACGGGCCCATATTGTGTAGTGTGCTCGGCATTGCCCTGTACCGCTCCAGCTGCATAACTGCACTGAATGTGCAAATAAACATCCAGTGACGCACTGCTGTGTCATGTCTTTCATCATTCATGTATGAATGTGTGGATGAATGTAAGGACAGTGATTTCCATTGCGTCAATGATGCTCATCCTGGGAACAAAACACAAGGGACACACGCATCAGTCACTTCCTTGTGCGGACATGGACTGGACCACACCCCGAGCCCACGAGTCATAGTGGCAAGCCCTGCGCTGGTCCGGCGTACGGCAGACCAGACCACTCCGATGATGTACCGAGGGGGGACCATCATTGCTACCCGTCGCAGGCGTACTCGCTGGTGGTGTGCAGGTCACTGGTCTAGTCATCAGCATGTCACTGCCACTCCCTGAGGACAGGTTTGCACACACACCACACCCATCCGGCACAGGCATCACTGGCCATGTGACTTTGCCAACATAAGGGGCCGACGACGTCACATTCCCTTCCGGTGGTGACTGGATGATGGCCGCTCCGCGCTTCTCATTTTTGAAGGGCCCATGAGTTGTTGCGCACAGGGTTGGCCACGTGGCGCTGACTGGGGTTGCACAGGGTTAGTGGCACTCAGAGCATTTCGGCCGGCACAGGCACCCCGCACCCTGCCACGGTGACTTTGGGTGCACTGAGACAGTGGCACCTTAAGCTACTGAGCGGGTGTGCAGCCTGCGATGATGCCCCATCCCGGAGGTACTGACAGCTCAGGTTTAGTGTGCCCTGCTGGACCGCAGTGTAGGCCAGAGTCAGCGGGCAGCGCAGGCCTACCGCCACGTGGCGTCACTTCCGGGATCCCAGAGTTAGTGGCACCCATTGGGCTGAGCGGGTGTGCAGCCTGCAATGGTGCCGGGTGCACTGGTATGTCCTCTGCCATGGAGTAATCAAGACCCAGCACCAACTGTGAGACATGTTGGCCTGCGGAGCGTGGCTGCATGGTGTTGATGTCCGCAGGCCCCAGGCTTGTAGCTTGCAGTGGTATGTGGTGGGACCTCCTGTATACGCGCCATGGCGGAAGGTGAGCAGTGAGGCCTGGGTGTGCATGGGCGAACATGCTCCGATATGCAGCGGGAGGGGTTGGGGTGCCTCTGCCTGGGTGTGCATGGGCAGGCAGGCGATGTTGTCTTGTGAAGGTGTGTGTACTGTGCCAGTCATGTATCTGGAATCTGTTTCAGCTGACGACTCTGACTCAGATGTGTGACCTGGTGAACTGCGATACATACCGACACGTGGTTGGAGACACACCGTTGGCAGCAGGTGAGCAGTGTGGTCTGGGTGCTCAGGGGCAGCACTCTCTCTCTCTCTCCCCCACTCTTCTCTCTCTCTCTCTCTCTCTGTCTCTCTATCTCTCTCTCTCTCTCTCTCCCCTCTCTTCTTTCTCTCCCCCTCTCTTCTTCTATCTTCTTCTCTCTCTCCCCCTCTCTTCTCGCGATCTCTTCCCCTCTTCTTCTATCTTCCCCCTCTCTTCTTCTCTCTCTCTCTCCCCCTCTCTTCTCTCTCTCCCCCGTCTTATCTCTTTCTCTATCTCACTCTCCGTCTCGTCTTCTCTCTCTCCCTCTCTCCTCTCTTCTTCTCTCTCTCCCCCTCTCTACTTCTTTCTCTCTCTCTCCACCTCACTTCCTCTCTCTCCCCTTCGCTCGTTCTCTGTCTTTTGATGTGCGGAGGGCACACCTTCTCATCATGTTTTTTGTCTTGCAGGCTGGGACCTACGGATTGTCCCGAGGGGAGCGGCCATGTGTCTTCATTTAATTTCTGTGTTCATTTTAATAAAGTTTCATTTGTTGCTTCGAAAGTGAATGTGTGCTGCGCATTTCTGTGTCGACACATGCATGTCACCAGTTGTTATTGTGCGACGTCAGGCGGATTATTTTGTGCATGTTTAGGTGTAGCTGATGTGGCATGTCTCTGCCATGCCCCTGGGGGGTGGTGCCAGGGAGGGGTGGTCCTCGGGGTGGTGTCGGTGGGTGTTGTGGCCCTCTTGGGTGTCCGGGCTGCATGATGGGTGGCTCCATGGCATCTGTTGCCCTTCCGATGTGGCCCTGGGCTGTGCTCCCTTTTGTTGTGCAGTCTGCTGTCCGACTTTGCCCCATGTCAGAGCAGGTGTAGATTTCCTGGTGCTAACGCGCCTTATCGCCTGTTTTGTGTTTTTATCGCAGCTCTGTCTTGTCGTTGTGAATGTTGAGGTGTGGTGTTGTCGCGGCTTTTGGCATGGGAACGCCCACTCTGCATCTCATTAGCGATAGTTGCTGGGGGCTTCTGTGGCAATGTTTTTTGCGGCTGCTATCGCGATGATATACTGGTGCTGTGGGCTGTTAACACCAGCTTGTGAATGGGGCGATAGATTTATCGCAACTTTGGCTGCAATAAAGTGCCGTTGACTCGGCGAGAGCTTCTTGTGAATATGCCCCTCAGTGTCTGTATTATGAAGTAGTGTTTCTATACATACACAGTCCTACTAGATTAGTGTTGATTCTATAAAACCTTTGGGCATTTCAGCCGCCACTGCATCTGTATTAATAATAATAATAATCCACATTTGTAAAGCGCGAACAATCACCCGTAAGAGTTCTAGGCACCGTTGGGAAGATTAAGCTATTGCCCAGAGTCACATGGTGCTGGGCTAATTTGCCACCTGCGCCAGGGATTGAACCGTGATCCCCAGATTCTGGAGTCAGTCGCCCTGGCCGCAGTGCCACACCTCTGTACACAACATCCAACGTTTAGCTAGCAAGTACCTCAGACAAAACCACCAAGGTGGGAACAAAGCCAAGGCAGAAACCCCCACAAGGGGGTTAAAGAAGGAAAATAAGTTGACAACAGTTGTGCACACAGCACAGACAGAGTGAACAGAAGGAACAAGGCAAGGCAATGGAACAGACTCCTCAAAACTTCTTCAGGAAACTAAGAAACTTCTGGAAGAGAAAAAGGGAAAGATGCTTAGAAGGACACAAATACTGAGAAGTGAGCTACGAGACTAAAGTGATGTGAGACACAATTAATGTGCTGGTTAGGCTTTAAATAATTTCGTTTTTTTTGCCTCTTCGCTTGAGTTTTAATTTCAGATATAGCATCAAAACATGACACATGATGCTCTTATTTTCTGGATTGAGGAAGTTGCCTTAAATTTGTCTGCCTTAAACTCTATGGGTGTTATGAAGCAATCTACAATTGTGCTAGGCACTGCCTTGCATTACTTTGTGTTAATGGGGCATTCCATGGGTGGTACATGGATGTTCCCATGTAACCATACTTGGGTTTTGATGCAAATCCCTATCTAAAAATATTCAGAGGCTGGGATTTGAACCAAAATCTTATGTCTCCTTGAGGTACGTGTAACAAGTATACATGTTTTCATTTCTCCTAGTTTTTCCTACTTTGCTCAAAAGCTGCATTGTACAGCATACATACAAATGTAGGAAAAGTGTTAAAGGATAGTTTTAAACGATTCCTTACAGAACCGACACATCCTTACCCTATGAGGCAAGGATGTGTGCATTGGCGTATGGCAGCCTAAAGTGTACCAGTGCAGGGAGAGAGGAAAACATCTCCTTATGTTAGTAGATATGGCGCTATTCTGTTCCCTCCCTTTCCCACAACACAGTGCAGCAACTGCATTTGCTGTGTTGCGTTGCATGAATTCTCTAGGTTTACACATTTTGTTATTCTGGAATTGCATCAAATCCAAGGGTGGATGCATCGGGACGCCTATGCTCCCCCTACCCCTGGAACCCCTCTCATCTGAAAATTTGACATAAAGCAGCTGCGTTGCGTTACAGCGATTTGGTTATGCAAAAGAGCACAACTCGCCTCATTCATGGCTTTGCAAATCTGAATTAAGGAATTTTAAGGCCTTATATTTATATGTCTAAATGTTTTTTTGGGGGGAAGAACCCCAAACTCCCCTTATTATACAGTTTTTTTTAATGTTTTGGAGGCTTACCCACCAAAACCCTATTTGCTTGTAAAAAAAAACCTTTACCTCCCTTTAACTCTACTCACCCCATAACTCTTAATTCACCCTTCCATTTCTTTACCGTTACCCACCCCTTCATCCTAAAATCACCCTTGCCCTCCTTTACCTGTACACACCACTTAACCATAGAATTGCCCTTACCCTCCTTTACCCTTACCCACCCATAAACCCTAATATAACACCAATCATATTCACCTCTGTCCACTCCTAAACCCTATAATTACTCTTACCCTCTTTACCTCTACCCACCCCTAAAACCTAAAAAAAATCACTGTTACTTTTCTTTACCTCTATACACCTAAAACTTCAAATAATCCCAGCTCCCTTTACATCTACCCCCAAACCATTAAATTACCCTCACCCCCCTTTACCTTTACCCATCCCTTTTCCAGACTAAAATCTGTGGAGTAAAAATTACATACTTTTTTTCACTTCACAAAGAGGTAGGGGTCCCTAAAGGACGATAATATATGTATTAGTATTAATGTGCATATAAACAAAACATAGAAAGGACTAGTGTCATGGCCTGCACATCGTGTGCCAAAGGGGGTAGCACACTTAACTTATCTTCCAAGAGATTCATTAAAATAGAGCAAAATGCTTGGAAATCCTTTCACTATTTCTAGAAGATTTTGCGCAGAACATCATGGGGCAGACTTACAGCCCCTTGCGCCACTTTTATGCCGCCGTTGCGTCACTTTTGTGAAGCAGCGGCGGCGCAAAACCAGCGCCATGCTGCGGGGTATTTACAACGTGACGCATCTGGGAGATGCGCCACGTTGTAAAGCCCTGCGCCAGAAGTAGGCGTTGCTACGCAGGGGGGGCCGTTCCGTCGCAGGAACGCCTCCCAAAAGTGGCTGAGTGAAATCTACAAGATTTCACTCAGCCACTGTTAAGGCCATGCTGCGTCAAAACCCTGCGCCTGCTTGAAGCAGGCGTAAGGATTGATGCAGCATTGTAAAGATAGGGCACCCCAGAGCCTTGCTGAAGCTGCTTCGCGCTTGTGACGCAGCTCCAGCAATGCGCTGCCTTTACGGCACAGATGCGTCACGCATCTGTCCGTTTTTGTCCCATGGTGCGCCGCATTGTAAATGCGGCGCATCCATGGTGGCGGAGCCGTGACGCACAATAACTGGCGCATCCCTGCTGATATGCAGGGGTGCGCCAGTTATTGTAAATATGCCCCCATGAATTTTGCCTTGCCCCTTCCTGGTTACACTCCCTGCAATGTGCAACTGCAGCATTTGGAGGGACCTCTTTATCATCATGTGACACAACAACCATCTTTTGATGCGGTCCGTTTCAACACTGTTTACTTGACTTCTATCTGCCCTCGTGAGAGGAGCTCCAGCCCATCTGCAGGAATTACCAGTGCTGAACCTTTCTTTGCCAGTCAATAGAAAACAACTGGTCATTTGTTCTTACTGAGTCTCGTGTTCACATCTGGCAGTCTAGTTAAAAACAATAAGAAGAATAAAAATGATAGCCTAAATGGTCGAAGAACTTCACCTTACTTTAACAGGTCTTAATTGGTGAGGCTTTTCGAGAACACAAGACATTTTCAGGTATAGTTTATTTTGATCAGAGTTTCCATAATTGGAATTACAGATTAGTTTGTATGAGAGATCGAAACTGGACACCATGAACGAGTCAATTGAACTCAGTAATTATTTGTTCGAGGGTGTTATTTTAAAATCGTATCTTGAACTATTCTGTGGGTCGAACTATGGTCTATTTAACTCACTACCAATTGAAAATGAGCAGTGGCATCAGAAAAATAAAACCGGTAGAGCCATTTTAGTGTCATCTTGAGTATTTTGGGGGCCCTGACAAGACCCATTTGGGTGCCCCTATACATAACACATTTTTTTTTACTATCCATTACTTGCTAATTCAAGCCTGCATAAAGCCAAACAGGACTACATTTTATGTTATCCTTCAACACGGCCACAAAAAAGGTGAAATATGTCTTGCCCATGACCCTCAAAATCCTTAAAATGATACAGTGTGGAGTCCGAGGTAGAGGTAAAAAGAGAGGGAGAGAGATTTAGATAGAAAAATAGGATAGGCAGACGTTAAATTGAGAAAAAATAAAGAGAACATTTACTTTCCCAGGGGGGCCCTTGGAAAGTAGGGGCCCTGGGCAATTGCCCCGTTTGCCCATGCCTTAAAACATCGCTGGTGACACTTCTGGTGAAGGGAAGTTGAGTTACAAAAAAAATCGGAAATCAAGTTATTTGTGAAGTATTGTGAAATCTGAAAGAGTGCACTGACATCTTACTTTTTGTGCGTGCAGGTATCAGCGATGCGAGATTGAAAGTCGCGCTAAGCCCCCATTATCGCAGGTTTTTAACACCTGTTAAAAATACAACTTAGCCATGTTTAACATGGCAGGTGGATTGTATGGCTAAGTCCATGCCTGCCTATCAGCAAGGTTTGCAGTATCTCAGGGAAATCATCGCTTGTTTTCCTACGATACAGCGTGTTATCACGACTATCGCTGGATTTAATATCGCCTTGGAGATACGCGTTGCTAATAACACGCTATCTCGGCGAAAAGATCCAGCGATATCCGGCGATACAAAAATGAGCGCTAAGCGTGCTTTGCGATATGTATTGCAAAGTGTTGCTAATATGCCCCTTACTGTTGAGATTGAATAGTCCAATCAGTTGTTTGAGAAACCAAACGCACCAGAATTCCTACAGTCTTTCCTCTCTCTCTCCCCAATCCAACCCATGTCAGGTTGTGCGCCCCAGTAGCAGTATTGGGTGACTGGTGTGGTTAACTTGGAATGGAAGTGGTGGGTGGGATTCACCTTGCTCCCGCAGCCGTTCAGGATTACAACGTACGTGGATGGTGACAAGTACATTGTGGAAGTACCACATATATGAGTATGGTATTTTTATAGTTTATGTTATACTTTATATGATATATGTGATGTATACGATTTCCCCTGTTATGCTATTTCTGCATTTTGTGGTACATTCCATCATTCTTTCCTCCCCCTGTATGTTATTGGTTTTCCCTGGTGGCAGTTAGAATGCTAAGACGGTTGGAAAATCTCTACATTTGAGGAGAGTCTGTAGCCGAAAAGTGGTTCATCTTCTTACAAGCAATTCCCCTCTAATATTACACCGGTGACGATTTGGCCAGCTGTGTAGGGGACAGTCTATGTCTACTTCCTTGTGCTAACTTTATGAGGGGCATATCTACAAGGCACGGCGTTAGAATTATCGCCGCATTAGCGTCCGTTTTGGGACGAAAAGTGGCGATAATTCTAACGCCCTATCAGCATGGACATGCTAACGCGTGAATCCATGCCTCTGTGCCCATTTTTTTAGTGCCTCGCCTTGCATCGCTAATGAGATGGGAGGTAGGTGTACCCGACTGAAACTCAGCGGGAAGAATCGCTAAAACGGCTACTCACTATTAACTAGATAATCGCTAACACTTCTAGCGTCATTTACACTAGCGCTAACCGGGTCTATCGCCGGTTCCTTACACCTGATGAATTCATGACTTAGCAATATGTTGCTTGGGAGGTGGATCATAATGCTAGATCCTCCTCTCCCTATTTACAATGTTTACTCTGACTGTTTGTCATATCGCTGGTATTTCAGTGATATTTTATGCCTATTGGCACTATTGCCGGGATTTCTATTGCCTCGGCGATGCACGTTGTAAATATTGCGCTGACCGTATGATATAATCCGGCGTTAGGCGGTATTAGGATTTTGGACGCTATAGGCGGCCAGCGATAATTATCGCTGCCGCTTGCTGATATGCCCCAGAGTGAGCAATACTACAACATTCTGGTCTGTACACACTTTAATAGAGATTTATGTTGGATTCTTCTCTTCAGGATCAACAACTCACATGTGTACCACTGTGTTAGGGGTACATCTTACCTCTACAACAGATCCAGCTAACGCTTCATTGGAGTAATTTTCAAGAATCAGAGCAGCAATTGCACACAGCGCCAGGGAATATTATAGCATCTGATGTGGTCTATCTATTATTGGTGCTTTCTGCATGGTGACAACGTCCTGGGCCTAGACTCTGAACAAGCTGGCGTCGGAAGAGGTGCAATGACCTCCTGGGTGTGTCTTCTGTCTTCCCTGGTGCTGGCCTCAGTTAAGAAACTGAAGAGAGCACTGTAACACAGTGAAATAGGGTGGATCTAGTTGCACATCCATTTTACCTGTGTGCCCACATTATATGACCATTAATTTACATTGCTCAAACACATTAGTAATTTCTTCACCCATATTTTCAATTTTCATAGGTTTTCACATATCCATCCAGAACATTCTACTTTTCAGACCTGAAATATCCAAACATTTTAGTTCATATATATCAGCTAATATGTTATTTTGATGAATAACGATTCCATTTGAGATTTTATAGGGTTCAACATTACCATTTTGTTGGAAAACAAGGCAGTAACTGTGAGGCCTTCACAAATTAAGGGGCATATTATCAAGAAACGGCGTTAAAATTATCGCCGCTTTGGCGGCTGAAAACTGCCGCTAAAGCGGCGATAATGGGCTTAATAATATGCCCGTGAGAATTCCCATAGAAGCCCATGTTCTGGTGTCAACATGGGCTTCTATTGGAATTCTCTACGGCATATTATCAAGCCCATTATTGCCGCTTTAGCGGCAGTTTCCTGCCACCAAAGCGGCGATAATTTTAACGCCGTGCTTGATAATATGCCACAACATGACTACATTTGTCCTTCACTGGGAACCAAATACCCCATTGTAGCACTTGACTCTCGGAGGGCAGCGTTGCAGAGCAGTCTAAGGCTTACTCAAGGGAGGTGGTGTGGGCTATTAATCACCATTTACCAGTACGCAGGAATAACACCCAATAATTGATTGTCCAGTCTGTACTTTGCTTTATAAAAGGAAGAGTACATTTATTAAACACACCCTACTCAATACTATGCAACAATTTACAAATATACCTAAGCTGTTAGACTTACTTCGTGACATTGCATAACATTTCCACCCCTCCCGCAAGGGGGGGGTCTAGTACCACCACTCCCATGTATGCACATCATCTTGCCCCCAATGCAGTGGGTTGAACATAACCTGGTGTGACGGCCTTGCCCACTGACACCAACCCAGAGGCGACCCACCCCATTATCTCAACAAGCATATAAAAATGGGCACACCTGCCCTGGTGACACATAACCCTGACTGAGCATTTCATACTGACCATACAGTATACACCTCTACACCTTCTTTGGGGCTAACAGTCCGGGTTGTTTTTCATCTAACACAGTAGCAAGAATACATGTTTAGGCATCACTTAAAATGATAGTCATCACACTTATAATAACAGTATTCAGCATATACAGCTAGACACCTTAGCAGGACTGTACAGCAACATAACCCCACTTTGTTTATGACTTCACATTACACATGTGACTTGCAGTCCCTCAAAAGAAATAACATTAGGTAAATGCACTTCTCATGCAAGTGCACCAATTCCCCTCCAGGGAATGCCCTTCTCCAGACATCCCAAGCCCTTCACATCTCGGTGCAGTCCCAAACACACCCCCAGCTGAAGAACAAAATATTCCAGCCACAGAATGCTATTGATGCCTGGCTGATCCCTCGAGGGTTTATTTCTTTCAAGTCCCCTAGAGACTTAGGGGTCTATTAGTATGGTGGGTGGATCGCCACCGCCCAAATGGCGGTGGCGATCCGCCCGCCATACTACACCGCCTGCATGCCAATTACCCCCCGCCATATCAGTATGGCGGGGGGTACCGCGGCGGACGGGAAGAGGGTTTAATATGGTGGCGGTGTCTGCTAGACACCGCCATCCATATTAGTATGCAGGCGGAGAGCTGCCTTTCCGTGGGAAAGGCATGCAGAGTTCACAGTTGGGGGCCGGTTGCAGGCCCCCAGGAAGTTGGGAGTGCACATGCATTTGCATGCACAATGCGGCAGGCACCGCGCGGTGCCTGCCACCTTGTGCATGCAAATACACAACATGCATTTTTACCATTGCGGCGGGTGCTGCTGAAAGCACCGCCCGCCGCAATGTTAAAAATGCGTGATGCGCCCACCAGTGTGGCAGGCGCATCCTAATCTCCCCCACAGGACTGCCGCACATATGGCGGGCGGTCCCGTTTTCCATCAGGATGTCCACCCGCCATCCTAATGATGCCCTAAGGGAAGGGCTTTCCATCTTCGTGTTGGGGGAGTCTGCGTTGCTACTGCAGCCTTCTCTGCACGTTTGCACGCATTTGAATGTGGCCCCATCTTCCTGGTGCCACCACATGCCTAACTACGGGAATGTTTTTCAGCAGGCCTGTCCAGGCTCTGCAAAGCATTATGGGGCGCTTCTCTCCACCGCGTGCATAGCATAGCAGCAGCTCCCCCGCTGCTTGGGGAGAGTCGCGCTTCTCTCATTTCTCTCATTGGCGACCTCATGCCGATTCCACCTTCTGTTGGAGGCCCTGGTCCCACCCGGACCCCTCATGCCAGGTGATCTGGTGCAGCTCAGGGAGCCCACCCATGGCCGCTCCGACCGTCTTTCCGGGGCCCCGTCTCACCTCGGCATCCTATTTTCACGATCGTTGGACAGCTGCTCGGGGAGCCCACCCCGACGGCTCTCACCAGTTCCCCGACTGGCCAGCACCATCGTGTGCTACCGCGTGAGCCAGCACCTCTGTTCTGGTCTGCCCACTACTGCGGGAAGACACGGCGACTGCTGCTGATCCCACAGGACCTTGAGGGAGTGGGATGGCACTCCCCCCGCCTTCCTCCTGCAGCAGGGGAGTGCGGCTGCACTCCCCCTCCCTTGCGGGACACACTGGGGCCCGGAGAGGGGGATCCCGGACCCCCGGGAGGTCTTCATGGCGAACGCAATGGCGCTTCCCGGCTTTGGCTTCTGGGCTTCGGGGCCTGCAGTTTGAATCCCGGGCCCCATAGGCAGTCTTCACGGGGAGCACAACGGCGCGCCCTGACTCCTTCTGTGCAACGGGGCCTGGAGTTGGGGTCCCGGACCCAGGGGATTCTTCGTGGAGAGCTCCATGGCGCTCCACAGCTTCTTGTCTCCTGCGAGCGGGGCATGATGGTGCTCCACTCCCTCCAGGACGATTGGGGGCCAGGGTGGGCTCTTGGCACCCCTGTTGCGGCAGTTTCATGGGGAGCACAATGGCACTCTTCGACTTGACTTCTTGTGGGGCAGCCCACAGGAATTGACACACCCCTAGGGCACATCTAAGACCAGCAGCGGAGCCCCACACATTTCGTTGATGGTCCTCTTCAGAGTTCAAATGTTGCCTACCTTTTGGGCGGTATATCTCAACCCCCAGGTGGCGAATTTTCGCCATTTTGGCCTCTTCTTGCTCTGGATGACCATCTCTCCCCATCTGGAGCACTTTCCTACATCCTCCTGCCCTCCAAGAGTGGGAACTCAGCAGGGAGCTGTCTTCACTGGCTCGCTGTGCCAGCCTTTCACCTGGCTTTACTCCTGTGCCTCTCTTCTCCTTGCGCCGAGGCCCAGGCTTCTGCTCACTGGTCCTGGGCTCCCCTTTTGGCACAATTCAGGGTCCTGGGACATGGGTTCTGCCTTCCAATTGCCCATGGCACCTCTTCCTGTCCAAGACCTTTTGAAAGAATTTGGAGGGGCTGGCACGATGACTCTGCTGCCCTATCCTACAGCGACGCATCATCTCTCGGCCCCTGCTCCCTACTTCCTGCACAGGTCTCTGGAATAGTTCAAAATGGCGTCGTCCAGGGCTCTCATGCTACATGGTCTCTGAAAAGCCCCCTTCCCCCCTTGCTGCCTTCTCTCCAGAGCAGCTTGGTGCCTGGCACCAGGAGACAGCTGCTGAAGGATAACCTGCAGCTCCACCCACCACCTCTCCCTTTTGGAGAGAAGACCTTCGCTCTTGGAATGCTTGCAGTGAAGGGCTAGGCCTCTGATGCTACAGCTTGGGGAGGAAGGTAATTAATCCAGCTTGGCTGGGTCAAACCCAGCCAGGCTCTGGTTATGAGCTGAGTCAGAGGAATATGACATTTCTGGATGACCCATAAGCAGTACAGAGATGGCTATGGACTCAGAATATTTATTTTCACACACCTTACAGTGTACTTTGGTGCGTGTCTGGAATTTGTAGGCTTTAGGGAAGTGAAACTACCCCATGTGGTTCCCCACCCTCATAGGAGAATAATGGAGTGTTCCTTCAGTGAAAACAGTAAAGCACACTGACTTTCCCTTACCCGTGTCTTCCAATAGTATAAAGCCAATTCCATGTCACCACCCAACTCTGCATAATTCTTCCCACACCATTCTATCTGTATCTGCTCCTGAGGTGCGCCAGCCAGGAATCCCCTGCACAGTTCCCACCCGTGTCCACACGCATGTACACATGTGTCTGCATGTAACCAGCCTGGCGCCGCTTACTCCGGCTGCAGTGCAGCGGCCTACTTTCACCAGTGGGACACCGGTAAAATCCACATGCAGCCTCTTTCATCGTGAGTTCACTGTGGGTGAGTCCCAAGTTATGAGGCTCTCCCCACAGTAAAAGCTCACAAATTAGGTGTTTAAAAAGCAAAATTCCAGGCTGCTCAGATGGTCAGAGCCACCTTCTAACACATATGTTTTATGTGTATGTGTGAAATTGATTGTATTATATATATAACTTTCCAAAATTAGCATTTTATTGTGTGGTTATATTCTAAGTGTAAATCCATATTTATTAACAATAGGTGGGGATAAGTTTAGCCCAGCGAAGAAGCAACATATTTTTCTTCAAAATGTGGGTGCGGACGAGAGAAAAATATAAAAAATATTACCAAACGAACAGAATTTCCAGAGAATAGAGATAAATCAAATCTAGAGGTGCACAAAATCACATATTTAAAACATGAATTACAATTTGGAGAGAAAGTTAATGTTGTTCTAGAGTGCCATACGATTTGTAGCAGAAACCAAATAAAAAATTAGACTGTAGCTAATTATTGCAGTTATGAAGGGATTATCTTAATTATGTGACTTGAAACACTAAGTAACTCATTAATTAGAGACCAACCAGTAAGATGCACACATTATCTACGCATCTAAGAAAATGTATTATCTATGAAACCTAATTTACTAGAAGCAATTGAAATTGCAAAATCAGTTGAGCACACTGCCCAGTGCAATAAAGAAATTAAATCTACCACAGAAACTGTAGCAGTAATTAAAGTATATGAATTAAAGGAGTACCTATGTAATATTAAGACAAACAAAGGTAAACAGATACCTGAAGTGGGCACATTAAGGCGTGTCCGTTGTGTCAATAGCAACCATTATGAAACCTAGCAAAATTGACAAGCCTGATAGCACAGTAGGTAGGAAATGCAATAAAATGGCTAATTTGCGTAAATGTGTAGGGGGATTGGGAACAGATAGGGAGATTGGCAACAGACAAGTGATCTCAAATTGAGACTCCTCTCAGGAAGTAAATAATGTAAATCTTGGGGTGCAGCCTGACCGGCCAAGATCGCAGATGCACTGTAAATGTTCCCTGAGACCTTCTCCGCTATCCTCCATGTTTGCAAAGTCTGTTATATCTGACACCCGCGAGTCAGTGGTCCATGCTTGCGGGACGTGAACACTCAGAATTTCACGGTGTCTTGGACCCCCAGGGAGGCCCGGAGCTGACTGTGGCCTGCATCGACCCCTGACGGCCCGTTACAGCAGAGTTCCTGTGTGAGTGGCTGGGACCTAGGAAGCCTACGACAACTAGCCCTCGATGTAGCCTGCCAATGCTGACTCACATAGATAAAAATGGTACACGAGTGGGGGGACAAGTCAGGCAGGCTGCTCTACTGGCTGACAACAAAGGAGGCAGACTCTAGGACTGTCCCCTTGATAGAGGTCAAGATGGGGTGGTGGAAGGGGCAGCCGCAGCCACTGCTGCTGCATTTGCTGAATATTGCAGTGATCTATATGCCCCATGAGAAAGAGCCCAGTGTGAGAGGGTGTACCTGCTGATGATTGACAACTCCACGGTGATGCACAGGAGTGAGAGAGACATCCTGGACCACCCACTCTCACTTCAAGAAATCACCCTAGCACTCTGGTACATGGATTCTGGGAAGCCTCCAGGTCCAGACAGCTTCCTCATGGAATACTACTGATATTTCCAGACCCCACTGACCCCATCTCCTTGACGTTTACAAAGAGGCGATTGATTAAATGCATTTTCCACCTGAACTTGACTTGGCCAGAATATTAGTACTGCTAAAGCCAGACTGTTGTGAACAGCTCATATTCCTTATTAATTATAATAGAATAATTGATGCAAAAATATTAGCCGACCACCTGCTCACAGTTCTCCCACATCTAATTCACCCAGATCAATGTGGGTTTATGCCCAACAGGAGTACTAGGCATTCCCTCCATAGAGTGCACATACTGAGACCAACTTCTCAATGCTTGGGGATAGAACTGCTCTTCTCCTTCTAGATTTAAAGAAGGCATATGACTCTTTCAAATGGAGCTTTCTTAATGAGGTCTTGATCAAGGAAACCCTGGGCCCTAAATTCCGGTCATTCGTCTCAGCACTATTTTCCAACTCCGGGCTCAGGTCCGCACTAAAGGCACTCTCTGAGACCCTTTTGCAATAGATCACAGCATCCATCAGGGATTCCCCCTGTCACTGCTCCTCTTTGCCATAGCTATAGAACCCCTTGCAGCCTGGATCTGATGCAATGCACAAATATTAGGATTCATCTGGGGTACAGCAACAGAGGACTGTATGGCCCTATATACAAATGACGTCCTTCTTTATTTCACCTGACCATCCAGCACGATCACACATCTACTGCAGATGCTTGCCCTGTATAGAGATGCACAAGGAATCAACTGGCCCAAGTTGGTCTTGGTCCCACTGAAAGGAGACAGTTACAAGGCAGAATTGCATTTACAACTCAAAAATATGTGGGATTAGTTTACGCCACCTGGGATGCGGATAGCACTTGTGCCGACCTCACATGGAGTCTCAAAATAAAGCCTTTAATATCCCAACTCACTACAGATCTCAACCAGTGGGCGAAGCTGCCCTTAAACCTACTGGGCCTCATATCCCTGTTTAAGATGCTTGTATTGCCCGCCTGCTATACACACCACATAATTATCCTCTGACCCTACCACAAGCCTGGTTTCGCAGTGTCTTGACCAAAATAAGTTAATTGCTATGGCTTAACTGTCCCACCTGCATTGCCTTTGGCAAACACCCAATCACCCTGGGAGGGAGTATGGGTATGGCAGACATCCGCCTAAATTACTGGCCGGCCCTACTATCAGTGGTCAATGACTGGTTGAATTGAGGGTGTGCGGATCTGGCATGCTAGCTAAAAGTGACCTTCTTGGGCCTAGAAAACATCAAAGATATGTTATATGGCAACCCTGTACCCTCCCATCTTCCTGAACCCACTTGAGTTGTGCTCTTGAGATAGCACATGGCAATTAGATGGACAGGTTGGGACCACTGTGGATGGGGTGATGGCTATGGCACCCATCCTCTTTTTTGGGTTTCTGACAATGGAATAAGATAGGGATCTCCACCGTAGCAGACATATGACAGGGTTCTCACTTCAAAACATTCCAAACTCTGCAAGAAGAATATGAGCTACTCAAACCCAAATTCTTTGGATACATACAACTATGTCATGCCCTCGACTAGCACCAGATTCCCTTGTGAGCATCCCTGAGTACAGCTGCCTTGAATCCCAAATGCGGGGAAAGCTATTACTCTGATACACAAATCCCTTATATTTATCTCCCGACCCTGTTTGCGCCTGTAGGATCCAGGTGGGAAGATTGTCTGGGCCCCCTAGATGATTCTGAATGGAGGGATGCCTCCATGTCCCCCAGGACGCTGGTCATATAATCGAGCTTTAGACTTATCCAAGTCCAATTCTTACATATGACTTAACACCAGTGAGGCTGTGCCACACAGGCAAACTGGCAGTTCTGGCATGCTGGCACTATCCAAAACTACAATCTCACTTCTTTTACATAGCATGGGATTGCCCCGGATGACTCAATACTGGCAGGCCATTTTTACCTCACGTTCCAATGTGATTTGGAGGTCAATAGACCTCTCTTTCTTGGTGGCCTTCCTAGGAGTCACAGACAGAGTCAGCGACACAGCGGAGGACAAAACGCTAGTAGGGATAGGTAGAATATTAGCTAAACAAGACATCGCCAAACTCTGGAAGGCAGCCTCCCCCTTTCCTGGCCCCTTGGGAGCGTGCATGACTGCATCTGCCAGGGCTGTCCCAGAAAACATGAAAGGATAGGGGGGAAATGGCTGGCATACTGTGGATTGGGCTAAATGCAAACAATTGGAATTGTACTGGAAGGTGTTTATCCATTACATTTTCGATTCCAAGGTGCCTGACTATCTATCAATGTGGTTGTTGTCAAATAACAATAAAATCCAGTTTATAAAAAAAACAGAATGTACATTTTATGTTGTTTAGCACATTTTATTGAGTTTCATTTTATAGATACATGCACCGTACCCTAAAACCCTACACAGTACATACTTAAACTCAGAAGTCATAATGAATACAATGTGAAAAGGACTCACCTCTCTATGGTAGGAGTAGGATGTAGTGCGGAAGGGGAAAAAATAGCAGTGGTCTGACCTTCCAAAGTGAGGTGTATGCTCAATGAGTGTGAGTCTAGTGTGGGGGGATTGAGTGATGCAGAGGTCCACAGAAGTCAAGGGTATATGTGTCGCTATGTGTCAGTGGTCAGTGAGGTTCCCCATATCTTGCTGAATTTCTTATCATTTATCCGGTATATGATACGTTTGTATGTCTCTGTGTTATGCATCGTTTGGTGCCATGAGTGCATGGTTGGGGAGAGTGGGGATCTCCTTAGCCTAATGTGACAACGGGGTATATTTATCAAGGTTTTGCGTTGCTCTTGCACCCTCGCAAAGGGGCACAAGGGCGATACAAAAACAAAATGTGATTTATTAAGCCACGCAAGTCTACCTTGTGTGGGTCTGTGTGGCTTAATAAATCTAGAGTAACGCAAGGCAGTGCAGATCACTGCCTTGCGTTACTCTGTCCTGAGAAGGTGTTCCAATGGTGGAGCATGGGTGTTCCCATGCATCCACCTATGCATTCATATGCATTCACAGTTATACCGACAATGGTAGACCTGGGAATGCTACAGAGTTGTACGCCTCTCGATCAGAGGCTCAGTGAGGAGAAATATCTTTATTTCCCCTCGTTTTTCCTCTTCCCAAGAGTCCTGCATTCTGCAGCACGCATAAAAAGAGGAAAAGGCCTCTAACTTCTAGAACAATGTCAGAGCGCGGAGCTGCTCCAAATTTGGCAGTGCCACGCTCAGACATTTTCAAAATGCAGGGATGCACCATATTCACAATAATATGGCGCACCCTTGTGTTATCCCTAGCGCTGGTTCTAAATGTTGCTGCCTAGCACCAATGCAGGCACCCTTGCACCATAGTGCAAGGGTGCATGGAATGCAGGGAATGATTGTTTATGTGCAGGAAATTACACGTTCCTGCACATAAACAGTGACTAATGGCGATTTGTTACTTTTATGTGACTGCATCACACATAGAAGTAGAAAATCTTCATTATTTAATGATTGTTTATGTGCAAGAAGGGACACCTTCCTGCACATAAACAATCATTAATGGCAAAATGCAGCACACAAAGAAAAAGCAAAAACAAGGAGAAATGATAGTATTTCTCCTCGTTTCGCTTGTATGGCATTTGTTTTTGGCGCTGCCTCAGATTTACACCTCCTTTTAAATCTGGGGCAGCATCAAAAGCAATTGGTGCTGCAGTGGAACGCCCACAGCAACACCCATTGCTAAGTGATCATGTGAACTGGCCATATTTACAAACCAGCTTCAAGCCACAAAAAGGTATAAGCAATCATTCAATGCAGTTTTGTAACTTCTATGTGTGCTGCTTAATGCAGCACACACAGAAGTTGTAAAACAGCATTTTTTTAAATGATTGCTTATGTGCAGGAAGGTGAACCTTCTTGCACATGAACAATCATAGGCAGTTTGCTGTTTTCATGTGTGCTGCACAAAGCAGCGCACATGAAAAAAGCAAAAACGAGGAGAAATTAAACATTTTTCCTTGTTGTGCCAGGGGTAAGACCAGGTATTCCCTGGTCTTAATTCTGGCGCTGCCTCCTATTTAAGCCTCCCTTGTAAATAGGAGGCAGCAACAGAATCAATGGGTATGGCGGTGAAACGCCCACAGCAACACCCATCGCCCTCCCCTTTCACGCTAAGCATTCCATGAAAGGGGGCCTTATTTAGAAGGGAGCGTTAATCCACGTTAAGTAGCTTAAGGCTGCCTTGTAAATAAGGCAAAGCCCCTATCGCCACAGAAACGTGTTAAAAAGTGACGTTCCTGTGGCGATAGGGGTTTGTACATATGCCCCTAGATTCCTTGTTAATGGCTCTGCTGACTGCTTCACAGCTTATTTCATTCTGATTGAAGATTCTCCCCCACTCGGCTGATCTTGACTCTAGTTTGGTTAAGAGTTCCCCACTGTACACATCTTGGTCTTCCAGTAAGATGCATTTTTCCATGTCTGTTTAGTGTTCTGCTGGTGGATATATGCATTGTGGGTGAGAAAGGGCATGAGTAGAAAGAAGCATTTAGGTCATGTGTTTCAGTTATATATGTGCAATACATCACCGGGGCCTGTGGAATAGCCTAGAAACAGCTTTAATTCTCTCTCCAGTCTCTTGCTTTAAAAATAAATCCTTCCTAAAATACATGCCTATATTCGTACAGGGGCTTTGAGTCTATCCTTTTCACCTACTGATCCACTTAAGAGTCATTCTGCCATTTAAACTTTCCATCCACCCACCAAGGCATAGGGCATTGGGTCAATCCACTTATTCTATTAGCTGCCTTCCACTGTGAGTGACAGCCTTTTGCCTGAGCTCATGTGCACTGCTGTTGACACTATTTTATCAGGTCATCTAAAGATAAAGCACCTACGAAGGATGGGGGGCAGTGTTGTCCTCAAGAACATATGAGGAAATGTGCTCCACCATAGATGAGACTGCCAACACATCCAATAGCCACATGAACTAAATAAACCTTCTGGATACAAGATACAGGTTAGAAACCATGATGATTTATTAAATAAAAAATTAAGTTTCTTATAGAAGGCAAAATATGGTTATTCTCAAAATGAGGCAATATTCATATTAAATCACATGTGGGGGATTAGCACAAAGCTCAAATAAATTGGAGAGATCAGTAATTCAGCATGCCGTTTGACTTAATTTGTAAATTATTCTAAGTCCAGAGCATCCACTAAATCAATGTGAGTCTGCTCTAAAAAATCAGGGAAGCAACACTGACTCACCTGCAAAACGGGCCCTCTTTAATAGAACAAAACTCAGTAAAAATCCCAGGTCGCCAAAATGTTATACACGCTCAGCCAATCAGTAAATGCAGCGGTACCTAACAGCATCATGACACCATTCCCTAAATGAATAGAAATGAGTTCCCTATTGCCCTAATATCATGGGATGTGACAGTGCAAATCTAGTCACACATAATACAATGATAGACTTATAAAATCAATAGGCCCACTGAGGCAGGCAGGAAGAACGGAAGAAACAACAACATTTAACAGGAAATCTTCCACCAGAGCTTACCAAGAACAACATTTTTCATTCATAGAGAGCAAGTAGGGTCACAAAACGTGCTACATTCAATAATGTTTCAGTGCACATTTTGTAGCCTGCGGAATCAGTGAGAAATGAAAACATGATCATATTTGAAACACAAGGTGATTCTGGGCCTAGTTCAGCCAAGCTACAAAATACACAGTGCTGTAAAGATGAACACATTCATTTTGGCTGCAAATCATTCATATTACTAAATAGTCTTTTTTTTTATTAATAACAAATCTGCAGTAACAGAGACACCAGAAAAGTGGTGCAGTCCAGTGCTATATAGAAAGGGGCAGATTTATGTTGCCTGGCGCATCTCTGCAAATCAGCAGGAATGCGCCAGGAAAGATGCGACACGCAAGTTTACCCTTGCGCCACCCGTGATGCGCCGCATTTACAATGCGGCGCATCATGGCGCAAGAATAAACAGATGCGTGTCGCATCTGGGGCGTAAAGTTGGCGCAGTGCTGGAGTAGTGTTGCGTGCGACACGCAACTCCAGCACTCTTCCAACTTGCCCTATCTGTAACGTGGTGCGTAAAGCCTTACGCCTGCTTCAAGCAGGCGCAGGGTTTTGACGCATCAGCATTGGAAAAGTGACTCAGTGAAATCTTGTAGATTTCACTGAGTCACTTTTCAGGGGCGTTCCTGCGACAGAACGCCCCCCCCTGCGTAGAAACGCCCACATGAAACCTGACGCAGGTTTCATGTGGCGCAGGGCTTTACACCGTGACGCATCTCCATAGATGCGTCACGATGTAAATAGGGCGCAACGTGGCGCAGGGTTTACGCTGCCGCTGCGTCACAAAAGTGACGCAACGGCGGCGTAAAAGTGGCACAAGTCCAACATAAATCTGCCCCTTAGTGTGCCTGGAATGCTGGGCCACACCCTAATTTTATATTTTTGTATTTTAGCCAAGTGTTTTTAAATACTGCTTAAGTTTGCAAATACAGAAATAAAAGTATAGCACGTTTGCCAATGCTTGCTTTAAATGGCTCGCGCAGGAGTGGGGATAATGTTGCCTGCACTGTGAGCCTCTTTACGAACGTGTGTGGCCCGGCACAGGTAGTTTAGCCACTGAAGGCACTGAGATCAGTCAGACCATCAACTGGGCTGATGTTCATGGGACTGACTGTAACCACTCAAATCAGAAGAAATAAGTGACGGCAACCACTTTGCACAAATTAACCGCTGCACAAGAATAAACGCCGTCTATACCACATATTAGGAATCCTAAATACGTACACCTTCTTGAACAACATATCAGGAGTAGTAAATATATGTGAGAACAGCAAATGCCTCACAAACGCCCTTTAAGAGGAAGCAAATGGTGGTACAGATGTTTGACTGGTGCTTTAATTGCTTGTCAATGCACCTCTATATATGCTCTGTTGACGGTTAGTAAAACACTAAAATATACTTTGTTTCTGTCAACAACTAAAATGTCTGCAACATTTCACATTTTTAAAAGAGTAATGAATCCACATACCTTGAACAGACCGACTGGACTATTTACATGCATATGTTTTTGTTTGTCCCTACTGAAACATGTCTCTCTACCAAACAGTGTGGTGGAGATGATTCACTTACTTTACAATTCACTCTGGGGTAAACTTTCAGAAGTATGAACAGAACCACATCAAATAGTGTTTGACTCTAGAGTAAAAACAAAATAGCATTTACAATAAACAACCACACAACATTTCAAATATGTAAAACAAGTGACATTCTAGATGATTGCTTTATGTCAAAACCCAGGAGCACCACAACTGTGGTAAATCTATTGTTATTGAATACAGCTGCAGAGAACAAAAGAAATAAAAGATAAAAACAAACATGATCTATGAAGTGGGAAAACAAATCCAGTCTGTAGGCAACTTACAAACTCAATCTCAGACAATGTTCTTTTACAAAGTGAACTGTTTGAAAAGGATCATGAATTTACAATATGTGATATGAGTCCTGTGAACTATTAGGTAGGGATCTCCTTTGTAAAATTAATTGCATGATTGACTTTACACAGGCGAGTTTGGCATTTTAAACCAAAGATAACAACTTACCTTTTAATATTAAATCAGAAGAGACTAGGGAGCATTTGTTCAAAGTTCTCACAAAAGTTGATTTGCCTCCTCATTTAAAGCACACTGTGAAAGAGGAGGTGTGGGGACTTAAAGGGAAAGAGATAGGACGAATCAAAAGTGCGGAACCAGTGAAAGGTGCAACCAAATACAGTCCACCCTTAAACACCTCAATATAGGCGTATGTGGGAAACAGAGGAGGGAATGAAGCCTGTAATGGAGAAGTCCATGCAACTCTCCTGTGAAGAACATTAAAAGACAAGTGGAAAATGGAGAATGAGGAAGGTCAATAAGATTCGACTTCCATGTTGCCCTGTGAAGAATAGAACACAGTTATGGACTTGTGCCAAGAGTTCTTCTCTGTTCCTCTTCATGAAGACAGCCAACATATCTTTGTTATTTTTGTTTTCAGATTCCTCACTTAAGTTCTCTTATATTGTGAACGACAAGGAGGTACAGAGATCCCTCAATATTTTAGTCAGATATGAAAGAAAGATCTGGAAATTCTGCAACTGCCCTGTAATTCTGTGCTCGTGCAGTATATCATGAGCTGATGGTTGCACACAATACTAAAGTAATTTACAAGTTGGATACAATTGAGCTCTTGAACCATTTTACTGACAATTGTCATAAAGTGTCTACTGCAAAAATGCACTACTGTATAAAATAAAAAATCGTTTCGGGTCATCATATTAAACAAGCATTTGCAATGCAATCGGTCTCACCTTTGGGACCTTATATGTCTTTAGCAATGCAGCCCATTAGCCTGGGTGCTGAAACATCTACTGTTCTTCAACATGGAGGGAAAGTAAGCACCAAACTGCGTGACACACCAGGTATGGGAACACATGGAAAGAAATATTAGCTTTCAACTGGAATTGGCATTGTCAAAAGCTTTGTTTTTAATATAAAAAACAGAGCCTTCGGTGGTCATATCACTGAAAATACAAGATTTGCAAAAAATATTATTGTCTACGGGTGCTCGTGGATGACAATTTCTATGGACTGGAATCTAGAGAATGCTAAAGTGATTTGGCTATTTTTATGACCTCTGCTGGTTGTTTTCTATCAAGAAAGCTGAACAGAGGCAGTTGCCAGAAAAAGAAAGTCCCTTAGCACAAAGTAATTATGGTATTTTACTGACCTCTACTGGTCGTTTTCTATCAAGCGAGTTAAATAGAGGCAGTTGAACAGAAAAAAAAGTTGGAGCTTACAAGTCTAGGGCTGAGCTCCAGAACCCACAAATTACATACACATATAAGTATATACTATGGTATATACAAGAGGTCTTGAATGCTCGATCTAAAAAGGATCAAGAAAAGTGTCTCAAGAATGCCCTTCGGCAGTGCTAAGAATGAATCCTCCAACTAGCCAAAGGGAAGTGGGCATGTATTTGGGAATGATTGGCTACTGTAGACATTGAGTTCCAAACTTTCCTGTCATTGCAAATCCTTTACAAAGGCTTACTTATAACAATGTTTCTGAACCAGTGACTTTCGAAGACAAATGCATAATTGTCTTCCTCAAGCTTAGAGATACATTTTGTTGTGCACCCGCTGCAGGAATGCAAATTACAAAGATGATTTTTACCTATTTTGTCATGAGAGAGAAGGGTGTGCTTTATCTGTACCTGTCCAAGAACATAGTAAAGTCAAGAGACCCATGGCTTACTTCACTGTCACATTGGACCCAATTGTTGGTGCACTTGCTGGATGTCTGAAATCGGTTGCAGCAGTTTGTCTTGCAATTGAACAGAGTGATGGAATTGTAATGGGTTAATCACTTATGGTCATGTCTATCAACATTTCATGCAATGCAATGCAGCAAGACACCATGCTGCGCTCAATAAAAAGGAAAAGGCAGAAATGTGCTGTATTTAATATTATACGGCACATTCTTGCTCTCTGCCTCCCCTGGAGCACAAACTGCTGCTGCTAGTGCCAATAAAGGCACCCTTGCATGATGGCGCAAGGGTGCCTAAATTACAGACAAGGTTGTTTTTGTGCAGGGAGGGACACCTTCCTGCACAAAATCAACCCTCTGAGGCGTTTTCCTCTTCCTACGCGTGCTGCAGCACATGCAGGAAGAGGAAAAACAAGGAGAAATAAAGATGTTTCTCTTCATTATGCCTCCGTCCAGAGTCCATGGGTAAATGCGTTGGATCACCAAAGCTCCAATTATGAAATGGCTCCCTAGGGCAGAGTAATGTAAGGTAGTGCCATGCGCTGCCTTGAGCTCCTGCAGATTCACCAAGCCATGCAGGGCCATTCAAAGTGGTCCTGTGTGGCTTGGTATCTAAATTTTGCATCGCCCTTAAGCCCCCTTGCTAGGACGACACAAAACATTGATAAATATGCCCCTTATTGTGTTAGATCCTGTTGGAAATTGCCCTTACTCCAGGGTCAACCCTAGTTTTTGTTGACTATAGGACTCTAGTTACTTAACCATTGCTAACCAGTGCTAAAGTGCTTGTGCTCTCTTCCTCAGAATACAGTGCAATTGGCTTAACCACAATTGGCCGGTAAACATCAGTCACCCCGCATCCGTCACCGCGCATGTTGTCACAACCCGGTTGTTACAACTACCGCATTGTAACAACGCAATACCATTATCCCGCAAGTCATAACAACGACTTGCGGAGGGGGAGAGAAGGTTTTGGATTTAAAATCCAACACCTTCCCTACTGTCCGCACAGACTGGAGTTGGAATAGTAAATTATTGTAACGACCCCGTTGTAGCAACATGAGGGGTGAGGGAAAGTGGGAAAAGGAGGCATGTTCCAATTGGCCTATTTAATTTTAGTTTACTTCAGTAGCCCTTGAAACATGTCCCAGGCCTGTCACTACAGAGCCTGTGTGTGCAGTTACACTGCCATGTAGACTTGGCATTTAAAACCCCTTGCAAACCTTAAACTTCCCTTTTATTAAATATAAGTCATCCCTAAGGTAGGCCATAGATAGCCCATAGGGCTGGGTGCTATGTAATTAAAAGGTAGGACGCTTTGCATGTCCTGGTAGTGAAAAACTCTCAATTTCGTTTTTCACTGCTGTGAAGCCTACCCCTTCCATAGGTTAACAGTGGGGATTTCTTGTTACATTTAATACATGTAATTACCAATTGGATGGAGGTAGTGCTTTCATGTTTAGTACCTATGGAATTGTAATGATAAATCTTCGTTAATGGTAAAGTTGAATTTTTCATTACAATTTTCAAAATGCCACTTTTAGAAAGTTTGCATTTTTCTGCTCTTAGCTCTTTGTGCCTGCTGCCTGTCTCCAAAACACACCTGGGGTGGGTGAGAGTTGGGACTTGTTCATTTCCTCTAGACAGCTACACAGAATGGAAGCTTAGGTGTGACTTGATGAGCCTAAATGGGCATTCAAGCAGCTTGGTGGAAGGAGTGGAGCTGAGCAATGCCTGACATACACCTTATTGGGCTGTGACTGCTTAACCCCCTGTAGAGAGTCTGGAGCCAGGGAAGTACAGGCAGGACAGGGAGGATCTATGTGAACTTCAGAGTCCCTCTTTGAAGCCTCCCCCTCTTTAAGAGAACAACTGGGTATAGATACTGGACCTCTGACACCATCAACTCAATGCACTTCTGGACAGGTGGAAGGACTGCTGTGCTGCTGAAGGGCTGACTCTTTGCTGGACTGCTGCTCTGGAAGAGTTGCTTTTCTGCTGTGCTGTCCTGCCTGCTGCATGTTGCCCTCTTTTCCTTGGTAAAAAGGACTGGAACTATACCACTTGAACCCAGAGTGCCTCCAAGGGCTTGTCTGCTTGCCTTCTGTTTGAAGACTCCGGGACAAGAAAGACTTCCAACCACTACACAACCCGCACCTGGCCTCTGACATCTGTGAGTCCTGCCCTGCCAAGTGGTGCCAATCCAGTCCAGAACCCGTGGCAGTTGGTTTAAAGTGCATCTCCCTTGCTGCCGACGCATCTGCGAGGATCCAGTACATCGCTTGCTGACTGTGCAGTCCAGCACCTTCATTTCCATTGCATGTGTGAGGATCCAGTACATCCCTTTGCCAACTGCATGATGCATCACCTTCAGCTAGAAGCTCAACAACAATGCATCCCCGCTTTGCAGTTGGCTTCTCGGATCCATCTACGACACAACACAGTACTTTGCGGCAGACCAAGGCTGGTACCTATATCCGATCTGCGCTCCATCGCAGTCAGCCTGAACTTTTGACTTTGTCCTGGTCAAGTGCAGCCAGATAGCCATGGTTGGCACTGTATGCTTTTAAGCACTGTATTAAAAGATATTCTTTAAAAATTCATAACTACCGTTGGATTTATTGGATTTTTGCCATTTTGGTCTTGTTATGTTCATTACATTTTGCTAAATATTTCTAACCTGGTGTAGATTATTTGTGTGTGGAGTTTTCACTGTCATACTGTTTTAAGTCTGCAAAATTTACTTCACTCTTTGCCTCCTAAGTTAAGCCAGTCTGCTCTGTGCCAAGATACCAGAGGGTAAGCACATGTTAACTTACTTGCCCTGAATAGGATTGCGATGCCTGCTTGGACATGGTGCTTCCTCTGCCAACCAGAAACCCAATTTCAAACAGACCCGCATTCAGTTGAGAAATTACTGACTCACACACACAGTGAGCATTTGGAAAACTGTCCTCTAACTAAATATTAGCAAATCAATTTGGAGGCTGACAACATCAGAAGATGGAATACCCCAAATCCTGCAATTCTTTTGCCAATCACCAATAAAGATGATGAAAATTATGAAACTGATGGGGACTGTGACCATAGGCGGCAGAATTGTGCACCAAGCAAAGACCTCACTTACTTTATGTTCCACTTGAACAGGCTGCTCAGATTGTATTTGTAGATGGTTCTTGTCTAAGACAATTATGGTGCATTAACAGCAGCATATGCAGTTTGCACCATATCAAATATCATATAAGGTTATGATCCCACTGTTGTGAAAATAATAAATAAAGATTTATAAAAATATATCATAGAAGCAACATACTTGTCTAACAAATTTCAGCACAAGTAGCAGAACTGTGCTTATGAGAGCATGTTACTTTTCTGATGAATTGATTGTTACAATTTGCACTTACTGCTGGTGTGGTTTTGACATGGTTAATTAATTTGTCATTTTGTGGTCACAAAGGGGTTTTATGACTCCCTACCTTACATTTCAAAAAATCATTGCAATTGCTGAAAAGAAATTTCTGTGGTGGAATGTTCATCTCCCAAATCATTATCTCATATGATTACACTAAGTACTGTTCCCTTGAATCAGCCACAATTAATTTGAATAAACAAATGCAATGTAACACTGATTAAAAAGAATGTGGATGGTTTTCTATGGTTTTCCATGGACAAGAGGTGGAAAATGGCAGGTTATACAAAAATTCAGAGTGATATATGGTTGACAACAGACAAACATTATATACTTTCTCATTCTATGTTATTTCCCAGAGATAGGCAGATTCAGGGTCCAACTCATTTTAGTCCTGACTCTTTGTTGGGTTTTTTAATTAATACTGTCATAATCTTAAATGTATATTTGTTGTTAAAGACATAAGCCAACGCTGTATTACCTGTAAGCAGATCAACACACGCAAAAGGACTAGAGTGCAGGTACCATTCCCCTGGCCGGCATAGACGTGATGCATTCAATCTACTCTAGAATCCTATATGGAACTCAGAGACATTGGCTATTTAGCCAGATTCACATGGGAATCTAGGTGTTGGCTGCACTACATTCTGTCCTTGAGGACGATTCCCAAGGGACTCTAGTCAAGGTCCCCGATCTTTAAGCACAAGGACCTTCCCCTAACCAACATCTAATGTGTTACCATACTACAGGCTTTTCTTTTTGCTTCTAAGTCCTGAAAAAGACCTGTGTTGATGGCTTGACTAACATATAACCTCCTTGGGTCGAAACGTCAGCATTAATGCTCCTTACTTATGTCAAACAGATTACAAATGCAAGCAAAATAGGATATCTTCTCCAACACATACATGCTTTCCATGGACACCATATTGATTAATTTATGTACTGTAGGTTAATCGGTGTAATGTCTCCCATATTTATTGTATCATAGTCTTGATACACCGTGTCAAATTTGTATTTATTTGTTATGTTTTTTCATTTACGTATATGATACATGACAGTCCTGTGTGTTTATATATTTTTTGCATCGTTTCACGATATATGATTAATAATATACTGATCGTAGCTTCATCTCTGTTTGGTGTCATTGTGTTTTCTATTTGATAATGCTATCACAATTTATTTGTCATATTCCTAGTGATACAGGATACTGAATACGTTTTGAAAAATAAATATTGTACCCCCTACATACTACTAGATTTCCCAGGTTCTGCGGGATACTGGGTAACCCCATTAGTCTTAATGATCTTGCTTTAGTCAGGCAGTCAGTCGTTATTGTATATAATTGGGTTTCACTCCATAAAACACAGTTAGCATATAAAATACAAAAGTTCATATACAACTATATCCAAGTGACGTGTGCAATACTCTTGCTTTGTCATTTGTTCATGATAGAGAACCATATCCAGAGCCTTTCAACATTAAATCATGAAATGAAGCTAAAATGTGTATACAATAGTCCAAACAATTGTGTGAAAGTCAAAGCATGGTGAAACATGTCAACAAGATAAAAGAAAATCAGTACCAATCATAACGATAGCATTAATTCAAAGTAAGAGCCCCAGATATTTCCTAATTAACCAGGTTGCAAATACAGATGTGATCACACCACACACATACTTCACCTGGGTGTGGCCCGGGCACATACCACACGTTGGGGACAGAGATGGTGCTATATAGCACAGAGTGGTCATGAGCAAACTTCCTTCTTCCTCCAGCAGCAGAACAGAGAAGAGTCCTGGGAATCAAAATCCACAGCAACAGTAATTGCTCCTGCGTGATGGTACTGGAGATGGTCCTATGTAGCGCAGAGTTGTCGTTGGCCTGCCTCCTTTACCTTCCAACAGTAGGACAGTGCAAAGGGCCCTGGGACTAGAAGTGCCTAGCAGCAGTAGTTCATCCTGCACAGTAGGGCCGGAGATGGTGATATATGGTGTGGAATTGCTATTGGTCCAGCTCCTTCCTCCTCCAACAGCAGGACAGACTAATGGGTTCTGGGAATTGAAACAGTGGTAGTTATTTTCCTCGTGTGTATCGTGTGAGTGAGATAAGTGAACACATTTTGTGGATCGTAAAGGCTATGCTTGCTTTTGACCAAGAATTGATGGATGTGTTTGGTGTTTAATTCCTCGTACTGGTGTTGCTTTTGAAGAAATTGTCTACTGTGGTTGATCGTTTGGCTTCTAATACTGATCGACCGCTAACACTCATTAATAAGGAGCTTGTGGCCATACATATGATGATTATGCAAAACCGCCTTGCTTTAGATATACTTCTAGTAAATGAAAGTGGAGTTTGTCATGCGTTTAAGGTTTAACAATGTTGCACCTTCATATTGATAATAGTGGCCTTATTAATAATGACATAATAATATCACTAATATTTTGAGTAAGGCAGAACTGCTCTAGAAGAGCATGGGTTATATGAAATAGTTGGTGTATAGTTCAGTGAGAATGGAAAGAGTTTTTCAAAGGTTGGTGAGTGGTTTAATAATATTGGTGATAATGTTTTAAAAAAGGTTCTGACCACACTTATTATTGTCTATTTGTGAATAATTGGCCTCATGCTTTCGCCTAACATTTCTTGAAATTATCTCTTTTACAAGTAGTATAAAATATGGGTTCATGAAGAGGACATCAGTAATATTTACAAAGAGAAGCAAGAAGTGTGATGATGGAGAGTTTAGAACATTAGGGCTTGTGTTTATGATGAGATAAGGGTTTTGGAAGAATTGAGATGCAAGAGGCCAAAGATGATAGAAACAGTTTTGTGAATAAAGATTATGGGATTTTTGTGATTGATTAAAATGGTGGGACTGACACATTTGATTTTGATGTAATAAAAATGTGTGTTCAACACATATATTTTTGTATAATAACACTGCACTCAGGGCCATAATATGCCCTTGTGAATTCCCATAGAAGCCCAGGTTCACACCGAACCTGGGCTTCTATGGGAATTCACAAGGGCATATTATCAAGCCCATTATCGCCGCTTTAGCGGCAGTTTCCTGCTGCTAAAGCGGCGATAATGTTATCGCCGTTCCTTGATAATATGGCCCTGCATTTTTCTGTGTTGAGTTAAGTAGGCCTAAACTAGGCCTTGACTCCATCTTGGTCCCTGTCACAGCCATGATGTTTGTTTTGTTTTCTCATTGTAACACTACACGTAATCAAAATGTGTACTGTTGAAATACTCTGTATTGACATGCTGTTCTCAAGGAACCACAGAGAACCACAGAGAAAGCATATAGCTGCTTTGAACGCTCTTCCTGCTTATGATACTATAAGCCTATTCCTTTTGTGAGACTTCCATAGTTTGTGTAACCAGATTTGTACTGCTACCTATGACAATAGCTTAGAATAGGTCAAATTCAGTTAGGAGCTAGGGCTAGAAAGGTGACATTTGGTGACATTGTGTAATTCTGAACTGTGATTTGTAAATGTATTACTACATTTGCTCATCTGATGCAGACTGTGTTTGTAGATTTGCTTATAAATATGATGTTTTCTGGAGGTAAGCCAGGCTCCTGACAACCCAACTTTGGAGACTGAACCCTTGTTTGATTGAGTATATTTTTTCATTCATTTCATTGATTTCTATTGCTGCATTTAACTGCAGCTTAAACTAATTTTCTATATCATTCAATATGGATGTATGACGTAACAACGCAAGTCATTACAACGCATGCAGTTACATCGCATTCGTTACAACGACTGCGATGTTACTACGCTATGCCATTACAACGCAAATCTTTACATCGACTTGCGCTAGATGGCGTGCTAACATTAGAAAAGCGTAATTTACTATTCCAACTCCAGTCCACTTAACAGTAGGGAAGGTGTTGGGATAGTAAACTACACTATTTGTAATGTTAGCACGCCATCTAGCGCAAGTCGATGTAAAGACTTGCGTTGTAATGGCATCGCGTGGTTACATCGCGTTCGTTGTAACGACCACGATGTAACAGCATCGCGTTGTACTGAATGCGATGTAAACGATGTTTCCCTTCAATATGGTTTTTGATTAAATATTATTTTTGCCTTCTATATTGCATCTTGAATTGTTAATAAACCTTTTATAGCTTCCATTTTACCTCCAACTCCAAAGGATATAGGGGCATATCATCAAGGGCAATATCGCCGCTTTAGCGGCACTTTTTGCCGCTAAAGCGGCGATATTTTTATTGCCCTATCAGCAAGCTGTCTCTAACAGCTGTTAGCGACAGTTTTCTGACAATAGCGCCCGTTTTTTTCCCGCTTTGCATGTCAGCGATATTTATCGCTAATGACATGCAAAGTAGGCGTTCCCCACTAAAATGTAATGAATAATGCCGTTAACACACCATCGCTCTATTATCAATGCAGAGCCATATCTGCGAAGTGATGAATAAAGGTGTGCTAAGCACCGTTCATCGCAACTATTTAACGCCTGAAAAATTATTTACTTAACCACCTTTAACATGGGAGGTGGATTGATATGTTAAGTCCACACTTGCCTATTAGCAAGCTTTTCAGTATCGCACTCGTATTATCGCAGGATTTCTCCTGCTAATCCCCGCTATCGCTGGATTTCACATCGCATCTTAGCAAAGTGTTGATAATACGCCGCTAAGAGTGCGATGTGATCCAACGATAGACGGCGATAAAATAAAACGCACTAAGCGCGTTTTGCGATATTTATCGCATTTGCTTGCTAATATGGCCCCCATTTCCTTGAAAATGTATTTATTTTGTTCTCTTTGGGTGTTGCTTAGAGGCCATACATGCTTGAGGGTTAACAATCCCCCCTTCCTGAGTAGGTGTTTTAACTCTCTGTTATTAGATAGTAAAGGTTGTGTAAACAGTAGTATTAAATTTGAGACCAACACACTTCACCTTTAAAGAATTGAGTTTGTGATGTACGCTATGTAAATGTGCAATATTAGTAAATACGTATCTGATACAAGCTATGTCACAACCTTTTTCGCACCAAAGCTAGTGCTCGTGTACCAAATTAAATGGCATTCATGCTGACAACAGGAGCAAAATTACGGTTTTACCTGCATGCTTCGCGATATTGGCACTGAAAATCATAAGGCAATTGGTCATCAATAATGTATTAAATTATATCACAATGATTTTTCTGATATCAAAGATAAACAGACGTACTGTGTCAGCTATGAAAAAATACAATGACCAATTTAGAACACAAGAATTAAAAGTGTTTTCAATACTAAATTGCAAAAAGAATCCAAAGTTTCTTAGTTCTTTCCAAGACTAAATTGAATCCATATAGCAGTATTTGTACAGATGTTTAGAGGGTCACAACAAACAGTCGACACTGACACAGTCATTGTCCAAAAAAGGGTCTTGAATGGTATAATAAGCACGCAGGCAAAGTATAAAGTCTGTTTGTTATGAATTTGACAGCATCGAAATATATAAATAATATAAATATAAAGAGTTCTATGGTATGCTATATATAACCCTATTTAACCAGTACATGCTTAAATTAAATATATATATTCAAAATTGTATCTCTTTTGTCTGTTTTAAGCAATTCGCCTGCTTGTGTAACTAAACATTGAAACATCGATGGCAACCAACTCAAGAAATAAGATCACCGCATGCATGATCGAAGTCACTAACCGGATGGAAGCCATCTGTCTCAAGCTCAACACCGACAAGACAGTAGCAGTGACCTTTGGCAAGAACATCTCACCATGGGACTTCAACTGGTGGCCGGCTGATCTCGGACACACACCCGGAACCCATGTCAGGAACCTCGGAATAATCATTGACAGAAAACTGGACATGACTGCACAAGTCAAAGCTGTCACCGCATCCTGCTTTCGCACCCTGAAGATGCTGAGGAAAATCTTCAAATGGATGCCAAGCAGCACTAGAAAAACTGTCACGCATGCCATACAACAAGTTGGAATATGGTCCGAGATCACCAAGCAACTCACCAGGGGAGTACAAAACATCCCGGACTCAGCAGCCAGACTCATCCTCAATCACCCTCACAGAACCCTCATAACACCATAACTGCTTGAGCTCTAATGGCTTCCGATACACAAACACACTCAATTCAAACTCCTCATGCACACATATAATGCAATACAGAACTCAGGCCCCACCTATCTGAACAGTTGCATCTTGTTCGGCCAACCACCTAGACACCTCCACTCCACAGGGCTCCTACTCACACGCATCTCAAGCAAACACAGAACCAGACCAGCAGGATGGGCATTCTCTTACATTGCTCTTAATGGGTGGCACGTCCTCCCACTCCACATCCCTTCTTGAATTTCATGGTTTTTCAATTAATCAACCTACCATAGAGAGAGCTGGGCACAGACACCTGGATACCCTCGCTGGTGATAATGCACTTTAGACAAAAAATAACACAACAATTAATGACAATATTCAAACAATACATCATTAACTTAAATAACATATACAAGGTGTTGTAAATACATGGTATTCAGAGTTTCTTTCGAACACTGGATATTACATGAAGAATTAATCCTTTCAGCTGCAGGGCTATATACCCAAAGATTAGGAATAGCGATTTCCTAATTGTGAGTGCTGTGAACCTCAATTAGGAAATCACTATTTCTAATGTATGAAACTCTTTTGAGTTTCATTAGGGATTCTTAATCGGTCACGAATAGACCCACCTCATGCATATTAATGAAGTAGGCCACAATCTGCGAGCCACTAGGATTTGCTGCCATTACATGGATGGTGGCTGGCTGGGCTCGGCAGACCACCATGCCTGTGATTTCTTTTAAATAAAATAATCTGCTTTTTAATGCAGCCAGATTTTCTTAAAGGAAAGCAGGATGTGTTTAAAGAGAAAAAAAAAATGTTTAAGTTTCATTTTCTAACAGTAGGTAGTGGTCCGTGGGACCTATGCCTGCTCTTAAAAAATATTTTTTCACAATGCTGAAAGACGAAGGCGTCCCTTTGCGAATGGGCTACCACCACTTTTGATATGGCGGTAAAGTATTACTGTTCCACAACCGGAATTTGGTTACAGAACAGTAATAGGTACCATACTGATGCGGTATTTGTATGGGACGCCCCAAACACGCCCCTTCCAAATTCCGAATTGCAAACTCAAATTGTAATTCTCTAACAAGTTACAGATTCATATTTTGCATTTTTTACATCGGAAACAGCATATTTCCTATTGCCTTGCTTTGTAGAACAGGCCCCAAATTCTACATGTGCCTGGATTTCCTGCACATTTGCTTGAGGCATTTTGGCAGGGTTGGCCACTCACATTTTGCCATGGGAAATTCACAGAGTTTTAGTGTCCTGTAAGAGGCATGCTCTTATTATGCCTGGGGCATCGTGGTGTGATGGTGGAGGGGGTGTGTGAGATGGGGGGTATATTATCGTCATAATTAGTTTGAGGTTATAATTTACTCTGAAGGTCCTGTGCTTGATTTCATATTTTTTTAGCATTAGATTGGCGTTATTGAAATATAATTTTCGGCATGTTTTAGCATGCTCTAATAGTTGATAAATGGAACCTTTTTACTATATTGGATTAGTACATTTTAATGGTTCATTAGTTGAGCAATACACTGTTTCTGGGAAGCTGCCAAATGGGCCAGCTTCCAAGGGCAGGTGTGTTGGCTGTTTTTTTAATCCTGTTTTGGCACATGGGACGAAAACAAAACAGACTCGAAGGCAGATCAAGTTTGGCCCCAGGCATGAAGGGATCCTCTGTGGGAAAAATACGATCATCCTGGTACACCACAGCCACCTTCCAGGCAGATGGCAGCAGGTTGGGATAATGCAGGCCTGTGTGAAGGAACTCAAGAGCAGCTTCTCCATCATTTAATTTCCCCTCAAACCGAGTAGAGCAAGCCTGACACAAGGCCCTACTAATTGAGGCATACCTGTGGATAACTGATTGGCAATCCGCTAAGGGAAATAGGTTTAGCCAGCAGTGGTTGCTACACTCAGTTCATGAATTTCCTGGCTCCTTCTTATATCAGGTGTCTGTTGCCAGTTCAGTTGACATGAGGTTCATTTGGGGGTATCATCTTGTGCCGTTTCTATTCCTACGTAATATCCTTATAATGCAACATTGCGCATTTCTTGCCCTGGCCAAATCCCAGGTTCCAATAATTAGCCAATAAAGGAGCTATTCCAGGGGATGTTGGCCATCCTTGTGCTCTGCAGGGTAGTAATTTGTTTCAGAATTGAAATAGATCCTCTGGGTCCTACTTTACCTGAGGAGGCATGTGTGAATTGAGTGAATGCCCCTCCCCCCGTCTGCTTTAGGGCAGTGTGACAGGTAGGGTCGCACTGGGCACAAGACCTGGAGGGAGGGTACTGACCTCAGCGTGGGCGCTGTGTTTAGCAATAACTTACAATTTAAAAGCACCTGCTGCAGAGATGCTTGTGCGTTCAGCTTTCAGGCAGCAATAAAAATGTCAAGACAACTTTTGTGAGTAATGTTCCTGCTTGATAGAGATCTTTTCAGTCACTGTCACAGGGTAATTTTGACTTGCCATAAAGTAGCGTAGAAGATTAACGTGCCTGCCACAAAGAACAGATTTTATGTGGATAGCTGAGTGGATTAGGAAAACCAGCCTTTATCAACGCTTTAAAACAAACCAAATGTGTGTGCGAGAGAGATGCTGTGGAGAGCCGAGGGGCCCTTTTGCCAGGTGCTCATAAGGGAATCCGAGGAGGAGGTCATGGGGGGTGCCAAAAAAAGTTGATCCACCAGGTGCCACCAGCTTTAAAGCCGGATCCTCCCACCGCTCATACCCTTCAGCATTGCCACAGAAAGAGGAAGTCTCTCCTTCCTGCTCATTTGCAGTGGCATTACAGCACAATGATCCGAATAGACTATGTCCTTCCTACTGCCTGATATTCCCTGTACTAGAGAGAATAAAGGGCTTTTGCTGAAACAGTTTATAAAGTGGCAGTACAGGGGTCTTCATGTACTCATAAATGCCTTTGAGAATTGACCTCAAGGTTCTAAATCCCTACTAATAACAGTGCACAAAGATTATAGTACTTTTTAGGTCTTGAAGCAGATAGTTGTAGCTGTCTGCCAAGAACTATTTTCATCACTTCACATGTTTGTTTAATGCATAAAGAGATAAAAAATGTCATCTAGTTTTTTTGTACTTGCACTGCTGGCATATTCTTCCTGCCTGTTCTCATGCTTGTTTGTTATAGTTTTTTTGTTAGGGGGAGCGGGATATAAATAACGGGGGAGTGGAGGTTGGAAAACAGTTATTTAATTAGAAAACGAGCAGCAGATGGACACTAGGGGAGAATCAACAGATGCCAGATTATGAGGGCAGACTGACGTGATGCTTAGGTGATGTTTAGGTGGTGCGCTGATGCAAACTCGTGGTGGTGAGTGATGTTTGGTGCTCAGGTGGTGCCACTATATGGTGTGGATTGGAAGTACGTTGTGGATTGTGGAGTTGTGGAGTTGAAATATGTGGTTTGGTGTGTAATTATGTAGTTTGTATTGGAAATGTGTGGAGTTGAATTGTGTGGCCTGGAACTGTGGTGTTAAGAGAAATTATGCTTAGTGAAATTGTGTCATGGTGTGGAGTGCATTTATGTTGATTGGTGGAATGTGGTATATAGTGCATTTATGTGGAGTGTATTTATGTTGCATTGAGTAGAGTGCAATTATGTGGTGTTATTATGTGGAACAGAGTGGTATTATGTGGAGTGAATTTATGTTGCGTTGCGTAGAGTGTAATTATGTGGCATGTAATTATGTGCTACTGAGTGGTATGTGGAGTGTATTTATGTTGCATTGAGTAGAGTGTAATTATGTGGCTTGTAATTATGTGGTACTGAGTGGTATGTTAGGTGTAGTTATGTTGCATTGAGTAGACTGTAATTATGTGGCGTGTAAGTATGTGCTACTGAGTGGTATTATGTGGAGTGTATTTATGTTGCATTGAATAAAGTGTAATTGTGAGGTGTGATTATGTAATACTGAGTGGTATTATGTGGAGAGTATTTATGTTGCATTGAGTAGAATGTAATTATGTGGCGTGTTATTACCTGGCACTAAGTGGTATTATGTGGAGTGTATGTTGCATTTAGTGTAGTGCAATTTTGTAGCATATAATTATGTGGCACAGAGTGGTATTATGTGGAGTGTATTTATGTTGCATTGAGTAGTGTAATGTGGTGTGTAATTATGTGGCACTGAGTGGTAATATTTGGAGTGTATGTTGCATTGAGTGTAGTGTAATTTTGTAGCATAGAATTATGTGGCACTGAGTGGTATTATGTGGAGTGTATTTATGTTGCATTGAGTAGAGTGTAATCATGTGGCGTGTAATTATATGGCACGCGAAAGTCAAAGTTAATTGGAAACCTGATGGCACCCTGTGCGCTCCTGAGACCCCTAGGCCATGGGAGTGAAAGTTTTGAAGAAAGGTGGGACATGCACCCGTCTTTGACCATTTGCATGCTTTCAATTATTGAAAGCCACATGAAAAGGCCAATGGGTTGTGAGAGAGGAGGCATACCCACACGGAGAAGGCTCCTGGAAGTCTGAAGTGATACCAAGAGCCCTCTCCTAGCGCATCGCATGCGTGCTGCACCAGAAAACTACTGAACAGATTTACACCAAACCAATGAGGCTGGCTCAATCTGCAGACTAAGATCTACATTCCAGCCACATTTGGTGTAATTCTGCTCAATAGCTTTTCGGTAGTGCTTCTTACAGAAGTCTATGTAAAATGCTTGGGAATTATGTGTTTTGGGACCCACTTACTCCCCCCGCTTGACGAATCACCCAAAAACTTTCCTTGCTCAAACTAGGCAAAATAGAACACTTTTTTAGAAGGTTTTGTGGAGATTCAAACGATGCCAAATGTATTAATAACACAAAAAACATGTTTCCTATGGAAACACTGATGTAACTATAAGCACTAAGTGACAAACGCAAAAGGTAATATATATTTGTGTATATTACCTACTGGCGGTCGCCAGTAGGTAGTTATAGTTAGAACCTTGTTTCTATTCAAAAAGCGTTTTTTCTTTACCCAATAACTTTGGCGCCGGTTGACGAATCTTCATGAAATTTTCAAAACGTTGGTCCCGCTCCGGATCCGCTCCTATCCTTAAAGTTTCGGGGTGATTCGCAAAGCGGGGGCCGAGAAAAAAGGGGGGGTCCCAAAACACGTTTTCTCCATGTTATTTCCCATAGGAATCTTTAGACACGACTACAGCCCGAACTGCTGAACGGAATTACACCTAATTTGGCATAAAGGTAGCCCTTGGTTCAGTAAGAGACCTTTTGTTTAAATGGTGTAAATCTGTTCAGTAGTTCCTGAGAAATTCAAAAAATAGAGGTCAAAAAATAAATTTCGTATAGGAAACTTTAGACACAGTTACAGTCGAAACTGCTGAATGGAGTTACACCAAATTTGGCAAAAAGATAGTGCTTGGTTCATAAAGTGACCTTTTTTTTTTTAAATGGTGTAAATCCGTTCAGTAGTTTTCGAGATATTAAATGAAATAAATCTTTATATATCTGGGCGGGACCTAACTACACAAGCACGAGCTTGGCTCTAATTGGCTGCCAACATTTCAATCCAGGAAGTTGTTGGCAGCCATCTTGGTGCAATGCTTTTTAGGTCTCACCTAGCGATGCAGCGCATGTGCTGTGCACTACACAAACACCACTGCACTGCCCTAAACCCTAAAACACTACCCCAGCACGACCCCCTACACTGCACGAACACCACTGCAGTGCCCTAAACCCTGAAACACCACCCCCAGCACGACCCCCTACACTGCCCGAACACCACTGCACTGCCCTAAACCCTGAAACACCACCCCAGCACGACGCCCTACACTGCCCGAACACCACTGCACTGCCCTAAACCCTGACACACCACCCCAGCACGACTCCCTACACTGCCCGAACACCACTGCACTGCCCTAAACCCTGAAACACCAGCCCCCTGCATGACCCCCTACAGTGCCCGAACACCACTGTCCTGCCCTAAACCCTGAAACACCAGCCCCTTGCACGACCCCCTACACTGCCCGAACACCACTGTACTGCCCTAAACCCTGAAACACCACCCCCTGCATGGCCCCCTACACTGCCCGAACACCAATGCACTGCCCTAAACCCTGAAACACCAGCCCCCTGCATGACCCCCTACAGTGCCCGAACACCACTGTCCTGCCCTAAACCCTGAAACACCAGCCCCTTGCACGACCCCCTACACTGCCCGAACACCACTGTACTGCCCTAAACCCTGAAACACCACCCCCTGCATGGCCCCCTACACTGCCCGAACACCAATGCACTGCCCTAAACCCTGAAACACCACCCCACGCATGACTCCCTACACTGCCCAAACACTACTGCACTGCCCTAAACTCTGAAACACCACCCCCGGCACGACACCCTACACTGCACGAACACCACTGCACTGCCCTAAACCCTGAAACACCACCCCCAGCACGACCCCCTATACTGCCCGAACATCACTGCACTGCCCTAAACCCTAAAACACCACACCCATCATGACCCCCTACACTACACAAACATCACAGCATTGCCCTAAACCCTTAAACACTACCCACAGCATGACTCCCTTAACTACACAAACACCAATGCACTACCCTAAGCCCTGAAACACTACCCCCAGCACAACCCCCTACACTACCCAAACACCACTACACTACTCTAAACCCTAAAACACTACCCCAGCACAACCCCCCACACTGCCCAAACACCGCTGCACTGCCCTAAACCCTAAAACACTACCCCCAGCACGACACCCTACACTGCCAGAAACACCGCTGAACTGCCCTAAACCCTAAAACATTACCCCCAGCACGACCCCCTACACTGCCTGAACACCGCTGCACTGCCCTAAACCCTAAAACACCACCCACAGCATGACCCCCACACTGCCCGAACACCGTTGCACTGCCCTAAACCCTAAAACACCACCCCAGCACGATCCCCTACACTGCCCAAACACCGCTGCACTGCCCTAAACCCTAAAACACCACCCACAGCACAAACCCCTACACTACCAAACACCACTGCACTGCCCTAAACCCTAAATCACCACCCCCAGCATGACTCCCTACACTGCTTGAACACCACTGCACTGCCCTAAACTGTAAAACACCACCCCCAGCATGACCCACTACACAAACACCACTGCACTACCCTAAACCCTAAAACACTACCCCCAGCCCGACCCCCTTCACTACACAAACACCAATGCACTACCCTAAACCCTAAAACACTACCCCAGCCCGACCCCATACAGTACCCAAACACCACTGCACTACCCTAAACCCTAAAACACTACCCCCAGCACAACCCCCTGCACTACCCAAAGACCACTGCACTACCCTAAACCCTAAAACACGACTCCCTACACTACACAAACACCGCTGCACTACCCTAAAACACTACCCCCAGCATGACCCCCTACACTACACAAAAACCATTGCACTACCCTAAACCCTAAAACACTACCCCCTACACTACACAAACACCACTGCACTACCCTAAACCCTAAAACACTACTCCCAGCAGTACCCCCTAAACTACTCAAACACCACTGCACTACACTAAACCCTAAAACACTACCTCCAGCAGTACCCCCAGCAGTACCCCCTATACTACTGAAACACCACTGCACTACCCTAAACCCTAAACCACTACCCCCAGCACGGCCCCCTACACTACCCAAACACCACTGCACTACCCTAAACCATAAAACACTACCCCCAGCATGACCCCCTACACTACCCAAACACCACTGCACTACCCTAAACCCTAAATCTACACCAGCATGACCCCCTACACTACCCAAACACCACTGCACTACCCTAAACCCTAAATCTGCCCTCAGCACAACCCCCTACACTACCCAAACACAACTGCACTACCCTAAACCCTAAAACACTACCCCAGCACGACTCCCTACACTACACCAACACCACTGCACTACCCTTAACTGTAAAACATTACCCTAGCATGACCACTACACTACCCAAACACCACTGCACTACCTTAAACCCTAAAACACTACCCAGCACGACCCCCTACACTACCCAAACACCACTGCACTACCCTAAACTCTAAAACACTACCCCAGCACAACCCCTTACACTACACAAACACCACTGCACCGCCCTAAACCCTAAAACACTACACCCAGCACGAACTCCTACACTACACAAACACCACTGCACTACCATAAACCCTAAATCTACCCCAAGCACGACCCCCTACACTACAGAAATATCACTGCACTACCCTAAACCCTAAAACACTACCACCAGAACAACCCCTACACTACACAAACACCACTACACTACCCTAAACCCTCAAATACTACCCCCAGCATGACCCTCTACACTACACAAACACCACTGCACCAACCTAAACCCTAAAACACTACCCTCAGCATGACCCCCTACACTACCCAGACACCACTGCACTACCCTAAACCCTAGAAAAGTAACCAACACCCCATGCCCAATCCCCCTTACCTTTCACTCCTCATGGTTCCCTCTCCTCGTGGTTCCTGCTTCATGTCGTCTCTGAGGGGCGGTGCACGTCGTTGTGAGGAAACGGAACAGCCTCTGCTTCCTTACAACGACGTGGATCTTCTAAATTGTTTTAGAATTCATGGTCATTTACCATACATACCTTTACAACAAAATTCGTGGTAAAGGCATGTGTGGTAAATGACCATGTGTTCTAAAAAAAATGCATAGTAATGACTTTGCGATGTACAACGCATGCGTGGGAATGCATGCGTTGTAATGGTATTGCGAAGTAAAAAAGTCATTGTAACAGCTGTTTACCGATCGAAGCTGGCCCCTATTCTTCAGGGAGTCGTTTATTTGATAAATTAGGACGAGGGAATGTGTTTTTTTTACCGAAAAGTGCAGTCCTGGCTGTTGTATTGTGAAAGTGTCCACGTGGCCTGGTTTCACTTCCGGTGAGAGAGTGGAAGAGTCTGTTTGGATCTAGAGGGGTTCTGCAGTTGGACGGGGCCCGCGCGACACGTCATCAGAAAACACAGCTAATGGAAAGCGTTGTCCCCGAAGTGTGGAGCAGTGCCATGAGAGGTCAACGAGTGTGCGTTCCACCGCAGTATGACCGTACCGCGTGACCCATGTGCCGCCTCCAGTGTACGGAAGGCAGAAGCGGCATCCATCGCATGTCTTCTTCAAGACAGTTGTAGCACTAATTCTACATTTTGGAACTAGGGCATTTTAACCTTGTTGTTCCTGCCAGATACAAACAGAAAATCCTGTGTTATTCAGTGCCCTCGTTACCTTTTCTGTGGGTAATGGTGCTTGTCACTTCGCTGCCCCGCCGGTGCATACGACTGGGCTCCCCACCTCGTGTGCCATCTGCAGGGCCACTGCCCTCGGATCACTGGTTTCGGTTTCTGGAGTAGCAACATAAACAGTTGCTCCCAAAGGACTAGCCTGAACACTTAGGTGAATATCCCCTGCGCCAGCATTCCACGGAAGTTCTTTCCTAGCTCTCCCACGTCGACGACGATGTCATAATAGCACGGCTCCACTCGCGACACCGTATGACATCATAGGAGCCATAAGAGGACCTCGTCGGTGTGCTGACATCAGTTCCACCCATTTTTTCCGTGCCACCGAGGTAAACAGGTGGACCGACACATTTTCACATGTCTACATAGTATACTAAATATATATATATATATATTCACTTAAAAAACCATAGGTTTCACACATGTTATAGTTAGCTGTACATTTCACTCGTAAAAAACCAATGAAATTCCACGTTATAGTTAGATCAGGTAACTATAACTTGCGCGCCCACAATAAACTGCTGATGACGTCACATATTACATCACTCATGACATGGTCAGTGACATCACTCTTCACATCAATGATGACATCTGAAATGACACATTGTGGATTGCGGTCGCGCAAGTTATAGTTACCTGATCTAACTATAACGTGGAATTTCATTGGTTTTTTACGAGTAAAATGTACAGCTAACTATAACATGTGTGAAACCTATGGTTTTTTTAAGTGAATGTGCAAGGTTTTTTAAATGCTAATTCCTAACTATAACGTGTATGAAACCTATGGTTTTTTCAGTGAATTTGTACGGTTTTTTAAATGCTAAGTTATGTATTTATTTTTTATTTTTTTTTCTGGTTTTTCACCGTGCGCACACCCTGCGCGCACGGTGCCCTTCGCGCACCGTGCGCGCGCTGTGGGCACTCGGTGCACTTCGGGCACCGAGCGCCCGCGTTGCGCTGTAGATACCGTGCGCGCCTCGCCTTTTTTTACACAGTAACAATTTTTTTTTCTCCCTTGCGGGTCCTTCAATTTATTTAATAAATATGATTGTTATTTCGTTTTTTTTTTTTATTATTTTTTTTTGCCGTGCGCGTACGGTAAGCTTACCGTACGCGCACTCCGCGATTTTTAAAAAAAATTATTAAATGTATTTTTCGTACTTTTTGGTCCTTTGTGGACTCCCTGACAAACGCTAGGGGGTCTGCAACTCTCTTCGTTGCCCCCTTTTCACGTTATCCACCTTTGTTTTTCAGTGCGAGAGACAGAAAATGGCGGACGACACTTTCTGATTTCGACCGATTCGAATGTTTACAGTCATGTAACCACCAATCAGAATTGAGCTCGCGCACGGCACCGTACGCGTACGGTAAGCTTACCGTAAGCGCACAGAGCACGCTTACAGATATATATTGATTTAAATGCTATTTTCTCAGGACCTACTGAACAGATTTACACCAGACCTGCAAAAGGCACATCTCTGACCTGAGGACTACCTCTCTGCCAAATTTCAAGTAATTCTGTTCAGCCGTTCGGGCTGTAGCTCGGACTAAAGGTCCTATGGGAAAATGCATGGGGAAAACGCGTTTTGGGACCCCCCTTTTTTCTCAGCCCCCGCTTGACGAATCCCCCCGAGACTTTCAGGGTAGGAGCGGAGCGGAGCGCCCCACCTATTTTGAAAATTTCGCGAGGATTCGTCAACCGGCGCCAAAGTTATTCAAAATAGAATGTTCAGGATTTCCTATGGAAACACGGTCCTAACTATAACTATCTACTGGCGACCGCCAGTAGATAATATATATATAGATATATATATATATATATATATATATATGTAGTAACTGGAAAAAACCACAGGTTTCAGGAACGTTATAGTTATTTGGACATTTCACTCGTACAAAACCATAGAAATTCCGGCGTTATAGTTAGTTCAGCTAACTATAACTTGCACCCCCGCAATGCACTGCTGATGACGTCACATATTACATCATTCATGACATATGCAGTGATATCACTGATGACATCTCAAATGACATCACTGATGACATCATCCAGTGACTGTGTCTTTCTGTAAAGTTGAATTTTGTTTTATATATATGCCAAGCTGTATTGAGGAATGAGTGGGTGTATAAGTGTCTGTATGGAGGATTTAGTAGGTATGTGACTGACTGTATAAGTGAGTGATTAAATGTGTCTTACTGAATGCATGGGTTAGTGATTAAGCTGTGTGAAAGTCTGTATCAGTCTGTCTGTTGTTGTGTAAGCTGCTGCATGGGTTGGTGAGTAGCTGCATGAGTGTCTATATGGGTTATTGATTGCTTGCCTGTGTATTTGTATGGCTGCCTGTGTGTGTGTGTGTGGGTGGGTGGGTGATTCTGTGCATAGATGTGTGAGTGGTTGATTCACTGGGTGTATGGGTTCAAGAGTGCATGTGGAAACAGCTGTATGGCTGGGTGAATGTGTAAATGGGTGTGTTGGTGAGTGAATTGATGTCTCAGATGTACATGTGCAAGTAACTACGGGGCATATTTACAACGAGGCGATAAAAAATTATCGCCACCTTAGCGCCGTTTTCGGCCGAAAAGCGGAGATAATTTTATCGCTATATTAGCAAGGTCACGCTAACGCGTGAAACTTTGCTTTAGCGTGGGGATTTCTAATGCCCAGCTTTGCATCTCTAATGAGATGTAAAGTGGGCGTTCCTGACCTGACATGATAGGAGAAATGACGCTAAGCGACATATCTCCTATCATCAAGCCCGCGCTATGAAGCATAGCGTCAGGAAAAGTAGCGATAACACCTGTTATCGCTACTTTCCTAACACCTGCTTCAGGACTGACTTAGCCATGATATCCTATGGAAGGAGGATATCATTGCTAAGTTTGTGAGTCCCTATCAACAAGCTAACGTGAGATTATCGCTGGGTTTCCAGCGATAATCTCACGTTAGCCAGTTAGCGTGAGGATTTTTATCGCTATGGAGATAAGCGTTGCTAATAGCACGCTATCTCAGCGATGAAAATCCACGCTAACCGGCGATAATTATCCTAGCGCTAAGTGCGCTTTGCGATAATTATCGCCGGTTGTTGTTGATATGCCACTCCATATGTAAAAGGCAGTATATGTGAGTGATGGTGAGTGATGGTGTATATAAATAACTATATGTGAGCGTCAGTAATTGTGAGAGTGGCTGCATGGATGAGTATGTATTTATAAAGCTGGGCATAGTATGCATAGTCGCGCTACGCGTAGCTACACGAAGTTGCACATGCGCTTCGCGAGCTACGCGTAGCTAGGCGAGCGCGTGTAGTTGCTTGTCCCGTCCGTTTGTGTTGCGTTGTTCATGCTCACGAACGTGTATTGTGTGTTCAGGAGTCTGTGTGATCGGGATATAGTATCTCGTGAACTTACCCATGCGGTCGCCTATGGGCGCGGCCATGTTGTTTTTGACTTGTCCCGCCCGTTCGCAATGCCTTACTTCCTGCTCCGGGTCGCGTATAGCGTGTTCGCGATGCGCATGTCATGTTCGGGAACGTGATTAACATGTTCGCAACGTTTTGTGTGTGCTCGCGGGGATATATCGCGCGAACTTACCCACGCGGTCGCGAAGGGCACGGCCATCTTGTTTATTCCCTCTATGCTATGGTTCTGGGGCTTGCTTTTTTATCCTCCCTCAATCTTTGCCATCTTTAGCTTTTTACACTGTTTTTCTGATCTTTTTTTTATTTATTATCTATCACTCTCTGTCCCTAAGTCTATATTTTGCATTTTATTTCTACTTTTACTGTGTTTTTTCTCACTTTTCTACTGTTTTATATTACTTTCTTATACTCGTTCCCCTAACTTTATTTTTCCCTTATTTTCTTTTGTGCCTCCCGCTCACCCCCAGAACCATGCCTAGTTAGTATTCTGGAATCAGAATGGAATACTGGATTAGTGTTCCTATATAAGTAGACAGTCTGTGAGTCCCGCAATAATACTACTAGTTGATCAGATGACATAGGTCAATTTTATTGCATTTCTTTCCTAAAATGTTTTTTGAGCGTTTTTTAAAATATTTTATTTGTTTCATAGTACAGCAATCATTAATGTTTTGTCTCTTTCTTTGTTATATCTTACATGATCAGCACTCAGGGGCAAGACAACGGGGTCAAAGGTGGTGGCGGGACAGTCACAACTTCAAGAACATCAAGTCTCCCAGGGCCAGGACCAGTCCTCCTCTACCGAGGCCTCTGCTGCTGGCCCCAGTAAGTCCTCCAGTGGTTATATTAATAATTATATTTCCCTAACTTTTACTGCACCTTATTTTTTCCAAACTATTATTTCTGTTTCCTAATTCTATTTTTTTCCAAATCTTCTTTGATCTAGACTGTTTCTAAATTCTTGTCGTCGTTATCCCTGCCTCCAACTGCCTCTGCTATGAGCCGGCTATGACTCTCTGTACTACTACTATTAGTCTGTCTGTAGCTAAGCTTGCCCAGTTGGCCACTCTTTATTTAAAAGGTTTTAAATACACTCAGATTCACCAATAGCTCTAGCAATGGAGTCCAGAATTTTGGGTTGTCCTCTTCTGGTCTTCTTAATCTTTCCTGAGGCTTTTCAACAATTCCCACCAACAAAATGCCCAACCAGACTATTTTTGATAGGATATACTACTACTGTTGTGGGGATTCTGGACAGCCGCATACAGAACTATGTACAAGAAAATAGGGTGTTGGAGATGGGAGGTTGGACCTTCCTCACACCTCAGTCAGAAGTTAACCCACCACAATCCCATGACTGACTAGCTATACTCGCTCATTAGGTCCCCGAAACCCCCCAAAGATACCCAATGATTAGACACAACCCAGAACATAATAACACCCTTTTGCTCACTCACTCGTGTAAGTCCACCACATCAAATACCACAGCGCCTTTGTGTAAGTTGAAGTTCAAAAGGTTTATTTTCAACTGACAAGCTCTGTACGTTTTTCTACAATTCAAATCATTATACTATACGAGCCAGCTACAAAAGCAAAATGCAAAAGATTAAAACAATAAACATTGTTACAACAAGTCCACCGATGAGTCAAACGATCTCTGTGCGAATTCTGGGGTACCCCTCACCTTAGAACATAGAAGTACTGGTTACATGCATCATAAGCCTTGCAAAGCTCTGGTTCTTATTCGTCTAAGGAAATCTTCCGCCTGTTATGAGAAAAATTGTATGCGTTAGATACTATAATGCAAGCATTTCTCATTCATGCCAAAAAGTGTAGCATGTTATGTTATGGCTAAGCAATACGGACTGACCAGAACTAATTAACAAAGTGGCTTGTTTTTCGACCTCTTGTACGCAACGCTCAGACAGTAGCTGTATGAGCTCATGTGGGCTCAAAGGCATCCACAACAAGCTGCAAGGTAACGTCCGTGCGCGAAAGACATGAAGCTAAAATAGTGCATGGCTCAGGCTAACTTTGCAAAGAGTAGAATAGACTAGAATTACCCTAGGGACCATAACACTACTAGTCTACTCTACTCTAGTACCCGATTTGGACTAGTGATGTATGTTGCATATGTATGTATTAACTTTTTTTCAATCTTGCTAGTGAAAAAGAATGAATAGGTGTATATGGCATCTAAAAATGTGTAATGTTTTTTTCTAGGCGTACTACCAACCACCACCAGTGCTGGGGCCAGCGGCGATGTGGCCATTCCGGACGGAGACAGAGATGCAGCTGAGGAACCTGCAGGAGCTACAGGGGGTGAGCCTGCAACAGCGGCGGGCGGTGGTAAGTTATGCTCCTTACTTATTGACATTACACTAGCGGGAAGGGTGTACTAGTGTACACTCACTCACTGTACTGTTGAGACTTAGTAAGTATGAAGTTGCAGTGAACATTAGACAACGGTTGAAGAGAAGACACCCTTTAATTAGCAATGGCATAAGCAGCAATAGCATTAGCAGCGTGAGTTGAGTAACCAATGGCTTCTTCCATATGACTCCAACTCAGCTGTGAGTTTATGGAGAAGACTAAAAGTCAGATCAGAACAGATGACCTTGATGGATGTGTTGAACAAAAAGGGTGGAACTGAAGAAGGAAGGACGAGAGCAAGATGTTGGAAGCATGCATAGGTGGCTGATAGGAATCAGATGCATGGGTTGTTGAAGGATGTGTGGAAAGTCAAAGAAAAGAGGCCTGCATGGGTGCCCGTATGGGTGGATAGGATTGCAAGAATCGTCAGCGGTGTTTGGGTCACACCCAAAGCCAAGGCAAGCAAGGAAGGACGCATGGGTGGTTGTTGGTGAAACAAACTAAGGTTTGTTGAGAGACTAAGAAGAATGTTAGATGTTTACTTTGAATGGATGGATGCCTGGATGTATTTTAGCATAGGTGGTGACTGTCACTGGATGCAGAGTTGCAGGCCAGAGTCTTTGAAGAGAATGTAAAAGAAACCACGCCACAGTAGCAAAGCTGACTACCGAGGGGAATATATAAGTTGTATTTTCAGAATACTCCCTTGACTCACAGTAGTTTGCAAGCACATCATATATATATTGTGTATGATGTATGTAGTTATCAGCACCTTCCTCCGACTCAGAGGACCACTCCCTACCTACCTATGTTAATTTTACTGCCAGCCAGCCTGCTATTGAGGGTGGCCTTATCTGTTGGTTACACAATCAATCAAAATAAAGTACCTCATGTCATCCCATATATAAGCAATGATCATAAGATCAGATATATAATCTGCCTTTTTGTAGTAGTCAGGGCAGGGTGAAAGTGAAATTGAGCAATTGCCCTTGATGTAACAGAGAGACTATGTCCAGTGCCACCCGTAATAGAAAATTACGAGCTTCCCCACCTGCAGACAATAATAAATACTAAATAGAACTAACATGAGTCTGCGTCATCATGAGTCAGACTCGAGTATGTTTGTCTTTGGCGCAAGCTGACTGAGCTGGCATGTGTCGGCTACAACAAGGTTATATAATTTTGCTAAACTAAAGAGAAAAAGAAAACTGGTGTACTGTGCCATAGTGCTAGTATAATGCCTGAAAAACTCCCACAAATATTAGAGGCTGAGGAAGTGGGAGGACAGATACATACCACAAATGTTATGTACTGTGCTTGGTAGTTCTACAGCTACTATGTGTTGAATTAATTTTGTGTTACTCTTTTGCTAAGAGTGTTTGTAAAATATAATTTTTTTCTTTCTTGATATAGCTCCTCCTAAACCAACGAGGAAGGAGTTGGCAGTTCTGGCCCGGAGCCGGAAGCTGGAGGCCATCTGTGCCAAGTACAGATGGCTGGTGGCTCTGGCGGAGGAGGAGGCGGCAGCAGCTGCAGCCTCCTCCAATGCCCCGGGCCCCAGCCGGGCATCTCCAGTTGTTCGGCGCTGCAGTCAGGCAGCCACCCGTCGCTGCCCACCAGCAACACCATCCAGCACTACTGCTGCCCCCCATGGATGCAACGGCAGGGCATATGCGCGCCGCATGCTCCTGCGGAATGCGCGGCTGGAAGAGGAGCTAGAGGAGGTGAAGAAGCGTCTGAAGGTCCTGGAGAGAAGAGCCCGCCGCTAGTAAAAAGACCCTGTTCAATTGTCCCTTTTTTATCGGTTCTTTTGGTGGGTGGGAATTGGGCGTTGGGGTTATGGACAATTGGACATTTTTGGACTTTTTTATTTTGGACATAGGTTAAGGTTAGGGAGAGGGGTGGGTCAGGTGTTGTGGGGTTTTTTACATAGTTTATTTTTGTTAGGGATTACATTATATATATTTTGCTTTACATATGATGTGGTTAATGTTTTGTGGGTGGGGTTACTGTTTTACGTCACACTGTTTCCTTGCTGCTGCAGGGCCACAGCCAGTGTTTGATTTAAAGAACTGGCTGACTTTGTAATCCACAAACAGATAGATGCAGTACACCTCACTGATTGACTAGTCCTGGTAGTACGGTCACTCTCTTCTCCTACTGTCCTAGTCCATTATTATACCTCCCCCAAACATCTTTTCTTTTCTTACCTGTGATTGATGTTTAAGTTAGGCACAGCGATGGCTGCATGACGTTGACGATGCAGGTTGGGTTTCCAAAGAGAATGCAGAATCAGATGCCATGGTTGTAGTGGTAGTAATAGTAGACACTGGCAGTAACATTTACAAAAAAAGAAAATGAGACAGTCAGTCGCCTGAGAGAGACTCTGGGAGGAGTAGTAGAGCGAAGTAAATAAAACATAATGGTGGAGGGGATAGCCTAGTACAACAAGTTACAAACTGTAGTTGTTTTCAAGTCACTCAACTAGGCCTACACTAGACACAAGCGTAACCTTTAGTGCTGTGTGTAATAGGAAGGATGACAATCGATGCCGGCAATTAATCATGATGGATTACGTTCCTTTGTTAAAAAAGTTAACTCGCAATTCGCAAATATATGTATCATCATGGGTGGGCAAGCAGAAAAAGATCCTCCACCTGCCTTGAAATTGAATTAGTGTTGCTTTCGCCATGTCCGCCCCAGCAAGCGTGTGATCAATTATTGGTGTACATTAATGTAGTCACACCTCAATAAATCACACAGCCCGGGGGAAGAGGGTTAGGGTTTGATGAATGGTTGGGAAGGGGGGTTTGAGGAAAGGTTTGACAAAGAAAAACAGTACTCATGGACAAACAACAAAAGAAAACACAATCTTTGTAGACTAACATATCCATAAATGTGTAAGGGTGAAAAAGGAAATGCATGCATTGATGATGATGATAACTTGATGGTTAATGATAAGTAAAACTTACTAACTACTACTAGACAATTAGACAGTGCAGGGCATCAGTATATATTAATATTAGGCACTTTGCCTTGCCTGTCTGCCCTCATAGAGAGAGAGACACAGATTACATACAGTTTGTGTTCTGTTGTACCGGGCTTACTTTTAAAGATAGCAAAGAAAATTTAAAAATAGCTGTAGGGATGAATTATAAGCAGTGAGCAAACATAATTAAACAACAACACACGGCATTCATGATTGAAGACAAAAAATGAATCAAATTGTTTAAAAGATGATGAAAGTTGATACTGTTACTGTGTTATGATTGTTATCCTGGTCAAATGGGGAGTTGCATCTCGGCATTCCTCTTGGTCCTCAGTCCCTTCCATGGATGCTCCATCCATCAATTTTGGGTTTTGCCACTGCCTGCCTGGCATATGTAGATTCATTGGGAAGGTAAGTGTGCGTTGTTTTTCCAAGTATAGCACAGGCCTATAAGTGTAAATGGAAAAACAAATGGGATAATCAGAAATCAATGAATAAAAAAAATGCATCAATTACGATGGAGTGCAACAAGAGTCAGACAGAGAAGAGAACACTTTTAGACTGAGGCGGCATGGATAGATACATCATGTCTGTCTACTCTGTTTACAGCATTTTTTAAGCTACTTATTTACCGTTTTATGCCACTTGATTTGAAATGCCCAGAGTTATTCCATCAATCATCTCCGACGCAATGGACTGACTGCGAAAGTGCGAAGATAGTATGATCATGACTCATCATCATGACTCATCATCATGGTGTTATTGTACGTGTTGGCCAACTCCAACTCCAACTCAGTCTGTAGTATACCGAGTACGATTCCGACTAAGTCCATATTCCATATTAAAAATTGCAACGGATATTGGCCTGCAGTAGTAGTAGGAGTACAATTTGGTTATTAAACAACAAGAATGGAAACATTGACTGTCACTTGAGTCACTTTTGATTGGTAGATTAATTACTAGTACAGTTCGACTTCATGCACAACATCATCAACATAAAAAATAGCAATCACGCTGAGTCTGCATACAACGCATGCATTGCCAACATTAGTACATTACCTGTCTTGCTCTTCTCTTTGACGGTCAGATGCCTAGTTCTTTCTGACAGGTGTGTGTTTTTTTACCGAGCCAGTGGCCTCATTATTACTCCATATTCATTTTGAGTGTTAGTCGCTGTTTCCGTTTTCTTACTCATCTGTGGCACTTCTTTGTTGCGTTCGAAGTTGGTTCACATCATCATGGTCAGTGCTGTGAGATGGGCCGCAGCCTGTGTAGCGGTCATTGGTCAATTGAATTGAGTTTGCAGAAATGTGACATGTCAGCAAGTTCCTTCGAAGAGCCTCTTGTCTTTCTCTGCCAAGTACCTTCTGTTCTGACATTGATGAGCTTTTATGCCTGCAGAGGCAATAGCCTATTTCTGACAGGGACGAGTTTCGGCTCAGAAACAAAAGGAGGATACCCATAGTCACGTTCCACTTCTTCTGAAGGGACTGTTAGAGGCAACAATTTTTCGTGTACTATTCTCCACCCAATGTCTGGCTTGAGGAAAATGTATTTAAAGTGAGTCAGGAAGATGGAGCAGGACTCTGAGTAGTGGGCAGTAAAATGCGCAGAGATGCAATTCCAATAGGGAAATAAAAAGAGAAGACGGTTGTGATGGATTCATTTGTTGTGATTTGATTTGAAGCAGAAAAAGACAGATACACACACAAATAAAGGAAGGTAGAAAGTAACAATTTGAAAGCCTAGTTGTCAGGGAAGAGGAGCTCGTCCTCAAATTCTGGTGGTTCCGACAGAAGTAGGTCATGTAACCCACTACTTATGTCATCAAAGTCACTCTCCTCTTCCTGCTGTGATTCACATATTTTGCAGTCCGGTGGTATAAAGTGCAGGATTCATTTTGATCATGGTTAACCTCTCCACGCTTTTGGGAGAGAGACTGTTCCTTTTCACCGTTACAATGGCACCAGCAACACTGAAAACTCGCTCAGAAGAGACTTGTGTGACAGGGGAAGCCAGATACTTTATCGCCAGCCTGCTGAGCACTGTCCATTGGCTTCTTTTCCCAAACCAATACACCAATGGATTTCCATCCTTGAAGACCTCTGTTGGGTCATCCAGATATGCCTGGACCATCCGCTCAATGCTCAGGGGTGTCCCGCTGTGCTCGGCCTCTTTTGCCTTTGCATCAGATCTGGACTTACCATACCCCTGCCGTAGAAACCAATTAGTTGCCGATTGTAGTGTGGATGATTCTGTTCGTGCTGTTGATGTTATTGGTAGTGTTGGTGTCTGTGACTGCTGGGAGGCAAACGCACTGCCCTCAGGCTCTGAATTAGAACTTGAGTCTGGATCTGGAATCTGCCCTGGAGTACTTGTTCTGGGCTGGGGCGGGGGGCCTCTAATTATCAGCCGTTCGTTTTCAAAGTCAATGGCTTGCTCAGCTATCAAAGTTTTGTACTTGGCAACATCCACTTCTGAAAAAGGAATTACTGCCTTACTGTTCAGAAATACTTTGTACCGTGGATCCAAAATTGCGGCAGTAATGTAATGTGGATGTGATTTTGAATCCTTGTATTTTCAGATAAGCGAACGGCTAAGGATTCCGCCAAATAATGTGCGTCTTGTCATCCACACCTGCGTACATTTCAAACACCTCCTTCAGCTGTTGCTCTAGCACAGGAGTACTCACAAACTTTCTCTTGGGGGCCAAATTTACAGTGTGGTTTCTGGCTGAGGGCCGCATCGGTGCGGGCGGGGCCAGTGGGGAGGGGGCGGGGCTAGACCAAAAAAAAACTATGACCATGAGGTTGAGCACAGGCCCCTGCAGCGGACGCCTTCGTCCACTGAGCCACCAGACCAGGCATTCACACATTATCTATCTATCTATCTATCTATCTATCTATCTATCTATCTATCTATCTATCTATCTATCTATCTATCTATCTATCTATCTATCTATCTATCTATCTATCTATCTATCTATCTATCTATCTATCTATCTATCTATCTATCTATCTATCTATCTATCTATCTATCTATCTATCTATCTATCTATCTATCTATCTATCTATCTATCTATCTATCTATCTATCTATCTACCTACCTACCTACCTACCTACCTACCTACCTACCTACCTACCTACCTACCTATCTATCTATCTATCTATCTATCTATCTATCTATCTATCTATCTATCTATCTATCTATCTATCTATCTATCTATCTATCTATCTATCTATCTATCTATCTATCTATCTATCTATCTATCTATCTATCTATCTATCGCTCTGTCTCCCTCCCTCTCTCTCTCCTTCTCTCTATCACTCTCCCTCTCTCTCTCCGTCTCCCTCACTCTCTCTATCTCTCTCTCTCCCTCTGTCTCCATCACTCTGTTTGTCTCCCTTTCTCTCTGTCTCCCTCCCACTCTGTCTCACTCACTCTGTCTCACTCGCTCTGTCTCACTCACTCTGTGTCTCCCTACCTCCCTCTCCCTCCCTCTCTGTCTCCCTCTCACTCCGTCTCCCTCCCTCTGTTTATGTAACGTGCATATCAAGTGGAAACAGGAATGCGTTCTCCTGCATATGATTAGTCTTTCCAAGTTGCCAAAGTAAAAAATTATAACATTCCATCAAGAAAGATGAGACCTGCCTCTGTTGTAAACACGTTACGAAATATTCCTGGGTTACCTAACTGCAGTCACTGAGCAATCTCTCCTGCTCTCTGATTTTCTATCAGAAACAAAACGTCTGCAGTGTTTTCACAGATGTAGGGTCCACAGTACGGCTTCTTCAGCCCAGCCCTTCTGGTGTGTTTTGACCCACCCCTCCCGCTCTCTGTTGTGTTTTCAACCCCCCCAGGCCCCACCGCACTCCGTTGCCTTTTCAAACCACCCTTCCATTTCAACGTCAGAATCCCGGCATGACGCAGTGCTTAGAAGCCTCTGACGGATGTTGCATAAAGCACTCAAAGTCACTCATTCACCCGGCATCACCCGTTGTTGGCTGAGTGCGTCCCTGCCCTTTTTGTAGCACTATTAGTGGACCTCACACAGTCTTGTGTCGTAGGAAGAGGCTGCAGACTCTTCTGTCAGCAGGCACCTACGCAGCCGGTGCACGAACCTCTCTAAACAAGAGATGCGAGGCTTTAGACCAGGGGTACTCACAAACTTTCTCGCACACAGCCGCCGCACCCAAGTACTTCACGGGTCTTTTAAAGACCATTCACTTGTTAATGAGGCTTTGTTGTATTTCACCTCTTCTTAGTGCCCCTGCAGCTCCACTCAATCAGAGTGGAGATGCAGGGGCGCTAAGTAGAGATGAAGTACAACAAAGCCTCATTAACAAGTGAATGTTATTTAAAAGAACCGCCCGGCCCTCAAAGGCATATGATGTCGGCAAGGTCCGCGGGCCGCCAAGGAAGGCTTGCCGGGCCGCTGGCGGCCCGCGGGCCGTACTATGAGTACCCCTGCTCTAGCATGTGCTAGAATGGGATAGCTTGGCCCATAGTACAGTCCTCCCTGCTGACTTCACGTGTGAAGACCTCAAAAGGAAGTAGCATCTCTGTCAGGCATTTAACGACGTCCCATTGACCCATCTCAACGGTCATGCCTCTCACAGGAGGATCCCCTAATCTTCGCATGACATACGCATTGAGTGGTATGTACTACTCAAACAGACGATCAAGCATGTAATAAGTTGAATTCCAATGTGTTGGCACCTCCTGGATGAGTGCTTTGACTGGCATTTTATGCTCACGTTGAATGACCCTCAGCTGCTTCTGTGCTTTAAAAGAATGGCTGAAATGTGTGCATATTCATCTGCAGGTGACCAGTAAGTTGCTGACTTTGTATTCATTTTTCAGAAAGTCTTGAACAACAATGTTAATGCAGTGTGCCAAACACAGAACCCTGAAATAGCCACCATCTTTCATGGCTCTAACTATGTAACTACCATTGTCCGTGGCAACAAAACCAATGTTAAGCCCTCTTGGCCGCAGCCGCTCAAAGACCTTGCTGTTAAACTCATCCAAAATGTTTGCAGCAGTATGAGATTTCTCCATGGCAAACACGGCTACAGTTGCATGTTTGCGAGTGGCATCAAAAATCTCAGCAGCGTCAACACCAGCAGATATCTGTTCTCTAACCCCCACGAAAGAGATCCAGTGTGCAGTTATGCACATGTAATCAGTGGCTTGGCAACTGGTCCACATGTCTGTTGTCAGATGGATACTATGAACAGCACTCTGCTTCAAGGCGTTTCCAAGCAATTCCAGCAAGTCGTGATGTAGTGCTGCAACAGCAACTCTGGCAAAATAGTAGCTACTGGGAACCTGCCATTTTGGGCAGATGGCTGTCACAAATTCCAGAAAACCCACCCCTTCAACAAAAGAAAAAGGGAGAAGGTCCAGTGCTAACATTTTAGCCAGTGTCGCATTGTACAAACGTGCTATTGGGTGGTTGCATTCGTACTGTCCCTCCACCGGCCTAAACATGCTGATAATGGTGGACTGCATGGTTTCCTTCCTCTTAGGCTCAACAATGCACTTTTTTTCATTGCGGTACTCGTTGCTGTCTCAGGCTGACACTTACTCTTGTGCCACTGAGATGTTGCTGAAGATGTGGTCGACCATAACACTGCACTGCTGGGGACAGGGCTACTTTGTGTACCGCTACCAGAGAGAATGTCTCCCTGTTCTTCCTCTCCCACCGTGATCGCATCTTCTTCTTCTACTCGTTTATCCCCACCAACACCAATGGTTGCAGTTTTTATGCCGCGAAGGTGGTCCTCCCAGTTGATCAAGTGGTGTTTTTTCAGATGGGTTATTTGGCCTCCGGTACCATAGTTTGTACCAAGCTTACCCCTACTAACAGAGGTAACAGAGGTATTACAAATGTTCTCCACCTTTTCACTAACCGTAAAGAAGTCACAAACTGGGGAGCTTAACTTTTGCCTCCTGCTGGAGGTGCCACTTGCCAATGCCGGATGAACTGGAGGGTGTGAGTTGAATTTGACTCTGTGCTGTACCACGACATACTTCTACTGAGGTGGTGGTTGTGCTGGATGTAGGTCGCTGATGGGCCTTTGCTAATGCAAATATGGAAGCTGTAGGTCGTGTTGGTGTTACCTGTGTTGGAGGTATGCGTGCTACATCCCTCGCAGCAATTTTGGAAAGGATAATGATGTTGGTCTCCATCTCCTCGGGGCCGGGAGTGATGTTCGTGATGACTGGCTCATCATCATCATTATCCTGCTGTTCTACATCAACCTCCATAAGTGTAAGGCTTTCTGAAACCTTCCTTTTCCCTAGCCTGGTCTTGGGACGTGTCTCCCTCACAGACTCAGTTTGTGGCTTCCAAGTAGCATCTAGATCATCAGAAGGGGGGCTAGGCGAAGAACTTGGACTAACCCTCCTTTTCCTTGGTGGGGATTTGGAAGACAACGGAACTTCTGAATGAGTGGCTTGCTCTTCTTCCTCTGCATGAGGCTCAAATTCCTGAACTGCTCCTACTTCGGGAGGAACAACAACTACTATTGCGGGCGGTGGTTGCAGCTGTTGTTGTTGAGAACTTATCTTCTGTGTTTCCTCCTGCGTTGATTGGGTACTACTTTGAGATAGCGATAACTTTAGCTCAGGCTCAGCATCACTGCTTTCCACCATTAGGCTGGCTACCTCTTCCACACTCATGTGCTTGGGCCTGGGTTGGTGGGTTGGGGCCACTGATGGGGAGCTGCTGGCTCCAGCTTGCCACCCGGACACTGCTGCTGCAGGCGTAATTTTCGGTTTCCCAAAAAACGTTTTGGGCGGCACACAAGACTTAAGTGTCACTTCCTTCTTCATTTCCTTCTTCTCAATAACAACTTTCTTGGTACTGGAGGACCTGCTACCTGCTTTCTTTGGGCCCATCTTATTCAGATGTCAGCAGCACTCAGTTGCACAAGTTGCAGAGATGTCTGGTCAGGTCACTCACACGTCACGTTGTGTACAGCAGCAGGACGTCTGTCTGGCAGCACAAAGGGGGATGATGACACACCTCCTCTTCAGTCTTTTGTGCACCTAAAAGCAAAAAAGCCAGAAGAACATCAGTCAAAAAATAGTACAATCAAACTAATATAATATATACCTTCTTAGTGTGAAGTGGTGGTCACAATTATTACATTTTAGTAACTCAGTGGACAACAGTGTAGCTATTTATGAGACTTTGACAACAAGGCCAGGGCTTTCCTGGTGTACTGTGTACACTCAGGAAGAATAAGAATAGCAAAGAACAAAAACAAAAATGTAGTGGAGCCTGTTTGGCCTAAATTTGTGCATCACGTGGGATGGATGCAGCATCAGGGAGCTGCAGCTGGCAATGGGGATGGGGATGGATTTGGAAGTAGTTAGACAACAGGAACAATGGAAAGACACGCAGGCCTATGTGGCAAAACCAGCATACTACTAACTACCACCACAAAATGGCCCCCAGCCAAATGGTCAGGCCGGCCACAATAACAAGAAAGTGAAGACAAAGGACAGGATCAGGAAGTTGGAGACTCTGGGGAACTTCCTTCCTCTTCTAAAAAATTGGGGAAAAAAAGAAAAATGACCCCTTGCTCCAAAAACTACATCCAAATTACAACCTGAGGAGTTTTTTTTAGCAAAATGAACAAAATCATTGTTTTTGAGAAGGTTTTATGCTGCTCACAAGATATTCTTTGCCAGATTGCAAATTCTGCATGTTCGGCATCGCGATCTTTACAAAAAGTCGTTATCGCGTTCCGAACACGCATATTAATCGCGAAGAAGACAAAAAGTGTAAGTCCGCATTGTCGCGCAGTGCGGAGTTGCCAAAACTGCGCGAGCTGAACACCTAGGGTTGCCTACTGGCTGAAAAGGCCTATTTATTTAACACACACCAAAAAACTGAAATTCCACCCCAAAAACCACATTTTTAAATCCAGTGCCATAAATGATGTTAAAATTCAACTGACAACACAGAAACTGTTTTTATGCACCCATGATGAGATGACTACCTCTGGGCCTACTGGCAGACTAGACCACATGCTTGGGACTGAAGCCTATGGCAAAAGCAAGCACACTGCCTAACTCCACAAAATAGCCGCCAACCACATGACCAGGCCACCCACAGAGAGGGAAGACACTAGACAATGAATGCAGGCCTATGGCAAAAGCAGTGCACACAGCCTGGATGGCACCACAACAAAAAGAAATGGAAGACAGACAATGCAATCCTGTGGCAAAAGCACACTGCCTGCCTTCACAAAATGGCCGCCACCCACATGGCCAGGCCACAACAACAACAAGCATAAGCCAAGGGGAACAAAGAAAAGAAAAGACATTCAGGCCTATATGGAAAAAGCAGCACACTACTAAACTACCACCACAAAATGGCCCCAAGCCACATGGATGGTCAGTCACAACTGGACATGGCAAAAAATGAACTCAAGCAGGCCTATATGACCAGACAAAGGAGGCCTGCTAAACAACACAGCTTTAATACAAAAATGCAAAAAAGAAAATAAACAGGGCTACAAAAGGATGGAAAGCTACACAGCAAGCACAAACACACATTCAACAATGGTATTTATTTATCAACAACACACACACCCAAAAAGTTAAATACACCCCAACCACATTTAGTAATTCAATCCAATGCTATCCATGCCCTACATGATGTTTAAAATAAAATTCAACAGACACCACAGAAACATGCACCCATGGGTACCTCTGGGCCTACTGGCTGAAACTCCAAAGAAAAACAACTAGGCCCCTACTGAAACTGCAGGCCACCCACAACAACAACATTTTTTAGAAACAATTAAATTGCCAAGAAAATGTAGGTACAAGCCCCAATCAAACAAACAAGTACACCGATTCCCCAACTTACTTGTAAAATCTCAATTCCAAATGTCCTCAAATCCAATCCAATTATATATGAGCAGCAGACAGACACAAAAAGTGATTCTTTCAGCTCCAAAATCCAAATGAAAGTCAACAGCACACGGACAAAGCACTGGGAGGAGCCTGCTGGACAGGAACAGAAAGTTGGAGACTCAGGGGCACTTCCTTCCTCTTGAAAAAAATGTAAAAATAGAAAAAGGACTCCTTGCACAAAAAACTACAGCCAATTCACAATCTGAGGAGTTTTTTTGAGCAAAATGATCATTTTCAAGAAGGTTTAATGATGCTCGAGAGATATTCTTCGCCAGATTGTAGTTTCTGCATGTTCGGGATCACGATCTGCCACTGGAAGTCAGCTCGCGTGTCCGAATGACGTGTTCGCATTCGCACACTCTAGTGGGATCGTGCGGCCATATTACAAATCTCGTGGATAGAAAATTGAGCATGCGAATGCAGAATCACAGTAATTCGTTACCGCCCGCGCGAGAACGCATATTGAGCGCGTGAAGAAGAAAAACAGCTATGCTATGTTGCAGATTGCATAGTATTCGGTAAGTACGCGTTTTGCGCGAACCGCGAAGTTACCGAAACTAGGCAAACTCGCGAGCAGAGCGTAGTCAACCGCCCAGGGTTCATTTGTATCAGTGATTCTATAAGAGAGTAATTATGTGTTAGTATCTGTATGAATAAGTGAGGTTGTGTCTGTATAACTGTATAGGTGAGTAAATGGAAGTATGATTGATTCTTTGCATGACTGACTGTATAGGAGTATGAGTGCATATGATAGTGTTGTATTGATGAGTGACTGCATGTATGAGTGACTGTATGGGTGAATGAGTGGATGTGTGTGTAGACCTAGGAATTAGTCAGTGCATATTTAGTAACTGGTATTGATGTGTCTATTTTTTCGAAAATGATAGTCTGTATTTTAGAGTGGGTGTGTCAGAGGTTATATTCAGGTGTGAGGAGGTGCATCAGATTTCCACATGGATGATGTCATCAGTGATGTCATCAGTGATGGCACTGACCATGTCATGAATGATGTAATATGTGACGTCATCAGCAGTGCATTGCGGGGGCGCGAGTTATAGTTAGCTGAACTAACTATAACGCCAGAATTTCTATGGTATTGTGCGAGTGAAATGTCCAACTAACTATAACATGCCTGAAACCTAAGGAATTTTAAGTAAATATATATGTATGTATTATTGTGTGTAGATATATATAAGTATCTTTACACATATATATTAGGCATCACTCCCTGAAATCAGGGTTTGGAGAAATGTAGACAAAGTGTAAGAGAATATTTTAATGTGTAGATTTGCTCTTGTGTAAGGTTTGCTTTGTTACTAGGCTCCATTGTCTCAATATATGGTGCATATCTGAGAGGAAGTCTAATGAAGAATGAAGAATGTGACACTAATGTGGGGAATCATTTCAGAGACTTTATGTGTGTGCATTTATGTGTTTATTTTCTAAGCAGTCTGATGCATATTCATTGAGAGGCCTGGCACACTAGACGGGAGAGTTGCAATGCATGTTTAATGCAGTTTTGTGAACAGAAGGGAGGGTGGCACAACGTATCTCTAGTGCAGTTTATAGGATGTGTTGCTGTGGACAGTCTCATATATATTTTTAAGGCAAGTCTAGTGTATATCTGGTGCTAAGCTTGTGCATTTTGGGGGTCAGTCTTTCTTACTTCACAGGTTTTGGGGCATTCTAATCGATATGTAAAGCACACGATTTGGTATTCAGTCTGAGGGTTATTTAAAGGGCAGCTATGCATATTGTGGATAGTCCATATCTGGAGGGCAATGTGCAAATTTATAAGGACACCGCATGTTAATCTTGGTGACCATTTCATTAGTCAGTATGTGCTGCATGCTCTCATTTTCACACTTTATTTGATTTGCACAGGCACAACTCATTCTACCTTATACACACAAGGGTGTTTATCTATAAGCCCCTTGCACCGCTGGTGCGCCACTTTTTGTGACACTCAGGTGACACTCAGGTGGGGCAGGAGCCTGATCCATATTTACCAAGGCAAACACAAGGACGGAGCACTGAAACTTTTTGTTCTTTAGCTCACTTCGCCACCCCAGTTCAGACTCAGCCACAGGCAAATCATTCTTGACCCTGTGCCTCATGGGAACAGTACACACCGAAATGCCAAGCCATGTCTTCCCTAGACCAGAAACAAGCATACTGGGATCAGTTTTGGGGTAACACCCCTCATCAGCCAGGCTATCTTGAATCCAGTGGCAAAGTGAGCAAGGGACCCACGTCTGGGCATACCCTGCCAACATGAGGGCAAACAAAGCAAACACAATGAGATGATGGATGGAGCGCTGAAACCTTTCAGACACTCACCACAGCCACAGATCTGGGATGAATCCATCATCGTTCTTTAGCTCACTTCTCCACCCCAGTTCAGACCCAGCCATATGCGAATTAGTCTTGAACCTGTGCCTTATGGTAACAGTCCAGAACGAACTGTCAAGCCATATTTACCAGGTAGCCCTAATGATGCCTGGTAAATATCGTTCCGTTTAACACAGTTTTCTGCATTAAAGGGACGTGCAATGGATGTTGCTTGGGGCCTTCCCAGCAACATCCATGGCTTTTTGACACTGACTCAGATTTACAAGAAATCGTAACTCTGAGGCAGTGCCAAAAATATATGCCTCCCCAGGGGAGGCGTAAGGGAGACATAACGAGGAAAAGTATCTTCATTTCTCCTAGTTTTTCGTTTTTCTATGAGTGCTGCATTCTGCAGCTCACATAGAAGGAGGAAAAAGCCTCTTGTGATTGTTTTTGTGCAGGAAGGTTTCCCATCCTGCACAAAAATAATCATCCCGCAATGCAGGCACCCTTGCACCATGGTGCAAAGGTGCCTGCGTTGGTGCATGGCAGCCCATTGTGCGCCCGTGCTGGGGAGTAGCACAGGAATGCGCTGTATCTGGCACATTCCTGCCCTGTTCCTTTGCTGTAGGACAGCACCGCAGGAAGGTCTGCAGTGCTGCCCTACAGCAAAAACTCATAAATAAGGCCCTTATTTATTGTGCTACAACAGGTAAGTAACACCTGAATGTTTTCACATGCTGTATGTGTGATACTCACAAGCAAATCTTCCTGATAAGCCAAAATTACGTGCATTCCAGGCAAGAAAGCCCATGATTTTAAAAGTAAAAACAAAACAATGCATGCCAGAACACAAAAAGAAGTTGGCAGAATAAAATAAGACAGCGGGGGGGGAGGTTACATAGGATGCGCGTCACCAGAGACCTAAGTTTGAGATCAGTATACACGCCACTGTTTTAGAGCACGAAACTGGGAGATTTTGAAAATAAATCAGAGAAATGTGTTTCCTGACAGCTAAAATAAGGCCATATTTGGCTAAAAAAAACGGCAGTCTCCCACTTGAATCAGGTTTTTTGGCATGTATGCATCCATGGATGTTCAGTAGTACTGTAGGAGAATGACTTCACGTAAACCTTTGTTGAATTGGCCCCTATGCCCTGAAAGATAACTGCTGTTGAATTTCCCAACTAGGAATTATCAGTCTGTCTGGGAACATAATTATCAGATATTCAAACTTCAGATCAGGGCGGTACCAGGTGGAGACACCAGGCCTATGTCTTGCTGCAGGACAAGGGCTGTGGGTAGCATCACATCCCTTCCCCTGCTTAACACCTGTAACAGTACAAGGGAAGCAGACAATACTCTCAGAAGCAATGCAAAAGCCTATCCTGCACTTCTGCCTCCTAGCCTCAATTGCACATCCTCAAGAGACCACTCCCTGACTAATGCAAAAACAACAGTTGATGCACAGAATGCGGAACAATGTCATACATTCAGCCCAGTACAGAGATCTGGGCCTAAATCCATCATTTTTTTGCTCACCGTGCCATTCCAGTTTGAACCCAGCCATTTTCAAATCAGTCTTGACCCTGTGCCTCATGGGAACAGTCCAGCCCCGAACTGCAAAGCCAGGTCCTCCCTGGACTGGAAACAAGCATCTTGGGACCGGTTTCGGGGTTTCATCCCTCTTCAGCAAGGATAGCTTGATTCCAGTGGCATGGAGAGCACGGGACCCACGTCTAAGCATACCCGTCCCACTCGGGGAGACAAATGCAAAAAGAACTATTGATGACAGAATGCAGAACTATGTCATACATTCACCCCAGTACAGAGATCTGGGCCTAAATCCATCGTCGTTTTGCTCACCATGCCATTCCAGTGTGAACCCAGCCATATGCAAATCAGTCTTGACCCTGTGCCTCATGGAAACTGTCCAGCCCGAACTGCCAAGCCAGGTCCTCCCTGGGCTGGAAACAAGTATCCTAGGACCAGTTTCGGGGTTTCACCCCTCTTCAGCCAGGATAGCTTGATTCCAGTGGCATGGAGAGCACGGGACCCACGTTTGAGCATACCCGTCCCACTCGGGGTGACAAATGCAAAAACAACAGTTGATGGACAGAATTCAGAACAATGTCATACATTCACCCCAGTACAGAGATCTGGGCCTAAATCCATCGTTTTTTTGCTCACCATGCCATTCCAGTGTGAACCCAGCCATATGCAAATCAGTCTTGACCCTGTGCCTCATGGAAACTGTCCAGCCCGAACTGCCAAGCCAGGTCCTCCCTGGGCTGGAAACAAGCATCGTAGGACCAGTTTCGGGGTTTCACCCCTCTTCAGCCAGGGTAGCTTGATTCCAGTGGAATGGAGAGCACGGGACCCACGTTTGAGCATACCCGTCCCACTCGGGGTGACAAATGCAAAAACAACAGTTGATGGACAGAATTCAGAACAATGTCATACATTCACCCCAGTACAGAGATCTGGGCCTAAATCCATCGTTTTTTTGCTCATCATGCCATTCCAGTTTGAACCCAGCCATATGCAAATCAGTCTTGAGCCTGTGCCTCATGGGAACAGTCCAGCCCGAACTGCCAAGCCAGGTCCTCCTGCTTGATTCCAGTGGCATGGAGAGCACGGGACCCACGTCTGAGCATACCCGTCCCTGTGGCACGTTTTAGGTTGGGGAATTCATTCCTCTTCAATCCAGAGGTCCCCTAGGGGACAACTAGCCCACCAGGTACCTCCACTAAGCGCCACGGAGCTGCGTTGCAGAGTGTTGTAAAAAGGGGTGTGGCCTCTGAACACCTCTCTGCAACGCAGCTCCCTGGCGCATACTGGAGGTACCTGGTGGGCTAGTTGGACGCCAGGGGACCTCAGGATTCAAGGGGACGTAATCCCCCAACTTAAAACACCCCACGGGCGCGTTTGCACAGTGGTGAAGGTAGGGGGCGGGGCCTGAGGTGATATGTGTGCAAACACGCCTTGTGGCGCGTTTTAAGTCGTGGAATTAATTCCTCTTCAATCCTGAGTGTCCCTGGGGACCAACTAGCCCACCAGATACCTCCAGTAAGCGCCACGGAGCTGCGTTGCAGAGTGTTGTAAAAAGGGGCGTGGCCTCTGAACACCTCTCTGCAATGCAGCCCCCTGGCGCATACTGGAGGTACCTGGTCGGCTAGTTGGCCCTCAGGGGACCTCAGGATCGAAGAGGAATTAATTCCCCAACTTAAAATGCGCCACAGGGCGTGTTTGCACACAGATCACCTCAGGCCCCACCCCCTTCCTTCACCATTTTACAAATATTCCTCTAAAATCAGCCGAACTACGAATTCCGATTTACTCACCTGTACTCAGGAGAGAACCCTGGGCTGCATCCTTTAGCCCAGCACTGACCCTGAAAAGTAATTCTAAGCGTACTTACCAGTAACTTATAATTCCTTCCATGGGAATCCATTGTGTGGTTTTCACCAGAAAATGTTCTAAGTGTCCATTTTTGAAACGTACAAATATTCCTCTAAAATCAGCCGAACTACGAATTCCGATTTACTCACCTGTTATCAGGAGAGAACCCAGGGCTGCATCTTTTAGCCCAGCACTGACCCTGAAAAGTAATTCTAAGCGTACTTACCAGTAACTTGTATTTCCTTCCATATGAATCTATTGTGCGATTTTCACCAGAAAATTTTCTAAGTGTCCATTTTTTAAATTTATAAATATTCCTCTAAAATCAGCCGAACTACAAATTCCGATTTACTCACCTGTAATCAGGAGAGAACCCTGGGCTGCATCTTTTAGCCCAGCACTGACTCTGAAAAGTAATTCTAAGCGTACTTACCAGTAACTTGTATTTCCTTCCATAGGAATTCATTGTGTGGTTTTCAGCAGAAAAGTTTCTGTCTATTTTCACAAACAAAAAATATTCCTAGAAAATCGTCTGTATGACTTAAACACATTCTTTCAACTGCTTACAGGAGGTTGGCCAGTGCTGGACCCAGGATCCACCACTGAGTAAGAAAAAGTAACGATAACATTACTTACCTGCTAAGTGAATTTTCTGCCATAGGATAACATTGGTGATTCTATGTGAAAAAATTTCAAAGTGTCAACTTTTCAAAATACAATAATATTCCTTAAAAATAACTGCTGTAACCAAAACGCTTTTACTCAACTGTTTACTGGAGATGTCCAAGGACTGAATCTAGGATCCAGTCCTGTGGTTAGAAAAGTAATCCATAAAGTAACGAATTGCATTTAACTAGAAAATTCACATTGAGCTCAATGTTGCTTTGTGTTTGAAATTGGGTTGGCCATTGCAACAACTGTAACTACTGTACTTAAAAGTATGTTGCCTATTTGCCAAGTATTTAAACTAAATTAAATCATTCTGAGAAAGTATATTTTGTATTGTAATGTATAATGTAATTAAAACAAAATATCTAAAAATAAATAGTTTAAAAAATGTAGTAAATAAGTATCAAAAAAATCAGTATAACAATGAATACATTATAATTGTCATTTGCAAAACCTTTGAAATTCACTGACAAAAACATAGGTTTCAGGCCTGATATAGTTAGGAATTAGCATTTAAGAAACCTTTGAAATTCACTGAAAAAACCATAGGTTTCAGGCCTGATATAGTTAGGAATTAGCATTTAAAAAACCTTTGAAATTCACTGAAAAAACCAAAGGTTTCAGGGGCGTTATAGTTAGGAATAGGCATTTAAAAAACCTTAGAAATTCACTGGAAAAAAACATAGGTTTCAGGGGTGTTATAGTTAGCTGGACATTTCCCTCGTACAAATCCCTAGAAATTCTCCCGTTATAGTTAGTTCAGCTAACTATAACTCGCGCCCCCGCAATGCACTGCTGATGACGTCACATATTACATCACTCATGACATGGTCAGTGACATCACTGATGACATCACTGATGACATCACTGATGACGCCATCCATGTGATAAATTAGTGCATCTTCTCACACCCTTTGATATACTCAATCAAAATTTCAGACGTCCATTCTCAATGCAAATGCATTTTCGCATTGGCCTTCTTCAGTGCATCTAAAATCAGTTTTAAATTGAGCACAGCTTGTAGCCTTTAAATGTCCCACTCTGCAAAATCATTGGTGGAGTTGTGACTTATCATCGGGCGGCATTTCCGACATCACGGGTGTATACAGATAACAGGAAAGGCATCAATATTCCAAAATTCATTTTGTTCTTAATGTTCAATCGTTTAAAAATGTCAAAGTTATATATCCTGTTATGATTATTTTGCTGCCTCTGTACCGCTGTGCCCATCTCCCTCGCCTGCTGCAAGATTGATTTCTCGGGATATATATATAAAAACTGTCCTTCGGGAAATATTAAGGAGAGAACAAATAAGGACTTGCAGAGCAGCAGTTATAAAATGCCTTGGAAGCTCTTCGATCCAACTTTCCTGTAGAGCCATAAAACTCTGGAACGTTGCGGCAAAAGAATTGGACAAAAAAGAGAATTGATCTGAATATTTTTAAACAGAATTACTTGCACATTTTTTCTATCACATTGCTTATATTTTTATACATTTTGGGGCAGATTTATGTTTGACTTGCGCCTCATTTACGCCGCCGTTGCGTCACTTTTGTGACGCAGCAGCGGCGCAAATCCTGCGCCATGGTGCGGGGCATTTACAACGTGACGCATCTGGGAGATGCGTCACGTTGTAAAGCCCTGCGCCACATGTAGGCGTTCCAGGGCAGGTGGGGGCGTTCCGGCGCAGGAACGCCTCCTAAAAGTGGCTGAGTGAAATCTACAAGATTTCACTCAGTCACTTTTGAGCCCATGCTGCGTCAAAACCCTGCGCCTGCTTGAAGCAGGCGAAAGGATTGACGCAGCATTGTGAAGATAGGGCCCCCCAGAGCATTGCTGGAGCTGCGTCGCGCTTGCGACGCTACTCCAGCAATGCGTCACTTTTACGGCACAGATGCGTGACGCATCTGTGCCGTTTTTGCCCCATGGTGCGCCGCATTATAAATGCGGCACATCCATGGTGGCGGAGCTGGGGCGCACAATAACTGGCGCATCCCTGCTGATATGCAGGGATGCTTGATTGGGAAACAAGGAAACCCTACCCACAAGGAGCCTGGGTATTATGTGCTGTAAGGAAACAATAGCTCATGCGGATTAATACTTAACAATATAGTATGTAATCTAAAATAATGATGAAAAAAAGAAAAGGGGATTATGAAAGATGTCAGAAGAAAAGGCAAAGCCATACACGTTAGGTCTTTTTTGTGAAGAATGTTCTTCGTTTATATTACTAGAATATTTACACAAGAAGTGGACATAAATTTACAATACAAATTGACATTAAACAAACAAATTACAAATTAGTGTCCCAATGAAAAAAACCTTTAAACAAACAAATAACATAAAATACGACATACAAACAAGGTTTCCATTTCTCTTTACAAAGGCAATCACAAATAATTGATAATTCAAGTTAGCAACACTCAATTATTATAGGTGTTGATTTAGTGATTTGCCTATCGCGTCAACGGCGTTTCGACCCTATTCCAAGTTAAAGGGTCTCGTCAGGACTGTCTAATATAGGGACACCTAAAAAGGGATGAGGAAAATATGTGTCAAAAAAAGGGGAGATCAAAGTGTCTCAAAGAAAGAAATATAGGTGATGAGCCTATCTACCTTATCGTCCAGGACAGGTCTAGCGTGTAAGTGTACAGTGACACCGTGTTCAAAGTGAAAGGATAAAATACTCACAGGTACCCAGCCGGGTGCTGTGTGAGGACGAAAAAAATCATTATTATCACCACCATAATCCAATTACTTAATTATCAAGTAAATACCCAAGTATCTACTTACCCCTGTGAGAGAGGACTCACACGGAGGCAGTTGCCCACTGTAATTCAATACGGTTTTGATTTTAGCGTGATGTAAGGGTCCTTCAATGTATAACACCTACAGAAGCTCCAGACTGCTGTGTAGCTGTCGCCTCGTAATACCGAGTCCGGTAAACTATTCAAAAAATATACAAAAACGGAGGACTATGATATTGTAAGTGCTTTCAGGTGAAATATCCTCTTCGGTCTATAAATGACCTATAACGAAAGACATTATAGTGGAAACGCCGCTCCTACCTCTCTTCCTCCTTCCGGGTTTACGAATGTCCCGAGAAGTGCTGCAGCAGGCAACCAAAGTCCTGTCTGCTTGGTACAATCACAGCGGTTGGTCGGGGTAATGGGATACTTAACCCTGATTCGCTAATGAATGGCCAATCTAAAGTGTCCAACAATAATGTAACGGTGGGGCGAGCGTGACGTTGCCTAGTTACCGGGAACTGCAGTCGATCATTCTAGCGTGATTTGGAACTTGTGAATAAAGTTTTTAAAGGACATTGAATTGAGTGAGAGCTGAGCAGGGATGCGTCAGTTATTATAAATCTGCCCCTTTATATCTAACCAGCTGATCATGCCTTGAGGATATGAATTCTGTTGTGTTTTTATTCCTTGTTTTTACCAAATGATTGCTTGATGCCTATGTACCTCGGTGGCTTGTTCTACCCTTTTATGATTTCAATGAAATCAAATTAAAATATTATTGACTGACTGACTTATTGTGCATGGGAAGTTTCAGGGTGAACCGTCAAGCAGGGGCCGTGAAAAAGGGGGTGCCAAAAAAAGTGCATTACCCATGTTAATTTCAATAAGGATTTTGAACATGACTACAATCCGAACTGCTGGATGGAATTACACCCAATTTGGCAGAAAGCAAGCTCTTGGTTCAGAAAAGGCCTTTTTAGTGACTTGGTGCAAATCCGTTCATGAGTTTTTGAGATATTAAGGGAAAAACTAATTTGTATATCTAGATTCTAGAGGCACAAATCCTTCATAAATCCATCGCTGTGCCTTGAGAATCCACATGCCAACAGCACAGCTGTGATTGGCTGGCCGCAACCTGAGTAGAAAGTTATGGCTGCCATTTTACACATCGGGGCATGGTTCCTGGCAGCAAAATACATGCAAAATGTAGTGGAAGGGAGAAGGGTACAGGTACCCTGACCCCCTGAGAATAATATAGGGGTTAGTGAGGGACCCCTGCTGGGGTGCTCAGTGCGTTCCTCCGTGTAACTTTGCGATGATTTGCAAATTCTGCCGAAAATATATATCCACACACACTCGCTCAGACACTCATGTACCCACTGAGAAAGCCAGACAGACACTCTCATACCCACTGACAGAATTACTCAAACACTCTTGCACCTATTCACAGACCCACTCAGACACTCATGTATCCACTCATTGATCCATTCAGAGACTTATGCACCCATACACAAACCCACTCTGAAACTCACACACTGCTTGCAGACTCACTCAGGCCCGCATATACCCACTCACAGACCCACTCAGACATTCATGCACCCATGCACAGAGCCACTCATACACTCACGCACCCTCTCTCAGATCCACTCACAAACTAACTCACATATTAATGCACCCACTCACAGACCCACTCACAAACTTAAACACCCATCCACAAATCCACTCGGACACTCATGCACTCACTCACAGATTCCCTGAGACTTTAATGCACCCATGCACAGACCCACTCAGACACTAATGCACCCAGTCACAGATCCACTCAGATTGTTGTGTACCAACTCACAGACCAACTCAGGCAGACATGTACCCACTCACAGACCCACTCAGACAGTGATGCACTCAATCAGAGACTCCTGAAGCCACTGAGGGACTCACTCGTTCACCCACTCAGACCCACACATCCCCTCAGAGACTCACTCGTTCACCCACTCACAGACCCACACAGAAACTCATGCACCCATTCACAGATCCCCTCAGTCGCTCACACACCCACTCACAGACCCACTCAGACACTCACACACACACTCAGACAGTGATGCACCCACTGACAGACCCACTCAGACACTCCAACTCACAGACCCACTCAGATACTGATGCACCCACTCACAGGCCCACTCAGACACCCATACGCCCACTCATAGATGCACTCAGAAACTCACGCACTAACTCACAGTCCAACTCAGTGACTTATGCACCGACTCATTAACCCACTGAGACACTAATGACCCAGTCACAGACCCACTCAGACACTGACACATTCTCTAAGGGACCCACTAACAGACTCACATAGCCACTCACAGACCCACTGGGACACTTGAGTACCCACTCACAGACCCTCTCTGACATACACATATCCGCTTATAGACCCACTCAGAGAATCATGCACACACTCTCAGACCCACTCAGAGACTCATGCACCCACTCACAGATCCTCTCAGACACTCATAAACCCACTCAGACTGTGACACACCCACTCACAGATCCACTTGGACACTCACGCACCCACTCACAAAACCACTGGCTCACTGACAAAAAAAATTAAAAAGGTATTTAAAAAGAAAATAAACCGGGTTTTGAGAACTAAGTGGCTCTTAGAAGAGTCTTTGCGTTTATTGTGTGTAGATGATAATTACTTTCAATTTGTTGAGGAACATCCGTTGCCTTTCTCTGTGAAATGAACTCTGTCATTTCTAATTATATCCTCCATGTCAAAGCGTAAATTGTTGTTGTAGTTGGAACACATGATGTGGTATGCAGGAATGCTGAAACACTTTTATTGTCAAGTTTTCTGGCTTTGTCTATCTGTGGGCAGGATTCATATGACCACTTCAATTACTGCCTTTGGCAAACGTTAAAGTATATCAAGGCAGTGTGAGGAAGATTTGCTAATATTTTACCAAAGGTATCCTTTATTAGGATTTCACGTCCTTTGCCAGTAAGCGTGCCTGGGCCATTGCCACTACAGTGCAAACTCAGGAGGTCTGGATGTTGCAATCTGCAATGCTTTCTACAAAAGGCACCAATCAATGCCATTTTGACCCTCTCTGGTCAACCCAAGTAATGTCCACATAGGAAAACACAAATCTCTGTCAATGCCACTGTTTCTAGCACACTCTCTGGCCCAAAGTACAAATTATGACCCACAACCCACACTCTAACCATTTGGAAGGCAAGGAGGAGTAGCACACAGGAGAAAGCTGGAGCTGAATGAGACAGGTTTGAAAATGAAAAACAGTTAAAATCGAGGACATTACCTGATTTTTTAAAACAATAACACATTTGATTGGATAGTGTGAATATGCAGGGACCTAAAATTAGGTAGAGATTTTGAAAGAAAAGAAAGTAGATCTGTGATTGGGTCTGGAATTGTGTTTTAAATGTTATGATTTGGATATGCTTATATTTCTAAACAGTCAACCACACCTGCTACAGTTATATTTGAAGCTAGTATGCTGCTTATAGAATGTGTTGTGAACATTTGTCCTACTGGTACAAGAGAGTGTTCCAAAGGGGGTTGCTATGGAAACTGAGGTAAAACAGAGTAGGGGGAAGGGTTCTAAATAAACTTCACTTTCAATTTGAAAGCAGAATGTTTTAGATATTTTGCTTATTATAAAATACATATTTTCTAAATCACTACTACCTTTAAAAGTAAAATGTGAATGTAAAGTCATAGTAGTACAATGTTAATTGGTGTAATGAACTCACGTATAGATTCTCAAATCAATCCCAAAGTTACATGGGAGACTGCGGTGAGCATCGCAGCAGATTTGCAAATTCACTCACAAACACCACCAATTGGGCATCTTAACAGGAGACGAAGAAAGGGTTTAAAAGAACTGACCACTGAGAAGTGTAATCACAAAAAAAACATGAAATAAAGATTATGATTTGAAAAGTACATGAGCATCACTGAAAAAAGAGTGGGAAAGATTGCCATTACTGGTTCTTTAGTACTGTGAGTGGTATACCATCCTTGTACTTTAGATGTGTCACTGTGCGTCAGAAATGATTTTATATGATGCTCAGTTACATATGTAGTAAAGTACTGCCACAAATAGTCATCCATTTGTACAGTAACTGTTATAGCATGTATACAGCCAATTATGCGTGTATTTGGCCAATGAAACACTCAGTAAGAAATCTAGTTAGATACAAAAACAGTCAGTTGGAGACTGAAAAGTATTTTCGTGCTACATATTGATACAGTCATTGTTCTTGAGCCCTATATTTGGTTTCAATCAGTTATCCCCAATTGGTCTATGTAATTTATTTGTACATCTGTAGTTCAATGCACTACCTTTGCCCAGGGTTTGTAAATTAAATAGCACTACTGGACTTGTAGTACTGTTTGCGCTACCCAGAGAATTAGTGCTTCAAATATGTGTTAGATCTCCAACTACAGAGCCTATGTGTGCAGTTCACACTGCTATTTTAAATTGCCATTTATAGCTACCTGCAAAAGGTTAAGGTTTGCTTTTATAACATATACATCACTCCTATGGTTATTTTGAACTTTTAGACAGATAGAAATGCATTTATAACTAATATGCAGTTGCATATCCAGTAAGCTACCTGTGCAGTGACTGCCATATCAATATACACAATCATAGAGTAAATTACACACCCAGTGAAGAAGTGACAAATGCACTTACACATTCAGCCACACACCATCATAACACTTATGTATCCAGCAGTAGTAGAGCTAGCAGCACACACTTTTATATAATACCCACAAACACAACCAGTAAGCAATTCATACAGCTTCTTAAGTACACATTTACGAACCTATAGAAGTTCTGAGAGAGCTAATCATACACCAACATTGTTACTTATACATACTGTGACACACTCACAGAGGAATGCATACACTCATTCAGATATGTGCTCATGTCCTGACACTACTAGTCACTCATCCAGACAATAATGCCTTAAATATGTTGATATATAACTGGCTCCCTCAGTAACTATATAGGTCTGTAAATTATATTTGTACTACTTATAAGTTACATATAAGGTAGGCTATGGGTAGGCTATGAGACTATAATAAGTAATTGAGCCAATTGCATACACAGTTACAAACCCCAACAGTCACTAACACAGCCAGTAACAAGCCATTACGCCCAGTTAGATACACATTTAGAGACCCATATAGGTTCTAAGTTAGCCAGTAATATGGCAACATATTTACTTACATATACAGGGGCACACACAGAGATGTCTTGGGACTGCTACCTACTGCAGAGCCTGTATGTGCAGTTTTACTGCTAGACCATATTGCCATTTAAAACCACTTGCCAAGCCTTAAAGTCCCCTTTTTCTACATATATCACCCCTAAGGTATTTTTTCACAGTGGAGGATCAGGTAAGTCTCAGTACACTGACTAACTCAGAGATTTGTGAATATTCAAAACAACTTTGATAGCTATTCATATCTTGGAAACATACAAACAAATGAAGGCTGTTGCTCTCCAGCAGAGAGATCTGGGTGAGATTCTCAAAACTATGGTGCTCATTACAATGGCAGTCGGTCGAGCGTCCGACCGCCATCAAGGCAGGATGAAGACCAAGGAGTCGGCAGTCCTACCTGCCATATTTTGATCAGACTGCTGTGTAGGCAGACATAAAGGTGCCGATCACGATCCGGTAAAAACTGGGTACGAACCGTCGGACGGAGCATATTCTCCGCCCGACGCGTACCCGGTCGTCAAAATTTACAAACAAGGAATTACGAATCGCACGGAACACCATTTCCGTATGATTCGTAAAAAAGCCCGACCGAACAAAATAAACCTACCAATGCGATCCGGGAAAGCGCCGACCTGACGTCGGGATGCTCGCAGCCTGCCATTCACGAACCAGGAATCACGATTCGCACCGACGTCATCCCGCACGGTGAATATTTTCCGGCTGCCAAAAACTGCCGGGAAATCAGGACGACGCGAACAAGGACCACCAGTACGCGACGGACAGACAGGACGACGCGAACAAGGAGGACCAGTACGCGACAGGACGACGCGATCAAGGAGTACCAGTACGCGACGGACACACAGGACGACGCGATCAAGGAGGACCAGTACGCGACGGACACACAGGACGACGCAAACAAGGAGGACCCGTACGCGACGGACAGACATGGACCCGAACCTACGTGTCATCCCGGCCCTCATAGCAGTCCACCTCCTCTACAGGTTACGACGCAGACGCCGCAGAAGGTCAGAATAACTAAGGGAGGGGGAAAGTGGGGTGGGGTGGGGGTGTCAGGACCAGGGCAGGCCACAAAACCCCCACCAAAGTCACACACCACACATGCCCAGGACATACCTGACACCCATGCCCTGGTCACTACGAGGGGGTGGGGGCATGTCCAGCTAAGCCAGCGACCGCCACAATGTAAGTCCGTCACCACGCGAACCGGCAACACAACCAGACCGGTACGTCCCGTACCCATGCCTGAAGAGCGTGGGTACGAGACGTACCAAGCCCACACCCACGTCACCCCAACAATGGTGGGACGGATCGTACCCACGTGGCAAAGGCCTGGGTACGGCCCGCACAAGCATCACATAGCGTGGGGACGCATATGTACGGACCCTACCCCCACCCGCATACGTATGGAGCGTACACCCACCCCACCATTGTAAGTACGACTCGTACCCTCACCCGCGGACGTACGGACCGCACCCCCACCACACCAGTGTAAGTACGACTCGTACCCTCACCCGCGTATGCATGGAGCGTACCCCCACCCCAACAGTGTAAGTACGACTCGTACCCTCACCCGCAGACGTACGGACCGTACCCCCACCACACCAGTGTAAGTACGACTCGTACCCTCACCCGCGGACGTACGGACCGCACCCCCACCACACCAGTGTAAGTACGACTCGTACCCTCACCCGCGTATGCATGGAGCGTACCCCCACCCCAACAGTGTAAGTACGACTCGTACCCTCACCCGCGGACGTACGGACCGTACCCCCACCACACCAGTGTAAGTACGACTCGTACCCTCACCCGCATATGCATGGAGCGTACCCCCACCCCAACAGTGTAAGTACGACTCGTACCCTCACCCGCGGACGTACGGACCGTACCCCCACCACACCAGTGTAAGTACGACTCGTACCCTCACCCCGTATGCATGGAGCCTACCCCCACCCCACCAGTGTAAGTACGACTCGTACCCTCACCCGCGGACGTACGGACCGTACCCCCACCCCCACCAGTGGAAGTACGACTCGTACCCCCACCCCCGTATGCATGGAGCCTACCCCCACCCCACCAGTGTAAGTACGACTCGTACCCTCACCCGCGGACGTACGGACCGTACCCCCACCCCCACCAGTGGAAGTACGACTCGTACCCCCACCCCCGTATGCATGGAGCCTACCCCCACCCCACCAGTGTAAGTACGACTCGTACCCTCACCCACGGACGTACGGACCGTACCCCCACCCCCACCAGTGTAAGTACGACTCGTACCCCCACCCCCGTATGCATGGAGCCTACCCCCACCCCACCAGTGTAAGTACGACTCGTACCCTCACCCGCGGACGTACGGACCGTACCCCCACCCCCACCAGTGTAAGTACGACTCGTACCCCCACCCCCGTATGCATGGAGCCTACCCCCACCCCACCAGTGTAAGTACGACTCGTACCCTCACCCGCGGACGTACGGACCGTACCCCCACCACACCAGTGTAAGTACGACTCGTACCCTCACCCCCGTATGCATGGAGCCTAGCCCCACCCCACCAGTGTAAGTACGACTCGTACCCTCCCCGGCGGACGTACGGACCGTACCCCCACCACACCAGTGTAAGTACGACTCGTACCCTCACCTCGAATGCATGGAGCGTACCCCCACCGTGTATGTTCCAAGCGTACATATCCAGAAATAGGAGGTGTGTGTGCAGAGTCGTCCCAGCAGTGCCCTGAGACAGGAGGGGTGGGTGTGGAGTCCTCACAGCAGTGCCCTGAGACAGGAGGGGTGGGTACAGAGTGCTCCCAGCAGTGCCCTGAGACAGGAGGGGTGTAACACATGTGTGTGAGGCTGGAAGTACCCACATGCATACTGCCTACAAGGGAACATGTCCCCATGAACTCATGTCAACAGACTCCACACACAAGTACAGTGATCACCAAGGATGCCACGAATGTTGCAGGTGGAGACATGGCCCTGCATGCATGGCCAAAGTAGAAGGGCTCCGTCACACACACAGCTCATGTAGACACAGCTCTGCGCTAAACATTGGGAACACCCTGCAGGGAAGATATCAGGGTACACAGAGGAAGGAATACACCCTGGGACAATTGCACCATGCAGTAACTGCTTACATGAACAAAGAAAGTTAGCTAACACCTTGTGATGGCACACAGATCCCAGGGTCCCCCCAATGAGCAGCACACTACTACATATCCCACACACCCAACACATAAACACCACCCAAAACCATGTAGCAGCCCCACCAACACCAATACCAGCATAGCAGTAGTGTTATAATGAAAAAAAAATTAAGCTTTATTCAGCATGAGCACAATGTCCGTGGATCGCAGGCAGTTCAATATTCACAAAGCCCATAGGGCAGTCAATGAGTCTCAGCTGGATGGGGGACACAGTGGGATGCGTGTCCCCTACCTTGCCTGCACAGTTACATGCCATCGTCTTCCACAGGGGTGAGGGCATCATGGGGGGGGGAAGCAACAGGCACCGCAGGGACATCAGGGCAAAGGGGAGGCGTTGTGGGTGCAGGGATGGAGGACTCCACCACAGGGGGTGGGGCAGGGCCAAAGGCGGAGGCCAGGATGGCACTACACACCTTTGCAAGGTCCTCCAGGGATTCCCCTGCACCCGAAGGATCCACAGGCCCCAAGGAGGGGGGGGGGGTCAGAGGGATGGGTCGCAGCGCCACCGGGGGAGGGTGTAGACAGGGGGGGAGAATCAACCACCCTGACCGAGGACTTCCTTGACCGCTTGCGTGGTGGTGTCACTGTGGGGCTCAGGGACAGAGCGGCCATGAAGGAGTCCTTGGGGGAGATGTGGCCAGGAGAGCTGAGGGGAGGGGATTTGGAGGGAGTGGACTGGGTGGAATGCGGACTCCCACTATGGCTGCGTGTCACACGTTTGCCCCTCGACCCAGTGGGTGTGCCTACCTCACCCTGTGTGTGCGTGTCAGGAGGAGTGCGGTGGACCTTCCCTGCTGGTGTGGTGCCTGTGTCTGTTGATGTGGGTGCATGCCGACGTCTGGGTGTACGTGGGACAGGCATGGGAGTGGGAAGTGTGGATGGGGCAGGGGTAGGTGGGGGGAGGTCGCGCTGCAGGAGACCCACTGCTGCAGTCAGTGTGGAGTCTATGGACCTCAGCAAGTTGCGTTGGTCAGCCTGCGATGAATGAATGCCCTCCAAGCATGCCTCGATGTTGGTGAGGGTTTGGCCGTGGGCATGGAGGACATTAAGGATCGCAGCCTGACCAACCTGCAGTTGCCGCTGGATGTCCACAGACTCAGCATTGGCGGCAGCAGTGGAGACAGGGGCAGGGGGTGCGGTGCCTGGCATGAAGGAGACATGCGGTGACCGGGCACGCTGGGAAGGGACACGAGCAAGTGGGAGGCGGCTGATGGGAACTGAGGGGGCGGTGCGAGGTGCTGTTCCGCTGTCAGCTGCTGGTGCAGCCACCGCCCACTCGGAGACATCCTCCTCGGACCTGTCAGCTTCGTATTCTGACGTGCCAGTCGACAGGTCCTCGGCCGCACTCTCCTCCGCCTCTGTCCCACTCGATGTGCCAGCCCCGATGTCACGGCTGGCACTGGTGCTCGGTCCCTCCACCTTGTCTGTGTCCATGTCTCCCTCTGTGTCCCCCGACGATGCTGTGGGCAGGGTGGAGAGACAGAAATTAATCAGACACCTGTACACATCTGTCACATGAGTCCAATCTACATAGGTAACATTGCATAGCCTGAAAAGGAAGATCCCTAACATCTACTAAACAAGGTACCGATGTAGGGCATGAAACACACAGTTGGTTGAGCCACCATGCCACTGAAATACCATGGAGAGCATGAGACAATAGCTAAAGACAGGAAACGGAGTCTGACATAGCACCCAGGCCCTGGGGACAATCCAGCACTGCATCTGCACCACACAGCGTTTGTGAAAATACCGATGACCAGGGACCATATCCATGAACTTGAGACACATGCTGCATAGGTAATGCTGAAAACATGCCCAACATGACTCGGTCACTGCACCTTGCGTGTGTGTCCAGACAAACATCACACACTGCCCAGACCCAGCAAGTAGAAATCTGGATTTGACATATAGGCTTTGCCCGCCCCAACCACCCCCTACACGAGGCAAATAATTGAGACACAGGTGGCACCAACATCTCATAGTCTGGGTGATAAACACAGGGGCAGGCAAAATGCAAGATTGGACGCCAAACAGCCAAGGTGCGCCTGTACAAATAATGAGGTACCAGTGGCCATCCTCAGATGAGTATAACAAGACACACAGGCACTAGCAACTGTGAGTATGAAGAAGGACATTCAGGTCAGGCTGCACAGTGGACACCTGTACAAAATAGCACGTCTATATACATGGTGCCAGGGGACAATGGCACAGAGCACAACCTACACTGAGTGTCCACGTTTATGATGACACATACAACACTGATGAAAAGGTGCCCCAGGGGACAGTAGTGGCCACGCAACTCCATGCTCCTGAATGGTAATGACTGCAACACACGCCACCATCCCTGCACTATGCGTATCTCACACTCATGCACATCATGTCACAGGCCACTACATAGGACATGCGCGCTGTAAGGCATGACACATGAGAGACCAACTCCCATGTCTGGAGTCAGCATCAGTGTCAACTGACATGGAACCCACATGCAGTGAACTTGACAGGGCACAGCCAAGGTCCCAAAACCTGTTACACACCACCCCCACACATGATGCTACAGGCATAGTTCTCGTGGACAAAGCGCCAGCCTACATTACCTTGTGAAGGAGTGACTACACACAGACCAGGGAACACATTGCAAGGAGGGGAAGGGTGGCAGGGGCGCAGCGCTATACTGGGGCAAACTGGATCTGCACAGCACCTTTAAACCCTGGCAGTGAATTCATGCTACTGTGCCCTTACAAATGCCGGTGACACACAACAAACACACATGTACCTACCCCTTCCGGCTGCTGCTTCGCCTGTAAGCGCCTCTCCAAGTCTGGAAAGACCACCGGCAGCACACGCCTGTGGAGGTGGCTCAGACGGCGGCGGCCGCGGTTCTTGTGGGTCTCAGGTGAGTCCCCCAGCAGGACCCGTGCAATCCTCCGCGTCCAGCACCGGATATCCTGCCAGCGTTTCCTCACCTGGGACAGGCTCCGCCTCCGACCATCCACACCCCTCACGGCACTGACGGAGGTCAGCCAGATCTGCTCCTTGGCAGTGGCGCCTACCTGTGAGGAAGAACAAGTGACACCACATCAATACACCAGCCACATGTCACAGAGAGACATATGAGAACAAATTAGCTGGTAACAACAAGGCATGTCATGCAGCCAACGCATTGCACCTTTGTCATAGGGACATGATCCTCTGGTGAGGGAAAAAGCAGTACGTGCCATAGTGGGTACACAGGTGGAATGATGGCAATGTCACAATCAATGATCAAGGCTCACACTGTGCATCACACCCACCCCTCCTGTCTCAGGGCACTGCTGTTAGTGATAGGCACACACCCCTCCTGTCTCAGGGCACTGCTGTTAGTGATAGGCACACACCCCTCCTGTCTCAGGGCACTGCTGTGAGGACTCCACACCCACCCCTTCTGTCTCAGGGCACTGCTGTTAGTGATAGGCACACACCCCTCCTGTCTCAGGGCACTGCTGTTAGTGATAGGCACACACCCCTCCTGTCTCAGGGCACTGCTGTGAGGACTCCACACCCACCCCTCCTGTCTCAGGGCACTGCTGTTAGTGATAGGCACACACCCCTCCTGTCTCAGGGCACTGCTGTGAGGACTCCACACCCACCCCTCCTGTCTCAGGGCACTGCTGGGAGGACTCCACACCCACCCCTCCTGTCTCAGGGCACTGCTGTTAGTGATAGGCACACACCCCTCCTGTCTCAGGGCACTGCTGTGAGGACTCCACACCCACCCCTCCTGTCTCAGGGCACTGCTGTTAGTGATAGGCACACACCCCTCCTGTCTCAGGGCACTGCTGGGAGCACTCTGTACCCACCCCTCCTGTCTCAGGGCACTGCTGGGAGTGATAGGCACACACCCCTCCTGTCTCAGGGCACTGCTGTGAGGACTCCACACCCACCCCTCCTGTCTCAGGGCACTGCTGTTAGTGATAGGCACACACCCCTCCTGTCTCAGGGCACTGCTGGGAGGACTCCACACCCACCCCTCCTGTCTCAGCGCACTGCTGTTAGTGATAAGCACACACCCCTCCTGTCTCAGGGCACTGCTGGGAGCACTCTGTACCCACCCCTCCTGTCTCAGGGCACTGCTGGGAGTGATAGGCACACACCCTTCCTGTCTCAGGGCACTGCTGTGAGGACTCCACACCCACCCCTCCTGTCTCAGGGCACTGCTGGGAGACATCAGGCATCCCCCCCCCTGGGACCCCCCCAACAGTACATGGCATGTGTGTCACACCAGGACACAATGCCAGAAGTCACAGTCACAACATAGGGACAGTCTGTGCCAGTGGCCTATGCACTCACCTGATACCCTGGTCGCCCATACAGCATGGGGTACTGTGGGAGGATCACATCCAGCAATGCCATGTTCTCCTCCAGGGTGAATGGCTGTGACCTCTCCACAGCCCTTGACATGGTTCCAGGGAATCAGTAGCAGCAGCTGGGTCGACGAATTCAAAGATGTGCAGGCAAGTACTCCCTCATGGGACCTGGCTGCCTTATATGTGCCTTTCTGCCCTGTCTCATGCACAGGAGTACAGAGTGATTGGTCACTCACATTTGCATCCTATGTTTCCACCAATCCCTTCAAACCTAGCAGTCTGTGTGTACTCTATCGGTTTCATTCTCCTGCATGATGTCAGCTCCACAAACACATTGCAACAAAGTATTTTAATTCCAATTGACTTCTGCTGTTCACCTTCCAGAAGAATTTCGAATTTTGAACTTGGTCTCCATGACAACCAGCATGCATGTAGGCCTTAATACTTGTCCCTCATGTGTCCCCTATGTAATTTGGAGCTTCACACACAGGTACGGTGCGTTCCGAGGCCCTAGGGCACCCCAAATGCATTGCAACGGCCCGTACACGCGTGACTACGTTCACTATCACTATGGGTGGCCTCGCGTATGCGTACTCGTAGTGGTACGGGCCGTACACACGCCTGTACGCTCCCTATCACTACGAGTACGCATACGCGAGGACACCCATAGTGGTACGGGCCGTACACACGCCTGTACGCTCCCTATCACTATGGGTGTCCTCACGTATGCGTACTCGTAGTGATAGGGAGCGTACAGGCGTGTGTACGGCCCGTACCACTACGAGTACGCATACGCGAGGCCACCCATACTGATAGGGAGCGTACAGGCGTGTGTACGGCCCGTACCACTACGAGTACGCATACGCGAGGCCACCCATACTGATAGGGAGCGTACAGGCGTGTGTACGGCCCGTACCACTACGAGTACGCATACGCGAGGCCACCCATACTGATAGGGAGCGTACAGGCGTGTGTACGGCCCGTACCACTACCCGAGTACGCATACGCGAGGTCACCCATAGTGGTACGGGCCATACCCACGCCTGTACGCTCCCTATCACTATGGGTGTCCTCACGTATGCGTACTCGTAGTGATAGGGAGCGTACAGGCGTGTGTATGGCCCGTACCACTACGAGTACGCATACGCGAGGCCACCCATATGGATAGGGAGCGTACAGGCGTGTGTACGGCCCGTACCACTACGAGTACGCATACGCGAGGCCACCCATACTGATAGGGAGCGTACAGGCGTATGTACGGCCCGTACCACTATGGGTGGCCTCGCGTATGCGTACTCGTAGTGGTACGGGCCGTACACATGCCTGTACGCTCGCCATCACGATGGGTACACATACGGCAGCACTCCCATAGTGATATGGGAACGTACACAGGCCCTCTTGGCAGCAGTTCAGCGGTTTTCACACATCACAGTGGTGACAGGCGGCACACAGGTAGGGATCGGGCGGACATACTTGTCCATGGATGGACATACTTGTCCATTAATTGACATCGAGGCATCGTCTGTGCATCACTACATGTGTGGGGCACAGGTGTGACGGCCTGTGATGTGGAACATTACTCCTGAGTCGAGAAGGCACCAGATGTATGATGAGATGTGTACAGATGTACTGTGTGATGGTGCGATGTGTGCCAGGCATGCCCTTGACTCCTTTGACATGTGTGCATGTCGTACTGCGCACTTGGGGTGAGCGTCACTGGCATGGCACGGACACCAAGTGTCCCCTGATGCCCGGTACAGGGGTTATGACACCTGACTTGTCACTACCCACGGTGCACAATGTGACTATGTCATGTATGTGTGGGGGCTTCCCATCAGGTTGATGTTGGAGCACCCTCAAAAGCTGCAGCCGTTGCAGCAACCAACATGTGTCTGTGTGTAGATTGTCATTGCACACTGTTCCGCACACCATGCCACATGTGGTATCGGATGTGAGGTGCACATGTATGCATGGGACACGGAGTAGCGTGACAAGGAGCATCCTCACAAGGTATGTGTGGTGAGTCATGACATGTGCACCTTCATGGCAAGGTGTGTGGGCTGTCCTAGTGTAATGTCATGTGACCTGTGGCTCCAGTGTTCCGCTACCAGTCTCTGCAATCGGCATCCTACTGCTGCTGATGTGTGGGCGTATGTCACTCCTGTGTTGCGTCTGGCTGTTCACTTGCACTGGGACACAGCTATTCCCATGGCGTGGCATGGGGAGGTTCTCAATCTCCGTGTGTAGCTGGGTCTTTGAAGGAGTGTCACCTTGCATCCATACGTGTCCTGCCCATGTAGCACATACCTGACTCCCTATGTAGCATGTGTGTATTGACAGATTAACATGTGCTCAGTACACATGAGTTGTTGTCGTAGTGCACTCACTCTTCCTTGTCACTTCCAAATTACTGCAGAGCGCCGCCTCTTGCCCGAAGAATTCCAGACTTGGCTGCCATGCAGGAGAATGACAGCATCCGGCTCTACCGCTTCACCCAACCGTTGATTCTGGAGTTGACGGCGAGACTGGCACCACACCTGCAACCGCAGCACAGGTATCCCACGGCACTGACACACCAGCTGAAGGTAATGGCTGCCCTACATTTTCTTGCCACGGGTACCTTTCAAAATACCATAGCTCATGTTGGTGGCATGTCCCAGAGCACGTTCAGCGGTGTGCTGCATGATTTCTTAGAGGCCATGTTGATTCACCTGGATGACTTCATCAAGTTCCCAACCCCTGAACAGATGACTGAGGTCAAGCGTGGATTCTATGCCCTGGGAGGGATGCCCCATGTCATTGGGTCCATAGATGGTACACATGTAGCTTTGGTACCACCACACGCACGGGAGGTGGCGTACCGCAATCGGAAGCACTGCCACTCCATCAATGCCCTTGTGGTGTGTCAGTCCAACATGGTGATTTCACATGTCTGTGCTCGTTTTCCAGGATCAGCACATGATGCCTACATCATGAGGCGTAGCGGGATGCCTGATATGATGATGCAGCTGCGCAACGAACGGGCATGTGTTGTTGGTGGGTACAGTCTGTCTGTCCTGTATTCTGCATAGCCTACCAGCACGACCGCTTCACCACTTCTAACGATGACCATGTGCTTCCCATGTAGGGGACGCTGGCTATCCCAACATGCCTTGGCTGCTCACACCTCTCCGCAACCCCATCACGCCGGCCCAGCTCCGCTACAACACCGCCCATGGCCGGACAAGGCGAGTGATAGAGAGGACGTTTGGCCTGCTGAAGAGCCGATTTAGGTGCCTCCACAAGACCGGCGGCGCGCTCCCATATGCCCCTGCGAAGGTCTGCAAAATCTTAATGGTCTGCTGCATGCTGCACAACATGGCAGTTGAGAGAGCTGTGCCACTCATCCTGGATCAACATGACGAGGACCATCCACCCGTGGAGGACGAAGGTCTTGGCAATGGGGCTAGTGATGTGGAGGATGTGGAGCCGCAAGAGGACATCCGGACTCGGCTCATACGCAACTTCTTTGCTTAGTGGTGAGTACCAGTGTCTGAGTGTGCACGCATTTGGCCCCGTGTGGCATGCGTTGTGATGTGTGTCTCCACCCGCATGTATGGCACGTGAGTCAGAGGTCTGTGTGGGTGTGTCACTGGAGTGATGGTGCCAGTGATGGTTGTACTTCCCCAGTCATAATTGTGACCTAGCATGTTGTCATCCATACATGTGTCGAGTAAATACACATGCAAGTGGCTGTGCTTTTTGTGGCTGACTTCTTGTGTGTCTCTCATCCCCAGGTACCTGCGCATGACGTCTGCTGGTTGCATTGTTGTGGCACTGCTATTCCTCATGGACATGACATCGTGGGCTGACTCAGCGGTACAGGCACGGACACGTTTGGAAGTCTCCATGGGGTAAGGGATGCATCTGGGGTGTATTGGGTGTGGCAGTTGTTCACGATGTATGCACACTGCCCCTGTCGATGTTTGGTTCCTCTGCAGCCATGTCGCATCCCCATGGGACACGACATGCAGCTGTGTACACCTGAATAGATGGTCTGCCTGGTTGACAGTCATCAGTGATGGGATAGGGGATTGTGATGATGGCATCAATGTGTGTGACACTGCCCTCGGACACATACGGTTAGCTTTGGCTTGACATGGTGTGGGACTTCGACATCAGCGGATCTATGGTGTATGGCAGGCTCTCCGTGTGCAGCTGTGGGTATTTAGCTGTTAGCCGACGCTTGTGTGCCAGTTCCATGGCGAACACGCATGTGTGCTGCTGAAGGGGGGTGCCAGTGTTGGACCCACATGTTACTCCACATGATGTGTTCATGTGTACTTCGAGTTGCCTCTGCAATCCCGAATACATGACTAATAAAGGTGTCCCTATGCCTCCAAGGTGCCTCTTCTCAGTCAATGCTGGTGTGTTGCCACGGTGCATCCTGCTTGTCTGGCATGGTATTCCCTGATTGTGGCTATGTGTCAATGTGTCGAGTGGCAAGATGCAAGCTGTGTGTGTGGGCTGAGACTGTGTATTGGGCATGATGTCCATGACTGTGTGGGTATTGTGACATGTGCCATCCCCATGCATCCAACATTGGCCAGGCCCCCATTCTCTGCATCCACCGGACTCAAGCTTGCAGGACATGGTTCTGCCACCTGTCTACACATACCTGGGTGCCCCCCAGGACACTGGACTGGATCCCTGACCTCTGCGCATGACTGTTGCTGTACTCAATGTGTGTGTCAGCACGGTTGTTCGGTAACCCCCTCAGCTGGTTGGGCCCATCACGGGTGTGTATGGTGCTCCATGTCTGTCTTGCCTAATACACTGTGACCCATGTGTCCTGTGCCAGACTCAGGCCCCAGGGTGTGGGTGGTTGAAGACAAAAGATGACTCAGGCATGTTTTGACTTTACAAGACACATGTTAGGTAATAATGCTACCAGCAGGCATCTACTCTTCATAGTGTGATTTATTATTGGGGGGGGGGGGGGACAAAGTGAGGGTCTTTCCGGGATTTTGGAATCCAAAGTTCAGTAGGGGAGTTGGTGTCCTTGCCATTGGAAATCCTCAGAGTCCATGCCACAGTCTTTGTCAACATTGGTCAGCCAGTGACCAGCAGGGCCATGTGGCAGAGAATGTCTCTTGATGCTGTGATGCTGTTGCTCCAGTGGGCCAGGTGCCAGGCCAGGTGTCCTGGGAGATGGTGATGTAGCGCCGACCCTCACGGTCCTTTCCGTGGACGACCCGCCCTCCTGCGGGGAACCTCAGCAGCAGGCCGTGACGACATCTGGGATGCTCCGTCGGATGTTTCCTCCTCCTCCTCCTGATCCCTCCCTGTGGGTGGTGATGTTCTCCGCCTTCTGGCACAGGGAGGGTCGGCCATGTTGTCGGCTATCCGACGGAGTGTAGCGTGAATCCCCTGGAATGCCGTCACTTGCTCAGCCTGTCTGTCCTCCATCCTCCGTTGGTGTACCAGTAGACAGGCATGTAGCTCCGCATGTTGCTGGGCCTGCTGGGTCTTTATCTCATCGAGGCTCCCCTTGATCTCATTGAGGGTGGACACAACCTGGGCCATGCCCGTGGTGTCCTGCCGGTATGAGTCCAGGATGTTACGGACATGGGAAAATACCGGATCCCCAGCCAACTGGTCAGGCTCGCGCCTCCGCCGTCCTCCACTCCCACCACCCCTGCCCACTTGCGCCTGGCCTGCCCTTGTGGGCACATCGGGTCTCCGGGACCCCTGAGGGGTGGCATTGGCGTTGTCGCCTGCCTCCTCCTGGGTGCCCGGGACACCGTGTCCCTCCTGGCCAGCCTGGCTGCATTGTGGTGTTGGGGCAGGGATCCTGGGTGTCTCCTGGGATGTGGCAGGAGTGGGGGTGGTGGTTGGCACAGTTGTACCTGACGCAGGTGCTGCAGGTGGTTGGACACCAGAGGGGCCAGGTCGGTCGGGGTCGTCCACAGAGTGGTGAGAGTGGTCGCTGCCGGTGGGATCGGGCTCCTGCAGATCCAGGTCCTGTGAGTCATCCCCCCCTGTGTTGGGGGGTGCACCACGACGTTGACCTGTGCGTGAGAGAGACAATGTTAATTTTGGTCCATGCAACATCCATGTTTCATCAGTTTCAAAGTTGGCACATTTCCTCTTGGAATTAGGATCTGTCTTGCATTCCACTCACAGTGCACTTGTGCATGGGTGTGTCCCTTGGGCACCACTTTGGCCCCTTTAACTATGTGTGGCACAGTCTTATTTGCTGCGTCAAGTGTGACTGCAGTCAGCAGTGGAGTGGGCAGGTGTTGCGAGCCATGCATTGGCGCCTTCCGTGTAGCACTGCACATGTGCACATGGAGTGGATCCACACACTTATATGATCCAGGTAGCTGTCGTTGTGCTCGTGAACAGGTTGTGACATGGCCCTGTGTTTTGCCATGGTGAAGAGGGGGGGTTCTGTGACTGGCCACCCTTGTCTACATGCACGCAGTCTACCTGCTGACGAGCAGACATTCGCACACGCCACACGGCTGATTTGCTCTCCCTGTGTCTCGCTCCCTCTCTGTCCCCCTCTCCCTCCCTCCGTGTGTCAGCCTCCTCCCTCTGTCCATCTCCTTGTGTCTCCCTCCCTCTCTGTCCCCCTCTCCCTCCCTCTCTCCCTCCCTCTCCCTCCCTCTGTGTCCCCCTCGCCCTCCCTCTGTGTGTCAGCCTCCTCCCTCTGTCCGTCTCCCTGTGTCTCCCTCCCTCTCTGTCCCCCTCTCCCTCCCTCTCTGTCCCCCTCTCCCTCCCTCTGTGTGTCAGCCTCCTCCCTCTGTCCGTCTCCCTGTGTCTCCCTCCCTCTCTGTCCCCCTCTCCCTCCCTCTCTGTCCCCCTCTCCCTCCCTCTGTGTCCCCCTCTCCCTCCCTCTGTGTGTCAGCCTCCTCCCTCTGTCCATCTCCCTGTGTCTCCCTCCCTCTCTGTCCCCCTCTCCCTCCCTCTCTGTCCCCCTCTCCCTCCCTCTGTGTGTCAGCCTCCTCCCTCTGTCCGTCTCCCTGTGTCTCCCTCCCTCTCTGTCCCCCTCTCCCTCCCTCTCTGTCCCCCTCTCCCTCCCTCTGTGTGTCACCCTCTGTCACCTCAGCCCAGCTTCCTGGGCACACACTGTTAGCAGATCTTTGAGTGGCCCTTGGCTTGTTGATGTGAGTTTGTTTCTGATCTCCAGGCACCCATTGGGTGTGATGTGTGTCTGTGCGCTGCTGCTGTGGTGGTGTGTGCTGCCACTCTTTCACAATGTTGGCTGTTCATTAGCTGCTGTCATGTGCAAAACAGTGCCTTCACCCCCATGTGTTGATGCAAGGCGTCCGCCATTTGCTGGCAAGTCATTCCTGTGTTGGGACACACTGTTTGTCTGGCTGTGACCTAGGCCATATGGGCAGAGTGCATTGTTGTCTGCTTCGGAGTCGCACTATTTGATTTTTGGTGCCCAGCCTCCCGCCATCCGGGTTACCGTGTCATGTGTTGTTGTCTTCTGTGGCCTGTGACTTGACATTGTCCAGCTGGGTGCATGGGGCATGGTGGCAGCAGTGGCATGTGCGTGCTCATGGAGTGTGGTTGAGTCATGCGATGGCTTGTGGTGGTTGCGTGCCTGTTAGTGATTTTGGTTGTGGATGCCGTTCCCCCCATGTGAGGTGCGTTGTTTGTGTACTCACCCGGGTCTCGGAGTCCTTCTAATCCTTCGACTGCCTCCACCGGCAGTATGGCCATCACCCTCTCCTCCCAGGGATGGTAGTGTACGGGTCTGCGGGAGGGCCCTCCTCCGGTGGCGTTGGCCTGGTCGTGTTCCTCCTGCCTCTTGGCTCGGACCCTCCTCCGCAGATCGTACCACCTGTTCTGGCATTCCTGCCTGGTCCTTCTGGTGTCCGCAACAGCATTCACAGCATCGACGATGGTCTGCCACATGGCTGTTTTTGCTGCCAGGCTGGTGTTTCTGACCAATGTTCCAAAGATCTGTGGCTCGACTCTGAGGATTTGATCAACAAGGACCTCCAACTCTCGGTTACTGAACTTTGGATTCTTGGTAGTGGGCATGGTGAGGGCTGTGGGTGGGGATGGTGGGGGGGGTGTGTGGATGTTGGGGGGGTGTGGATGGTTGTGGGTGTGTGTGTGTGAATGTGATGAGGGGGTGTTTGTGAAGGTGGTTGTGTGAAGGTGTGCAAGTGTAAGGTGTGGTGTAGCTTGTAGTATGGTTCTGTGGTGTCTGGCAGCAGTGAGTCTGTTGCAAAGGCTCATGGTTTGTGTGTGTGGGCCCTTTATATTGGTCCATGGGTGGGTGTGGCAGTGTTTGAAGTTTGGGTGGGTGTGTTATAAGTAGTGGTGGTGTTTTGGGCCTCTGTTTGTCTTTGGCAGTTGCAGGTCAGTGAAGGTGTTTTTGTAGTGTTTGTTGGCCATGTTTAGTGGCTTTGTGCCATTCGTATGGTGTATTCTTGTGTTGTTTAGTTTTGGCCTGGTTGCGTACGTGCGTTTTGAGCGTGTGTACGGTGTGTACATGGGCCATTTGGTTGTACGGTGCTGTCCTTGTGTGTGGGTTGGTACGACTCGTACATGCGGTTGTGATGTTGGGGCCTGGGGTGCGCTCCGTACTTAGGAGGTTGTGTTGGGGGTAGGACCGGAACGTACTGGGGTGTACATAGACGGTGGTACGACACGTACAGGGGTGGGGGTAGGACTCGAACGTACTGGGGTGTGGGTACACGATGGTACGACACGTACAGGGGTGGGGGTAGGACTCGAACGTACTGGGGTGTACTTAAACGGGGGTATGACACATACAGGGGTGGGGGTACGACTCGAACGTACTGGGGTGTACATGGACGGTGGTACGACATGTACAGGGGTGGGGGTAGGACTCGAATGTACTGGGGTGTACATAGACGGTGGTACGACACGTACAGGGGTGGGGTAGGACTCGAACGTACTGGGGTGTACATAGACGGTGGTACGACACGTACAGGGGTGGGGGTACGACTCGAACGTACTGGGGTGTAGGAACACGGGGGTATGACACGTACAGGGGTGGGGGTACGACTCGAACGTACTGGGGTGTACATAGACGGTGGTACGACACGTACAGGGGTGGGGGTACGACTCGAACGTACTGGGGTGTACCTAGACAGTGGTACGACACGTACAGGGGTGGGGGTAGGACTCGAACGTACTGGGGTGTACATAGACGGTGGTACGACACGTACAGGGGTGGGGGTAGGACTCAAACGTACTGGGGTGTGGGTACACGATGGTACGACACGTACAGGGGTGGGGGTAGGACTCGAACGTACTGGGGTGTGGGTACACGATGGTACGACACGTACAGGGGTGGGGGTAGGACTCGAACGTACTGGGGTGTACTTAAACGGGGGTATGACACGTACAGGGGTGGGGGTACGACTCGAACGTACTGGGGTGTACATGGACGGTGGTACGACATGTACAGGGGTGGGGGTAGGACTCGAATGTACTGGGGTGTACATAGACGGTGGTACGACACGTACAGGGGTGGGGTAGGACTCGAACGTACTGGGGTGTACATAGACGGTGGTACGACACGTACAGGGGTGGGGGTACGACTCGAACGTACTGGGGTGTAGGAACACGGGGGTATGACACGTACAGGGGTGGGGGTACGACTCGAACGTACTGGGGTGTACATAGACGGTGGTACGACACGTACAGGGGTGGGGGTACGACTCGAACGTACTGGGGTGTACCTAGACAGTGGTACGACACGTACAGGGGTGGGGGTAGGACTCGAACGTACTGGGGTGTACATAGACGGTGGTACGACACGTACAGGGGTGGGGGTAGGACTCAAACGTACTGGGGTGTGGGTACACGATGGTACGACACGTACAGGGGTGGGGGTAGGACTCGAACGTACTGGGGTGTGGGTACACGATGGTACGACACGTACAGGGGTGGGGGTAGGACTCGAACGTACTGGGGTGTACTTAAACGGGGGTATGACACGTACAGGGGTGGGGGTACGACTCGAACGTACTGGGGTGTACATGGACGGTGGTACGACACGTACAGGGGTGGGGGTAGGACTCGAACGTACTGGGGTGTACATAGACGGTGGTACGACACGTACAGGGGTGGGGGTAGGACTCGAACGTACTGGGGTGTACATAGACGGTGGTACGACACGTACAGGGGTGGGGGTAGGACTCGAACGTACTGGGGTGTACTTAAACGGGGGTATGACACGTACAGGGGTGGGGGTTGGACTCGAACGTCCTGGGGTGTAGGTACACGATGGTACGACACGTACAGGGGTGGGGGTAGGACTCGAACGTACTGGGGTGTACATAGACGGTGGTACGACACGTACAGGGGTGGGGGTACGACTCGAACGTACTGGGGTGTAGGTACACGGGGGTATGACACGTACAGGGGTGGGGGTACGACTCGAACATACTGGGGTGTACATAGACGGTGGTACGACACGTACAGGGGTGGGGGTACGACTCGAACGTACTGGGGTGTACCTAGACGGTGGTACGACACGTACAGGGGTGGGGGTAGGACTCGAACGTACTGGGGTGTACATAGACGGTGGTACGACACGTACAGGGGTGGGGGTAGGACTCGAACGTACTGGGGTGTACTTAAACGGTGGTACGACACGTACAGGGGTGGGGGTACGACTCGAACGTACTGGGGTGTACCTAGACGGGTGGGGGTGTACATACACGGGGGTACGTGTCGGGCGTACGGGGGCTGGGGGGAGTGTTGGGCGCGTATGTGGGCACATGTCTCCATGGTTGCTATAGGAGTTCGGTGCGGACGGTGTTTTTTCCATACGGTTGTACCCTCGGACGCACGGGATGGATCGTGATTCCCTGGTCGGACTTGACTTTTCACGTTTGTACGGTAAATCGTCCGAGGACGTGTCGGACACATTTTCCGACCCGAGGACGTGTGGGGAATGATTCCCAATGCGGTTCGTATGGACTTTTTACCATGCGAATCGTGATTGCCAGTTCGTACGGCACTTGTACGATTCGTACGGTAAAAAGACCGGATACGAGTCGCACGGGGAAATTTTTTACCGGATCGTGATCGGCACCATAATGCCTTTTTCTACTACAGCTCGACAATTAATTATTTCAATTGTGTAATTATTATATTTTTTAGGCTATATTTTAGGCGTGGCTTGTTGGGTTTGTAGGCTATAGGGAGGGAAATTAATTAAGTAGTAAATAATTAATCCTGAATTCCTAACTAATTATTATTATTATTTAATTGATACTTAATTATGTAATTTGTGTAAATATTATATTTTCTATGTTATATTTCAGGTGCGGGTTGTTGAGTTTCTAGGGGCGTAGGGTGGGAAGTTAATAAATTAATCATTTATTAAAATGATTTTTTCATTTATTATTAATTATTAAATTGATAATTAATTATGTTAATGGTGGAAACATTATCTTTCTGGAGTTATATTTTAATTGTGAGTTGTGTTCCTAGGGCTATTGGGTGGTAAGTTAATTAAGTAAATATTATTAGGGTGGGAAGTTAATTAAGTGAATATTAAATACCAATTAATTATTAATTGTAATCAAAATATGTAATTGATTTATAATTATGTGAGTTACTTAATAAATATTTATATTATATATTAGGTGTGGGTTGTGTTTTTAGGAGGATAGGTTTGGGAAGTTATTTAAATCATATTTAATCAACAATTAATTATTAATGTATTATTAAAACCTTTTTTAACTTAATATGTTAATTGTGTTATAGTTTTTTATTTTATTTTATTTATGTGCTGCTAGGTATGTAGGAGTATAGTGTGGGAACTTAACTAAATATTATCTTAGTAGCATTTTGTATTTGATATTAATTATTTTTTAAATAATTATGTATACTGTTTTTTTTAAATGTATTTATATATATATTTTTATATTAAGAGTTTTTTTTATTTTTGTTCAATCAAAACGGCTATTAAAATATGCTATGTGTCTGAAGTGAAGTGCTTTCCCTACTGCTGCACATAATGGAGTGGGAATAGTAAATGTGACCCCTCCTAAATCCAAAGCTTTCCCTACTGTTGAGCAAACTAGGATGGGAGTAGTAATTTTGACCCCTCCTTAGTCCAACACTTTCCCTACTGTTGCACTGACTGGGCTGGGCGTGGTAAATTTTACTCATCAGCAGCCCAACACTTTCCCTACAATTGCACAGACTGAAGTGGGAATAGTACATTTTACCACTCTGCATTCCACTGCTCCCCTTATTGTTGCACAGACTGGAGTGGGAATAATAAATTTGAATGAATATTTTGAATAATAGTTTTACATTATATATGTGTACATAAACATACACACATACATATATATGGGTGTGTGCTTGTTTTTATAAGTATATATTTATATATAGTTTTAACCCCTTCAGCGCGGCGTGGATTTCCGCGCTGTACTGAAGGTTCTGTGCACGGGCGGGGCCATGACGGAGCGGTTCCGTCATGCGCACAGCGCAACCGATGCGCATGACGGAACCGCTCCGTCATGCACGTCGAAGGGATTAAATATTATTACATTATTTTAGTGTTACATGTTAAAATATTTAATATTTACTATTTTTAACTATATATGTATATTAAAAAACGATATGATTGTATTTAGTTATTGAATATTAGTATAAAACAATATTTTTTCAATATTATCGAACTTACCTTAATGAGTATAGGGAGACAATATTTTTTACATCGATGTTTAGGACTTGTTATTTCTGTAGGTCGATGTTTGTGGTCTCAATATTATGTCATAGATCCGTAAGTTTGACTTACACATCCTACTAGTCTTGTGAATGCTTCGTTTGCTGTTCTCAAAAGCATGCACATAGAAAATGTTTACTAATATGAAAATTTTCTTCTGATTAAATCATGAGCCAGTGAGAAGGATGGATGGTTACCCTGTAAGTCTGCACATTCCCACAAACAATCATGTGTGAGAGTATTTACTTACATGTCTATGGCTGCACCAGTGAAAAATGTTGTAGATTTACCCCTATCATGGGCTGGAGTAAATCTATTTTGAGGGTGGGAAGAGGTGTTCCCCCCAAGATTTGGAATTTCGAAAATGGTTTGATCCAGAGGAAAAATGTTTCCCCTCATGGCGAAAAATAAAAGTTAGTAAGTGCATTTGCAGTGCCCGCGCTAGTACAGGGTGTGCGCTGTTAGGGGTATTTTCACAAGAACGTGTGATAACTACCGCAAGAGTAGCTTAACGCAACTCTCAACATTGCAGCCTATCGTGGGAAAAGTACTCTGTGCCAACCAAGTATTCACAACGCGGCGGTAGCATGCGTTAGTCACCAGATAACACGTCAAATGTCAGCGTTAAAATCAACGCCACGCCGCAAAAAATGCAAAACGCAAACGTAAAAAATCATGCAATGTTGAGGAGGTCAATGGAGGAGGTCAAGATACGCTGGCATGATGAGAAAAGGCAGACCAAACAGAAACTCGCCGCCAACAGGAAGGCAGCAACGGCGACCGGAGGCGGGAGTCCTGTGACACAGGAGGAGCTGGATGAGCAAGAGGAAATGGTGGCCACAGTCAGCAGTGTGGAGACGGTGGCAGGGGATGTATGACGTTACAACGCATACATTTACATCGTGGTACATTACATCGCGGTTTTTACAACGCAAGTCGTTACAACGACTTGCGTTGGAGGGCGCTGGACTTAGGAGTAGTATAATTTACTATTCCAACTCCAGTCTACGTACAGTAGGGAAGGTGTTGGATAGTAAATTATACTATTCCTTGTCCTAGAGCGCCATCCAGCGCAAGTCGTTGTAACGACTTGCATTGTAAAAACCGCGATGTAACCCTCACGTTGTAAAGGATGTTCCCCGTGGCAGGATTTGGGGGCCTGGACACAGCTCGATATGACCTAACCCAAGAGCATCAGGGTGAGTAACGACCAGGGACTGGGGGGACGGGAGGAGATGTAATGTGTAATGTAAGGTACACTTATATAGCGCTCCTATCACTCCAAGGAGTATCTTGGCGCTCAACCGACCCAGATGGAGGGGTTGGAGGGGAAGGAGACAGTTTACGCTTTACACTACACATTACACCAGTGCTCTACAGGCCGCATCGGTCAGAGAAAACACCCATGTTTTCACTGCTTTCCTAAACTGGGTTTCATGAGACAGTAGTCGTAAAAAGGGCGGAAGCTTGTTCCAAGCCTTAGAGCCCAGTACAAAAAGGGATTTACCCCCTTTTGTTGCTAATTTAAATCTGGTGATTGTAAGCAAGTTCTGGCCTACAGACCTTAGGCAACGTGTCGGATAATATCGTCTAAAGCCGTTACATAGGTATTTTGGACCTTGTTGTTGAAATGCCCTAAAGGTGATTAGCAGAATTTTAAAAAGGATCCTTTTGCCAATTGGTAACCAATGGAGCGCATTAAGTGCTGCTGAGGCTGATGACTTGCGAGGCCAACGTAGTACTAAGTGGGCCGCTGCATGTTGGACCATCTGTAATCTATGGAGTACGGACTTATTAGCTCCAGCATACAAGCCATTACAATAGTCCAACCTTGAAGTTATTAGGGCGACTGCAACCGTTTTTCTAGCTGGCAATGGAAGGAGATCAAAGAACTTCCTTAAGGCTTTTAGTATATGAAAGCACGTGCCAGCTACGGCAACCGCTTGATGTTTAAAGGACAGTAGGTTGTCAAACTTAATGCCCAAGTTTCGAGCAGATGTAATGGTGTTTGGAGGGGCTTCTGCGTCATCAGGCCAACAGATCATTGGGGAAAATAGATTTCGATTTCCAAACGGCAACATTTCTGTCTTTCCGGCATTACATTTTAGATCATTGTTGGTCATCCATTTAAATGTAGCTGTTAAGCACTCCTTAAGGTTTTCCTCGGCGCCAGGCCGTTCCCTATCCAGCACCAGGATAAGCTGAGTGTCGTCAGCATAAGATATTGTACTGATCTGGAATGATGCGATCAGTTTTACCAAGGGGACCATATACAGATTAAAAAGTATAGGGCTTAAACTCGATCCCTGAGCGACCCCGGAGCTGACGACTTTAGCTTCAGATTGGTATTGACCCAGCACAGTGACCTGGCGCCTATTACTAAGGAAATTTCTGAGCCATGCCAAAGCCTCCCCACCTACTCCTGCGGCAGCCAACCGGTCCACTAAAATTTTATGTGAAACCGTATCGAAGGCTGCCGACAGGTCAAGTAGGATTAAAACAGCCTTCTTTCCCTGGTCGATGGCCATTCGTAGGGTCTCTGCTGTGAACAATAGGGCAGACTCGGTAGAATGCTTTGACCGGAACCCTGACTGGTTAGGATGTAAGAAGTTATTCTCTTCCAAAAAGCTCGTAAATTGATTATTAACGAACTTCTCTGTCAGTTTAAACATCACCGGGAACAGGGAACTAGGGCGCAGGTTGGAGCGGGTGGTTGGGTCGGCTAGTGCCTTTTTCTGGAGAGGCCTAACGGCTGCAAGCTTCCACACGTTAGGGATGTCTGCCGTGGCTAGTGACAAATTAATGATACTATTGATGATAGGGTTAATCGCCACTACTAAGGTCTGCAAGACCAAAGGGGGGCATGGATCGAAAGGGGATCCGGATTTACTAGCAAGAATAGCTTTGGAGGTATCTTCAAGGGAAACAGGGGCAAATCTTTCCAGACAGGTTGAGAACTTCTCCCCCTCTGTCCTTTCAACAGCTCCCGACATAAGGGGCACTGGAGGAAAAGTCTTCACAATATCAAGGATCTTATCTTCAAAATAATCAGATATTGCATTGCAGAGATTTTGAGACGAAGGAATCTCCTGCGAAAGAGCTGATGGGTTCATAAAATCCTTTACTATCTTAAAAATTTATTTTTGCCCATGACCCGCCATGGAGATAGCCTGTAGATAGTAAGCTTTCTTCGCTGACTTTATTCCTGCGTGGTATTTCCTTCTGGCTCATTTATAGACATCACGCCAGTAACCTCATAATTCCTGCGCCACCTCCGTTCCAGTACTCTCACTTCTCTCAACTCTATTTTCAGAGCCAGTGAGAACCAGGGGGCATTCTTTTTGGTCTTAGTGGGATTAGAATTCTTATTACCAATTGGTCCTAACAAATCACCCGCCATGACTATCCAGTCACAGAGGATTTGGTTATCAGCAGAGGTATTACCTGTTAACACAGGTATACTGGTTTTTAGTATATCTATGATGTCAGGTCTGCTAGACAGATTCTTCCAGTTAGGTTTGTGATTTCCATCGGGACTTTTTATTTTTTTTGTAGTAGTGACCGTAGTTTTATGATTTAGTGAGATATGAAATGGGATAAAAAAATGATCGGGCACAATGGCACTCATGAATAATTATGTGTAGCACACTGCACACCCACAGTGATCGTGGGACATGTCCCTGATAGCCTTGGCACACTGCAGCACACATAGAAACACCAAGTAGGCCCCCGTCCACAATGTGCACAAAGAGGCCCCCCTCCCTATCACCATAATCACAACCTACCCATGAACATGTGCTGAATCCAGCAAAGCAGCGCCTTTGTGAGCCACACTGACTAAGCAAGTGACACTGCATGCCCGATAGCATGACAGCAGCCAAAAACATGACATGGCCCACGAATTGACATGGAGGTTGCCCAGTGTGGATCACATCTGTAAAGGAGCAGGTCACACTCTGACATATCCACGTGCATCCACAACCCATGCTGTACAATACAGGAAGCAGACGAACAATGCACCAGGTCACAAAACCTGTCCGAGAGCACATATGACCCAAGTCAAAAACAATTCAGCCCCCGAAAAGCACACAATTCAAAGGCACCCTGCCTCAAAGGGAGAGGGGTACACGAAATCAGAGCTGCAGGGGCAACTCCCCCACAATGCAGCACATACACATAGCAATCACAGAACATCCGCAATGACGGCAATGTGGTACAAAGTGAAACACCAACACCACAGGACAGAGCTCACAACAGGTTCCGCTCATGCGAATTAACTGTTCACTCACATCTGGCATTGACTGACTCTCTGTGATGATAATGTACGGGTACTACCACACATCCATCATGTAGTCGAAAAACACACTGACTGCCGTCAAATAGCCAGCTCCACCAAAACAGTCACAATGTACATTAGCATGCAGTCTGAATGTAAATATCTGCAAATCTTCAACATACATGTGAAACTCTGTTAACCTGCATCTCCCCTTTACATTGCAGAGGGACAAACAACACCTCCTGCAGAGCACACCACACTTCTCATCATTGATGATGAAGAGGACAACCTGCACATATATCAAGACACCCTCCAACGGATAATGGACAACCTCCACACTCCATCCACAGGAGCAGGGCAGGCCAGCTGCCTCGAGGTGACCCCACCACCTGCCCAGACCACACAGCAGGAAACACACACCAACACAGCTGTCTCCCAGGACCCCCGACCAATACATGGAATTCCAACAGCATGTGTGGGGTTGCGAGGTGGAGTTGGCTGAACAGCTGCGGGTGGGTTTTGAGCTCATGGCAGCCAAACTCAATGCCATACGTGGGTATCTGAGTCCCGTCAGGGACCATGTACAGTCCCTATTGCACACACCCTGTACGCACCATGCTCCACCACAGCCCTTGGCTGACTTCGCTGCGGTCATTAATCGGATACAAGAACTGTCTGGTCAGACAGGCACCAGCGATGACAGCACAGAGTTGGCACAGATGCGGAGGTCAATGGAGACCATGGAGCAGATGCAGGCTGGAAGTATGGCTTCCACGGCTGGAAACCAGCGAATAGTAGCTGGGAACTTCAATACCCTGCAGTTCATCATCTTCCCATTGCTGCCACTGAGCCTGTCCCAGATGATTGCAGCGGGAACATCCACACACGCAGCTCCGACCGCTGATGTGTCAGTGGCACACAGTGATGCAGCCCCATCACCTTCACAGTCTGATGTGTCAGTGGCACACAGTGATGCAGCCATTCCGCGCCACACACACCGGACACACCGGACACAGAACCTGTATAAGGGGAGTAAGATGGGGATGGTAATTATTGTGTGAGGAAGGAGTCAGTAGCATCCATCACCGCCATATGGCCTGTTCCTGCCTGGTTCTGACCTATGCATCATGCCCTGGGACAATACCTCCCACTGACCCTCGGAACACTCTGCAACAGTCACCTGGACCCCGACACGGACTGCCATATCTTCACTGCTGGACAATTACAGAGCAATCCTGCTGCGGACTGCACTCCCCCTCTTCCAAATCACTTTTTAATCCCCAAAGGACTCTGGTTGGCCCACCACTGGGTTTCCATGTAATGTGGGCTTGGATGGCCATGTACAGCTCCAGCTCCCTCAATCACCTGAATGTGAATAAAACATTCTAAATCACACAAATGTGTCATGACTATGTTCAATCACATATGGAAGTATGGCTGGATGTAGGGACAATGATTGCACATGAAGGTACACCCTGGTAACTGACATCTATGCGCATTTGTATCGCTGAGACACATGGCCAATTGGATGACTGTGAAGGTGAGTACTAGCTGTATCCCCATTGCACATCAACAACAATCTCACAACCCCCCAACATAGGCACACGTCCATGTATTGAATAGGGCTGTGTGTAGGAATGACGAAATCAGTATCAGGCCAGAAGTGGTGTCCTACAACCAAACTTCACATCGCATTCCTACCCACACACATCTGTGTGGACACATCCTGTTACAATTCACAACATTGCTCCACATGGTCTGAGTTTGGACACCATACTCACATTTCTGAAGTCACGTAAGTGCACAGGTCGGCCAGCAACTATCCCAAAACAATGTCTGGCTCACAGAGGTGGAGCTTGCAAAAGGGAGCCACCCCCATTGTACATGCGTCAGTCAGTTCCTCCGTGTGTAGGGACGATGATCATTGTGGCACACGAGTGGACAATCGAATCAACACTCATCACAGCTAGACACCAGTGGAGTTGCATAGACTTTATTAGCATGTGCATGTCAGTACGGATGAGGCAGGGACATGCTTAACACACTTACACGCAGCATGGGAACATGTCGAGGTTCAGAAAATGGTGAGGAAAATATTGGACAACAATCAACACGGATGGCAACGGTCTCAGCCCACCTTGCCGTGCTGGATGAGTCATTGCTCCGTATGAGGGGGCACGACTCACTGCTCATGGTATCTGCATAGTGCTCCTCCACCGGAGTGCACGGATTGTCTGCCTTGCTGACAGTGAGCAGGTGAAAGGGTCCAACAGGTTCACATGTCATGCTACATTGCCATGTGTGTACTCTCCCCCCAGCAGTGTGTCCAAATTGGTAACGTTGCCAAACAACGCTGTGTTGCTCCGACCATGGACCTGCATCACCTTGCACAGGTGTGTGTACACACGTGTTGTTCCACGCACATGCATTCAGAATCCTGATGAAGGCAGACATGCCCTCTGTTGTGGTGGGATATGTGAGCATTCCCCATGATGTTATGTTATGTTATGATATGTTATGTTAATTAGTCTTCTAGCACGCACAGCTACTCCAAGGAGTGTCCCGGCGCGAAGTTGGACCTGTGCTGTGGATGACAATCCGATGTGGCTGCAGGAATGTAGTTACTCGTCCATGAATGCCCGTGCAGCTTCATGTGCAATGTGTTCCAATAGTACGTCGTTGTCGTGTTCAAGGAACACCAGGGTGAGCCAATGCATTAACTGGTCTGGGCAGGTGTGCTGAGCCCACGCCGTTTCCCCAATCCGCAACACAGCCTAATAGGGGAGCGCCTCGATGTGGTCACTGCACAAGAGGAACTGTGCAATCTCCCATGCACAACAGCCAATACACACACAGTATGTCAAGGCATCCCATTCACGGCTGTCTCGGTTACACTCCTGTTTGTGATCCAACAGGGGGCACAGACTCAAGTCATAGTCCAATTCATCTACGGTTGTGTTGGATAGGCAGACATCCATGGGACACTCGAATGTGCATGTTCAGCAGTGGAACCAGGGCTGGATGCAGGTGACGTAGGCAAGGCGGAAGCTCAGCCGGTAACTGATCCGCAGCACTGCCAGTGGCAGTGCGCCCAGTAAATGCAGCATACGTGCACGGTACTGTTCTACGTGATGGGGGTTGTGCATGTGCCCGGGATGGCCTGCCATTGCGTTGGTGCATCTCGTGGAACCGGCACTCTTCTGAACTGCGGCAGTTGTGTGGAGGATATGCCACAGTTCTGAGCAATGATATGAATGTGTGTGCAACGTTGGGGAGAATGGGTTGCTGTTTCCGTGAGTGTCAAGGGCATCCCATGAGGTTATACCTCAGGCAGTGGCTTCTGTGTGTGAGTGTGGATAAGTTGGATAGTTCATTGTGTGTGGGAGTCGTCTCCATCTGCCATGGCATCTCTCTCAGGGTGTTCCAGCTGCGTTCTGTACCAAGGTCAGAGGTGCAGGTGTCCTCCCGCCTTCTGCATTGGAACAAAGGAGCTTTCATCCCTAATGTTTGTCTGACTACTACTTGCATTTTCGAAATGTGATGTGGCTTTGGCTCTGAGATTGAGACAAGGCCTTGGGCTCATGGTGTGCCGATGGCGATACACACACACATGTTGGCATGTGGAGACAGGTGCCCGAGACACCTTGCGCTGCTTGTGCATTCTCACTCCGTCTTTCTTCCTTGCTCTCTCACTCCCTCTCTCCCTCTCTTTCCTTTGTTGGGCGCACGGCACAGCTTCTTCTCTTGGATTTTGTCTTCCAGGCTGTGTCCTACAGATTGTCCAGTGAGGACCCACTCAAATGGTTGTTTTGGCTTTTGTTTGAATGGTGTTTTGTGTTGGTGACTACATTTCTGTGTGACTGATTCTCCATTTACTGGCCACGCATGTATGTTGATTTTCCTGCTTGTGCGACATCAGGCAGATTCTTTAGTTTTGGGATTTGTAGTGTTGGTGTGCAGTTTCTTTGCCTGGGGTTGGGGGGGCCCTGGTGGGGGGTTGTGGGCCTGGGTGTGGTGTTGGTGGGTGTTGTGGCCCTCTTGGGTGTCTGTGCTGCATGGGCAGTTGCTCGGGGGCATCTGTTGTTTTTCATGTGTGGCTATGGGCTGTGCTCCCATGTCTGGTGCAGGTTGTGGTCCAACTTTGCACCAGGTCAGAGCAGGTGTTAATTTCCTGGTGCTAATGCACCTTATCGCATGTTTTATGTTCTTATCGCAGATCTGGCTGGTCGTTGAGAATGTTGCGGAGTGATGTTGTTGCTGCTTTTTGCTCGGGTACACCTACTCTGCATCTCATTAGCGATAGTTGCCGGGGTCATCCGTGGCGATGTTTGTTGCGGATGCTAACGCCGGAAAAGTGGTGCTGTAGGCTGTTTGCACCGGCTTGTGAATGGGGTGGTAAATTTATCATGACTTTGGCTGTGCTAAAGTGCCGTTAAATCGGAGATAGCTCCTTGAGAATGTGGCCCTTAGTGTCTCTGCAGGTACATCCTGCACACTGGCAAGTAAGGGGAACCTGAAGCCCTAAACTTCTCAGTGAGGATGGTTGAAGGGTGCGCTCTGTGCCGTATGGGCCTCAGGGGCAATATCTGCGCAGAAACAAGAAGGCCTTGATTCCGATGGTCAGGGTAAAGTTCACCGCTGTGCAATTTAGAGATTCAAAAATTATTGCATTTCCAAGCATTGGGGTAAATAAAATGAACTGTATCGAGGGAAGATGGCCTAAAAAAAGGAAAAACATGGGGATTCAATGCAGTAAACACCAATTCTGCATTTCCCACTTGCTTGTGTCCTGGGAAACTCTGATTAGGGGTGTTTACCACCTCTGGTAAATAGTCCACACTAGGGTAATGGTACTTACAGGGTGTGGTAATAACCACCCTCTACTTCCCACTACCCAGAACCAAGATCATAGCAGCGAGTCAGCAGCCAGTTAGTGTTTGTCATGGTCCCTGTGCAGAGGATGCGGGGACTTGTGTAATTCATGGAGACTCTTTTTGACTGGTGTGAATCTTTTATGAGCTATAATTACGCAATTGTACATATAGAAGCCAATTTATGCATCTGCATAATGTAAGCCATTATGTCTCATAACTTTAATGTATTGGCAAATTTCCAGAAGCGTTAAATCTAGTGCCCAGTATTTCCCGCTTCGTCATTAAGGGGCATATTATCAAGGGCCATTTCGCCGCTTTTTTGGCTTTAAAAGCCAAATAAGCGGCGAAAATTAAATCGCCCTATTTACTAGGCGGCGCTAACATGCATTAGAGCATGTTAGCAGCCGGATTCCTAACGCCTCGCCTCGCATCTCCAATGAGATGCAAAGTAGGCGTTCTCAGAGGCAATGTAGGCGTTTCCATGTAAATACAACATGGAAGAGGGAGCCATCACAACAGCGCTGTATTTACAAGGCGCCCCGGGACTTGAGGAGCGATATAAAAACTCCCGCTAACTGCGGATATCGCCGAAAATGTACGTCTGAAAAATTCACGACTTAGCCATGTACATAAAGGGAGGTGGATAATCAGATTGCATCCACTTCTCCCTATTTACAACATTTCCTTAAGCGCAGTTCTCACATCGCTGGTTTTCATGCGATATTGATGGAAATCGCCGTATATCGCTGGATTTCACATCGCCTGTTGGCAAATCGTTGCAAATACGCTGCTAACATGGCGATGTGATCCGGCGATATACGGCGATAATGAGAAACGCGCTAGACACGTTGAGCGATATTTATCGCTCGTTGTTGATAATATGCCCCTTTGTGAGTTGTTTGCCAAATCGCAGATCAAAGTTTGTGCAGGAACTCTACACTCCCAGTGCTTCACCAGCTAAAAGCTTGTAGGATTTCTGTGTGCAAGGCCGTCTGAAAATGGAGAATTAAGTCAAGTAGAGAAACGCCGATTTCTGCGGCCAGCCCCCATTTCTTAGAGGATGCTCTCTGGACACGTCAGGGTACCACTGTAATTCCTCACCCTGAAATTAAGGATAACTAACTGTGGATAGAATCAGGACCTAGGTGCATGAAAAAGAAATAAATCAGTTGATTTGAGATGCTTCAGTCGTGGCTGTATACTAACCAGACTTCTTCAATCTCTTATTAGAACGATGGAATAACAACAGCCTGTAGTAGGGGTGTGCAGCATATTCTCAAAAGGGATGGATCTATGCCAAATTTTCTAAATAACTTAATGATTTCCACTAAGTGTCTTTTTATGTACATTTATTTTATCACAAAAATCCTGAATCTTTATCATTGACCCAGCCCTCCCAGCCCCGCGTTGGGCTATTTTTGTCTGTGGACTTTTAAAGTGTGAGAAAAGAACACAGTTGCCTGTCAGTGCCCAGATAAATCACTTTACTTTCCTAATCGCCCTTTGATGTTTTGCTCAATTTCAGGGCCAGGGCTTGCCAGCAGCATATCAGCATTGGCACGCTCGCCTGGCTGTACTGCTGCCAACATCCTAACTATAGACTTAGTTTATATATAGGAAAGTTAAACAAGGCTTAGTTTCCTTTCAATGATGATCTCAGTGGCTTTCAAAACTATAGATCTTATCGCAGGAATAGCTTCATACAATGCCACTCAGTCATCGGTTTCACTCGCAGATCCCACACAGGCCCGAATGCTTTTCGTAGGCATCCTTCATGCATACCCAGCTGATGTTTTGCACTGTAATCATGTTTGGGGTTATCTGAATCTCACAAACAGAGTCAAAGCTCCATTCTGTTGGAAGAGATGGTTTAATTGCGTTCACATTTTTCTAAAGATCAATTCCATTATTTGGCAAACGTGGACAAAACCAATAGGCCTTGGTCTTTTAAAAAATGAGTGCAAACCAATTGCTGTTGCCAATGCTTGCTTGCATTGGCTCTCAAAGAACACTTTGGTGGGGATTTACTAAGATTTAACGCCGTGTTTGCTTTGCAAAAGGGATGCAAATCAGTGCAAAATATTTTTTTTCGATTTACTTTCCAGTGCTAACCTTGATTAGCGCTGGAAATAACGTGAAAGTAACGCAAAGCAGCGCATAGTTCTACTTTGCATTACTTAGCGCTAAGGAGGCTTACCGTGGGTGGAGCATGGAGGCTCCCATGCAATCATTCAAGGTTTCTGATGCTAAACCAAATTTACTAAATAAAGTAGGCAGGGTTTAGCGTCAGAAAACTGCGCTCTTTTGAAGTAGGCACAAGGACGGAGAGGCAAGATGGCGACCGTGTTCACGGTCCTGTAAGCCTGAGCTCCTGGAGTTTCTCTCTGCCCCACAGACCGTGCTACAATACTAACCCTGCGCTATGGAATAAGCAACAAGGCTGAATGCTAAAAGCATTGTGGAGTGACAAGACTGGATAAGAACATACCGGCATGCTGTGGAGTGTTTGGCTGCAGCGGTGTCCCGTGTGACTCTCATGCGACTGCAGGGATCAGTGTGGTGGACTTCCGGGCGTGCTTGCGTCGGCGGTTTGCGGGGGTTGCTGACAGAGGGCAGAGTAGAATTTGGTGCCGGCTTGACTGCGCAGGTCGCCACAATGCCCCCAAAAGCTGGACATGGTAAAACTCTGAGCACCATGGAGGCTGCCGGAATCACGGGGCCGCGAGACGGGGAAAAATAAAATCTGATCCGAATTTGGCGAAGAAAGATGGCTCCCGTGTGGAGGGTAGTGGTAACAGGACAGTACCATCTTTGTTTTTCAATGGGAAACCGAGGAGGCAGCTCCCATGTGTGTTGCCAGATTTTTAGACCCATCCCAAGCCCAAAGCCGCTCAAATATAAGCCCAAAATAAGCCCAATCAGACCAGTTTCAGCCCAAAAACCAGCCCAAATTAGCATGTCTCCATTTATGCACAAATTGTTATCAGAAACAATTTTAATGACAAATATACATTCTATTCAATATACAGATGGTGGGAGGGTTTTAACTGGGCACCTGCCATAATGCTATTAATTTTTAAGACCAGTTCTCACTGCGACTTCTAAGAGCCCCCTGCAGCTCCACTCTGCCTATTGCTTAAAGATTCAGCCCCCTCCCCCTGAAATCAGCTCCAGTTCGAGCGGCAAACAGTGTGCATCAGTGCGCGCCTAGGCATCAGCAACGTGGTGAAGCACGGAGTGTCAGATCCACGCCAGGACAGTGGTAAACAGACGCACGCGGTGCTGCCAGCAGGTGGTGCGAGGTTGGGTGGCCCCTGCAAGACCGTTTTCGAAGCTGGGCTGGCTTACGAACAACCGATGTGGTCAGTTTTGGTTTGGGTGTTAAAACACTCTCTTTACCTACGTCAACTTCCTGCCATCTATCAATATTCATCACTTCCTACAAATAGGGTGACCAACTGGCATGGGTACAAATTCAGGACGGTGAGTGTAAAAATTCAGGACAAAGGGTCAAAATTCAGGACAAAAATTCAGGACGGGAAGTCAAAATTCAGGACAAAACTTCGGGACAAGAGGTACATTTTACAGACACATCAAAGGAGGTCGCATAATAGTGTATAAGTAATTCCATCTATATCCAAACATTCATCCATTTGAAAACGTACGTATCTTTCCATCCATCATTTCACTCATCCATCCCTCCATCCACACTTTCACTCATCCATTCATCCACCCTTTCACCCTATCCATCCGTACACTCATCCATCCACTCTTCCACCCAACCATCTACTAATCCATCCAGCCATTTATCCACTCACCCATCCAGCCATCCTTTCACTTACTCATCCATCCACCCAGTTACTCATCCTACCACCCAGTCCCCTTTTCAGTCATCCATTCATCCTCCCTTTCTCTCTTCATTGACCCTTTCACTTAGCCAACCTTCCTTTCTTCGATCCACCCATACTTCAACTCATCCACTCATGAATCCATCCATTGACCCTATCACTCATCCATCCATAATAATATTCTTAGTCTCACCCTCCATGCATGGTACAATAAAAACCACTGCTAACCATACGGAATATCGTGCCTGGAAAAAAGTTAACGCAGTTGATTTGATTAATCATCTGGCAAAATCCGTTCCTGTCATTCCTAAAGATTTGGACGCTGCAGCCCTCAACTATTCCAAGTGGATGGACTCAGCATGCACGGAATTGGCCCCTAGGAAAACACGCCACAATTTTAGAATTCGACCATCGTCCCCATGGTACACGCAAGAACTAAGAGAACATAAACGTGACTGTAAACGTTTAGAAAGAATATGGCGAAGAAACTATGATATACAGGACAAAAATCGCTACAAGACCTGTCTGTCCCATTACAAACAACACCTCCTTAAAACCAAACAAGATTTTTACGCCGCAAAAATCAAAGAAGCAGGAAATTCAACCAAAGAATTATTTAAAACGGTTAAATCCCTTGCTGACCCTATCACCCCCGATAGAAGCCAGCCAAGAACTTTGCGACAAAATAGCTAACTTTTTCTTTGAGAAAGTTGATAATATTTTCTCCACATTTACCCACTCAGCTAATGTCACAATTACATCAGGGTCAGCGGACTCACATGGTTTGGCTAATAACGCTGTGACGCTGTATAATTTTTCACCCACATCTTCCGTCGAGGTTCTCAAACTTCTGGAGACAACTAAATCGGGTTCCCCCATTGATCCTTGTCCCCTATCCGTACTTAAGTTAGCACCTGAACCACTCACTGAAACTCTTACGTCTATCTTTAATTCGATATTTGCTAAAGGATATTTCCCCAGGATTTGGAAATCAGCATCCATCCTTCCGCTATTAAAGAAACCTCAGTTAGACCCCCTGGACCCTAACAACTTTAGACCGATATCTAGGCTCCCTCTACCTGCTAAAATTATTGAAAAACTCATGAATATACAACTCAGCAGATTCCTGGAAGAGGACCAGCTATTAGATCCCACACAGCATGGTTTTAGAACAGGACATAGCACTGAATCTGCTTTAGTCAAGTCAACCGAAGAAATTAGATCTACTTTGGATCAGGGAGGAAAGGCTGCAATGATCATGTTGGATCTGTCTGCAGCCTTTGACACGGTCCATCATGGTATATTGATGGACCGGTTACATGAAATGGACGTCAAAGGAAAAGCATGGAGGCTGATTAAGTCCTTCCTAGCAGACAGAATACAGGCGGTTACGTTGGGAGACTTTACGGCCAAGGCTTTCTCCTTACCATGCGGGGTCCCACAGGGATCTTCCATCAGTCCCACACTCTTTAATGTGTACGTGAAACACCTTGCACCCTTGGTAGAATCCTTTGGATTCAACCTTACCTCCTACGCAGATGATACCCAGATTGTGGTATCGATTCTACCTGGAGTCATATCAAACGTAGCAGAAGATTTTAAAGAGTGCATGACTGAAATAGGCAGATGGATGACCCAAAACTGCCTCAAGTTGAACTCCAACAAAACTGAAGTGGTTTTGTTTGGAAATGACCCAAGTTTCTGGACTCCTACCTGGTGGCCAGATTCACAGGGTCCTCTTCCCACACCTTGTAGGAAAGTCAAGAACTTGGGCATTATCATTGACGATAAACTTTTGTTTAAGGACCAAGTCAATGCAGTAATTTCCTCCACATCTTTTATCCTGAGATCATGTAAGAAGATACTGCCCCTTCTCCCTAAAGAGTCGCACAGGATGGTCATCTCGGCCTTGGCCCTATCTAAACTAGACTATTGCAATAGTCTTTACCTTACCATTCAGGAGGGACTTCAGAAAAAATTGCAGCTACTGCAAAATGCTGCGGCAAGACTGATATCTGGCACCCCGAAATATGCCTCTATCTCGGCTGAGATAAAAAAACTTCACTGGCTGCCAGTAAATAAACGAATACTGTTCAAAGCTCTGTGCATTACGCATAGAGCTCTACACAAAAAAGGACCTAATAAGGCTCTTTCAATGGTATTCACCGGGAAGAAGCTTGCGGTCCTCCGAGGCCAAATTGGTCGCAGTCCCCAGGGTAAAGAAAGCCAACTGGGGAGGACGCAGCTTCCTGGCAAAAGCTACCAAGGCTTGGAACCTTCTGCTTCCATGCCTTAGACATATATCTAACCATTTAGAATTCAGGAAGGCACTTAAGACCAGCCTTTTTACATCTTAACTCTCTACGCCGCCGCCATGACTTAGGATGGTCTTCTTTCTATAGCGCCAGGACACCCTCGGGTATTAGTCGCGCTCTACAAAACTTAATAACATAACATCCACTCATCCATCCACCCATTCACTCATTATCCATCTATTCACCCTTCCATTCATCCATTCACCCTTTCACTAATCCATCCAGCCATCCACCCATCCCTTCACTTACTCACTCGCCCACCTTTTCCTCTTAATTATGAGCTGAGCCTTTGTCTGCAGAGTTGCAGACAGAAGAGGCCCATCAAGAATTTCGCCCTTGCTGTCTTCCTAAAGCAAGGGGTGGGGTGGGGGAGGGTTCACTATGCACCTGCACATAGGCAATCTGAAAAAGTGGAAGTCATGAGTCATGCATGATGCACAGTGCCAGGCCATGAGGTGATTGTGACATGGTGTTTCCAGGGCTTTAAGCGGGATGAAAAAACTGGGGGTCTCTTCAAGGGGCGTGTCTGATGTAATTAATGGTGTTGCTTAAAAAAACTAAGCTAAAAATCTGTGCTTAGCATTGTGTGTCGCTGGACTGGTATTTTGCCACTTCTGTCACTGCATCCAGATATATATCACAACAAGTAACGTTACCCCTACAACAAGACAGAACCATTTGCTTTGTTAATGGTTGTTAGTTTCATAAAATAAAAATGCAGCAACCATGGTTTCCTTGAATATAATATTGAAACTGCACTTTTCTAAAATGATGAGACTGAAAGAACTCTAGCCCCTTCTTTTCAACTTGTTTCACCAGCTTCTTTGAATTAACTGGATTCTGTACCAGCATTGGCGTGTTTGCACAATCCTTTCATCTGCCCGTGGGCAAAGTGCAGCCAGTGGTCTCGAACTCTGTTCCTCATCTGGCACCACGAACTTAAAGTTGGAGCCTCCTGCAGGACCACAGCGGTGCCGTGTGCGGGTGAGTCCAGCCGGTCTCTCTCTCGGCTGCCCCACAGCCTGTCTTTCCCCCCAGCGGGCGGGAGCCACCCTCTGCTCCTTCAGCTGACGGGCAATCAAGGCCTCTGACAGTGTCGCTGGGGTTTACACTTTGCCCCGGAGAGGTCCAAATTACGGACGGTGGTTGGTCACCCTACCTACAAATGTACGTGCCCTTAATTCCCTGCCCCAATCTCCACTCTGTATATTGCTTAAAGACTCAGCACCCCCCTCGAAATATTTTCTTACACCCCCCCCCCGAAATTTGGCTCTAGTTGCGCCTCTGACTCACTCATCTGAGGTCGGGGCGGGCGTCGAAGTCCGGACTCAGCAACTGCGGGTGCCGCCGGGCGGCCTGCTGCTGTGCTGCGTGACTCCAGGCTGTGCTGTCGACTGGTGGTGGGCTCACTGGGCTGGCTAGCCTGCGCTGCGCAGAGAGCGCTGCCTGCGAGCACCACCCTCCGCCGCCTGTGGCCTGGGTGACCACCAGTAGACCACAGTGGGCGGCAGCAGCAGGGACACCACGTGCGTCCGACTCCTCATGATGATGATGATGCGTCCTGGCGGGTTTAATGCATCCATATCCAGAACGGGACGCGCACTGTACCCATCGCGTGCATGTTCGTACAGGCGGCTGCATCGCTCACGGGCCGAAGCAGCGAGGCCACGCTTCCACAGGCTATATCGCCACCCACACTGAAAACAGAGAAAACGCCGCAGCAAAAGAGCGTTGCGCGCAGCGATCTTCAACAGATGAAGCAACCACTCTTTAGCCAATGAAAATGAACCTTGCATAAAAATGTCGCTGTAAAGTTTTCAATCGCTCATTTTATTGGTTAACCAATCGATTTGTTTTTGCCCTATGAATTAATGTTGCAAATAATCTTGAGTTTCTGGTGAAAAGCGTCCACCGTTGAGCCAAGCGCTGCGCCAAAAGTAAGAGCTCCGTCACGTCACGCACGCAGTCCCAGCATTATAGAGAACTGCAGGGGCTGGCCAAAAAATGATACCCAGGGCCGTCATTGGTAGCGTTTTCGCGCGCTACTGGATTGACGGCTCTGGGGGACCCCCACATTGGCCTGCACACACACACAAGTTGACAACAACAAAGCTAGGTGACCCCTGCAGCACGCACGAGCAAAATAAGAGTGAGTGCACTGTCTACGTAACAAGTTAGCGCTTGCCACTGACAGTGACTGCCACCATAACGCGACGGACTCCTCGTGGTCGGCGCCCGCCCAGGCCACTAAAATTGCGCACAACCTTTTAAATCTAGCCCAAAAAGTAGCCCCCCGCCAGGCATGGGTTTTTCCCGCACAACTGGGAAAAAAGTCGCCCAATTGTGCGGGAAATAGCCCAATCTGGCAACATTGCTCCCCTCAGTACATGCAAGTCCAGGAAATGGACAGACTTGCAACAGTGGCAAGAAGGGGGAGACTCCCCCGCGAAATAGTCTTGCTATTCAGGATGGTTCAGCCTGTGAGACTCCCGGGGGCATGATAAGCATTGGTGGGGAGGTAATGGGTGATATGGGTAAAAATTCTGCAAAAAATTGTGAACAGGCTTCCAAAAATTGTGATCTGGTGACAATGCAAAACACCACAGTAACCTCGGTTGTATCGACCTGTTGAAAGGAATAATCTGGAACACGCACTTCCTAACCAGGATGTACCTAATGATAAAGATCAAATGCGTGACCAGAACACTATCATTATTAAAGAAATTGATTCCGGGGACTATTTTTTTCATTGTCTGATCCCTCAGATACTTCAGGTGACGAATCTGAGTCAAATATACAAGGCAAGCGGAAAGGGGGCATCCTGATAATGGGCATAAGGGGCTCAGCAAGTCACAGATGGCCGATGTAACTGAATGAGGAACTGGCTCACTTGGTACACCAGACAGCAGCCCTAGAACTGTGCGTAAGAGAGGTGGCTCAGGCGCAGGTTTCCAGATCGCTGATAACACTGACCCCCTACATTGGGAATACTCCTTTTTGGCTGAATCTGGGACTAGTGGAGTGGTCAGTGAGATACAACCAAAACAAGGGGACTTGGAGAAAGTTGAAGACATCTCACTCACCAATATTTACCAAAGTATAATGGCTCATAGGGAGGAGACTCGTATTGAGAGCTAGCGCACACAAGGGGCTTGCCATAAACTCCAGAACTCGGTACGAAGGATAGCCAAATCATGTTCCGAATTTGTGGATAGGTTTAATGAGGCTATAACACACATCTCGAATTTGGAGGATGAACGGGCAGCACAGAAAGCAAAAACGGAAGCCTTGCGCACTGCAAAGGATGACACCCTTTGGAAGCTCACAGACCTTGAAAATCGCCTTCGGAGTAATGACCTCCGCGAGCTGGACATCCCCGAGGGGGTTGAAGAGCAAGATGTACAGAAATTCATTATTGAGCTCTTTTCTGAGGCCTTTCCAGGACTAACTCAATGGGAATGGATCAGGGGGATCCAGAGGGCGCATACTAGACCCAGGGCTAGCTTAATAGCAGTGAACAACTTCCTGGCACAAGAAGCAGTCTACGACCTGGCACATCCAGATCAAAAGAAAAGTGGGAAAGGGATCGAGTTCTTTGTACGACCAGATTATTGTCCCCTGACTGTGGAGAAGAGATGGCAATTACATCAGCTCATCACCCCGTTCCAGGATAAGGGCGCGCAAGCTTACCTATTGAATCCGTCTAAATTGAAAATCATCTACAAGGAACATGTTCAATTCTTTACTGCAGAGCTGGCGGCCAAAGAATATTTGCAGTCTTTGTAAAGAAAAAAAAAAGAGGTGAGAATAAGAGGGCGACTAGCATTGTAGGATTTGGTCACTACAGGCAGTATATACAGGATGTATTATAGTCGGGTTAGTTAGTTTTGTTTTGTTTTAGGTCTTTTCTTGTTCCCTTCTCTATGTGTATTTGACTCTTTGAAGGGGAGGTGTAAGGAAGGGAAGGGGGTCAATAATGCACGGTATACTGTGGGGCAGGGTAATCCGGGGTGGCAGGAGCTTGTTCAATCTCAGAGACCTTGAGTCTCCAAGGGGCATATCAGCAAGGGCCGGCGATAATTATCGCTAAGCGCGCTTAGCGCGAGGAAAATTATCGCCGGCTAACGATGAATTCTATCGCCGAGATATCGTGCTATCAGCAACGCTTATCTCCAAAGTGATAGAATTCCATGCGCAAGCTGCCAAATGTGCGACACAACGTTTGGCGATAGCTTGATGATAGGGCAGGGCAGACTTAGCCATCATATCCACCTTCCATTGGATATAATGGCTAAGTCAGATGAAAAGCAGGCGTAAGAAAAGTAGCGATAAGCGCGGTTAGCGCTACTTATCTTATCGCTCTGCAGGTTAGCGTGAGGCTAGATAATTGGAGAAATGTCGGTTAGCGACATTTCTCACGTTATTTCAGGGAGGAACGCCCACTTTGCATCTCATTAGAGATGCAAAGCTGGGCGTTAAGGGAAAGGGCGCTGAGGTATGGATTTACGCGATAGCATGACCTTGCTAATAGTGCGATACAATTATCACCGCTTTCCGGCCGAAAACGTCTGCTAAAGCGGCGATAATTGTCTTGATGATATGCCCCCAAGTCTCTTGTTTGGGAAAGGGTGGGGTTGGGGGAGGGGGTTACGATGGGTGGCACAGGGGAGTGGGGGGGGGGGACACATGAGAAAACAATCCATGATGGTGTAATGAAACAAAATGTGAGACTCAATGGTTTTAGGTTTACGGTCCTAAATTGTACTGAAACGTTGATGGTAGATGGGGGATAGGAATCTACATTCTGGTATATGGATCTACTCTCTGAATGTATACGGGCTGAATAATTATGGCAAGAGGCAAAGGGTGGCTACAGAATTGTGGGTGCTCCAACCAGATTTAGTATGTATCCAAGAAACCCACATTTCATGGGGCAAAAGAAACCTACTGGCTGAGATTAGGATTAACAATATTGGTATGTACGCAGCAATCCACCACAACCCGTGGTGTTGGGATATTGGCAAAGAGCTACATACAGGGGACAGGAAGAGTGTTGGCGGATAAACAAGGAAGGTGAGCTATCGTCGAATGTATGATTGGGGATACTAAATGCACGGTATGCTCCGTATATGGCTCACATTTCGATGAGGCTTTAGTAATAGAAGGGCTAAATGTTGAATTAGCACTGTGGCCAACTCCATTAATCTTCTGTGGAGATTTTAATATACACCTCGAACCGCAGGGTTTACAGGTCGACATTAAACGATATAATGTTAGGAGACCTAAAGTTTTTAAAGCACTTCAGCATTTACAAGCGGATCACGGTTTAGCTGATGCTTGGACAACTCTACGGGCGCCTGATCCTGGATATACATTTTACTCACATATGCATCAGAAGTTAGTGAGATTGGACTATTTCTTTCTATCTAGTTTAATACTTTATGTAGCTGACATACAGGTGCATCCTTGGATCACATCCGATCATGGACCTCTTGTTTTGAATCTACATGCTCTTAAAGCAGGGACTAAGCCTAGATCGTTTATATTTGATAGGAAACTATTATTGAACGAGGTATACGTTGGACACATGAAGGAGTGGGTTAAGCAATTTTTGGATATAAACCGCAACTCCACTGAGGCTGAATTTTTCTAGGATCCTCTAAAGGCCGGTCTTAGGGGGGGGACCCTTAGTTTCGGGTTACATAAGCAGAAGCAGATGAGACTGGCACTTCAGGAACTGTATGGTAAATTTACAATAGCCGAAGAAAATCTCATGCGGGGGATACAAGCAAAGGGGGATATTGTGGTATTACAAACAGAGGTGGATTGCTGCAAGGCCAAAATAAATGTACATTGGAGTAAAGAAACAGCTAGGAAATATGCTCTCAGCAAGAAACAAAGTTATGAGTATGGGGAGGCAACCGGGCGCTGTTTGGCGCAACGTCTCCGATCAAGAGAGGCCGCTCAAGGTATAGGATCTGTAGTTGACTCCTTGGGCAACTCTGCAGATACCGATGTTGGAATTCTAAAAGTGTTCCACTATTTTTTTAAGGCACTATACACAAGAGACTGCTACAGAGCCTGAATTGCTAAAATTTGAACCCCTAAGATGCAGAAATGTTAGAGGCACCCATAACCATTGAAGAGCTGGAAGCGGCAATCAACAGTTTAGCCACTGGCAAGGTGGCAGGTCCCGATAAACTCCCTCTAGAGGTATATAAAACCTTGGTTGGAGAGCTTAAAGCAGACATGCTCTTTACTTTCCAGGGGCATATCTACAAGGACGGTGATAAATAAACGCAAAGCGCGCTTAGCGCTTTGTTATTTATCGCCATCTCTCTCCGGAATTTCTCGCCCTGGTAACGCGTTATTAACAACGCGTTACTCCAGGGCGATAAAAATTCCAGAGATAGCGGGGAAATCGCCGTTTTGCAGGGAACATCGCTGGTTTTCCAGCGATGTTCCCTGCAAAACGTCGATAACCTTGCTGATACGACCCACAGGGTCGTATCAGCATAATCCACCCCAATGTCAGGGATAGGTAAGTCTGCATTTTAGCAGACGTTAATTTATGGAGAAAACAGCGGTTTTCTCCAAAAACTAACATGTGCTAAAATCCAGTGGGCTGCCTTGTAAATATCACGATGTGCACATCAGCGATATTTACAAGGTTGTCCTGCCCAGTGACGCCCACTTTGCATCTCATTAGAGATGCAAAGGGAGGCGTTGGGCAAAAGGGTGCTAACATGCGATTAGGCATGTTAGCACCCTCTTGTAAATAGGGTGATAGTTTTATCTCTGCTTTTCTGGCTTTTTAAGCCAAAAAAAGCTAAAGCCCTTGTAAATATGCCCCCAGCAAGCACATATAGGAGCAGCCCCTCTGACATGGGATGAGGCAAGTATAATTGTTTTAAAAAAAAGAGAAGCCACCTGAAGTGCCGGGCTGCTACTGCCAAAGTTTTAGTGACCCGATTGGCGGAAGTTTTAACCCCGTTGGTCTCGACTCGACAGCATAGGTTTATACCCAAGAGAAGTACAATTAATCATATCAATAGGGTGGTAACTCTACTAGACGTAGCCAAAACCACGGGGAGCAAGTCAGCCTGATCACACTGGATGCTGAAAAAGCATTCGATCGGGTCACATGGGAGTTTTTAAGGGCAGTTCTGCGACCGTCAGGATTTAGACAAGGTTTTATTACAGCTATTCATGTTTTATATCGCCGCCTGGCTGCCAAAATTTCTATAATGGGTTTAGAATTTGATTTGGTATATATTACACAGGGTACAAGGCAGGGATGCCCGTGTTACCCTTTATTGTTTTCATTATATATCAACCCCTTTTTAATGATGGCAGAGCAAAATTCGGGGATAGAATCAGTAATTTGGAGGCAAGAGCACTATTGGGTATTCGCGTATGCTGACGATGTTGCGGATGTTACTCCAAATCCTGTAATGGCTATGCCTAAGATAGAACAGTTGGCACTGGAGTGTGGGCAGTCTCCGGATATAAACGTAATGTGTCTAAGACACAAATTTTGTGTTGTGTCTAAATCAAGAGGGCTATAATGATCATTGAATCATGAGTGAGATATTATATCTGGGTGTTAAATTAAGAACATGCCTAAACACATTAGTGGAGGTCAAATAGGGCAATATCATAAATTCTGTACGTAAACAATTAGATCACTGTGAATGTCTGCATCTATCATTGGTGGGGCGCTGTAATGTTCTTAAAATGTTAGTATTACCCAAGGTCTTATATTTTTTTCGATCAGTTCCGTTAGAAACCTCCCGTGTCCAACTGTCAATACTTCAATCAATCTGTGCTAGGTTTCTAAGGGCTATGGGGAAGCCTCGCAGAGCCATGCGCTTTATGGACCTGCCCCACGAGAAAGGCGGTTGAGCAGTACCGGATTTTACATTATATTATTACGTGTGCATACTTCAAAATATGAGCATATTATTAACTGGGGAAGAGTTTCTTAACACAGCAGAGACTCCCTCCATATATCAAATGTTATTGGGCGGCGATGCCAAGAATCGCCTTTTTGTGATGTTGGAACCTATCAATTATAAAAATAACTAGGTTCAAGGTTTTAAACGCTGCCTATAAGGTGTGGAAGGCTGTGCGAAAGCGCTATCAATTTGAAAGGGTTTCCCACAATACTCCATTCTCAGCAACAGGGCTGTTACCATCTATATTTTAGGATAGGACCGTTGATAGATGGTGGACTAAAGGCATCTTACGTATTGGAGCTCTGTATGCTAATGGGACCCTGATGTCCTTTGAGATGTTAACTGAAAAATACTGCCTTCCTACAAATTCGTGATTATTTATGCAAAAGCCGATGGAGGATTGAGTCGAACACTCTAGTTGAGGCTGTGCCGAAGAATGTACGTATTGGCATTTTATATAACCTACTGTTAGTTACTCAGGTCGATGATTTGGATGCGCATAACATTAAGTTGCACTATAGATTAGGGTGTCATGGCACCTGTGTGGAACACTCTATCGAGCTAGCTGGGAGGTTATTGATGTCTGCAAATCTTCACTCACAGCACTACAAGACAGTGTTTAACCTCTATTACACTCCTGCTAGGATGCTAAAATGGGGAGGGGCAAATGATGGGAGGTGTTTTCGATGTGAAGCTGAAGATGCAGACATAGTACACATCTTTTTTACATGCAGCCACTTAAGCAATTATTTGGAGCACTTAGAGAAATGATGGAGGGTGCAGTAAGACTGTCTGCTTCCCATTTGTTGCTAGGGGTGACAGAGAATGAAAGGTGTGATCAGATGGTATATAAATTCCGATACTTGTTTTTCCTAGCTACAGCCATAGCTAGACTATGTATTGCTTCAATGTGGCTACATAAAGAGGCTACGACCTTTGAGCTTTGGAGAGCTAGATTTTTTACTATTTTTAATTTAGAGCATAGTTTATATGTACTGAAAGGCTCTCGAAAGAGGAAACTGGGTATGGAGATATGGGGACCAGTGTTGGCATATGTGGAAGAATGAAGATCCGTGTTTTTTTGTTTATTCTCAAATTTGCTTTGTACTTGCACTTTATAGAACTGTTTTGGTTCAGATACGTACGGGTAATAGTGAAATATACAATGTATGTCATCAATTTGCTAACTAATGCCTATCCTTGTTGTTTGTGTTTTTAAGCTGTTGAATTTATATTTGTAATGTAACCATCATGGATAAAAATAAAATAAAAAAAGGACGGAGAAATGCTTTCATTTGTCCTTCCTTTTCCCACTTTGTGCATGTGCTGCACTGTACAGCACACTACAAATAGGTACATGGTTTAAGTCAGTCTATGCTTAGTATTTTGTACTGGAAGGGTACCCTTCCAGTGCAGAACCTATGCTAAACTCACGGAGACACCCTTGCACTATGGCGCAAAGGCGTCTTATTTCAGCGCTGGTGCTAGGGAAAGGGGAGGAGAATGCAATATTTCAGTAAATTTGATGTTCTTCACATCTCTCCTTTTCCCGCACCACAGCACAGCATTTGTAGCTGCTGCACTGCTCTGGGTGAAAAAGTGCAAGAAATGCAACTTTATGTTTAATTTACCATTCCAAAATGCCCATAACCCATTTTATGTAAGCTCAAAATAAAAAGTAGAAGTGTGTGGGAGTGGCATTAAAGGAAGTCTATAGGTGAGACATAAACATTGCCATTCTGCTCTTAACCACCACACAGTGGTTGCCTGTGAGGGCCACAGGCACTGATTTTTTGGGGACTGGAGCTGATTTTTTCGGATCAGACATTTACCAAGAGCTAGAGAGGGAATAATAAACACAACAGAAAGACGGAGGAAGAGAAAGACAGACGACCACCATATAGGAGGAAGGCAAGAACCTGCAGGAGTGAGATAGGACGGCAGGGAGTGCCTGGCAGTGGATCTGGTCGGCGTGAGGTGGAGTCAAGACTAAGCAGCCTTGATGTTGGGTGTGCTGACATTTAATAGCACCTGCTACAGGCTTCGGAGCAGAGCTTTGGGGGCTAGCACTCACTGACCACAAATTAAGCACTGGACCACACTGCTCTTGTGGTATCTTGACTTTTAAAGGGTGTGGTATAGCAAAGTCACCACTGTTCTAAAGTACCACAGTTCAAAGCACGTAATTCAAAATACTTCACATTTTTAACTCGCAATTTGTGCTTTGAAACAACAGAAGACACGGTGTGGTGTAAACTGACTGCTGAAAATGCACCATTCACTGTAGTGGCAACAGTGGAGATGGGAAGAGCGGTGTAGTTTATCTGACGAGTGCAGTGCACAGAAGTGGCAGCCCCTGTTCAAGGGCTCAGATCACAGCCCTCATGCCCCCTGTGAGGCCCAGCATCCTGCACTTTGCCTCTTCAAAAATGTGCACTATTTAATTTAGTAGTGTTCATTATAATACAACTTTTGTGTTTCCATGAACACTTTCAGTGAGCAGGGCAGCCCCCTCAACCTCCTCTCCAGGCTCCTGATGACAGGAGGAGGAGGGGGGGGGGGGCCTGAGAGGGCTGTCACATGACCCAGCTTCAGAGCGCTGTTAAAACACAGCACTCTGTAGATGGATGCCTGGATTGCACATTTCTGAGAGGCGCAGTGCAAGTACAGCCCCCTCATACAGTCCATTTTATTTAGCAGACATACTGCACATGCCTCAGGCAGCACATTGTAGCTGCTAAACTATGGCTGACAGGGTGCACATCAGTGCATCCCTGAAGCCACTGAGAAGCCACACGGAGCAACGGGGGTAGGATCCCCAGCTCTGTTCCAGCTTCTTCTATCTACAAGCTGGGCGAGAGATTGAGGTGCGTCTCCCCCTTTTCAACCCTGCCCTTGCTGCTCTGCCTGGCTCTTCATTGGCAATCATGACTTGCTGGTTGCTGGTTCCAGTGTCCAATTCCATATTCTTGCTCTACTGAAAAGTAAGCAAGGTAAGTAAAACACAAATGTTGTGTCTCTGTTCATGTATGTATGTATGTGTTTGTGAGTGTGTTTACCAGTGATTGAAAATTAATAGGAATGAGTAAAAGTGAGTGTGTGAGCATGTTTGCGATTGTGAATGAGAGTGAATAAGAGCATCTGAATTTGAGTGAGTATGAAAAAGTGGAAGTGAGTACGAAGGAGTGAGTGAAGGAGTGTTAGTCGGTTAGAAGCAGTGAGTGATTGGAAATTGTGAGATAGTGGGGGTATAGTTATCAATGATGCAGCAGGTGCAGTTGCACCAGGGCCCAAAGTCAATGAGTTGAATAGAAGATTGTTTGTGTGTAAGTGTGTTTGTAAGTGAGAATTAAAACCTGTGAGTATGAGAGTGTTTGAGTGTGATTTACAGGGAGAGGAGTAAGTATGAGTGAGACCGAGTAAATAAGAGAATATGAGGTAGAGTGAGTGAGTGAGTGAGGTGGAAGAGAGTAAATGTGAGAGCGAGTGAATATGAGTGAGGCAAACTTTGAAACAAATGGGGTGTACTGCTGCCAGGTATTATGGCCCACCACTTCCAAAGATCTGCTACCACTGGTGAAACGGATGCACTGCTTTAGAACTCCCTCCCCAAGAAGTAAGAAACCTTCTGAGTCACCTTGATCCTCAGAAAGCCTTTTAATAATAAATGATCCCTTACATAAAGTGTTATTGCTGCTGACCTCTGGTGTTCCTTTACTCCAACCAGCGCTTTTTGCTGCTTATTTTACAGAATTCTGAAACGCAAAGTAACCCTCTCTAGATCTGCTGAATGGATTTATTTTTTGAGTTGATGAGACAAAGCCTTCTTATGTGTGGGAACAATGCTGGTGCGTGAAAGAAGTCAGAAAGAGTGAATCATTCTGGAACTCCCTGCCCCAGGCTCCATCCTGCACTAATAATCTAGCACTTTGTGCTTAAATATTCCTGATCACTTCTCCCCATCGCTTCCATGAATCTCCAAAGTACACAAGATGTACTGGGGCCCTCAGGAGAACAAATGTATGCCTTCAGTTATTTCTATGGGTCGCATTCTGAATGCAAACACGGATATTTACTACAGGAGGTCAGTGTTTGACACGCTCAACCAAGTGTGTACCAATAGTGTTAGATTTGTTGCACATTCAGATTATTTTCCTATGCACTTTTTGTCAATCTGGCAACTTTTCATTTCTAGCATTGCTCATCATGTACCTCATTTACTCAATTTTACTAATGCAATAATTTGGTCTAAAGATACTCTTCCCTGGGGAGCAAACACGATTTGATTTATCCGTCATGGGCCGATGCGAATTTCTCTGCCTGTCTGGGATGATTTAGCAGCAAGTAATGGATCTAAGTGCACGATGGATATTCAAAATTCCTGAAGTAATCTTGCCATTGTGCACATGGGTTTGATGTCTGATATACAAATACAAAGTGGTGCCAAAGATACAAAGACTAGGGGGCATATTATCAAGAAATGGCATTAAAATTATCGCCGCTTTAGCGACAGAAAACTACCGCTAAAGCGGCGATAATGGGCTTGATAATATGCCCATGAGAATTCCCATAAGTAGCCCATGTTCTGGTGTGAACCTGGGCTTCTATTGGAACTCTCTAGGGCATATTATCAAGCCCATTATCGCTGCTTTAGCAGCAGTTTTCTGCAGCTAAAGCGGCGATAATTTTAACGCCGTGCTCGATAATATGCCCCTAGATCCCTCCAGATGTGCAACAGATATAAAGAGTGAAGGACTACAGGGGCAAAGAATGGTTTAACAGAGCATCTCCTTGGCACCCAAGCATCACACTTTTAGTAGGTCTTTCCCATAGGCGTTAGATAGGAAAGCCTCTTTCACTGCTGCTGTTTTTTACTTTAGGAGGGGACGAAACATAAGCTTGTGTGCTTGTTCAGCTTTTTGAGATCCATGTACACTAACCCAGAGCAGATGAATCCATGATTCTGCTTCATTTGGTGCAGAGAACATGAAGGACTTGAACTTTTCACCATGAACATGCCGCATTAAAGGTCTAAGGTACAGGCATGACAAGGGTGTCAATGGCTGATGACAAACTTCAGTGAAGAGGCTTGTGAATGTCACCAGTGAGTGACTGCATCAAGAAGAAACTTTCTGAACTGTGTTATGGCGACTGTACTGGTGAAAGTAAGCTTTAAGTGGCTTTGGTAAGCGCCTTCCAAGATTGTTGGTTTTCTAGGAAAACCTGAGACAGCTCAATTTATGAGAACATGTATTTAACATTGATAATTTAGCATGTTGTTGGTGGGCATATCACGTATGAGCAGAATAATTTGGTTCATGTATTTGTTTTTATTTTGTTGATTTTGTATAGAGGTTTCGTATGATGCAGAAAGCGAGGCGAGAAATTTCTCACAGCACGAAATAACTCGGGTAACACCAAAGGGATGCACACACATAAGGGAGCACAGAGGATATTGGGCCGATGAACACAGGCACAGCATCACCAAAGCAGTCCTCAAGCTAAAGCCACGCAAGCCAGTTCACAAAGCAGACAACAGACCAGTAAGACTGAACACACTGGTGACCAGTGACTCAGAGTTGTGCTGTGAGATGCCCCAGGACGATGAGGCTGCATCTAAGGCAATGTGCCACCAGCATCTCCAGAGATGTAAGGAAGGTGAAGACAACGTGCTGCACACCCAGATGTAAAGGTCTGTCGGTGGTATGTCTACAGGGCAGCTTAGGCAGTGCAGGAAAGGAGTTAAGGGTCTGATGGGCCCCAGTGATCATACTTTCTGTGTCACATGATGTACAGATGAAGGATTGAGCTTGTGGGGTCTGTATAACCGGGAAGATTGGCCAGTCTGAAAGAAACTACCACAAGACTGGTGTGGCCTGAGAAAGAGCCTGTGTGGCCTGTGGTGAATGGGGAAAGCTCTGTTGTGTTCAACTGAGCCTGTAAACCTGAGGTGTAGCTCTCTTCTCTAACAGCCAATGCCCGTATGATAGGCGTGTCATGGGGGATATTCCTGCTGTGTGTCTGTAGCTCCTGAGCTCTATGTCTTCTGAAAAATAGCCTGATTTATAAAATCATTCATATTCTGTGTCACCTGAAGGATAGATCTTCTATTTAGAGCAAATAAATATAAGATCTTTGTAACCTGAGAGATCGATGTGCTATTGAACAAATCCTAAATTGCTGAGTCACCTGGAAGGAAACTCTCCTATGTGATGTATGAGCCTGTAACTCCAGTGAGAACTGAGATACAGTTCCCTGATCAGAAAACAACCTACTTTAAGATCAGCGATACTGGAAGCATCCCTTTACTGTCTAAAGCTAACATCTGTAAGATTGTTTAACATGAGGGATAACCTTGCTGTGTGTTTCCAGAGCCTGTAGGCTTTATTTCTCACAAGCAAAGTGATAACTCTATTGTTTTAGTTTAGAATATGTTGGCTGGATCACAAAATATATTTGCAAAGGTGCTATTATAAAACCTTGTGTTATGTCCTAGTTGGTTGTGTTGAGTTGCGACTTTTCTTTGTGTTGTGTCATTGTATTGTGTTCTCTTGTGCACGTGTCAGCAATTCAATCTCTTTGATGTCGGAAACCCCTTTAAAAATTCTATTATCTTACTTATGCAAATGTCCTTGTTTTCAGTCTACCACTGCCTATCATGCTGCCAAACTCTAGCAGGTCACAATGATCAGGACGATGAATTGTGGCTGTTAAGTCTCTACTGTGTTGAGCAAAGTTGCATCTAACTTTTTTTTCATGTCTACCCAGCTTTCTTCTAACCAGTCACAGTGAGTTCCCCTTCAGATTCAGAATTTGTCCACCAGCCGACATTTTATTCTGCATGTGGTTTCAGGCCACGTCTGCCTGACAGGGTTCTGTCTTCTCTTTCATAACTTTATTCACGAGGTTCAGTAGTTCCTGATAAAATACTTTTCTCTTTCTTTATTTGTAAAGTGTTTCCCTTGTGTGAAAGAATTGACATGGATGTGAAGAAGGGATCTGGTTGTCTTTTGGTTTGGGTCATGCCTTTGGTCATCAAAGAAGAATCCAGTAGCCCTCTGTTCGCACCTTCTTGCTTCTTGCTCCACAATTGGAATTTGAGGCAGGTCACTACCCCAGAGCTTGCTTAAATTATGCCATTACTGCCTAACCACCTCATTTGGAAGACAAGGTGTTTATTAATGTTCAATTAGTTAAAATCATGACATCACAGCATGTGTAAATAGGATTAAAATCATTACATTGTGCCAAACCTCTACATCACGACACCAAAGTTCATTTGCACCCCCCGCCAAATCCCAAAACGTCTTCAATTGCTTGAACACCCCAAGTTAAAAAAGGCACCATAAAAAGAGTTTATGATCAACTCGTATTCTGCACCAATTGATCTCATCCACTTTGGGCCCTTTGTACTATTACTAATGCCCCATTTTGGCCCATCATTGTACCAGACCCTTGTGTGGTCACAGTGGCCAAAAGTGCTCTATGCATAAAGTGCTTCATGCAAGGTGACTATGCAACTGGGTGTGTCACTGTTAGGGCTAGCTTCACATCAGGCTCATATTTTGCTCAGACCCTCTACTGTCAGGAGAGGACCAAAGTGTTCCATGCAAAAATGTGCTTTATCAAAAGATTATGAATATAGCTTTGACTGGTTCACGTCTCTGAAAGATCCCGCTACTGCCCATTAGTGGTCAAGATGACCCAAAGTGCGTTGTGCACTGTGAACTTGACATTCCCTTGTTGGGGTAATTTTGCATTTGATGTTGACATTCAGGATACTACCTACTGTTCAGAGGATTGAAAGTGCATTGGAGAATGTTGATTTAACACTCTGTTGTAATCTGTATTATAATTATCTGGTTACTTTCTGTTACTTTCTCCCTTGCTGCTCAGCCAGTGTGAATGTGATGCATGGAATGTTGGTGTGATGGTCTTGAATGGAATGTTAGGGGGCCTGGATGCTTGAGTGTGACAGTTGGCGTATGGGCTGAGCAGCAGGCAGACTGCTCCTGGTGGGGCTGTATCTCTACAACTAAACTACCTGTAATTGAACTCAATAAATTACTTAAAACTACATCTTGGCTACGGACCCCATCACTACCTATTCCTATATCAGAAAGGCTACCTCCAAGGCTACCCCTCAGAGTTTGAAGTCATGCCCATCATTTGAAAGATACAGTCAGATGCATTTGTCTTACATTGCACAGCTACCTAGATGCTTATATGTGAACACAGTAAAAACATATAGTTTGCATGTAGTGCTGCAGCACTCTACTTTGGGGGACAGATTTACTAAGATTTGACGCATTGCAGTGCTGCACAGCATTGAATGGAGAGGACAGGAATGTGCCATCTTTACTAACATATGGCACATTCCTGCTGTCTCCCTGAGCTGATACATTCATGGCTGTTAAGCTCCAACTCAGGCACCCTTGCGGCATGGTATAAGGGTGCCTGTGTTATAGCCAGGATTGTTTTTTTGCAGAAAGGCGTGCCTTCCTGCACAAAAACAATCTTCAGAGCATTTTTCTCTTTCTACATTCGAATGAGGAAATAACAAGGAGAAACAAACGTATTTCTCCTTGTTACACCTCTGTAGGGGAAGGCGCACCATTTTGCAGCATTCCTGGTTTACTAGTCTTAGTTAAACTGGGAATGTGCCAAAAACCATGGGGGGTGCACGGGAACACCCACGCTCTACCCATGGCAAGCCTTCCCAATGCAATGTAATGCAAGGCAGCGACTTGTGCTACCCTGCGTTATTCCAGATTTACTAAGCCACGCAGAGCCATCCAGGTGTTTCTGGACTAATAATGCAGTGTTCTTTAAATATATGCATCTTCAACTCTTTTCTGCATCGTAGGAATGCAGAGGCGCTCTTGGAGGATATGGATATGTTGATCCAGATCCTAGGTGCTCAGATGGAAAATGCCTGATGCCTTGTATTTTTTCATTTTTATACTTCTTAGTCTGCACTCTAGTGGTGTTCTGACTGAGGATGTGCCAATAACCACAAATGAGGGTGAGCTTGTCTGCAAGATAAGCAATGCTGCTAGGTGTGACAGCTTTGTAAAGGAGGCAGCTTGCTTTGAAGTTGATGTGGGAAAGAAAGGGTAGTCAAATGTTTTCTGTTGGGAAGGGTTGATTTAATAATATTTTTACAGGTCCTAGATGAGACCTAAAGTTGCCTGTAGTAGAGTTCATGAAGCCATGGAGTAGGGCATTACCAAGATCCAGATGAGAGAGTAGAAGGAACTGAGTAGCAGTTCTGTAGTTGCTCTCTGGATGAAGGAGTTTCAGTTTTCAGAGAGAGAGCTGGTACCAGGATGTCTTTGTTTTTTGGCAATATGTTCTTTAAGGGTGAATCCAAGCAACTTGGCATTCAGTGAAAAATGGGGTTCAAGGCTATCATGGTTCATATCATTGAGCCAGTTTTGTCCTATTTCTTATTTGTTATTCTTGGCAAGTAATAAGAATTTTATCTTGGTTGGATGGAACTTCAGGTTGGCACTAGACATCCGAGAAAGAATGAGATGCAGGCAATATTTGAGGCATTCGACGTCTGAAGTATAAGATACTTTTTGGTAGTGTTGTGTCTCATCCACATATTGGTGAATATGGATGCTGTTATCTGTGAGCAGACCACCATGGACCTCTGTGTATTGGTTGAAGATAGCAGGGGATACTATGCAACCCTGGGGGACCCGACAAGTGATAGGGTTCTTTCAGGACGTTGTGGTGCCCATGTGAACAAATTGGTGTTAATTGCAAAGGTAGGAGCAGTACCAGTGAAACCCATTCAAGACTATATGGTTGACATGAGGGTGGGATGGTCGACTGTGTCAATGGCAGATGAGAGACTCAGCAATATCTGGAGCCAGTGGTCATCTTCATCTGTGGTCACAACAGCATCATCCACGAGGAGTCAGGTAGCAGTCTCCATGATGCAGCAAGATCTGAAGGTATGTTCATAGTCATGCAGGAGATGGCTAGCATTAAGTTGATCTTGGAGTTGACCATTAACTGCATTTACAATGATCTTGCCAGTGATGGTAGGCGAGTGATGGGCAGCGGTTGGCGAGTGACATCAGGTTCTAGCATACATTTCTTTAGGAGTGGGAAGATCTAGCATGTCTTGAGAGCTTTTGAGAAGTTGCAGTTTGACTGAAGAACAAGTTAATGGTATTGTACTTTTCTGTGGTGTGAGTGATAGTAGGGTCCAGTTGGAGGTTGTTGTAGTGCTCGATTATTTTGAAAAGCACTCTGCTTCTGCTATTAGCTTAATTGGTGGTATTGGTACAATACTTTGCTTTGGCTGATCTGCTAATCTGTTCGCGGACACAGCATACAATGAAAGCCTGAGCTCATACATCTTTACTTTTGTCAAATCAGTTGCATGTACGGCTGTGCAGGTCACAGAATTAAGAGACCAGGCTCACAGAAGAACACTGGCTACATTGCTGTAAGTTTAGCATGCAGTGATGTGTGAATACAAGTGTATACTCTGGCCCAGTGAAACAGAATAGCACAACATAATCATCTAGTTTTCAAATTCTATAACAGGCACACTATCACATATCATCTCCTTAACACAGCTTAGGTAACACCAACGGACAACCATAGCTGTATGTTAGAGACCTCATGTTACAAATACGCATACACATACACTCATATGTACAGTACAGAAAAGTAGGCATTTGGTAGGCCCAATAGCCATTGATTGTTGGCATTTTTTAATGGTGGCTTTGGCTGAGTGGGGTCTCATTAAAGCCATGGAAATTTCGAGGATGGTTACAGGGGGCATTAAATTACCCCCTGTGGAAACCTCTTCACTGTGCTGCTCCTCCAGTGGGCTATATCGAAACCCTCCAACCTTCCCCTTCACCTCCCACTGGAGGGTGTGGTCCGCACAGGTCTGCCACAATGAAACACTATCTGGCACTTGGGTGCTCATATAGTGGCTTTGCCAATGCTCGGTCAATTGCTTCACAAGCGTTGACAAAGCCAAACCATTCTAATTTAGCTGTCTTACATGAACACACATTTATGGCAGGCATCTTCTAGCTGTGTTCCTTGTATTTTTTTAATCTCCAAAATTGCCATCTTGCAAGTGCATATGTGCACAGCATCCTCCTATAGTGGTGTGTGGGAGGGATGGATGGAAACAGAATCTAGGAGGCTTGATATGTGGATCAATTTTGGTGTAATTTTATTGAAAATTGTTGTAAAGTAAAAAGAAGGCCATCAGATCGCAAAGGGTAAGGTTTCTCCTCAGGGTTTCTCACAGTCACGCTTCTCTTTTGTTTTTCTTCTTTCCAGATATCTTCAATCAACGTGGTCAGGAAGACGCTCCCCCGGGGTCTCTCAAAAGGGAAGAAAGCAGCGGTAAGTAGAATGTCCTAACTTTTGGGCCTGAGTTACTGCCATCACACCCGAAGTGTAAATGGTTGGAACTGGAGAAAATGAAGAATAGTAACCTGTACCAGGCAAACCTTTCCCATTTCTGAGTTTTGCACTATCCCTTGACTTCAGGGACTAGGCCTTCTACTCCGCATAACTCAGAAGGTAATCAAGTCAGGGAAATAAGACGGTGAAAATAAAATATTCATGTGCGGTTTGTTACGGACTTTCACCACGTGATAGCAGGGTTTGTTTTAGCACACTCTGAGGGTGGTGCCCCCTGTTAACCCCTCTCTATCCTTGTGCCCGATCCTTCACTTCCCTCCCCCCGCCGAGTCACCTACCGCGTCTGCCGCTACTCTCCTGAGTTGCGGCAAGAGTTGCGGTGGCTTGAAGGCCATCTCAGGGGGCATCCACCAATCTTCTCACCAGTCGTCAGCTTCCCCGGTATCCTCTTCCTCTCTCTCCACATCAGCTGGGCTCTCCATGTCCCTTGGCATGCAGTCTTTGTTCTCTGTAACCGCTGGGCTCTTCCACGACTCCACGTCCTCCGGGTTCTGTTCTTCTTTCCTGAGATTCCCTTCCTTTACTTGACGTCTGTCCCTCCTCTTCCATCTCCGTAATTGTTCCCCATTCATCGGTCTGCCGGAAGGGACATTCTCCTTCCTGTGAGGAGGAGGGGGCTAGCGCTATTAACGCTTTCCTTCTCCTGAGATTCCCTCGGACGTTGGAAAATGGGAAGCCACGGGTTGCATCTGGTGCCTCCATCCTCGCGATCCGATCATCTCTCTCACATGGTCTTTCACATGAACATGAGATACTTCTTTAAAAGATGGTCATTGTGCACATGCATGTACTGTGGCTGACTTGTAATAGAGTTTCCTATGTTTTTTACATTCCATCACAAGAGCTCCTCCATGCATGCACCAGTATAGGAGGCATCATCTGTGGGAGAAAAACACTGGCAAAAGCAAGACCTATTAGCTTTGCCAATGCCCGCTTTGATTTTGCTGGAAAGGACGTTTATCTTCATTGGTTTTAATTATGAAGCACCAGTTGATGATACACTGAAACCCGCTATAGGAGCACCTACTGACATTCACATACAAAATGTCAATGAACCATATGGATTCATTACTACACCAGCCAGGCACTGAAACTCACCACTTGTCTATCACTCCAGCTAACTTGGCTTGATAGACCCTATTAGCCTATTGATGCACAAGTGAAGTCCTTTTCTCTAGATAAAGACTACCTGCAAATTATAGTTACCTGCTCTGTGTCTTAGAGTCTCTTTTCAAAGAATCTTGAAGCATGGAAATGTAGTACATAGATGTGTTTTGCTTTACCCGACACGTGACATGGACTCTGTTACAGGAATCCAAGATAAAATTAATATTACAATTATGCACAGCTACCTATGCGCACACCCAAACGGATCCTTTGTCTAGTTATAGTAGAAAAAGTAAATCTGAAAACTTTTACCATATTTGGGCACAAATGGCAGAGGAGCTGCAGGCCTACTATTTGCTAGGACAAGAAATATGCTGGTATGGCCAATTTTCTACAGTAAATTTTAAGATTATGGGGCGGGACCATGAATGTACCACAGAGACTTGATACCCAATTCATCACTATGTAGGTACTTTGGGCCAGATTTACAATGCTTCACAGAATCAGGCCGTTTGTGACCGCCAAAAAACTTTCTTACAATATACAAAAGACAAATTGCGAATCAGTAACTTGTTATCGAATCACAATTTGCGTTTGATGCCGAATACTGATTTGGTATTTGGAAGGGGCATCCTTTCCAATTACTGAATCAGAATGGTAGGTATTATTGTTTTGCTTCCAACCAGTAATGCTTTACCAGCAGTTTAAAACTAGTCATAGCACTTTCGCAAAGGGAAGGGGTCCCTCAGGGACCCCTTACCCTTTGAGAATGTTAAAAAATATATTTTTTTAAGAGCAGGCAGTGGTCCCATGGACCACTGCTTGCTCCTAAAAAAGAAACTGCAAAATATCATTTTTTTCTTTTTACTTGAATCCCATTTTCCTTTAAGGAAAACGGCCTGCATTTTAAAAGTAAAATATTGGCTTTTTAACCCCTTGGCTGTGGCAGGAATTCCGCCGCAGCGCTGGGGGGGGGTGTGGGGGCAGCGTGGTGGCGCTGTGCTCATGATGGAGCCACTTCGTCATGAGTCACGGTTGAGCTGTGCTCATGACGGAGTGGTTCCGTCATGACTCCGCCCACTGCGCTAATCGCCCGCACAGGTGGGGAATTAGCGCCGCGTGGGCGGAGCGGCGGCCAACGGCCGCAGCATGACGGAACCACTCCGTCATGAGCACACGGCACCCGTGGCTCATGACGGAGTGGTTCCGTCATGAGCGGGGAAGGGGTTAAAAAGCAATCACAGCGATAGTGGTCTGCTGACCTCAGCAGGCCACCTTCCTGGTGATTGTTGGGATTTCTAATGGGTCTCATATTGTGACCCACGTCCTTAATAGCATGAGTTATGTCTATTTACAACCCACTAGGAATTGCTAATGAAAATACATTAGGAATACAGATTTCCTAATTGTGATTCGGAGAGAACTGCAAGTAGGAAATTGGTGTTCCTAATGTCTGTACATCTGGCCCTTAGTACCTTTCAATAGCGCTTTCCACTTTCCAGCACACCCAATTGTATTTTCCCCAAAAAACAAAAAAGGTCAGTGTATTTGTGAAATTTGGGTTGTAAGATTGTATGCCCCTTCCATAATTCATAGCGGTTTAAGCTAGATGATTTCTCTACCCGGCAACTATGTTACTGTTTGAGAAAAATGTACATGGGCAAATCAATTTTTTTAAATGCATCCCGTAAAAGAAAACAGAATTTATTTAAAAATAAAATTAGAAAATTGCCTAAATATTTTTTATGAGCATGCAGTGGTCTCATAAAAAAATGTTTTTGTGAACGACCGGGGTTCAGTGACAAAACATTAATACATACCTTAAATGGTTGGCACCCTAAACATGCTCCCTCCAAATAATAAATTGGTATTTATTCCCAATTAGCAAATCTGTATTATTCAGTAACATTTTAACGAATCGCTAATTGGATTTGGTTAATAAAAAATGCTTTCTAGCGGTTGGAAAGATCTGAAATTAATGAATCCGAGACCTACCAACCATAAAATAGCTGCATACGTGAGGGCCTTGATATTTAAAACTTGTTTGATTTCAGTGCCTGCTTCTGGGTGTTTTTGTGAATTTGAAAACCTTTTCAACTCATTGAAGGAATCCTACAATACAATATTTTGTTAAACCGCACACTGCCTGCCAAACATTCCAGAGATGAATGTAAGGCACATTATTGACAGCACCCAACACACTTAGTTGCTGTCATCTAACCCGAACAAGGTGTTTGGAGCTTTACCTTTTATGTTATTTGGCGGATAAATTAGTACACAATTATTTATTTTTGATATATTTTAATCACTAGAGTGCAGAGCAAGCTATACTTGAACACAAATGAGAGCTATGCCATACATTGCCTGTGCCCTTTAAAACATCTCTTCAGTGCACTGCTCATTGCAATCAGTTACAGAGCTGACAGTCTAGCGCTGGCAAGCAGGGATATTTTAGGTCATGTTCAAAATATATAGGCTAAGCTGTATGATGCAGTGTCCGCACAGCCCTCATCCTATGGCTGATTCCAGGAAGCCCTGTTAATCCTTTAGCTGTATATGGATTAGCAGCACTGACACAGTGTCCAATGCAAACGTTTAAATAAACAGCCAGAGCTGCACATACTACCGAAGATAGGTCTAGATAGACCCAGTAAGTACCAGCGTTTTTTAATTTTTGTAAAAGAAACACATCTGTGCATTTTCAGTGTAGATAGCATCTTTCACTTTTCAATCGCTTGTACATTAGTTTTGGTGAGAGTATTATGAATGAAATCACGAAAGCAAATGTCCCCCAGGCTCTGGTGAAACACTTAAATATTCTAAATACGCGAATCTATCAAAAATACACATTTTATAACTACTTTACCAAAAGTAACTTTTTTTTCTTTAACAGATATCTGGAGACCCTTTACTGGGCAGCACAGTCAGGCAACTTTATTTCAAAAAAATGTCATAGGTCAGTATAAAGTAAGGGCCATATTTATGTATCTTTCATGCAGCGTAGCGCAGTAAGCCACCTTGCTGTGCTGCTCTGTACTGCATAAAAAGGACAGGAGTGTGCCATATTTAACATAATACAATGCAATCCTGTCCTTTCATTGTACTGGCACATTTTATGGCTTCTTAGTGCCAATTATTGCACCTTTGCAACATAGGGCAATGGTGCCTGCATTGTAAGAAGAAAGAGGCATTTTCCTCTTTCTATGTGTGCTCCAGAATGCAGTACACACAGAAACAGCAAGTAATGAACAGAAACAAATATAGTTCCACTCATTATGCCTCACCTGTGGAGGCACAGCATTATAACCCATTTCCAGGTTTAACATTAATGGTAAATCTGGGAATGCACCAAAATCCATGAGTGGATGTGTGGGAACACCCATGCTCCACCCATGGAATGCCTTCCTAGGACAGAGTAACTCAAGGCAGTGATTTGCGCTGCGCTGTGTTGCTCTGGGTTTATGAAGCCAGGCAAGATGGAATTGTGTGGCTTGATAAATCAAGTTTAGGAGTTGCGTCGCTGTTGCGCACCCTTGCATGGCACGGAGCGACGCACCTCCTACATAAATATGCCCCGTATATTATAAATTGCATTTATTAAAATATTTCATAAAAAATCTTGTGCAACATAAATACGCAATGATTGCAAGGTATACATAAAATGCATTTAAGTGATCAAAATGTTTGATAGCAAAATGTGTATTTTGGAGCTCAGTACTTAACACAAGCAGGTTGCACAGTTACTCCACATGGATCTTTAGAGACTGGAATGACAAGTTTGTTTCGTTGTCTTTTCAGTTACAAGAGGTTATAAAGTCCGCTATTCTTTGCCATCTGGGGGTCTCTAGTTGGCTGAGGTAGGTACCTTAGGCCAAATAGGGACCCTTGCTTCTAAGTCAGGGAAAGGAAGGGCACCTTGTCAGATAGCCCCTGCTCACCGCCCTCGGTAGCTTGGCACGAGCATCCAGGCTTATCTCCAAGGCAAATGTGTAAAGTATTTGCAACCACGCTCTCAGTAACCCAATGATGACACCACAAATGGACTCCACACGAGTTTCATAAAAACAATTACATGTTTATATAGAAAGATATACAATGAGACCACACGACAAAAATCCAACATATGCGTATTTGTAATATTTCACCAGGCCGGTTATTAGGCCAGCAAGCCCTTGCAGGTTCTTGCAGTATTAATGAGCAATTCTAGATGATCCAATGCAGTCCTAGTGCAATGCTATGCAGTTCATAATGCAAGAATCAGGCACTTCGTGATATAAAAATAATGCAGTTCATTATGCAACAATCAGGAAGTTTGTAATGCCAAAATAATGCAATTCGTAATGCAACAATCAGGCAGTTCGTTATGCAAAAATAATGCAATGCGTAATGCAACAATCTGGTAGTTCGTTATGCAAAAATAATGCAATGCAATAATCAGGCAGTTCGTAATGCCAACAATAATGCAATGCGTAATGCAACAATCAGGCACTTCGTAATGCAAAAATAATGCAACAATCAGGCAGTTCATAATGCAAAAATAATGCAAAAATAATGCAACAATCAGGCAGTTCGTAATGCAAAAATAATGCAATGCGTAATATAACAATCAGGCAGTTCGTAATGCCAACAATAATGTACTCCGGCACCAATCACGGTGCTCTGGACAGTCACGATGCCACTCTTACTGACTCGCAGTCAGCTACTGCCAAAATATGCCCCCAACATGGATATGGTCGAAAACAAATTGCTGCTCCACACTCTGGCCCCGGTACTGCCACTCCTCAGAAAGTACGGGCCTCGATGCAAGCTTGAGCGGAGGTTCGCGCTGCGAAAATGGGAAAGGCCGAGAGCGTTTCTCTCGGAGCCCGCACCCCGACCCAGGCGGCGACACACGCACGCTCGTTGAGCATAACCTGGGGGTGCGACCTTACTCTCCTCCCCTGTCCTCGCAACTTGATCGATCAGCAGTGGCAAAGTGCCCAAAGCATCTAAATTGGCAACACCATGTCAGAAAAAAAGTCTAGGGGGAAGGCAAAAAGTTATGGGTACTTTAGCCAAAAAGGGCCAAGTCCAACTCCATCCATTGCTGGTTTTCACTGCAATTATTTCCCTCCTACTTAAAATAACTATTCAATGCGCTCTTTCAGTCAATTGGGTTGCACTCACCTTTCTTTTTAAAATCGTATAAATCTGGGTCCAGATGTAAAGCCTGCCATTCACAAAATCAAAGGTTTTTCCACCACAAAAGTAAAAGTCGCAATGCACCAAAGGCACATTGTGAACTTGAAATATCTTAATAATTTTAAATATGCACTTTGTGATACCAAGCTACTCAGAAGGAAATGGGGTGTGGAAGGTGCATCCTTCTTTCCAATTTCATTCGACATGTATGCCTGCTGTTCTAGTGCGACTGCAGTAGCAAACCATTGGTTAATAGCATAATATTGAATTTGCAATATGGAAGCCGCCCACGTGGAACAGATTCTCTTTAGCAAGCAGCATACAGTGGATAAGAGGACAACTTCTCCCCCAATTCCATTTGCAGAATATGTTTTATTTTTTTATTTGCAGCCGCTCCACCTTAAAGGGAGAGGTGCTACAATTTTACAAGTATCCATTCAACGAATACAATAGTGACATTGAGGTCTGTTGTCTTATGAAAGCCTCAATTTCAGACTGACAGTCGCTAGGAATTGTAAGATTATTCTTTTTGTGGTTCTAGGGCTCTATACATCCCTTTTGCTGCAAATGGAAAGACTGGTTGCAGCACATCTGAAAAATGTGCCGCGACCAACCTCTTTTTACACCTGGTGTTACCTATTCTGTAGTTCCTGGTCGAATTTTGTTTTTGTTTGCTTGTAAAATTCCTTGATTTTCGAAGGGAATTCAGGTAATTTAATGGTCCAATAAAGCAAGCGCCTTTCACAAAAATGTATAAATGTTATATTACTTTATAGATACTTAATCAATTCTTAATTTGTGTAAGAATGAGTGGCGGTCCCCAAAGCTCTGCTCAGAAGCCCTCGGTCTGTGAAATTAAGTGTCAGCGCCCACAATACGCTAAGTAGTCTTTATTCCACCTTTCACCTCTTTAATCTCCTACTCAACACTCCCTCCCCCTTTATCTCAATTTGCAGGTTCCTGCTTTCTCCCTTTGGGATGTTTTTCCATCTTTCTTTTCCCCCTTCTTTCACCTTTGTGTATTTTTCCCGCTCTTGCTCTTGGTCAATATCTGATGTGTAAAAATAAGGGCCGGTTTCCAAAAATGAGTTCCAGTGGGCTCTACCGGCAAAGACCAGCTCAAAATAAACACTGTAATAAGTATAACGTTGCACTACCCTAAATCTGTCATTCCAAAAGTGCATGTAATAAACAAAAGCTTTCTTTGATTATATGTAAACTTAGGGGCACATGCATCAACAATGCCATTTGCGATTCCTTATTAGCGAAAAATAAGGAATCGCTAATAAGTAATAGCAAAAGGCTATGCATGTAGGAATCGCTATTCAAATAGCGATTCCTTAACTTTCTTTAATTGCTACTAGCAAATTGCGAGTAGCAATTAAGGAATGCCATCCCAATCATTCCTATGGGCCTCCAGGCCCATAGGAATGAATTGGAGATTGCATGAGCAAATATCGAGTACCAGTAGGTTCTCGCAAATTGCTCATGCAATTTCAAGGGTGCAAGGGTGTCAAAATGACACCCTATTGCACCCCTGAAATTGATATGTGCACATATGTTGCACACACACATGCTCTAAGGGCATGTGTGTGCGCAACATGAAACTTTGAAAAATGCACAAAAGTGCATTTTTCAAACTTTTAGCAAATTACCATGCAGTTCATCTTCATGGTAATTTGCTCCCCCTATTAGCGAATTCGCTAATTTTTTAACTTTCATGCATTGCATTTAAGGAATCCCAAATTGAGATTCCTTAAATTAAGGACTCTCAATTTGGGATTCCTTAAATGCTATCGCTATTTAAGGAATCGCTATTTAAGGATTCCTTAAATAGCGATTTTTGCTTTTGGGTTGATGCATTGGGATTGGGTATTTTTAACTCAATACCGGGAGCTATTAGCGAATCGGTATTTTACCGACTGGATTTTGGCTTGATGCATGAGGCTGTTAATGTTTAGGGGATGCTCTATCTCAGACTGGAGCAAAACTTCAAGTCAACCTGTTTGAGTTAGGCCAGGCTTGGTACTTCCAGGGCTTTAGTGCGCCGGGTCCCTCTGGGTCTTGACCCACAAGTATTTTAGAACGGACATTGAAATGGGTTCCTATCGGGCCTTATTTTCCTGCCTTTAACTTTATTGGGAAAAACGCTGACGATTTCTGAACAACTAATGCAATTAATGTTCAGGTAATCCATGACAGTGACTTAGTTCCCTTTTATATTCATACATTAGAATGTTATCTATTCCCAAGATTTCGTTTTTGTATTTTTTTTAGTACAGTATATTACTCTTGCATAGTGCATACTTTGAACGGAGTATTCTCCAGATGTTTATAACGGCCATGACTGAGAGGTCTGGCGGTTAGGCTGAAGGCAGTGTGAATTTCTCGCAGTGCCTGTCAGTGGATCAAAAAGGATTTCACAATGCATGCTCATCCAATCCTTATCCTCTCTGCAGAGCACACACAGACAACCATTGACAAAGCCAATAATTCAGGCTGGTTTTAGGTGTAATAATTCCAGATTTGTAAAGTGCAAATTGTCACCCCTAAGGGTATCAGGCCACTGGGGGCCGTTGGGGAGATTAAGTGAGCTATTGCCCAGATTCATATGATGCTGAACTGAGCTGCCGCCAGCACCGGGGATCGAATCATGAGGCCCGCACTCTGGATTTGGCTGCTTGGCAGATGACACATTTTGGGGGTCTCAACCTTCCCTTCTTATTGTCCATTTCCCGACACCAAATGGGATTTAGGTTCTGTGTCTGTAAAGTTTTATGTTGGGGTGTCTGTCACAGCAGGAGATGTTCCAAAGCTGATAGTCTCACAACACAGGCCATGGGAGGGACTAGTGTTCACACGTGGATGTTAGCCACAGTGATATGTGTACCAAAGGGTTAATCCCAGGATCGCAGTACTACTCTTTATGATTCCCTTACCATCCTCATCTCTTTCCTGAAGTGTGTCCAGGCCCTTTCCTTGTGATCCGTCACTGAGTCAAAAAGCCCCTTTGAGACGTACAGGGGAGCCTCCTTTAGACTGTCCTAACCAGCTCACATGAATGCAGCAATACACAAATCAATGTAGGGGAGGGATTTCTTCATGACTTCCCCAGGAAGGCCTAGGACTTCCAAAATGGAAGCCAGGGTCCTTCATGTAATGTAGAATTACTGGCACACTTGCACTCAGGGTATTTTCACAACGTACACTATCTAGCACTGTTACCTCCATGTATTGTGCCATACATACATTCTGCATTCTGTTTTGGTACTTGCAAGCACACTTGCAGCCAGAACACACACTCAACATGCATGCACTGCCTAACACTGCCTCTCTTATGTACTGTACTCCTCACAGGTATACATACACCCAGTACATGCATCCCCACCATGCACGCACTGCTCTATCCCTTTATTGTACCTATCCCAGGCATACATACAATCAGTGCTGGATGACCACTCCTACACTGAGCAACACTTCACATCTAACTGACAAAGGCCAAGGGTGGAATAAGCCCACAACAGAGGCATTTTAAAAAGGGAGTGAGCCGGTAGGCTTACTCAAGTTCCACACGTTAAAATTGAATTTTTCATTCTTATTAATCACTAAACGGTATGCTGATGGCACCATTGCACTCATTCTGCTTAACGCCTTGTAAAGGTGGTAGCCTTCCATCGACATGAAGGTAGCGCTTTGGGTGCTTTTCCCAGTCCAACAAGACCACAGTATGTGAGACAGGCTGTAGAAAGCTGGCTCTGTATATACTATACCAAAGTAAGGTATAGTGTGCACAGAGTCCAGTGGATCCCAAAAGTTAGGCAGAGGTAAAAGTACATAGCACCTTATTCTCTATTTGTGGTAGTGTGGGCGAGCCGTAAGGCTTTATCAGAGGGTAGTGATAAGCATTTGTTGTACACACTCAGGCAAGAAATGTTGTCACACACTCAAAGACTGAACTCAGACCAATTTGTTTGTATCAAAAATATTAAATAATACGTTGCAAAATCTTCTACAATGATTTACAGTTGAATGCAGGTTCAAATGCAGTTTGTTGAATTACAGGTAAGTCATCAGTTCGAAATTAATTTTTAGTTGCTTTACATATTACTGTGCATATTACTTTTTAAGTTACTTTTTCCAATAGGTGTGACATGACTAGATATCACACTGAGACATTTCCTAGACAAAAGGTAAGTAATTCACTTTTAGTACATTTTCAGTTTTTCAATGCTTCATTCATTCAAACCAACTCCGCACAAAATAATTTTCAAGGAAAAGCAGTCAATGCAATCCTATGGAAGTAAATTAAGTTAATGTTTTGCAGGTAAGTATTTCTTTGTGGGAGTTGGTATTCTGGGGCTAGAACCAGGGTTACCCCAGGGTCAAGGATGCACTCACAGAACACCCTCAGTGGCACTAGGGCAGCCGGGTGCAGAGTGCTGTGGCCCAATGTTATCCAATAGGTTGTGGGAGCAAAACTCCTGTTGTAAGGCTCAGGGCAAAGAAGGGTTTGGGTTAGCACATAAGGTGCACCCGCAGTGGCACTGGGTGCTGTTTTGGCATCGGGTGCCCTGTTGTTTTCAAAGGGAGTTTTGGTTTTTGGATTTTGTCTGTAGGTGTGGTCCAGGAAGTCTTACGGGAGGAACCAACAACTGGGCAGGTAAGTTGGAGGGCTTGGGGATGTAGGTGCACCTCGGGTTCTCTTCTCCAGGGCTCAGGGCGGCTAGATGCCGGGGTGACTTTTGAGGTCAGGTTTCACCTTACAGGGCCACTAGCGGTTGGGGGTCTCCGTGCAGAGGTTGCAGGCAACGTCAGGGAGTCCTGGAGGGGTCAACCCCCAGAGGATAAGATCTGGAGCGCTGGGGGACCTTGCTGAGACCGGTGGGCCGTAGGCGTCGGGTGCAGTGGTGGTTTCAGGTGTCGGGATTCTTTGTCCCCAGAAGGCTTGAAGTCTTTTTTGGCTGTTTCCTGGAACAGAGCTGCTGTTCACAGGAGATCCAGTCTTTGTTGAAGGCAGTCAGTCCTCCCAGGGGTTCTGGAGGTCAGTGGCTGCAGGACAAGTCGACTTTTGGCACAGGATCAATGGAAACTGCAGACAGGCAAGTAGGGCTGGGGCCAAGTCAGTTCTTCTCTGCAGTCTCCTCTGCTGGTCATCTTCCGTCATCCTTCTTCTTCTTAGGTTGCAGGAATCTGTCATATTGGTTCAGGGCTGCCCCCTAAATACTGTATTTAGGGGGTGTTTTAGGGGTCTTGACATCAGTAGCCAATGGGCTACTGACCACGAGGGTGACCACACCCTTGGTGGGACAACCCCACTTGAGGGAGTGGGCACAGTCCTTAATCCTGATTAGAGAGTGCCTGTCTGCAAGATGGCGGGCACTGAAGAGTGGGCTTCACCTCATCTCTCCCACCTGAGAGGTGGGGTTGGCAGAGGTGGGCACACCTTCTGGGCTGTGCTAACTTTTCCTGCCTGTCTTCCTGCTGAAAAGGAGGAAAGACAGGAAGGGGGCCTTCTCCTGATAGCAGGAGAGGCTGGGGGTCACGTTACAAAGGGGGCAAGGCCATTGAAGCTCCCCTGCCACAGATGGCTCTTCCTGGCCTGGGGAAGGTGTGACCACCTCCGCCCGGGAAAGGCTTTGTTTCTGGGGTCAAGGAGCGGAGGCTCCCAACCAAGGGGTCCAGAAACATGTCTTGTGGTGGCAGGCTGGTGTGTACCAGTCTGTGAACCCACCAGAGGCTGGTCGTTTTTCGGGGGCATCTCTAAGATGCCCTGTGAGTGCATTTTTCATTAAATCCCACACTTGCCACAAGGTGGGTATAATGTGCTGAGTAGTTTGATACCAAACTTCACAGTTTTCAGTAAAGCCATTTTCATGCTGTTGAGTTCATAATGACAAACTCCCAGCACCATATGCTCTAAACGGCATTACTGCACTTACAATGTCTAATGATTGGTCTATACACTGTAGGGCTACAGAGCTCATGTACCTGTACCCTCACCACTTGTATAGTCCACCCAGCTAGAGGGGTGGCTGACCTATGCCAGGGCAGTGGGATATAGGCATGCCACACGGGATGTGTGCCATGTCGACTCTTCACTTTGTTCTGCACCAAAACACGCAGCCTGCAATGGCAGTGTGTGTGTGTGTGTTTACAGGGCGTCTAAGGGTAGCACAATAAGTGCTGCAGCCCTTAGAGGCCTTCCCTGGCCACAATCCCCGTGGTACCCATGGTACTTTTTACAAGGGACTGACATGTGGTCAGAGAGGTGCCAATTGGGGGTACAAGGTAGAGTTTTGGGAAAGAACACATATTTAAGTAAGACCAGAGTTGAGGACATCCTATGTGGGATGTCTGGTGTTAAAGTATACCAAGATGATGTTCTGGTACATGGTTACTTCCAAAAGGTTCATGATGAGAGGCTTAGGGCATGTTTTGGAGCAGTTTAAGTCACATGGCCTGACCTTACGTGAAAATAAGTGCAGGTTCAAATTGGGGCATAAGTTGTCGAAGGAAGGTGTTAAACCTAGAGATCATTTGGTAAAAGCCATTGAGAGTCTCCCCATGCCACAATCCAGGGATGATCTGGTCATCTCTCTTGGCAAGGCTGAATATTATAATATTTTTGTTCAACAGTTTGCTTCGCGCACTTTTACCTTAAGGTCACTTCTAAAGAAAGGTGCAAAGTTTATCCGGTCGGCCCATTGCCAAGCAAAATTTGGTGATATAAAAAATGCTTTGAGCAGTGCCCCATCTCTCCAAAGTTTCGGCACTACTGCTCAGTCCATCCTTATTACTGATGCAAGCTCTAAGGGTCTGTACGCTGTCCTCAAGCAAGTGAAAGATGGTAAAGAAATAACCATTATGTTCCTTTCGAGAGAGCTATTAGGACCGGAAGTACAGTACTCAGTCATAGAGAAAGAAACTTTGTGTATCTTTTGGGCTATTATGAGGCTCAAGAAGTTCCTTTGGGGAAGTTTGTTTGTAATGCGCTCTGACCATAAACCATTGAAGGACTTGTTCACTAAGAAGTGTCTAGATGCTGTCTCCTCAAGAATTTGTAGGTGGATAGTCACACTTCAAGACTATGACTTTGTCGTAAACTATATACCTGGTGTTCAGAACAAAGTTTCAGACTGTCTTTCTCGCCTTCTTAAAACTATTTCAAGATGGCTTAGAAGACCAATGGGAAGATGATGATTACAAGGTGTCTGAGGTCATGGCGGATGTTTTGAGTGAGGAAGAATGGAAGTCTTCCATGGAAAGTGATGCTGCACTTCTTGAAGTGTGTAAATTGGTGACTGAAGGATGGAGAGGCATAAAAAGAGTGAGGAAGCTCGCAAGTACTGGAACGTGTGTGACGAATTGTCCATTTTCACTGGTTTGCTGTAGAGGGGTACGAGATTTGTTCCTCCATCATCCGTCAGGTCGAGAATTGTCCACTAAGCTCATCAGGGACATCAGGGCATTTCGAAAACTAAGAAGAAGATTCGCTCGCGTTTCTGATGGCCTGACATTCATCTTCTTGTAGAGTGCATGGTGAGGGATTGCAGGAATTGTAATGCGTGTTACAAAATATTTAAGGCCAGAGTTCAACCCATGGTTGTACGTGACACTCCCACTCGCTGTTGGCAAGAGGTAGCTTTAGATCTCCTGGGACCAATTACAAGCAGCTCAGTACGGTCATATGTTTTGGTGCTGATAGACATGTTTTCTAGATGGCCGGAGATCAGGATTACACGAATCACTGAAACCAAGGAGAAGGACTCCCTGTCTGTCTGTTGATGGAAGATGGGGTCCAGCTGGTCTCAAGAGAGATGGAGAACTATGTAACAAAAAGAGGCATTAAACACAAATGTTGTGCTCCTGAAACCAACGGGATAGTAGAGCGGTTCAATCGAGGCCTGAAGGAGTCCATCCAACTGGCCAAGGTCCAAGGCAAGGACTGGAAGTCAGAAATAATGGAGCGTGTGATGGTTTACCGTCTCACGCCCCACTCCACCACGAATAAGGTTCCTTTTGTACTGTTTAGGGGACGGAGTCCCAACACCCACATGTTTCAATCAAGGATGAGGGACAAGTGTACGTATGTGGATTCAAGTGTGAATTCTGGTGAGGTGCCCTGACAAGAATCACAAAAGTTGAAGTCCTTCAAGAGAAAGGAGTACGGGTGGGTGACAAAGTAAGAGTCCGCTTACCCCAGCAGTCTGGTGGTCTTTCTAAAGTTTTCTCAGAATTTGCCAAAATACAGACATTTTCCTCATATTTCTGTGATTGAAAGCTCTGATATTTAAGGGGAGCCACAAACTTCCACCCACCCACCCACCCACCATTCCTCCAAGTCTCCGGATAAAAATGGTACCTCACTTGTGTGAGTAGGACTAGTGAACAGGGCAGGAAACGACCCAAAACACAACGTGGACACATCACATATTTCCATTGAAAACTGACAATGTTTTTGCAATGTGCTGAGCTGTGGATGTTGGGCCCTAGTTAAGCTAGCACCTAGGGAAACCTAGCAAACCTGTTCTTATTGTAAAACTAGACACCCACAGGAATCCAGGATGGGGTAACTTGTGTGGCTCTCACCAGGGTCTGTTACCCAGAATCCCTTGCACACTACAAACTTTGAGTTAAAAAAACACAATTTCCTCACATTTCTGTAATGGAAAGTTCTTGAGTCTGTGGTGAGCCACAAACTTCCACCCACCCAGCATTCCCCCAAGTCTTCCAATAAATATGGTACCTCACTTTGTCACGTGGCCAATAGGGACATTGTCGACATCGCTAAGTTAGCATGAGCCCGGCAGCCATGATTCTGCTTTTGTGTGTGTTACTACATGGCTTTATTTTTGCAGGACTCTGTTTATGCTTTTCACATGAGAACCGTATGCTTTGTTCATTCTCTGCCTGTTCCTAGACTTTAGTCTGAACACTGTGAGCAAGGTAGATAAACAATGCCCCTTGTCATTCTGTTCTGGTCAGTCCCTAGCACCTAGACAAAACATGCTAATGCGTCTGCTGCTGGAAACTCGTACTTTGATATTATGGGGAGGCATGTTTAGGTAACACACACTTGGAGAGGGAGCTCTCCAGGGAGCAATGGGGTTCCTATGATAGGCTTAGCCCCTATACACAGAGATCCCGAATTCTGGTGCATGTTCTGTGTATGTGCAGAATCCCTGCAACATGATGCCATCAACATTTGGTCTGGTACTTATTCACGAGACCCCTGAATAGCGTTTGTGCTTGTCCACAATACCCTCTCACCAGTTGCGGAGACATCCATGGTGCAAGGGGTTAACCTCCTATATATGAGAATTATAGGTTTTTTCAAGCATTCATTTTTAAAAAGGTTTTCTTTGTTCTTCACCCACTATTGCGCTACCGTTTATCTGATTTGATTTCCAGTTACTATAATGGTGCAACCAATTAACATCGCTGCGCCTAACCGCACCGTGGTTACTGCTCATTTGACTCAACATTAAGTCCCGGCTGTAGGAGCAGATTTTTTATTTGTAGTAGAGGCGGATGCTGCCTTCTGTTTCAAAGTTTTTTATTCTTGGTTTACGTTTCTGGCTGTTAACAGGAACAATCACTTCTTTCATTAATATGCACGCGGTGCGGTTTCACAAGTATACCGCCCATATATTTTACTTGAAGTTCCGTTGTCGGCTTGGGAGCACACCACATGATTTAATGGCACCCTTCCTCACCCTGTCTCTCTGGCCGTATCGGCCCACTATCAGTCGATGGAGCAACATGGCCCGTTTTGGCTGGATTTAGTCCTCATCCAAATTATTTTGGAGTTACTATTGTAGAGCTGCATGCATTGCACACATCTTTAATTCATATACACAGAAGTGTCATACAATTTATGTCTCGTAATATTCCACCAACACTGGCTTGTGCCATTCAGCCACCAGGGCATGGTAGTGGTGTGGTTATTAATCCTATTATGATTAACTCAGTGATGGGGAGACGTCCCACAGAAAAGGGATGAGTTTCTCGTCTGGTTGGCCGAGAAGTTTTAGCAACTCAAAGCTGTTTTTCCACATACGTCTCCTGTGGATAAACACAAGATACTTACAGTAAACTCACCTAAGGGCCTTATTCCCAATCTGGTTGATATACATAAATCTTTAGGGCGCACTAATCTGGAAATTAAGCCTTTTACTCAACCGCAGACATAGACCCAGCCTGAAAAGGAGGGGCATCCAGTCTTTGCTAAAAAGGCTTGGAACAGAAATCAGCTGCAGCAACAGCAACAGCAGAAGCAGGGTTCGTGTGCAGGTTCACCGACACCTGATGCTTCTGAGCGTAGAAATGACTACTCTAAAATTAAGACACCAGAGAGGTTCCAAGTTCCTGATCCCCACTCTCCTCATTCCTTTCAGCAATCATTGGATCCACAGTTCGGTGGTGGAGAGCGTCAGGATCGCAGACAAGGCAAGACCACTTAGCAATGACGTGATCCGCCGCGGCAGTTTGATGCAAAAGCCAAACCAAAGGGACCACCTCCTTTTGGAGCCCTGTTTCAGAAGAAGAAAGTTGCCGCTTTGACAGTGAAGTATGCCTCAGACATTGAGAACCCTGCTCCTCGATTAGAGATGGGTGGTGACACTCCTCAACATCACGGCGGAAGTTACAATAGTGCAGGAGGCACTCAGTCCTTGTCTGGAGGCAAGAGCAACTGATACTTTCATTACAATGGAAACAGCTGATACACGAGTTGCACCCCCTAATAGGCTTTATGATATAGTCCTCCAAATTGAAGGTGATATGAAACAGACAATTAGTGTTTTGGGACAACCTTACGCCCTCTTATGCCATTTTGTTGGCGGAGACAGATTGGTCTCCTCCATTTGTTTTGTCTTCTTCCTGAGGGGTCGAAGTAATACTCCAGAGTTTTTCCCGTTATGTCTCCGAAGAGGCTAAACAGGCTTACACTTCGGAATGGGCTTTGACCCTAGCGCCGACTGTGTATCGTAATCAGGTGGGCTGGGATAAAGATTCACCAGCACATGAAATCTCTTTATGATCTATGCCAAAGGCACAATATCAGATCAAGCATGAAGCAAAAGCATCCGCAAATTAAGTTTTGATCCAGTTGGAATACCAGGGTGTCATTGAACCCTGTCTTTCATCCATGAATAATCCTCTTTTTCCGATATCGAAACTGGACAGCTCATATCGTATAGTTTTGGATTACACGTTCATACATTTGCAGTACAAAACACACACAGCTCTGCGTTAGTAAATAATATAGTTCACAAAAAAACCAACACTGGATATATCCATGTATTTTATAGTCACAATGTGGTTCCTGGTAGCCGCAACTGGACTGCATTTACCACGGTCAGTAATCAGGAGCGGTTTACACGCTTACTAATGGGCTATAAGAACAGTCCTAGGGCTTTTGTTGCGCGTGTTGTTTCTCTTTTACACAACATTGACCCGGATGCTTTCTCATTCGTCGATGACATTTGTCTAACAGATGATGATTTAATACCACATCTTGTACTGGTGGATTCCATCATACTGTCTTTTGCAGACTTGGGGTACAAATTTAATTTTACAAAGTCACACAGCGGCTGTCTAGCGGTACTTTTCTTGGGCTACAAGCTCAATAACGATGGTAGGGGTTTAGCACCCCACTTTCTGGAGAAATGTGCACAATTGGGTGAGTCCTCAGAGTTCGGGCCAAGGCACACACTCCCCTTGGCAGCTCCGCAGGGCCTTTCTTCACCCAAAAGCCAGACAGCCCCTCTCCTGGCAGGGTTCGATCCCACCCTGGTCCTGAGTCCTCCTGTCACACGGTGATCGTGCTCTATGTCTTTCTTTTTTCTCCTGGGGCAATCTGTGCTACATTGTGTGTATTATTGTCAGATATCTTATTTTTAATCTCCGTTTTCTCTCCTATTACTGTAATACTTCTGTGTAAGTAATACTTGCTGCTTCCCCTGATCTCCCCTTTACCCGTTGCCAATGACCCCTCCCCTACCGCCCGCTCCTGCCTCCCAGCTCCTCTTCCCTCCCCCCTCCCCTACATCATGGTGACCGTTGTGCGGTCGCGCAGCGGACACGGCGCTGGCGTGCCGAACCACGGCCAAACTCCAGTAGAGACTCCAACGCATACAAAACGCCTCAGCACGCCTCATCCTCGACATCCCCTGCCACAGCCACATCACCGCCCACCTGAAGGACCTGCACTGGCTGCCCGTCAACAAGAGGAGCACCTTCAAGCTCCTCACCCACACTCACAAAGCACTCCACAACACGGGACCAGCATACCTCTACAAGCGACTCACCTTCTACACCCCCAACCCCCAGCTGGCCTCACCCTCGCCACCGTTCCACGCATTCACCGAACAACCACCGGTGGCAGATCCTTCTTCCACCCCGCCGCCAAGACATGGAACACCCTCCCCATCCACCTACGACAGACCCAGGATCTGCTGACCTTCAGGAGACTCCTCAAGACCTGGCTGTATGATCAATAGCTACCTTTCCCCCACCAGCGCCTTGAGACCCTCATGGGTGAGTAGCGCACTTTACAATTTTTTTTTTTTTTTATTGGAATTGCAACCTCTGTCCACATTTAAAAAGCTGCAATCCTTGCTTGGCTTTTTAAACTTTGGAAGGACCTACATTCCTGATTATGCCCAGCATATCAAACCTCTTTACGCATTGATACAACCCTCTTTTTTGCCTTCCAGCTGGCTTCGGGAACATACTTCAATTCTTCGGTCTTTCCAGTCTGATCTGCCTGCAGCCAACTTCTTGTTAGCACTTGGCAATTCTATGAAATTGTTCATAAGAATTGTGTTAGGGACTGTAGGTTTCACATATTTGACGTTCAATAAAGGTGACACAGTACCCATTGCTTATAAATTGCACTTGTACACATCGGCAGAAATGCGATTTTCCACAGTTGAAAATCTTTTGACAGCGGTCTAGATGCCGATTCTGAACGAACACTCTCTGGTGCAGGGAAGACGCATTCTTATGGTCTCGCCTCTACCTACTTTAGAAACAGTGACAAAGGCGAGTGTTCCGAATTCTAAAGCTTTGCATCCGCATTGGATACAATGGGCGAGTTCTTTGACATCGGCTGATGTCATGTTTATCTTTGATCCCTCATTGCAGACACAGGAGTGTTTACAATCTGAACATCCTCCTCCGTTGTTATTACTATGTTTAGATCAGTACAAATGCATTATCTATACCGACGGCTCTGCTCAGCCAGCCGTTTGGTCAAACCATGCTCATTCAGCGGCTTGCGCTATTGTGGCTGGCTCAATTGTAAATAGTGAATTTAAGTCTTCTATAGTCCATACACAGGTTCTCGGGGACTGTACGCCTCAATTGGCGGAGCAGCGTACTTTGATTTTAGCTCTAGAATTCGCAGATCCTGATGTGAATGGGGTCTGCAACTCTGCAGAGACGTGCTGCGTGCGGCCAATCCGGTGGAAAGGCCGTCGGAGGACAGGCAGAGTTGTTGCCTGGCTGACGGCGGGCCTCCTGTGGACGAGTAGACCCCCGAGTGTGCCTGATGGTGTAGTGGGGACCTGAGCCTCGCGAGCTCCCAGCTAAAGTCCGGCGCGGGTCCCAGGCGCACAGAGGAGAGAGCGGAGAAGCCGCAGGATGACGCAACATGCACCCACCCTAATCCCCAGAGTGGCTCGGGGAAGAAGGAGAGCCTGGTGAGTAGGGCTGGAATGGTGCATTGTTGGTGTCGTCTGAATCTCGGTAAAAGAGACTCTCACAGCACTGGGGGCAATTTGGTGTCGAGTGAAGTGCACAGGAAGAGGCTCCCTAAGGCACCGTTGGTGCCAAGTGCTTGGTGGATCATCACAGCAGCACCGCGAGCACACGGGCAACTGCAACAAGGGGGCAATTTAATTATAAGAGTCCTGGAGTGGGGCTCTCAAGGCACTGTGGTGCCAAGCCTAAATTTACCTCAGCAGCACTGTGAGAGCGCGGGCTGCTGCACCGTGGGGGTCATTTCTTTTAGGTGACAAGGAAGGAGTGAGATACACTCCCCTGCTCCCCAGCGCATTGCACACCTTGGTTTCGCTGCTTTGGCAGCCAGAGGGCTACTTGGGAGGCCCAATAATTGCAAGCCCTGACATTTTGGACAGAGGGCATTTTGAGCCCCAGGAAGGCCAGTTGGCCTGGGGTCATAGTTGGTACCTGAGTGTACTAGGATGGCGCAAGGCCCCAAAGGATTTCATAATGTGTTTATGCTAAGGGTGATGTATGCACCTGGGTAGTGTTACTATGGTGCATTTCTAAATGTGATCTAGGCTTATGATGTTTATGCATAACATGTTTTAGGCCTAATGTGAAGCAGATACAATGCTTTTATGTTGCTAATGCTGTTTACAGTATTTTGCCAGTAGTTACTGGTAGTGTTTTATATCTGCTACTTGTGCTTTCTAAAGGTTCCGACAGTGCCCTGATTGCCCCTGTCATGTATATAATCCCCTGTGAATTTCTACCTGGTGCCGGTTGGCACAGTGTATATTATGTGATTATGATTCTAATGTGTTTTGGATAATACAAAGGCTATTTTTTTATATAACCTTGTGTGGAGTTTCTTTTGTTGTGTGCCTAGTGTGTTGCCGCTGTGTGTGTGTGTTGCGCAAATGCTTTACACATTGCCTCTGGGATAAGCCTGACTGCTCGTGCCAAGCTACCAAGGGGGTGAGCAGGGGTTATCTTCAGCGTGTAACTCCCTTGCCCTGACTAGAGTGGTGGTTTCTGCCTGGCTTAGGTGCATGCCCTATCCAACCAGAAATCCCATTTCTAACAAAATGTTTGTGCCAGACTTTGATGGTCTAGACGTTGTGGCGGCTGCCGCAACATTTGACGTAGATAACCATTCTACTTTGTTGCAGGAACTACAATAGATCTACGACAAAATGGCTAACGATCATTCACCCTCGTCCACTGAAACAGCGTTGCTTATTCCTGTAACTGGTTGGCTTCCTAAAGTTAGGGATCTGGTACGAGAAAAATAAATAATTTGGACCCTCTTATCGTGCACCGGCCCCTGTTCTTGGACTGAAGTGTACTCGTACAGTGATTTTGCCTCCTTTGTTTGGCTGCAAGAAAAACAGATTTATCTCTATTGCCATTGTCAAGCTACACCATATGGCCGACACTGAATAGTAGGACTCCCAGTATTCCAAGCCAAACAGTTTAACTGGATCCGATGGCTTCAGCTTCTTCTACAACTCCCCGAGTTATGGAGGGGGAGTTAAAAACTTCTCTTGATTTCTTGCCTGTCGTGCCTTCATCTTCCCCTAATGTTTCTCCTCCAGTTGAGGTCATCAACCCTATATAATCCTTTTAATGCTGCACAGCCTCGATTATTGCATTTGGGAGTAAGCGGTTATTACATAGACCGCACAAGTTTCTCTTACAATTCATCTTCTTTTTACTGTGTCATCACCATCTACACGTACTAGCCTTTTTAATGCCTGGTTCAAGAAGACTTACCTAGTTTCACCCTGGACATACATCTGGATGGTGCTCACGCTTATATTCCTTTTCATGTGGATTGGTTTTATGACAGTGTTCTTCTTGCTCATTAATGGTCATTATTTGCCTGAGTGCTCTGCTGTGAAATTTGTTGATGGTGTTCTGGCTCCTCATACATTGTCCTATATCATGAAAACAGATCAAGCCCTTGTGAACATTTCAGCCTTTCCTGTTGCTGATGGCATAGTTTGGGATAAAGTTGCATCCAATATCCATGGTCCGACGGAGGTTCTGAACATTCCATACGCGTTCCGCCTTTCACTAGGAGATGTGGTATCACAGGACATACACTCAGACAACTGGGATGTTTAGGCCGTTCATTCATTGTTTTCTGATTTAAATATTATGCTGCTTTTGATGCTGAAGGTTTGTATTTGAATTCGGCCAATTATGTGGATTTGTTCTGTTACCAACATTATGGCCATCATTTCTTGCACAAAACAAATATGTTAAGACCAATTTTTAGCATTGTCCGACTCCTTTACAGGGGAGTTCTAATACTCAAAGGAGTAAGTTCACATACTTTTCTGATTATAATATTTCCAATCCTGGGTCATATTTCTATAAGTTAAAATTGCCATCTCAATTTAAATTCATATTGAAGCACAATAAATTGATTTATTCTAATTCCTTTAGGGCGGATTTGGCCTTACAGGATTACAAACATTGGAAAGACAGCATTGATTTAAAATCCACTTCGGGTACTAAAGATTGGCAAGTGCAAGGCACTGAAGCTCTGCACTGTGCATGTCTAATGCCGACTCAAATGTTGTTTTTAAATGATACGGTGCAACAAACTACTTGTTTTGGTTTAGCAAACGCCAAAAATTTGAATGTGCCTTCTATTTCCTCAATGGCTGAGTACAATACATGGGGTACACACACCAATCGTACGATTGAGGTGTTGATTGTCCTGTTAAAAAATGGTATTATAAATTCTTCTGAAGCTGACCCCTTGGGGTGGTTATTGTGGCCAATAAGTTCCAATGCATGTCAACTGCTTTTTCTTACTGCGAAGACAGGTTTCAAACAAAGCAGATCTGATCCACGTTTCCCACATTCTCATTCAGTCACCACGTATTCAGTAGGGAAATTGTGTCAACAATGGTTGGGACACTCCACACTGTCGTCAGTGTAACAAGACCTGTCCCTTTTATCAGGTGACGTAAATTTGGCTGATTTTATGTTAGGTCCCAAATCACCTAGATCAAACGATTTATTTATGAAGCATATAATGAATTATGGAAACTGTCGCAGATGGAAGCTTTGATGCGTCTGCGCCAAATTGACCAGGCTAATTTGGAAAAACCTCTTGCTGTGGTGATAATAATATTAATACATTATCTTCCCGTATATACACCTTGGATAATATTATTTCTTCTGTTATTGATAATGCACAGACTGATATATCTGTGTTGTATCATGTTCAAAATCAATTACGCTCTGTAATGCAATTTGCATGGATGTTACAAACGCTCAAAATGTGGAAAGTTCCATGCGATTATTTGAATGCTTCTGCACTGTTTTTACCGTTTAATTTGCCTGTCAAACAGCAATTTATATCCATGAAAGACGCAACTTACACACTGTTATATATAGAACAAATAGAACAGTTACCTTTTCTGTAGCTGAGACAGATTCAGATTCAGCTGTCTGATTAATACATGGAGTTATTTTGCTGCCCTTCTTGCTATTTCAACTTACATCTTGCATGATTGCATGGTTGGGCGCTTTGATCCCCTGGGAAGTGCTTTTATCCATGAATTATGGTCACTTCCTTTCACCAACAGGTGTCAGCTTGCAGATAAGGTTTTCTTAACAGAGGAGGATTGCGATTTCACAGTAGGACATTCCATAGTTTGCAAACAAGTTAAATTGCACGGCGCCAATAACGTGTCGGCACCTCATCTGGCTTGTTTGTTGAAAGGTACTCCTGTCCCAGCTATTATTCTTGCTCTCATGTTTCTTTCAAATGTCAGTTATCTTATTTTGAATAACCACGACTGCTGTGGCTTGTGGGCTGGCCTCCCGTATATTGTAACGGTTTCCCAACGTGTTACTTGTTGCAGCAATGTCCTTTTTCCACTCCCGCATGGGATTGTAGATAGTTCGCTTTGGCTTTCCATTCCAACTTTGAAAACAGATTTCAATAAACTAAGCAGACTCAAATCACTAGTGTTTCAAAAAGAAGTGGCTCTCACATCAGTGCGAAATACCTTGGATTTGCAGGTGGCGATAACCGCAAGTGAGATACACTCACTACTAAACACCAATCTCCCACTCCATTTTGGAGAATTAATACACAGCGGGGCAGATTTACAAGCCCCGTGCGCCACTTTTGCGCAGCTGTTGCGTCACTTTTGTGACGCAGCGGCAGCGCAAAGCTAGCACCATGCTGCGACAGATTTACAACGTGACGCATCTAGGGAGATGCGTCACGTTGTAAAGCCCTGCGCCAGAAGTAGGCGTTCCTGCGCAGGGAGGGCGTTCCGTCGCAAGAACACCTCCTAAAAGTGGCTGAGTGAAATCTACATGATTTCACTCAGTCACTTTTAGGCCCATGCTGCATCAAAACCCTGCGCCTGCCTGAAGCAGGCGTGAGGATTGATGCAGCATTCACAAGATAGGGCCCCCCAGAGCATTGCTGGAGCTGCGTCGCGCTTGCGACGTAACTCCAGCAATGCGCCACTTTTACGGCACAGATGCGTCACGCATCTGTGCCGTTTTTGCCCCATGGTGCGCCGCATTGTAAATGCAGCGCATCCATGGTGGCGGTGCTGTGGCGCACAATAACTGGCGGATCCCTGCTGATATGCAGGGATGCGCCATTTATTGTAAATATGCCCCCAAATATTTAATGTGTCTGATTCTGAAGGCCTTGCTAATTTTTTTCTTCTGTTCTGGCGTGTCTATTCATTTTTCTTCAAGTGTGTAGGAGAGCGAGTGAGACAAAATGGCTAGTTGGTCCTGGGTTCGTGGGCACTAAGGTTATGGGAAGGCTTAGCCCCTATACACAGAGGTCCCATATTCCTGCGCATAGTTCTGTGTATATGCAGAATCCCTGCAACAGCTTGTGTGGGTAGGCCTACTGCCCACAACAGGAAACGGCTCAAAACATATTGTGGAGACATCAAAATTAGCTTTCACAAACGACCTGCTTTTGCAAGGGGATAACCTGTATTTTTGGTACCGGGCTTGGGGCCATATAGGAAAACCTACAGAACCCATTTTTCAAATCGAGACCACAGGGGGAGTCCAGGAAGGCATGTTCTTGAGTGGATCCCCCAACGTTTTCTTACTCAGAATGCACTACAAACCTCAAATTTAGCTAATAAAATCTAATTTTTCTCACATTTTTGTGTGGGAAAGTTGTGAGACACTGCGCCGGCACAAATTTTCTCCCACCCAGTATTCCCCCAGGTCTCCCGATAAAAATGCTTCATCACTTGTGTGGGTGGGCCAAGTTCCCCTGACAGGGAAAGGCCCAAAATATATTGTGGACGCATCAAAATGATCAATCCCAAAATGACCTGGTTTTTTGTGATGGTCACTGGCTATTTTGGTCCTGGGCTCAGCTGCAATCTAGGGAAACCTACCAGGTGAGAGCCTTACGCAGTGAAGCTTTGCTTCCCACAGCTATTTTAAAATTGCCTTAATCATTGTCCGATTAAATGCTTTGAATTTAAATTGTTGTAAAAACTAACAAGGGGAACACTGACCAAACTGGGGAATTGCTGTTTAAAATCTTGTTCACTATTTTTTTCACTTGAGCAACCATAGAGAGACAGTTCTGCCTTCTCTATCATAGAGTTGCCTAAAAGCGGGCAGAAATTTGGCGCTACAGTAGTTGACACCCACGTCCTTAAAAGACGGCTGCAGTGCGGGCTTGCAGCGGACGTGCCGAAGGCACAATAAATGCAACCCCATCTGCATCCGTCCACACACGACCGGGACTAGGGGCCAGGAACCCTGCCCAAATTGGCCCAGGTCTGAATAAATATAAATAAAATCAGATGCTGGCAGTCAGACCTCCACCGGAGTCACAGTGCCCCCATTGCTTAGGACAGAAAGCCTATACAAACACAGAGAAGTATGTGCTCAGTGTGATTATGAATTAGATAGCCGTACGAATCGGGAAAAATGGATAACATCCTCACAACAGATGAAAGAATTTAGGAAGATGGGTGTGATTAATATTCGCTCACTTCCAAGACTTGCTGCCGATATCAGGACATTATTAGAAGAAGATCATTTGGATGTGCTGTTGATCACAGAAACACGGCTTAATGACAGCTCCATCCCCGACTTTTAATGGCTCTTCACACAGATTTTCAGATACACAGACTAGACTCAGTAGGAAAAATAGGAGGTGGGATTGCTAATATATTAAAAGATGAGTTTAGGTGCATCACATCTTCTTTCTCACTCCTGGAATGCGAAAGTCTTCAATTTGACATTGCACTATCCTCCACCTGCAAGTTTTCAGGATCACTTATCTACAGACCGTCTGGTGCATGATTAACGTTTGTGGAGGCTTTCCCTAACTCTCTAACTAGATTAGCTGTGAGGAAAACTCAATTCACTATCTTTCAACTTACACTGATGCACATGACGCTCCCACAATCATAAGTCTTCAGCACGATCTGAAGGCACTGCAGCTAATTCAACAAGTGTCTACACCTACACATGAGAAAGAGCACATACTAGATTTTCCAATGACTCTAAGATTCTGGTATCCAATCTGATTCCCATCCCCTTGCCGGATCACTGCCTCATCCCTTTTAGGCTGCCCAAACCATGCAGGCAGAACAATGCTAAGGTCCAGCCTATTCCAATCAAGGAGATGGCCAAAGCTTGATCCCAAAGCCTGGACAAAAATTCTGGATGAAACAACTCCTAATCTAAATGGCAATTTAGAGCAGGGTTACCTGCAATGGGAGAATTGGATTGCACATCCACTGGATGTGTGAATTCCAAAAAAGGGAACTAACACAAAAGCACACACAAATAAAACCCCCTGGTCCCTAAGAAAAGAATGTAAGAAACTTGAGAGGAACTGGGAGGAAGGACTATGAGCCACTCCTAAAAACAAAATAAGAAACTTCAATCAGGATCTACCATAACAAAATGGAGAAAGCACAGGCTAACTTTTATGAGGAAAAGCTTAGGCTGACCTCAAACTCCCACAAGGAATTATTCAAGGTCATCAAAGCACTAATCACAACCAGGAAGGTAATACCCCCCCCCCCCCCACAATCCACAGAGGAAAGATGGAATGAGATAGCAATTTTTTTCCCAAGAAAGTTGTCGATATTTACAATCAGTTTCAGGGCAAGTAAGAGCCAGTTTCTTGTTATAATGATAACTCCAGGGAATGGCCTATAATTCCAGTGTTATCACAGTTACCTATGTTGAACAACGTTGGAATACGTAACCTAATGAGTGTAATCAAATCAGGATCCTCGATAGACCCTGTAACCCATATATTCTATCCCAAGGGATAGATGTCATCCTCATCCGCTAACTGGGCTACTTAACTGCTCACTTGAGACTGGATGTGTTCCAAAGAACTGGGAGCATACAGTGATTAGACCGCTATTAAACAAACCTCATCTAGATCCGCCATCACTTGGCAACTTTTGCCTCATATCGTTATTACCTTTTGTGGGAAAACTACTGGAGAAATATGTCAACTGGGCATTACCCAGTTCTTTGGGAGGATAACAACCTCCTTCATCCCACCCAGATGGGCTATAGTGCCCAACACAGTAATGATACTGCTCTATTGGCGGTCACTGGGGACCTTACAGACTTATTGGACAACAGTGGTTCCACTGCAATTTTGCTCCTTGACCTAAGCGTGGTGTTTAGCACAGTAGACCATACCATCTTGAGAGATTGGCTCAGGGAAGTGGTAATACAGGACAAAGCCTTGGACTGGCTTACATCCTTTTTAGAAGACAGATACTGCCAGGCTATTGAACATGCTTGTTTTTCTTAAAGTCTGCCATCCATATGTGGGGTGCAGCAGGGATCATCACTCAGCCCCACCCTGTTTTATGTTTGTGTTCGACAGCTGGCAATACTTGATCAGGATTTCAGTATCTCGGCTGTTTCTTATGCAGACAATGCTCAGTTGGTGGTTTCCTTCACAAATGGGCCGAACCTTGAACATCAACAACTGTTACCCTGCATGGAAAGAGTGGCCCATTGGATGACGAACTACTGCTTGGAACTGAACGGCGATAAAACGGGACTGATGATTATAGGGAACATGGTCATACCCAGACCATTGGACAGCTGGTAGAATGGCATGGGCAACCCACCAGATCCCAAAGTCCCATAATAAATCTGGGAATGTGGTTGGATAGAGCCCTCATGATGGACCACCAAGCCAAAAAACGTCCTGGCTTCTGCTTAGAATGATCAGGAAAATATTAGCACTGATCCTGGAGCAGCTAAAAAAAAAGTGATTCAGGCCCTTATAGTCTCTCATTTAGATTATGGTAACTCTCTCTATGTGGGATCACCAAAATATGCAGGAAAACGACTCCAGGTAGTGCACAGTGCACAATGCTGCAGCAAGGCTTCTCAAACCCCCAAATCATCATCCAGTAAGCAGGTTTTTGAAAAAGCTCCACTGGCTGCCTGTTGAAGCAAGGATTACGTTCAAATCTCTTTGCATTTCACATAAGGCTAAAAAGAATAAAAGTCCAGCTAAACTTAGAGGTCTTGTCTCTCCCTATGCCCCAGCCAGACTCCTAAGATCATCTCAACAACCCCTTCTTAGCACTACTAGAATTAAAAGAGAGATGGGGGAAGATCATTTGCACACCTGGTTCCAAAGTTATGGAATGATCTGCCCCTCGAAATAAGACTACTAGAAGATGAACTCACTTTTTCAAGACCTGATTGTTCCCCCAGCAACCTGTTTAACAAGTATAGTCACCCAGTACAGCACTCATCAGCGCAGAGAAGCCCTTGGGTAGCCATGCGCTCTACAAATCCTAAACATAAACATACCAAACCCAGACATTTCTGAAAACTAGACTCCCTGGGAGTTCAGTGAGGTATGGCTTACATGGATACCCCAAGGTTTTCTCACCAGGAACCCCCTGTACACCACACATTTTACCCATTTCTATTTGGGAAAGTTGTGAGATCACTGCGCCGGCACAAATTTCCTACCACCCAGCATTTCCCCAGGTCTCCCGATGAAAATGCTACCTCACTTGTGTGGGTGGTCCAAGTGCACGTGACAGGGAAGGGCCCAAAACATATTGTGGAGTCATCACAATTATCGATCACAAAACAACCTGGTTTTCCAAGGGGGTCACCTGTGTTTTTGGTCCCGGGCTCGGTGGCCATCTAGGGTAACCTACAAAACCCAGACACTTATGAAATCTAGACACCCAGGGAAGTCCAGAGAGGTAGAACTTGCATGGATCTCCCAATATTTTGTTACCCAGAATCCCCTGCAAACTTCAAATGTAGCTGAAAAATCACATTTCTGTGTGTACCACCCAGCATTTCCCCAGGTCCCTGGATAAAAAATGATACCACACTTGTGTGGGTGGGCCAAGTGCCCATGACAGGGAACATTCCAAAACATATTTTGGAGGCATCAAAATTATTGATCATAAAAAAACCTGGTTTTGCAAGGGGGTGGCCTGCTTTTTTTGGTTCTGGGCTCAGCGGCCAAATTGGGAAACCTTCCAAAACTATACATTTCTGAAAACTAGACACCCAGGGGAGTCCAGGGAGGTATGGCTTGCATGGATCCCCCAATGTTTTCTTAATCAGAATCCCCTGCAAACCTCACATTTAGCTAAAAAAAACACATTTGCCTCACATTTGTGCATGGGATCACTGTGCCTGCACACATTTCCTACCATCCAGCATTCCCCTCAGTCTTCTGAGTAAAACATTTTAAGAAATTGGTTTGGTATGTTTGCCTAGATGGCCGCCAAGCTCGGGACCAACTACGCAGGTTACCCCCTTCATCAGTTTTTTGGTCCCGGGCTCAGCGTCCAAATTGGGAAACCTTCCAAAACTAGACATTTCTGAAAACTAGACACCCAGGGGAGTCCAGGGAGTTATGGCTTGCATGGATCCCCCAATGTTTTCTTAATCAGAATCCCCTGCAAACCTTACATTTAGCTAAACAAAACACATTTGTCTCACATTTTTGCATGGGATCACTGTGCCTGCACACATTTCCTATCATCCAGCATTCCCCTCAGTCTTCTGAGTAAAACATTTTAAGAAATGGGTTTGGTATGTTTTCCTAGATGGCTGTCAAGCTCGGGACCAACAACGCAGGTTACCCTCTTATAAAATCAGGTTTTTTTTTGATCGATAATTTTGATGCCTTCACAATAAGTTTTGGTCCTTTCCCTGTCGCAGGCGCTTGGTCCACCCACACAAGTGAGGTAATATTTATATCGGGAGACCTGGGGAAATGCTGGGTGGTAGGAAATTTGTGTGGCCCAGTGGTCACACAACTCTCCCACACAGAAATGTGAGCAAATGCTTGAATGTTTTAGCTACATTTGAGGTTTGGAGGGGATTCTGGGTGAGAAAACATTAGTGGATCCATGCAAGCCACACCTCCCTAGACTCCCCCGGGTGTCTAGTTCTCAGAAATGTCTGGTTTTGGTGGATTTCCTTTGATGGCCGCTGAGCTCAGGGACAAAGATGCAGGTGAACTCCTTGCAAAACCGGGTTGTTTTGTGATCGATAATTTTGATGCCGCCACAATATATTTTTGGCCGTTCCCTGTCACGGGCGCTTGGCTCACCCACACAATTGAGGTAGCAGTTTTTCTCTGAAGACCTGGGGGAATGCTACGTGGTAGGAAATTTGTGCCAGCCCAGTGATCCCACAACTTTCCCACACAGAAATGTGAGCAAACAATATGTTTTTTTCAATAAATCAAATGTACAAGGGCTTATGGGTAAGTAAACCTTTTGGGATCCACACATTATTCTTATGGTGACCATTTTCCAAACATTTGTGAGGGCAAAAGGTGTTCACTATGGAGAAAGTGTGCACTCATTGAAAAGCACACAAAAAACACCAAAACATTGCTGCACACCCATCCACTGGATTTGACACAAGGGTAAGTAAATGGTTCATAAAAAAAAAAAAAAAAATCTTCACCAATGACTTTATGATATACAATCTGCAAAAAAACATTGTTAATAATTTCAACATTAGATCAAAGAACCACTGACTTACAGCTCGTGAGTTGTAAAGCCACGTCAAGGCACCAACTGCTTTACAGTCCATTCACACACCTGCCTTCCATGAGTCAGACACAGAAAAACATTCACACTGCCAGCTGCGGGCCCAACACAATACAACACTTACATTTACAAACAGTGCCATTCAAGGACCCATCACTCTTATACACCAACAGGACTAAGACAAATATCTCACCACCAAGCACCCAAACATCAGACAACTGGCAAACACACCTCAAGCAAGGCCATACACATACTGCCTACTAGCCAACAACACACCGCCAGTTCATGCACACCACCAGAAAAGCAGCAGTCTACCATGATTGTGCAGCAGGAAGACACTGCAGAGGGACACCAGGAAAAAAAAAATACTCTTTCCTTACCTCCCCATGCCCTGATCCCCCCAGGCGGAAAAACGTACCTTTCCTCCTATGCGATGGAAGCAGTGTCTTCCAGCGCGTCCCCGGACTGCTATGATGGCAGTGGCATGCGTGCGTTGATGTCATCAAAGCTCCAGGGGTGGGGGGTCAGGGTGGTAGTGGAAGCACTTCTGCTGCCCCCCCCGGTGGGAGCATGAGGTGGGTAGCCCAAAGGGGGAGCACCAGCGCTTCCCCCATGGGAGGGGGGCCTGGACGTAATGGTTACGTCCTCAGCACAGCAGCACTTCTGCTCAGGATGTAACAGTTACATCCAGGGCACCCATGGGGTTAAAAAGTCCTATATTTTTCTAAATTGGTTTTGGAATTTTCTTGTGCTGTTTTCTTGACTTTATAATTATTGTTACTGCTTGATGCTTAAGTCTCCCACATTTCTTTAGGAAATTGCCTACTGTTCATGCCCTAATTTTTAGTGGCTGAGCAGAGATTCTGTAAGAATTGTGTTTAAGTCTAACTATATTGTCTTTATTAAATTAGTAGGGCAACCCCCAAATTAATAACCCAATTCTTGTCAGAAATGTTGCTATTTTAGTATTATTTCTGTGTAGCTAGATTAGAGACTTCTGTTGTTGAAAATAATTACATCCTTAGCTAAAAAGAAACTTTCAGTTGTCAAAATTAATCTTTTCAAAACAGGTGAAACATAAGTGATGAGGGAGATATATTTACATGTGTTCTGTGTGCTGGGACAAACTGCAAGAAGCACTTCCTGTTGTTTTCCTCTGTCTATTGTTTTTGAATTTACTGGCAAAACAGATTTTTGTTCTATTAGTTGATCATTTCCTGAGGAGGTGTAAGGTGGTACACAGAACAAAAACACTAAATATGTTTCGAATGTTTAACATGAATCATTCAAGTTTAATTCAGGTTGAAATAGTAATTGTAACGGTATGTACTAATAAATAAAACAATATTCACACTATTGAAAATATTATGTGGGGGTGTTTTAATTCATATGCTGCATGGCCCCCTCCCCTTTATTTAAAGGTGTGGCCCAGGGGATTGGGACCCCAGGGCCTAACAAGATTCGGGGAGGGAAGCCACATTGTCTACCTTCCCTTTTATAAAAAAACAACAGCCCTGTTCTATGGGGTCCCCAGGCCCTAATAAGATTAGGGGAGGGGCTGCATGGCCCCTCTCGTTATATTAAGTTGTGGCACCTCGGGGATGGGGTCCCCAGGGCCTAACAAGGCATAAGGAGGGGAGTCACATTGCCCCCCTACCCTTAAAAATACAGCTCTGGGGGTTGGGGCCCCCAGGGCCTAATAAGACTCAGAATGGGGAACTGTGTGGCCCCCTCTCCTTTTTGTAAGTAGAGGGCCTAGGGGAAGGGTCCCTAGGGCCTAATAAGGCTCAGGGAAGGGGGCACAAGGTGCCCCTCTCCATTAATAAAATGAAACGTCATGGATGATGGGATCCTCAGGGCCAGGATCTGTGGCCAACACCTAGCCGGACGCAGCCGAAGGCCATGCTTTGTGTGGGGTTGGGTGGTTTTGGGAGGGGGGTTGGCGACAGGGTGTGGCCGCTGGCCATGCTTTGTGACCAACTCACCCTGACAAATGTCCAAAGGCCGTGTGCAGCACGGTGTTGGCTGCACTAAAGAGCTAACTATAACTTGTGCCCTCACCATGTACTGCTTATAACCTCAGATATTACATCATTCATTACAACATACATTACATCATTCATGATGACATCTCAAATTACATCATTGATGACATTCCTGATGATGTCACATAGGAAATCATCCAAGCATCTTTTGTACACATTGCTCTATAAATGGATATAGCATTAGAGCTCTGAAAGTAAGTACAAAATAGCTCACAAGAATATGAGGCATCAGTAATGCCATCACAAAAAAACTCCCTAAGGTGTAGAAAGCATGGGTTATGTGCCACATTGACCCTATACTAAACACTTCACGGGTAGCGTAGTTCACGGATAGCATAGATCTTAAGTGCCTTATTGAACCCTGTCAACTGTATGAACTGTATGAATGTATGCCCTTTGCTATATCTATGTCCCCCACATTTACCTTCTCAGGAGTCCTCCTACACCAACCTCCATGCCCTTGCTCAAAGTTCTTGCAGACCCTTCCAAAGGTAGTCGCCATCCTGGTCAACTCAAAACTGAATTCTGCATTATTTGAAGGTTTTAATATCCATTTAGAAAAACCAGTCGGGTCCAAGCAGCAGGGCTCCTTCAGGACCTTTCAGCCACTCAGATCACTCAAATGGTTTCAAGCTGTACGCACAGAAAAGGCCACTTGGTCGACCCCATCTTTTCTAACGATCCTTTATTAAAAGTCCAAGACCCCTTCCCAGTAATCTGGTCTGACTATTTCATGATTCCTTTGGTCCTGGAACTCCCTGGCCCTCTGCAACCCTCACAGACTCAACACATGGAAAGACTGCCACTGGACCATATAAAACCTTGAGGCATGGAAACAGGTCTATAGCAATACTAGACCTGAACTTAATCCAGATCCCAACATAGCAAGCAACGAGTTCTAACACTGGATCATTCACTCATTGGATCAAGTGATACCTATAAAAACTCAAACAAGATGTGCCAATAATAAGTTAGCCTCTTGGTTTGCCCCACCTCTGGGCCCTACGGCGAATGTGCAAGAAAGTAGAAAGGTCATGGAGAAAAGATTGTAGTGGAACAGGTAAAGTAAAATGTAGAGATAATATCAGAAAATATAATTCTAAAATTAAATCCGCCAATACCTCATACTATGATGAAAAAATAAACTTAGCCTCCAATGCACCACAGGAAATATTTCAGATTGTCAAAACATTTTGAGATCACCTCTCTAATTCTGCAGTCCTCGAACCCTCTACACCTCGATGCAACAATTTAGCAACATTTTTCCCCAAAAATATTTTATGACATCTACCTTACCTTCCTGGAAACTTGATCTTGAGCCCAATCTCAGGCTTAATAGAGATAGATAGCTAGATCATAATACTGCCCTCTCTGCCTTTTCCTTCATGACATTAGAGAGTATCTCAGTGATTCTCAGCAAAATTAAGACAGCATCTCCTCTGGACCCAGCTTCTCCACACACATCTTAGTTAAAGTAACACCCCGGATTCTGCCCACTTTACTTGAAATACTAAATCTGTCATTAGCTGAAGGAATTGTACTGGCAACATGAACACATGTCATGGTAAAAGCACATCTCAAAAAACCCAATTTTGACCCTCTCAAACACGGAAATTATAGGCCGATCTTGCTGCTCCCGGATTGAGCCAAGTGCTTGAACATCAAGTCAATAATTCCTTGTCAGAATAACAAGAGGACAATGATATCCCTCAGACTGAGTTCAGACATAAACATGGCATAGAGACCTCACTCCTGGCCATCGTCGAGGAGGCCAAAATGTTGCTGGATCATGGAGGATCAGAGGCTATTATACTGCTGGATCTCAGCGCAGCATTTGATATAGTCATTCACGATATCCTTTTTGACAGAATCTACAGTGCGGGAGTATCAGGACATGCCCTCTTCTGGCTTCAATACTTCCTGAGAAACAAGACTTTCTAGGCCTTTGAGGGAAGCAGTACCTCAGACATTTTTTGTATGCTGAATTATGGAGTACCTCAAGGGTCATCATTAACAGTAAACAATATTCACTCTTTAGAGAGAGTTTATCCTGTATCACACTGTTTGCAGACAGTAAACCTATCATGAAAAATATACTCCTAAGAACATTGTACAATATATGCAACACTTTGCAAAAAATACACCATTCGCTTAAAATAAGCAATGTCTGAAGGTGTTAAAGATACTACCTGCAGCTTAGCCACTGTGGTGAAAACTTTACAGATAGACCATCTTCTGAAGCAAAACAAACACATGTACATAGCTTAATACCTAGTGGACACAGTCTTCTATGTTACGCAGAAATTGTCATACTTTGACAATTATGTCTAATAACTCAAGGCTGTGTGCATTACTTACTGGCACATGCATCAAGAAAAGCTTTTGCGAGTCCTTAATTGCGAATATTAAGGAATCGCAATTAAGGGCTCGCAAAAGCCTATGCATGTAGGAATCGCTATTAAAATAGCGATTCTTTATCATTCATTAATTGCGACTCACAAATTGCGAGTCGCAATTAATGAATGGCTTCCCATTCATTCCTATGGGCCTCCAGGCCCATAGGAATGCATTGGAGATTGCGGGAGCAATTTGCGAGTACCAGTAGGTACTCGCAAATTGCTCCCGCAATTTCTAGGGTGCAAGGGTGTCAAAATGACACCCTATTGCACCCATGTATTTGAACTCTGCACACATGTTGCATACACACATGCTCTAAGGGCATGTGTGTGCGCAACATGAAACTTAGAAAAATGCAAATAAGTGCATTTGTCTAAGTTTTAGCAAATTACCATGAAGTCCAGCTTCATGGTAATTTGCTCCCGCTAATAGGGAAATCGCTATTTTTTAAACTTTAATGCATTGCATTTAAGGAATCTCAATTAGGGATTCCTTAAATGCAATAGCTATTTAAGGAATCGCTATGTTGAGATTCCTTAAATTGCGATTTTTGCATTTGGGATGATGCATCCCAAATGCAAAAATACCGGTCGCAAAGGGGCAGATTCTGAGAATCTGCCCGTTTGCGACCGGTTTTGTGGTTGATGCATGTGCCTGTTAATATTTTGTATGTAGAATCTTTGACCTGTTGCAAACTTTATCTGCAGAGCCTAAAAACCTGTGTGTATCATAATAGACACACGTTTCAACTATCACTTGCACTGAGGGTTACTCTTCAATGCAAACATTTACAATGTTTTCAATACCTCTACACAGCTATGATGCATTAGGAGCAAATGCATTTTGTAAACACTTACTCCTAGTAGCTAGACACAGGCTGTAAAAAATTAGGTAGAAAAGTAATATGATAGTTACCTGCTACTGTGTAAACTATAAAACAAACTAGCACACTCATTAGATGATGTCATCAGTGATGTCATCAATGATGTCATTTAAGATTACATCAATGTGTGTGTGTGTCAGAGGTCAGGTACTTTGAAGTGTGGGAGACTTCAAAGACAGGCCTTTGAAGTGCACAGAGGTCATCCCTTCCTGCTCTGGCTCCAGACTCACTATGGGGTGGCATGGGTCCAGTTCCTCCAACCATCCTGCCAGGATGGCCCATTATGTCACACCAAAGCTCCAATTGTTTGTGGCTGTCTACGGGCAATACACAAAGCCCAGCTGTCGTCCACCCCAGATGTGATCAGAGACAGGCAGCTGGCACCAAATGGCTAAAGAATATGCCAAGTCTTTATCTTCACAATTGGGAATAACACTTCTAAAATGTAATAATACGACTCCGATGTTATCAGAGAGATAGGCCTTGCAGTACTGAAAAATTAATGCAAGTGTTTTTCACTAATAAGACATTTAAAAGTAAAAGGTACATGGTCTACTTTTTAAAAAACATTGCACCTTGCCCTTTGGGCTGTCCAGGGCCTACCCTAGAGGTGACTTATGTACATTAAAAAGGAAAGTTTGGGATTTGCAAATGGTTTATTTTGCCACATGGAAATGGCAGTTTAAAATGAAATCCTAGGCTCTTCAGTGGCAGGCCTGAGGCATGGTTAGAGGGCCACTTAAGTGGATGGCACAATTTGTGCTGCAGGCCCACGAGTAGCATCTAATGTTCAGGCCCCTGCTGCATGTAGTTCACTTTACTAGGGACGTATAAGTACAATTATATATTATAGTATGGCAATTGGAAATAAGCCAATCCTACCATGTTTAGAGGAGAGAGAGCACAAGCACTTTAGAAATGGTTAGCAGAGATAAAATGCTCAGAGTCCTAAAGCTAAGAAAAATGGATTCTGCGGAGGAAGGCAAAAGGTATGGAGGGTGACCATGTAGAAACAATACGCGAATGCAGTGCTCAGTAGGGGCATTGGGTGACCATAATCATATAAGCCTAGAAAATGACTGAAAAAAAACAAAGCTAAAAATAACATTATAGTTAATTATGTCATAAGATTTTAAAATATGTTTAAAAAAACAGCCATTTGCTCAAGAAGACAAAGAATAAAGTGACATTATGGTTAGGTATGCTAGTAAAATTTTAGCTCATGTAAGAGAACCAATAAAAATATGCTGAACAAAAAAAGGTTAAGGTGAAGTGGCATTATAGTTAGGTGTTTCAATAGCACAAAACTTATGTTTACAAAACAAAATAAATATATAGTTCAGTGAGCTAACTTCGACGTGTGTCTCCACCTTGCACTGCTTATGAAGCCACATATATCTCTCAACACTGATGACGTCCTAAATGACATTTCTTTCCTTTGAGCAGTTTACCATGAAGCCGATAATCATGAAGTTGGGTTATTGCAGAACTGATAACACATCGTGATAATCATGCAACAACTAATTTGGCAAACCTGACCGAACCACCCTTGGCAAGGTGCAATGGTTTTGGATTTTTTTCAAATTTGTTGCGCAGGTGTATCGGAAAGAAATAAAAAGGTAAAAAGGTCAACTATTGTTAGTTAATAGGGCTCTGCACCAAACACCATGGGCCATATTATCAATAATGGTGTTAAAGTTATTGCTGCTTTAGCGTCAGGAAACTGCCGCTAAAGCGGCGATCATGGGCTTGATTCACACCAGAACATGGGCTTCTATTGGAATTCTCAAGGGCATATTATCAAGCCGATTATCGCCACTTTAGTGGCAGTTTCCTGCCGCCAAAGTGGCGAAAATGTTAACGGCGTTCTTGATAATATGCCCCCATGGGCAGTAGCAAGCGAACGCCCATGTACCATCAATGGAATGCCCCCATAACTCAGATTAACGCAAAACAGAGTTTCACGCTGATTCGCATTGTTTTCTCTTACAAACCAAAGCAAATACCAATTTGCGTTGGTTTGTGAACCTCCAAGATGAGTTTGCAGAGTGCGTCCATTAAAACAGTTACGCAAACCTTCGTTAACCAGGGCCTTCGTTTTATCTGGTGGGCTTCACGTTATCTTTGTAGCTGATGATCCAAAAATGCAAAGTAGTAACTCCCTCCCTGCAGCTTCTGTTAATGAAGGCTGCTGCCACAAACTATGACATATTTTACTGCTTTTCTGCATGAAAAAAGCATTGGCAAAGATAGCTATACACTTCTGGTGTATAAAATGCACATATAATGGAAACCACCTTTAAATCCCAACATTTTTCTACTCCCACTGGAGTACATGAGAGCTTAGATCGGAATTCTGGTTACTGTAGTGCAGTGAAAATTCAAAGTGGTAAAAATCCAGAACTTGTATTTCAGCTCATAACTGGCCCCTGCAGATCCACATCCAACTCTGTTTAAAAGACACAAAATCAAATTTTTGATTTCGTGAGGGAGGAAACAGCTCTAATTCCAAGAGGTGTACTGGGAGTTAGCAAAAAAGGAAAGCGATTTTCAGACCATAGAATGCAATAAAAGTGGGGTCGATTTGCAACTGGATGGCAGGAGAAAATGATGGCTTGGAAGGTTCCATCAGGAACAGAGGCAATGCAGCAGGTAAAGGGAGACAGACAGAGAAGGCTCAGGGTGTGAGCATTCATCTCTGTGAGTAGCTCCAGAACTGGTTTCTGGAGGCTGCTCAATTTCCTATCTTGCGTCATGGGGAACAGATGTTCAGTGAAGAAGTGCGCCACACATGACGCTGTAGCAACGAGCACCATCCCTGCTGCGTTTAAAGTGCGTACATCTCTGTAGGAGGGAGAATGGACCTCACAATGAATCAGCAACGCTTTTAAGCTGCAGTATCTGCAGGGGGGGAGACATTTGCCAGCGGTGAGGAGACTATGGGGGCTGTGGAAGCATGAGCAGGGGAGACTACCAACGGGCACCAGGAGAGGCTCACTTTTCAGGTCTGAAGGCAGTGCTATGGATCCAACCCTGGGAACATATTTCGGGGATGAGGAGCATGCTACTGTTGGTGGTGTGTTTAGAGGAGTGTAAAGAGCAGGCAACTTCACGCAGGGGCGGCTCTTCATAATGGCGAATGAGCGCCGCCCCTTCTAAAAATGAAAAATACATTGATAATAAAAGCATTTTATTATCATTTTATTTTTTAATGCCTGATTGCCTCGGACACAAGTCTTCAGCGGGGAGAGGTCAGGCAAACCCCTGTGACAGGCATGACAGGGGGAGCGGTGGTGGGCACTTTTAAGTGTGCATGACAGTTTGGCCGTCTTTGGGCCGCCAAATTGTCATGTGCACTAAGGTTTCTCCAACAGCCGGGTTGGAGAAATGCCACAGACTCCCAGTTACGGCCTCAGTGGCAAACCAGGACGCTCAGACCAATGCCAGCGCTTCTCTCAGGTACAGTATCCCCAGCATGAGAGAAGCCCTGGGATTGGCATGTGGAAGTCTGCGCAGTGTGCAGCTGGAGGCGATGATCGTCAGAGAGGAGCGACGCAGCATCCGTCAGAGCAGCACGTAAGTTTAATTTTATTTAATATAATTATGTTCCATTTCAATTGTATTCCCTCCCACCCGCCCCACCACTAACGAATGCCAGAAGCCTCCACTGGGAGCAAGCATGAGGAGGCCAAAACGTAGTGGACTATTTTTTGGGAACTGAAACATATAAGCATTGCAATATGCCATAGGTTTGACCTAGAACTTGATTTACAAGCAAACAAGCTAATGGCTGAAGGTGGCTGACTAAAATCCCCTTTCTTTTTTAATGTATATGTCATGAGTGTGTGATTTGTGTGTGTGGGGGGTTGTGTGTGTGTGCTCTGTATGTGTTGAAATTAGGGCCCAAATGTACAACATTATCCAATATGGAGTGCTGTATAAGAAAGGCTGTGTGTTGAGGCTACATGCATTACACATGTTAGTGCTGCATCATAAAGTGATGCTCAACGAAGATGCATGCACAGGCAAAAAAGCATTGTGACGCAGCGTAAACATCACGCATAACATTAAAAAACATGAATACCATCACTAAACATATACAATGGTGAACAAAAGAGTAGAGTCAGAAACAGCAGAGAATCCGATTGCGGAGGAATCCTCTGGCACACTGGAAATACACATAATCCAGTTGAGAAAGTATCGGTGAAAGTAACACAGAAGGGAATCATCTCTTTGCTATTTCAAAGCTCCCTCAAGCTAAGAATTCTGCCTTATGGAAAGGCATCCTTTAACGTCATGCCAAGGAAAAGTTGACTCTGAACCCTTGTGTTGCCATGGCAGCAGTGGATGGACCAGAGTCTCACGTAAACCTCACATAGATGGAGAAGCAAGTGTAGTTGAGCAGGAACTGGTTGGTGGTCTGGAGGGGCCAGGCACCGCTGATCTTGAGGACATTGTCAGGGTAAGAAAATTGATCAACAAGGACATATTATGCTGTCATGTCATAATATTGACATTGCGTAACTTACTAATGCAATTAATGTGGTAGCAGGCTTTAGTTTGTGTTATCTCAATGACAAAAAGAGAGTAAGAGGAGAAAAAACAATCTACCATACAATCTCCACTTACGAAGTCAAAACACAAAAAGTATGGTATTGAAGTCAACACAATAGAGGTTCCACAGACCCTACCGAGACCATTCTAGAAAATGAATGGAAAAGCCTCACCCACCTTATCATTGCATGCTTCATCGTAGGTTGTTACATCCCATTCTGGTTGGATAGTACCACCAAGATCTTTTTAACCTCTTAGGAGAGGAAGATCATGAGAAAATCTTTTCTGGATAGAGGAGGGATCATGATGCTGTAATAAAACTACCTTGGTGTTAACCCCAAAGATATATCTTTATTGCAGGGAACACAAGACAGGATTCAAATAATGCAATCAGATGAGTAAGATGTTATGTTTCCCTCACCCCCTTCAAGCAGGTCTAGGAAATTGAATTCTTGCTAATTAATGGTAAACATAAACCTCAGACACTGATCCGTACAATTGATCCATTCAGCAAAAGCCTTTGCTTTCTTTTTTCTGTCTTTTTATACCAGAAACATATTGTTGATATGTCTTTTATAAAGAAATGGGTTATTTGTGTCAAAGATAATGGATGACTTAAAGTTGGGGACATACAGACATGCCAAACTACAGGTGAAAGTGCTCCCCATGGAAGTCCTGTGAGTTTGTAGAAAGAACATCGCTTCAAACTCGAAATAGTTCCTGGTCAGGGCTAAGCGGGCACAATCCGAAACATATTTACATGAACACATACAATATGTGTAATTCAGGTCTGGCTTTGGTGATGGAGGCGTCCAGTGAGAAAATTATATTGGCACATCCTCAATGACCTCCTTCTCCATGGATTCCCTCTTTACCACCCTCCATCAGTGCTCCTCATCTCTCCATTGCCCTCTCTCTCCCATGCATTTCATTAATATTGACGGCGCTTCTTATAGCAGTGTAGGGTGTGAGAGCACTTACACTTTTCACACACACATTATACAGAGACAATGAATCATAGATGTGTAAATCAGTCTGTAGGAAATGTTACAGAAGACAATGAGGATTACAGGGTGTAGGAGTCACGTTATCCATACTGGTAAGATGTCTATTTTAATAGTGTTTGGTCTGGCGAAGCATAAATTCAAGATTTAAAACGTATCACAGTGGATGAGGTTGGCTTTACTAATAAGAATGTATTTCTTCTCAAACAAACTCTTTCTAGTATAACTAGGATAATGAAAGTCTATGGAAAAAACATAGTGTTCTAACCTAAACCATGCAGTTGCTTGCAAGTCTTTGGTGACCGTTCATAAGTCACTGTTCTGAATTCGGATTGTAATTCATGAACTGCAAGTAACAACAGGATCTCTGGCACGAGCTGCAAGTAACAACAGGATATCTGGGACAAAAGCAGTAACCCACTGAGCTATCCACATAAAATAAAGCTTTGTTATCTGCATGGTACACATTCTTTGAAGCAGGCCTATTAACCCTCAGTGCTACTTTATGATGAGTCAAAAGTTCTAGTAGACAACACTCCATCTCTCCCCAGAAGGAGCATTAATCACCAGAGTTACCTTGACATTTTCTTCGTTGCCTGTAAATTGTTGCACAGACAAGGAGCCCTGCAGAAGGTTATTTTAAACTCATAAATGAATCACTTATTTCTAAATACACTGCAGGTCCTCCCCACCCACTTGTTGCACCTCCCTAAAGCTGGCCCTGGTGTTAACTATTTTTTTAAAGTAATGTGACTGATTTTCTTCACGAAAAAAATCATATTTAATTAAATGTGATGTCATAAAAGTTGAAGATAATTCTGATAACAATTTTTGCGTTATTACAATTAATACTCTAATGTTTAAATAATTATGTATTAAGAATATGCATGTGTTATTTTAGTGTGTTACACTACAAATCCCAGAATACGCTGTCCAGATGTAGTTATTTACAACAATGGCTGCATCAACACTAATGACTGAACAAATGCAACTTCAATTAGCATTCATACACCTGGCAAATGCATGTTAACGCGTGTATCTCGTGTAACTCATATAGTACGTTGACAAAGTGTATTTGTTCTCTGAAGTATGAGTAAAATAAAGTTAAAAGTTATGTTAAGATCACTTTCAAGGACACTGTCTCCGCAAAAAATAACTTTTACAGCCACGGAATAAGTATGCAGCTATGTATGACTGTATCAAGGCTACAGCCCATGTGCTAAAACCATACGCCAAGAGGAAGATTATGATAAATTGCTAAATATTTCGATAATGTAATGTTAAAGGTATCAGGTTGTTAGTTAATGCAGTTAATATTCAATTAAAACTCACTTTCTCTAAAACATGTTTTTTTACCAACATCTAAGTGCTGTGTAGTTTACTGGAAAATGTTGCTTCTTTCTTTCTTTCTTTCTTTCTTTCTTTCTTTCTTTCTTTCTTTCTTTCTTTTTCTTCTTTCGTTCTTTCTTTTTTTTTCTTCCTTATTTTCTTTCTTTATTTCTTTCTTCTTACGGCAAAGGGGTCATGGACTTCTGCAAATTGTAAGTTTTAACACGATGTATCAACTTTACCACTCATTAGCATACTCACTGCAAAGATTATATGTGTGCACACTCGAAATATGTCACTCTTCTGCTGAACTTGCTTCCTTTTTGGACTCATCATTCCTTAACAATTGTTACAATTATGATTGTGCTTTACTTTTTTTGTAGGGTCGCTTCATAGAATTTTATTTTTATTTTTCAGCCATAAAAAAGACTTAAAACCTTCGCCCCACAACATGGTTGCTATTGTTATGATGCATTATGCTCTTACATTTGCATTTCTCAGACTTTGAGGTTACACTGGTGGTCAGCAGTCTCAGCAAGAAATGCACCATGAATCATATTTCAAGTCCTGCAGCCGTGGCTGTCACAGACCTTCATTGCATCATCATAACCCACACAAAGGTTCTCTCTGTCTTCACTCTTAGCTGCTCGTGGTCGCTGAAGAAGATATTGTTGCACTGGCGCCTGCATATCCTTGGGCCTAGATTTGAGGGGCATGAGTTGCCAATACCCAGACAAGTGTTCACTGCAGAATGCCATGTCACCCTCGGAATTTCTGCGATAGTCCTCATCTCGTGCAAGCACTGGGAGCAGGTGTGCAACGCCCATTGGACTAAAAGGGCGCCAGCCCCCTCCACCCAGGCCATGTGCCCTAGCCTGGGCTGCAGATTGGGTGCTTTGTCACTGGGCAAAGCCCTGCTCAAGATAGAAACTGGCACCAGAGGAAAACATTTTATTTAATAAGACATGTTCAGCTTCTCCTGCTGCTGGGAAGTGTCATCAAAGGAGAGGGTGGTGATCACTGGCTAGTCACAATAGCCTAGGGCACAGACCCCATGGTGGGGACTCTCACAGTCTGGGGCAATTCCTTTTGAGTATTCCCCATTGTTTAAAGGAGAGACAGCGTTTGCCCATTAACACTGGGATACCACAGCTCCTGGGCATTTGAAAGGCAAACTCGTCGCTCTCCTAACCTATAGCACACCCTCATACTTGCCAACATTTTTACAGCTGGAAAGTGGGAAATTTCAGAATAAAATCGGGGAATGCATTTCCCCCATTAACAAACGTTGAAACTGAGGCATTAGGTGGAAGATAGGTCAAATAAAGCCATTCTAGTCTTTACAAATCACACACTTTCCCGCCTCAATCAGGGCTGTTGTATGTATGAAACCTGATTGCTTCCAAGTAAAAATGGCTCAAAATAACAAAATAGATTTATACAATTGCATTTGTATAGCACGTGCTACCCACAATGAGGGGTAGCAAGCGCTTTGTAAATACAACAAGCAGGAAAAATAGTTTTTTTTCTATTTTTAATGGATTTACAATGAGTTAGTGTCCATCAGGCAATCCAGAGTTATTTTCTAACAGCATCATGTATTTTTATGGTGGGGATGAGAGCTCTTGTGGCTAATTGTTTTAGTCAGTACTTAAAGTTTTTTAATCCTAAGAATGTGCAAAGTGATGATGACAAATAGGGTTTGATTGTGGGTGGCACTGGCACTTATGATTGGGACAGGGACTTTTAAAAGATCATCCCAGAGGCAGCCTCTGAGGGAAATTTCCGTGGCTGCCTATTCTGTACTAGAAGGCAAGCCCGCTAAGGCCCAAGCATTGATGTTGCCAGTCAGGGTGTTGGCTTGACAATAACGTCATGTCACATAGTTACTTTAAAAGTCATGCAAATACTCTAAAATTCAGTGTACACAGGCAGTGGCACAGAACAAACATTCCCAGTGTTCCTCTACCTCAACCTTGTTCTGTGCCTCTGTTTAGATAGGGCCGAACATGTGCATCACAGTAGGGGCAGTGCATAAGTGGAGCCGGTGATTGTAGGTGGGGCCCACCAGTGCCCACTACTGGGGACCAACAGTCATTATTACTCATCAGACTTTGACCCAGAGCAGAAGAGAAAGATCACGAAAGGGTGAAAGAAGGAGGAAGAGAAACACAGAAGAAACTGTGACTAAGAACAAAAGCAAGGACGAAAAAGTGCGGAAAGTGAGATAGTGTGTTAGAAATTTCCTGATGTTGGGTGGAGAAGCATGAGGTGGAATCAAGACCATGCGGCCTTGGTATTCACCATGCTGATATTTAAAAGTACTGCACACAGGCTTTTGAGCAAAACCTTGGGCCCTGGTGCCTAATATTTTACAAATTAAGCACCGAGCAGGGTCACATGTGAGATGCACCCTTCCAATGTGCCTTGTTGAGGACTGCTAGGTGCTGACACTCCATATTCCACCTCACAGAACGCCGCGTCTGACTTTTGCCCAGGGTATTTGTCAGCCGAAATAAAATAGATTGACGAAGAGGCTCAGCAGAGCACTGTACATGGAGAGCACTAGGCACTATCTATGCCCAGCAAAACATCCTTTCGCAAGGCATGGTGGGCCTCAGACCGCTTGGCCTATGTGTGTTTTGCCTCTTGGCCCTCCTTACCATGTCTGCGAGCGGCAGCTTCCAGTTGGAAAACATGGAGAAAAAGGTGTTCAGCTCCGTATCAAAAATACATACACATTTCAAAGGCTCAGTTGAAATACATCCTGGGTGCACAACCTCTGGGCTTTGCTGTACTTCGAGCTGACCCACTTTTGAAGTCAGATGTTGCCTGCTTTGCCATCTACTATCCTCTGCCAAGTTCAACCTGGCAACTGTAGTCCTGCAAGTTAATACATCTGGTGCTGAAACACTGTCCAGATGCCTCCTCCCTTTTTAATGTCTATCTGAAGCGTGGATTTTAAAGCTTGAGATAGGTACCAGAGACAAGAGTTTACTTTTACAAAGGTGAGGGACCCACTGAGGTTGAGCATGGCTGACATCTGGGTTAATACCCTAAACCAACCAAATGCACACAGAGCATAAAAGCAATGAAGTAGTTTTAGACCATTTATCACTGAAAACCATACCACAGCTATGTCATGACACTGGCATCATTTATAACACAAAGAATAGGTACTGGGTGCATGACAGCAGAAGGAGAAGCGGTCCAAGGTATTGTGAAACAGATTGGGGATAAAAAGCAATTGTGAAACCATCCTAGCAGAACAGTAGATGTCAAGCAGCAGTAGAAATGTGGTCCTCTCACAGAACTGGTACAGATGAGGAAGGAGTAGTGAAAGCTTCACCTTCTTAAAGAACAGGCATAACCGAAGTGACTGCAGTGCAAGCTTCCCTCTGTTAAAGAGTTTTTATGTCCTGGCAGCAGCAATATATGCTACATGGCATATTGGGGCCCTACAGTGCCAGCTTTCTTTCCTCACAAAAATGTTACTCCTTGACAGCAATAAACATGCTTTTCTTGCTAACATTATTTAGCAGCATTGCAAGCTAACCCTCTGTTTAGAACAGACACAACCTGGCAGCTAACAGTACATGGTAGTCACACTCTGTTACTTAAGATGCTTCTGCCATATCCTGCTGTTCCCATAACTCCTACTTTTGACATATCTTGGAGCCTTACTGCTGTCATAGAGTTTTGCTTTAACAGAATTGCAGGTCTTAACACTGCCATTCCCTGCAACTTGTGCTTCTGTCACTGCAAGCAACTGTTGCTGCTATTATATAGCATCAGTTCCTGCTGCTCTCGCTTTTGCACATTGCTGTCAAAGGATAAAACTCATGCCAATTGCCCTACGTTTTAGCTCATCATGCACAATGCTGTCAATTACTGCTGATACAGCTGTCAGTCCTCCTGCTGTCCCCTCTTTGGACTTGGTTGGAGTAGGCAAACCCGTATTGCGTGGATGGATGTGCCCAGCATAAAGCCTGTGATGCTATCTCAACTTCAAGGGTACAGGAGGAGTAATTTCCTGCAGCAGGCTGAAGCTACAATCATGGTTCCCTCTGCAAATATAAGGTCTAGCACTCCCCTAGTGTGCTAGCTATTCCTTCTTTCTTAATGTAAGAGAACATCAGGCATCTGTTCAAGTGGAGGAACATTAGCACAGGCTAGGGATGCGGGTGTTATCCACTATACTACAGGAGCCCAGTGTGAGGGGTTCAGAAGGTGCATGGGGATGCTCACATCTTCCCACATGCAATACTCTTTACCCAGATCTATGTCTGGCTATCTTCATGCCTCCGTCTAATCCTGCAGTGTCTTGTGCTGTTGATCCTCACTATAACAAGATCTAGGGCCAGATGTAGGTAAATGTGAAATACTGATTTCTTAATACCGAATTTTACCAAATCGGTATTAAGAAATCGGTATTTCCGATGTAGATAAAAATTCGGTAATTTTTACCGAACCGGTAAAATTCGGTAAAAAAAACCCGAATCCTTAACCGATCGGTATTACCGTTTCTTAATTACCGAACTACCGAATCTGTAAATATCGAATCGGTAATTTAAAATTCCTGCAATTGAGGAATCAGCTAATCCTGTGCATCCTATTTACTCCCAACAAGGAAGTGGCCACACCCAAGCAGCTGCACTGAACCAGAAGCTGAGGCAGGCGGCAGAAAAAGACAAACAGGAGCAACTTTACTACCTGATATCAAACACCAGAATGGACAGCCAGGACAGGGAAACTGATGATCCAGAAAGGAAAAGAAAAAATAAATTTAGTGAGAGGGAGCTGGAGATCTTAATTGAGGAGGTGGCAAAGGAACACACCAAGCTATTTGGTAAAAAATCACTACAAGTGCCTGAGTCACAAAAAAGAAAAATATGGTTTGGAATCCAGGACCTCATTAATTCCATATGTGTGACCCACCGTGACGTGGACAACCTAAAAAAAAGGTGGTATGACCTCAGGAGTATGGCGAAGAAGAGGATGTCTGAAAGGAAAAAACAAGCAAACCTGACAGGTGGAGGAAAAAATAGAGCACCTGCACCGACTTCCGTGGAACTGCTTGTGGAGTCCACCATTGAGCCTGAGAGTGTCAGTGTCATCGGGGATGCAGACAGCTCAGCCAGAGCTGCAACCAAACAAGGTAAGATGCATGCACACCAAGCTGCGCCCCCCACTCCCTAACCCCATTCCCCAATGAGGCAGTGTGAATCCCACTCCAGTACAGGTTTTACTAAACACCAGCAATGCATTATGGGAGATGTAGTCAGTGTAACACCTATCATAACAGTCAGCCCACTAAACCCAAAGGCATGTGACACACATCAGCGATAAGCAAGCAGAGGACAGTCAGATTTATTGGCAGACACAAAATGTTTTTGTATGCAAATGCTGCCAGACAAGTGAACTAATATACAATCTGTCTCCACAGGGGAGACATCATGCAGGGCTGTGCCAGGCAAGGCAGGAAAGGCTCCCCGGAGAGATAGAGCGGAGGAGGAGGATGTCATTTTGCCTGCGGGCCACACCACAACACCACCACCGTCAACACCACCACCATCAACACCACCACCGGCATCAACACCGGCATCACGGCCGGCATCACCAGCAGCGTCACAAACGCCATCATCTCCAAAACCCAGGAGGCATGCAGTTGCCAGCCTCCAACAGATGGAGTTGTCCGACGAGGACTGCAGTGGGGAAGAACAGCCAACGGTGCCAAACGATGGCAATAATGCCGGTACACAGTCCCCCACAGAGCGACCACACACAGGTGCCAGACGCCGCAGGTCTAGGGCACACAGTCCAGCTTCGCAGGGAGAGGATCAGAGTGTCTATGCAGGTCTGGACGTGAACATGTTGAAGGTGCAGCGCCTGCAAGGAAAGGCGATCAGATCAGTTCAGCGGCAGATGGAGCACATGACAGCACACTTGCAGTGCCTAGATAAGGGCATCTGCACAATGAACACAACACTGGCTGAGGGAATGAGGGACATGGCTGAGGGCATGAGGGACATGTCCGACTCAGTGAGGCTGCTGTGCAGCAAGATGGACAATGACAGAATGGCAAGGCGCAGGGAGAGGCAGAAAATGGAGAACTACACCAAGGCGGTGAACCGTCTCTCCACTGCCACTTCTCTGCTCTGCAGGCGCTCAGTGGCCATGCAGGAGGAGAAGGCACACTGCAGCCGGGATGTGGCAAGGGGGCTGGTGACAGTGACCACTGCACTTGAAGTGCTACAAAATAATCAGACTGCCAATACTGGTGCAGGTAATGTGGCGAAGCAGTGAGGAGACAAATAGCCACAGTAGTGAAACGCCCCCTGTTACAGAGTCCAGGAGGCGCAGGCGACAGCAAAGTGGTGGCACAGGACAGATTGCCAGTGAGGACAGTGTACACAGAGGAAGCAGCAATGTTGTGCGTGGGCGCAGGAGGTAATGCCAGGCACACTTGTTTTTGATACATGGGTGAATTAACCCATGACGGCTTTGTAGTCTGTTTGGAATTGGGACTGCTATGTTAAGCCCTTCATGATGTGGCATAGTGACATGCTGTTAGACCCGGCCTCGTAGCATGGCTCTTCCTGTCCTCGCACTACCCAACCTGGTACCAGGGACCCCAAGCACACGGTCCAGCCGATCCTTCCCACCAGAACACACACACGCAGCCCGGGCCTCCCCGTCCATGGCCTCTCTCCTTTCGGCCACCCCGGGCACGCGTGCCCACTTCGTGCACCAAGATGGCCGCCCGGCCCCAGCACAACCCGGGCCTAGAGGCGCCACTCCGGCTGGAGGACACCACGCTTCCAGGGGATGAGAGAGGGAGGAGCAGTTTCTATCGCACCTCTGAACTCCCCTGGGACGATGGGTTTCGATCGGCCCTCCGGCCTCCATGAGGGCTGGCTCCACGCCTGCTGGGTGTCTGGGACTCCTCCCGACCCGGCCCTGAAAGGATCAAAAGACAATAGCAGGAAACCTCGACAAGCGACCCCCAGGTGACAAGACCCCTGCCTGCACAGACTCCGGACATCAAAGAGGGGTCGACCTATAACAAGGGGCGCTCTGGGACTGTCCGGCAGATTCGCCTTGGAACATCTGAGCCCTGCTGAGTGACTCGTGGCTCCCCGAAGAACGTAAGACCTCCGAACTTGTGCTTGAGCCCTGCTGAGTGACTCGCGGCTCCCTGAAGATCGTAAGACCTCCAAACTTGTGCTTGAGCCCTGCTGAGTGACTCGCGGCTCCCTGAAGATCGTAAGACCTCCGAACTTGTGCTTGAGCCCTGCTGAGTGACTCGCGGCTCCCCGAAGAACGTAAGACCTCCGAACTTGTGCTTGAGCCTGCTGAGTGACTCGCGGCTCCCCCTGACTCTCTTTGGTCCCGCCGGACCCCACGACGACAAGCGTATCCCCCAGCTCGAGGATTGTGAGCTGTGCACCGGGTACGCTCCTGCATTTGATCCGATCCCCCCCAAAGACTGTCCCGCTACCTCCTACCCCCGCCAAGACTCTATGAGCCCACGCTCTGCTTGTAAATATCTGCCGTGCTGATCATAAAGATCCTACCACTTCGATTTGATAAAGCTTGAATCCTAAGAACCCTCGGTGTGGTGTCTCTTTGTCGTGTGGTGCCAAGTGTACGATCCTAGGTACGAGATTCCTCCCCTGCGGAATCTCCCGCCAGTGCCCGGCTACGATATCTTGAGGGTGGGTCTCAGGACAGTCAGGGCCCCCTCCGGGCTCCCCTGAGGTCGCCTTCTAACACATGCTATTAAACTACGTCACTCACACACAATTACTGGCTGTGTCTCCTTACTTACCTAGAAATAGTTCCATGTAAACTCAGCCCGTTTTTGTCTCCCATCTGGTGCTAGTGCCGCTCCTGCTGCGCTGGGCTCTGGCTGTGGACAGTCACCGTCATTGTCCTCAGAGTCGGTCAAATCGACTGCTGTCCCTTTCTTAGTTGCCAGGTTATACAGCATAGCACATGTAGCGATGATATTGCTGCAGATGATGGGTCGGTACTGACGGGCACCTCCGCTTTTGTGGAGGAAGCGGAACCTGTTCTTCAACAGTCCAAACTTCCGCTCCACCACGTTGCGGGTTGATTTGTGTGCAGCAATATATCGTCTCTCACTTGGGGTTGATGGGTTCAGGTGAGGAGTGAGGATGAATGCCAGCACGGCATATGCGCTATCACCTAGGTGAGAAAGAAAGTGCTATTAATAACAAACACCAACACATTCATCAGCAGTATACATCAGGGTGTGTCACAGTGATTTACCTAGCAGGTATCCTTCTCCAAATTCTCCCCCAGCCAGACGTGTGTATATCTCACTGTTGCGGAATATGTAGGAGTCATGGGTGCTCCCAGGAAATTTTGCCACGATGTCGGTGATGATGTTGGCCGCATCGCAGATGACCTGCACAATGATGGAGTGGTTGGATTTTCTGATACGTTAGATGTACTCGTTGGCTGCAGGTGGGCAAATAGGTATGTGTGTCCCATCAATGCACCCTATAACATGCGGGAGCTGTGCCTTTTGGTAGAAGTCTGTTTTTGTTTTCTGCAGTTCAGCCTGTGTGGTAGGGAAGCGTATGTAGTGATGCATCCTTTGCATCATGGCATCCAGGAAATTGTTAAGGAACCGAGATAGGCAGCTCTGCGACACACCACCTGCCGCAGCTATCACCCCCTGGTAACTTTCTGATGCTAATAGGTGGAGGCTACAGAGCACCTGGACATGTGGTGGTATAGCGTGCGCCCTTGGTGTAGGATACTCCAGGAGTGGGTGCAGGTCCCGTATCAGGTCCAGGCTAGTTTGGGGGTGTAGCCTGTACCTTTCATGAATTTCTGCCTCAGTGAGTTGAAATAGTGTGATCCGCTTTCTGTATATGCGCTCCTCACTTCTCCAGATCCTCATTCCTGCTGCCTGTAGCTGTAGCCACCTTGCAATAACGTAGAGGGCCGCCATTGTGTTGAAACTGTTGCACTTTGGGGCTGTTTAAATGCTGTGCACATGATTACCACCTGCTTTGAGTCAGTGGTAATTACGACTCTTAAATACCGAATTTCATAAAATTCGGTATTACCGATTTTTGGTGCATCTTTTACCGATTCTTATTTACCGAATCGGTATTTGGGGTTTTCGGTATCTCCGATTCGGTAATAAGGAATCGGTAACTGGTTTTCCTTATTTTACCGATTCCTTATTACCGAATCCATTCGGTATTACGAAAATTGCAATTGGCTAAATACAGGTCGGTAACGGTGAAATTTACTGAATTTCACCGTTACCGATGGGTATTTAGCAAACTACATCGGGCCCAAAATCTCATTTTTACACAGATTCAGCATTTTAAATAGGCATTGCTGCCAACATTATTTACAATGATGCATTTCTAGTACAGCATGAGCACATTCAAATCTTGTCATCGTTAGCCAACCCTCTTTTATTTGGAGAAAAATAACTGTCACAATGCATGTTTGGCCTAGGCATATATGTGTATTTTTAAAGGAAACCTACAGCTCACAAAACAGACACTGGCGTTATAGTTGGGATGCTTTTCTATCACAGTAGAGCATAGCCATTTCAAGGAAGGATTGTAGGGCCAAAGACTGAAAAAAATGTGTTAACCTTTTGTACAATACATTAAATGATAGAAAATACAAAATTAAAATGAAAAGATACTTATTTTCTGGACCGTCATCCTCGTTCTTCCCTCAAAGGTACAATGGGGAAACATTACTAATAATGAATCATTAAATCTTTGAGAAATATGTAACATTTATATTACATATCATGTTGTACTTTAAAACTATAGTGTACCGAAACATAAATAAACCTGAACCTTAAATGAGAGACAACGTAATCAAAGTGCAAACCCGTGTAATACCTACATAACATAACATAACATAACAGGTGTATTTGTAAAGCACACGATTACCCGTAGGTGTCGTGGCGCTGAATAACAGATGGTTATTGTTACCCAACTCAATGGTACTCATTTATCAACCTCAGATGGATGAAAGGGTGAGTGGACCCGCCGAAATTTTAACCTGTGACCATGAGGTCGAACACAGGCCCCTGCAGTGGCTGCTTTAGTCCATATACCACAATAATTTGCATTCGGTCGGCTCACTAGACATCATGAGGAACACAATATAATGCCTAGGGGAAAACATCAAAATAATACAGCTGATCACAAGCATTAGTGAAGGTGAACTTTTGAAGCATCTTCAACTACATCCTTAATGTTCTTTGTTACTTCAACTAAGGAAGTAGATGTGCAAGTACATGTGCTGCAGTAATCAAGTCAACCTGGGAAAGCGGTTTTGAATCCAGCATGCCATTGTGATGCCAGTGTAGGGAGAGGATGTGGCATAACAGCCAGAGCTGCCGACTTTCGAGCTGGTGTACCAGGTTCGAGTCTCAGCATCGGCTCAACGTCCTGTGTGATTCTAACCAAATCACGTAATCTCCCCACCTCAGAAAACAAAAATGAAGGTGTACTTATATAATGTAACTGGTGCTCACATGAATCTCTCTAATGCAGGGTCAAGTTCACGCTATAAAAACTGCGAGAAAAAAAAAACCTGTGATGCCAGTGTAAGTGTGTGCATGAGATTAAGATGAAGCTCCCACTCCATGTGTAAGGCCTTGCATCATCTCCCATCACTTCATATAAGGTACAATGCTCTATTGCTCTCTAGCTGGGTCCCTGCTGTATAAATATGAACCCATACATGTTTTTACATTGTGAACAGATACCATAACAAATTCCACACTGGGAATGCTCGAACTCTTATAAGCTCTTGGTGAATCCTCATGATTTTTAAATCCAGATAGAAGCTCTGCATAGTTTTCTTTATCCCATTACACTCTCTGCACTTTTAATGGAGCTCATTGAAATATATTTCTGATTTCTGTCAGAGCAGTTTCTTGTGCTCATTTTGAAAGCCTCTCACAAACATCTTTTTCCCTGGAAACGTTTGTTTATTATGTAGCTTGTGTTGCTTTTAGTAAGAAAAGACAAGTGTTGACTATGGCTTTAGTGCTTTATTTTCTGTGTGTCAAGCAAGCACACTTGGTGCAAGAATTGTTCGGTACCTGCCATCTTGCAGCCATCTGATGCTCACCGGTCAGGTGGACACTCTCGAAGCTCCAGCCGTGTTAACTGTCTCAGTGGAAAGGATTGGCAAAGCCACATTTCTGGCTTTAATGGGCTAAAGCAAGAATACAGACATGCACACATGCTGTTTGCATGTATTAGTATATTAAAAACAGGCATATTGGCAGTGTGGTCTAATATTTGCGTAGCGGTTGTGTCTACCCCCATTGCTTAAAGTGATAGCACCACCACTGTGGCTGAAGTATTAAAGTTGGGATGTAGTTGCGCCTGCGATTGGGAGTAATAAGACCAATTTTCTATATGAAGAGAGGAGAACCTTGACATAGCCCAGCAATGCCAGCGTTAGGTTAAGCTTGAGTGCCATTCCGAACATATCAGACACAGCCCCACCACTGTGTCCCAAAAGTTATTAGGATCCATGGCAAATGTAGGAAGTCCACGTCCATCATCCCTCATCACAATGTTTCCCTAAGGCTGTATTTTATAGGATGTTGGGCTTGTGGTATATATTATGCAGTAAATTATAATTTATGACTTGTAGTTTAAAGATTGGAGACATCGCACCTCTATGAATGCAGCAAACCTCCCACTGTGCATCCGAGAGCTCAATCTGCAATTACTATGCCCATTTTTGTTTGGATTTCAGTTGTTGTATGAGGCCTCACTTTGGATTGGTTTGTATAAATGTGACACTAACTTCTGGGATAAAGTGATGACAAGACCTGCTCCAGTGTTTGAAATATTGGTGGTTGAGAGGGGAAATCAGAGTTATCCTCCAACATGGGTCTCTAAGTTTGTAGTAGAGGAATATGCAAATGTCATATGCATGGCTTGATTAAGTATAGTTTCAAGTAGTATGAACGTGTCCCCTTGTAAGGTCTCCCAGACAAGTGAAATGCAGAGAACTAAGCTGTTTGCACACTGAAGCACCACATGTTGGGGTACAATCAGATTGAAAGCCTGGGGCATGCTTGGAGCATACATTGTCTTCATTCCAGGGTGTAATACCAGCCTGTGCCAGACCCATGCAGTACAGTCCGTTGTGTCAATTTCAGATGTTGATCTTTTGCGTTTTGCATAACTAACAGCACTAAGCCACATTGGTGTTGCAGTGTCGGCCTCAATCACCATATGTGCTTGGAACAATGAGAGATTTCCCCAAAAGTGTACATATTGCACCTGTACTCCAACAATATAATTCAAAATCAGGCACTCCCAAGCAGCCCTATTTCTAAGGGTGAACAAGTGTCTCCCATTTCAGTTGAGGCTGTACAGCAGAAGGGTCAGACTGGAACACAAACTAGACCTGGTCATCAAAACAAAAGTGGACCCCATTGACGAATCCAATCCAATCCAATCCAATCCAATCCAAAGACTTTATTCGAATAGCATTGTATCCATAAAAGTAAAACATGTACAAGATAAAAACACATTAGAAAAATAAATAGCAATGTCAAGTTCGTAATGCAGCAAAATACAGTAAACATAGGTAAGGTGCATATTGTGGAGAGCAAAATTGGAATGACTTCATAGGTCGCATATGGATTTCAGAGCACCCGTAACTACTCTAAAAAACGTGGCAGTGCGCAAGATCAGTTCAACATTGTCCAATTTCAGTATACAGTCAAGAGCATCAGTTAAATTGATAGGAGACAGTTTTTTAAAATATGGAATTAACAGCCATTGTGCACATTTCATATAATATTTACAAAAGAATAGAAAGTGTAAAAGTGTTTGACCGCTATGACCATCACATGGACTTGGCAGGAAGTCAAGTTTTGCGTTATACCCAGAGGGAAAACAGAGCAAATATATTACAGAAGAGGACGCCTCTCTCCTATTGGGACATCAGTAGTGCGATATAGCTTGGTAGACAGTGCTCAGGGTACTCAATGGATAACATTTTATGACAGTTTGTTTCTTTGATTCCCTTTCTAGTCTTTCTGTGCTATAAAGTGCATAGAGTGCTGCCTTTAAAACCTTTTTATCTATTATTGCGACTGTATTCAAATTAGAAAACAGTCTACCAAGATTGACACTTTCCAGATTCTTAAATACCCCAGCAAGCCATTGAATATACATCCCTTTCTCGCAGCGAAGACAATCATCTAATATGTCCCTTGAAAGAGATACTTCGGAGTTCTTCATTATGGCTAGGCAAAATAGTGCTTGGCGGGCCCTTATGATATCTTCAATGTATCCTAATTTCAGCTCGCTGTGGCATATATACAGGCGGGTAGAGATTGGAGTGCTCAAAAGTTTTCTACAAAATCTATTTTCCTCTGATTAGACGCAAGAACATTTGGCAATACCCCATACCTCTGCCCCATAGGTAGCTATTGGTACACGCTGAGTCTTAAAAATCTTTAAAATGGCTGGAATTGTCACCGATCTTTTGGGATGGGGAAGTTTGAGAATTGAGTTAAAGGCCCTCGAGAACTTATTTTTGTAATATGCTATGTGTTCACACCAAATACCGTTCGCAGCGAAGACCATCACCAGATAAGGGAAAGTAGCAGTGCGAGTTAATTGTTGGTCGCCTACAGAAATAAAATTTAAAGGATATTTCCTCGGCCCGCAAGACATTATAAAAGATTTCTTAAAATGTGTGCATAAATCTAGGCCGGACATAAAATCTGTGAAGCCTCAAACTAAAGTGCGTAGTGCATTTGGTGTGCTACCAATTAAAACCGCATCATCTGCATATAAAAGCACCAGGAGGGATTTGCCTTGAATTCTGGGGACATCATTAGTTAGTGTAATCAGTGATTTATATAGATTGTTTATATATATATGATAAAAAGGAGGTGGGCCAGAACACACCCTTGTCTGACCCCTCTACCTACACTGATGTCATTGGACACTTCTCCCCCACCACCAATCCTGACCTACGCTTTCAGGTCCATATGAAGATAGGTCAAAAAATAAACAAGGGCTCGTCCAGGCCATATTCTAAGAGGATGGACCTGTTAACAAAATCAAAAGCTGAGGTCAGGTCCATAAAAGTGAAATAAAGTGCCGAGTGCTGTGCAATGGTGTACTTCCCTAAGATCAAGCTAAGATTTAGACATTGCTCATTCGTGTTATCTATGAGGGAGAACGGTCTATAGCAGCTAGGTTGTGTGCGATCGCCCTTTTTAAAAATAGGAACAATAGTGTTAGTGGACCATGTCTTTGGCAATGGGGCATTAGTTGGATTATTAAAAATATTTAACAGCAGTGGGGCCCAAAAATCTGGTTTATGTTTAATAAGATCAATGGGCAACCCATCAGGGCCTGGGGCTTTATTGCCCGAACTCTGGCGAATAGCCTCCTCAACCTCATTTATTGATATTGGGACTCCGGACTGCATCCTATTATTAAAAGGGTCGGATTCAGAAGCAGGCGCTTGGTAAATAGCGGTAAAGTGACTTTCCCAGGTAGCACTCATTATGTTGCAGCTGATGGGAGTTAATGGTTGCCCCATTGATCTTAGCTCTTTAATGGCAGTCCAAAATATATTCCCAATATTTTGACTAGCAGCATTAATGAGCACATCCCAGTGCTCACTTAATAACTGTTCCTTCCTATTAGCAATAGCCCGCTTATATATCAACCTTAAGGACTTGACCAGTTCATTACACCTGGGATTTTGGGATAGGGCCTTACAGAGCTTCCTGTTGGCAACTGAGCACTCCTGATTGAACCACCTAGGTTCACGCTGTACTGTAGAGATGGGTTTGGACACCAAGGATTTAATGGCTCCACAAAGTTCTGTAAAGGCAGTAATAGCCTCGGGATGTGGATCCAGGGCCTCTAGACAGATGTTAATAAGATTCATGTTTTCCCTAACCATAAAACTGAATAGGCCAGCATTATTAACGCCTTGCCATACCAGGCAAAGGTTACCTGTGAATGGTAATAGGTCCCTAGCACCACATTTTATCTGGGACGTTGGAACTGGAGACATTCGTAATGTTATTTGTATTGAGTTGTGGTCCCCAAAGGTTGTGGCCAGAATTTCGGCTTGAAGCAGGCTAGCTTCTAAGACTGGGGAGACAAAGACATAGTCAATTATAGATGAACAGCCACTCCCTCTAAATGTCGGTTCAGAAATTCAGGTGGTCCATTAACTCTCTACCCCTATTACATATTTGTCCGCTGCTGTGTGAGTATTTACTTACCCGTGATTGATATAGCTTAGCATTAAAATCCCCCCTTGACAGATTCTTACTGACTTAAAAGAGTCTTGGATTTTCTGATAGATGCAATAAAATTAAACACATTTATAAAATGGATATTTGGAACAGAATGAAAATCATTGTTATAAAAATTAATTATCCAAAAGCAAATTCCCCTATTAAACATTATGCCTTGAAAATTGTTATTGTCTGTGTGTACAGTTTTTATGCTGCCCCTGTCTCGATATTAAACCAGATTGATAAACCCCCAAATGGTCGACCATGCTTGGGGGTTGTTGCTAAAATATTATGGCATTCAAACCCCTCAATATGCAAGTCTTGGGTGGCCCATTTTTCCTGGAATAAAAGGATGTCTTGATCTTTAATAAGTTGTACCCAGTCTGGTTGATGAAGTTTAGAGTACAACCCTGCAAAGTTCCAGCTTAAAATGCAGAGGTCTGAGCGAACTGGGGCCTTCATTTGCTTATGGGGAATAGTTAACTCAGTTACAGTTAGGGCATGAAGTGACCTATTAACAGGATCAGTATTTTCCCCAGGAGTTAATAGTCAGTCTTGGGTATCTAATCCAGACAGGGCCTGAAACACATTAGAAGTGTTAATTAAAGAGGACTTGTTGGCGAAAGGGGCATAACTTGGTTTGTAGAAATATCCAATGGGTAGTACGCATATATTAGTGCTATTGGGTGATGTGAATTCGCAACCCCTTAGTAGGTGTCTCACCAAGGAAGATCTGGTCCCATGGCTCTTGCTGATCCCTTTTTAAGGTTGGTACCCCTGCCAGTACCAGCACATAGGGGCAAGCAGCGGGCGGCAGACTCAAAACTGTCAGGAACCAACGAGCTTGCGCCTGCCAGGGACTTCATATCCCAGAAAGCCCTGCCCTGCAGGGGGCGGAGCCACATCCTTAAATTAGGACGACACACGCCAGGTAGGCGAATGTTATTCTTGTATTGCGAGCCCGTCACACCACAGACCTGGAGACGCCGAGAGACAGACGAGCCGTCGCGTCGCTTTTCCCCGGATCCTATTTTGTTTATAATTCCTGAGTCTGGCAGCTATTGCTGCAATCTCTGCGAGGGTTTGGTTGGCAAGCGCTACGGATCACAGGAGGGGAGCCGGAGCAGACGCTCGACACAGCAACCCCGCCGGCACCGAAGACGGACATTCGTTTGCCTTCGGCAGGCTTGGTTTTGTCGGCAGTCACGCATGTAAGGGCGTGCATTGCCCTGAGACCCTCATCGCGCTCTGATGTAAGAGCGCATTGACTTCCGTCGTTTCTGTTTGGGCTAAGGCTGGATACAGTGCCTTTCCCTCAGCGGAGTGAAACCTTCCCCCCTTTCTGCGGTTTACTTTGTACCTCAGTGCGCATCTATTAGCGCGCCCAGCTTTCCCGCTTTGTTAACTCAACCGGAGTGCAGGACTACTTACCATTGAGTTTTCTCTCACAGCTCCGACGTAGGAGCATTCTGTTTTGTTTGTTTAGACTCCTGGGAAAGGAAGTATGGATTCCCTTGGGTTGTCCAACGAGTGACCACCCACCCTTGGGTGTTGTGGGAACGAGACACTTATAGGGTGTTCTGCTGATCTACTTATTCCCTACACCTCATGCCTCTCTGCATAAGACTTCCTACAGGACTGTATATTGGGTATGAAGTAATACCACGTATTGGAGCCTAGGGAGAAGTAGCTGGTGGTTGTTTGTGAGGCATGTCAGGTATGAGACAGACTAGTGAGACTCATTGAGTGTAATGTTGCATGCTCTTGTGTTTTTCATTACGCTGTTCTTTGTTTTGCAGGTTCTACTCCCTGCTGTTCCCTTCCTTTCCCTTCCCTTACTTGATCGCCCTAATACTCTGTACAATCATTGTGGGAGTTGGGGATGTCAAGGAGTGGAACCCCTATTGCGTCGCACGAATCCTGAGGAGCACCCGTTTTTGGACGGGATCGTTACAGAATAATGTACCTACGAAATCTGCTCCTCCCGGTTCATGCGCCACAGTACGGGGTGATAATGGAGGAGGTTTTAGGGGCTCTGGCATTGGTTCAGCAGGTGTTGGCGGCCTCCAGAGCAGAGACTGCGGCCCTGCGAGAAAGGGTAGAAAAACTCACTAAAAACCCGTTTGAGATAGCTTCAGGGAGCCCCCAAATACATGTTTCCGTTCCTACTCCCATTCCGTTAGCTTGCCCCGAACGTTATGCAGGAGACCCCAGGAAAATACAGGTGTTCCTAACCCAGATTATGATGCATTTCTCGTGTAAAGCCTCCTCCTTTCCTACCCACCACTCTAGGGTGTCTTTCGCCATATCATACCTGATAGGGGACGCCGCTAATTGGGCAGTACCCCTGGTCCGGAATAACAACCCTATCTTGTCGGTTTGGGATGATTTCCGATCGGCAATTGAAGGGGTGTTCAACAGAAGAACCACTACCTTCAGCGCCGACAAGGAACTCTTAGAGCTAAAACAGGGGTGAAGCGATCTGGTGACCTACTTAACCACCTATAATAGACTGGTGGCGGAAGCAGCATGGCCGGAGGAAAAAAGGATGTCTCTTTTTTATCAAGGCCTTTGCGATGAACTGAAGGATGGACGTATAGCTGATAGAGGGGGAGAAAGACGTAAGGGTGACGAGCCTGGGTACGCGCTGAAGAGGAGCCCTAGGAGGGACACACCAGGGGGTGAAGCCTCCTCCGAACCTATGGAAGTTGGAGCCCTACGGGCACCGCTCTCCCGGAGTGAGAGGGAAACCAGACGCACACAGGGGTTGTGTATGTTTTCGGAAAGAAAGGACACTATGTCCGAGAGTGCCCTGTTAGGCCCAAGACCCCAGGTGGCACATATAGAAGCAAGAAGGCGGTAGCAGCGGCATCGAACACCGATCTTAGCAGCGTCTCTGCTGTTTCCTTAAGACCGGGGGTAGATAGGGATTGGAGGATACCTTCTTTGGCCACCACTCGGGTGAAGACAACAGAGTCCCATATAGTGCTCCTGATGGGTCTAGAGTATAAACAACACTTCTTCCAGGTAAATGCCACCACCTAGACATACACCGGATGCCCCTGGATGCCCGTGAGGAGGTGTTGGCCGTGGACGGCAAACCCCTCAAATCGGGTCTCATCACGGAGAAAACAGAGACCGTACAATTGTCGGTGGGGACAGGAGGGGGACAACATAGGGAAGACCTGGCTTTGAATATCATTGACACCCCTCAGTATGAGGTGATACTGGGGATGCCCTGGTTCTGCCGACATAACCCCACCATAAATTGGAGGGACAAGACCGTACAGTTCTTGTGGGACACCTGCAGGGATCATGTATCCCTCGAGCCTATCTCCCGTGCAACGACTTTGGCCCATCCATTTCTTGTGGCCACAGCCACAGAGAAGGAGATGGTTCTGCCGAGCAAATATGCTGCCTACGCGGACATGTTCAGCAAGGCTCAAGCAGAAAACTTCCCGCCCCATAGGCGGTATGACTGCCAGATTGATCTGATAGAAGGCGCCACCATACCGGCTTGCCGAGTGTATGCCCTGTCGGAGTCCGAAACCCAACACCTAAGAGACTATCTAGATCATTACACAAGAATAGGGTTCATTAGGCCTTCTCGTTCCCCGGCGGCCTCCCCTCTGTTTTTAATAGCTAAAGCAAGTGTAGAGTTGAGAGCGTGCTGTGACTACCGCATGCTAAACAAGAACACCATTCATAATCGCTACCCACTACCCCTTATACCAGTATTGTTAGATCAGGTTCGGGAGGCCAAGATCTACACAAGGCTAGACCTGAGAGGGGCGTACCATTTGGTACGCATGCGAGAAGGGGACGAATGGAAGACGGCTTTCTAAACACGCTATGGCCTGTTCGAGTATACCGTGATGCCGTTCGGGCTGTGCAATGCCCCTGCGGTGTTCCAATTCTTCTTGAACGATGTACTGAAGGAGTACGTAGACCATACAGTGGTCGTCTACATAGACGACATACTCATCTACTCAAAGGCAGAGGAAGAGCACCAGGGCCATGTCATACAGGTTCTAGAAGCCCTGAGGAAGCACCAACTGTATTGCAAGCTAAACAAGTGAGAGTTTGGGGTGTATGAGGTAGAGTTTTTGGGGATAATGCTCCATCCTGATGGTTTGGGTATGGCAGAGAGGAAGGTACAGGCTGTACAGGACAGGCCGGTGCCAACAAACATCAAAGTTGTGCAAAGCTTCCTGGGGTTTGCCAATTACTATCGCAGATTCATTCAGGATTTCTCAAAAAAGGCATTTCCGATTACCCGGCTCCTCAGAAAGGGAGCAGCCTTCGAATGGACCCCAGAAGCTGCAGACGCCTTCAAATATCTAAAGATGGTCTTTACCTCGGCACCGGTTCTCAGGCATCCCCAGTTAGACGCTCCCTTCATCGTAGAGGCTGATGCTTCCGACGAAGCGATAGGGGCTATCCTCTCCACAAGAGACAAACATACCGGACAGCTACATCCGGTAGCATACCTGTCCAGAAAACTGAACCCGGCAGAAAGGAACTACAACATAGCAGAGAAGGAGTTGTTATCCACAAAAAAGGCCTTCCAGGAGTGGCGTCCATATTTATGGGGAACCCGGTATCCCATCACTGTGTACTCGGACCACTGAAACCTTCAGTACATTAAGACGGCTCGGCATCTAACTCAAAGACAAATGAGGTGGATGCTCTTCTTTGAGGAGTACGACTTCGTTATCACTTTCAGGCCTGGAGCTGAAAACCGCAAAGCTGACTCCTTGTCTCGTTTGGCGACCGGCGGTGACCCGGTCATAGTCCCTCCTATAGCCATCATTGATCCCTCTAAGGTGGTGTGCGTTCTCAAGGCCGACCAATATCTGGACGAGGTACGGCGTTGCAGAACCGCCCAGGAGTGGGAGAAATGGGACGAAGCGACACCGACCCGAACCATGAAGCAGGGGTTGCCTTTCCAGAACCGTCAGTTGTATCTACCTGGTGTTATGATTCCCCATTGGCTGGTCATCCCAGCATCCGTAAAACCGTCCTGTTGATGCAAAGACATTTCTGGTGGGACTCTTTGGTTCGAGACGTCAAGGGATGGGTCTCTAGGTGCGAGAGTTGTGCTCGAGGAAAAGGGGACACGACAAAAAAGAAAGGAAAACTGATCACCATGCCGACTCCTCACCTGCCGTGGCAGCACATCAGTTTGGACTTTATCACTGGCCTACCCATGGATCAGGGGTATTCTGCGCTTCTGGTGGTGGTGGACAGCCTTACCAAAATGGGTCACTTTGTTCCCTGCAAAAACCTGCCCACGGCCGGACAAATCACACAACTAGTGCTCCAAAACGTGGTTAAGCTACACGGAACCCATAAGGTCATAGTGTCGGATAGGGGCCAACAGTTCATAGCGAGCTTCTGGAGGATGTGGTACCAAGCCTTGCACGTGAAATCCGCGGTGTCTACGAGTTTCCATCCACAGACGGATGGGCAGACAGAGAGGCTCAACCAGACCCTGAAGAAGTACCTCAGGTGTTACGCCAACGAAGCACAGGAATCCTGTGTTTCCATGCTATGGATGGCTGAGATGGCCTACAACAATGCTTCCCACAGCTCTACGGGGGTCTCTCCGTTTGCAGCCAACTATGGCTTCTGTGCCCGCATTTTGCCCATTGATTTGCCTGAAGACATAGCTTATCAGCCCTCTGTTCATGCTCATATCAAGGCCCTGCACACTGTACACAAGAAGGTGAGGAGACAGCTGCTGTTGGCAAAGCTGGCCTATAAGGGATGGGAAGATCGCCACCAGATTGACAGACCTCAGTATGAGGTGGGGGACATGGTGTGGTTGTCCACAAAAAACATCTGATTTAAGCTGCGCAGTGTGTTTCATCCCAGATACATAGGCCCATACCAGGTGGTAAAAAAGATCAATCCAGTGGCATATCGATTGAGGTTACCAGGATACCTCCAGATTCATCCCATGTTTCACTGCAGTCTTCTAAAACCCGCAGTAGGGACAAAGCGGAAAACGTCTCCTCCCATTGCTCCTAAAGGGGGACTGGAATACGAACTAAAAAGCATTTTGGATTCCAAGTACAGGAGAGGGAAGCTGTGGTTTCTAGTGTCATGGAAAGGCTGCACCCCAGAGGATGACTCGTGGGAACCTTGCACCAATGTACATGCCCCGTGGCGGTCAGTGCCTTCTACCGCAGACACCCCGATAAACCGGGTTCTAGGAGGCGCCTGACAGGGGGACATACTGTCAGGAACCAACAAGCTTGCGCCTGCCTGGGACTTCATATCCCAGAAAACCCTGCCCTGCGGGGGGCGGAGCCACGTCCTTAAATTAGGACGGCACACGCCTGATAGGCGTGCGTTATTCTCGTATTGCGAGCCCGTCACACCACGGACTTGGAGACGCCGAGAGACAGACGCGCAGTCGCGTCGCTTTTCCCCGGATCATGTTTTGTTTATAATTCCTGAGTCCGGCAGCTATTGCTGCAATTTCTGCGAGGGTTTGGTTGGCAAGCGCTACGGAGCACAGGAGGGGAGCCGGAGCAGACGCTCGACACAGCAACCCCGCCGGCACCGAAGACGGACTTTCGTTTACCTTCGGCAGGCTTGGTTTTGCCGGCAGTCACGCATGTAAGGGCGTGGATTGCCCTGAGACCCTCACCGCGCTCTGAGGTAGGAGCGCATTGACTTCCATCATTTCCGTTTGGGCAAAGGCTGGATACAGTGCCTTTCCCTCAGCGGAGTGAAACCTTCCCCCCTTTCTGCGGTTTACTTTGTACCTCAGTGCGCATATAGGAGCGCGCCCTGCTTTCCCGCTTTGTTAACTCACCCGGAGTGCAAGACTACTTACCATTGAGTTTTCTCTCACAGCTCCTACGTAGGAGCATTCTGTTTTGTTTTTTTAGGCTCCTGGGAAAGGAAGTATGGATTCCCTTGCGTTGTCCAATGAGTGACCACTCCCCCTTGGGTGTTGTGGGAACGAGACACTTATAGGGTGTTCTGCTGATCTACTTATTTCCTACACCTCATGCCTCTCTACATAAGACTTCCTACAGGACTGTATATTGGGTATGAAATAATACCACATATTGGAGCCTAGGGAGAAGTAGCTGGTGGTTGTTTGTGAGGCATGTCAGGTATGAGACAGACTAGTGAGGCTCATTGAGTGTAGTGTTGCATGCTCTTGCGTTTTTCATTATGCTGTTCTTTGTTTTGCAGGTTCTACTTCCCACTGTTCCCTTCCTTTCCCTTCCCTTACTTGATCGCCCTAATACTCTGTACAATCTTTGTGGGAGTTGGGGATGTCAAGGAGTGGAACCCCTATTGAGTCGCACGAATCCTGAGGAGCACCTGTTTTTGGACGGGATTGTTACAAAAACATCCTGATTTGCCATCGGGCAGTTGATACTTGGGGCGACTGGAACATTGCTACTCGAGGTACTAATCAACCTATTCTGATCTGAGCCACTGGGCCTGTTTAGCCTGTTAACGCCAACCCGAGTGGGGTTGATGTTTGGAACGATTATAGGTTTAGGGGTGGGTACAGTACCGTGCCTATCCAAAGGCAATTAAGGACAACCCCTGAATTGATCGTATATCAAGCGGGGAGTGTTTCCCGGAGCAATAGCTCTGGCAGTTTGAGACACAGTTTCATGATTTGAAATGCTCGTTACTACGCCTTTGCTTTCATTGACCCTGCACCAACCATCCTCGTTGTCAACCACCATTTGTACATTTCCCTTCAATTGGCCAGCCCCTCCTATAAGTGTAGCCAGATTATCCAGGCGACTCTGTAATAAAACAAACTTTTTATCAATAAGTTCAGTGATTTGTTTGGTCACCAATGCAGTAGCAATTTTGGCGACAATATCCCCATAGTTGTCAAGGCAAGGTACTGCTTCAGTCTGTGTGCTAGTGGAGCAACTCAATTTCACAGTCTGTGTAGAAACAGAGGAATCAAGGGCTTCAACTGTACCAGTACCTGATGAAGGCTGTAGCCTGGTGGAGAGACGTGTTTGGATACGAGCGGGTGCTCTGTGAGTAGGCTGCTTCCTTTTACTACAGATTGGATTCCCAGGCCCAGTCTTTCTTTTCCGTTTAACGGCAGGGATTTCCACTGATGTGGCGATAATAATATCAGATTGCAGCTCTGTTTCTTGCCTACTTGTGCTCCCACAAACAGTTGGAGATTGATAAGTCCAGTACCCTCCGGCTGCGGTCAGGGTAGATCTTCAGTATGATCTGATAATGTGCCTCTAAAGATTGTAATGTCAGTCTGTCCCTCAATACCCATAGAAAGGCGCCGCTCCGTAAGGTCAATTTCACTTGAGACAATACTGACAGGACTTTCAAGCATGGTGTCAATACTGGCAGTTATAGGACGTGTTGGTTGTGGTGTAGTGCGTTTCCAAATAGTAACAACTCAATGGTAATAGGGCGGGGTCAATTGCAGCCTTTATCAGGGTTAATGGAGCACTCACCTGTGTTGTCGCTGTCTTCCAATGCTACTTTAAGTGGGGTGGCCTAGCCCAGCCTCATCCGGTCTCGGACAGCGGCGCAGATGGGCCCTCCCATGGCCCAGTCTTCGCCCGGGCGTGTCCGCGCGCATCCCGTGCTGCGGGAGCCTTCTGGTGAATTTCAAGCGCCTCCTGGCGCGAAAATGCTGGTGTCGGCATCGCGCAAAGGAGCTTGGAGTCCTCTCTCGCTCCCCCTTGGTGGCTGGCCGAAGAGCTGCGGCAGCAGTAACAGGCTTCCCGTGCTGCCGGAGCCCACTGGTGAATTTCAAGCACCTCCTGGTCCAAAAATGCTGCCGTCGGTGGTGGCGTCGCACAAGTGAGCCTGGGGCTTAGAGTCCTCGCTCGCTCCTCCTTGCTGGCTGCCCGAAGAGCTGCAGTGGCAGTAACGGGCTTCAATTAATGATCCAGGTAGTTAAAAAAGTAGCCCATATTTGCAAATTAGGCCATCTTTGAACATGTAAATGCATGATGTATGAGTATTTTGAAAAGTATGGGAAACTGCATTTATTTGAGTTTGCTGTAGGTAATGTTTGTGGTAATATCAAGGAAATCAACAGTAGGAAATGGCCCAGCAGACCATAAAACAGGCCCACAAACTGATGTATATCCGACCCATACACTGATCTGTGAGACCAGCCATTTGACCATTGCCTAATTGCCCTATAGGCCAGTCTAACCCTGAATAGCACCATCGTTACTGGCACAGGGTGAGTCACAAGGGCAGTTTTATCCACTTGTCAATCTGCTGCTAAGCAGTGCGTCTTCCCATTCAAGTGGGTCTTCCATCTCCCACTGATTGATGAAATCTGTTTATAGCATTATGGAAGACGAGTCCACCCAATTAATGATGATACTGGAGATGTTGGAAAAGTGATGGCATCACATTTACAGCTGGTCTCTTCACATATAGGGTGATGCCGTTGGCTTAAAGTGATACTATTAAGCATCCCCCAGTGAAGCTGACCTTGTTCTCAGCATAGTGCTGCCACAGCCTGGCTGCTAGCAGCTCAATTGCCAGGACAAAGAAGATTGTGAGAGTGAGCATCGCTGTCTTGTGCCTGTGGCAACATATATAGAGTCGGAAATCATGCCATTTTGGCTAATTGAACCATTGAACGCGTTTTGAAGATGTAAAACAGGTACAATCATTCTATTGAGTCGAATACCTGGGTGACGTCGAGGAAGTCCGCAGTCACATCACAATCAGGACTGATTTAATTTATCAGTGCAAACAGGGTTCTGAGGTGGTGCGATGTACATCTGATGAATATGAACCCCAACTGATCCAGCCAGATCAGAGTGGGGAGCAGGGGTTTGCTACTTGCTTAGCTAATATTTTAATATCAATGCTGATTATAGAGAATGGCCTGTAAAAGGCTTTGCGGAGGGTTTGTCCGGTTTGGGGAGTTTGATCTTTAGAGCTTCCCAGAAGGAAAGAGGCAATTGACATACATTACAGGGCTCTTCATAAACTGCCAGTAATGTTAGTGCTCGGATGTTTGCACATTCTTAGTAAAATTGGGCAGGTAGCCAATCCAGGCCTGGGGCTTTGCCATTCAGCAGGCTTTGATTAACCTCAGTTATTTCCTCCACTGTTATAGATCTGTCTAAGTATTGTCTGTGATCCATCTCCAGCCAAGTCAATGTTATGGTGTCAGAGTATTGGTCAAATGCCGCTCGGTCCAGGTTTTGTCTAGATGTGTATGATCTGGATAGTTGTTGTGGAATTCTGCCAGTATAGTCTACTCCTTATTTCGACATCTGTAATGAATGAGATAGCCCAATTCTCTTTTAAAGTCATTAAGGCCTTGCACTTTCCACTTAATTCATTTAATGCCTGTTATTTTGATGCTCTAAAGGTTATCTCCATGCCCATGTGTGGTTGTAACCAGATGTGGTCTATGGCTGCATCTGTGCTGACTTGTTATGCGATTTACATCTGTGTCTAGGTGCAGCCATGTAGGGGGGTGCCATCTACCTCTATAATTCACAAACAAACTCTAACCCTCTGACCACCTACTCTAGCTAGCACAACTTGCCAGAGAAGCCATTGTATCCTCCCACCACCGTAAACTGTATTGTTATATTTACAGGAGTTTATGCTCATTCCATAGTGAAAGATTAGTTAAGAGCCAGGCATGTTGTCCCTCTACATAGTTACCAAACTTGCCCCAGGACACACTGCGAATGCCTAGTCTCCCATCTCAGTGGAGCTCATGAGGCAGTCCTTATATAAAAACTGCCCCCTCCTTGTAAGATCCACAGGTCACATTTAGTCCTTAGGTGCTAACCAGAGTGCACAGTTCTCCCTCATGCCCCTGGAGTGCCCACGCAAACCCTGCACCACTTGAGGCACATCCCCTGGGCCAAACCACTGTGCTTGACCTCCACTCCTAGCAGCCCATGCGGCTGCCCTGACCTCTCTGTGTCCATCGCGATGCAAGTTTCTTTCTTAGGCCATGCTGGATGAGTAAGGTCCTTGATGTCAATCATTGAGGGGCATTGGGGTGGCCCACTAAGACAGGCCCTGTGCCCGCTGTGCACATTTGATGAAGTATTCCACACAAGGGTCAGCCTATACTGCTGTTACAGTTGGGGCTCTACTGTCCCCTCCAGTGCCAGGTGAGAACAATGTTGATCTTGTGCTCCACAGCTAGCCACTCAGTCAGATTCTATTCAGTATGTCCATCCTCCAGGACTGACATGATGGCGACTCCCTCACCAGGGTAGCCCAGGCCATGTGGCTAATTGCCGCCCGCTCATCAAAACTACCCTCGCTGCCGTCCTGCGGTTTTCAATGCCCTGCAGGACAATACTCCTGCCGTTAGGAATAGCCGGAATAGCCATTTGCCTTCGAAGCTGGATGGATTATTGTCTTGGCCGGCAGAGCCTTGCTAGTGCTTGGCCATCTTGCAGCTGCGTCCTCTAGCACCTCCCTCTGATTCATACAAGTTAAAGATGTTATTATGTGCTGAAAGTCTTCATCTTTATGTCAGCACAAATAGTCTTTCCATTACTATCTGCCTACATACAATTGGCCACTAAAGTCTAATAAATCTGATATAAACATACATCAACACAAAAGCACATGTGAGAAGACATTTTACAATATTGAAATTATCCCAGTCCTAAAATAATATCTAATTCAGGGGAATACCATTACTATAATTGTTGTGGAAGGGTAGACATCCAAGGTGTTTGAGGGATTAATTCCTAAAACATGCACATAATGACAATTGTTTGGATTAGAGTTTATGAATACCTACAAAGTTCTTTGTTTGCTGCTGAGGAAGCAGACCACCGAACACCAGTATATAGATCTGTGGTCCAATAATCATGACATCCTGAACATTTGAAAATATCATCACTCACCTTAAGAGGTTCCACTCCTGGTTGATATAGTGTAAGTGAAATCACCTTCCTGCATTAATATGGCAGAGTAGCATAATAAGTCATAAAGACCACTCGATAACTGAGTTATTGATAAAAAAAAAGTTGAAGAGTCTTATTACTGAAATCTCAACATCAGGCGGAACATACTGCCAAAAAGTTCAGATTGCAGAGTTATGCAGAATAGTAAATTAATTATTCTTAATCCCAAATGAAAAGCAAAATGTTGGAAAGTTGGAGGCTCACTCCTAAAATCGCAGAGCTCTTACACACTTTTCTTGCATTAACAATTAGCTAAAAGTATGGATTCAGCATGGCAGAACTAAAAGTAACTATATTAATCAAATCAGAGGTTTCCACGTCACATTACTGCTTCTAGCACTATCCCTTTTCAAAATAAGCTTCAAGCACCCTCAGCAACACTTCGTCAGAGCTACTTCAAGTAAAGTGCAACATTTCTAAACAATGGCCTATACACCAGTATAAGAGTGCTAACGTAGCGGCAGAAAAGACCTTGGGTACTATGCAACATTAATAACACTAGAAAGTTAATTCAAAATATATGCACATTTTGTAATGATACTGTATGAAATGTGCTGTGAAGCCTGAACAGAGAGAAAAAGCACAGAGGGACCTGATGGGAGGTGTTAATGCAGGAGACAGAAACAGCATCCATTTAGCCACCATGGCAGTTTCACTGAAATGTGGGCTAACTAAACGAAATAAATAAACACACTTCTAAATCATCTATTAAACTAATATTAAGTGCTTATATATTATTATATTGCTAGCACATATAAGTCATCTAAAAAATCACTAATACTCAATATCATTGGCAATGCGAAAATATAAAGTAAAAAATAACTCCCACATTGCCACTCTCACTGTATGCTAAATAATTTCATGTTACACATTCTGAATAATGCAAGCAAAACATTTGAAGGTGAATAATTTAGATAGTATGTTCAACCATTCATTCAAATAATATGTTCACTTGTGCCAAGAAGTTGGCCAAATAAAAGTAATATTTAACCTCAAAGTCGTTCTTCTTTGTTTACTGTAGTGCGTAAGTAGAACTTGAATTTTTTTTTACATACTAGATGCTTTCCTAGACCAAGGCAGCATCATCTTTGGGAGGGTGTGTTCATTTGGTGATGACTCCATCATGAAGTGTGTGGATTGAATTGGACTCTCTCCTCTCTCCTGTAACACACACCACTCCCCTCCTGAGTCATACAGGGGACTGGTGAATACTTGCTTTGCATATATATTGTGGGAAAGTGCATCTTTTTGCTTGACCACCCCCATTCTTTCCTGACTGATATTGCTGGAATTTGAACTGCTGTCCAGACCCCAGTGTATTAGCTCTGACCCCTAACACATGGTACTATTGACTAATACCCAATTGACATATTTAACTTTGAAGTAAGGCCATAGTATATGGTGCAAGAAAATACACCAAATGTATGGGAAGTAAAATGTCACCTTGGGACTGCAACAAGTATTATGCCATCTACTTGAAGATCCTGTCCTGTAGACTGGACAGGAATCCCTGATGGAGTGGAGACTGTTAAGTTAGACTTTTGAATGTGTCACTAAACCTAAATCTCGATTTTGACTTTCATTTAGCTGTTGCTAATGTGCCTTACACCATTTTTAATCACAGAAACCCATTTTAAAATATTTTATACTCAAATTATTTATGTGATTTGTAGCATTATTTATGCATCACTCGTTTAACTAATTGTTCATATGTGCTCTCAGTGTATGTGTTTTTCTTCATATGTTAAATTTCTATTTTCCTTGTGTCTTTTTTTGTCTGAATGTATTTTGTTGAGCTTAAGATTACAGGTTTCTACAGGTTTCAATTTCCATTTCAATTTGTATGATGCTATGGTGCAGGTAAGTGTTTTTTTACCAAATAATATATTACATTTATTTGTTTCACATTGGAAATGTTTGCTCATTTTCACTGTGTATACTTCATTAGCTATGTTCAACGTATAATTGTTTTAGTGTTGTGCATGTTTATTTGAAATGACTACAGCTACCATGATGCCTTGTTTTTGTTTTGTGAAAATAATATTGCAATGTTATTTTGATCTTTCTCTCTTTTTTTTCTTATTTCACATATATTAAAGAGTAATGTGTTTATCAAGATCTATATTATGCTATGTTTGAAAATGTAGTTATGTTTAATTTTGTACATTGTCACTTTCTTGCAATTTAATTGAATTGATGATATCTCTTTCGGTAATCAAAGTATGTTGAATAAAAATTTCTAATGTGTGTCATGTTGAATGCAGATTATACATTCTTTTGGTAATTGTTTATATGATGACTAATGCTATTTATCTGTCTAATTTATTGACTTTTACCCTTCTAGCCCTTCGAATCATTATATTGCATGTGTCCGCTCTACTGGGTTGTCTGGTATATTTGTTAAATGCCATGTATACTACCCAATTTGTTCACTCATTTCAGAACATCATTTTACCTGCTTTTTATAAGTAGTTTGGTCTGTTATCATACTACAACTGAAAGGTGTATTCATCATATTAAACCACTTTTTCCTTTTAGTTTGCTTCTTTTTTTCCTACTAACTCATTTGATGTATCATCCAGATTATTAAAATTATTTTGTATCTTAATTTATAATAGGTCCAACACCCAGAGCACATGGACAACCATCTGCCACTGCTACTGACAATACCTCCACTCCAGACCAGGAAGAAGCCTTCAGTGAGGAATCCAAACCTGAAAGTGTGGATGATGAGGATCAGCCTGGTCCATCTGTTCTGTCTGGGCAGACAGCTACAGTGAGTCTCACTCGGCCCACACCTATACCTCATAACCCAGATGTTACATCACCTCAGCATCTGGATACCTCCACTTCCTGTGCCCAAAGGAACATCACATCTCTCTTGTGCCCCCCCCACAGTTCTGGCTGCTGTTGAATCAACAGAACACTGCCTCCAGTCAGATTCTAGTGTGACGGGGTACACTGGGTCAAAGGCACTGGGGGTAGGCTTTGTGGGAGGGGATCTGTGAGCCAGCAAAGTGAGGCCACTGGGTGCATTGTCACCCAGACCACCATCGACCAAGTTTTGGTAGCCCTTAATCAGTCCAAAGACATGATGGGCCAGGTCCCTACAGAGCTCTGGTACATGAAGCAGTTGCAGAGGGAGCACAATGTTCAGATGGAATATCTTAACTCAAATATTGGCTCCCTGACTGGGGTGCTGCACAATATCTTTACTCTTATGTGCAGGGCTGTTCCAAAAACATCTTACCCTCTCTGTGGTCCAACAACATCTGGACCTACTACATCTTCCTGAACCACAGAAAGTGAGAACCTGCCACAAGAGGAAACACTTGCACCCACCTCAGTCCCTGCAACTGTAGTTCCACCAGCCCCCCTTAGGAGGGGATGGTCAGCCACACTAGTTGGAGAGGATGTCAAGTCCCTCCCCACCACTAGCAAGAGATGCAGAACCTAACTTCCACCAGTGTGTAACTACCATTCACTCTGGTGACTGTTTTCTAGCCACATTTACGTTTGTCATGCCAGCTGTATTTCGGACAATGGATTGCAAACAATATTGGCAATTCAATATTTGATTCATTCACCATGATTAAGTTATCATGTTATTAGTTTGTTTTTTTGTTAACATCCTGTTTTACTTCATTTTGTTTTTTTTGTAAATAAATTTCATTGAATTTGACAAGTCGATACAAACACAGTTGTGTAAAATTGCTAAGAAGGCACAGTGGGAAGCACATGAATTATATTGTATGGTAAGCCTCCTACTTTCACCAGATCCCTTCCTCCCGCCCTCTAAAATGAATAGCAAAGATAAAAAGAACAATTCTGAGAGTGTGTTGCAATCGACGAGCATTCGTTCCAACTATACTGCAAAACTTAATTCTAACCTAATCCCCTACAACTACCCCCTCCCACCCCTCCCTCAGGTATGTCACTCTCAACTCTTCTAAAGTGTTGCAGTGTGAGTTTGTAGTGCTGATGCTTCACTGGTAGGGTATTGAGAACAGTGCAATGGGGAAGTCACAGTGGATGTTATGACATGCTGCTTATAGGTCTTAAGTTCTTCGCACTGGAGCAGTTTCCGGGAGATTGTGCCTAGTCTTCACCACTTGGAGAGTTACCTACGGGATCCTCTTCGCTATCACTGTCTAGGATCTTCAAGAGCACCACTAATGTGGCCCATGCTTTAGCCGCATCTAGCGCCTTCTCAGTTCCCGCTATCTTTGCCAATTGCATCCTAACCATTCCAACACACTCCGCCCATTTGAGGAATTCTTTCTTTCATCTATCTGTGGTGGGGCCCCTTTGTGATTTCCAATGTATAGTGATTTCAGGCTTAGCTAACAGGAGTCCCATATCTATAAATTTACTACTGACCTTATTCTCAGCCGTTTGGGGAAACCAATGTAGTATACAAGGTCCCATAAATCCTGTTTTACTTTATTTGGTTTTATTGATTAAAAAGCTAAAAAAAAATACAAAGACTGGTGTTGTCTTTCTTATCTCAATTGGGTCATATTTTTGTGTTCCATCCTACAATTTTAATTTGTAAATAAAAATAGTTTTTTTAATTCATATTTAAATTCAATGTAGGTAAGGCTTTTAGATTTTTAGTATTAAAAAAACACAAATTGCAAACAAATATACTTTTTAATAGGAATAAATAAATGTTCACCATATTTTCCTGACACATTATAACCCATGCATATTCCACAAAAATCATGCAATATTTTCATTTACAGTTCCAGACCTTGCCACCATGGAAGAATGGTAAATATTCACAAAAATCTGATCATATAGGCAAACTCTAATTTATGGATGTCATCATCAGCAATAACACCAATAGTCTAAATAATGGCAGCACTCCCTTTTGTGGCCACATGATCTTTACAATACACTGATGCAGTATCTATCGAAATGTCACAACCAACTTTAAGTGATGTGCTACAAGAAGTCCTTCCTTCAATGATGAGACATCTCAACAGCTACATAGAGTTAAATCAAAATGTGTAATTTGGGCAATGTGAAGGGAGAAATGAATGCTTTGGGGGGCCTAGCACATGTGGTTAGAGCTATTTAAGCAACACATATTGCCTAGGTGGTAACAAACCAAAAAAAGCCAAATGACATTGTAACAAATCCGATCCAATCCATGTGCAAGCTGCCTTTGTACAAGATATGTACATCCAAACTGCATGTGTCTTTCGCAGGATCAATCCATGTTCCCTTTGTACCTTACAACAGCAGCATACAACTAAAAATGTCACAACATTGAATTGTCCAAATAAAGATGACATGGTGAAGGAGCCTAAAACAGATTAAAACAAAAGAAATTATTTGTATAACATTAAAAAATAGAAACATTACAAATGACAACATTTGAGGACACATTTTCAAAATACAAGCAAAGATGAAAAATGCAAATAAACACAGTTGTCAATGTGCCCAATCTTAGATCAACAAACATCTTTAGTCTGGATTTACTTTAAATTGCTCTTTCACAAAAATGACAACAAAAGACTTTTATTCTCATTAGATTAAAAGTTTATTTTTAATGTAATATAATAATATGTGAATATACACTTACACTCATGTTATGAGGTTGTCAATTAGATCTTAGATTCCCTTCTCTATATTTTTTTTGCAGATTTATATAGCGCAAACTTGACCCAAATGTATTGGAGCACTTTACACGAGCACCGGTTATGTTACACAAGGACACTTTCATTTGTTTTTTTGGTAGGCACGGGGAGATTAAGTGATTTGCCTAAGAATCACAGGATGTGGACGCGACCCCTAGGCTCGAACCTTGGTTTCCCAGCTCCAAAGTCGGCAATCTAGCCGTCAGACCACATCATCTCTTCACCACTATCATCTTCATTTGACATTTCAACATGCTCACCTGGTGGCTCATCATGATCTTGTCCGTCTGCAATGTACGGGATGTTCCATCACAGGGCTATGTTGTGTACCTTGCATACCATGGTGGCTTGCACACCTTATCGGATGAGTAGAAGAGGGCTCCACCAGTCTTATCCAGACATCAAAACCGGGCCTTTAGGATCGCAAAAGCCCGCTCCACCTGCCTGCATATTCTTCATCGGCCTCATTGAAGTGGACTTCTACTGGCGTTGTTGGAATCCTCATGGTGCTAACAACATTGTTGGTTATGATAAGCTGAGTCTCCTATATGAAATTAAAAAGGCAAACAATTATATATATATTTTTGTTCATTAGACTTCATTTAAGCAAAAAATTACATTGACAGATTGTACATGCCAGCAAGCCAGGCCCTCTTAGGTCAAAGTTGTGACATTTGCAGGGTTATCGTGCTGTTCCATAGTACAAAGGAATGATGTGCTGAACCTGGAAAACATGCACACATGCTTGTGTTGTACAAATCTGATAAGCAGACAACTAGCACATGACATGATTGAATGGAAGGGTTTTTAATTGTGGTAGACTTGTTCTCTGTCGTGTGTTGGCACCAAGGCAATATGTGCGCCATCAATTGCTCCAACCCCATGTGGTAGGTGACCCGAAGCATAAAAATCTCCCTTCACATTGGCAAAATACTCTATTCATGGAAACTGTATGAAGCTGTTTATGCGTCTCAACATTGAAGAAAGATCTTGTACCTCAGCACTGAAAGTTGGTTGTGACATTTCACCAGACACTTCCACAGTGTCTTGGAATGATATTGTGGCCAACAAATGGAGTACTGCCATTATTTCACTGGTTGAGTCATTGCTGTGGCATTCCTATTGTAAGGCAGAAGATTAGGCTCCAGCTGATGACATAAATCCTGAATAGTTTGCCTATCCAAATGGAATTTCTTGATAATATTTCGTAATATCCCGTTCTTCCATGGGGGCATGGTTTCCAAAATTGAGGCTGTCATTTCCGCACTCTCCCTAGGTTCATATGTCTGAATATAAAAACGTAATAATTTGTTTTCAGTTTTTGCAAACAATTTTTTGGTAATAAAACACATAATTTATTAATTGGACAAAATAAATACATTTAAATAAATTACACATCATTTTCATTATTTTTGTAATACAATAAAAATGAAATTGTGTACATGTGTAATTTATTTATTTGAGAAATGTGTAAATAATACATTTCAAATGTATTATTTAGAATTTCTTTTTTGTTTTTCAAATTTTTTCATCTAAAATTGCATCAAAGGAAGTATAAACATTTTAGCAAATATTGCTTTTAACCATAGAAACACACTACATGACACTTTCTCGTCACAACAAATCACTTACATTAGCATTTTGTATATGTAAATAAGCTAGCTACCATTTTTAGTGATGGCGACACACTTAACATTCCCAAACACACTATTTCACTATCTAAAATGGCGAACACCTGACCTCGTCATAAGGACATTTCCAATTAGATAGACGTTGGCAGAAGTAGACTATGTAGTATGTGGGAATCTCCACGAGGGACAGCCGTAGGCTGACGTGTGGAAGCAATGTATGACAGCCAATGGATGTGTCTATCTCCGTTGATGACCTCGCACATCATGTAAATGTACGTGGCACTTAGAAAAAAGCTCACTTGCCTCCTAACACTGTAGCCAATAACACCTCCTCACCTTTTGCTGCAGTTCCTGAGCTCTGGGAGCCACAATGCCAGCAAAAGCAGGAGACCGGGCCCCAAACTTCTCACCATAGGAGCTTGGAATTGCAGACAATGGAGGTCCTGCCCCTGTACAGCCAGCTGTAGGGCTCATCAGAGGGACAGGTACACATTTAAAATTAAAATGACTAACTTATTTTTTTATTTAAACACAGGCTACAATGTCCCTTTTAGTTCCTGAGTGAAGTGTAGTAATTTTTAGTGAAGTTTCAGTTGTATTTAAATTACATATAAACATAATGGTATGCATTTCATTTTCATTTATTTATCTTTATTTCGGTCTCTTGGACCATAAAAGAATACAGAAAAATACAATACAATCATGACAATATAGATGTATTCATATTTCATCAAAAAAATAGGAAATTACTCAATTTAAAATAAATCATCAAGTTAGTTCATCTGCTGAAGTAATTTAAGATGACGCAAACGGATAAACCACATAGACGTTAAAAATTTAGCAACAGCAAAGGCTATTGAAACCGAAAGATCTGTCTTCAATATTCTAAAAGCAGGGAAATACTGTCTAAAGCCCAGATTTCTAAGCAAAGGGCGAATCCAGTACATCCTAGGTCTTTGGTACGCTGGGCAGAAAAATATAACATGCAAATCTGTCTCTTGTTGGTGCTTACAAAATGGGCATAGGACTGTGTGATCTGAGTGTGCCCAATGTGCCGTATACGCCCTAAGAGGGAGAGTATTAAAGCGCCATTGCATAAAAAGCTTCCTTGTGAGTGGCGGGCCCATGTCATTAAAAGTCGGCTCTAGATAGTATGAGTCTTTGAAGGCCAAAAAATAGGCAATGTGGGACCCCTCCCGCACGTTTGATATAGCATCTCGTAGGCAGTGCTCGTAATAAGCCTTCAAGATTAATTTGCGAGAGACCCTGGGGCATGCTGTTCCAGGGTTGTGCCACAGATCTGATCTGTCTAATAGCTCGCAAGTGTGCTTTATGTAGCTTAACCATGGAATTTGTATATTCTTGCAAAGACGCAAAATCTCTGCCAACTCCGCTCTATATTTAGAGAGTTCCGGCGAAGACCAGATTTTGCACCAGAAGGTTAGGGGTTTCAGGCCCAACTCCTCTGAGATCGGTCTTAGACCCAAATCCAGTCTAAGTGGGAGGAGAGGTGTACTTACAGGCAGGGCTGCCAACTGCCTGAGAAAAGTATTCTCTGTTACCTGAAGCTTCTGCATTAGCGTGTGCCCCCAGATTTCGGATCCATAAGTGACTGTCCCTCTAGCCTGTACTTTGTAGATTTGTATACGAGGGCCTAGGGGCCTATAGGTCAGTCCTTTGGTCATCCTGGCAATGCCGCCCACCAACTGAGTCAATTTGATATTTGCCCTTGTTTTGTGTGCGTCCCAGGTCATAGACTGATTAATAACTATCCCCAAGTATTCAAAGGTATAGACCCTCTCTAGTCTAGAGGCCCCTATGGTAGGGCTCGCGCGTGTGGTGGGGGGCGGGTTGAAGATCATGTATTTCGTTTTGGCAGCGTTGATCTCCAGACCGCGTTCCACACAAAAGCTCGCGAACCCATCCAGGACCCGTTGCGGACCCATAGGGGATTGGAAAGCAGCAGGGTATCATCTGCAAACATAATTGCAGGAACCCTGCTGCCGTCCAACTTCGGGGCATCGATATTACTCAGGGCGCTGAGATGATTTATAACCCCGTTGACAAAAAGACAGAAGAGGGTTGGAGCAAGGACACATCCTTGTCTAACCCCCCTGTCAACGGGGAAAGCGTCCGATAGAGTGCCTCCTCTTCCACATCTGACCTTGGCAAAATTACCCTGGTGCAATCTTCTCAAAATTGAGAGAATGTCAGTGGGAACCCCCAGGTCCATTAGCACCGCCCATAATTTGTCCCTGGACACCAGGTCAAAGGCGGCGCGAAGATCCACAAAAACTGTGTACAGGCTGCCGCCCTCAATCAGCACCGTCTTCTTCAATCCATTCCTGGAGTCGATTTAGAATGAGTCTGCCAAAGATCTTCTGTGGAACATCTATAAGACTAATAGGTCTGTAGTTGGCTGGGAGCAGAGGTGAGCCCTTTTTGAAAATTGGCACAATCTCTGCGCCCAGCCAAGTACCTGGCACAGCCATGCCTCCAAGAATGGCATTGAAGAGCGTCATAAGGTAGGGGGACCAGACATCTGGTTCCTGCTTAAAAAAATCACCCGGCAGCCCATCCAGCCCTGGGGCCTTTCCTGATGCGAGTCCAAGGACGGCAACACGTACCTCCTTGAGTGTGAACGGCTCGCCAGTCTCGACGGGGCAGTGGGATTGGCTAGGCGTTGCCCTGGCGTCCTCGGGTAATTTGTAGAGGGATTGAAAATGGTTCTGCCATATCTTAGCAGAAATATTAGGTTCTATGGCAGATGTCAATTCCTCTGAGCCTGTGTTGACGCAGCGCCAAAATTTGCGCGAGTCCGCACAGGCCAGGGAGTCGGTAAGTTTAATCCATTTGTCGTGTTCCCACTCACTTTTGGCATTAGAGGTCAAATACTTGTATGCCAATCGCGTCGCCCTGATGTCCTCACTACCCTTTCCTTCTTTGATTGATTTAAGAAGATCAGTTTTTGCCTTACGACAGGCACCATTATACCAGAGGGGGCCAGATGTTTTTCCATTGGACCTGGTTATTTTTTTAGTTAAAAATTCGGAAAGGGTTTTAGCAAGGGCGGCATGTATCTGTCCTAATTGGAAATGGGTGTCCACGGTGGTGTCTTTGATCATAAGCGCCTCCACCTTTTCAAGTACGGGCACTACCTGTGCATATAAATTAGGTAATTTGGCCGGGTGGGAAGATATTAACTCCCACTTTATACTACGCCTATTATTCCCAAGGACCAGGCCCTCCTCAGTTGCCTCCATTTGTTCCCCCGTGACCGTGGGATCGGGATGGCTATAAATTAATTCAAGGGCGTTATGATCACTATCGTCCCTGTTGGTAACCCAGAAATCTTTAATATGCCACCACGAGGGCAAGGGGACCAGAATGTAGTCCAGCCTAGACTCACTACCCTGCCTGTTAAAAGTACATCTTGCCGGAATATCGGAGTTAAACCTTCCGTTACATGCCCGCAAGCCGTATTTCAAAGTTAGGGAGGTAATTTGTAGGGCCAGGGGGGACCATGTTTTTGGAGCCGGAGCCTGCTGGGGCGGTATATGCCAGAGGAGATCCTCCTCCATAGCCAGGCCTTCCATGGTACCCAAGAGGGGCTCGTAGTGGCAATTAAAATCTCCTCCTATGAGGTAAGGGGTGCCCTCTGCTATGTCGTTCAAGAACAGAGCAAGCTCCGCAATAGTGGGTGATTCCTGGGTGATGTTAGTTGGCCTGGAATAGATATTAATCAACAGGAGATTTTGGGCATTTGGCCATTCCAACAATACAGCAAGAATATCTGCCGAGTTAGTAGGAAGTACATCAGCCCTGCAACCCAGGTCGTGGCAACCCATATTGCGAGGCCGCCAGAAGGGCACCCTCTACCCCCCCCAGGATGCGTGAGTTGAGAATGTTGCAAATCCCGTGTGGGTGATGTATTCTCTTGCCCACGTCTCTTGGAGCAGGCAAATATCTTTCTGCTCAATGAAGGGGCTCCAAGACGGGTTGTCCAGTTTGTTGGCTAAGCCTGCCACATTCCAGGATAAAATCCTAAGGGAGGGGGAATTATCTGCCACGGGGGAAGGACTTAGGTATGCAACCTCTTCCGAGGCCATCCTCCGAAGTTGGCTCAAACCATGATTACTTCCATGATTGACCCACTCAGAAGGTGGAATAGAGGCTAGATAAGTAGTCCCTAATCCTCCATCTGCATAAACTTTAGTGTGCAGAGAGTGCTCCTTCTCTTTCAAAGGTACTAATTGACTGTTGGCTACTTTGTTCTTATTTTTTTTCGTGACGCCAGCACCCTCTGACACAAACGGTCAATCCACCATATCTAGACAGCTAAATCAGTTGTGAGTTTGAACGTAATCTGATCGGGGGAAACCTATAGTCAGGTTCTCTCTACCTGCCCCATGTCCCCTACTCCCATTTCTCCTAGGTTCAAAAACCCAGCCTTCCTCATCTTGATCAATAATTGTGGGGGGATAGAAAAATGAAAGGGGGAGGCATTGGACAGAAGATCCCATCGTGATATGCAGGCAACTACATATAAGTGACACTGTGTAGGGATCCCTGAAGTTGATCAGTACACAGTCACCCTTAATGGTTTTTTTGGTGTTCCCGAGCCACGGAAGTCTCCTCACCATGAGGACCTCGCTGTTAATGCCCAAAGGGAGGGGCCTGTTTTTAGAGAGCCAGTGAATGACCTTGTTTTTCAAGGCCACCACTGGCTCACTACTTGGTGGTTTTAATTCGGGAACACCCGCTAGAATGACTGTGTACGGAGCTGACTCAGGCGGAAGATTAACTGGCCTGTGTCTGCTCTCTAGACCCTGTATCCGTGTTTGAGATAGAGTTGGCATATCGCAAGGGCAAGGAATGGGTTTGCAAGATTGAATCAAAGGCCTAGGTATTTGGGAAGAAGATGATCTTAGAGGGTGTGGATGTACAGACTTTTGTGCATCACAGCCTTCCCTGAGTTGGAGTTGGGGTGCTGTCATAGAATTCATGTTTGCACTAGCTGTTTTGGAAGCATCCACTAGCTGGTCAATTCCCTTTTGAAAAATTATTAGGCGTGATTCCAAATTTGCAAGGCGGTCTATTAGGGGGGTGAGCATTTCAATTATCAGAGATTTTATATCAAGAAGGGAAAAAGGAAAACCCTCCACCCGTGATGTAGTGCTTTGGTTAGATGGTCTATTAACCTGGGTTAGAGGTGTATCCAGCCCCGTACGATTCGCGCCCTGATGGTTTGCCTCGCCCCTTGGGATGAGCTTTGGGATCTTTGGCCTGCGCCCCCCTACAGTTTGGACCCTTCTTTTTCTTTTGGGAATTGCTCCCTCCCGGTCCCCCTGTGATGCTGTATGATTGAATTGATACCATCAATAATAGGTGCCTCAATGACAATGTCTGCTTTACGAGTAGCTTTGGCCGTAGAAAGCCTGAGAGGTGGAAAAGGTAATAGGCCAAGATCTACAGAGGCATAAATATCACAATCTACAATGGATAAAGACGAGATATTTGATTCCAATGGTGGGAGAGATCCAAGTTCCCCCCCAACATCAGGAGTAACAGTTTCTGGGGGTTGTGGTGGGGAGGTAGCATGTGTAAGAGGACCCAATGACGATCTTCTGACCCAGTCAATTTCGAGAGAAATACGCCTCTCTAAGGTTGTTATATCATCGATCAGCAATGAACCAGCCTTGGCAAAATACAAGTCCAAAGTACCTGTAATGGTATGCAATTTCTAAATATATATATGTGGATTAAAAAATTTGATGTGAAATCTACAAAATTAACATTATGTGAATTTAGAAAATATGTTATATTTTCTAAATAATTTAGCATATATATTGTTTTTTTACATACCTGTTGGACTTGGCCCTTTTTGGCTACAGTTCCCTAAACCTTTTGCCTTCCCCCTAGATCTTTTTTCTGACATGGTGTTGCCAACTTAGATGCTTTGGGCACTTTGCCACTGCTGATCAGTGTCAAAGTGCAAGTGCTCCCTGTGTAAAGTGTAATGATAATTGGTTGTCCATGATTGGTATGTTTGCCTTACTAGTAAAGTGCACTATGTGTGCCAGGGCTGGTAATGCAAATGCTACTAGTGGGCCTGCATCACTATTTGTGTCACCCACACAAGTAGCCCTAAAGAGAGAACTCAGGACTGCCATTGCAGTGCCTGCGCGCAGTTTGTTAAACTGCCATGTTGTCCTGACAAATGCACCCACTTGCCAGGCCTTACCCTTCCCTTTCTATGCACATCAGACACCCCTTTGGTAGGTCCGAGGTACACCCCTGGGCAGGCTGCAGTGTATGTGAAAGGTAGGACATGTACTGAGGTGTGTACCATGTCCTAACAGTGAAATACTCTCCATTTCGTTTTGTTGAAACGCCATAGGGCAGAAAGGGGAGGCTATGTAATATGTTTCCAGCCTATATTCCCATACGCTTAAGATGGAGAGGTGAAGTTGTGTGCCTGAACTTACAATTTAATAGCACATCTTTTTGTGAAGGTGGTTTTTGCATTGTGAGTTTAGAAACCACTCTTTTAGAAGTGGCTGCGTTTTTGTGTTCCAACATATCTGTGTGTCTCTGCCTGGTTGTGGATTGACTGTCTGGATTTAAATGTGATAGGCTCTGGGGAATGTCTTGGTGTAGCCCCTGGAGGTGAAGAGGCCTGGGTTGCTGCCATAAAACAATGGCTCCTGCTGAGTGATTAAGGATCCAGACCCCCACTATCAAAGGAAGAAAGTGTAACTGGCAGGGAGACACCCAGAACTGGTTTGGATAGGGGTCAGTGCCCCCCTGGACATAAAGACTTCAAAGACATTTAGGGGTATAACTATGGGAGCTGAAACCCCGGGACTTTGGAATTGAACTGATCAAGACTGTAAAGGATTGAAACTACTTTGTGGTTAAGAGGAACCTCTGCTAAGGAAGAAACAGCTGAAGAGACTGAAGGAAAGGACTGACCCATGCTGTGTGTTCTGGGGCTGGCCTGCAGTTTGCTGATTTAACCAAGGCAAGGCTAAAGGGACTTTGCTGTGTGCTGTGTTCCCCTGCTTGAAAGGACTTTGCTGTGTGCTGTGTCCTGAAGTAACTTATCCCCAAGGGCCCCAGGAGAACTGGCTCCGTATTGTGGAAACTCAGGAACACAAAAGTTTCCAGGTGTGTCTCAGCGACGCTGTGTGCATGTACTTTTATAAGCCTGAGACCCTCGTAAGAATTCCCCTATGATCGTGGGCACCTGGAGTCCAAGTGAGTCTCAGCGACGCTGTGGGCATGTGCTTTGTGCAGCCTGAGACCTTTGTGAAGATTGTCTTGTGATCGTGTGCACCAGGAGTCCAAGTGAGCATCAGCGACGCTGTGTGCGTGGGCTTCATGCAGCCTGAGACCTTTGTGAGGATTGCCCTGTGAGCGTGTACACACAAAGCTCAAGTGAGTCTCAGTGATGCTGTGTGCTTGTGCTTATTGCAGCCTGAGACCCTCATAAGAATTGCCCTGTGATCGTGGGCACTTGGAATCCAAGTGAGTGTCAGCGACGCTGTATGCGTGTGTTTCGTACAGCCTGAAACCTTCGTGAGGATTGGCCTGTGACCGTGCGCACCCGGAGTCCAATTTGAGGATTGTCCTGTGACCGTGTGAACCCGGAGTCCAAGTGAGTCTCAGCGGCGCTGTGTGCTTGTGCTTTGTGCAGCCTGAGACCTTTGTGAGGATTGCCCTGTGACCGTGCACACCCGGAGTCGAAATAAGTCTCAGCAACGCTGTGTGCGTGTGCTTTGTGCAGCCTGAGACCTTTGTGAGGATTGCCTTGTGATCGCGTGTACCCGGATTCCAAGTGAGTCTCAGCGACGCTGTGTGCGTGTGCTTCGTGCAGCCTGAGACCTTCGTGAGGATTGCCCTGTGATCGTGTGCACCCGGAACTCAAGTGAGTCTCAGCGACGCTGTTTGCGTGTGCCCTGTTGCAGCCTGAGACCTTCGTCATTGCCATCAGCCCCGACCGGCATCCCCAGGGGAGCTGTGTCGCTGGCCCGAGCCTGCCCAAAATCGCATCAGAGGCCCAAGTCGTGAGGAGAGGAGAGGAGAGGAGAAGAAAGTTAGGTCGCACCCCCCAGATGCGAGCGTTCGTGTGTGTGTTGTCACCTGGGGCGGGGTGCGGGCTCCGAGAGAAACTCTCTCGGCCTTTCCCATTATCGCAGCGTGAGCCTCCGTTCAAGCTCGTATCACGGCCTGTACTTGCCGAGGAGTGGCAGTACCGGGGCCGGAGTGTGGATCTGCACCTTGTTTTCCACCATCCCCATGTTGGGGGTATATTTTGGCAGAAGCTGACCGTGAGTCAGTAAGAGTGGCACCGTGATCGGTGCCGGAGAACATTATTGTTGCATTATTGTTGCATTACGCATTGCGTTATTTTTGCATTTACGAACTGCCTGATTGTTGCATTACGCATTGCATTATTTTTGCATTACAAACTGCCTTATTGTTGCATTACGCATTGCATTATTTTTGCATTACGAACTGCCTGATTGTTGCATTACGCATTGCATTAATTTTGCATTACCGAATTGCCTGATTGTTGCATTACGAATTGCATTATTTTGTCATTATAAACTGCCTGATTGCTGCATTACGCATTGCATTATTTTTGCATTACGAACTGCCTGATTGTTGCATTACGAACTGCATTATTTTGGCATTACGATCTGCCTGATTGTTGCATAACGAACTGTATTATTTTTACATCACGAAGTGCTCGGTTCTTGCATTACGAACTGCATAGCATTGCATTTCGATTGCATAGGATCATCTAGAATTGCTCATTAATACTGCAAGAACCTACAAGGGCTTGCTGTCCTAATAACCGGCAAGGTGAAATATTACAAATACGCATATGTTGGATTTTTATTGTGTGGTCTCATCTTATATCTCTTTATATAAACATTTAATTATTTTTATGAAACTCGTGTGGAGTCTATCTGTGGTGTCATCATTGGGTGACTGAGGGCGTGGTTGCAAATACTTTACACACTTGCCTTGAAGATAAGCCTGGCTGCTCGTGCCAAGCTACGGAGGGGGTGAGCAGGGGCTATCTGAGAAGGTGCCCGTCTTTTCCCTGACTTAGAAGCAAGGGTCCCTATTTGGCCTAAGGTACCACCTCAGCCAACTAGAGAATCCCAGTTCTAACAATACCAAATAAAAATATTTGCCTTTTGTATTATCCCAAAAATACTTCAGCTAGATGATGTTACTGGCCTGGATTAGTAATATAAGGACGTGGCAAGGGATAAGGGTACTCAACAGGTTACTACAATTTTGTAACTTAGATACTATATAAAATGAAGAAGAAAATATGCTGTTGTAAGTCAATGAAAATGTGTGTGATTGATTTCTCAAAATTGTTTTACATCAATACAAACAATCAAAAATTCACAAAACATTTTTTCTTCAATATTTGTACCGATACTGATCATTGCCCATCAAAAAAGGCCATCTGGAAGGCCATCATCACAAAGAAAGTGCAGACCCTTGGGGTCTACACGTGGAGCAGCATCCACTGCAGGAAGTGATGGTAAAACCTACGACGCTGGACCAAAAAGTCAGGCGAAGGCCAGCTTGGTTAGTCCTCCCAACATGGGAAGCGTATGCTTCACACCCTGACCCCCCTTTATAGACCACATACTTGTGGTTGCCTTCTCCCACCTTGATGGACAGTTGAGAGCCCAACAGCAGCATCAAGGGGGTACGTTCTTTGTTGAGCTTTTCATGTTAAATTACTTTTTTTTGTTCCAGCAACATATCATGCCATCAACATAAAGGTGGGCACATTTCCTTTGCACAAGAAGAGTTCTGGAACGTGTACATTTTGCACCAGGTATATGATGATGTGCTTTGTTTCTTACTTTGCGGAAAATTATACTACTATATGTCTGATCACTACCAAAGGACTGTTTTGAGGACAGCACATGCGTGCCCCAAAAAAATGTGACACATGAGGTTGTTTGATGTTTGAAGGGATGGTTGTACCAAAAAACACATAAGATACAGTGGATGTTCCAAATGTCACATTGGTGAGTTGGAAATATAAAGAAACAATAGTGAGCATGTAAGGAAAAATGACTAGGAAAATTAGAAGAAATGGATAAATGTTTATTAAAAATATATGAAGAGAACAATGAGAGAGCTAGGGAGGCAAGGGTGCGTCCGTATCCCCTGTAATATATATGAGTTTAATCAAAAATGGACGAACCCAGTGGTGTTGGTACGATCACTGGCAAGCAGTGCTTGGGAACCCACTAGGTGAGTAAAAGGCCCCTCACACACCAACGTGGTTGGTGTCATGCTTCATCATAGGGGCCCCAACCGGGTGGCCGAGCGCCTCCCGGTTGTGCTGCAACGCCTGACTACAGCGGAGCTGGTGTGGTGTGATAGTGTGATGTGGTGAAAGATTAAAAATACCTCTGAGAATCCTTGCCGAGGGAAATTTATTAATGGCGGCTCAGGATATATTAAAATTAAAAATTATGTGAAGCAACTACGAAAAGGATTCAATTTCTAATAGTTGGCTATGTGGTTGGTCTACATGTTTCAGCCCACCTCAGGATGTGCGGGGCTTTCTTCAGGACCAGGAAGTGCAGTGAGTGGCAAAATAGGGCCACGTGAATAGTGAAAAATAAAAAGGGTAATTTACCTACACACTCTCTACGGTGTGTGGAAGCGGTATCAGCTCATTGGCAGACACTGCAGCGAAAAAAGACCTGTGGGAAAGAAGAACACAATACACAGACACAGATAGCAAATGATGCTAGGATTCGCAACAAATATAAAATGCAATCTTTTACTGACTGTGAAAGGATCAATGTTGTCAAACGGTTATACAAGTGGCAACACACACTCTGTGACATGCGGCTATTGGCTGGTGCTCCACGATGTCAAGTGATTGAGCGGGCGGAATACACCCTCAGTGAGCTATCAGTGAGGCCAGCAGGGAGCGTGTGGACTGTCCTCGTGGGGTGCCTGGATGGTGTAGCAGGCAACTAGAAACGGTGATGCCGTGTAGCCACTGGCTGGAATAGTCGGGCTAGATCGCAACGAGTGAGCGATGGTGCGATTAGCATGTCAATAGGCTGTGCGTGTACCAAGCTGCGTGTAGGGTACAATGTACAGTAGTGGGGCGATTACCCTTTGGTGGCGCGCTACAAATGAATAATAAAGAATAAAAGAGAGGAATATTACACTATGGCTGAATATTGATCGCTGATCAGGAAGGGGAGGAGTGCGCTCCTCGTAACACAGATTCTGCGAAGGAACGAAACAAAGTCAGGAATGGGCATTTATAGCAGTAGATAGCCCGGCAGAGCCAGCAATAAACAGCGCGCGTCACCTTACTTGGTCAGAGAGCAGCACCCGCTAAGCACCTACTGTGGTCTCCCGGCTCCTGGATGGTGTGGAGTCTAAGATTATTGGAGAATATAAGGGGACGGGGGCCATTGCGTACGTGCTGAGAGTCCTGTGATCGCGGGAGGGGCAGAGCAGTCTGCGCATGTGTCAGAACGGAATGCTGATTGCCCGCGAATGCGGGATGGAAGTGCTTGGGGCGCGTATGCGTCCAAAATACTACTCCGGCGCGCATGTGCAGAGAACCGAGAGTATGAACTAACAAAAGGAAACGGAGTGCTAGAGGGGCTAATTAAGGTGCTGAGACGAGGGTGTTTGACAGCAGGCTGGTATTTGGGCAGTGGCTGTTATGCCTATGGGTGAAAGAGCCATGCTGGATAATATGAGGTTATGGGTGGTGTTAAACGGGAATTCTCATGCTGTGAATACTGTTCGACATGCCAGAGATTGCAGGCACAAGGTTAGGGTCTTCTCAGGCTATTCCAGGGGATATTATCGTTCAGCCCAGTTATGTGGCTAGAAAGGCGATAAATCCATCTTTGCTCTTGTTCAAAAAGGCGGCTCTGAATGTTGGGTAGGTTGTTATCCAGGGCTTCCAGGACGACCCATCTCATGTCGTTGGTGGTGTGGCCTTTCTCCAAGAAATGATTCGTCATTTTTGTGATGTTTTTCCTGCAGCGTATTGTGCTGCGATGTTCGCAAATTCTAGTTTTCACCTTCCAGGTGGTCATGCCAATATAGACGAGTTTGCATGGGCACGTTATTCGGTACACCACATTTTCAGTGTTGCAGTTCGTGTGTTTGCGAAGTTCCCATGTTTTGCCGGGTTCAAGGTTCAGGCTTTTGGTCGTTTCTGTGATATGGCAGACGCTGCAGTTGCCGCAGGGGAAATGTCCTTTGATGTTAGGAAGACCCCAGGCGTTGAGGACCGTAGTGGTGGGCCTGGGAAGGAGTAGCGGTCTCGTGGATACAACAGTGTCTTTAATGGTGCGGGCTCTTTTGTTAGATAGGAGTGGAGGTTCCCAGTTGAGTTTGCCCGTGTTAAGTATTTTCCAATTTCTTTTGATGATTTGGGCAACTTTGTGCGTCACTGTGTTATAGGTAGTTACGCATGTCAGTGGCGGATTGGTGGGTTCCTTGATGTAGTTGTCCAAAAGGACATCACGATTTTGATTCCTGGCCCTTTTGTTGGCTGCCTTGGTTATTTTATGTGGGTAGCCTCGTTGGTGCAGTTTCTGGCAGAGATCAGTGGCCTGTGTCTTGTAATCTTTGATGTCACTGCAATTCCTACGGAGGCGGAGGAATTGACCATACGGGAGATTTTCACGGAGAACTCGGGGATGGAAACTGGTGAAGTGCAGTAGGGAATTGCGGGCTGTTGGTTTAAAGTGCGTCTTGCTAATAAGGCCTCCCGAGGTTGCTTGTATATCCAAATCGAGAAAGGTAGTCTTGTGCCTGTCTGCGTTGTGTGTGAATTTCAGATTAGGGTCACACGTGTTGATCCATTTGCAGAATGAGGCCAGGGATTCTTGTGATCCCTCCCAAATCAGGAGGATATCGTCAATGTATCGCCTATAAAACTTGATTTGGGGAATGCGTGGTGTGCTGTTATTGAGAAGGTGTTTCGTCTCATAATGGAATACATACAAGCCTGCTATGCTGGGGGCGAAAACGCTCCCCATCGATGTGCCGTACTTCTGTAAGTAGAGCTTACCCTGGTATTCAAAGTAATTCTCTTTGAGCGCTAAGGTGGCGCATTTCAGTACAAAGGAAGGTGGGGTTCTGTATTGCCAGTTGGAGTCTTTTAGAGCCTCTTCTAGTACTCTCAATGTGTCATCTTGGGGGAGACTTGTATACAAGCTTTCCACGTCGAGTGACACGAGAAAGGAGGTGTTAGGGTCGTAATGCATGTCTGCTAGCAGTCCTAGAAGGTCCTTGGTATCTTTAAGATACGTGCTGGTGGATTGGACCAGTGGTTGCAGGAAATGGTCACAGAATCGTGATAGAGGTTCTAGTAGGGATCCGATGCCTGAAACGATGGGACGTCCAGGAGGGGGGGTTTTGTTTTTGTGGATTTTTGGGACTGTGTAAAAATATGGAATTTTGCCTTGTGTAGTAGTGAGGAATTTAGCCTCGATCTTTGATATTTGGCCAGAGTGTTCCGCATCGTCCACTATGGTTTTTATGCGAATTTTCAAGGTGGGTGTGGGGTCGTGTGTGAGTAACTCGTAATTCTTGGTGTCATTTAGTAGGCGCTCACATTCTTGATGGTAGCCATCCTTGTTGAGTATGACCGTGCCTCCCCCTTTATCTGCTGGTTTGATGACAATGTCTGAGTTGTTTTTCAGAGACATAAGAGCCATACGTTCTGTTTTGCTGGTGTTTTGGAACGTGGGGGGTTCTTTAAGTGCTTCTATTGTACACTGTCTGTTCATATACCAAGATCTCAGGTGGTATGGAGCAAGGTGGAGGCATGAATGTGGACTTGACTCTGAGGGTGGTGTCCCCCTGGTCTTCCAGATCAGTGGTGGTGGGGGCGTTTTCAAAAAAGGCCTTGAGTTTGATTTTGCGGAAGAATTCCGCCAGTTCACAATGTAATTTAAATTTATCCAATTTGGTTGTAGGAGCAAAGCCGAGGCCTTTTTCTAGGATGGCTACTTCTGTAGATGTAAGAACATGGTTGGAGAGGTTAGTGACAAGACTCAGCGCGTGCTCGGGCCTGGTTGTTGGTCTCTGGTTTGGCTCCTTGTCTGGGCACCTTGCTGCGGGTTGTCTTGCCAGTGTACTGTGTTCCCTCTGCGTCTCCTTCCGCGTCCTCGTCGGCCTCTTTCTAAAAAAGCCTGTGGATGATTTTGGTTCAGGTATGGCGGTGGGGGTCCAAAAGGCGGGTTCCAGCCGTATCCGAACTGGGGGTGTACAGGTTGGTACATAGGTGGATAAGCCATGTTGGGTCCCTGGGGGCCGTGGGGCCAGGGTGGTTGCCATCCAGGTTGGTGTGTGAGGGGCCTTTTACTCACCTAGTGGGTTCCCAAGCACTGCTTGCCAGTGATCGTACCAACACCACTGGGTTCGTCCATTATTAAAAATATATACCAAATATGTGTTTTTTGAAACACAATTAAATGTGCATGTAGGTCAGTCTGTTTTTTGCAAAAAATGTTTGATAGGCTTACATTTTTGTAAAAAACAGACAGGAATGTGAACACTTTGGTGACAGTGTAACACATCATTTTATATCCTTTATTAGGTGAAGATGATAAATCAATTATTAACAAAAATAGGTTAATTAAAGGAACATTTTCAGATGGAACTTTCCATCACATATATGTTGAATTATTCCATATGAAAAAATACAAATCAGTCACAATAAATGACTCATTAGGAGATTTTAGGCATTCATAAAGGTTGAACAATTTCAATATTACGATTAGCTTTTTTTTGTTTTACGTTGAAAATATATGTGAATCACTGTATTTAAAATGTACTGTAATGTTGGACCAATTTATCCTGAAATGAAAGACAGCGGGGCCGATTCACAGAACTAACTTAAGACAAAATCCTAAACTTACTATTTTTGGTATTCACAGAAGTTAGGATTTTGTCTTAAGTTTGTTTTAAGACAAACTTAAGACTGACTTAAGACAGACTTAAGACAGTCTTAAGACAGACTTAAGACACACTTAAGATAGACTTAAGAAAGACTTAAGACAGACTTAAGACAAACTTAAGACAAAATCCTAACTTAAGTCTGTCTTAAGACTGTCTTAAGTCTGTCTTAAGACAGTCTTAAGTCTGTCTTAAGACTGTCTTAAGTCTGTCTTAAGACTGTCTTAAGTCTGTCTTAAGTTTGTCTTAAGACAAACTTAAGACAAAATCCTAACTTCTGTGAATACCAAAAGTAGTAAGTTTAGGATTTTGTCTTAAGTTAGTTCTGTGAATCGGGCCCAGCATATTTTTAAGAGTTGGTCATAATGATAAATGAAACAGGAAGTAACTTAAGATCATTTAGAGTCAAATGTATAAATGTGTTTACTCTGAACTAAAGTGGATTAGAAATGTGTCACACCCTATGTATTTTCTTATGCTATAAAAGTCATTAGAATGTACCAACAAAATGAATTCAGAATTTTTTCAACAGCATAATTAAATACATGGGGGTGATACATTAAATAGCAATTTAAGGACTGAAGACATGAATATAATTTGTTACACTTGAAGTATATTTAAGTCACATGAAGTAAGTGTTACCACTGTGAAATGGCTAAACAAAAGAAACAGACTTTCAGTTTATACAAATATTGGTACAACATTTCATTAAATATTAACACACATTGATTCCTCTTTTTATATTAACAAAGTAAAAAGAAATCAGCTATTTTTGCCTTGTACACACAATGTACTAAGGAAGTTTTGCTTTAAATTGTTTTTGTGACATAATTTCCTTATTCAAAACAACCAATCAGACCCATTCAGATGTGTTAAACAGTTCCTGGAGAGATTTGAAAATGGTGAAGAGAAGAGATAAACAATAATATAGGAGCAATAAAGGGAACTTATAAAACTGTGACCAAATGGTTTCTGAAGATGTTCTCTACACGCATGAGCTGATGATAAACTCAAATCAAAGTTTGAAATCCTTGAAGCAGGTTACATATGAAAAGTAGTTAAATGTTTTGAGAGAAAACTTCATGATCAGTCCTATTTACACAAATACAATAAAACTATTGCATATGTCTTTTCAGCATCTTCAAGAGCAGGCAAAGGGGACATTTTCCCAGAAGGTGGGGAAGCAGCTGGCCACTGTGTTTTGGGTGGTGAGACCTTGGACACCGATGGACACAGTGGCATGAAGGGTGTGTGGACGGGAACAAAGGCCACCAGCTCTTGATCATCTTCAGCGGCCTCAACAAGCGACCAGCCCCTAGTGGTGGCGGACCCTACAGGAACTGTAACAACCTCATTCTTGTTCGCCACCCAGAGACTCATCTCCACCCTTCCTTTTGCTCCCTTCCAGTTGGCCAAACCCAGCGCCCCAAAAGGGCTGGGGTCCCCTTTTCCACAGGCACCTTACAGCCATGCCCCTGCAACCCGGCTGAGCTGAATGAAGAGGCTATTGACCTCTTACACAGCATCTCTGTAGGCCTGACTGCACTCCTGAATGGCATTCAGGGCCTTAGTTGCCAAACGCAACAAATGGTAGAATATCTGGAAGCCATTCAGAGTTCAATGTCTGGCCTGCAGAGATCGCTTGCAAGATTAGCCTCCTCACTGACTGCAGCCATCCAATCAGCCCAACCTTCTGCCCCAACTCAAGTTCCTTCATCATCCCAATTCCAAAGTCCCATCCCTATCCCGAGCACTCACACCCACTCCCACTCCAACAGACACAAGTAGCACATCACAATCACACGCACACACATAAACACAAACACATAAAGAAACACAAACACCCAAACAACATACACACACTATTGACACTACACCCACATCCTCCACCACACCAATAAATACCACAACACCCATAACCACCACAACCACCACCACACCCACACCCTCTTCCATTCCCACAAACACCACCACACCCACAACCATCACCAAACGCACAACAGCCAGCACACCAACATGCACCACAACCACACCACCACCTCAAAAGCACACTCACCCAAACCAACACACTCACACACAAGCACACCTACACGTAAAACTATACCCACCAAACCCAAACTCACACTCACCTGAATACCAGACACCAGCCAAACCACACATATCCAAACATACACAAAATACAACAAACACACATGCAACTGAAAACATACAGATACACACACCACAACAAGTACACAAATCACCTCAATAGCATACTCATCCAAACCAACACACTCACACACTGGCACATCTACACCCAAATCAACGCCCACCAAACACAAATGCACCCACTCACCACACACCAAACAACTGCCAAAAACACACATCCAAGCGTACACAAAATACAACAGACCCACATGTGCCTGCAAAACATACAGATTCATACACATCAACAGCACCTGCTCCTTCTACCTCTCCTCCTCCTCCTCCCAATTTGGCATCTTACCTGTCCCTAACCCCTCTCAAACCTAAACCCACCCCCATCAAGAAAGATCCTTTAGGTTCTATGCTATGTGCCCACTAGATGCCACTTCCTGTTGAGGTTACCCTCTGGAAGTCTGTTTAGTAGGCAAGTTCTGGGTGACAATCCCACAGGCTGTCGCTATGTATCCTGTGTCGCCTCCCTTTATGATTTTCACAAAATAAAATATTTGAAAAAAGTATCTCAATCAATAATAAAAAAATTAATTTATATGAGGTTTGTCCTGACTTCTTTATTAATTTACAAGTCATTGGTTATTAACATTGTTAATGATGAAAATGAGAGATACCTATTCTTACTTAATTCAATCAGTAAAGACAAAAGCTTTTCAAATGAAATATTTGTATAGAGCAAATATAAGTGACATTTTTTCCTGGATGTTGAAGTTTTGGTGAAAGCATTCATCATGATAATGCATACATTCAACAAAAAAATAACACTTTCTTAAATATGTTTTAAAGTGTTAATACAGGTGTGTTTATTTTAACTTGCTAAGTGATAAAAATAAACTTGCACTTTTTAGCTTGTTTTCTTTGTAATCGTATCAGTACTTTGTGGTACGCAGTACATATTATATATATAAAATGTTTTTCGTTTTGTACTTTTTATGCATCTGATCAAACGCGAAATAAAGAATGAATTGATTGATTGGCTGATCAAAATAAACAAATATGCATTACACCTTAACTTTTTTATAGTAAGTTTAAAAGTATTTACATATAGAAATGGACTAGACAAGGGGAAATGTGACATTAATAAATAGCTTAGATGTTTTAGGTTTACAACTAACATTCAGTTTAGATTAATCGAAAAACAATAATTTTGCCATGTCTAGTGCAATTTCTACATTTTGATACATTTTAATTATTCCAATAATGTGTAATGCATATGTATATGAGTTGATAGTTTACGAAAAATAATTCAACACACCTGTATAGAAACATTTAGATTGAATCTTTAATGTCTATTTTTGTTACCTTTACATTATAATGAATGCAGCTTGCACCAAATTTAACATTAATGTAAAAATATACAGGTGTGTTTATTTTTACAATTCTTAACCGACAGCATTGCACACATATGCATCACACATTACTAAAACTTGCTTGTATGAGAGATTCAAAAATACACAAGTCCATAGCTATTGTGAACAGACAATTCAGAAACAAGTAAAAAAAATGCATACCGTCAATTCCAGCAAAGACGGTGTTGATTTGCTTTGTGGTCAAGTAGCAGCAGTAAAGGGAGGACTTGGGTGATCGGGTTCATGTCAAAAACTGAAGTGGTAAAAGGTGAGTTTCTTCCTTATAACCCTTTGAAACCGACAACTAAGGTATAGAGGTTACCCTGCCACAGTTACGTTGGCGGGAAGGCACATCGTGGTTTTCCCGGCTGAAATCATGCCTGGACTCCCTTAGACAGCCGCTGTTGCCAATGGTACCATCAACGTAGGTGGGAAAATCTGGCGAACATGGTGGGTGTAGAATGGAATACCGTCCTTACACTCGACCCCATCTAAATAGAGCTGGTGGACTGGCTAGTAGGTGGGCAGGGAGTCTGATGGAAAAACGACGGTGGGACTATTTCTGCCACGATCCAAATCAGGCCCTCAGTTAGAAGGTAAAATCTTTGACGGCGAAAAACCAACGGTCGGCCTGAAATAACATTTTACTTATGAACTTTTACTCGATTTTTATAAATTAACTGTGGGATTTTTTGGGGTTGTGTTGTGTTGTGTTGTGCTTTTTTAACAGTTTTGTTACTGCTTAATACATTTTCCTAAGTCAAACCTGTCCACTATGTGGCATAGCTGGCAGGGGTTGGAGCCCAGGTTTACATTGTTGAAACAGTGTTTTACCCTCGCAAGTTTGTGATTGCATAGCTTGTGGTAGGCTCTCATGCACCCCAATTAATAATCCACTTTCATGCACCCACCCCATGTGGAGAACATTTTTTTCCAAGAGGCACTGGTATTCTCATCAGATTAGGACTTTAATATGTGTGTTCTATCCTCACTGGCAGACCTGACTTCCTTGGGTGGTAGTCCCCCAAACTTCGTGCTTCACTCCTTCTGTTTTTGCTGAATTTGTTTTTGTTGGCTTTGGGACTCTGCACAATTTGCTAAAGTGCCTGTGACTCTGCACAATTTGCTAAAGTCCCTGTGTTCTCTCGTCTAAACATGTTAAAATTGGCTAATATGCAATTGGCATATTTAACTTACTTGTAAGTCCCTAGTAAAGTTGTGTCTATGTGCCCAAGGTGGGTAAATTAAATGGTACAAATGGACCTGCGGCACCTATTGTGCCACCCACTTGAGTAGCCTTTTTAAACACGTCTCTGGGCTGCCATTGCAGCTAGTGTGTGCAATTCTAGACTGCCATATTGACCTGGCATAATAAACCTTTTGCCAGGCCTAACCTTTCCTTTATCATAAGTCAAGGTGCCTTGTATTTAAAAAAGTTGGACTTGTACCTCTAAGTTTTGCATGTCATGGTAGTGAAAACCCCCTCAAATTTGTTTTTCACTATTGCAAGGCCTACCTCTCCCATAGAATAACATTGGATTACCTTATTCCATTTATTAAGTGATAACGTTTGGTTGGGAGAAGCTAGAAATATCATGCTTGGTGTCTGTGGAATTGTAATTTAAAACCTTCTTTGAAGGGAAAGTTGGATTTTAAGATACAAGTAAGAAAATTACACTTCTAAAAGTTGGCATTTTCTTGCACTAAACATTTGGCACCTACAACATGTTCCTGGGTCACATGACTTGGTGTAGTTGGCAGTTGATCTTCATGTATTCCCCCAGCAGCCACACAATAAAGTGTCTAAGTGTTGGCAGGATGGGCCATCCTTACTGGACTAGGTGGTTGGTGCTGTCACTTGTCACACTTGTACTTCAAAGATGCTGCCTCAGCTTACATGCAATGTACTTCACACTAGCATATTAAAGATAGACTGAGACCAGGTCAAGGAGGCAGGAAATTCCAGAAATCTCTGTAGGATAAACACTCCAGAGGTTTCTTCCACTTCAAAGTTGGCAGCAAATCTAAAAAGGAGACCACAGACCCACTTTTCAGTTTACTCCTGGCCCTGTGTATATTACAGAAGAAGGACTGCCCTGCTGCCAGAAGACTAGTCTGCTGATTGATACCAATCCTGCTGTATAAGAAGGAAGGCTGGACCTGCACCCTTCATCCCAAGCTGAAGTGACTCCAGGGGCCAGCTAACTGACCTCCTGTTCTGAGCTAAAGGGACCCAACTAGCTCCAGATGCAACTGCCCAGCTGACCTGCTGTGCTGGTACTGCCTGGACCTGCTTGAGCCCTTCTGCCTCTGCTGGAGTGAGTTTCTGATCTCCAAGAGGTGCTCCTCATGACCCGTACCCTTAGAGTAGCATCAGTTGAGCTCCTCTGAAAAGAAAAGGAGAAATCCTGATATTTTGGGCTCTTCACAAGTGCAAACAAGTCCATTCAAGCCAAAATCTTACCACCCACACCGACCGCCAATGCATTGCTCCAGTGAACCCTTCTCTTTGCACTACAGCGACAGCCAGCATCAAACAGTAATGCAAGATCTGCATGTCATGCTACAGCATCCAAAGCCCACTGTGACTGCCAATGGGAAGCTCCAGCAATGACAGTCTGCAAAACCTGAAAGGACATTCATGATTCAGCGATGACCATCTGCGAAACCCAGCCTGCTCTTTGCAATAAAACAACAACCATCCACAACGCTCTTCCTGCTCCTCGTGGCCTCCTTCACTGCGAACAGAACACTTTGCACTGGGGTTTAGAAGGTAAAGATTTAGCAGGAGTAACTTGGTTCCTGTATATGGCATGAACTAGCGACTTGTATCTGGTCTTGCACAACCAGATAACCATGAGAGTCGCTTTGTGCTTTTAGGCACTATACTTCCTTGAAATGCTGGAAATTGCAGATCTCCAGCTCTACTGATTTGAGTTTTATCATTCTGGTGTCAAAAGTTTATAAATTGAACTTCATTGCACTGCATTGGTGAGGGATTTTCCTTGTGCTGTGTTTTCACTTTATAAGTGCTTGAGTGCTGCATAAATACTTCACACTTTCCCCTTTTTTTTCGTCGTTTTACATAGTGGAAACGTGACCGGAAGGTATCAGAGCACTTCACATGAGCACCAGTCCATTACAAAAGGACACATTAATTTTTTTTTATTAGGCACTGGAAGATTATGTGATTTGCCCAGAATCACAGAATGTGGAGCATCAATTCCAAGACTCGAACCAGGTTCCCCAGATTTAGGCTACCTTATGGATCTAACTTACTACTAACTTATCACTGTGCGGGGTCCACCTCGGAATAGCAAATGCATAACATACAGGAAGATGCACCTCTCAAAAAATCCCACAAGGTAATTATGACACTATGAGGTCCACCTAAGATAAGTGAAGGCACAACCTGATTGAAGATGAAGCTTCCCAAAAAATAGTCCCAAGGAGTCTATAGTCAACAAGACTTCTTTGTTATCCACCCAATGAGAGAGAGAAGTGTCAGGTGGGAGGTAACATCTGGTGAACCTCATGCACTTAAAAAGCATTTCACGTGTAGAAAATTTTGGCCACACTGGCCACCTGTAGTTGTCCCACTAGTGGGTGGTTTCTTAGGAGAAACAGAGTCCCTCTACTTGTGTCCAAACAGGGAGCACTCAAAGCAGCTGGGTTAGAAAGGGGACACCCTGGGCTACTGCCCACCAGAACCTCCTCCCTGTTTCTCAGAAGGGGATTGGTATCCCTTTCCCCACCTTAATCTGGGACTTGTCCGGGTTATCTTTAACCTCCCCCTCACTCTTCTTGGGGAACTTGAACCACAGTTCTTGTGGTCACTCCCAGGTACATTCCTGGATGCACTGGTACTGATCCCGATATCTGCCTCATTTGCATGCTCTCCGGGGTCAGTGAGCTTACTATCAGTGCAGCTCCACAAAACAAATTCTGAACTGAAAATGTGCTCTCCCAATATCATATTAAATAACCCAGTAAAATCATCAACTTTGCTGCCTGCACCCAACCATTAAGTGCCTTCCTGGCGTAATCAAAAAAATTCACCCAAGCATTTTTTGCTTTCTCTGAGACTAATGTGGTACTTCTGTGAGGTGAGCCAAAACTTAGTGACAAGGATGGTTTTCATTGGAGGGTACTTCTTCTGGTCCCCCACAGTGTAAGCAAGGTATCCCTCCCCACTGGAAGCATGTGTTTCCAGAATGATGCCCCTCAAAACTCCTTTGGGACACTGTGTATCCTAAGGATCACCTCATAGGTAGAATCCCACTTTTCAATGGTATCCCCTACCACATAGCTAAGCACCAGTCCTTTAGGTATGTGGACCTTCTTGTCCCCTTTTGACACTGTGGGTATGCTGGCACCTGCTTGTCTATCTCTTATGTCCATCTCTTTGAGTCTCATTTCAGGAGCCATTTCCTGTCCTTGGCCTCCATGTCTAGTTTCTCCCATGCCAAGGCTCTTTCAGCTTCAACCTTTCTTTCCTCTGCTTTCAACTTGAACTTGGACATTTGCAACTTAAACTCTGTTTCAAGCTTCCTTTTAGCCAGCTTCTCTTGGAACAGCTGGTGGGACGACACACAGGTTAGTGCTCTGGGCAGGATCTTTCATTCTGGAGGCAAGACATCCCACTTCCATGTGTGCTGCATTTCAAGACCTGCACAAAGGTCCTCTCCTTACCTTTTCACATTCTTCTCATCATCTTGGCCATTTTCTCTTGTCAGTACTCCAGAGCCTCTGAGCCTTCTGGAGTTCAACATTCCAGGTATTCCTCTTGACTGGAACCCCCATCTCCCTTCAGAACTTCTTGGGGCATATGTATGAAGCCTTTTTCCCATTCGTAAATGGGCCGGTTCTCAGAATCGGCCCGTTTGCGAATGGGAAAAAGCCTTTTGAGATGTATCATCCCAAAAGGCCCTTGTACAATAGGGAATCGCAATATTTGTGATTCCCTATTCTGCGAATGCATTTCAGGATTCGCCAATTGCGATTCATTAAATGCAATTCTGATAGCACCCCAGTTGTGCGATATTGCCTATAGAAATCGCAAATTACCACCAACTTCAAAAACGCACTTTTTTGCAGTTTTCAAAGTGGCATGTGGCGCACATACATGCCCTTAGGGCATGTATGTGTGCAACATGTGCACACATGCTAATTTCAGGGGTGCAGCAGGGTGTCCTTTTGACACCCTTGCACCCTTGAAATTGCTTTCGCAATTTGAGAGTACCTAATGGGTACTCGTACTTATGGCACTTATGGGTACTTAATAGCGAATCGCTAAATTTCATATGCCCCCTTGAGCTTTGTCACAGTGGAGACATTCATGTTGGCAAGCTCAAACGTCATCCTTGCAGATGTGCTCACAGGCACAGTCAGGTAGAATGGGGTTAAATCTGAAAAAGAGTCAATCAAGGAGAATTTAAAAAAAAATGGAGATGGTATCAAATTATTTATATGGGATTTTAGTATAACACAAAATCACTGTATGGCACTGCAATAACAGAAGTCCAAATCTCACAGCTGAACACCAACATAGGAAATTGGGTTCCTGGTTGAGGGGGTAAAACCCTACTCAAGCAGCAATGACAATTCTTGGCAGGGCGAAGCACAAGCACACCCCAAATTAACCTGTGCTTAAGCCTCCGGTAGCTTTGCACAAAAACAGTCAGGCTTCAATTTGAGGGAATGTGAAAAGTATTTATGCAGCACTTTAAACAGAAATGAGGTGAAAATGCATACACCCTGATGAAGAATGAGGTGTATCCATTAATTAGTGAAGACATCAATAATTATATTAGGGAAAAAGAATTTTACCCCCACTCTAGCAGTTATAAATCTTTTATCTCAGAACCTCCAATTAGAATAATATATATACCTGTGTATGAATCTAAAGATATCAATCAATATAGATATAGGGAACATGTTTGGGGCAATTGTTTCAAAAGAAATGGACGACAGGAATTGATCATTTGTTGTATATTTTTTTAGGCCTTTTAGAATCTAAGATGTATAGAAATTAGATGTACCTCTCTGTTTGTTAAAATGATTATATGAAAAAAAAAACTTTGCCCTGAAGAAGATTGTGAAAAATTATTGCATTGTCCACCAAAACGCCACATCGACAGTTTTACATTTTTTTTAAAAAGAAGGGATCTTTATGTATTAGACACCTTATTTTTGTACAATATGCAATTAAGGACTGACCATGTATTAAATGATAATCGACTATATGTTGTCCGTTTTTTAAGCTGAATTTTAAATGTATGAGAATTATAGTTGAAAGGTTTTTATGAAAATAAAAGAGAGTATACATATTCTTCGGCTCTATCTTCAAACATAGTGAAATTGGCTTACACCCAAATGCCACATTTAATTTACTTGTAAGCCCCTAGTAAAGTGGTACCACGTGTACCCAGGGCCTGTAAATGTAATGCTGCTAGTTTGCCTGCAACACATTATTTTACTATCCACCTAAGTAGCCTTTTAAACATATCTCAGGCCTGCCTTTGCAGGGTGTGTGCAGTGTTAAACTGCCATTTCGACAAGGCATAATAATCTTTTTGCCAGGTCCAAACCTTCATTATTACTACACCTAAGTCACCTCCAGGATAGGCCACAAAGAAGGAGAGTCTCTCTTACCTGACATAAGTGATAGGGTAGTTGAGAAATAAAAAAAGGTTAAGTTCCATTTGAATATCTTAAATCAATAAAATCATATGTACCCTGTTTGAAATTCAAATGGACTTACACTGGCACAAACAATCTAAATATGACAAGCTTACCAACGTTATATATAACGTTTACGGGCCCTGGGTACATGTGGTACCACTTTACTAGGGGCTTACAAGTAAATTAATTGTGGCATTGGGTGTAAGCCAATTTCACTATGTTTGAAGAGCGAGCCGAAGAATTTAAGAACTGGTTAGCAGTGGCCTGTAAATGGTATTGAGTCTGATGGAAGTTGTTGGGTGACCTGCAATATTTGGTTTGTTTGTGCAGGGTACTGGGGGCCACTGGTTGACTAGTACCATGTTTTGGACCCCATATGAAACTCACACTGATATGCACCATTTACAAACACTGTGTTGGCTAGTAGGATGGAGATCTCAAGATGTGAACCAGGTACAGATAGTATGACTATGAAGCTCAAACAGGCCTTTACCAGAAAGAATGCTGTAAGCCACCTGGATTTCTCAGAACAACCCCGAACCACAACCTACAACTTTATCAATCCCATTCAGATTTCACGAGTGCTACTAATTTTCTCAAATATCAATTGGAGCTAAATTTTTAAATGCAATGTTTGTCAAGCAATTTACTAAAAATGACCAATAATCAAAGAATGCTACAGGAAATGCATTGTGGGCCTTGAAACGTTACTAATATTGCAGCAATGACTCTGGGCCCTGACCTTCCTTCAGAACGTTAATGGCGGCCATACCACCCAAAACTCATGGCTACAGGCCTGAGCTGTATAGTTATTTATCAGTAAAGGTAGTTTTGATGTACACAACGTCATTGGACTTGTTTTTAATTCCTGTTAAAAAAATAGGTATTGCCTTCTGTGTCCAATAAGGAAGTGAATTAGCAACTGTTTAAGATGCAGTTTAATTTATCATATTGTTATTTTTGTTCTGACTAGTTATGATGTATAGGTGTTCATCCTACATATATTCTGAGTTAACTAGTATTGCTATTTTGTTGTTAAGAACTGATGGGAATGGCTCAGTGATGCCTGTCTACCGTCTGATTTTGCTTATGCCATACCGAATTGGAGCGGACAACATACTTCTTTGGGCATCTACAATTGGAGGTAGACTCTCTGGATACATTAGGTCAGATGACACACACAAAACAGTCCCTTTTTCTGGAACATTTGAAAAACAAAACAACCCACTTATGGATGTGCACTTCAAATAATGGTTGTTCAAGTGTGTTTTCGAATTGTAGTTTCACATGCCTAGTAAATATTTAGTCACTAGGGCCAAGGATGAGGCCTCAGCTAGTAAAGCAATCTTCTGTGACACACAATGCTGTACATTCACACTGAATTTAGGGGTGAAACAAATCAGACAATTTTCTATCAATTTGATTTAAAGTTGCAGTGCAGCTGTTGTAATTTCTGTATTATTTTGGACCTCATTTGGAGTTTGGTGGTGCTACCGCATCGAAAACCCTGGGGGCTACAATCGAGGGAAGTGCTGTGTTGACTCTAGTGGAACCTCCAATGGAGGAGCCTGTGTAATCGTATGAAAACTGTTTACACAGAGGCCACCTGCTCAAGGTAAGACCCATCCTGCCCTATTGAGGACATGGAGACCATCACCAGCAAAGCACGGCGGACACAAGCAGAGAACATGGAGACTGGTCTTCACCTGCAGGGAGAAAACTCCTTGGGCATTTAGGGTCAGTGCTTTAAATGGGCCAGTACTCACCGGTACTGAGTACCAGCACTTCTCCGTTTTCTCCCCCTGAGTACCGGAACTTATTTTCGGGCAAAGAGAGTACCGGTACTCCATGAAGCAGCAGGGCTCAGGCCCTGAAGTACGGGTACGTGCAACAGATGGTGCGTGTTGAGGTGCTGCTCTGGCTGGCAACAGCCTGTGTATGTCTGCGCTGGGGTGCTCCTGCGGTGTTAGGTTCTCATCAGGCCAGCAAGCCCATTGGGATCAAAGGGTTTCAGACACCCCACCCACCCTCCCCCGTCGTGTGGCAGCCCGGAATGAGACAGCTTACTGGGTGCGAACACAGCCGCACGCGAGTACTTCACAGGTCTTTAGAAGACCAATTGCTTTTTAACGAGGCTTTGTTATTTCTCACCCCTTCTTGAGCCCCTGCATCTCTGCTGCCTATTGCTGAGAGATTACGCCCCCCCCCCTTGAAATTTGACTCTAGTTGCAGCTCTGGTTCTCATTGGCATCCCAACAAGAATGAGGATATGGTCAGAGGTGCCGAGAGTGGAACTGAAGAACCAGGGTCGGTCGAATCCCGACGTCCGCTCATCATCCTGTGGTTCTGGAGAACTCCCTTAACCAGGGGTCTTAAAAAAGTAAGCTTTAATGCAGATGTTCTGATTGCATGTAAATCGCTTAAATGCCCATGGCCCAAATTCGCGCAATATCAAACTGCCAAAAATTAGGCTCTGCACGTATGACATAGAAGCTGATGCTTGCCATGTCTCTTATGTAAGAAGGCAGTTTGATTTTGCGCGAATTTGGCCCATGGGCATTTAAGCGCTTTACACGACAATCAGAGCATTTGCGTTAAAGCTTACCTATGTGGCTATTATAAAATTCCTGGCTCACAGACACGCCCCAGACACACCCCCAGACACGGCCCAAAATACATACCCAGTCTTAGTGAGTACCGGCACTTCTAATTTCCCATTTGAAGCACTGTTTAGGGTATTTGATGGCCCTTGCTTCAAATATGGCTCCTGCTCAACTAACCGCCAGTGCGGTGGAGGAAGATCTGATGGCAGCGGCCTCCTTCACAGCACAGAAATCCCCACGTGCTGGTGGAGCTCTCTAAACAGGACTGACTGCCATGCAACATTGTGGAGGAGTGCACGGGCTCCACCCTCTTACTAGACGTGAACTGTCTGCCAGGATCTAAACTAACCCCTTAGAGTGTATTAGGTAAGAACCGGGCGTTGTAACTCTATGTGAAATAGATACATGGACTATTCCATTCAAACAACCAAACAGCTACACGAACAGACTTACCTAATTATTCCCAGGAGACAGCACATCAGTGGGTTGCACAATTATTTGGTCGTGTTTTGATTTTATATGTTGCATTGCTCATGAACAACTGCTGTTCCATCCCATTTCCGTTCTGATCTTGTCCTCTTTAGCTGCTGTAGTCCAGAAGTCTGATTTATGGCTTTCAGCCTTCAGCTACAACCCCTCTTCCTCGTTCCATGTAATGACTTCTTGGAAATGCTTCTCCTGACTTAATCATTTTTCGTTTACTGTTTGCGGGAATCATCCCTGTTGCTTGACTTGACATCTGTCTTTCGTATCAATTAAAGGGCAGTTGTCAAAATAATAGGGTAAAGAAATAATAAACGAGGATACAATTGTGCAATGGTTATTATGTGCTGAGGACACAAAATTTAAGAACAAGCAATAAATTAAGATGAATTGTGTGTGGATTTGAGTATATACAAGATAGGGCTATAGAAAAACGTCCAGTCATAGTCACTCTACGCTGTTTCTTAAACTGAATGTTATTTTCAAAAACTGTAAATTCACCTGGGTCTGTAGTGACTTAGCTTTTTTTTCATCCATTAAAAAAAAAATGCATCATGTTGACCTCCTTAGCAACCACAATCTGACATTTATGTTTCAGTATTTTGGACCAGCCCTACATTCTTTAAATGCATGCATGTATTTGTCATTTCCTAGACAACCCCAAAATGCAGGGAGGCCACTTCAAAGTGACAAGTGGTCGAAAGTGTGATGAGGGGGAGGGATCACACTTTTAAGAGGGGGTTATGAAAGTATGTTCATAGGGTGGTTAGGCATTTACAATACTATGATACAATATTTTAGGATCCCATTCAGAGTGGGCTCATAAAGGGTCTGAAATTGCATACAGAAATGTCAAAACGTTCACATGCATGAGACTTGTCCCCATTGGCTTCGCGAGATAAACTGCTGATTGGATGAAATTGATCAGGCTAAAATTCTAGTGGTGAAGCTTTTCAACCCTCTCACAAATTAAGGCCAGAGTGTTATGACTCATGACTCAATATACGTTTAACAGTAAATGAGCTCCATGTAATGATTATGTGAGGTGAATTCCGTGCTGTTGTAAAGTTTTTCTGTGCCCCACAGTATTCACAGTTTTCCAGGGGCTGTAAAATGTTTTATGTGATAATCACCGCACCATCTAAATATCACTTGCACGGTATTAACCAGGTGTGATAAATATCAATAATTGAAGGTTTGCACACCCGGGGGCCTTTTTACGAGAGCCCTGCATCACTTTTGCACCATGTAAAGTGGTACATGCGTGACACAGAACTCTAAATCACATTTATGAAGCCACACAAAGCCACCCTGCATTGCTTTGAGTGGCCTCATAAAACTTGAGTAAGACAACACAGCGCAAATTGCTGCACCTCCTGACTCTTCAACTAGGAGACGTTCCATGGGCATTGCGGTGGGTTTCCCATGCAACACCCTTGGATTTTGATGCTGCCCCAGATTTACAAAATCATGTCAATCTGAGGAAGCGCCAAATCCTCACCTACCTAGGTGAGGCATAACGGACAATAAATATCTATATTTCACCTAATTGTTTCCTCTTTCTATGTGCGCTGCATTCTGCCCCTTCCTACATAAAAACAATCCTGCATACAACAGACGCACTCTTACACCATGGTGCAAGGGTGCCTACGTTGGTGCTAGGCTGCAAAACGGTGCCAGCACAGAGAGAAAGCACAGCAATGCACCATATTGCATAAATACCTTCCCAGAAAAGAGTTTCAGAAGAGCACACAACTTACAAAACCTGCTATGCACATCAGAATTTGTGGAATAGAGAACTACAAAATCTAAATTTCTTGATAGAACTCCTGGATTTCATATATGCCACAACTGTAAAATAGGCAAACTGGGACTAAACAAACCACAAAATATTACTCTAAAGACTATCCTCCAGCTAAAAATCAAAAGCTGGATCGACTGCAAAAGCATTTCAAGAACTCAGAACAGAATTCAAGAACATTACCAGATCATCAATAAATGTGCTACTGGATATCCCTTATAATTTCCACCATACTCATCCACACAATAAAACCTTTTCCTTTGCAGGAATATAGGTTATTACCAAACTAATTAGGGATGGAAACCAGGAGCTTAGACTCCGCAGAAGAGAAAGGGACTGAATCCTCAGATATCACACTGTAAAAAAGGAACTCAATAAGGATGCTGAAATGCACCACTGGCCACTTGAGGACTAATAACACTGGAATCCAGCACTAAGCTTTGTAGAAACACTTTGGGCAGACTACAACCATGAACTGCTTGCTTGGCTTACTACAATCTGTGTCTTTTCTCTTCTTTCTTTCTTCTGCTTCACCCTTTGAGAGGCTGGTACCTCCTGCCTCACCATGATTGCTTAATCTTCTGGTATAATTTAGCTTGTCACATGGTGTCAATAAGCTCTACTTAACCGTATGTGACCTCTAGCTTACTATCACTTACGTCGCTAAATTCTTAGTTAAGCATTCCAGTTTTCATTCTTTTAAATACATACACTTTAATATTCTGGGCCAAATTTTTCATGTAATTTTAGTGACACAGTGACTTTTCCTGACGCTTTTGGACCACTTTTGGACCAGCCTTTCAATATTGCTCTAGCTACCATTGCGGTCAGTGCTTGATTTGTAAAATATTAAGTGTCAGGGCTCTGACCAGGAGGCCACTGCAGCTTTCACCACCCAACGCTCTTGTCATCGCTGCCAAAACAACTACTAACCATCTCACTTGCATGTAAATGTGACCGTTCAGAATATTCTTGGTCCCCAGAGCTAAAGGAATGGCTGGGAAGGCAGGTATTAGCAATTTTAATGTACATTGTATTCCTAAACAACTGTTGTTCTGCTCATCTTTAAATTTGATGAGCAGCGCCTCCATGTGGTAGACTGTTCTAAGTATGGTGTTGACAATTATGTGCTGGTGCCAAGCATGGACACCAATTAAGTGCTGGTGCTGAGCACAGGAAAGCACCGGCTCAAATTAAGCACTGATTTGTGGTCCGTGTTATCTATCCCTCTCCTGCAAGTAAGGCCCACAAGTTCCTAACTTGTGTGAGACGTGTATGACTAGTTCCCTAATCACATGATGAGAACACCTGCATATGGGTCCTTCCTGGGTTAGACGTGCTTTTCCGGCCCACCGCCTCCCTTAAACATGCATTGATCGAGATGCAGCCCCTGACACGACCGCAGAGATACGATTCTGGACCCACGTTAATATAGCTTCTCAACACTACCAGTAACACAGGTATGCCCCTGTTTCTGACACTCTTTTTTACACTATGTCCCCATGCTCCACCTTTCCCTTCCCACCGCTCTACAATATTATAATTTTACCCTTTATTTCAACTGCAGCAAAGGAGTTGCTTGGACCATGGGCTAATTTTGCCAAATCAATTAAATGGCGTACATGCTGCTCCATCTTCCTGTAGTAATTTCTACCTTTGTACCTATGGTTTAAGATTACCACTCAGTCGAGTTGACGACACCTCATTAATTGTTTTCTAGGTTACAAAATCTGACTTTAGATCAAGTGAATCTTTCTACCGCCATACCGACTTACAAATCCTATGGTAAATTACTTTATGCACATAACCAAACTCGCATGATCTGGGGGTCTTTTGGAATTAATAGGACTTCTGAAAAACTTTGGCATTTCAATTTTACAGCACCTAGTTTAATAGATATATCTATTTGCGGTTATTTGAACCAATTCATTCTTACCCCCCTATACTAATGACAACAGGAAATTCTGGATATCGGTACTTAGTATCACTTAATGACATGTACTGTCATGACCATGGCAATATTATTCCACACATACTACTAATTAGAAATTACACTAAATAGAGCCTTTAATCTGTAATAATTGAGCCGGATTTTCTTTTCTCCCTACCTTTTTTTTTTTTTACATCTTTTCTCTTTAATATTGTCGCGTACAGTACACATGGATGGTGCAATGCCGTTCCAGAATCCAGGGTGGACCCTCCACATTCCTTTTGGGACTTGCATGCACCAGATTCGTTTATATTTTTGCACAAACATGTATTATCTCAACCTTTGACAACTTGAATGATATGAATGTTATTTCTCTAATATCGTGCGGTCTGGGATATGAACATGCAAACTGTGAGTAAGAAATGTTTACTGGTACCCTATTATTGATTACTTTTTTTTTTTACATCGTGTATGGAACTGGTGTTGTTCATTTATGTCTTTCTTTATGACGCTATCTTGATTCTTTGCATTTTGGATTGAACTTGAATCTCAATTGATTGTTGAATGGAGAACTTGCCCTTTTGGAATTTTATTTCCCTTGGGTTGGGTTTTTCGCTGTCTCCCTTGGCTGTTGTTTCCAATATCCCTTTGTCCCTCCTGCATCTGGCCAACTCTACTAATTTTGGCCTGCTTCATTCCTTTCTTTTGGTTTTCTCCCCAAATCCCTCCCTCTTCTCACATCTACTCCCCGCTTTCTTTTCTTTTCTCATTTACATTTACAATTAACATATCTCTTAATATCAGCCTTGAGAAAAGCCCAGGCCTGTGCACCGAGACGGGGCAAAACACTTGCTCTCCAGCTCTGTCCTTCACCTTATCTAAGTCTTTGTTTCAATGGTTATGAGTTTCCCATTTCTGGACATCTGGGTCCAATGCAATTTCACCTATTAAACTCAGGCGGATGTCACTGGGACCAGCAACTCCTTCTTCTCCTCACCTACCACTATATAATTGTAAGGCCAACTTCATCTTGTATTTCATGAAATAGGATCCATTATTTTGAGCAGCCATTATGGACCCCAACAGAATCTAGAAATATAAATGTACTGATTTAAAGATGGAACTATTAAATCAGGAGGCCATGATGATCCATGATGATTCAGTGAGGCTTTAATGATAAAAGTACCCCAAAGATAGGTATGCACATCGGGAGGGACATTACAGAAGACACTAAGGGCCCTATTACGATGTGGTCGAAATGGCTCAGACCGCTGGTTGGAGCTGTTCCGACCGCATCATAATATGCTGGTCGGGTTCCTTTCTGACGGCCTCATTACGATGGAGGTGTCGGAAAGGAATCCGAATGGTCATTCCGACGAGCTCAGAGTGCCCGTCCCCCAGTCGGAATGCTGTCAGTGATCCCAAGGCTGTCGGAACTCGACTTTGGGGGCCCCCAGCAGGGCCCCCATGGATGCAAGGCCTTCGGTTGGAGCTCTTCGGTGCAACCTGTGGCAGGCACCTTAAGGTGTCTGCCACGGGGTGCAGGGATGAACTGCACCTCCTATTTTACAATGGGAGCATGTATTCCAGCCAGAATACATGCTCCCATTATAAAGTATAGGAATGCGACCAAACAGTTTTCGGACACATCCTAATTAGTCGGTTGGGACAGCTGACCAGGTGCTGGTCAGTCCCGTGACCGAGATGATGCCATGTGGAAGAAACTCCACCCAACATCGTAATAGGGCCCAATATACTGTGTCCAATTTTCCTTGTGATGGTGAGAATGTAAAGAAATGTTACAATGATTGAAAAACTAAGGTCTGCATTACTGTGGCTAAACAAAAGGAGGACAGCATGGCTACAGAAGGTGGACTGCTACCAAAATGACAAGTGAAGACATGGGAGGAAAAAGTCCTGAGCATCCTGGACGTTCCTTCGAATGAGAACATTTCTGGAGGACTTGAGGTTTTCGCTAGGCAACAATGACACTTATTGCATCTAATATATCTAAAGCACACATAGTGGTACAGTGTGTGCTGGCATAATGATTGCAAGGATAAAATGCAACATCTATGTGTCTATAACTAGTTGTTTGAATTGATTATTTACTGTTACATTGTTTGCCCTCCAAATATTGCCTAAGCGGCAATTTATTTTTTTCGTATACAAATGTGCTTGAAAATAACACATTTTCCCAGGCTGTTGCATAATAATATGCGAAACCTTTCCCTACACTAATAAGGTGGCCTCCTAAACTCTATTTCAATAAAAAACGATGTTGGATGACTGACAATATTTCGTCTGATTGGAGTTTGCGCAGTTTACTGGTGGTAAATGAATGGCTAGCAGAATCTTCCAGGACCCAGTAAGAAAACCACTCATATGTGTATCAGTTACATATAGTATGTTTATGAAGCTCAAGCTAGCTTTTAACAGAATTAAACTTGTATTCCACCCAGTTTTCCCAAGAAAATCCATAATCCTAAAACAGTATCAACCCTATTCAGATGTTACCTGTGCTACTGATTTTCTCAAACATACAGTGGAGGTAAATCCCAACATGAACTTTTTGACAACGTTTTCTTCAGAAGTGAAACTATAATCCAAACATACAAAACAAATGCAGCAATCCCTCAATATAGAGGAAACATGAATACCACTGTGCTCTCTGCCCAAACGGTCCCTTCAAGCTGTACTGATGGGAGGGCAGGAGGGGGAATCCCACCTCAGAACAAATACTCATGGATATAGGCATGACATGCACAGTAATGTATCAGTTAATGGAGGTTTGCTGTGCAAATAGTCGGTGCACTTTCTTTTACTTCCCATAAATGATGTGTGGCCGCTGTGTGATTTTGCTTGTACCATATTCAAGTATAGCACACAACATATGTCTTTGAGCTTCTACAAATGGAAGTACATCCCTTCTCCACACATGGGTGCCGATCACGATCCGGTAAAAAATTCCCCCGTGCGACTCGTATCGGGTCTTTTTACCGTACGAATCGTACAAGTGCCGTACGAACTGGCAATCATGATTCGCATGGTAAAAAGTCCATACGAACCGCACTGGGAATCATTCCCCACACGTCCTCGGGTCGGAAAATGTGTCCGACACGTCCTCGGACGATTTACCTTACAAACGTGAAAATCCAAGTCCGACCGAGGAATCACGATCCATCCCGTGCGTCCGAGCGTACAACCGTATGGAAAAAACACCGTCCGCACCGAACACCTATAGCAACCATGGAGACATGTGCCCGCATACGCGCCCAACACTCCCCCCAGCCCCCGTACGTCCGACACGTACCCCCCGTATATGTATACCCCCACCCATCTAGGTACACCCCAGTACGTTCCAGTCGTACCCCCACCCCAGTACGTGTCATAGCCCTGTCTACCTACACCCCAGTACGTTCCAGTTCTACCCCCACCCCAGTACGTGTCGTACCCCCCGTGTACCTACCCCCCAGTATGTTCGAGCCACACCCCCACCCCAGTACGTGTCATAGCCCCGTCTACCCACACCCCAGTACGTTCCAGTCGTACCCCCACCCCAGTACGTGTCGTACCCCCCGTGTACCTACACCCCAGTACGTTCGAGCCACACCCCCACCCCAGTACGTGTCATAGCCCCGTCTACCCACACCCCAGTACATTCCAGTCGTACCCCCACCCCAGTACGTGTCGTACCACCGTGTACCTACACCCCAGTACGTTCCAGTCGTACCCCCACCCCAGTACGTGTCGTACCACCGTGAACCTACACCCCAGTACGTTGGAGCCACACCCCCACCCCAGTACGTGTCATAGCCCCGTCTACCCACACCCCAGTACGTTCCAGTCGTACCCCCACCCCAGTACGTGTCGTACCCCCCGTGTACCTACACCCCAGTACATTCGAGCCACACCCCCACCCCAGTACGTGTCATAGCCCCGTCTACCCACACCCCAGTACGTTCCAGTCGTACCCCCACCCCAGTACGTGTCGTACCACCGTGTACCTACACCCCAGTACGTTCCAGTCGTACCCCCACCCCAGTACGTGTCGTACCACCGTCAATGTACACCCCCCCACCCCTGTACGTGTCGTACCACCGTCAATGTACACCCCCCCACCCCTGTACGTGTCGTACCACCGTCCATGTACACCCCAGTACGTTCCAGTCGTACCCCCACCCCAGTACGTGTCGTACCACCGTGAACCTACACCCCAGTACGTTCGAGCCACACCCCCACCCCAGTACGTGTCATAGCCCCGTCTACCCACACCCCAGTACGTTCCAGTCGTACCCCCACCCCAGTACGTGTCGTACCCCCCGTGTACCTACACCCCAGTATGTTCGAGCCACACCCCCACCCCAGTACGTGTCATAGCCCCGTCTACCCACACCCCAGTACGTTCCAGTCGTACCCCCACCCCAGTACGTGTCGTACCACCGTGAACCTACACCCCAGTACGTTCGAGCCCCACCCCCACCCCAGTACGTGTCATACCCCCCGTGTACCTACACCCCAGTACGTTCCAGTCGTACCCCCACCCCAGTACGTGTCGTACCACCGTCAATGTACACCCCCCCACCCCTGTACGTGTCGTACCACCGTCTATGTACACCCCAGTACGTTCCAGTCGTACCCCCACCCCAGTACGTGTCGTACCACCGTCAATGTACACCCCCCCACCCCTGTACATGTCGTACCACCGTCAATGTACACCCCCCCACCCCTGTACGTGTCGTACCACCGTCCATGTACACCCCAGTACGTTCCAGTCGTACCCCCACCCCAGTACGTGTCGTACCACCGTGAACCTACACCCCAGTACGATCGAGCCCCACCCCCACCCCAGTACATGTCGTACCACCGTCAATGTACACCCCCCCACCCCTGTACGTGTCGTACCACCGTCAATGTACACCCCCCCACCCCTGTACGTGTCGTACCAACGTCAATGTACACCCCCCCACCCCTGTACGTGTCGTACCACCGTCCATGTACACCCCAGTAGTACCTGGCGCACCCCCAACACAACCTCCTAAGTACGGAGCGCACCCCATGCCCCAACATCACAACCGCATGTACGAGTCGTACAAAGCCACACACAAGGACATAATCGTACAACCAAATGGCCCATGTACACACCGTACACACGCTCAAAACGCACGTACACAACAAGGACAAAACAAAACAACACAAGAATACACCATTCGAAAGGCACACAGCCACTAAACATGGCCAACAACCACTAAAATAATACAATCACTGACCTGCAACTGTCAAAAACAAACAGAGGCCCAATACACCACCACTCCTTATAACACACCCACCCAAAATTCAAACACTGCCACACCCACCCATGGACCAATGAAAAGGGCCCACACACACAAACCATGAGCCTTTGCAACAGACTCACTGCTGCCAGACACCACAGAACCAGACTACAAGCTACACCACACCTTACACTTGCACACCTTCACACGACCACCCTCACAAACACCCTCTCATCACATTCACACACACACACAACCATCCACACCCCCCCCAACATCCACACACCCCCCACACCCACACCATCCTCACCCACACCCCTCATCATGCCCACTACCAAGAATCCAAAGTTCAGTCACCGAGAGTTGGAGGTCCTTGTTGATCAAATCCTCAGAGTCGAGCCACAGATCTTTGGAACATTGGTCAGAAGCACCAGCCAGGCAGCCAAAACAGCCATGTGGCAGACCATCGTCGATGCTGTGAATGCCGTTGCGGACACCAGGAGGACCAAGCAGGATTGCCAGAACAGGTGGTACGATCTGCGGAGGAGGGTCAGAGCCAAGAGGCAGGAGGAACACGACCAGGCCAATGCCACCGGAGGAGGGCCCTCCCGCAGAGCCGTACAGTACCATCCCTGGGAGGAGAGGGTGATGGCCATACTGCCGGTGGAGGCAGTTGAAGGAGTAGAAGGACTCCGAGACCTGGGTGAGTACACAAACAACGCACCTCACATGGGGGGAACTGCAACCACAACCAAAATTACTAACAGGCACGCAACCACCACAAGCCATCGCATGACTCAACCACACTCCATGAGCAGGCACATGCCACTGCTGCCACCATGCCCCATGCACCCAGCTGGACAATGTCAAGTCACAGGCCACAGAAGACAACAACACATGACACGGTAACCCGGATGGCGGGAGGCTGGGCACCAAAAATCACATAGTGCGACTCCAAAGCAGACAACAATGCCCTCTGCCCATATGGCCTAGGTCACAGCCAGACAAACACTGTGTCCCAACACAGGAATGACTTGCCAGCAAATGGCGGACGCCTTGCATCAACACATGGGGGTGAAGGCACTGTTTTGCACATGACAGCAGCTAATGAACAGCCAACATTGTGAAAGAGTGGCAGCACACACCACCACAGCAGCAGCGCACAGACACACAGCAGACAAAATGGGTGCCTGGAGATCAGAAACAAACTCACATCAACAGGCCAAGGGCCACTCAAAGATCTGCCAACAGTGTGTGCCCAGGAAGCTGGGCCAAGGTGACAGAGGGTGACACACGGAGGGAGGGAGAGGGGGACAGAGAGGGAGGGAGAGGGGGACAGAGAGGGAGGGAGAGGGGGACAGAGAGGGAGGGAGAGGGGGACAGAGAGGGAGGGAGAGGGGGACAGAGAGGGAGGGAGAGGGGACAGAGAGGGAGGGAGAGGGGGACAGAGAAGGAGGGAGACACAGGGAGAGCAAATCAGTCCTTTGGTGTGTGGGAATGTCTGCTCGTCAGCAGGTGGACTGCGTGCATGTAGACAAGGGTGGCCAGTGCCAGAACCCCCCCTCTTCATCATGGCAAAACGCAGGGCCATGTCACAACCTGTACACGAGCACAAGGACAGCCACCTGCATCATATAAGTGTGTGGATCCACTCCATGTGCACATGTACAGTGCTACAAGGAAGGCGCAAATGCATGGCTCGCCACACCTGCACACTCCACTGCTGACTGCAGTCACACTTGACGCAGCAAGTAAGACTGTGCCACACATAGTTAAAGGGGCCAAATTGGTGCCCAAGGGACACACCCATGCACAAGTGCACTGTGAGTGGAATGCAAGACAGATCCTAATTCCAAGAGGAAATGTGCCAACTTTGAAACGGATGAAACATGGATGTTGCATGGACCAAAATTAACATTTTCTCTCTCACACACAGGTCAACGTCGTGCTGCACCCCCCAACACTGGGGGGGAACACTCACAGGACCCGGATCTGCAGGAGACCGATCCCACCGGCAGCGACCACTCTCACCACTCTGCGGACGACCCCGACCGACCTGGCCCCTCTGGTGTCCAACCACCTGCAGCACCTGCGTCAGGTACAACCGTGCCAACCACCACCCCCACTCCTGCCACATCCCAGGAGACACCCAGGATCCCTGCCCCAACACCACAATGCAGCCAGGCTCGCCAGGAGGGACACGGTGTCCCGGGCACCCAGGAGGAGGCAGGCGACAACGCCAATGCCACCCCTCAGGGGTCCCGGAGACCCGATGTGCCCACAAGTGCAGGCCAGACGCAAGTGGGCAGGGGTGGTGGGAGTGGAGGACGGCGGAGGCGCGAGCCTGACCAGTTGGCTGGGGATCCGGTATTTTCCCATGTCCGTAACATCCTGGACTCATACCGGCAGGACACCACGGGCATGGCCCAGGTTGTGTCCGTCCTCGAGGGGATCAAGGTCCAGCAGGCCCAGCAACATGCGGAGCTAATAGCCTGTCTACAGGTACACCAACGGAGGATGGAGGACAGACAGGCTGAGCAAGTGACGGCGTCCCAGGGGATTCACGCTACACTCCGTCGGATGGCCGACACCATGGCCGACCCTCCCTGTGCCAGAAGGCGGAGAACATCACCACCCACAGGGAGGGATCAGGAGGAGGAGGAGGAAACATCCGACGGAGCATCCCAGACGTCGTCACGGCCTGCTGCTGAGGTTCCCCGCAGGAAGCCGGGTCGTCCACGGAAAGGACCGTGAGGGTGGCTGCTACATCACCATCTCCCAGGACACCTGGCCTGGCACCTGGCCCACTGGAGCAACAGCATCACAGCATCAAGAGACATTCTCTGCCACATGGCCCTGCTGGTCACTGGCTGACCAATGTTGACAAAGACTGTGGCATGGACTCTGAGGATTTCCAATGGCAAGGACACCAACTCCCCTACTGAACTTTGGATTCCCTAATCCCGGAAAGCCCCTCACTTTGTCCCCCCCCCCCCAATAATAAATCACACTATTAAGAGTAGATGCCTGCTGGTAGCATTATTACCTAACATGTGTCTTGTACAGTCTAAACATGCCTGAGTCATCTGTTCACTTCAACCATCCACACCCTGGGGCCTGAGTCTGGCACAGGACACATGGGTCACAGTTTATTAGGCAAGACAGACATGGAGCACCATACACACCCGTGATGGTCAGAACCAGCTGAGGGGGTGGCCGAACAACCGTGCTGACAGACACATTGAGTACAGCAACAGTCATGCGCAGAGGTCAGGGATCCTGGCCAGTGTCCTGGGGGGCACCCAGGTATGTGTAGACAGGTGGCAGAACCATGTCCTGCAAGCTTGAGTCCGGTGGATGCAGAGAATGGGATCATGGACAACGTTGGATGCATGGGGATGGCACATGTCACAATACCCACACAGTCATGGACATCATGCCCAATACACAGTCTCAGCACACACACACAGCTTGCATCTTGCCACTCGACACATTGACACATAGCCACAATCAGGGAATACCATGCCAGACATGCAGGATGCACCGTGCCAACACACCAGCATTGACTGAGAAGAGGCACCTTGGAGGCATAGGGACACCTTTATTAGTCATGTTTTTGGGATTGCAGAGGCAACTTGAAGTACACATGAACACATCATGTGGAGTAACATGTGGCTCCAACACTGGCACCCCCCTTCTGCAGCACAAATGCGTGATAGCCATGGAACTGGCACACAAGCGTCGGCTAACAGCTAAACACCCACAGCTGCTCACGGAGAGCCTGCCATACACCATAGATCCGCTGATGTGGAAGTCCCACGCCATGTCAAGACAATGTTAACCGTATGTGTCCGAGGGCAGTGTCACACACATTGATGCCATCATCACAATCCACTATCCCATCACTGATGACTGACAACCAGGCAGCCCATCTATTCAGGTGTACCCAGCTGCATGTCGTGTCCCATGGGGATGCCACATGTCTGCAGAGGAACCAAACCCCGACCGGGGCAGTGTGCACACATCGTGAACAACTGCCACACCCAATACACCCCAGATGCATCCCTTACCCCATGGAGACTTCCAAACGTGTCCGTGCCTGTAACGCTGAGTCAGCCCACGATGTCATGTCCATGAGGAATAGCAGTGCCACAACAATGCAACCAGCAAACGGCATGCGCAGGTACCTGGGGAAGAGAGACACACAAGAAGTCAGCCACAAAAAGCACAGCCACTTGCATGTGCAGTTACTCGACACATGTATGGATGACAACATGCTAGGTCACAATTATGACTGGGGAAATACTACCATCACTGCCACCATCACTCCAGTGACACACCCACACACACCTCTGACCCACGTGCCATACATGCAGGTGGAGACACACATCACAACGCATGCCACACGGGGACCAATGCGTGCACACTCAGACCCTGGTACTCACCACTAAGCAAAGAAGTCGCGTATGAGCCGAGTCCGGATGTCCTCTTGCGGCTCCACATCCTCCACATCACTAGCCCCATTGCCAAGCCCTTCGTCCTCCACGGGTGGATGGTCCTCGTCATGTTGATTCAGGATGAGTGGCACAGCTCTTTCAACTGCCATGTTGTGCAGCATGCAGCAGACCATGAAGATCTTGCAGACCTTCGCCGGGGCATAAGGGAGTGCACCGCCGGTCTTGTGGAGGCACCGGAATCGGCTCTTCAGCATGCCAAACGTCCTCTCTATCACTCGCCTTGTCCGGCCATGGGCGGTGTTATAGCGGAGCTGGGCCGGCGTGATGGGGTTGCGGAGAGGTGTCAGCAGCCAAGGCATGTTGGGATAGCCAGCGTCCCCTACATCGGAAGCACATGGACATCGTTAGAACTGGTGTAGCGGTCGTGCTGGTCGGCTATACAGAATACAGGACAGACAGACTGTACCCACCAACAACACATGCCCGTTCGTTGCGCAGCTGCATCATCATATCAGGCATCCCGCTACGCCTCATGATGTAGGCATCGTGTGCTGATCCTGGGAAACGAGCACAGACATGTGAAATCACCATATTGGACAGACACACCACAAGGGCATTGATGGAGTGGTAGTGCTTCCGATTGCGGTACGCCACCTCCCGTGCGTGTGGTGGTACCAAACCTACATGTGTCCCATCTATGGACCCAATGACATGGGGCATCCCTCCCAGGGCATAGAATCCACGCTTGACCTCAGTCATCTGTTCAGGGGTTGGGAACTTGATGAAGTCATCCAGGTGAATCAACATGGCCTCCAGGAAATCATGCAGCACACCGCTGAACATGCTCTGGGACATGCCACCAACATGAGCTATGGTATTTTGGAAGGTACCCGTGGCAAGAAAATGTAGGGCAGCCATTACCTTCAGCTGGGGTGTCAGTGCCGTAGGATACCTGTGCTGCGGTTGCAGGTGTGGTGCCAGTCTCGCCGTCAGCTCCAGAATCAACGGTTGGGTGAAGCGGTAGAGCCGGATCCTGTCATTCTCCTGCATGGTAGCCAAGTCTGGAATTCTTCGGGCAACAGGAGGCGCTCTGCAGTAATTTGGAAGTGACAAGGAAGAGTGAGTGCACTACGAGAACAACTCATGTCTACTGAGCACATGTAAATCTGGCAATACACACATGCCACATAGGGAGTCAGGCATGTGCTACATGCCCAGGACACGTATGGATGCAAGGTGACACTCCTTCCAAGACCCAGCTACACACGGTGATTGAGAACCTCCCCATGCCACGCCATGGAAATAGCTGTGTCCCAGTGCAAGTGCACAGCCCGACGCAAGACAGGAGTGACATACACCCACACATCAGCAGAAGTGGGATGCCGATTGCAGAGACTGGTAGCGGAACACTGGAGCCACAGGTCACATGACATTACACTAGTCCAGCCCACACACCTTGCCATGAAGGTGCACATGTCATGACTCACCACACATTCCTTGTGAGGATGCTGACATGGCCTTGTCACGCTACTCCGTGTCCCATGCATACATGTGCACCTCACATCCGATAACACATGTGGCATGGTGTGCGGAACAGTGTGCAATGACAATCTACACACAGCCACATGTTGGTTGCTGCAACGGCTGCAGCTTTTGAGGGTGCTACAACATCAACCTGATGTAAATCCCGGACACATATATGACATAGTCACATTGTGCACTGTGGGTAGTGACAAGTCATGTGTCATGACCCCTGTACCGGGCATCATGGGACACTTCCGTGTGTTGGTGTCCGTGCCATGCCAGTGACGCTCACCCCAAGTGCGCAGTCCCACATGCACACATGTCAAAGGAGTCAAGGGCATGCCTGGCACACATTGCACCCTCACACAGTACACATGTACACATCTCATCATACATCTGGTGCCTTCTCCACTCAGGAGGCATGTTCCACATCACAGCCTGTGACACCTGTGCCCCACACATGTAGTAATGCACAGACGATGCCTTGATGTCCATTCCTGGACAAGTATGTCCATCCATGGACAAGTATGTCCGCCCTATTCCTACATGTGTGTCGCCTATCACCACAGTGATGTGTAAAAACTGCCGTACTGCTGCTGAGAGGGCCTGTGCATGTTCCCAAATCACTGTGGGAGTGCTGCCGTATGTGTACCCATCGTGATGGCGAGCGTACAGGCATTTGTACGGTCCGTAGCACTACGGGTACGCATACGCGTGCAGACCCATAGTGATAGTGAGCGTAGATGCGTGTGTACGGTCCGTAACACTACGGGTACGCATACGCGTGCAGACCCATAGTGATAGTGAGCGTAGATGCGTGTGTACGTTCCGTACCACTACGGGTACGCATACGCGTGCAGACCCATAGTGATAGTGAGCGTAGATGCGTGTGTACGCCCTATCACTATGGGTCTGCACGCGTATGCGTACCCGTAGTGGTACGGACCGTACACTCGGATCTACGCTCACTATCACTATGGGTCTGCACGCGTATGCGTACCCGTAGTGGTACGGACCGTACACTCGCATCTACGCTCACTATCACTATGGGTCTGCACGCGTATGCGTACCCGTAGTGGTACGGACCGTACACTCGCATGTACGCTCACTATCACTACGAGTACGCATACGCGTGCAGACCCATAGTGATATAGAGCGTACATGCGTGTGTACGGTCCGTAACACTACGGGTACGCATACGCGTGCAGACCCATAGTGATAGAGAGCATACATGCGTGTGTACGGTCCGTAACACTACGGGTACGCATACGCGTGCAGACCCATAGTGATAGTGAACGTAGGCATGCATGTACGGGCCGTTGCCATACATTTGGGGTGCCCTAGGGCCCCGAAACGCACCGTACCTGTGTGTGATGCTCCAAATTACATAGGGGACAAGTATTAAGGCCTACATGCATGCTGGTTGTCATGGAGACCAAGTTCAAATTTCGAAATTGTTCTGGAAGGTGCACAGCAGAAGTCAGTTGGAATTCTTCTACTTTGTTGCAATGTGTTTGTGGGGCTGACATCATGCAGGAGAATGAAACCGATAGAGAACCCACAGACTGCTAGGTTTGAAGGGATTGGTGGAAACATAGGATGCAAATGTGAGTGACCAATCACTCTGTACTCCTGTGCATGAGACTGGGCAGAAGGGCACATATAAGGCAGCCAGGTCCCATGAGGGAGCACTTGCCTGCACATCTTTGCATTCGTCGACCCAGCTGCTGCTACTGATTCCCTGGAACCATGTCAAGGGCTGTGGAGAGGACACAGCCATTCACCCTGGAGGAGAACATGGCTCTGCTGGATGTGATCCTCCCACAGTACTCCATGCTGTATGGGCGACCAGGGTATCAGGTGAGTGCATAGGCCACTGCCACAGACTGTCCCTATGTTGTGACTGTGACTTCTGCCATTGCGTCCAGGTGTAACACACATGCCATGTACTGTCGGGGGGGTCCCAGGGGGGGAGTGCCAGATGTCTCCCAGCAGTGCCCTGAGACAGGAGGGGTGGGGGGCTATCACTCACAGCAGTGCCCTGAGACAGGAGGGGTGGGGCCTATCACTCACAGCAGTGCCCTGAGACAGGAGGGGTGTGTGCAGAGTCCTCCCAGCAGTGCCCTGAGACAGGAGGGGTGGGGGACTATCACTCACAGCAGTGCCCTGAGACAGGAGGGGTGGGGGCCTATCACTCACAGCAGTGCCCTGAGACAGGAGGGGTGGGGGCTATCACTCACCGCAGTGCCCTGAGACAGGAGGGGTGGGTGTGATGCACAGTGTGAGCCTTGATCATTGATTGTGACATTGCCATCATTCCACCTGTGTACCCACTGTGGCACGTACTGCTTTTTCCCTCACCAGGGGATGATGTCCCTATGACAAAGGTGCAATGCATTGGCTGCATGACATGCCTTGTTGTAACCAGCTAATTTGTACCCATATGTCTCTCTGTGACATGTGGCTGGTGTATTGATGTGGTGTCACTTGTTCCTCCTCACAGGTAGGCGCCACTGCCAAGGAGCAGATCTGGCTGACCGCCATCAGTGCCGTGAGGGGTGTGGATGGTCGGAGGCGGAGCCTGCCCCAGGTGAGAAAACGCTGGCAGGATATCCGGTGCTGGACGCGGAGGATTGCACGGCTCCTGCTGGGGGACTCACCTGAGAGCCACAAGAACCGCGGCCGCCGCCGTCTGAGCCACCTCCACAGGCGTGTGCTGCCGGTGGTCTTTCCAGACCTGGAAAGGCGCTTACAGGCGATGCAGCAGCCGGAAGGGGGTAGGTACATGTGTGTTTGTTGTGTGTCACCGGCATTTGTAAGGGCACAGTAGCATGAATTCACTGGCAGGGTTTAAAGGTGCTGTGCAGATCCTGTTTGCCCCAGTATAGCGCTGTGCCCCTGCCACCCTTCCCCTCCTTGCAATGTGTTCCCTGGTCTGTGTGTAGTCACTCCTTCACAAGGTGATGTAGGCTGGCGCTTTGTCCACGAGAACAATGACTGTAGCATCATGTGTGGGGGTGGTGTGTAACAGGTTGTGGGACCTTGCCTGTGCACTGTCAAGTTCACTGCATGTGGGTTCCATGTCAGTTGGCACTGATGCTGACTCCAGACATGGGAGTTGGTCTCTCATGTGTCATGCCTTACAGCGCGCATGTCCTATGTAGTGGCCTGTGACATGATGTGCATGAGTGTGCGATACACATAGTGCAGGGATGGTGACGTGTGTTGCAGTCATTACCATTCAGTAGCATGTAGTTGCGTGCCCACTACTGTCCCCTGGGGCACCTTTTCCTCAGTGGTGTATGTGTCATCATAAACGTGGACAATCTCAGTGTCTACAGCGTAGGTTGTGCTCTGTGCCATTGTCCCATGTCACCATGTATATAGACGTGCTATTTTGTACAGGTGTCCACTGTGCAGCCTGACCTGATTGTCCTTCTTCATACTCACAGTTGCCAGTGCCTGTGTGTCTTGTTATACTCATCTGAGGATGGGCACTGGTACCTCATTATTTGTACAGGCGCACCTTGGCTGTTTGGCGTACACTCTTGCTTTTTGCCTGCCCCTGTGTGTATCAGCCAGACTATGAGATGTTGGTGCCACCTGTGTCTCAACAATTTGCCTCGTGTAGGGTCTTGTTGGTGCGGGCAATGCCTATGTGTCAAATCCTGATTTCTACTTGCTGGGTCTGGGCAGTGTGTGATGTGTCTGGACACACACGCAATGTGCAGTGACCGAGTCATGTTGGGCATGTTTTCAGCATTACCTATGCAGCATGTGTCTCAAGTTCATGGATATGGTCCCTGGTCATCGGTATTTTCGCCAACGCTGTGTGGTGCAGATGCAGTGCTGGATTGTCCCCAGGGCCTGGGTGCTATGTCAGACTCCGTTTCCTGTGTTTAGCTATTGTCTCATGCTCTCCATGGTATTTCAGTGGCATGGTGGCTCAACCAACTGTGTGTTTCATGCCCTACATCGGTACCTTGTTTAGTAGATGTTAGGGATCTTCCTTTTCAGGCTATGCAGTGTTACCTATGTCGATTGGACTCATGTGACTGATGTGTACAGCTGTCTGATTAATTTCTGTCTCTCCACCCTGCCCACAGCATCGTCGGGGGACACAGAGGGAGACATGGACACAGGCAAGGCGGAGGGACCGAGCACCAGTGCCAGCCGTGACATCGGGGCTGGCACATCGAGTGGGACAGAGGTGGAGGATAGTGCGGCCGAGGACCTGTCGACTGGCACGTCAGAATACGAAGCTGACAGGTCCGAGGAGGATGTCTCCGAGTGGGCGGTGGCTGCACCAGCAGCTGACAGCGGAACAACACCTCGCACCGCCCCCTCAGTTCCCACCAGCCGCCTCCCACTTGCTCGTGTCCCTTCCCAGCGTGCCCGGTCACAGCATGTCTCCTTCCGGCCAGGCACCGCACCCCCTGCCCCTGTCTCCACTGCTGCCACCAATGCAGAGTCTGTGGACATCCAGCGGCAACTGCAGGTTGGTCAGGCTGCGATCCTTAATGTCCTCCATGCCCACGGCAAAACCCTCACCAACATCGAGGCTTTCTTGGAGGGCATTCATTCATCGCAGGCTGACCAACGCAACTTGCTGAGGTCCATCGACTCCACACTGACTGCAGCAGTGGGTCTCCTGCAGCGCGACCTCCCCCCACCTACCCCTGCCCCATCCACACTTCCCACTCCCATGCCTGTCCCACGTACACCCAGACGTCGGCATGCACCCACATCAACGGACACGGGCACCACACCAGCAGGGAAGGTCCACCGCACTCCTCCTGACACGCACACACAGGGTGAGGTAGGCACACCCACTGGGTCGGGGGGCAAACGTGTGACACGCAGCCATAGTGGGAGTCCGCATTCCACCCAGTCCACTCCCTCCAAATCCCCTCCCCTCAGCTCTCCTGGCCACATCTCCCCCAAGGACTCCTTCATGGCCGCTCTGTCCCTGAGCCCCACAGTTACACCACCACGCAAGCAGTCAAGGAGGTCCCCGGTCAGGGTGGTTGAGTCTCCCCCCCTGTCTCCACCCTCCCCCGGTGGCGCTGCGACCCATCCCTCTGACCCCCCCCCCTCCTTGGGGCCTGAGGTCCCTTCGGGTGCAGGGGACTCCCTGGAGGACCTTGCAAAGGTGTGTAGCGCCATCCTGGCCTCCGCCTTTGGCACTGACCCACCCCCTGTGGTGGAGTCCTCCATCCCTGCACCCACAACGCCGCCCCTTTGCCCTGATGTCCCTGCGGTGCCTGTTGCTTCCCCCCCCCCTGATGCCCTCACCAGTGTGGAAGACGATGCCATTTGACTGTGCAGGCAAGGTAGGGGACACGCATCCCACTGTGTCCCCCATCCAGCTGAGAATCATTGACTGCCCTATGGGCTTTGTGAAGATTGAACTGCCTGCGATCCACGGACATTGTGCTCATGCTGAATAAAGCTTAATTTTGTTTTCATTATCACACTACTGCTATGCTGGTATTGGTGTTGGTGGGGCTGCTACATGGTTTTTGGTGGTGTGTAAGGGTTTGGGTGTGTGGGATATGTAGTAGTGTACTGCTCATTGGTGGGACCCTGGGATCTGTGTGCCATCACAAGGTGTTGGCTAACTTTCTTTGTTCATGTAAGCAGTTACTGCATGGTGCACTTGTCCCAGGGTGTATTCCTTCCTCTGTGTACCCAGCTTTCTTCCCTGCAGGGTGTTCCCAATGTTTAGCGCAGAGCTGTGTCTACATGAGCTGTGTGTGTGACGGAGCCCTTCTACTTTGGCCATGCATGCAGGGCCATGTCTCCACCTGCAACAATCGTGGCATCCTTGATGATCACTGTACTTGTGTGTGGAGTCTGTTGACATGAGTTCATGGGGACATGTTCCCTTGTAGCCAGTATGCATGTGGATAATTCTGGCCTCACACACATGTGTTACACCCCTCCTGTCTCAGGGCACTGGTGGGAGGACTCCACACCCACCCCTCCTGTCTCAGGGCACTGCTGGGAGTGATAGGCACCCACCCCTCCTGTCTCAGGGCACTGCTGGGAGGACTCTGCACACACCCCTCCTGTCTCAGGGCACTGCTGGGAGTGATAGGCACCCACCCCTCCTGTCTCAGGGCACTGCTGGGAGGACTCCACACCCACCCCTCCTGTCTCAGGGCACTGCTGGGAGGACTCCACACCCACCCCTCCTGTCTCAGGGCACTGCTGGGAGTGATAGGCACCCACCCCTCCTGTCTCAGGGCACTGCTGGGAGGACTCTGCACACACCCCTCCTGTCTCAGGGCACTGCTGGGAGTGATAGGCACCCACCCCTCCTGTCTCAGGGCACTGCTGGGAGGACTCTGCACACACCCCTCCTGTCTCAGGGCACTGCTGGGAGTGATAGGCACCCACCCCTCCTGTCTCAGGGCACTGCTGGGAGGACTTCACACCCACCCCTCCTGTCTCAGGGCACTGCTGGGAGGACTCCACACCCACCCCTCCTTCTCAGGGCACTGCTGGGAGTGATAGGCACCCACCCCTCCTGTCTCAGGGCACTGCTGGGAGGACTCTGCACACACCCCTCCTGTCTCAGGGCACTGCTGGGAGTGATAGGCACCCACCCCTCCTGTCTCAGGGCACTGCTGGGAGGACTCTGCACACACCCCTCCTGTCTCAGGGCACTGCTGGGAGTGATAGGCACCCACCCCTCCTGTCTCAGGGCACTGCTGGGAGGACTCTGCACACACCCCTCCTGTCTCAGGGCACTGCTGGGAGGACTCCACACCCACCCCTCCTGTCTCAGGGCACAGCTGGGAGGACTCCACACCCACCCCTCCTGTCTCAGGGCACTGCTGGGAGTGATAGGCACCCACCCCTCCTGTCTCAGGGCACTGCTGGGTGGACTCTGCACACACACCTCCGATTTCAGGATATGTACGCTTGGCACATACACGGTGGGGGTACGCTCAATGCATTCGAGGTGAGGGTACGAGTCTACTTACACTGGTGTGGTGGGGGTACGCTCCATGCATACGCGGGTGAGGGTACGGGTCGAACTTACACTGTTGGGGTGGGGGTACGCTCCGTACGTCCGCGGGTGGGGGTACGGGTCGTACTTACACTGTTGGCATGGGGGGTACGCTCCTTGCATACGCGGGTGGGGGTACGGGTCGTACTTACACTGTTGGGCTGGGGGGTACGCTCCTTGCATTCGCGGGTGGGGGTACGGGTCGTACTTACACTGTTGGGCTGGGGGGTACACTCCTTGCATTCGCGGGTGGGGGTACGGGTCGTACTTATACTGTTTGGGTGGGGGTACGGTCCGTGAGTCCACGGGTGGGGGTACGGGTCGTACTTACACTGTTGGGCTGGGGGGTACGCTCCTTACATACGCGGGTGAGGGTTCGCGTCGTACTTGCACTGTTGGTATGGGGGGTACGCTCCATGCATACGCGGGTGGGGGTACGGGTCGTACTTACACTGTTGGGCTGGGGGGTACGCTCCTTGCATACGCGGGTGAGGGTTCGAGTCGTACTTACACTGTTGGCATGGGGGGTACGCTCCATGCATACGCGGGTGGGGGTGCGGGTCGTACTTACACTGTTGGGCTGGGGGGTACGCTCCATGCATACGCGGGTGGGGGTACGGGTCGTACTTACACTGTTGGGCTGGGGGGTATGCTCCTTGCATACGCGGGTGGGGGTACGGGTCGTACTTACACTGTTGGGCTTGGGGGTACGCTCCTTGCATTCGCGGGTGGGGGTACGGGTCGTACTTACACTGTTGGGGTGGGGGTACGGTCCGTGAGTCCGCGGGTGGGGGTACGGGTCGTACTTACACTGTTGGGCTGGGGGGTACGCTCCTTGCATACGCGGGTGAGGGTTCGCGTCGTACTTGCACTGTTGGCATGGGGGGTACGCTCCATGCATACGCGGGTGGGGGTACGGGTCGTACTTACACTGTTGGGCTGGGGGGTACGTTCCTTGCATACGCGGGTGAGGGTTCGAGTTGTACTTGCACTGTTGGCATGGGGGGTACGCTCCTTGCATACGCGGGTGAGGGTTCGAGTCGTACTTACACTGTTGGGCTGGGGGGTACGCTCCTTGCATACGGGGTGGGGGTAGGGTCCGTACATATCCATCCCCACGCTATGTGATGTTTGTGCGGCCCGTACCCAGGCCTTTGCCACGTGGGTGCGATCCGTCCCGCCATTGTTGGGGTGACGTGTGTGGGCGTGGTCCGACTCGTACCCACGCTCTTCAGGCGTGGGTACGGGACGTACCTGTCTGGTTGTGTTGCCGGTTCGCGTGGTGACGGACTTCCGTTGTGGCGGTCGCTGGCTTATCAGGACATGCCCCCACCCCCTCGTGCTGACCAGGGCATGGGAGTCAGGTATGTCCAGGCCATGTGTGGTGTGTGACTTATGTGGTTGTTTTGTGGCCTGCCCTGGTCCTGCCACCCCCACCCCACCCCACTTTCCCCCCTCCCTTAGTTATTCTGACCTTCTGCGGCGTCTGCGTCGTAACCTGTAGAGGAGGTGTACTGCTATGAGGGCAGGGATGACTCGTAGGTTCGGGTCCATGTCTGTCCGTCGCGTACTGGTACTCCTTGCTCGCGTCGTCCTGTCGCGTACGGGTCCTCCTTGATCGCGTCGTCCTGTCGCGTACGGGTCCTCCTTGGTGGCGTCGTCCTGTGTGTCCGTCACGTACTGGTCCTCCTTGTTCGCGTCGTCGTCTGTCCGTCGCGTACTGGTGGTCCTTGTTCGCGTCGTCCTGATTTCCCGGCAGTTTTTGGCTGCCGCAAAATATTCACCGTGCGGGGTGACGTTGGTGCGAATCGTGATTCCTGGGTCGTGAATGGCTGGCTGCGAGCGTCCCGACGTCAGGTCGGCGCTTTCCCGGATCGCATTGGTAGGTGTTTTTTTGTTCGGTTGGGCTTTTTTACGATTCGTACGGTAATGGTGTACCCGTGCGAATCGTAATTCCTTGTTTGTGAAAATTGACGACCGGGTACGCGTCGGGCGGAGATTGTGCTCCGTCCGACGGTTCGTACCCGGTTTTTGCAGGATCGTGATCGGCACCATGGTGTGTGGCTCTAAATGAGGTACCTCATACAATATGGGCCATTTTTGGGGGAAGTCCAGAAAACTGCCCACATGTTGACAGTGGCATAACACAAAATGATGCTCCCCTGCAAAATTCGATGAGGGGTGCCATCAACTCCAAGATCACACTGATGTTTATTGGTCTCATGCTCAATGGGTTCCCCCTGAAGGGTTGGGGCCCCCCTTTGCTGTAGGTGGTCTGCTCTGGAAATCAGAGTGACTTTGCAGAGCGTTTACCTATTTTTTATGGTATAAAGATAGAATGTCGACGGGAAAATATCGACTAGCAATAATATCGTGGTAAGAAACTCGACTGTGAAAAATATCGTAATAGAAAATATCTTTGTTAAAAATATCGTTTCTTGAGAATGACAAAAATATCGTCAAGAAAAAATATCGATGAACAGAATATCGTTGATCAAAATGTCGTTTCATATAATATCGACAGAAAAATATAAGTTGTTATAAAATTTATAAAAAAATATGTATTATGTTTTTAAAAAACTTACAAAACTCCTACTAGTAATACTATGTGTTAAAAAATATTTTCTACAAAAGAATTGTTAAAATTTTAGTAGCGGGTTATTGGTATTATAGGGGATAAGGGTGGGTAGTAATTTAAAATTTGGTTTTTACAAAATTTCTAAAATATAAAATTAGTAGAAAATAATTAAGAAATCGAAATTTTAATTAGAAACTTCGATTTGTTCACGAAATTAAATTTGTAATTAAATTTTAAAATTTAAAAAAAATTTGTTAGGAGCGGGTTATTGGTATTATAGGGGATAAGGGTGGGTAGTAATTTAAAATTTGGTTTTTACAAAATTTCTAAACTATAAAAATATTAGAAAATAAATAAGAAATCCAAATTTTAATTAGAAATTTCGAATTGTTCACCAAATTAAATTTGTAATTAAATTTTAAACTTCCAACAAAAAATTGTAGGAGCGGGTTTTTGGTATTGTAGAGGATTAGGGTGGATAGTAATTTAAAAATGTCGTTTTTTAAAAGTGTAGAAAATATTAATAAATTAGAAATTTATCATGAAATCAAAATTTAACTTCGAAATTTAAAATTTTACATGAAATGTATTTTGTTATATTAATAAAAAATATTTAATTAATATTGAATAAGCGTTATTTTGGTATTATAGGGTAATAGGGTATAAAAAATAATTTAGATAGAAAAAATTATATTGTTTACTAACCTGCACATTTCCTGACTTATGTTGGATTGGAGTTAGAATAGTAATTTTTTATGGTTTACTATCCAGCACTTTCCCTGACTTATGTTGGATTGGAGTTAGAATAGTAATTTATTATGGTTTACTATCCAGCACTCTCCCTGACTTATGTTATGTTTGGAGTTAGAATAGTAATTTATTATGGTTTACTATCCAGCACTTTCTCTGACTTATGTTGGATTGGAGTTTGAATAGTAATTTATTATGGTTTACTATCCAGCACTCTCTCTGACTTATGTTATGTTTGGAGTTAGAATAGTAATTTATTATGGTTTACTATCCAGCACTTTCCCTGACTTATGTTGGATTGGAGTTTGAATAGTAATTTATTATGGTTTACTATCCAGCAGTCTCTCTGACTTATGTTGGATTGGAGTTTGAATAGTAATTTATTATGGTTTACTATCCAGCACTTTCCCTGAGTTATGTTATGTTTGGAGTTAGAATAGTAATTTATTATGATTTACTATCCAGCACTTTCCCTGACTTATGTTATGTTTGGAGTTAGAATAGTAATTTATTATGGTTTACTATCCAGCACTTTCCCTGACTTATGTTGGATTGGAGTTTGAATAGTAATTTATTATGGTTTACTATCCAGCACTCTCTCTGACTTATGTTGAATTGGAGTTTGAATAGTAATTTATTATGGTTTACTATCCAGCACTTTCCCTGAGTTATGTTATGTTTGGAGTTAGAATAGTAATTTATTATGGTTTACTATCCAGCACTTTCCCTGACTTATGTTCTGTTTGGAGTTAGAATAGTAATTTATTATGGTTTACTATCCAGCACTTTCCCTGACTTATGTTGGATTGGAGTTTGAATAGTAATTTATTATGGTTTACTATCCAGCACTCTCTCTGACTTATGTTGGATTGGAGTTTGAATAGTAATTTATTATGGTTTACTATCCAGCACTTTCCCTGAGTTATGTTATGTTTGGAGTTAGAATAGTAATTTATTATGGTTTACTATCCAGCAGTTTCCCTGACTTATGTTATGTTTGGAGTTAGAATAGTAATTTATTATGGTTTACTATCCAGCACTTTCCCTGACTTATGTTGGATTGGACTTAGAATAGTAAATTATTATGGTTTACAATCCAGCACTTTCCCTGATTTATGTTGGATTAGAGTTAGAATAGTTAATTATTATGGTTTACAATCCAGCACTTTCCCTGACTTATGTTGGATTGGAGTTAGAATAGTAATTTATTATGGTTTACTATTCAGCACTATCCCTGACTTATGTTATGTTTGGAGTTAGAATAGTAATTTATTATGGTTTACTATCCAGCACTTTCCCTGACTTATGTTGGATTGGAGTTAGAATAGTAATTTATTATGGTTTACTATCCAGCACTTTCCCTGAGTTATGTTATGTTTGGAGTTAGAATAGTAATTTATTATGGTTTACTATCCAGCATTTTCCCTGACTTATGTTGGATTGGAGTTAGAATAGTAAATTATTATGGTTTACAATCCAGCACTTTCCCTGATTTATGTTGGATTGGAGTTAGATTAGTAAATTATTATGGTTTACAATCCAGCACTTTCCTTGACTTATGTTTTGTTTGGAGTTAGAATAGTTAATTATAATGGTTTACTATCCACCATTTACCCTGACTTACGTAGGATTGGAGTTAGAATAGTTAATTATTATGGTTTATTATCCAGCATTATCTATTTACTATTTTTTTTTTTTTTTTTTTTTATTGTTGAAACTGAAGGTGTCAAACAACATTCAAGTTAAGACAGAAAGTATCACGTTACAAAAAACCAAAAACATCTCAGATACAGTGAATCAAGATCTTTGTACAATAACAAAAACAATTAGAAGATGACCTGAATGAAAAGAGAGTCAAAAAAAGTTTTCCCAAATTTTTTCGAATTTTCTCCCCCCTCCAATCCTCGCTGCATAGTTACGCTCGCTAATCTTAACTCTTTGCATTTTACGCAGCCATTCATAGAAAGATGGACTCTGAGTAGATCGCCAATTCTGAAGAAGCAATGATCTTGCCACTGCCATGCAGATAAACAGGAGTTTAGTATGTGAAACAGAAATATTTAAATTCAGGTCCAAACCGTGCAGCATCAAATTGGAATTAAAAGATATCTGGATATGCAAAATAGAAGATAAAAAAGCAAAAATATCTCTCCAGAACTCTTTGATCATGCTACATTCAACTATCACGTGTGTCCAGTTAGCGGGGGCAAAATTTTGACAACGAAAACAGATCGGTGCGTAATTACTAAACATTTTGGCAATTACTGCCGGGGTATAGTCGAGGAGCCATTTCCCAAAAAATATCATTCTGCGCCAATTGGCTCCCCGTAAAATGGAGAAATTATATTTATTAATAGTCCGCCACGTCGATACGGATAAAACCTGCTTTTCGTGTTCCCACCATTTTTGGACTGCTTTCGATTCTAAATCGTGTTGTTTGGTCTGAGCAAGATGACGTTTCCATTCACCAGGTTTCCTAATTAAAGTAGTATTAAACAGGAGATCGTTGTTAAAAGGGGAAATCTGAGTAAAGGAGGTAGGGGCAAACGACATTAAAAGTTTATAAATTAGATCATAAGACCCGGCTAACAAAAAGTTACCTGAAAGTAGTAGGCGCATCTCGGGCGGAGTTAACCACCTAGAGTGATGTAAAAAATCGCCTACTGTACTAAAGCCGGCTTTAGACCAATAGCCCATTAAATGCGGGCTTACCACCTGTCCTCTTGAGGAAAGTAAATTAATCAGTAAAGAGGAGGTATTGAAGAGAGAAATAGAGTATCGACTAATCAAAGCCTTGCGCTTCATAAAGAACCAAGCAATTATTTTATACCTAACCAATTTTGGAGATTTAGGTATTTGAAGAGGGGAAGATATTTGACTCTCTGAAAAAATTAAATCGAAAAAAAAACTAATATAATAATTTGGAGTCGGAGAAGGGACCTTGAGACGAGTTAAGTACTGAGCAAAATATGCGTAGTAATAGTCTCTAATGTTTGGAAGTGCCAGACCGCCATTATCTAAACCCTCGTAAAGGGTAGTCAACGCAATCCGGGGCTTTTTATATGACCACAAAAAACTTGAGAATAAGGATTCTATTTTAGAAAAGAAAGACCCAGGGAGAAAACACGGGATTGTTGAAAACAAAAAGTTGAGCAGTGGTAAAATGGACATTTTAATCAGGGCGACTCTGCCTAGTAATGATATAGGTAATTTATTCCAGCGAATTAACATCGAACGAACCCTTTGGAGGAGGGGAACAAAATTCAAACCGAAAAGATCTGTAACTGAAGAAGAAAAAAACACCCCCAGATATCTTTTAGGTTTATTATTTATGCAACCTCGTAGATCCGGATGTAATTCTGGAATGTGATTGCCACAAATCAATATTTCGGTCTTTTTTTTATTAATCCTATAGCCCCCGAAAGATTCATATTGCTCAAAAATCCGAAGTGTCTGAGCTTGAGACTGCAAATCGGATTTAATGAGCAACATGATGTCGTCAGCATAAAGTTTTATCTTAGACATAAATGGGATTGGAGGTGCAATCTCTGCGGACTTACGAATAGCTATTGCGAGGGGTTCGATAAAAAAGGCGAAAAGAATCGGTGATAAGGGGCACCCCTGACGAGTTCCACGGTTAACTGCAACAGATCCAACCAAATGTGAATTAATAATAATATTAGCTTTGGCGCCAGAATAAAGATTACGAATAAAATTGATAATGATGCCTGGAATATGAAAATGCTGCAAAATAACAAAGAGTGTCTCCCAAACCACCAAATCAAAAGCTTTTTCTGCGTCGAATAACAAAATAAGTGCAGGGATTCTCCGTGTCTCCAGGTAATCCAAAGCTTCTGCCAAATAGTGAGTATTAGTCATAAGCTGTCTACCGGTAATAAAGCCATTTTGGTCTGTATGGATCAAATCAGGAGAGATGCGATTAAATCGAATAGCCAATAATTTAGTAACGATCTTGTAGTCTGAATTTAAAAGGGTAATGGGACGATATGAATTAGGATCAGTAGCATCTTTCCCCTTCTTCAAGAAACTGACCACAGTCCCCTCGCGAAAAGAGTCAGGGATTGAAGCTCCAGACAACATAGAGTTGACCAAAAGTACCAACAGATTAGAAAAAGAAGAAAAAAAAACCTTAAAAAACTCCGCAGGGAGTCCATCCGGACCGGCAGCTTTCCCTGATGGAAGATTTTTTACCACCCCCTCTATTTCTTCCAAAGAAAATCCATCTGCCATGGTTAAATCTTCGGGGTGGGAAAGAGAAGGAATCTCAAACTGCCGTAAAAAAGAGTTTAATTTGGACTGGTTAATGTTAAGCTGGTGTGAATATATATTTTGATAATGACGAAGCATTATCGCACCTATTGTATCGGGGTCTGTAGTGGATTGAAATGAGACCGGACATTTTAACTCCCGAATTAAATTAGATGCTGCTTGTGCCTTGGCCTGCCAAGCCAAGAATCTCCCAGTGAAATTACTTTCTTCATATGTTTTTTGATATTGGGTACGAAAAAATGCCTCCCCCTGATCGTATAAAAAAGTAGTGTATTTTTGTTTCGCTTCCATTAATTGTTCTTTGACCAATCGTGAGGGGTTTTGTTGCCTCTGGACGCTAAGTGTCTGAATACGAGAGTGCAATAGTTTGATTTGAGCCCTGGATGCCTTTAACATAGCTGCGTCTTTCCCTATAATGATTCCGCGAATAAAAGCCTTTAGGGCATCCCAAATAATACTTATGGGGGCAGTGCCCGTATTAAGAGTTATAAAGTCTTTAATCTTATTTTTTAATTCAGAGACCCATTTATCGTCACTGAGATAAGCTCTATTGAAGACCCATCTTTTAGGGGATCTTCTAATGTCCCCAAAAACGAACTCCCGAATAAGCATAGCGTGATCAGAAAATACATTGAACACCGTATTAGAAAAACCGAGTTTAAGATTACTTGAAGCCAAAAAAAAATCGATGCGGGATGAGGATTTAAATCTACCCGACCAGCAGGTATAATCTCGTTTAGAGGGATTATCAACCCGCCAGTGATCAGAGAGATCGAATAATTTAATATAATGTGAGATGGTTTGAAAGACTTTCGGTTTAAGTTGTTTAGATAATTGGGATGATGTATCCAAGTGCGGATCCATTAACAAGTTAAAATCCCCGCCAATCACGATATCACCTGAGACCATCAATAGAGATTGAAACAAGTCCTCATACAGACTAGCATCATCTGTTAACGGCCCGTAGCAACAAACAAAAATAAAAGGTCTCTGCCTAGCTTTGACTCTGCATAAGACCCAACACCAACGTCCAGCACCACCCTGTTGTGATTGAATAATGTCTGCACAAAGATTCTTATTTAAAAATATTGCCACCCCACGCTGAGATAAATCACATGATGAAAGGCACCGAAACGAGGCCCAGGATTTAAGCATAGAGAACCCATCTAGTTTAGAAGAGGGAATATGAGTCTCCTGTAACAAAATAACAGAGGGATTCTCAGCTTTTAACCAAACTTCCATAGCGCGTCTTTTCTTAATATTATTTAAACCATTAACATTCAAAGAAAGCAACTTCAAACTCTCCTTATTAGACATTAAGACCAAAATTAAATTGTCTATAAAGAATTATCTGCTCTTGGCCCCGTGAGTACAATGAATCCATCTTAACAAATAGGAAAAATAAGTAATATAGACAGACAGACACAATCAGTTTCTTTTTAGTTTCATTACAACCCTCCCACCAACCTACGTGACCACCCTCGCCATCTTCACCATCCTCACCCCCCCTGTGCCCCCCCACCCTCCCCACCGATGGTCGAACTTCTCCTTCCCACGCATACCATCGGATCCTACCCCTTGCCATCAGGGTGGCCTGTCGCACCCCCTGGGCCCCCTGAGTTCCGTGGTCTTCCTTGCTGAACTGACCCCTCCCCACTCACACCCTCCAAAAAAAAAGAGAAAAACAGAGAACAAATGCGCCGTATAATGTTCCATATAATGTTCCATATAATGTTCCATATAATTTCCTCTGATTTTTAACCTCAAGATGAATTCGAGATTTCCCTGAGCAATTCCTGTGCTGCTGCAATATCGGATAGCATAAAGAATTTGCCTTTAACTAAAACTTTAAGCTTGGATTGTTGTGCTATTGTGGCTTGAGCTCCTTTAGCTTTAAATAATTGAAGCATCTGGACAAACTCTTTTCTTCTGCGGGCTGCAGAAGCAGACATGTCTGAAAAAATGCGGCACTTCACAGTTTCATTAACAAAAAATTGTCTTTGCTGAATTGCCGTAGAAAGAATCGTCTCCTTAATCCGTGTGTCAGAGAAATTTAATAAAATTGTCCGAGGGAGAGAAGAATTAGGAAAAGGTTGAGCAGGAACGCGATGCGCTCGCGTAATGGTCAAGTCACCCTCATAATTAGGAATCACTTTAGTTTTTAGAAAGGAGGTGACCCACTGCAACGTGCTGGGGCCTTCAAGGCCCTCGGGAACCCCCACTATACGAAGGTTGGAACGGCGATTATAATTCTCTAAGTCGTCCAGTTTGGTTTCGAGTGTACGTGAAGCGAGGGAGAGCTGGTTCGTATCTTCTTTAACCTTAATCATTTGATCCTCCAAATTGGAAATGCGTGTTTCGGCTTCTTGGAGTCGAGGGGGGAATGTAGAAAAGAGTTCCTCCATTTTGTCCAAGCGCTGATGGATCGAGGCAAGCTCCGATTTCTGAAATCTCTTCAACTCGCGAACCTCATCGAGGATTAAATTTAGCATATCCTTGACTGACATCTGAACCTCCCCAACGGTCTCGGTGTCTAGATCTAACACCGGGCTGAGATGGCTCACATTAGAAACAGACTTCGGTGGGGAAATTAAAGATTTGTCAGTGATGGGCTCCCCTATACCTTGGGCTTCCAGAGTCAATCCGTCATCCGTAATTATTGGGGAGTGTAGAGAAGGCATAGAGGATGCCGCAATGTTGGAGTTATGCAGAAAATTGGGAGGTTGATTAATTAAGGAAGAGCGGGCAGGACAGGCTTGAGCAGGAGCAGGAGTGATTTGACCAGGAACGGCGCTTTTCTTTTCGAAAAGAGGAAAGGATTTAGTACCCTTTAGCGCTTCCATTCTGCTAACCTGCGTGGGCAAAACATCCTGGGTAAGTGGAGAATGTGCCAGTTCTGTAGAATAAGGAGCCCTTGAGTCTGAAACTTTTAACTCAGGAGACGAAGTTTCACCGATAGATTCTTCCAGTTCCTCCGAGCTACCTGCACTGTCACCTTTCTCCTTCATCAGCCCATCGCCAATAGCATCTTTATGTAGTAATTTAGCCGCGTTCCGTGCTTCTTTAGCCTGAATGCGCAGGGCCTTTGCCTTCCGAGTATTCAATAATTTCCCCATCTTTTAAAAAATGGTCGATAATAATAATACTAACTCCTTTATGATTTCAGCCCCAATTCGAAGGTCTCAGGATCTTGCACGATATTATTCCCCCGTTTTTAGGCAAACTCAGACTGCCAATGAAAGTAAAATAGAGAAACAATCCCGTTACGAGGAAAAGAACAGTTCAAATACCTCCGAGCACTTCAGTACACTTCAGTACAACCCCGCCAATCACCGCCTGTGTTGCGCCGTCCGCTTCAACCTTTCTCTTCTCTCCTTGTCTACTTCGTAAGCCTGAAGCCCCCAGCGATGAAACCGCTTCACTTCCAGCACACTTCCAGCGTACTCCGAAGTCAGTGCAAACCGGAGAAATCCACTTGTCGAGGAGGACGCCAGCCGCCGCCAGCCGCCATCAACCACGGCCGAAACTGCACAGCCTCGCAGAATGGGAGGAGTCAGGAGACCGGAATCCTCAGGTGCGCTTGGAGGCGTGGATCTCCATCACGCCGGGCCCGTGTCAAAATGAATAGGTAGAAGATTCTCGGTTTTTGCAGGATCGTGATCGGCACCATGGTGTGTGGCTCTAAATGAGGTACCTCATACAATATGGGCCATTTTTGGGGGAAGTCCAGAAAACTGCCCACATGTTGACAGTGGCATAACACAAAATGATGCTCCCCTGCAAAATTCGATGAGGGGTGCCATCAACTCCAAGATCACACTGATGTTTATTGGTCTCATGCTCAATGGGTTCCCCCTGAAGGGTTGGGGCCCCCCTTTGCTGTAGGTGGTCTGCTCTGGAAATCAGAGTGACTTTGCAGAGCGTTTACCTATTTTTTATGGTATAAAGATAGAATGTCGACGGGAAAATATCGACTAGCAATAATATCGTGGTAAGAAACTCGACTGTGAAAAATATCGTAATAGAAAATATCTTTGTTAAAAATATCGTTTCTTGAGAATGACAAAAATATCGTCAAGAAAAAATATCGATGAACAGAATATCGTTGATCAAAATGTCGTTTCATATAATATCGACAGAAAAATATAAGTTGTTATAAAATTTATAAAAAAATATGTATTATGTTTTTAAAAAACTTACAAAACTCCTACTAGTAATACTATGTGTTAAAAAATATTTTCTACAAAAGAATTGTTAAAATTTTAGTAGCGGGTTATTGGTATTATAGGGGATAAGGGTGGGTAGTAATTTAAAATTTGGTTTTTACAAAATTTCTAAAATATAAAATTAGTAGAAAATAATTAAGAAATCGAAATTTTAATTAGAAACTTCGATTTGTTCACGAAATTAAATTTGTAATTAAATTTTAAAATTTAAAAAAAAATTGTTAGGAGCGGGTTATTGGTATTATAGGGGATAAGGGTGGGTAGTAATTTAAAATTTGGTTTTTACAAAATTTCTAAACTATAAAAATATTAGAAAATAAATAAGAAATCCAAATTTTAATTAGAAATTTCGAATTGTTCACCAAATTAAATTTGTAATTAAATTTTAAACTTCCAACAAAAAATTGTAGGAGCGGGTTTTTGGTATTGTAGAGGATTAGGGTGGGTAGTAATTTAAAAATGTCGTTTTTTAAAAGTGTAGAAAATATTAATAAATTAGAAATTTATCATGAAATCAAAATGTAACTTCGAAATTTAAAATTTTACATGAAATGTATTTTATTATATTAATAAAAAATATTTAATTAATATTGAATAAGCGTTATTTTGGTATTATAGGGTAATAGGGTATAAAAAATAATTTAGATAGAAAAAATTATATTGTTTACTAACCTGCACATTTCCTGACTTATGTTGGATTGGAGTTAGAATAGTAATTTTTTATGGTTTACTATCCAGCACTTTCCCTGACTTATGTTGGATTGGAGTTAGAATAGTAATTTATTATGGTTTACTATTCAGCACTATCCCTGACTTATGTTATGTTTGGAGTTAGAATAGTAATTTATTATGGTTTACTATCCAGCACTTTCTCTGACTTATGTTGGATTGGAGTTTGAATAGTAATTTATTATGGTTTACTATCCAGCACTCTCTCTGACTTATGTTATGTTTGGAGTTAGAATAGTAATTTATTATGGTTTACTATCCAGCATTTTCCCTGACTTATGTTGGATTGGAGTTAGAATAGTAAATATTATGGTTTACAATCCAGCACTTTCCCTGACTTATGTTGGATTGGAGTTAGATTAGTAAATTATTATGGTTTACAATCCAGCACTTTCCTTGACTTATGTTTTGTTTGGAGTTAGAATAGTTAATTATAATGGTTTACTATCCACCATTTACCCTGACTTACGTAGGATTGGAGTTAGAATAGTTAATTATTATGGTTTATTATCCAGCATTATCTATTTACTATTTTTAATAAGAATAATATATGTCATGTTGTAATATTCATTTCAACAATATAAATTAAAAACATTTTTATAACATTTTTACATACATATGACAAGTTTCTAAATTAAGAAATAACAATTTTTAGATCTTTTTTTTTATTTATATTTTAATTTACATAACATAAATTTACATTTTTTAACATCTGAGAAAAATATTTAACAATTAAAAACATATTTTAATATACAATAAACAATTAATATATAATTCTATTGAAAATATTAATGTATATTTTACAATATTCATTTGTTTTTTAAGAATAAAAAGTAAATTATTACTAAACATGGTAAATTTATATTTAAAGGATGGATTTAGCTATTAGGACTAAGTATGCTAGACCTTCTATACTTGGGTACAGTCTAGTTTTTTGCTGGAGATATTCGTACATATTTAATGTTTGTTTACTTAGTTTAGGGCCAATTTTAGAAAGGGATTGCTCTATTCTGAGTTCTTGGTAGCTTTGTTCTTTTTTAATGCTTTGGATTAGTTTGTGAAGTGTTGGTTGACTTCTTCCTAAAGTGGCTTGGAAGGCATTATGCCATCCTTCAACTGCGTTGTTAGTTTTAGCTTTCTGTGCTATTGTACTAGCATACACATTCCACCATGGAATTTGAAATTTAGGTTGTCTACGGTGGCCTGAACGATGTAATCTTCCAACCCAGGTATCTTCAAAATAGTCCAAGAAGGGAGTTAGTATTTTCTCATTGGTGCGGTAGAAAGGGCTGTCAATTAATAAATTGTAGTAGTTAGCTACTTCTGTTGTTGGTACATATGCCAATGCAATCAACTTTTTTATTTGATAAGCAAAGTGACTGTTTGTACAATATTCAATGCTTAAGGTAGATTTTTGTAAGTGCCTCCATATACTTTGGTTGTAGTGGTAATAACAACCTTGTATTGAGGTATGGGGATATATCTTAAGGATAGCTTGAATCATGGCTATTTCAAAGTCAATTATAATTCTTTGAGGATAGTAATTATCTGTTAATTCTTTGATCTTTGTTAAAAGTTCAACGTAGGTAGTATTTGTTTTGTTTGGCAGCAGAGTATAAACTAGAGGGATATTTGTATCTTTGTATTCCCCATGGATGGTGTAAAGTTGATAGAAAGGTTTGGGACAAACTTTAAAAGTCCCGTCCATCATCCATGTTTCACATGATTTAAGTTTTTGCAAATTACTATTAGTAGCAAAAAGTAAAACTCGTTTGTCATGACTCTGGTTGTCGTACATTAGGAATTTATCCTCATTATGTGTAATGGTATATTCAGGATATATTTTTATATCCTTAAAACTTTCTGGCGTTGGTGGAGTTGGATCTGAAGCACGTTTAGTTTTTGAAATTAATCTTTTTAAGTTGGGAATAGAAGGTAGCTGTCCTGTCACATGTTCTGGCACTTTGCTTAAAACATTTTTCAAAATACTAGTGCTTGTTTCTTGTGATCCTTTACTAGCATCTTTCAATGTTTCCAGTGCTTCTCTAACTTCCACTTCTGTTACATTTGGTGGGTGGTTATGCTCACGTACATTTACCACATTGTTATCAACAGTTGTTGCTCTACCATAGCATGCACTTGAGTAATATTTGCTACATTTCCAATGGGTCTTATTCGCTTTTACTCTTTCTTGGGTGTAGGTGTAACCCATGTAGTTCAGCATTAGTTTCCCTTTTTGCGAAGTAATGAAAGTAGCTCCAGTTGCCATGTCTAAGGTAGATCTGTGGAAAATATATATATGGATTTTTAAGAACATTGAAGACGATTTACAGAGATGTGTATAAGAGCAGGAAAAAGCGTGAACATATACTTACTATGTGGCTTCACTGGTAATTCTTTTATTCTTATTGCTCTTTCTGAATTTTCTTATTTTTAAGTTCCGTAGTAGTGGTAAAGAATAATTGAAAGACATGATTTAGTGTTATAGGTGTTTGATTTTACTTTCAGAATTGTTATACATACAGTGACTATACTTACTTGATGTAGTAGAAGATGTTGGTAGTGTAGTTGTAGATAGGTAAATAATTTTGTAGAGTCTGTGGAAAAAATAGTTATTGGGTTACTTATAGTATTTGGATGATAGCAGTTGTTAACATATGAAGTAAATAGTACATTTACTTAGCAAGTTTAAATAATTTTTATCAGCTATCTAAGTAGACATGGATAAGGTAGTTTATAAATGTTTTTACATCTAATTTTTTGGTCGTTGTTGATAAGTTCAACATGTTTTGTTTTCACTCTAAAGAAGAACAGTTTTTAAATTAGGGAGTTTATCTACTTTTTGCTAAGTTCGAATGAAAAAAGCAATGGGATTTTACTTACTTGAAGTGTAGTATGACGTTTTGTAGTTGTAGTCGTAGGTTTGTATTCTCTTCTCTCAGCAAGGTAACCGTTTTTCTCCAAGTTTGCGCCAAAAATGGTAAATTACGTTAAGTGTATAATTGTTTTTATATTAGTGAGTTAATTAATGGTCGCTTTTGATTGGTTCAATTAGTGAAATTTCAAAATCATTGGTCGAGAACGTAATTTCGAATTAGAAAACCGTTATTTTCGTAAGAGTTTGTTGCATCACTATTTGTCTGTTAAAGTACATTGTAAAAAGGTTTATATGTGTTTTTTTGTTTGATATGTAAATAGTTTATATGTAGAAAATAATGAAATGTGTTTCACATTTAGGCCATCGGAGTGTATGATAGTATCAGTAAATGTAATTTTTTTTAACATATATTATATATTTTTATATCAATAAGTATTAGGAAAACTAAATAATTATATGTGTGAATAGTTTTGTAAAGTAAAATAGTAAAAACAAGTGAGTAAAATAAAAGAATCGTGCATATCGAGTTGGTAAAAAAAAGACGATATTTTTTGTATATTTCTATAAGTAGATAGGTCGTCGATGTTAGTGTAGTCGATATAAATGTCTAAGGTAATGATATTTAAAATAAAGTCGATAATGTAGTAGTCGATATTTATGTTGTAGATATTAGTGTGAACGATATTAGGGTTGTCGATAAAAAAAAATCGATATTTGTGTGAATTCTTGTTTAAGTATAGGATGACGATATTAATGTAAGCGATATTTTAGTGACGATATTTATTTCTGACGATATTTATGTTAACGATATTCCATCATGGAACCATTTTTTATTCTATGCCATTGCGCATATTTTGCAAGGCATGTAATGGCATGGCTTTGGGTGGTGTGGAGGTCCCCTCCAAAATAAGGAACCCTGGGGCCCCAACATTACACCCCTGCATGTCAACTCACACATTGAAGTACCTTCTGTGAAGTTTGTTGTGAATTGTTTGAAATGTTTTGCAAATGTTTTGTCTATTTGCTACCTGAGCAAATAAAGCAATATTCTGTGGCACACATTGAATGAAGCGGTCAAACAAATGAAACAATTTTCTATACATATACATAGAATTTGAAGTTGTAGTGAGTTTTGTGGAGAGGAAGCTCTGCTGTAAATTTGTGGGGCCAGTGCATGGTAAATTGACAGTTCCCCAGCCATGTTTACAATCAAGGGAAGTGCTGTGTTTACAATGGTGGAGCCTTCACTGGATATTCCGACCTAGGAACCTTTCCACAAACCAGAAGCCAGGTCAAGGTTATGCTGTTCCTGCACTATTGAAGACGTAGCGACCATCACTCATTGCAAGGCATGGCAGACATGTGCAGGGAAAATAGACACTGGTCTCCACTTGCAGGGACAAATTTCTCTGCATACAGGCACTACTTGTTTTCTATATTGAGAAAAGAATCCTGTTTTGGGAGCTCATTAACTCAGTACAAAACCGTGTGCATAACGGGTGCTTTAAGCATGGCTTCCGCTCAGCAAAACTTCAGTGAGGTGAGCGGACTCCTGTTGGCAGCCATTTCCATATTAGAGTGGGCATTTGGCAGTTTGGGGGCACCAGCCCTTATTTTTGGAGACCAGCACTTATGTTTCCCCTATCAGATATTTCCTGAGTGCAAGAGATGGAAAAACACAGAGATACAAATGACAGAGGAAGAATAAGACAGCAACACCACCACAAACAGAAAGCAGGAATCTACAAGTGTGAGAAAAAGCGGTTTGGGGCACTGGTGTGACAAAAGCCTCCAAGGCCCCCATGGTGCGGGGGGACTCTGAGCTCCAGGGGATCGCTCCGGCACTGTACATGGGCCCCTAGCCTGAGGGTACCTGACTGGGTCTGGAGGGTAGGGGACCCGCCTCCATGTAGTTTGCAGCCCCCCGCCCTCACTCTAGTTTCATAACGCCGCTGGCTTTGGGGTGTCTGGTAGTGGATTAAAAAACACCAGCTTTTGTATTCGTTGTGCTGATGTTTAATTGCAAAGGCCTCAAGCTTCTAAGAGGAGCGTTGGACACCAGGATTTTTTCTTTCACAAATGAAACTCTGGTGGCAGCAGCCTCCTTCACAGCAAAGAGATCCCTGCCCAGCCAGTGGTGACATCTACCAAAGCAGGCAGTCCTCCAGCGGGGTGGTGGAGGCCAGGCTTCCTCTACCCTGGAATATTCAGAGTCTGTCTTCCAGGATCTAAGTGACCCTCCTGGAGTTTGGGTAATGTTACACTCCAAGGCAAATACAAGGAGTTTTTATTGTATGTCAAATACATAGACGTCCATGCAAGCAACCACACATCTACAACAACAGAGTTAAACACATATGACCAGGCAGGATCACATCATTGGTTTGTAGGACTATTTGATTTTGTGATGATTTTGCATATTGGATGGCTCATGAAGAACTGCAGCTTTAGAAGCCTGGCTTACTTCCATTTCCGTTCTGATCTTGTAGCTTTACTGCTCTAGTCCAGAAGCCTGATTTATAGCCGTGTGCTCTCAGCTTCCACCCCTCTTCCTCATTACGCGTAATTACTTATAGGAACTGCTTCTCATCATATAATTATCTTTCATTTCGTGTCTGTTTGCGGGAATCAACTGTGTTACTTCATCTGACATTTGTTATTACATTACCAATTAAAGAGCAATTGTCAAAATAATAAGGTAAAGAAATAATTACTTGAGGATGAAACGCTGTAGAGGATATTCCATGCCAGGACAAACACAAAGTGAGAAGAAACAAACCTCAGATATGTGGCAATAACTTACGTGAATGGTATGTTGAAGTCAAAGAGATGTAGAAATGTTTAAATCATATTTAGCCTAAAATGTTTCTTAAACTGAATATTATCCTTTGTTTCGAAAATTGTAATAGGCTGCTAGGCCTGTATTCATACCACTTTTCTCATTCAATGTGATTTAAAATGATTCATGTTGACCTTCTTTTTAAGTTCAAAAGAAGTTTATTGGGAAAAAAGAATACATTAAAACAGTAAATACGATAATGATGAGAATGAAGATATTACAAACAATGAAGTAATTCAAGTTTGACATAACATAAGTACAGTGCATGTAAGTCCTATAAACACAGTATAATCAAATAACAACGTCTCACAAAAATCGGTGTAAAAAGAAATAGGAAATAGATATACTTAGTACTAATATAACAGTTAAAATGGAATATTACTAAATCATACATTATCAACACGAAGGAAGTCATAGAGGTTTAGCCACTTCTTGCAGGAAAGGAGTGACAGACAGAGATCGTCGGGCTCTAGCATCAATGAAGAGTGTAACAGGTGTCCATAACTCTAATCGCTTTGATGCCATGTGCAACGGGTACACATATGTGGTATCCAATCTATGATTATGGCAAACAGCGTACCACCATGCCTGATACAATATTTTAGTAAAATCTTTCCAATTTCCAGTTATTTGTTGAAAAGCAACTGCTAACAGTAAGTCAATTATCTTTACATTCGAAGTACATTTCTCCCAAATAGGAGACAAACTTCCCAAGAAGATATATGAAATAGAGAAGGGATGTGAAGTTTCAAAAATCAAATTAATTTGAGACCATACTTTCCCCCAGAAATCATTAACGTATTTGCATGTGAAGAGTAGGTAATGTAAATTAGCATGTGGCGAGGAGCATGTCCAACATTCAGCTGAAAGGTCAGCATGTCTTGCATGAAGAGTAAGCGGAGAGAGCAGGAGCCTATTATATATAAAAAAAAGTGTCTGTATGGTACAGGCAGCCCTAGACGACTTTCTAAGTTTAAGCCAGATTTTATCCCAAAATTGCACAGGCCAAGAAAGTTGCAGATCTCCTTCCCAGGCCAACTCCACCTTGGTTTTCTCTCTCGGAATAGGTGGACTATGCAGAAATGTATATATAACAGAAGCCTTGGAGCTACGGAGGAGAAGAAGTCGGAGTTCATCTGCATGAACGGACGCAGGTGGAATAGAGTGGCGCGAGGCTATGCATTGCATACGAGCAATTTGGATAGCCTGTGTCAGGAGAGAATATTTGGAGCGAAAGGATGCAGGCAAGTCAAAAGAGGTACTCGCAAGTGTAAAAGACATAATCTCACCATGAGCGTACAATTGATGCACCCAAATCAGATCCCGTTATCTCCAAGATTTCCAAAATATAGGTTTATTATTTATGAGGATATAAACATTGTGCCATATAGTAAGGTTGAGAAAGGAAGTCCAATCAGGATGAGTCAAGGAGGCAGGAGGTGGTATAATCTTAGACATATGCTTAATTATAGGAGTAAACACAGACTGAGGTTTATGCGTGAAAGACAGAAATTCTTGAAATGAAAATGGGGAAATAAAGAACTGCTCAAGTGTAACCCATAGAGGGCGATTGACGTGGGATTTAGAAAGCCATCTCGAAGCCTGACGTAGTAAGAAGGATTTATGATAAATAGGGAAATCAGGGAAGTTCACACCGCCCTCCGATTTTGGGCGAATCAACTTTGACAAAGCCATACGCGATTTCTTATTACTCCATAGAAAGGAGGAAAAAATAGAATTACATTTTTTTAAATTTTTTAAGGGAATAGACAGCGGGATATTAGAAATTGTATATAAAACTATAGGTGAAAGCATCATCTTAATAGTATCCAATCGGCCCCACCAAGACAAGTATAGCGGGTGCCATTTCGCTGTTAAGGTGAGGAACCTTTGTATGCAATTATCCATACATCGCGATATGGTCCCTGATACTGAAGAGGTAAAGTGTAAGCCTAGATATTTAATGTATTGGGGACTCCACGTGAAGCCGGAAGTAGCAAAATCAACCTTAAAAGTATATTTGGTGAGAGGTAAAATTTCACATTTATCTCTGTTTAACTTATATCCAGAAACGTATGCAAAGGAGTCAACCTCTTCTAAAAAGGCGGGAAGGGAGAGCTGGTGTTGGGAGAGAAACAGAAGAACATCATCAGCATAGGCTGCCATCTTGACGCTAGTGTTTTTGAAGGTGAAACCGTGGATGCTGTCATTTTGACGAATTCTCAATAAGAAAGGTTCTAAAGCGAGATTAAAAAGAAAAGGAGATAGTGGACAACCCTGTCGGACCCCTCTACCAAGTTGAAAATAAGAAGAGACCCCTCCATTTGCGCATACAGCTGCCCTCGGGTTGGAATACAAAATAGAGATCAGAGCAGTAATTTTAGGCCCAAAACCAAACCACTCATGTGTGTGAAAAAGGTATGGCCATTCAACTCTGTCAAAAGCTTTTTCTGCATCTAAAGCTATCGCTGCTAAGGAATGGGGAACCTGAGAAACTTTGGAAAGGACAACAAAGAACAAACGAGTATTATCCGTAAGGAGACGACCCTTAACAAAGCTGGACTGTTCTGCACCCAAAGATCAGGTAAATGGGATTCCAAACGCGACGCTAGGGCTTTGGAGAACATTTTATAGTCTATATTGTCAAGAGAGATAGGACGATAATTCTTGCAGTGTTGTGGCTCCTTGCCATCTTTAGGTATTAGGCAGATAAGGGCATCCGAAAAAGAGCCAGACGAACCTCCTACCTGTAAGAAAGTGGTTATGAGGGAATGTAGTTTAGGAATGAGTAGATGTGCAAAATGAACAAAGAATTCCACAGTAAATCCATCCGGGCCCGGGGCTTTATCTTTTTTGAGTGTCTTCAAGGCAGTAATAAGCTCTTTCTGCGTAAGGTCAGCTTCTAAAAGTGAAAGATCTGGGCGTGTGTGCAATGGATTTTAGACAAATATTGAGAGATAGAAAGGTCTGAAGAGAGAGTCTCAGATGTATATAACGTTTTATAGAACTGGAGAAATTCTTCAAGGATATCCTCATCTTTGAACTTTAATGTGTGATTTCGATCAAAAATAGATTCTATAGTAAGCTTGTTATGCTTAACCTTTAAATAGTTAGCAAGCAATTTACCAGCCTTCTTTTGACCACCATAAAATTTGGCACTAGACTTCAATAGATAATTGGAGGCATTATTAGTTGTATCCTGATTAAATTGGAATTTGGCCTTCAAAAGCTCTGACAAACATACCTTGGATTTAGAGGAGTAATAAGAATGCTCCAATCTCTTAATTTGGGATAGTAGGGTATTGGTGATTTGCTGCGCCTTTTTCCGTTTCCTTGAAACAAACCTAATAATAAAATCTCTGGCTGCTGCTTTAAAAGCGTCCCACACCACATGAAAAGGTACATCATCTGATTGATTGATAAGAAATATTCATCAATAAAAGAAGCAAAAGAGGATGTAAAGACCGAATCCAAAAGTAGGGCATTGTTGAAACGCCACTTACGAGGTAAGTTAGGCTTCACCAAAACATCAAGATGAATAGTAACAGGGGCATGATCAGAAATTAAAATAGAGCCAATGCCCGCTGCCACCAATGATTGAGATATATTATGGGAAATAAAAAAAAAAAATCCAATCTTGATTGAGTGTGATGTGTCGGGGAATAATAAGAGTACTCCCTCAATGTAGGGTTACAAAGTCTCCAAGCATCTATGAGTTTATGTTGCTTAATTGTTTGTGTAAAAAGCTTGTGGGATTTGTGGGGGACAAAGGGGATTGATGAACTTCGATCAAGAAACGGATCAATAATCTCATTACAATCCCCAGCAAGAATGAAATTGTCATCAAAATGTTGTGTAATTTGTTGGTCTAGGGAAGTCCAGAAAGTACACTCGCCTACCGTGGGCGCATAGATATTCAACAAAGAGACTGGAACACCATCTAGAACAAATTTAACAAATATCCACCGACCAACTGCATCTGCACATTGAGGCAATATTTTGACGGAAAGGTTTTTACGAAAGAGAATGATGACTCCATTACGTTTACCATCGGCCGGAGAAAAAAGGACCTCTCCCACCCATCCTCTTTTAAGCTTTGCAGATTCTTCAGCCTTCAAATGACATTCTTGTAGACATGCAATATCAGCTCCCAATTTAGTTAAATGAGTCAAGACTCTCTGTCGCTTAATAGGTGAATGCAAACCTCTGACATTCCATGAGACACATTTTAAGGGCATAAACTAAGCCTATATGCAAATAGTAAACACCGATTAAAATAAAACCTTAATCCAATGATGCAATACCAAACAACAAAGCAACTGTAGAAGAAATACTGCAACTGAGATAAAAGAAAAGAGAGAAAGAGAAAGATACAGCGAGAAGATAATACTTGAAATGCAAAGAAAAAGTGTGAGACAGGGAGAGCTGCTAACATGAGAATGGAATGAAGGAAAACATTCAGAGTGATATGGAAATAGAAGAAAGAGGACATGATGAGAGAAACAAGAAAACTGTAAAAGATCGAGGACTTACATACAATCCAAAACACATGAAGGGTGAAGGGATGTGAGGCCACACGGAACAATGGCGTGTCCCAAGCCTACGCGGGAAGATGGAGAGGACAACAGAACCAACGGACGCTGGAACATATGGAGAAGGATAACATGAAAATACCTGTGAAGAAAGAAAGGCGAACAGTCAATTCAGTGGAAAAGAGAAATTAACATAAGAATGCCATGTATACTGAGCATCAACCTGCAATAAAAAAAAAACATTGAAATAAAGACTTGTAATTTGAATAAAGCCATGTGGGAAACAGGAAATGCTTATTTGGCTCTCGATGAAGAAGTATCCATGGAGTCAGCATGATAGGAGTAGAGAAAGCTCTTCAGCCTCAATGGGTCCTCATAGGTGGTAGTTTTGTTATTGATAGTCACTTTGAATAAACAAGGATGGAAGAGACCATATCGAGCACCTATGGAACGGAGTTGTGGTCTCAATGCAAGAAACTCTTTGCGGCGATCCGCAGTTGACTTTGCGTAATCTTGAGAAAAAAATAAGGAGGCCCCTGACCAGGTAATGTGGTTCATTTCCCTGGCCGCAGACAAAATTATTAGCAAGTCAGTGTATTAGAGAAAATAAAGGATCACTCCCCTTGGCTTTCTTCCAGAAGAAGATGTCGTCGAAGAGGATGGTGTCGGTCCCAGCCGATGAGCTCTCTGAATATTGAGAAGAGTACCTTCCGGCAACTTAAGAAGCTCTGGGATGAAAGTTATGAAGAAGGCGATGGGATCCGCACCCTCTGTTCCTTCAGGCAAACCATAAATGCGGAGATTATTTCTTCTGTTTCTGTTTTCCAAATTCTCAATTTGTTTGTGTAACGCTGACATCTGGGAACACAGGGAGTCAACTTTGGAAGTAGAGGAATTTAAGGAATCAACATTGTGCTCCAATGGATTAACCCGTTCTTCCATATTTGACCACTTATCAGAAAGAAGCTGTAACTTAGAATTAGTCTCCTCAACAAACGGGCACAAGGCCCTGATTTCTTCTAGCAGGAGGTCCATTGTGACTAGAGTTGATTGCTTAGGAGGCGACGGAGATTTCAAAGTAGTCCATGATGTGTGCATTTGGGGAAGGCATCAGACTTTACAGAAGGAGGGAGAAAGAATGCATAATAGAGAGGACAGACATTTGAATTATATTTTGGACTCTGATGAAGGTTAGTAGAGAAAATATTCATAATTTCATCAAATTACAACGTAACATCCCTTTTTGATATACATTATTTCAGTAATTATTATACATTACGTAATTATTTCAGTAAAAAAACATCATTTTTTTGCTCTTTACAGTTTTGAAAATAATGGAATACATTCTCAAGGAATAGCAAACATTTAGCGAGGGAGAATTCATTATAAGATTTAAGGCTTCCTCCTATGAATCAGGCAGATATTTTGCAAGTACTGGATTAATATTTTAGTTTTGTTCGTTCACTATCCTTGGACAGAAAAACAATACATGTAGTACATCTTGCACTCTGGTGTTACAAAATTGACAACTTGGGTGAACATGTATGCCCTCATTTTTAAGCAACTAATAATCCCTAACAGGGGAGATCCGAATTTGAATTTTCGAAAAATTCTCCAAACCCGCAGACGTGAATTATCTCCAAATTAAAACATACAAATCAATTGGAGTCTTTAGGCTGCAGACAGAGTTCTAAGTTGATTTGATACCTTTTTAATTTTATAATTTTTTGTAACCTTAAGGACAGATTTGTAACAATTAGGTACTAATATCTCTTCCTTTGTAGGATTAAATTTCTCAGGACAGTACATAACTGTGTAAGTAAAACAAAAAACGTATTTGTGTCATGGGTAAATACATACCAGATATATTTTTTTAGCTGATTTTCCGAACTTTTGAATGAACTACAAGCATAACGTAAGAGCTGTCATTACACTCTATGTATTCCGCTCTATGTATTAAGCTGGATAAGTCTAATTCTAGAAAGTGCCTAATTTGAGGCGGTGGATTGCGGTGCTCAGCACCGGCACTTAATTGTCAACACTACACTTATGACAGTCTGCCATATGGTGGCGCTGCTCATCTAATTGAGAGAGGAGCAGAACAATATACCTAAACAAATACTAATACCTGCCTCCCCAGTCATTCCTTTAGGTTTGGGGACCTGGAATAATCCTAACTGATGCACTTGCAGGTGAGAGATATGGTTATTATTTGCTTTGGTACCACCATTGACAGTGATGCCAGGGGCAATAGGTGGTGCAAGCTGCAGTGGCCTCCTGGTCAGGGCCCTGGCACTTATTATTTTACAAATTAAGCACTGGTTCTAGACTTTTCATTGTGATCAAGCTAGAACTTCCAATGTTTTTCTATCATTTGGATTCTATATTTGAGTACCTTTCCAGGGCACTTATCGTGTGGGCTTCTGCCACATATAATGACCACATATAGGGAGAAAATATCTCTACTGGCTACTGATCCAAGAAAGAAACTAGAGTTCAAAACCTATTGGTGTGTCTTTGGTGATTTGACTGTTATTGTTATCCCCCATGATACATATTTGGATATATTCACTCCTAGTTAGGTGTTTTCCAGTACAGTGCCAGTACAAAACCAGTATATTTGAGTGTTCAGGCCTGAGGAACCCATAATAATGGTGTTTGTTTTCCCCTCATTTACAGATAAATTATGTTTTTCCGAAAGGGAGGCAAGTACTTCAAACTGTATTTTTAGGCCAATGAGTGTATGGGACATTAAAAGGAAATCATTGGTATACATAATGTTAGCACCCAACTTCGGAAGATGGGAGTTTAACTCTTTAGGGGCCAGATGTCCGAAGCTTTTTTGAGTTCGCAAATGGCCCGATTTGAAGAATCACAGTTTTTGCAAATGCAAAAGTGCATTTTCAAATTTAAAAAGCCCAAATTGCGATTCAGTAACCTGTTACGGAATCGCAATTTGGGATTGCAAATCGGTATTTTGGAAGGGGCGTGTTTGGGATGTCCCTTCCCAATACCGATTCACAGGGGAAGCTGGTGGCAAACTAGCATTTCCCCGGTGTGCTTTATGCCCAAATAAGACATGGTAGCAGATAAGTAGTTGGGGGGAAGGGATGGGATTTAGTGAAGGTTTATAAAAGCCATGAAGGGCATGGCTGGCCTCTTCCTGAGTCTGAGCATTGCCAGGTGGGTGAAAGTAGAGGCGGAAAGTTTTTCCACCTGCCGATTCTACATGATTACCAGGGTTTGGAGCAAGGTGTTTTGTGGCCCGTAACATCTTGCCAAAGTTAAGGCATTATTTTGGGGTGGAAAGTCACAGGCGGGCGTATCCAAACCCCCGGGGAGGAGAACAGAGTACAGGAGACAAAAGACAGTGGGACACATGCAAATAGCGCGTCGCATTGGAAGCATGTTGATGACATCACAACCAGGAAGTCATCCAGCCCATGCTTCATTCAGTGCCCAGAGAAAGTGAGAGGAGGAAGCTGAGTGCTGGAGCTAAGCAGAACTAGCATCCAACTTAGCTTGCAGGAACTTCCAGTGCACACAAATGGATCCACCTACATCAGGGGAGAGTGCAACGCCCAGGAAGCGCAAGTTGAAATTTAGTGAGAGGGAACTTGAAAAACCCGTAGAGGAGGTGGCCAAGAGCCATGACAAGCTCTTTGGCAAACTCTTACTCAAAGTGCCAGAGGCAGAAAAAAGAAAAATATGGCTCCGGATCAAGAGCAAGGTAAATGCTGTGGGGGTCACACACCGCAGTATAGATGACCTCAAGAAGCGATGGTACGACATGCACAGCCGTGCCAAGGTGCGAATAGAAGACAGGCTGAAGGAGGGCAAGAGTGATTACAGTCAGTGATTTAATGAAAGCCAAGTATGCTTAATGTCACACAACAGTAGCCTTACCACAAATTAACATTGTACTGTTTCCCATCACAGATGCAGCGGAAGGAGACACTGACGACAGTGTATGTGTAGGCATCACAGAGACTCCTGCAGAGGCTGACGTGGAGACACCTGTGGCCCCAGCTAGCATAACCCCCGCACCCACAAAACGCAAGGCCCCAGTTACATCACTGCAGCCCATGGAATCTGAGCTGGATCCTGAACCCGCTCCTGTGACTAGCCAGCCTTGTGTGAGCCCCACAACTACACCCCATGCACAGGTCCGACAAAGATGGAGGTGCAGCTCAAGGGGCCTCCTTGCAGCACAAGATGACCAGACTCCAAATGTGTAGGGTGGCGTGAAGTCCCAGATGTTGAGGGTGCAGCGCCTGCAAGCGAGCCACATGGGATCAATACGACTGCAAATCACCAAATTGGCTACGAACATCAAAGTCATGTCTGATTGTGTGCGAGAACTAACTACAATGGTGGTGGAAGGAAACAGGCAGACCAACGCAAGCATGCAGCAGCTGACCCGGGTGATGCAGGAGGGCCACGAAACACAGAGGAGAAGGCATCGGCAGTTCATGATGCGCCTGGCTGGCTATACCATGTCAAACAATAACCTTTGCAACAACACTGCACTGCTGTCACATCGGTCCGTGACCATGCAAATTGACATGGACCAACGTTGTGGGGATGTGGCCAGGGCCCTTGGCCAAGTAACCACTGCCATGGAACAGATCCAGGCTGCTACTGTTGGGGGCAGCAAAGTTACGGGGGAGGAGGGGAGTGATGAGACATCCAGCCTTAGAAGCCTGTCGGTGCCAGTCACCACTGGCAGGAGGCGCAGTACCCACAGCACAACACCTTCCGGTGCACCCATGAGGGAAGTCGCAGATGCAGGCAAAAGGCGTTTGGGGGTGCATGACAGGAAGCGCTAGACTGACTTGTCCATCAATATTTGCCCATAGTGATGTAACCATGAACAAAACTATATTAGTGACTGAGTTCCAGGTCCAGAAATAAGTTAATTTGCTCTTTTGTGCATGCAATCACTGTGCCACTTAGCACCTTCTATGTGTGGGTACACACTACTACATGGTCTCATAGTAGTAAATACTTTTCTGTTCAAACATGAAGTGTTGTGTCATTACATACCTCAGAATTAATGTTGTGTGATGTCTGCACGTCTCCTTTGCCCTTCTGCTGAGCTTGCCTCATGCGCTTGTAATTGTGCCGGTGGCTGGTTGTCCCACTCAGACTCACTAGCGGACACTTCAATGGGTATGCCTCTCCTGGTTGCAATATTGTGCAACATGACACATGCAGCCACAATCCTGCAGCAGGTCTCTGGCCAGTACTGCAACGCTCCGCCAGTTTTGAGGAGGACGCGAAAGCGACATTTCAGCAGTCCAAATGTGCGTTGAATTACATTCTGTATGCTGATGTGTGCTGCATTGTATCTCTGCTCATGTGGTGTTGCTGGGTTGAGGTGTGGTGTCAATATGTAGTTCCGCACGGCGTATGCGCTATCACTTACAGGGTAGTAAGCAAAGGATTAGCGACAGTTATGCATTGCCATTTTGTAATTTTGTGTTGAGAATTAGTATATGTGTTTACCAAGCAGATGTCCTTCGCCAAATTCACCCCTGAGCAGATGGGTGTGAATGCCACTGTGTCGAAATATATAGGAGTCATGTGTGCTTCCAGGGTATTGCGCTACAATTTCTGTTATGATATGGTTTGCATTGCACACTACTTGTACATTGATGGAATGATAGGATGTCCTGTTCCTGAAAATGTGTTCATTATCTGCTGGGGGACAAATGGCAACATGCGTACAATCTATGCAAACGATCACATTAGGGAACTGTGCTACCTGGTAGAAGTCCTGTTTGGACTTGTTCAATTCTTGTTGGGTTGTGAGGAAGGTGATGTGGGTGTGGATCCTTGTCATCATGGCTTCCAGGAAGGACTTGAAGAAACGTGAAAGGGAGCTTTGTGATACCCCTCCAGCTACAACTACTACCCCCTGGAAACTGTCTGACACAAGTAGGTGCAGGCAGCATTGGACCTGGACATGAGTGGGGATGGCATGGGTCACATTAGGGGTTCCAGTTCTGCTATTAGGTGTAGGAACATTGGACCGTTCAGTCTGTACTTGTCGTAGATTTCATCTTCTGTTTGTCCCAACAATGTGATGCACACTCTGAAAATCCGCTCCTGTATTCTCCTTCTGTACTGGGCTGCTGCATGGATCCTCATCCTCCTCGCCATCACGTAGAGCGCTGTCATAGTGAAACGGTTCTGGGGCCTCCTGGGTCAGTTTAAATAGGTTTCCGAGTGGTTGCACCAGCGTGTTTTTTTTTACTCCTGTTTACCACCTGATTGTGATTCCCCTTAATCTGCACATGCAAAATAGCAAATTTCGTGCGAATCTCTATTTGCGACTTTACTTGCAATGGTTTGTGATTCTATGTTTGCAAATCACTATTTGCTATTGCTGTGAAGGCACTCACAGATAAGGATTTGCTAAATTGGCTTTTGCAATTTGTGCGAATCCTTATTTTTGTGATTTTGTCTATTTTTCGGTATTTGGGTTCCTGCATTGGGAACGGCTAAGTTGCGCTTGCAAGCAGCCTTTTTTTGCGAATCGCAATTTTTGCGAGCCCATTTTAGCTTGATGCGGGTGCCTGAGTGTGTGGTGTGTTGTCGAGCGAGTTTCAGGGGAGGGTGTTTGGGAGAAAAAGGAAGGATAGCCTGGATAGCTGGCAAGAGCCCATGAAGTTGAACAGTGAAGTATGGAACAAGGTATGATGGCATGGGGGATTGAAAGTTGACATGAGGTGTGAGTGCTCGCAGGATGTATGGTGAGATTTGTAATTGCAAAGTTAATGTTATCTGTTGATTAAAAGTTCAATAAGTTTTGCAACTATGTCCTAATAAATGGACTTTTACGCTAAATTATGGTCATGGTGTGTTTGTTGTGGAATGATTTACCACCAACTCAAGTTGTTGGAAAGACATTCGCAAAAGGCAAAAATGGCAGAAGGGAAAGGCAACCACAGACATGGTGATCTCCTGACCAAAACAGGCCACCATCCCAGTGAATTTTGTGGCTCCCAATAGATCACAAGCTGAGACCTACTTCATTTATATTTATGAGGTACGTCTATTTGCAACCCACTGGGAACTGTAAAGCACACTTTTGTACATGAGTGTTTGCAATTACCAAATAGTGAATCGCAACAATTCGCAAAGCACACTTTTGTACATGAGTGTTTGAAATTTCCAAATAGTGAATAGCAAAGATTTGCAGTTTGGGAATCTCAAACGCTAAGCTTTGTACATCTGGCCCTTAATTTTTGGGTGTAAATCAGGTATATAAAATTAATAAAGGCAACAAAATACAACCCTGTTTCAGACAGTTTCAAACTGTTATTTTGGAGGGATTCTGAACAAGAACCTAATAAGACACTTGACCAATTCTCTGAGTATAGATTTATGACTGGCTCCTACAGAATATTAAGGAAGCCCCAATTAGTTAATTTATGCTTCAATGTAGTTCAATCCAGTTTGACAAAAGCATTACTAAAATCAACAAAGGGCACTTAAAGTTTTGATATTTTATTTTTAATATATTTTTTAGCAATCATTATTGGACACAGTATATCATCCACCATGTAACAACAGCAACCACATTGTTCAACTGGAAGGAGATCAATCGACTTTCCCAGAAGGATAATCTAGATAAAAGAATTTGGCAAAAAGTTCACACACTGCATCAAAGTTGGCAATTGAACAGTAAACTTTGGGGTAATTTGGATGTCCTTTTTTGTAGATTGCAAACATTTTACTACCTTTCCAGGAATTTGGGAATTAATTGGTATTTAAACAAAAGCCAAACAGTTGTCTAAGATAATTAACCCAGGAGTTTGGGTACCATTTTAAAATGTCATCTGGGCCTCCAATACTAAAAACATTGAGCGCTATGATTATTTTACAGATTTATTCCATAGATATATCTTCCCAATGAGAGTTATTAATCATTGGAGAGCTAATTTCTAGTGATAAAAAACTTAAGTTTCATATAGAAAACAACGTCTCCATATACCTCTGCCAATGTCTTTTATCTAGGAGAATTGGCTTCTTAGCGTAGTCCTTCCCTAGACACTTGCAGAAACCTGCCACAATTTACTTGTGTTCTTGTGGATACCTATAATTAATTGGTGATGGTCACTGCATAAGTTCACACTTAACCTAAAGTTAGATTCTATTGTTGGGTTCCAAAAGTGTATAAAAGCAAAATAGCCCTCCTCATTACCATAAGTGATTGTCTGTGGGTTGATCTTTAAATCTGCCATTAATTAAGGCTACATTTAACTGTAGCACCTGCTGGGATGGAAAAATCCCCTTCATGGTTATAGATGTGCACCCCTGACCTGATTGCCCCCAGCTGCAGTGCTCTATTGATCCTAATTACTGATTGTTTTTCATAATGCGTGAATAAGATCATGCATATGTGCCATGCCTTAAGCCTATCTCACAGACTGTGGTCTTGTCGTTAGGGTGCACAAAGCGTTGTCCTGGTAATTGTAAAGGGCTACTGCCCTTATCCAGAGTTAAGTATTACGACAGTGGTGGTGGCAGCATACTGTTTTTTTTCTAAATGATCAATAAAGTGAATAGACCTTTTTACCTCTGTCATTGGAGTAAGGCCTACCAGCCAACTCATTTAAAGGTTCTGTGTACCTTATTCGTCCTTGGCATACATTATGTTAGTATGTAGTGCTCTGCTGCATCCGGGTGATTGTGAATGAGTGTTGTGATGTATGTGAGCCTGTGTATAGTACAGTGTATGAAGGCCTGCCGGTTCCATATTAGAATCCCATGGTCTCAGAGAGGCATATCGTGCTCGATGAGCCATCTCTGACAAATTTGTGGATTATCCGCATTCCTGAGAGTGGGATGGGGAGACACACTGGAGGAAGGGAGAGCCAGGCTCTCTGATCCACATCAAAATGGTTCTTTGTTTCTGTAAGGTTCACTGGTTAGTTAAGCCGGACACATCTCAGGAAGGAGATGGGACTGATAAGGTAATCATAGAAACAGGGCTGGGGCTTTGGTAAACGTTTGACAAGCATATATCAGTGAAGCTGACATCCAGGTGTGCTCCTTTAGTATGTAGGGCTATCAATGTTGGAATCTCTCCTACTGTGACAGACTGCTTCCTGCGCAAAGGACAAGACAGAGGAGTGAGTACGTCCAAGGTGGTAAGTCTCACATCACAAACTTCAAATACATAGACACCAAGTCACATCCGTGTCTGGAAATGGATTATAAACCCATGTTCAAAATTCACAATGGGTATAATGTGAATTTCGCAAAACTACATAACATAGTAGCTGCACTGAACCCTGCGAACCGAGTGCACTAAGTCTTAAGTTATGAATGCGTGAAATCCGCAAACGTGTCGCTCCAGATAAGTACAGTTGCCAAAATATTAGTAGCGGTGGATAAGTGTTCAAATAGACTCATAATTAACCCTGGGCGCGACACTACGCTTCGCCCACGTAGTGTACGTAGCGCTGCCTGCTTCGCAGTTTTCGAAGTAGGCGAAGCAGGCAGCGCCTACGCACACGCGAGGGCGAAGCGTAGCTGCCTGCCGCCCACCACCAGCCTCCCGCCCGCCCTACTTTTAAAAGCTAAAATAAATTTGTAATAAAGCAAATTAAAGGCACTTACCTGACGCGCGGCGTCTCCCGGGGCTCCCTCTTCCTGGTTTTCAATTTTCCTGACAAATGCGCATGCGCGGATGCCCACGCATGCGCATTTCTCGCAAGAATTGCGCATGCGCGGGCCTTTTTATCTTTTAAAAGTAGGGTGGGTGGGTGGCGGGTGGCGCGTAGTGGGGCTACGCGAAGCGAGTAGTGTGCGTAGATTTGGGCACACTACGTGCTGCTTCACGTAGCCCCACTACGCCCACTACGCCCACCCTTACTCATAATGGGAACGGAGCGCTGAATAGAACTCCTGGCAAGTGAGCGCGAGATTGGCACAGTGCTGCTAAAGGTAATGTGCCCTATACATGAAGGCATTGGAATTCTAATGCAAGGGTGCAGCAAGGTAAAAATGGGGCAAGTGCTTGTGTAGTTTTGCGAAATTCACGTTATACCCATTGTGAATTTTGAATATGGGTTTATAGAACTCATACGTGCCATGTATGTACATTGTGGTTAAACTTTGTGATGCATTGTACTTACTTTTATATTAATCACAGAATGTTTATTCCTTATGAGGTTTACCACTCCAAGATGGCCGCACAGGATTCTGTTTAACTTTTTTTTTTAGTCCTACGTCTATTTTGTTGATTGTGTGGTCATGGTGAAAACTTTGTCAGTGACTTTTGAATTGTGCACATTTACATGTGATCAAGGCTTCTGCCGAAACACGTTGTGTGAATTAAAATACTTGGACTAATACATTTGGTGTTCTGCCTTGTCTTCCTGAGATCGTACGTTATTATAATTGGAATTTGGATAGTTGAAGCACCGGCACACTCCGCCGGCGTGTACGCCACCCTTCGTGGGTCCCAGCATCCTGGAAGGAGCAATTTTGGTTTATATATATATATATATACTTTATGTGATCAAGGCTACCCTGTGGCTGAAACGCGTAATGACGTGCTGTGTTGTTATGGCTTCCATTAAAACCCTTTGAAGCACGATTCGGTGTCCGTGTGCTTTCTTCTTTGCCCGCCTGGAAGTGGAAGAATGCACCTGGTGTTTGTATATATATATATATTCACTGAAAAAACCATAGGTTTCACACATGTTATAGTTAGCTGGACATTTTACTGATAAAAAACCAATGAAATTCCCCCGTTATAGTTACTGTAGGCAACTATAACTCACGCGACCGTAATCCTCTGCTGATGCTAATACTGTATTTAGACACTTATTTGCCCATATCTTCTTCCATTAAATTTTAGCTATACATATATTACAAATATTTTTTTTTCATAAAGACACATATGTCATCAGCAGAGGATTACGGTCGCGTGAGTTATAGTTGCCTACAGTAACTATAACGGGGGAATTTCATTGGTTTTTTATCAGTAAAATGTCCAGCTAACTATAACATGTGTGAAACCTATGGTTTTTTCAGTGAATTAGCAAGGTTTTTTAAATGCTATTTCCTAACTATAACGTGTGTGAAACCTATGGTTTTTTCAGTGAATTTGTACGGTTTTTTAAATGCTAAGTTACTTTACGCCATTTGTGGCGTGCGCGCCCACTTAACGCAGTTCGTTCCGTGCACGGTTTTTATCAACTTTAATAAGCCCTGTACATTTGGTGGCCTTCGGCCACCAAAAGCACAGGGGGTGAGGTCAATGTGGATAGTGTTTTTTTTATTTCGATTTTATAATTTCATGTTGCCAAAATTACGTTTTTTTTCTCTATTAATAAGCCCTGCACATTTGGTGGCCTGCGGCCACCAAAAGCACAGGGGGTGGGGTAAGTGTGGATAGTGTTTTTTTTATTTTTATTTTTTTACCGTAAGCGTACGGTAAGCTTACGGTAAGCGTACGGTAAGCGTACGGTAAGCGTACCCCGCGAAATTGCCGAAAAAAAAATAAAACCGTTTTTGCTCTTGGGGGATGTTTGGGGACTCCCTCAACATGACTATGTGGGAGGGAGTTGTCAAAACAGCCCCGTAACATGTTTTTGGCCATCATGTTTGATAAACAACACTCAGTGCGAGAGACAAAATGGCGGACGCCGCTTCCTGGTTTCGGCCGATTCGAATGTTTACTAAGATCTAAGAGCCAATCAGAATCGCGCTCGCGCACGCCACCGTAAGCTTACGGTAAGCGTACGGTAAGCGTACGGTAAGCGTACCGTAAGCGGGCTCAGATATATATATTGATTTAAAGGCTATTTTCTCAGAATCTACTGAACAGATTTACACCAAACCTACAAAAGGCACTTCCTTGACCTAGGGACTACCTCTCTGCCAAATTTCTAGTAATTCTGTTCAGCCGTTCGGGCTGTAGCTCGTTCTAAAGGTCCTATGGAAAAATGCATGGGAAAAACGCGTTTTGGGACCCCCCTTTTATCTCAGCCCCCGCTTGACGAATCCCCCCGAGACTTTCAGGGTAGGAGCGGAGCGTAGCGCCCCACCTATTTTGAGAAATTCGCGAGGATTCGTCGACCGGCGCCAAAGTTATTCAAAATAGAATGTTGAGGTTTTCCTATGGAAACGTGGTCCTAACTATAACTACCTACTGGCGACCGCCAGTAGGTAATATATATATATATATATATATATATATATATATATATATATATATATATATATATATATATATATTCACTGAAAAAACCATAGGTTTCAGGCATGTTATAGTTAGGAATTAGCATTTAAAAAACCTTCGAAATTCACTGAAAAAACCATAGGTTTCAGGGGCAATATAGTTAGCTGTACTTTTCACTCATAGAAAACCATTGAAATTCCCCCTTTATAGTTAGTTCAGCTAATTTAATTTAATTTAATTGTGGGTTTATATAGCGCTAGAATCGACTCCCGGAGGAGTATCTCCGCGCTTCGACCGCTGGGGAACCCGTCCTGGCTCACCCTGAGAGATGGTCCCTAATGGGTATCTCTAAGGTGCGACCAAGCATCCCCGGCGGTCTGGGGGGGCCGTTGTGAAGATGAGGCAAGCTAATGCCCAGAGTTGCCGAGTGTGGTCCCTGACTTGAGTAGGCACCGAGGCGAGAATTATCGAGCCCGCTGACCCCTGGTCCACGACCCTGCCGCGTCGGGAATCGAACCCTGGTCCCGGGCCGTCCTCTGCTTACGGGTCTGCCGCCTCTAACCAGTGAGCCACACATCTCCACAGCTAACTATAACTCGCGCACCCGCAATGCACTGCTGATGACGTCACATATTACATCACTCATGACATGGTCAGTGACATTACTCATGACATCACTGATGACATCTCAAATGACATCACTGATGACATCATCCATTTAGTATGTGTTTCTGAACAATTTTAATATGTTTAATATATATAGGGAAAAGCCTGTTGAAGAATAAGTGGCTGTACAAGTGTGTAAATGGATGATTTTCTGTGGTGCGTAACTGACTCTATAAGTGAGTCATTAAATGTATCTTACTGCAGACTAGTGACTAAACTGTGTAAATGTTTGTATGTGTATGTATGTTGGTGTATAAGTGGCTGCATGGTTTTGTGAATAGCTATATGAGTGTCTATATGAGTTATTGATTGCTTGTCTCAATATCTGTATGAGATCCTGAGTGTTTGTGTGGGTAGGGTGTGTGTGACTCTATGCATAGATGTGTGAGTGGGTGATTCTATGGGTGCATGGTTTTAAGAGTGCATCTGTGATGGACTGTATGGTTGAGTGAGTGTATGTATGGGTGTGTTAGGGATTGAATGTATATCTCAGTGGTACATTTGTGACTAACTACATATGTGAAAGGCAGTATATATGCATGTAAGAGTATATAAGTGGGTAGATGTGAGAGTGTGTGATTGTGAGAGTGACTGTATGGATGAGTGTGTGCTTGTATCAATGATTCTATAAGAGCGTAAGAATGTGGTACTATTTTTATGAGTAAGTGAATTTGAGTGTGTATAACCGCATAGGTTAGTAAATGGGAGTGTGATTATTTGCATGACTGACTAGGTGTGAGAGTACCACTATGGATGATTGGTGGTGTGTGAGTGTCTATATAGGTGTATAAATGCATATGATAGTCTTGTATGGAGTGACTGTAAGTATGAGTGACTGTACAGGTTGAGTGGAGGTGTATGTAGACCTAAGAGTTAATAAGTGGGTATGTAGTTATTGGTATTGTAGTATGTATTGTTTTGAGAATGGAACTCTGAAATTTTGAGTCGGTGTATCAAAGGTTATATTAGGGTGTGAGAAGATGTGGTAATTTATCACATGGATGACGTCATCAGGGATGTCATCAGTGATGTCATTTGAGATGTCATCAGTGATGTCATGAGTGATGTCACTGACCATGTCATGAGTGATGTAGTATGTGACGTCATCAGCAGTGGATTGCGGACGCGCGAGTTATAGTTAGCTGAACAAACTATAATGGGGGAATTTCAATGGAGTAAAATGTACAGCTAACTATAACATGTGTGAAACCTATGGTTTTTTCAGTGAATTTGCAAGGTTTTTTAAATGCTAATTCCTAACTATAACGTGTGTGAAACCTATAGTTTTTTCAGTGAATTTGCAAGGTTTTTTAAATGCTAATTCCTAACTATAACGTGTGTGAAACCTATGGCTTTTTCAGTGAATTTGCAAGGTTTTTTAAATGCTAATTCCTAACTATAACGTATGTGAAACCTATGGTTTTTTAAGTGAATTTCAAAGGTTTTTTAAATGCTAATTTATGAATATATTATTATATTTTTATTTTACAATAAGCTACCTATGTATATAGTTATAGATTGACTTTATCCTGTAATAGTGAATGGCTCAGCTCTTTTTTTTTTTTAATTTGGATAAAGTTGAACAGCATAGTTAATATCTTCTATAAACTTATAAACACTTAAAAGTTTTTTTTTTTTTAAGGGTTTTTGACCGTGCGCACGGTGCGCGCAGGGGGCACGCATGCGTACGTGCTACGTGTGCGCATGCGTACGTGCTCCACGTGCGCATGCGTACGTCGTGCGTGCTCCGTACGCGCGTGCTCCGTACGCGCATGCGCGCGTGCTCCGTACGAGCATGTGTGCGTGCTCTGTGCACGGTGCGCGCACGGCAAGTCATGTGATTTAGAAACAACACTTTTCATTGGTTTATAGTAGTTTCAGGTCATGTGATTAAGAAACAACACTTTTCATTGGTTTATAGTAGTTTCAGTTCCAGAAACTTCCAACACCACACCCACTCCCCTCATTATTTCTTCTGATTCCCTGGGAGAAGGAGCTGAGCAGCTTTTCCAGTACTCCAGTACTTGAGAATGGCAGAGCAGCAGTCATGTTCTGGGAGTGAGCAGGAGACCCTTGTGAGACAGAGGAAACAGAAAGACTCTTTTATCTGGCAATTTTTTAGTGTTCCAGAGGGGCAGAAGAAGGTGAATGCTCCAAAAGTCACTTGCACTATTTGTGGTGTTGTCTTATCAAGAGGAGATCCTAAAAAGAAATACTCTTTTAGTATTTTCACTATGATCAGGCACGTTAAAGGAGTACATCCTGTGGCTTTTGCTCGAGCTGCTAGAGACAACCCTCCAGCAGCTCAGCCGAGCACATCCGCAGCAGCTCAGCCGAGCACATCATCGGCAGCTCTGTTCCTCTGGATATACACCCTCTGTTCAAGAGGGTGCATATACAGTGCAATGCGTGCAATGTTCTTGTCTCTTATGGGGACACCAGCATTCCCCTAATAGAGAGCAAGATACAGCAGCACACATGCGGCACCCTATAATTTTTTTCATTTTTTTGTTCCTCTGTTCCTCAATTAACACAACGGCTCTTTTTAGAGCCACCTAACATCTAAACACTTAAATTAGATTTTTAATTCTATTTTTTTTATGATTTTTTTTCCGCCACCCCGCGATTTTTTAACAAAAAATAAAATGTTTTTTTCACCCTTCAGGGTCCTTCAGGGACCCCCTGACAAAAGCTAGGGGGTCAGGAACTCTGTACACTGCCCCCTTTTCACGTTCTCCACCTTTCTTTTTCACTGTCACACACAAAATGGCGGACAACACTTCCTGATTTCGACCGAATCGAATGTTGACTGACATGTAACCACCAATCACAATTACGCTCACACACGTTAATGTGAGCGCACGGTGCGCGCATATAGATATTTATGTACTTTTAACTGCAATTTTCTCAGGAACTACTGAACAGATTGACACCATATATGCAAAAGGCACATCCCTGACCTGAGGACTACCTCTTTGCCAAATTTCAAGTAATTCTGTTCAGCCGTTCGGGCTGTACCTTCAACTAAAGGTCCTATGGGAAAATGCATGGGGAAAACGCGTTTTGGGACCCCCTTTTTTCTCAGCCCCCGCTTGACGAATCACCCTGAGACTTCCAGGGTAGGAGCTGAGTGGAGCGCCCCATTAGTTTTGAAAATTTCGCGAGGATCCGTCAACCGGCGCCAAAGTTATTCAAAATAGAATTTTCAGATTTCCTATGGAAACACGGTCCTAACTATATCTATCTACTGGCGACCGCCAGTAGATAATATATATATATATATATATATATATATATATATATATACTAGCTAGCTCAACTAACTATAACAGGTGAATTTCTCTGGTTTTATATGAGTCAAATGTCCAACTAACTATAACGTCCATGAAACCTATGGTTTTTTTAGTGGATTTCAAAGGTTTTTTTAAATGCTAATTCCTAACTATAACGTCTGTAAAACCTATGTTTTTGTCTGTGAATTTCGATGGTTTTTTAAATGTTAATTTCATATTTTAATGTTTATAAAACCTATATTTTTTCTATTTTTTTGGTATTTTGGAACTCTATTATACTTCTTTTTTTAACTTTAAAAATTTATTAATGTTTTATATCTCCCCCAAAAATATGTATATCTTTTTCTTTGTTTGAGAAAACCGCACTTCCATACCGGTAGTGAACCAAGCTCCATCACCACGCGAATCCTATCCGCCATATTGCTAAACTCGTAAAGGATGTGCATTTCGTATTCGACGGATTCGTGGCATGGCGTCCCCCATAACATCATATACGTATGAGTTTGCGCCAGCTGCTACATAGGTATCCGATGGGTTCGCAGTGCCAAGCCACGCGTTACATCATGTACGTATGGGGTCGCGCCCGCTGCACATTGTGTATGCGATGAGTGCACGCTGCCAGGCCCTGTGTTACACCATAGACGTATGGTGTCGCGCTGGGTACGCCATTCCCTCGGTTTTTTTTTATGTCTCAAAACTATATCTAAATAACTTTAAACTGTATATGAGAGCAAGCAATAATCTAAAATATTTTAAACATTTATATATTTCTAACTGTAATAAACTTATATTCTGATAAATATATTTTCTCAAAATCTTGTCGGGTGCAGCCTCCTTGCACCCTCGATGCGCGATTGCCATGTGACCTTAAAAAAAAGCATTTGATTAGTTCATAACATTTCCCATTGTAACAGTTGGAGGACCCCACCCATTTTAGTCATTCTCTCCACAGCGTTTGTTGAGACACACCCCTTCTTCTTAGAGAGCTTTTTTGAAAAGTTGTTTTGCTGTGTACACATATCTTCTACTATATATTGACAAGTAACAACCTAGGCAATCAAGGAGTGATAACACTAATAAAATATGTGTCTCTAAATTAAAAATAACAAGTTCTTGTGATCAATGAAATATAAACAGTGAAGAAACATTTATTCTTAAGAAAATATATAAATGTAATCATATATGGAGTATGAATAACATAAAAATATTAAAACACAATTAATATTCTAAATACAAATGCATGATGGTCATAAATTCATTTTTACATAAAAAGAGCAGATATTTCTGTGGCAAAGCTATTTGTATATTTTTACATAAAAAAGCAAATATTTCTGTGACAAGGCTGTTTGTATATCTTCTACTACACACAACATGCAACGATCATCTTGATCAATATTCATGGTCTGAACATTTGCCTTCCATGTGTGATCGCTATGCATCTCAAACGTTACATAAAAAATCAAATGTGTGTTACACGATACCCCTGGTGTGTGTGTGTATTCACATTATTGTGCTGCCTTTCGGCCTGGGTATTGCTGGCCCGAAGGGGTATCATCAGCCACGGCCAGTGTGCACATCCTAGATCACATGTGACAAACAGTAAACAGTAATGTGTACATTTGTATTGCTGTATTCTCTGTTGTCAGGCTTTACCAGTATAGTAGTGAGACTTTCAGATTCACGTTTGGCATGCATTGCTTGACTATAATGAACGTTATCACTATTTATGACGTAGCCTCACGGCTGATCCTCCCTCCATCTGAGCACATTCACATGTGTGCGCATCGCGATAACAACACTTTCAATAATACCACACACCATTGACATGCGTGTCTGCGTATATCCACAAGCTTGACAATGACATGTGATGTTGTCCATTCAATGTTTTCGGACAGCATCTCATTAGCGATAGTTGCCGCCCTCCCGGTACATGCTACATTAATGTAAATTGCGCATTCTGCGATGTCAAAACTGCAACAGAAACACATATAAGTACACTTCCTGGCCAGGCAGGAACTGAACAACGCCCAGGTCCCTGGAAATATTATTCACACCCCTACGCTCGCCTGGCGTACCCAAGCCCAGCCCCCTTTGCGTACATATAAATAGGATAACGACGACGCCACGTGTCCCAGTTCTTCTACACTGTCTCAGGTGATATGGCCGCATACACCTTGCATATTACAATGCGCAATAAAAAAAGGGATCCATAAGGCGTACACCATCGTCGCAATCAACACTGCACCTGAATTGTGAACACTGCTGTCCGTCGTGTTTGTTGATTTCTTCTTGGTATAAAAAGAATAAATTAGACTCAGAGGAATATCTATTTCTAAGATGTCTGAATCCAATTATCCCCACTTTCTATTACTTGCCTAAGGTTCATAAAGACATCAAGAACCCCCCAGGGAGACCGATTATTGCCTCTCAGGGTAGTTTAACGGAACATCTATCTATGTATGTTGACTTTTTTATTTCTCAACATGTGGTTACATTGAAATCCTATTTGAGAGATACAAAAGATTTTTTAACACATATAGATAAAATTGAATGGCAAGCTAGTTACTGACTCATGGTACTTGATATCACCAGCCTCTATACTTGCATCGCACACACTGATGGCCTAAAAGCTATACGATTTTTCTTAGAATCCCGTCATTTGAGGTTTTATGAACACAACAGCAGTATGATTCTGGAATTTGTCAGTTTTTGCCTGACTCATAACATATTTTTGTTTCAAAAACATCTGTTCAGACAGATGTAGGGGACTGCGATGGGTACCTGCTTCGCCCCCAGCTATGCGAACTTGTCCGTTGGCTGGTGGGAGGAGCAGGTAGCCTGGGCGGAGCCCAATACATTTTGGAACTTGAGGATAAAGGCATGGTATCATTATATTGACGATTTGTTCATAGTGTTTGACGGACCACCAGATTTGGCAAAGTCATATATTGATGTTTTGAATTGTAACAATGTTAACCTAAGATTCTCAGGTGAAGTAAGTACTGAAGAGGTCAATTACTTGGATTTGACAGTGTATGTAATAGATGGGCAGTTACATACTAGACTCTATCGGAAAACAACTGCAGGGAATTCAACTCTCTTTGCCACTAGTAGCCATCCTAAGAAACTTATTGATAGCATCCCATATGGAGAGCTACTAAGGCTCAAAAGGAATATTACTAGCAATGAGGAATTCCAGAAGGCAGTAGAATCAAGCATGCAACGCTTCAGATTGAGAGGCTACAGCGAAGCAGTCCTGTCACGAGCCTTAGATAGAGTCAATGATATCTCTAGGAGAGATTTACTTATGGAGAAAGCTACAAAAAAGTCTAACAATGGGACTTTTCGTATGATCACTACCTTTTCTGAAAATGCTAACCAACTCAAGAGGATATTGCGGAAAAACTGGCATATTCTTCTTACTGACCATATCATAAAAGGAGATTTACCATCGAATCCTTTGGTCATTTCAGAAAAGCAAGGTCATTGAGAGACCATTTGGTCCATAGCTATCACAATGTAGAACCTAGTAGGGTATCTTTTAAAGCACTTAATGGATTTTATCCATGTGGTAAGTGCAAAGCCTGTAAAAAAAGTAAACTCACTTTGTTGTACGACGTCCCTGGCCTCAGTACACCTAGAAAGATCACCAAGTTTCTCACATGCACTACTCCCTATGCTATATATTGTTTGGTGTGCCCATGTGGGCTCCGTTACATTGGGAGCACGATACATCCGGTTAAGATACGGATCCTAGAACACATGAGGGCGATCAACAATGTTGATGAATCATACCCAGTAGCGAGACATTACAACAAGATACATTGCCGTAATAAGGATCTTTTATCATATTTTTGTTTAGATCAAGTACCGCAAAACCCCAGGGGTGGGGACAGGATACAGAGATTAAGGCGTTTAGAATCACGCTACATTATAGATCTACAAAGCAAGAATTCTCTGGGTCTGAATAGTAGTGAGGAGCTTGCAGTACATTTGGGATGAATAGGCTGTCATTTTTGACTAAGTAAATCTCCTCTTCAATTCTTTCTGTATTTTTTGTATTGGTTAGAACCATTCTGAAATATGTGTGCAAAATTGTATATCGGGTGTTGACTGATCATGTTTTGCTTAGATGTGGTGCCATGGGATCTCTGGTATAAGGCAGAATTTCGGCCCATCTGTGGGCGAGATTTTGATAGTTATAATGATAACTATAAATTTATCATGTATAATTGATTTTCCCATTTAGGGTTGTATAAATTGTTATTAACGATTGATTATCTTACGTTATAATGTGGAAGTAACGCTATATTTATTGCATTGCGTTCCGCTTTTAGACATTCAAGATGGCGGAATGATTTGTTGCCGTCTTATGAATAGTCCTTTTTCTGTCTTTACACCGGATATCATGAATGAATGCACATTTATAAATAAAATATGGCCGCAGCGTTTACCTGTAGAAATTGACAAAGGCTAAGTGCCGAAACGTGTCTGTTTGCCCGGAGTTCAGGAAATAAATCTTTTGAACTCTCCCCCGTGAGTGCTGTCTTCTGTTACGGGTACGAATACCCGATGGAACTGTGAGCCGAATATATATATGTCTATATATATTTTTTTCATAAAATCAAGTATCTGGCTCAAAATTAATATATTGAGGTTGCTGAGTGTGTTTTGATTTGTGAGTCTGTGTACACCTTTCATCTACCTCCTCTCCGCAACCTCCTGAAAATCTTTGGATTGCTCCACACATCGCTACCACTGAGAGTCAATTGCCGAAGGAGTAGTACTTGGTCCACTTACTCAAGACCCATTGTAGGCAGGGCCCCCAGGACATTAGGAGTAGAAAGGCTACAACCCCATGGTTGGGCATACTAGCTCCTGCATGTCCCATGGCTCTCTGAAAGGGCTTCTGACAGCCCCCAATTTAATGGTGAAGGTGAACACTTTTCTTTTATCCGGGAACATAGGGTCTAGTATTCCCCCCACTGTTGCTAGACATGTTTGAATAGATTTTTGGAGTAAAATCTCCAAATACTAATACAATGGTAAGCTTTCCACATTTATGATGGCATCTTGAGGTTCTAATAATACAGTAAGAAAAGTACAGGATAGACGCAAGTAGAAATTGCAAAGAAGACATGCTAGTAAACACCCAATCATATCAAGAACAGAAAAATTAATCCTCATGGCAAAATTTGCAGAAAATTAGTAGATTACATAAACCCCCTTTGGTGTCACCTTTTCTAGAAGGAATGGGTTGGGCCAAAAAATCCCTTAAAATTATCAGTTTAGGGGGCGTGGCTAAGCGAGCTGTAATGGCGGACGCGAGTTAGACAAGCTTGTCCAGCCCGCGGTGATATCCTTAAGTATTCTGGTTTCCCCGGCCACATCTTGGGCCGGAAAAGGTTGTGGGGATGTTTCCCCTCCTGTGCAGCCAACCGACGGAACTCCGGGAGCCCCGGGGGCGCTATCGGCAGTGGAGTCGCGCCGCGCGCGGCTCGGGCCCGGAGACGCTGCTGAAGCCGGGGAGTCGAGTGCTGCATCCGGACGGCCCCTGGCGGTGGCGAATCGAGGTGCGCCCGGCCCCAATTGACGGCGAGAGGTGGGGGCGACACTGGGGGCAGGCGGCCTGCGGGCCACAGTGGAGGCATTAACAGAGTCTGTCGCTCCACTGGGGGACCGGAGAGGAGCTAAATGAGACCGGCCCGGCACACATCAGAGTGGCGGTTGTAGCGGAGGGCCTGCCGGAGGGGATTGGCCCTGGACCTACGTACTGCAGCGCAGAAGACTAGCGGTGGGGGAGTGCGGAGAGCCAGCGCAGCCACCAGAGAAGTGGAGGGACGATCCGGAGTGAAGGCGGTGAGGGCCCCCTGGGCGTGGTGGGCCTTGGCGGGGCTGCTTGACGGGGCTCTGATCCTCGTCTGCGTGCCAGAGGCTGTCCACACACGAGCTGCTCCCCGCTGTGGGCCAGGGGTGAGGACCTACTTCAGGATGCGAGTAGCGGCCTAAACGGGGCGGCGATTGAGGTTGCGGCGGTTGGACCGGGCCGCGGAGGCACGCAGGGAGGAGGAGTGATATTCACGACGGCTCAGAGGGCGGCCCCAGCGGCTGCGGAGTGTGGCGATATTGGGGCACCCGACACGCGAAGGGCAGCGCCTGGGACTCGGCGGACCGTCCTAGCGGTGAGCAGTTGATGGGGAAATTGGCCGAGGTGCAGCGAAATCGTGGCCGTCGGCCCGGTGGACAGTTACACTGAGGGCGGCAAGGCTGATTGCTCCTGGTCGGTCGGCGTCCGAGGCGCTTGGAGAGGCCCCCCATATCTGGCAGGACTGGTTAGACTTTGTAGACCTACTTCTGCGTGAGACCGCGGGGTTCAGCCCCCAGAAGGGAATTCCTGAGGTCCGGGGCGGCTGTTCCTGCGTTTGGCCCTGCAGCGACTGATCCTGTGGGGGATCGCCGGAGGAAGGTATGACGAGAGCTCGCCATGGCCCAATCGATAAATTTACTGGTCCCGGTAAGGCGGCCGGCACGACCGGGGGACGACCAGAGACTATTCCGGATAAAGCGGCCCTGATGGCGGCCATAACTCAATCTAGAGACATGTTAGATGCTAAGATTGGAGCGGTTGGGTCAGATGTCACATTACTGCACCAGGATCTGCGCAACGCAGTGTCTCGCATCACAGAGGCGGAGACCCGGATCTCAGGGGTGGAGGACGATGTTACCACGCTGAAGCAAAAAATGGCCTCCATGGAAAAGGCTCAGCGGGGACTGGCGCTTCGGGTGGAAGATGCAGAAGGACGGGCCCGGCGGAACAACCTGAGATTTGTGGGATTTCCGGAGGGCTGCGAGGCGGGTAACATGGAGTGCTTCCTCACACAATGGCTGGAAGGTTGGCTTCCACCGGACGCGCTGTCACGCTGCTTCGTGGTGGAGCGGGCCCATCGGGCGCTGGTGCAGAATCCGCTGCCGGGAGCGCGATCACGGCCTGTGATAGCAAGATTCCTGAACTATATGGACCGAGACGCGGTTCTGAAACAGGCCCGGGCTCGAGAACCGCTGCAATATGAAAATGTATGCATCTCCATATTCCCGGACTATACCCGCCTGGTGCAGCAGCAGCGTCAGTCCTTCATGGCCGCAAAAGCCCGCCTGAGAGACCTTAAGCTACCATATGCACTTTTATTCCCGGCTCGCCTGCTGGTGGTGTATCAGTCCCGTATTCACTTCTTTGATACCCCAGAGGAGGTCTTCAAGTGGACTGACAAGACTGTGCGGCTGAGAGTGCCTACGCCGCCTGGCAGGGAATCGGACTCTTCCTCCGGAGAGGCGGCCCGGAAGGATTCGAAGAGACTGCAGTGGATGCGGGACAGACGGTCGCGCTCCAGGAGGCGCTCGGTGTCGGGTGGGGCTGCGGCAGGGGATGGTCTGGGGCATGGACATTGACTCACGATATCCTGTTGCTTGGGGTTGGTTGGGGGTGGGGGGGACTTTCGGGGTCCCACTATTCTCATCCTAGTCCTTGAGATGTATTGGTCGGGGAAACGAAGGAGTGGGCTGGTTTTCCGCCGAACTAGTCCGGGTCGGGATCTGGCCTAAGGTCCATGGGCTACGAGTTTGGGATCCATTGGATGGGGCAGTGCCATCTCCCCGGTTGGGAGCCGGGCACTCGCCCCGCCACAACAGATGCTTCAGTGTTCTTGAGGTATGGGGTGGGGGTTTGTTGGGTGGAGTTGTTATTGGTTCTGTGTCGCACTTGCTCAGTGGGTTTCCGACATTGGTTCTGCGCCTAGCTGCAGTCCTCTGTGGGGGTGGGGGATGAGGTTCCTTCCCAATGGCTAGTGAACAGATAGGGGACACAGGAGTCCCAGGTACCCTCCGAATTCTAAGCTGGAACGTGAGGGGGGCACTTGATAAAATTAAGCGAGGGGCGATATTGCATCAGGCTAAGAGGGCTCGGGCGGATATTCTTATGTTACAGGAGACACACCTCTTTGGTACGAAGACCCCATGTTTGCAACGATATGGGTATCATCAGATATTTCATGCGGGGTTCGCCAGGGGGTCCAGAGGGGTGGCGATCCTGGTTCATCGTAGGGTCCCATATATACACGTACAGTAGTGGATTGACCCGTAGGGTCGCTATTTATTCATCAGGGGTATGATTGGGGAAGTCCCCGTGATCTTGGGAAGTGTGTACGCCCCCCCTCCCCTACAGTGGTCTTTAGTGGAGAGGGTGCTGGCCCTATGGGCGGATATGCCGGATATGCTATCGTGGGAGGGGACTGGGATGATGTCATAGATCTGGCCAGGGACAGGAGTGGGAGGGAGGGCGGTGAGCGGAGAGGTGGCCCAACGAAACTCAGCTCCCTAGTGACTAGTCTTGATTGGGTTGATGTCTGGCGGTGGACTCATGGGGATAGGCGGGAATACACGTATCTTTCAGCAGTTTATGCCACTCTCTCAAGACTGGACTATATATTTCTTCCCCGGGCGCGCGTAAGTGGAGATTCTCCCCGTGGCCTATCGAATCATTCTCCAGTGTCCCTTGAGCTGGCTGTGGGCAGAGGGCGACAGGCATTTCAATGGCGCTTGTCGCCGTGGCACCTACAGAATGCAGCCTATAGTACTCATATGAGGGAAGCTATTGCCCATTATTTTGCTTCCAATGAAGGATCGGTGTCGAGTGTGGGATCTCTGTGGGAGGCCTTGAAGCCAACTTTACGTGGGGTGGACATCTCCTGTGCTCGGCGGCTCGCCGCAAGAGTAGGAAAGAACTGATGCGAGCGGAGGCCTCCGTTGAGGCGCTCGAGCGACAGGCTAGAGAGGAGGGAGGACGACGGTGGGTGAGGCAGCTGCTCCAGGCTCAACAGTCATGCGCAGCCCTTCTTAAGGATGAAGCCCGCCAGACTTGGCTGGCGACACGTAGCAGGATTTATCAGTGGGGGGACAAGTCCGGGAAGATGCTATACCGGCTCTGCCAGGGCGCCTTTCACGCTCAGACCCTTCCGGGCTTAATAGATGATACAGGAGCCCCGATTACTGATCAGATCCTTATAGCTGAAAACTTTGCTGCCTATTATGCGGAGCTTTATGCCCCCCGGGAGTGCCTGCCGGCGGCCACCATAGAATTTTTTTTAGCTGACCTACCCCCTAAACAGATATCAGATGAAGTGCAGGATCATCTGGAGCTTCCGCTGACGGAGGAAGAGCTTAGCATGGCCTTGGGGGAACTTAATTCGGGGAAGGTGCCTGGGCCCAATGGGTTTCCGAGTGAATTTTTCAAACGCAATAACGTACAATTGGCCCCTTACTATCGAGCTGCGGTGGAGGAGGCCAGGGAGAGGGGCATGCTTCCCCTGGACTGGAGACATGCGGAGGTGGTGGTATTTCTCAAACCCGGCTGGCACCCGGAGCAGCGGGCCTCGTATCGGCCTATCTCCCTACTCAATGTGGAGGCAAAGGTCCTAGCCAAAGCATTGGCCAATCGCCTTCTGCCCCACATTTCGACTCTTATACATCCAGATCAGGCAGGATTCATGCCCAAGAGGGCCACCAGACACAATATAAGGAGGGCGCACGTGGCAGTGGCGGCGGATTGGCAGACCGGGGAGAGGGCGGCATTATTGTTGGCGGACATGGACAGGGCCTTTGACTCTTTGAGCTGGGTATATTTGTTTGCCTTATTGCGCCGACTCAATCTGGGTCCGAACTTTCTTTCCTATCTCCAGCTCCTATACACGGACTTGACGGCAGTGGTGCGGGTGGCGGGGGTGACATCTACAGTTTTTCCCATACAACAGGGCACGAGACAGGGATGCCCCCTGTCCCCATACCTGTTTGCGCTGGCCATGGAGCCGTTGGCAGCGTGGTTGCGCATGGATGCGCAGATTCGGGGCTTCGAGTGGTCTCCGGAGGTGTCGGACAGAATCGCATTATATGCAGATGATGTCTTGTTTTTCCTTACGGAGTTAGACGCATCGGGGCCACGACTCCTACGGATCATGCAGATCTTTGGAGAGTCATCGAGTGGGCGCAGGATATTCAGCTGGCAGTGGGAGGATTGAAATACTTGGGGGTGTTCCTGTCAGAGGCTCCAGAGCTTTCTTGGGACCCCAATGTAGCGCCAGTATGGGAAAAGATCCGCACGGATCTCAAGACCTGGTCTCGAATGCCGTTGACGCTGTATGGCAGGTCCACAATATTTAAGATGGTGGTGCTACCTAAGCTGCTCTACCAGCTGCAAAACTATCCATATCCGATCCCGCCTCGATGGTTCCGTCGGGTGAACTCCGTGTTGGGGCAGTTCCTGTGGGAAGGGGGCACAGTGCGAGTGGCCCTTAGAACGTGTTTCCTATCCTCGTATAGCAGAGGACTTGCGTCTTCGGATGTCTTATCCTACTATCAGGCCTCGCACCTCCTTGTTCTCAACGAGTGGTGGTATGGGGATAGGGGAGACCCGGCGTATGCGCTGGAGAGGTTACTTATGGGAACTAATACATTACACACTATCCTGTACTCGGCATCGGTGCGCAGCAGCCTGCCGTCGGTCATGCGAGTGGTTTTCCTGATCTGGCGGCAGACATTGCGTCGGATGGGCTGGTGGAATGTCCTAACTGAAGAGACCCCCCTCTGAAGTAATGGGCGCCTCCCAGAATTGATGGCGCTGAGAGGTTTCCGCGGATGGGATGCCATTGGCATCTCGACATTAGGCAATGTTATGAGTGGTACGACACTTAAATCATTTCAGGCCCTGCAGAGGGAATTCTCTATGCCCCAATCACAGTTCTACAGATATCTGCAACTGTGGCATACACTGTCCCCAGTCTGGAGGGTTTGACATCGCTCCCAGAGTTTAGCCCACTAGAAGCGAGACTTTTTATGGGGGATCCGGGAACCCGAAAAATCTCCAGGATCTATCAGGCCCTGGTGATCCATTGTTCTACGAAGCTTCAGAAGTTGCGGGAGGATTGGGAAACTGACGTGGGGGCCTTAGATGAGGACGACTGGAGGGAGGCCCTGGCAGCCCCAAGGGAAGCAGCTATAGCGATGCGGCTGCGCCTTATTCAATTTAAATATCTGCACAGGGTGTATTTTACCCGGGCCAGGCTGTTACAAGCGGGTTTGATTGCTGCTCCAGACTGTCTTCTGTGTGGCCAGGAGGAAGGGACATTTATACATACTATTTGGCACTGCCCAGCGCTGGACCGATTCTGGAGGGGGGTAACTACTTGTCTAGCTGAGGTGCTGGGGGTGGGTGATCCCGCGCACGCCACGCTTTGCATTACTACATGTCATGGAGGGCATCGGGGACAACATATATAAGCGGCACCTGCTACGGCTGGGCATTACGCTGGCAAAGCGGGATATCGCCAGGGCGTGGAAGGCGCCTAGAGCCCCTTCGTTCACAGCATGGAAAAATGGCCTAGATTTTTGTATGGGGCTGGAACAGCCCATATTTGTGGCCCGAGGGTGTCCACGCAAGCACTACAAAATATGGAAACGATGGGCGGATTACCGGGGGTTGTGGCTGGAGCCACCAGTGGACGAAGAGGATTAATCATGGGAATGTCTCGGGAGACTAGTCGGGAAGAGGGGGCGCCAGGCAAGAGGGGACGATCGGGGGATTGATCTTATTACAATACGATGTGGCAGTGGGGCCTTGGGGCTGTGGCAGGGAGTCCATGGACATGGTGCAACGCAGGGGATGGGGTGGGGGGAGTTGGGGGGGGGTTGTTACTGTTCAAGATATATTTCTGGTAAATGTACAAATAGATTGCTATAGAGATATGCTGCAATGTGGTGCTGTTGTTGACTCTGATATTCAGGGTCCTGTAACATCTGTGCAATCAATTAATAAACTATGGGGCACATGCATCAACAATGCCATTTGCGATTCCTTATTAGCGAAAAATAAGGAATCGCTAATAAGGAATAGCAAAAGGATATGCATGTAGGAATCGCTATTCAAATAGCGATTCCTTAACTTTCCTTAATTGCTACTAGCAAATTGCGAGTAGCAATTAAGGAATGCCATCCCAATCATTCCTATGGGCCTCCAGGCCCATAGGAATGAATTGGAGATTGCATGAGCAAATAGCGAGTACCAGTAGGTTCTCGCAAATTGCTCATGCAATTTCAAGGGAGCAAGGGTGTCAAAATGACACCCTATTGCACCCCTGAAATTGATATGTGCACATATGTTGCACACACACATGCTCTAAGGGCATGTGTGTGCGCAACATGAAACTTTGAAAAATGCACAAAAGTGCATTTTTCAAACTTTTAGCAAATTACCATGCAGTTCATCTTCATGGTAATTTGCTCCCCCTATTAGCGAATTCGCAAATTTTTTAACTTTCATGCATTGCATTTAAGGAATCCAAATTGAGTTTCCTTAAATTAAGGAATCTCAATTTGGGATTCCTTAAATGCTATCGCTATTTAAGGAATCGCTATTTAAGGATTCCTTAAATAGCGATTTTTGCTTTTGGGTTGATGCATTGGGATTGGGTATTTTTAACTCAATACCGGGAGCTATTAGCGATTCGGTATTTTACCGACTGGATTTTGGCTTGATGCATGAGGCTGAATGTTTTTTAAAAAAAATTATCAGTTTAGAAATACACATATAACAGTGTCTCTTGAACAAAAACAATAATGCATCTTCAAAACCAGATGCAAACTTTGGTTGAGAGCAAAGATTTTTTAGTACATATAAATTCCAGCTGTGCAGTAACCAACCTGCTTTTATGTCATTAGGTTGATTTTAGAACCCTCTGAAGCCATGATCAGGGTTTAAAATTCACACCTTCTTTGTGTGTTGGACAGGAGGAATTCTCAAAAACTTGTCTATATCCATTTTGTGGAAAGACAGTGAAGTTTGCTGCCTGTGATTTCAGATATAAAGGAAGAAAATGTTGAACCAGTCTTTGAACACTTTCAGAAAATTATTTTTTGTATAATATTTTTTGAGAGTACATCAATACCCTTTTTGTGAAATGCTTGTCTAAGGTACAAAGTTAGGGCAGGTACTGTATTTGAATAGCAGTGCCCTATGGATATACTTGAGAGTCTATACATTTAGAAGAAATTCATATTAGCTCAATTTTTCTCGATGTTACTGGCCTCAGATAATATATGTCATAAAGATTATTTAAAAAGTTATGACGGTTCAAAAGATAATCCTCCCCTTGTATTGCAAAAAGTTCTGTAAAAACTATAGAACCCTGTGATAGCTGGAAGTGTAAAACCTTATTCAAGAAAATATTCCCATACATTAATTCTGACAGAACTTGCCTACGAGATTCTAATGGACTAAATTCTAATGGATGAATGAGATTCATATGCAAAAAGAACAATTGATGGACAGAATGCAGAACAATGTCATACATTCACCCCAATACAGAGATCTGAGCCTAAATCCATCGTCTTTTTGGCTCTCCATGCCATTCCAGTTTGAACCCAGCCATGTGCAAATCAATATTGACCCTGCACCCAATGAGAACAGTCCAGCCTGGACTGCCAGGCCAGGCCCTCCCTGGTCTGGAAACAAGCATCTTAGTACTGGTTTCAGGGTTTCACCCCTCATCAGTCAGGGTAACTTGACTCCAGTGGTATAGAGAGCACTGGACCCACGTCTGGGCATACCCGTCCCACTTGGGGTGACAAGTCCAAAAACAACAATTGATGGACAGAATGCAGAACAATGTCATACATTCACCCTAGTACAGAGATCTTGGCCTACATCCATCCTTGGATTGCTCCCCATGCCATTCCAGTTTGACCCTGCACCCAATGGAGAAAGTCCAGCCCGAACTGCCAGGCAAGGTCCTCCCTGGTCTTGAAACAAGCATCCTAGTACCGGTTTCGGGGTTTTACCCCTCATCAGCCAGGATAGCTTGACTCCAATGGCATGGAAAGCACGGGATCCACGTATGGGCATACTCATCCCACTCAAGGTGACAAGTGCAAAAAGAATAATTGATGGACAGAATGCAGAACAATGTCATACATTCACCCCAGTACAGAGATTTGGGCCTAAATCCATCGTTTTTCTGCTCCCAATGACATTCCAGTTGGAACCCAGCCAAATGCAAATAAGTCTTGACGCTGCACACAATGTGAACAGTCGAGCACGAACTACCAGGTCAGGTCCTCCCTGGTCTTGAAACACGCATCCTAGTACCGGTTTCGGGGTTTCACCCCTCATCAGCCAGGATAGCTTGAGTCCAATGGCATGGAGAGCACGGGACCCACGTCTGGGCATACCCGTCCCACTCGGGGTGACAAGTGCAAAAAGAACAATTGATGGACAGAATGCAGAACAATGTCATACATTCACCCCAGTACAGAGAATTGGGCCTCAATCCATTTATTTTTGCTCCACATGCCATTCCAGTTGGAACCCAGCCAAATGCAAATCAGTCTTGCCGCTGCACACAATGTGAACAGTCGAGCGCGAACTGCCAGGCCAGGTCATCCCTGGACTGGGAACAAGCATCCTAGTCCCGGTTTCAAGGTTTCACCCTCATCAGCCAGGATAGCTTGACTCAAATGGCATGGAGAGTATGGGACCCATGTCTGGGCATACCCGTCCCACTCGGGGTGACAAGTGCAAAAAGAACAATTTATGGACAGAACGCAGAACAATGTCATACATTCATGCCAGTACAGACATCTGGGCCTTAATCCATCGTGCCACTGTATTCAAGCTAGCCTGGCTGATGAGGGGTGATGCCCTGAAACCGTTTCAAAGATGCTTGTTTCTGGTCCAGGGAGGACCTGGCTTTGCAGTCCGGTCTGGACTGTTCCCATGAGGCACAGGGTCAAGACTGATTTGCATATGGCTGGGTCTGAACAGGGGTGGCATGGTGAGCAAAAGACGGATGGATTTAACCGAGATCTATTGACTGAGGGTAAATGTTTGATTTTCTCTGCATTCCGTCCATCATCTGCGTTTTGTTTTTTCACCCTTAGACTATCGGGTATGCCCAGATGTGGGTCCCGGGCTCACTTTGTCACTGGATTCAAGCTAGCCTGGCTGATGAGGGGTGATGCCCCGAACCTGGTCTCAGGATGCTTGTTTCGGGACCAGGGAGGATCTGGTTTGGCAGTTCGGTCTGGACTGTTCCCATGAGGCACAGGGTAAAGACTGATTTGCATATGACTGGGTCTAAACTGGGGTGACCAGGTGAGCAAAAGAGCAATGGATGAAACCCAGATATATTAACTGGAGGTGAATGTTTGATTTGCTCAGCATTCCGTCCATCATCTGAGTGTCTTTTGCTTTCTCGCCCTGAGTGCGCGGGGTATGCCCAGAACTGGGTCCCAGGTTCACTGTGCTACTGCATTCAAGCTAGCCTGGCTGATGAGGGGTGATGCCCTGAAACTGGTGCCAGGATGCTTGTTTACGGTCCAGGGAGGACCTGGCTTGATAGTTTGGTCTGGACTGTTCCCATGAGGCACAGGGTCAAGACTGATTTGCATATGGCTGGGACTGAACTGGGGTGGCATGGTGAGCAAAACAACAATGGATTTAACCCAGATCTATTGACTGGGGGTGAATGTTGTATTTGCTCTGCACTCCCTCCATCATCTGTGTGTCTTTTGCTCTCTCGCTCTAAGTCTGCCGGGTATGCCCAAATGTGGGTCCCAGCATCATTGTGCCACTGGATTAAGCTAGCCTGGCTGATGATGGCTGATGCCCCGAAACCGGTGCCGGGATGCTTGTTTCCGGTCCAGGGAGGACCTGGTTTGGCAGTTTGCTCTGGACTGTTCCCATGAGGAAGAGGTTCAAGACTGATTTGTATATGGCTGGGTCTAAACTGGGGTGGCATGGTGAGTAAAAGAACGATGGATTTAACCCAGATCTATTAACTGGGGGTGAATGTTTGATTTGCTCTGCATTCTGTCCATCATCTGTGTGTCTTTTGCTTTCTCCCCCTCAGACCGCCGGTTATGCCCAGACATGGGTCCCGGGCTCACTGTGCCACTGGATTCCAGCTAGCCTGGCTGAAGAGGGCTGTTCCCAGAGACCGGGCCCAGGATGCTTGTTTCCAGTCTAGGGAGGACCTGGCTTGGCAGTTCGGTCTAGATTGTTCCCATAAGGCACAGGGTCAAGACTGTTTTGCATATGGCTGGGTCTGAACCGGGGTGGCATGGTGAGAAAAAGAACGGTGGATTTGATCCAGATCTATTGACTGGGGGTGAATGTTTGATTTGCTCTGCATTCTGTCCATCATCTCTGTGTCTTTTGCTTTCTTGCCCTAAGCGCGCCGGGTATGCCCAGACGTGTGTCCGGGGCTGTGCTATTGGATTCAAGCTATCCTGGCTGATGAGGGGTGAAACCCCGAATCCGGTCCTAGGATGCTTGTTTCCGGTCCAGGGAGGACCTGGCTTGGCAGTTCGGACTGGACTGTTCTCATGAGGCACAGGGTCAAGACTGATTTGCATATGACCAGGTCTAAACTGGGGTGGCACGGTGAGCAAAAGAATGATGGATTTAATCAGGATCTCTAGACTCGGGGGTGAATGTTTTGATTTGTTCTGCATTCCATCCATCAATTGTGTGTCTATTGCTTCCTCACCCTAAGTGCACCGGGTATGCCCAGACGTGGGTCCCGGGGTCACTGTGCCACTGAATTCAAGCTATCCTGGCTGATGAGGGGTGAAACCACGAAACTGGTCCTAGGATGCCTGATTCTGGTCCAGGGATGACCTGGCTTGGCAGTTTGTTGTGGACTGCTCCCATGAGGCACAGGGTCAAGACTGATTTGCATAAGGCTGGATCAGAACTGGGGTGGCACGGTGAGCAAAAGAATGATGGATTTAACCAGAATATATTGGCTGGGGTTGACCGCTTGATTTGCTCTACATTTTGGCCATCATCTGTGTGTCTTTTGAAAGAGATTTACATCCAGATTTAGCATATGGACTCCTTATTATTCCATTTTAAACTTGGGTTTATTGTTATTATTGTTTCCTGAAATATTATTGTACGAGCTTACCAGAGTTTTAGTTTCCTCATCCAAAACATAATTGTTTTGAATATTTTTCTTTTATTTCTGGTATTAGTTCCTGAGTATCTTGATTTTTTATCACCACTTGAGAACAGTTTTGAAACCTCTTTCTCCTTCATAGTTTCTTTTTTATTCTCTGCAGTTTCATGTGCTTTTTCTTAGTTTAAATGTGAGGGTTACATACTTCTTTTACTAGAACGGTTGAATTACAATAGTTCTTTCTTTAATTTTTCTTTGTTCCCTGCAGTAAAATACAAGATCACACACCAATTCACCGAATAAGCAAGAAAAAACACAGGGGAATTATGTTCATCATTAATCATAAGCATCATTCACTGTAAATTAATTACATTCTAGGCATGGCCACAAAAAAAGCTTATATAGTGTGAATGGCAAATGAACAGGTTTCAATGAAATCAATAAAAAATAATGGCACCACTATAAAGTACAACATAGCAGCATAGTTATGTAATGTTATGTTATTGAGAATTTGTAGAATGCACGTTCACCAACAGGTCTCTTGGTGCTGGGTAGTTTTTTCCTTTGGAGGCACCGATTTAGATAAGTCCACATCTAACGGTAGAATGTATGACGTTGCAACGCATACATTCTCAACGCGGTATTGCACATCGCGTTCGTTACAACGCAAGTCGTTTAAACGACTTACGCTGGAGGGCGCTGAACTTAGGAATAGTATGATTTACTATTCCAACTCCAGCCTACGTAACAGTAGGGAAGGTGTTGGAATAGTAAATCATACTATTCCTTTGTTTAGAGTGCCATCCAGCGCAAGTCGTTGTAGCGACTTGCGTTGTAATGCCCGTGATGTAAACATACCGCGGTGTAACGACCACGTTGTAAAGGTCGTCCTCCCTAACTGTAGGCTTGGGTAAACAGAGAGGTTTTCAACTTTTTCCTAAAGCGTAAGATGTCTGTTTCTAATCTCAGTGAAGAGGGCAGAGAGTTCCAAAATTGGGGTCCCTGTGTTGAGAACCGCGACTCTCCTGTCCGTTTGCGTCTGAATCTAGGCACCACCAATAGATTCAAATGCATAGATCGCAGAGTGCGCTGTGGAGAGTATCTATGAATTCTTGAAGAAATATACTGAGGGCAGGCACCATGTATAGCTTTAAACAGTATACATCCTGTTTTAAACATGGAGCGGTGCTCCATTGGAAGCCAGTGGAGTTCCTCCAGTAGCAGCTTGACGTGGCATCGGTTGCCTTGTTTATAGATGATTCTGGCTGCTTGGTTTTGGATCAGCTGTAGACAATGTTTTTGGTTGCATGGGAGGTCAAGATAAATTGCGTTAGCATAATCAATTTTAGATAAAATCAGAGCAATGATGAATTGGATGCGTGCCTCTCTGCTGAATTCATTCTGATTTTCTGCAGTTTCCCGAGTTGGAAAAAACAAGCCGAGGTGACTGAACCGATCTGCGAGTTCATGGAGAGGGCAGAATCAATTTGGATGCCTAGACTCGTAATCGAGTTCTTAGGAGTAGGTGGAGAGCCTAGTTCCGTTGCCCAGTAGGCTGGAGTTCAATGCGATAACTTATTATTAGGGATGACGATTTCAGTTTTTTTGGAGTTTAGTTTTAAATGGTTTTTGTTCATCCAATTTTTGATGAACAACATGGTGTTCCTCAGAAATTTCTTGGAGGTTGTAGAGTCATCAATGGCAAAAATCAACTGCATGTCGTCAGCATAGTTGTATATCTTCACCTCATCTGATGAAGTATAGTGCATTTGATATATTCGAGAATTTAACAAAACTAGATTACTAATTCGGGGAAACTCGCACACTCACATTCTAAAATCACGTATCTAAACGTTTTGCAAAGTGCATTGTGCTCATGACGGTCGAACTCCTCCCAAATTGCAAAAATCTTTGTTAAACTCTTATTTTGCAAGGCATATGAATAATCAAACATGATTCAAGTCATTTTAGAAAGCCGGTGTTCCATTGTAGGCACATCTTTACATCCAATGATGTAGTATCAAAGATCGAGAAACTGGGACGGTTACAGAAATAAAATATTGAATGGGTTTGGAAAATGTGATTGGGTAGTGTGAATATTAAACAAAACTTAAACTGATTCAGATCGACTACATACCCCTGCTATTTTGCTCATGCCTTGGAAAATCGAGTACCAAAATCCATGGAGTTCCGGGCACATAAAAACATAAACCAGACGCCCACTGTATTTGCATTTGTATAGCACCTGAAACACTGGCCTAACATTGCTAGATGTATTCTATAGATAGTGCTAGGAGTATAGTACACTTGCCATCTAGAAAGGAATGACCATTCTTTAAAAGTGGGCAGCCCAGAGAGCTTTATACCCCATATCAGCGATCATCTGCCACTCTCCTGGTGTTATGCTACAGTTTTATGTTTTTGTTAAAAAAAAATAAAAAAAGTGATGGATTCGAATGCTGATGCAAACCCCTATACCAATTGCCTATCGCCAGCAATTTCCTCTTATTCAATAACTTCATAGCTGTATGAGAACCCTTATTTTTCCAAAATGTATTATTTGAACAAATCTGAAGAAACGCAACAAGTTATCTAGCCCTAGATTCAGATCTGTCTCCGCACAGGTTTTTGACCTTGAGGTCACAAAAAAGTCACAGACTAAAAAGAACCCTGTGACATTCCAGCTTCCTACAAAGTCTCCGACCGACCCTTGCCCCCACCATGTCTTCAACAAGGCCGCCTCTACCATCGCACCCCACCTCCGAGACATCATCAACGCCTCCTTCGACACAGCCATCTTCCCAGAGAGCTGGAAGCACGCCGAGCTCAGCGCACTACTGAAGAAACCAACTGCGGACCCGACCGACCTCAAGAACTTCCGCCCTATCTCGCTCCTTCCTTTCCCTGCCAAAGTCATCGAGAAGGTCGTCAACAAGCAGCTGGCCGCCTTCCTCGAGACGAACGGATCCCTCGACCCATCGCAATCCGGATTCAGAACCATCCACAGCACAGAGACCGCCCTCATCGCAGCCACCGACGACATCCGAGCCCTGCTCGACAAAGGTGAAACAGCGGCACTCATCCTCCTTGACCTCTCCGCAGCATTTGACACTGTCTGCCACCGCACCCTAGTCCAACGCCTCAACGACACCGGCATCCAGGGGATTGCTCTGGAATGGATCATCTCATACCTCTCCGGCAGAACACAGAGAGTACGCCTCCCTCCGTTCCGCTCTGAGGCCACCGAAGTCATCTGCGGCGTCCCGCAAGGATCATCGCTCAGCCCCACTCTCTTCAACATCTACATGAAACCCCTCGCTGCCATCGCACGCCAACACAACCTCAACATCATCTCCTACGCCGATGACACCCAGCTGATTCTCTCCCTGACCAGAGACCCCGACACCGCCAAAGCCGACCTACACGAAGGGATGAAAGATGTCGCCGAATGGATGAACATCAGCCGCCTAAAGTTGAACACGGACAAGACAGAAGTCCTCATCCTGGGACCATCGCCCTCCGCATGGGACGACTCCTGGTGGCCCCCGGCCCTGGGCACCGCACCCAAGCCAACGGACCACGCACGCAACTTGGGCGTCATCCTGGACTCCTCCCTATCGATGACCAGACAAGTCAACGCCGTCTCCTCATCTTGCTTCCACAACCTCCGCATGCTCCGCAAGATCTTCAGATGGATCCCGACTGAGACCAGGAAGACTGTCACCCAGGCCCTCGTCACCAGCAGACTAGACTACGGAAACACCCTCTACGCCGGTACAACAGCCAAGCTTCAGAAAAGACTTCAGCGTATCCAGAACGCCTCTGCCCGTCTCATCCTGGACGCCCCCCGACGCAGCCACATCTCGAGCCACCTAAGAGACCTGCACTGGCTCCCTGTCAACAAGAGGATCACGTTCAGGCTCCTCACCCACGCACACAAATCCCTCCACGACCTGGGCCCAAGGTACCTCAACGACCGCCTGACCTTCTACACGCCCACCCGACAGCTACGATCCGCGAACCTCGCCCTCGCCGTCGTCCCTCGCATCCAGAGAGCCACCGCCGGAGGAAGATCCTTCTCCTACCTGGCGGCTAAGACATGGAACTCCCTACCCGTCCACCTGCGGCTGACCCAGGACCACCTCACCTTCAGGAAACAGCTCAAGACCTGGCTGTTCGAGCAGTAGCAGACCCCCTCCCCCAAGCGCCTTGAGACCCTTCCGGGTGAGTAGTGCGCGATACAAATTCCTTGATTGATTGATTGATTGATTGAAAGTGTTTTGAAATGGCCAAACCCATATACTAGCACGCCTTCGACAGCATGAATGCTTGACATGCAGGCATTTTAAACGAACTGAAAAACTGTTTGATGCAAGCTGCCATAGTGTGAACTAATTTATATTTTTCAGTAGTTTTGCATTTTCAAAAAGGCCAACAAATGTTTTCCAGATTCTTTAATCATCTGAACCGAAAAACAATTATCTTAAGTTTCTAAATCATGATTAATCCGCACAATAAAAGATACTCAACAGTAGTCTTGAAGCTAGGATAAGGCCAAACCCCTCTGTTGCTTATTTAATTGTAGAACTGGCAGTTGAACCCTAGGGTGTTAATTGTTCCATATACATTTCCTAAAAAGGAAATCGACTTCTTGAAAATATAGATTATTGACTTTAATTGGAACATTAGGAAAAAAGAATCATTAAATCAACATTTTAATAAGAGAAACAGGGTCCATCAGGGATGACAGAAGGAAGGTCCATCTATTTAATAGATCCTTAACTTTCTTAAATGTAGCCAAGTAATTAAGATGGAACAAACCCGCCAAGTTAGAACTAACATAATTCCCCAGGGAGTGAACTGGTTGCTGCAAAGCAAACTGATGCTCTCAATGTTGAGGAAGATCATTCATTCCTGCATTAAACAATAAAACTTGGAATTCCAAAGGGTTGGTCTTTCAAACCCCACTGTGGTAAATTTCTGTATTGCATCCAGTGTTTCTTGAGAGCTTCTTTTTTCAGCTTTCAAATATAAAATATTATCCACGAAGGGCTTTATTTTCCTCATCCCTGTAATGGAGGGACAAATACAAGATCGTTGCATAGCTTGGCTGCCACAGGCTCGATAAAAAAAAGTAAACAAATTCAGCGACATTTGGGCAATTTTGTCAGGTGTCCCTTTTGATTGCCATCAAGCCTAATTTCTTAACTTTGATCATTATCTTTTGCTTAGCAACCTTCTAAACATTATGAGCATAATTAAAAATCACCTGAGGAAATGAAACTTTACTAATATAATAAAAATAATGTTTCCTAATTGCTAAGTCAAAAGCCATTTCGGTGTCAATCATCCCTATTGCTTCTTTTAGTTGATTTTATGAAAAATAGTCAATAGCCTGAACCAGATAGCTTGTATTTGCAGCCATAGATCTGCATGGTATAAAACTATTGTGATCCTTATGGATGATGTTTTGTTCAATAAGTGATATTAGTACTGCTATTATTTTGGTCAATAGTATGCAGTCAGACTTTTAGAGGATAATTGGTTGATATGACTTAACATTATTGAGTTGCTTGTCTTTTTTAAGAAAACTGACTACTATTTCTTAAGTGAAAGAGTGAGGAATATCAATTCCCAAGATTATTTGATCAAATAGCTCTGCTAAAAATGTATCCATTCCACAGAGAATTCCTTGTATAATTCTGTTGTAACACCATCATTCCTACATGCTTTTGCATTTTCAATCAGTTTAAGTGTCTTCTCATCCTCACTAATAATCATTTTTGCTGTGAGACTATCCTTTTGGGATGGTACCAATTTGAGTAGATCAAGTGGGCTGAGGTACTGCTCAAGCTTCAGCGTGGGGAGTTTATCAGTACTCTAATAAAGATCCATATAATGTTGGGAAAAAATCTCACTGATATTCTCGGGAATAGTTGTTTGAACTTTAGTAGCAGGGTTAAGTATCCACTGGATCATGTTGTTATGCTTTCTAATCTTGAAGACCATGTCAAAAATCTCCCAATCTGCTGACTTGCTTCATAAGTTCTCTGTTGAAAGGTTTTCTTATTGCATATTTCTTCCGTCACAAAGAAGTCACTTTAATTCAAGGGACGTGACCTGGCAGAGGACTCCATCGCCCATACTGCCCTGCACCTGTGACCTGGAAGGAGGCGGAGCAAAGCCTGACAGAGCGATTTAGCACCAGCAGTTATTCCCCTGCACGGGACATGCGCGACACTGTGTGGGAAAAGGCTGGGCCATCAGCAGGCCCATCTGCGCCCGTCAGAGCCCAGATGAGGCTGTGCCACCCCTCATGGATTGAGACAAATTGGCAAGGCTTGTCTTCCCTCCGATAGCCATAATGGGTAAGAGAAAAGCTAATAACTCTAAAGGTTGAAGTAATTCAATGGCTCTTGCTACTCCCTCAATTACAAACTACCTTTTGTCAGTTGTCAGTGTTGAACTTGGCCTGGTGATGGAAAGGATTGATTTGGTGCATAAGGATTCGTCCTCTGCCTCAGTGTGCAGATAGGTCTTAACAAAATCCCTGTGTTATATATGATTCTCAGGTGGATATTAGAGAGCTTAACACTGTCATCACGAACTCACCTCCACCAAAAAGGAAAAGGAAAGAGGTGCATACTAAAACTACTGGGAAACCCGGACTGCCACAATAGGGGGGAAAGGTTATTCTCACTAACTCAGTTAATGAGTGCAGATAATCTACATAAATTGTCAGTGCTGGCACACCCAAAGCATTTGCCATAGCAGAGGTTCAAACTATCTTATTAGATCACTGTACATCCTTTTTCAGAAGACTGGAGGATATGTTACAGAGCTTCCCCCGGGAAATACAGGATCATTTCAATATAATAGAGGAAAAAATGAAAACTCAAATTCAAAATAACTGGTGTTGTTGTGGCAATTCCCCTTTTACTACCACAGACAACCCTGTAAATAATGGTGGTAAAAATAGCTCTAACATTAGCAACCCCAAAGAATGGTAACCACCAACAGATGAGCTTCTTAAGTTGACTAACCGCATCCGACATCCTGTTATATCCTTTCAAAGAAATAATCGTGCTCCATCCCAGCATTTTCTTACCATGCCAAATTGGAGAGGTAAACATGATCCAGGTAACATTGTCCATCTTCATTTACCACCAGATTGTACCGCTTATGTCCTCACTTGGCCTCTAACAAGAAAGAGTAGGAGTTTTTTAAAAATCAAAGGGAGTTTACAGACTGAAATATAACTTAGGGGGGCTGTGCGAATGATTTGTTTGGTTAAATGTATTTAGTTGGGGGAGTTAAACAGGTTGGCCATGACTGAAGCTTGGGAACGGTGAGTGCGTAGTTATAAGCTTTAGAAACCTTAGGCTGGTTGGAAGTTTTTGCATTGCTTAAGTCACATGATTAATCGAGATGGCAGCATCAAAGCCCAAAGCACTGTGCCACAATCGTACCTGGTCCAATTGATGAGAGGATATGGGAAAAAGGGGGTGGTGATGGACAGAGTTTCTGAATGATGCAGAATACTCTTACCAAGTCAAGAGATCATGGTTTTAATCCATCACCATTTTTTTTGCTCACTGCACCATCCCAGCTCAGAACCTGGCTACATGCAAATTAGTCTGTACCTGTCCCAGTGCATGATGGGAACAAGGCAAACCAAACTACCAAGCCAATTCTTATACTGGGAAGGAAACAAGCTTCCGGGGACCGGTTTCTGGCATCACAGCCTTCGTCGGCCCGGCTTGCCTGAATCCTGATGGTGCAATGAGCAAGGGACTCACGTCTGAGCATACCCTCCCACACTGAGTGTGGATAAAAACGATATGGGAAAAAGGGGGTGGTGATGGACAGAGTTTCTGAATGATGCAGAATACTCTTACCAAGTCAAGAGATCATGGTTTTAATCCATCACCGTTTTTTTGCTCACTGCACCATCCCAGCTCAGAACCTGGCTACATGCAAATTAGTCTGTACCTGTCCCAGTGCATGATGGGAACAAGGCAAACCAAACTACCAAGCCAATTCTTATACTGGGAAGGAAACAAGCTTCCGGGGACTGGTTTCTGGCATCACAGCCTTCGTCGGCCTGGCTTGCCTGAATCCTGATGGTGCAATGAGCAAGGGACTCACGTCTGAGCATACCCTCCCACACTGAGTGTGGATAAAAACGATATGGGAAAAAGGGGGTGGTGATGGACAGAGTTTCTGAATGATGCAGAATACTCTTACCAAGTCAAGAGATCATGGTTTTAATCCATCACCGTTTTTTTGCTCACTGCACCATCCCAGCTCAGAACCTGGCTACATGCAAATTAGTCTGTACCTGTCCCAGTGCATGATGGGAACAAGGCAAACCAAACTACCAAGCCAATTCTTATACTGGGAAGGAAACAAGCTTCCGGGGACCGGTTTCTGGCATCACAGCCTTTGTCGGCCCGGCTTGCCTGAATCCTGATGGTGCAATGAGCAAGGGACTCACGTCTGAGCATACCCTCCCACACTGAGTGTGGATAAAAACGATATGGGAAAAAGGGGGTGGTGATGGACAGAGTTTCTAAATGATGCAGAATACTCTTACCAAGTCAAGAGATCATGGTTTTAATCCATCACCGTTTTTTTGCTCACTGCACCATCCCAGCTCAGAACCTGGCTACATGCAAATTAGTCTGTACCTGTCCCAGTGCATGATGGGAACAAGGCAAACCAAACTACCAAGCCAATTCTTATACTGGGAAGGAAACAAGCTTCCGGGGACCGGTTTCTGGCATCACAGCCTTCGTCGGCCCGGCTTGCCTGAATCCTGATGGTGCAATGAGCAAGGGACTCACGTCTGAGCATACCCTCCCACACTGAGTGTGGATAAAAACGATATGGGAAAAAGGGGGTGGTGATGGACAGAGTTTCTGAATGATGCAGAATACTCTTACCAAGTCAAGAGATGATGGTTTTAATCCATCACCGTTTTTTTGCTCACTGCACCATCCCAGCTCAGAACCTGGCTACATGCAAATTAGTCTGTACCTGTCCCAGTGCATGATGGGAACAAGGCAAACCAAACTACCAAGCCAATTCTTATACTGGGAAGAAAACAAGCTTCCGGGGACCGGTTTCTGGCATCACAGCCTTCGTCGGCCCGGCTAATTGATGAGAGGTGCACTTCTGATGGATATAACATTGAAACTTGCAACCACTTCTTAGCCCATGTTAGAAGTTGACAGGGGTGTGAGTCCTGGTCAAGTAGCAACCACAGCCCTAGTCAGGGTAAAGCACATTCAAACCCCAAATTAACCTGTGCTCACACCCTGGTAGCTTGGCACAGTGCAGTATTTGTGCAACACTTCAAACATTAAAACTGTGAAACCACCACACAAAATCAGGTTTGAAACATAGTGCCAAATTCAATAAATAAAACAAGACCAAAATGACAAAGATTCAATCAGTAGAACTGGACTTATGAATTTTCAAATAATAAATTGTAATAAAAGCATGAAGCACCAACTGAGGCTGTCTGGTCGCGCTGGATCAGGTGAAAGTCAAACGTTCAGGCCGACCACGATCGAGTGTGGTTCAGATTCAGTCCCAGATTAGTTCCACTGAAGGTTTGCCTTCTCAGCTTTTGCATCAAGAGTCCTGTTTGGGATGATAGGGGTTGCAAGGAGTGTGTCACGGATGGTGGTCAGCATGGTGCGAGGTGCAGGCCTACACAGATTCCTACACGGACTCGAGACCCTCCCCAACACCACTGCAAGACACATACTTAAACTCCCATGCCTCACCCACATCACACGACACCTCAGGAAGCTTCACTGGCTCTCTCTTCACAAGTGCAGCCAATTCAAACTTCTCACGCACACACACAAAGTCCACACAACACAGGACCAAAATACCTGAATAGCCGCATACACTTTGCCCAACCCACCAGACACCTATGCTCTGCCTCACTCACACACATTGCCCGCATCCGCAAAAGCAAAAATGTGATGTTGCTCTTTCTCCTACATTGCACCCAAAACATGGAACAACCTCCCTCAACACATTGGAGCCTCCTCCTCACTTCTTGAGTTCTGCAAGAAGCTGAAGACCTGGCTCTTCGTATAAGCGTCTTGGGAACAGCAAAACTACACATCTGCCCAAGCACCTGGATACCCTCTCAGGTGGTTAGTGCGCTATGCATATCAATACAATATAACAATATAACTTAACATAACAGGTCTGATGTTGTGGACAGGCGTGCTGGTGCTTTGCGCTGGAGGTCCCGGACCTGGGAGGCACTACTTGGGGGTCAGGAGATTACTGAAGACAGGTTCAGAAACTGTTGGGGAGCCTTGAGGCTCAGATCAGAAGGGCAGCAGACTAGATGAAGTTGACGGTCCAGTTCTTCTTTCCCAGGCAAGAGGGCAGCAGGCATCAGGACAGTGCAGCAGGGCCCCCGTTCCTTCAGAGTTGCCATCCAGCAGAGTGGCAGTCCTTGTAGAAGCCCACAGTCCTTCCTGATAGAGTATCCACAGGTCCAAAAGTATAATAAAGTTATGGTATCTGAGGTCCTTCTTTTATTCACAGTTGTCTTTCAAGTGGGGAGAAACTTCTAGAGGCATGCATTTGAGGTGAACATATGTCCTGCCTTCCTGGCCCTGGCTCCAGACTCCCTACAAAGGGATATACTGCTATTTGTGCGGAGTTTATTTAGGTGTAAGTGGGGCTGTGCCCAGCTCCTCCCTTCCATCCTGCCTCTGATGGGCCAATCCAATCATACCTAAGCTCCCATTGTGTGTGGCTGTCTAGGTGGAATACACAAAGCCCAACTGCCAACTACACCTATTCATGTGAACAAAGATAGGCTGCTGGAAGGAAATGGCTAAGGCAACAAAATGGCAACTCTCTAAAATTGTCATTTTCAGAATTGCAATTGCAATTCCAGTTCAAGTTCAAATGACCTTTATTCGGGTTTCATAAAATCCATAAAAGTACAACAAAAACACAATTCATTTACACAATAATACAATCCATAAAAACACCATAATCAAGACAATTCATTTTCAATGCAACTCTCATGAAATAATTTTCAGGGATTTTCCATCATTTTGCGTGCGCGTACTATTAGTCTCAGAAAAGTGCTAGTGCGGAAGATTAATTCATCTGTATCCAGGGAGAATAATAATGAACAGGATTCCCCCAAAGAAAGGGGTCTTAATTTTCTAAAATAGGGAGTTAAAAACCAATTAATATATTTTAGATAAAATTTGCAGAAGAATAGGAAGTGGATATCGTTCTGTTTACTAGTGCCATCGCATGGACAGGGGTTATATTCTAATGTATGATGATACCCCAGAGGGAAAGCCAACAAGAATTTTACAGAAACTGCCCTTAAACGAAAGAGCAAGGATCGTTCCCAGTTAGACATGGGGAGAGTTAAATAGGATGGTAATGGATACCTACACAGATCATTCCCCATGTATGTGATGACAGAAGATTTAAGTGACTCCCTCCCCATTCTTTCTGAGTTAAAAACTGCATAAAGTGCTTGTTTAACCACAACCTTATCTTTAGTCTCAATTCTAGTTGGTTCAGAGAAAAGATCGCCTTTATCCACGGCGGTTAATGTGTTAGAGACTTCGGCTAACCAAGGTATTAGCATGCCGTGATCACATTTTAGGCAATCCTTAATAATGCTTTTTGTTAAGGTCGCTGAATCGTTTATCCAGATCCTAATCCAGAATAGGGCTGGTCTGGCTCTAATAAAGTCGCAAACATAGGGGAGGTTTAATTCTTTATGACAAATGAATTCAGAAGCGGAGAAAGGTGCACCCAATATTTTTCTGCAAAAACGGTTTTCCTCACGCTGAATCCCTAGATTTCTCCCAGAACCCCATACCTCAGCCCCATACATGTCTACAGGGATGCACTGTAGTTTAAATTTTTTTAAAATAGCTCTAGTGGCACCTATTTTCTTTGGGCGTGGGAGGCTCAATATAGAATTGGTGGCTTTCGAGAACTTGCCCATGGCGTGGGCAGAATGCCCACTCCATGAGCCGTTCGCAGCGAAAACCAACCCTAAGTACGGAAAAGAGGTTACGGATTCTAGTTTATCCGAGCCTACATTTATAATATTGAGCTTCCTTTTCCCGGGTCCACAAGACATGATAAAAGATTTTTTTAAATTTACGCGCAGATCCAATGTCTCCATATGTTGGGCGAATGCTCCAACAAGCAAACGAAGAGCATTAGGAGTGCGGCCCATAAGGACCGCATCGTCTGCGTATAATAAGACTGGTAATGGGTTCCCCTGAATATTTGGAACATCTCTCGTCACTTGTTTCAGAGCTTTGGCAAGACCGTTAATATAGATGATAAATAGCAGAGGTGCTAAAACGCACCCCTGCCTGACCCCCCTGTCTATTTTTATGGGTCCGGACACATCGCCACCGGACCCGATCCTGACTTGTGCTTTGAGGTCAGTATGAAGATAAGCCAGAAAATTTACAAGAGCTTCATCCAGACCATAGTTAGAAAGCATAAGCCATAATTTGGATCTATTAACTAGGTCAAAAGCGGATGAAAGGTCCATGAATGCGAGATAAATTGGACTTGATCGAGCAACATTATACTTATCAACTATCAATTTTAAGTTTAAACATTGCTCCACCGTGCCCACACCGCTCCTGAATCCCATCTGGCACGGGTCCAATAATTCAGTGTCTTCAGTCCACTCTATCATCCTATTATAGATAACTCGTCCAAGGATTTTTAAAGTATTATCCAAGAGTGAGATCGGATGATAGTTAGCTGGGTCTGACCTATCGCCCTTCTTAAAAATGGGAACTATGGTACTAGTGGCCCAAGTTTCAGGCATAGGCACCATGGGTAAACTGTTAAAAACGTTAAGAAGAATTGGTGCCCATAAATCCGTGTTATGCTTAATAATATCTATGGGAAGTCCATCGGGACCGGGGGCCTTATTACCAAGGCTCTCTTTAATGGCTATAACTACCTCAGAGAGATCAATCTTGAGGCTGCATAACTCCTCCGAAGTAGAGATGGTTACTTCATTGAGAGGAGTCGCATTTATTTTAGCAAAGTGAGCCTCCCAACTACTGCTAGTTATGTTACAGCTGATTGGGGATAAATGTTTCCCCATGTCTTGCGTCTTCCTAACAGCTGACCAGAAGGGGCCACTGCTCTTCAGATTAGCGCTTTCAACCAGTGTTTCCCACTGTTCTGTCAGCAGGGCGGCCTTCCTTTCAGTTGTTTTTAATTTATAATTTTTCCTAGCCAACTGTACCTCTAGTGTACACCTTGGTTTGGAGGACAATGCCTTACGTAGTTCCCTATTCGCCATGGAGCAAGTGGAATCAAACCATCTTGGTTCTTTCGTTGTCTTTGGCAATGGGAATGACAACAGTTTTTTAATTACTAAACACAGTTTGCCAAAATCAGTGATTGTTGTATTATTATTTCCATTTGAAAGTAAACAAGAATTGATTAATTCAGGATAATCATTCCGCACAATTTCTAAAATAGCGCCGCTATCAATTCCCCTCCATTTTAGCCGCAGGCCATCACCTGATGGTGTAATATCTCTTGCGCCGTTAAATTTCGCATATACAGGGCCAGAGCCTAAATGCAGAGTGACTATAAGGGGATTATGATCGCCAAATGATGTCTTCATTACCTTTGATTCCAGCACACGGTCCACTAAATCGGGGGACATAAAAACAAAGTCAATAGTTGAGCAACAATCTCTCCCCCTAAACGTAGGGACATAGTCCATACCAGGTGATTGGGACACTTCCATGGCATTGCTGAGGGTGTGCTCACTTAGTATCTTTGCCAGTTCGAGCCCCCTTTTTTCAGCTTGGTCTGTAATATTGTTAATGTCCTTGGCCCAACATTTCTTTATAAGTTTGGCATTAAAATCTCCCCCGATTAAAATCCCTAACTCCTCCTCTGATTCCAGATTTATTTCCAGTTTCCGTAAAGTCTTGGAGAGTGCTATGTAGTTTGTGTTAGGTGTAGAATGAAAATCATTATTATAAAAATTAATTATATAAATCCTGGATTTTTGTTTCAACTCGAGAACCTGGATATTCGGATTTCTTTCTGATAGATCTTTAATAGTACCTCCCATCAATGTACTAATACCTATAAATAATCCTCCCACTGCACGGCCAAAAATAGGCTTGCTTGAAGTTACACTAAAGCAGTGGTAACCCTAAATAAATAAATTGCTAACAGCCCACGTCTCCTGGAACATAACAATATCTTTATCGTCCAATAGCTTGATCCATTGAGGTTCAAGCAATCTTGGTTCCAACCCGGCGACGTTCCAACTAAGAATAGACAATTTGGAACATCTTGAAGCACGAGAGATATTATACCCACTAAACTGCTTAAGTTGGGTTGGTAGAATAATTATGTTCTCATGTGTTGCTGGGGATATAACCGGAGCAACATATGGTGCCATTATCTCGATTTCGTTGTTTTGTATATAATGAGGATTTTCCCTGATGGTGATAGGTACATCCTCACTCCCTCTATCTCTCTTCCCCAGTCAATCCTGTCATTCCAAGTTGGAGAAAGCATGTTCAAAACGATTATGAGTTGGTATGTTGTATATATACTTTGGCTCATTCAGGGGCATATTAAAATTTTGCTTAGGCCTTTCATAAGTTCTCTCCCTTGGATTAAAATAAGAGGGAGTGGGGAAAGGTAAATATTGCATTTGATGCGATGGAGGTATGGGTCGATGGCCTGTTGAACGGCCATTCCTAGGATTACAATTAAGATCCTGATGAGGGTATCCATAACCATTAATAATGTTATAGTTCATACCGGGTTGATCTGCTGGAAAATTAAACCCAGGATTAGGGTTAAAATCAATTAAATGTCTATAAAAATTCCCAAGGGGAAGCAGAGTAGTATTAAATTCCCAGGGTGAGGGCAATGGGGCTTTTGAAAGTGTGGATTGTACCCATTGTGGGGATCTAAAATTTATAATTATACAATCCCCTTCAAACTTTTTTCTCAATGGGCCCACCCACCCTACTCTTTGAGTATGAATAATCTCCCCTGCTCCGTCCATTGGGTAATTGCAATTTGCAGAGAGCCAATGGAGGGTTCTATTTCTTAAACTTGTATGGTTTTCCTCTTGGGTTTCCCTCAATTTTGGGACATTGACTAAAACCAAGACATATGCTCCACATTCTGGGGGTAGACTAATGCGAGCCGGGATCTGTCTCGTGTTAGTCACTTCAGTTATATCCTGCTTGGTGGTCGGGGGTTGTTGGTCAACATCAATCACTTGTGTTGTTGATGCCCTGTTAATTCTAGCAGTGATTTGATCCCCTCCTCCAGAGCTAGCTGTCTTAGTTGTTTTAATATTAAATACCTGTTTAGATGGAAGTTCCGAGTTTGATAGATCTTTACTAGTACTCGGTTTGGGTGTTAAGGGAGGGGCGTTGATGTGCGCTATACTTTTCTTGTTGGCCTTAATAGGTTGTAATTTATCTGTGTTGGTGTTATTTGTGCCGAGGTGTGATGTATTTGTAGGGTTACGCTCTGTACCTAATTTTAACACATGATCATCCAATGCCCTCAACCTCTTGTCAATATTGAGGACTTGTTGGTTGATAGGTCCTAGGAGGGTAGTTAACAGAGTCTCCATTCTCCCCCAGAACCCTTCACTCCCCAACATTACATTAGTTAGTGTTATTTGTTCATCCTTCTTGCTAGGATAGACTTCGCTATTACCATCGTTTTGCTCTACAGAAGCGGGAGGCCTCCGCAGTTGGGGGCACCCACCATTATCTCTACATTTATCTACTGGTGGCTCAGATTGTTTCCCTTTTCGCTTTGTTTTTTGTTTTCTTGCTTTCTGTCCCCTTGTTCGCATTGGTATGCTATCACTTTTTTCCCTATCTATGATCGACACATCGGTATCTGAACATAATTCTATTCTGTCCGAATATGCCTGCTCATGAACTAGGGATAAAATGGAGTCAGCGCTCTTGTTAGTACTTAATCTTAGCATAGTCGGGGTTAGCGAGAGTCTGTTATCCGTCAAACATTGGTTAGGGGATACTGTGTCCACAGTTCTGCGATTCTCATTAAGTTCTGTGCCTGGTAGCCCCGCATAGGATGTTATATCCGATGTAGCAAGCAGGGATTCCATTGAGTTATCCTGCAGCAAAGGTGGTGGCAGGCTCGATGGGAGCGATAGACGTCTTTCAGTATTTTGAATCGCAGAGGCCACAACACCATTGGTCTTCTGGAGCATTTTGTCAATAGCGGTCAGACTGGGCAATGGAGTGGGGTTTGTGGCAGTGGATGATGAGATTGGCTGCTTACGATTAGTTTTAGGCACAGGTGGTGGTCTTTTCCCCATTTTTCAATATATATCTTGGTATGCTATACAACACTAGATAATTCCCTGTCACAGTATATAATGTACTCACACGAATGGCGATCGCTTGCAGCTAGACCCACACCTCGTTTGGGCCAGGGGGAGTTGCCCGGCTCGACCTCCTTCGACCCCGGACGGCCACAGACGGCCCGCCCTCTGCCCGGGCTCAGCCCGGCGCCGCCCGCGCGCGTCCCGCGACGCGGAGGGAGCCTCGTGGTATTTCTGCGCCTCCGGGCGGAAGTGCCCCGCTCAGGACTCTGGGAAATGTAGTCCGGCAATGTCAAGGCGGCGATAGGGACCACAGAGCACGGCCACACCGGGCGCAGCAGGACAAGACCCTCAGGAGCCTCACAAGCCTCTCGCCACATCAAGGTAGATTTTGAAGTAAGCCCCTGCTCCACAAAGGGAGCCTCGCGGTATTTCTGCGCCTCCGGGCGCGATGTCGGGCGGAAGTGCCCCGCTCAGGACTCTGGGAAATGTAGTCCGGCAATGTCGAGGCGGCGATAGGGACCACAGAGCACGGCCACACCGGGCACAGCAGGACAAGACCCTCAGGAGCCTCACAAGCCTCTCGCCACGCCAAGGTAGATTTTGAAGTAAGCCCCCGCTCCACAAAGGGAGCCTCGCGGTATTTCTGCGCCTCCGGGCGCGATGTCGGGCGGAAGTGCCCCGCTCAGGACTCTGGGAAATGTAGTCCGACAATGTCGAGGCGGCGATAGGGACCACAGAGCACGGCCACACCGAGCGCAGCAGGACAAGACCCTCAGGAGCCTCACAAGCCTCTCGCCACGCCAAGGTAGATTTTGAAGTAAGCCCCCGCTCCACAAAGGGAGCCTCGCGGTATTTCTGCGCCTCCGGGCGCGATGTCGGGCGGAAGTGCCCCGCTCAGGACTCTGGGAAATGTAGTCCGGCAATGTCGAGGCGGCGATAGGGACCACAGAGCACGGCCATACCGGGCGCTGCAGGACAAGACCCTCAGGAGCCTCACAAGCCTCTCGCCACGCCAAGGTAGATTTTGAAGTAAGCTCCCCGTTCCTTCAGAGTTGCCATCCAGCAGAGTGGCAGTCCTTGTAGAAGCCCACAGTCCTTCTTCCTGATAGAGTATCCACAGATCCAAAAGTATAATAAAGTTATGGTATCTGAGGTCCTTCTTTTATTCACAGTTGTCTTTCAAGTGGGGAGAAACTTCTAGAGGCATGCATTTGAGGTGAACATATGTCCTGCCTTCCTGGCCCTGGCTCCAGACTCCCTACAAAGGGATATACTGCCCTTTGTGCGGAGTTTATTTAGGTGTAAGTGGGGCTGTGCCCAGCTCCTCCCTTCCATCCTGCCTCTGATGGGCCAATCCAATCATACCTAAGCTCCCATTGTGTGTGGCTGTCTAGGTGGAATACACAAAGCCCAACTGCCAACTACACCTATTCATGTGAACAAAGATAGGCTGCTGGAAGGAAATGGCTAAGGCAACAAAATGGCAACTCTCTAAAATTGTCATTTTCAGAACTGCAATTGCAATTTAAATTCTGACTTCACCAAAAGTTAGGATTTTAATTTGTGATTCCAGAGACATGAACTGGTTATCTCTTCTGTTTGGTAATTGCACTCATACAATGAAATATGACAACTCCAATGTTATCCTATGGGAGATATAGGCATTGCAGTATTGAAAGACTAATTTAAGAGTTTTTCACTAACAGGACATGTAAAACATAAACATATATGTCCTACCTTTTAAATAGACTGCACTCTGCCCTCTGGGCTGTCCAGGCCTAAGGGTGGCATATGTATAAACAGGGAAGGTTTGTGCCTGGCAAAAGGCTTAATGTGCAAGGTTGACATGCCAGTTTAAACTGTACAGACATGCCCTGCAATGGCAGGCCAGAGACATGTTTAAAGGGCTACTTAAGTGAGTGGCACAATCAGTCCTGCAGGCCCACTTGTAGAATTTAAATTAAATGCCCTGGACACATGTAGTGTACTTTACTAGGGGCTTATAAGTAGGCTAAATGTGTCAATTGAGTATAAGCCAGTTACCATGTTTTAAGAAGAGAGCACACACACTGGTTAGCAGTGGTAAAGTGCAGAGTCCAAAGACCATCTAAAATAAACTCAGCAAAAAGGGGAAGAGGAAGGCAAAACGTTTCGGGGTGACCTTAGCAAAAGGGCCAGGTCTAACAGCCCTCAACGTTGTCGGAGAGCTCTATTGACTTTTGTCATCAGGGAAACTGAGGACTAATAGTATGATAAAATAATTTGGTGGCACCTATGATTTGGGTGGACATACCCAAAAAGATGACTTAACTATTAACCCCTCAGATGACCCTGTCTTAGGAGAGGGGTCTTTGTTTTCTCCCCATGAACATAGCTGGCTTGCAGATCTAGCTTTTGAATGCAGATTGGTTGGCATTTATTAGCAAATAAAACTTAATATGTGTACAAGAGACCTGGATGACGGATTATTTTTACATTGATGGTTACCACACCTACTGTAACTTAGCTATTCACTCACCAGCTGGATAGGCAAGAGGGGGAACAGCTGTATTGGTGTCTGTAAATCTGATGCTCTTGAAAGCTAAAGACATTTTTTGCAGCGCATGGTTCCAAATCTTGAGTCATGAATTTAGTAAAAAGAGTGTGGCTGCCAATCATCTAATAGTAACATCTGACCGTATGGAGCCCTACCTGTACTCTGTACTGCATCACTATCAGTGTTTTTATCTGCTTAGATTCATATTTAACATATTCCATCTCTTAGTTTTGTATCCCAGACACACATACAGTGATTCTGACTTTAAGGGGTTTCCATCTGCTTTGAAGTCTAATCAATCCACACTTCATTTCTTTTTCTTCTGCTAATTGTATGCCCTTCCTAGGAAACAGTATCTTATACCACTGCTTAGGTCCTCGGATATTAGAAAGTGTATAACAGTCCTGCATTATTTGCAATTATTACAAACTGAATATATATGTATAATGCTAAATATGTTTATTTTGGCTGCAGTTAGACTGAGGATTATGGTAGGGTAATGATACTTGGATGCATGTGTCATTTTCTTAAACCTGGTGTTTGGAATTCCAAACTTTGCTATTTTTATATATTCTGTTTTATTGTTTAATTGGTTGTGATATTTATGATATATTGATTAATTTTATGTACTGTGTTCTCTTATGGTTTTAAGTAAGCCGAATAAAGATGTTGATGATGATGCTGATAATACTAACGTTTGCAAGTTTAATGGGGAGCCGGTTTGGGGACTAGTGAATGCGAAAGGTGAAAATATGTCTCACTTCAGGCATACCCCTTATGAACAAATACGATTCTAATTAAAAAAAACCTGATGTTTGTAGGAAACATGGGGCTCCCTTTTAGTTCACTATTCCCAACTTATAATGTAAATGGTAAAGATAATACTATTGAATTTATTTTGATCTCAGAAGGTTTTTCTGAATTCCGTTCAGATTTTTCTGTTAATGTTAACTGTGCAAGTGATCATACTCCTTTCTCCATAGTTCTTGACTTGAATAGACTAGCGAGCCACAAATCCAACAAGTTAGGGGTTTAAAATTATTCAGCTAACAACAGGTCTCAGAATCAAATGGAATAACATTAATCCAGACACATTTATTCCAGAGCTAATTAAGAATAAGGAGGCTGATTTTCAGGTATGTTTATCACTTGAAGCTGACCCAAGTTCAGTCATTAATGGATATGCTTCTTTATGTTCCAACATGTCACAAATGTTAATAGTAAGGAAACCCAAAAAGAGTGTCCCAGTTTGGAGATGGTTTGATTTTGCATGCTCTGCCACCCCCTTCCACCTTAAAGTAGTGGCACATATAAGAATCCCTAGAGATAAGGAGCACGTTAAACGTGCTAGAAGGGAATATAAAGAATCCCCTGACATCATGAAGGATCAGATCAAGCAGAAGGCATGGGATGACTAAGGAGCCACTGGGAGATTAAAGAACTCTACAAGATTCTGGGAAGTGGTGAACCACCCTTTTTCTACCAATTATATTGCCCTCAAGATAGAGTGTTTAATCTCCTCTGAGACCTGGTCAACCCACTTATCCAAAGTCTTTGACTCAGATAATGTCTTTATGAATTCCAATAAAGAAGTGAGTTTAGACACCAAATATTTGGCAGCAGCCCTAGCCCTGAACCTTACAATAGACATAAACAAAGTAAAAATGGCAATTAAAAACCGACCCCTAGGAAAAGCTCCAGGTCCAGAAGGAGTGCCAATTAATCTTTTTAAGAGAAATAAAGAATTGTGGGCATCTTTAATCACCAATATTTTGCAAGCAGCAACTGCTGGTCCCATCACAGAGTCTTGGATAAAATATAGCACCCATTTTTAAGAAAGGGCAGGGGACTCAACCAAATCTGTACCAATCCATTTCCCAAGAGGACTCCACTGCTAAGATTTTAGGTGAGGTCCTACCTTCTCGGTTAGAGGCTTGCGCAGAACCTAATAACGTTATTTCACCCTCCCAATTTAGTTTTCATGCTGGCATTGGTACTGTTGAGCAACTCCTGAACCTATTACTCCTAACTGGGAAGTATGTCAGAGTCAGGAGAGATGCGTTATATATGGCATTTATAGACCACTCCTGTGCGTATGATAATTTAAATCTCCCCAAGCTATGGTAGATTATGGTGTTAATAGGCATACAAGGGGCTCTTGTAACACTCCCTAGACGCTTACACTGCGACAATTCAGCTAAGATATGCTACAGCCCAAATGGGGAGTGTACATTGCCAATTGGTTCTAATAGAGAGTTGTGCCAGGACTGTATCTTGGCTCCATTTTTTTTTTCTTCTTTATGTTTATGAACTGGAGAACTATTTGTTGATCAAAGGGAAAGACATGCCACAGATTCGGAAACATCCAGTCCCTTGTCTCCTATATGAGGATGATGCCATTTTGATGGTTTGGACGGCTATCAGGCTGTAATTTCTCTTGGAATCATTTACTTCCTTAATGTATAATTTATTTTTAAGAGTTAATTACTCCAATTTGTTTATTATGGTTAATGGCCCAACAAAATACTAAAAGGCAGTGTTACCAGATCTGTGGGGTACAACTTGATAGGGTTCCATGATATAATTATTTGGGGTTACCCTTCGATTCTGGTTATAACTGGAGCCATTTTCTTAAAATTAGATCCCAACAATTTCAGAGAGCCATAGATCAGTTTTTTGCTTCTCTTCCAGGTTGGGCTCTAAGCCAGTAAAGGAATTAAATCACATACATAAGAGCAAATGGATACTAGTGGTGCTTTATGGTGCCAGAGTATCTGGTCAAACCAAGATAGAATGTCTCCAAATAATAGAAAATAGATTTGCCTGTTGCTTATTATTCATCTATCAGTCCATATCCTCATTTATTAACCATGCTGAATAGTGTCTGTGAAACTTAGTGTTGCAGGGATTCTGCTTATACACAGAACTATGCGTAGAACCCCAGGACCTCAGTGAATTGTGGTGTACCAGAAACTCACCTCAGAACCCAGAACCCAGTATCCGGCTAGCATAAGTGTCCCATTCGTTATCCGAGATTTAGCTCGGAGGTCCCAATGAAAAGACAACCCAGAACAAGCGACTCAGTGTACTCTCAGGAATGGTGGGAATCGGAAATGCCTGTTCGTATATTATTCTCACATCAGTCCACAATGAGAATAAACAGAGACACGGTGAAAATAAAAAGAGTTTATTTTTATAGACCACGTGTCCTCAGATGCAGTACTTTGGGTAATACAAGCAGACAAATGATTATAATCAAAACCATCAGCATCGTTACAATACCATAGAATATAAAGGGAGTTATCATGTTATAAATGACAGTGGATACTACCACCTTCCCTTAACTAAGAAGCTAATATTATTATTATGCTAATAAAAGGTCTCTTAGGCTTGAACAGGGGACCCCATACCTCAAAGATCAGCTTAGTGAAATCACATCACAGGAGCATCAGAAGTCTTCTCGCAGGAAGGCTCGTCTTCGGTCTGAATATTAAACATGATGTCTGCAATATTAAAAGCACCAACTTTCAGGTATTCGCAGCTGCCTGTGTGTTATGGCTAAATAGTGGGTCGATCAACCTAGAGTGGAAAACATGCATTGTCTAACGACCCAGACTGTTTGTTACACCATGTACAGACCAAGGTCGCTGCGCAGAGCTCGGGATGGTAACAACAGATTGCTCTCGTGTGAGGCAAAGCGCGAGTCAGCAGTTTGTTTAAACAATAACATGTAGACGCAGTGTCGTGCGCAAAAGCAGCAAGATGGCTTTCTAACATCTAACGTGGTTATGCTAACTTAACAATGTCTGTACGTATTAAGGGATTCCTTACTACATGCCCCCTTGATCGAAGCACTAACCAGTAGGGAAGAAATGAGAGAACGCAGAGTTCAAATTCGACAGAGCAGAACAAGGCGTATTCAATTGAAAACCAAATATCGATTCAGAAAAAGTTCGATAAAGAAAAAAGAAATGGGAGCGAGAAAAAAAAACCTCAAAAAGGGAAAGGAGAAAAAAAAATGAAAAATACTGCTTTGGCCAGCAATCCAGAGTCACAGGTAATGTTCAAGACATGGGAGAAAAAACATAGTGGACGACAGTTCACTCAATCCATGAACGTGTATGCAGCATACGTAGCAACTGCTTCCAACCGGAAATCGTTGGCACAGCCACTAAAAGTTTCAGCCATCCAGTTAATCAAAGAAAAGGAACATACATGTTCTTCAATAAGCGGAGCCTCTAGCACCATCAGAGGGCAACCGACGTGTTCCTCCAGATAGCTCATATCCAAGAAGTCATAGGCAGCCTTTGCGATGTCCCAATTACCCAGGATACCATGCGCCGCACCACAGGCCATAATCCGAACACCAGAACAGGCAAACTCGTGAGACACTAAGGGCCTCATCAGTCAATCATAATCCGGCACCGGAGGTTAAGCACAAATCCAGAGGCCATTCAAAGGGACAATCTAGGCAGTGAAAGACAGGTTGCACGCAGGTAAAGTAGGAATACCGGAAGGATAATCCATATGCCAGGCTCAAAGTCGCCAGTGGCAGGGTACCATAATATTCAAGCATCCTGTCATGAAGAAGATGCAGACGGAACAGGTTGTCGTGAGGCACAGAAAGTGCAGCCATTTCGTAGTATGAAAAGTAAAAGTAGCACACCTGCCACCAGCGCCAGAATCAGCGGGACACCCCCAAAGACGCTCGAAAAAAGATAATGAAAAAATGCCGGAATCACACCAAAAATAGTTTGGAAGGAGGTCACGAGGCCTGAGCCTACAAGTTTAAAAAAATGCGCCAGGCCAGTTGTGGACGAGGCATTGACGATTGTTTGGATCAAAGCTCCAAAATGCAGGGGGAGGTCAGTATTCAAAAGCGCCTGTACCTCAGTGCGCGTATTTGCCACGTGAAGGGCAAATGTTTCTCGGGAGGAAGTCAATGGCACCTCCTTTTGGGACAATAGAGCTCTTATTCTGCTCATCTTGTTGAACTCTGCTTTCAAGGTCGGAATCGAAGGCCAGATGGAAACATCCAGCCGCCCATGCGGGGGAGGAAATAGAACATTATTGCAGCAGACTACTCTCTGCGATACAGTTACTATGTATGGGATTCCCACTAACATCCCGCAGCAAGCTTCATTATTCAAAATTAAATAACTACCGTTTGCAAGCAGCGTCAAAGATGGCGTAATCACTGGCACAGGGATACCTTTGAGGACGCAGGCCAAATTCGGGGCATGTACATTGCATGCACCGTGTAACTGAATGTGCCTACATACTACAGAATGATCAGGGGTCGAGGTACACTCCTCACCTTTTAGGTAAACCTCTGTACCATCTCTTGTACATCTATACGTAAAAGGGAGAGACCAAATCTCATGTAGGAAAGCGGTACCCAGCTGTTCATATCTACCCAGTGCATAGTGTTTCATACATGACGTAAACTTAAAAAGCGCGAAAGGGAGCGTGATCAACCCATGTACTAACCACACGGCTGAATTCAATTCCGCCACAGAGAAAGGTAATGGCTCCAATTTTTCAATGTGTAACAATGAATATGTAGCATCTTTCATGGACATGAACTGCTGCTTTACAGTAAGGTTAAAGGGAAGGAACAATGATGTCGTATTCAGATAGTCCCAGGGGACCTTACCCGCCTTTAACGTTTGCAATGTCCATGCAAACTGCATAACAGAACGCAACTGGTTTTGACCATGATACAATACAGACATATCATCATGTACAATATCAACAATTGAAGAAACAATATTGTCTAATGTATAAATTCTGGAAGAAAGTGTGTTAATGCTATTATCTATAACGGCCAAGACCTTTTCCATATTTGCTTGATCAATGGCCCTCAACCTTGAAGCCGCCTCAATCTGCGACAATTTCCATACTTCGTTGTAAATAGCATATGCCCACCTCTTGGATCTGCCACCCACAGGACCTTTAACAAAATCATTCAAATCTATTTTGTCATGTAATTTTGATAAATGATCTTTGACAGATGCCAAGGTGGAATGTCGCAGCCAGGATTGACATAATTTCCCTACAGAGTAGGTAGTTACTGTATGAGAGGACTCAAACCGAGGGTCCACGCGCTGCCGCGTAAACCCCGGTGTCACACCTAGAAAACGACGTTGACAGGCATCCGAACTGCTTTGCCAAATTAACCATCCCTCACTATTAAATTTCGAAATATTGAAAGATGCATTAGAGACTAATGACTGCAAAGCAGTAAGGGACAGATCTGTGTGATTATCCCAATTTGGGTAAGCACCCAGATCTGGAACAGAAGGGAAATTTAGTTTTTTAGAAGTGGCCAATCCGAAACAGGTGGTCTGGAAGATGGTTGAATTTAAAAACAACATATGATTTGGTACAAGACAGGCACGATGTAAAGCTTCAGTTCCCTGAACCTGCCATGGTTTGGAACCCCAAACCGATTTAAGATCAATAGTAGCCTTCCACAAATCATAACCTTTGATTGACAACTCATCCATAAAGGACTTAGAATATAGCAATTTGGTGTGTGTCAGTCTAACCTTCGAGGCAGACTCAGACATTACTTTAAAATAAAAAGATGCTGGGCTGGAAACACTGAAATCAGTAAAATAAGTATACTTATCAACCAATGTAGGTGAACTGCCTAAAGATGGGGTGGGACAGTGTTCCCATTGGGTAAAATTTACAAAATTTCGAAACGTATTCGCTTTATGCAGGAAGTGATTGCCATAATGCTGAAAACAATACTGTTCCGCATAGTTAGCCGCATTTTCATATAAATCTTCTGCATCAAAAGCGGCATAATATTTCAAATCAGAAAACAGTGCTTCAATGGCATGAACATCCCAATCATCAGAACGTATGTTCTGCTTAACCACATCACCCATAGAAACACGAAATACGTTAGGTACATTGATGACCTCTGTAGGACCATGAATTTGGAATTTAACAGCATCCCACGCAATTCCATCCAAAACGGGCCAGGCAGTAATATTCACAAAAGTCTGGTCCCTTTTCATGATGTGGGACGAGGAGTGGGGGGCCAAAGTTCCATTGATAAGTCTAATTGTAGATCTCTCTTTGAGATAGTGGCCATTCACCAGACGGAAAAACACTATTACAAATCCAATGGACATAAACAAAAAAACACTGATAAGCACCAGCCAGATGTATGTCCCAGGGGCAATCAAAAAATGTCTTTTGAACCAACTAGCAAAAATAGCAATGTTCGAAGGGGAAGGAGAAGGCAATGAGTTAGTGTCAAAGGAGAAACGTGACTGGTTAACCGCCGTAGATTGTAAAACAGGCGAGTGACCATTTGTAGGATAAGCATACTCAGTCTCTTCGGGCAGACCACCAGCCGGCGGTATTAACAAGGGATCAGTAACTGACTGCATCTCAATGGCAACATCAGACGAGGTGTTAGAAGCAGGAACCAACACTGAATGTCTTTGCATCGTCTGGCATGAAACTGCTGGAGTCAGACTAAGAAGTATCGGCCACTCGCTGAAGTTTGACATTGTCAATAGAGATGTACCTGTTTTCTTTCCGACCAGGAAGTGGAGGTAAAATGACTGTTCTTGTACCCTGCACTCCGAGCACTGGAACTGGTGCACGATAAGAGGGGCCGAACTCCTTCTTGTTCTCCACCTTCTCACGGACCAGGTCTCCAACTCGGGGCAGCCAGCCGACTACCGGAATCTGAAGCTCAGCATCAGACGTGGAGGGCAAGTGTTCCTTCGATAGAGTGTCTCTGGCTTCTTGTAGGGTCTGCAAAACAGCACAGTGATCATCTACGTCAAAGGGTGCGGTCGACGCCGCCATGTCTAGACCATCAAGGTCTGGGACAAACATTCTGATTCCGAAGAGCATCATGTATGGCGTCCGCCCACCCAGAGACCTTCTAGGGAGATTATTAAGTTCACGTTGGACGTTATACAAGTGGGCTAGCCAATTCCGGCCTGTGCCTAAAACACGTGCTGTCAAAGATTGCTTTAAGTCACGGTTCATTCGCTCCACCACACTATTACCCTCAGGTCGGTAGGGGGACGAAAATTTGACTTGGACCCCCAAATTTCTCATAGCCTCCTTGTAAGCTTTAGAGGCGAACGCAGGGCCCTGATCAGAATGGAAGGTACCACACGCAAAAGTTCCCACAAAGACACGCAAATCCCTGATGACAGTCCGTGAATCAGCACTCCTTTGTGGCCATACCCAAAGAAAACGTGTGCACGAATCCACTGCAACCAAGATGTACTTGTACGCAGTATCAGAAGAAAAAGGACCGCAGTGATCTAGATAAACACAACCAAATCGTTTATTAGATATGTACAACTGTGTTTGTGGTGGGCGCGCAACAGTGCAAGGTTTAATCTGTTGGCAAATGTCACAATCAAGAACATAAGCGCGCGCCTGTTTGTATAAACCAAACCACCAATAACGTTGTTGTAACAGAGATATAGTAGCGGACACGCCGGCGTGGGCTGATGCCAACCCCTCGTGCGCTGCTAGTATCAGAGATGGTCTTCAGTCCGCGTTGGGAATAATTCTGTCACCAACGTCGTTAATCCTCACTAACGGGACGTTATCAGGATTTAAGTGATAAAAATAACGAGAAGGAAAACCCTTCGGGTAATCACTTCCCTTCTCTGAAGCAGCAATAGCTGCCAAGATGTCATCATCAATCTTACTTTTAGATCTTGTAACTGCTGCCACTAAGTATGTAGCCACTGCGGTTTTTGCTGCCTCGTCAGCCAAGCTGTTACCGACAGCATGGACACCAAGTCGTTGGTGACCAAGAGTGTGAATAACATTCACAAGAGGGAGACGTTCTTTAAAGTCTGCCACTCGAACCCAAAGCAATTTATGCTTAATTGTGCTACCCTTGGTATCACGATAATCGTTTTGAGACCAGAAGTGTAAATTGTCATTGTAGGACTGGACACAATAAAAGGAGTCACTCACTATAAGAGTAGTGACTCGGTAATCAGCAAACTCCAGTGCAAGCACCAGAGCCCGGAGCTCCGCCAATTGCGCGGTACAATCACCCAATGACTGCGTATGCACGGCATCAGATTGGAATTCACCATTTACGAATGTACCCACGACAATTGCGCAAGCCGCAGAATAGGCGTGCTTTGATCCAATCGCCGGCTGCGCCGAGCCGTCAGTGTATATGACACAATGGTATTCTTCGAGCGTGCGCAAAGACAGAGGAGCTGGATGAACGAATTCATACTGTAAGTACTCCTGAGTCTGTAAAGAAGCGTCAAAGATATAAGTGACATCTGGTGATGTCAGAGTCGTGGCCCATTGTATCCACCGTGGATGCAAAGCTTTAGAATTTGGTACACTTGCTTTTGTCACTGCCTCTAGGGCAGGATACGGTGTTACGACCAGTATCTGTTTTCCATGTGACAGTGCGCGTTCTTTAAGGATCGCCATCTGTACTGCCGTCAGAACTTTCTCGACAGTGGAAAAATGCAACTCAGCAGAGGTGTACAAGTGTGATTTATACGCAATGGGGACTGTATCGCCCTCATTGAACGTCAAATACGTGAAACCCACTGCGCCCGGTACTATTCTTATTACCAGGTTAGTGCGGTTATCACGTGTCAGTAAGTATTGTGAAGCAAGAAGATCAGCCTGTAAAGACTGTAGAATAGCAGAATGTTCTAGCTGCCAGCTAGTCTTCGAAAAAGAAGGTTGTACCAAGGCGTAAAGCGGCTTGATACGCTGGGCATAATCAGAAATATACGTACGTCCGAAATTCAGAAAGCCCAGCAAAGATTGTAATTTTTTCAGTGTCGTAGGAGCACGCAAGCATGTGCACTTCTCCAGAAAGTGAGGAGCCAATCCCTTACCTTCATTGTTGAGCTCGTAGCCCAAAAACAACACTGTATATTCCGCGATGTGAGACTTCGCAAAATTAAATTTGTAGCCATAATCCGCAAAACTCACAATAATATTGTCGACTCGAGACAGATGTGGCTTCAGCTCGTCATCTGTGAGGTAGATATCGTCAACATAGGAGTATGCGTCGGGGTCTATTCTTTCTAAGATAGAGACCACGCGAGCGGCAAAGACGCCAGGGCTGTTTTTATAGCCAATGGCTAATCTTGTGAACTGTTTTTGTTTGCCGCCTGAAGTAAACGCCGTCCACTGGCTACTCAGTGTGGACAGGTTATGGCTAAAAAAGCCATTGGAGATGTCAAGCGTCGTTTTAAATCTCTTACGCACGAGACTGTCGACAAGAGCCGAGCTGTGAGTATTTTGTACCGCGCAGGTCCGGCAATGCGAGTTTAAGTGCCGGTAATCCAAAACTAAACGGTACGACCCGTCAGGCTTCGTCACAGTGAATAAAGGGTTATTCATAGGGGACACACAAGTTTCAATAACACCCTGATATTCCAATTGTTCAAGGATTGCTGCGACGTGCGGTCTAGCCTCACGACGCATAGGATATTGGGGCTGTGGCTGGGGCATCGACCGCAATGGAATCTCATGGCAGGGGGACAGCCGGTCCCATCCAACCTGAGTGCGATACACTGCTGGCGCTAGCGCCAGTGCCCACTCCTCAGCGTACACTTCAGCCTGGTCCTTAGGCACTGTGTGCGCAAAGGACGGGAGGATTACCTCCTCCCCTCTAGGAGCTTCTAAAATGAAAGCTGGGGGCCAATCTGCCTCCGCTAGGAGGATATCATAGGTGGTAGTCAGATTATCCCAAAAAATCCCCTTTATTGTACGTTGTATGTCACCCTCAATTAGTAAGACTATTTCGTAAAGTCTGTCAGGGGGAGCCACTCTGGTGTCAGCTGTTTCAACAGTAACCAATATATCAGTTGCTGTCGCCGCCAGAATTGGACGCAGAGCTTGACGGACTATGGCAATTTCCGCTGCGCTGTCCAGTAGCGTCAGCGCCCATGTCCGGTTCCGAAGCTGTGTCCGCACTATCTGAGGCATACCTTGCCATCAGAGCAGCCACTTTCTTCTTCTGAAACGGGGGTCTTTGTCGTGCGAATTCGTCCTGCTTGCCTTTACCCTCAGTCTGCCGGGGTTGGTCACGTGTTTGTGGAGCACCCCGACCTTTGCCACCGCCTCCGCCACCGGACTGTGAAGCCGATGTTTCCTGTGAAGAACGAGGAGAACGTTGTTCAGAAACCTGAAATCTATCAGGAGACTTAATAGTAGCACGATCGCGCAGATCATAAGTGCGCTCACTACTTGACTGAACGGGAGAGGCAGGCCGAGACCCCGGTTTCTGCTGCTGCTTTCCCTGTTGTTTTGACCGCCAACTCTGTTTCGGAAAGTTTGGCCGGTCATCCTTACCAGAGGCGTCTGCCTTACCCTGCTGCTTAATTTCGGGAGTTTTAACAACAGGTCTAACTCCTAAAGAGCTACGACCCAAATCTCTGTATGCTGTCGAGATTATTTTCGCGAACTCCCGCGGCTTATCCTCATCAGCAACTTTCTTCAGTTCATTACGAACCTGGAATTGCATAGCATCACCCTTAAGGTTACACATTATCATGGTTGCCACCAGGTCAAACTGTCCGAGGAGCCGCATGCCTAATTCTATCGCAGACTCCGCACCGTGGTTATCTTGAACACGTTTAATAACGGAGGGCAGTACCGACATAGACGGAGTGCCAAAGCACTGCGAGTACGTCGCTGCAAAGACCTTGCCCCAGTTTACACAATCATCAATGTCGGGGACCAAGTCTTTAGGCAAACTAATGGTAAGGATCCTGTGTTTCTCCACAGGAGACGTATTCGGGTAAACCGCTTCTATTTGGTCAAATTTTTCAGCAAGCCAAAAAGGGAAATCATCCCTAGTTTGGGGGCGCTTGCCCATAACAGAATTAACCATAACAGGACTAATGACCACCGCGTGGTGGTCAGTAGGCTGCCCCGCAACAGCAGGTGCCCCCGCCTGCATATTGCGTGACACGTACTGTACTAAAGCCCTATGTACTGTAATAAGGGCAGTGTGCAGTACACGCAAATCAGCCACCGGCACCGTCAGGTAACGGGGATGAGGCGTATATCCGGCTAGTACCGGCCAAGTGGCCCCGGCAATTGATAAAGGGCCCATTCTCGGCGGTATAACCGCATGGGGAAGGGCGCCATTAAACCAAATAAGATGCTGTCAAGCAGATATTGGTATTTCTTGTGACCTATACGGTGTATAGTTCGCTGGCACGGCAGTGGCAGTGTAAGTATGAAAGGAGTTATCGTCCTCACTCACCGCCGGAAGCGTCACCCAAGAGTAGAACAACTCATAAGGATGAGCCGCATCGGCTCCTACCACAAAGATTACGTTCATACCAGTGTCCGGCACCCCATACTGCGTCAAATGACGTTTCAGAGCTGCACGGCTGTGCGCCGCTATATCGACCGCCATAAGGACAAGCTACACTCGAAGTAATCAGTAGCACAAGGGTTCAATAACCTTTTTAATGATCAAGCTTGAAGAAACCTATATCCACAGAAATAGGTAGGTTTAAATCCGTCAGACTTGTTATCCGGAAACATGAATGAGGGTGTTGTGGACTAATATAAGCACTACTAAGGCGTTTCAACTCATAGACCAAACGTTAGGTGCGCCATGTTGCAGGGATTCTGCTTATACACAGAACTATGCGTAGAACCCCAGGACCTCAGTGAATTGTGGTGTACCAGAAACTCACCTCAGAACCCAGAACCCAGTATCCGGCTAGCATAAGTGTCCCATTCGTTATCCGAGATTTAGCTCGGAGGTCCCAATGAAAAGACAACCCAGAACAAGCAACTCAGTGTACTCTCAGGAATGGTGGGAATCGGAAATACCTGTTCGTTTATTATTCTCACATCAGTCCACAACAAGAATAAACAGAGACACGGTGAAAATAAAAAGAGTTTATTTTTATAGACCACGTGTCCTCAGATGCAGTACTTTGGCTAATACAAGCAGACAAATGATTATAATCAAAACCATCAGCATCGTTACAATACCATAGAATATAAAGGGAGTTATCATGTTATAAATGACAGTGGATACTACCACCTTCCCTTAACTAAGAAGCTAATATTATTATTATGCTAATAAAAGGTCTCTTAGGCTTGAACAGGGGACCCCATACCTCAAAGATCAGCTTAGTGAAATCACATCACAGGAGCATCAGAAGTCTTCTCGCAGGAAGGCTCGTCTTCGGTCTGAATATTAAACATGATGTCTGCAATATTAAAAGCACCAACTTTCAGGTATTCGCAGCTGCCTGTGTGTTATGGCTAAATAGTGGGTCGATCAACCTAGAGTGGAAAACATGCATTGGCTTACGACCCAGACTGTTTGTTACACCATGTACAGACCAAGGTCGCTGCGCAGAGCTCGGGATGGTAACAACAGATTGCTCTCGTGTGAGGCAAAGCGCGAGTCAGCAGTTTGTTTAAACAATAACATGTAGACGCAGTGTCGTGCGCAAAAGCAGCAAGATGGCTTTCTAACATCTAACGTGGTTATGCTAACTTAACAATGTATGTACGTATTAAGGGATTCCTTACTACATTAGGTGATGTGTTTTGCATTGCACCACTAATGCTATGGTTTAAGATCTGCTGCATGCCGGAAGAAGGTTTCTCCAGGCTACTTCTTGAAGATTTTTCAGGCCTGGAGAACATGGGCGAGATTCCAAGCTAAATTATGTTAAGCAGATGTTCAGAGAACGAGGAGTCACTGAATAATTTTCTAACACATAGTTGATTACTGCAACTTCTAAAGAATGAGTGGAAACCTTTTATGAGCATCAATTTAATGCACAGGAGATGAAGGCACAAGCCCTGGACTCGGTTGCTATCTACCCTAAGTTAATTACCACCTTAGGAATGGAGCCTTATCCTGCACTATTATGTTGCTCACACCAAAGATTGCATGTCACACGATTGTAGCCCTTTAAACATGCACTGGGACTGCTACTGCAGAGAATATGTGTGCAATAATGCCCGGTTGACTTGGCATTGATAACTGTTTTACAAGCCTTAAACGTTCCATCTACTAGAATTAAGGCACCCCTAAGGTAGGGTGTACGTAGGACATAGGACAGGGTGCTATGTCTTTAGAAGACATGTACTTTTAGTTTCAGTGAGTCACATGTGCCCTTTTAGAGTCATATGCACTGCTAAACATCGTGTCCCACCCATACTCCAAATTACATACCTATTTACAAAAGTATAGAGACACTCACCCAGCCATTCAGACAGAGAGAGAGGCACTGACACATTCGGTAATATGCCCATAGAGAAATATATGTATCCAGCAGTGGTAGAGTCAGTTTGACAAACAATTATAGACCCCAGTACTCACTAATACAACCAGTAAGTAGTCCATACAGCCAGTTACATACACATATAATACCCATTGAGATACTAAGATAGCTAGCCATATAGTGAATTAGGGCCAGATGTACGAAGCTATTAGCATTTCTTAACAGACTGAATCACTATTTCAGCCGAATAGGAAATGCTAAATAGCCTTTTGGTATGTACAAAGGCCGTCTGGGAACCACAAAATGCCATTTCTACCCAGTAGGATTTCCTGTTTTTGAGTTCCTATGTACATGTACATGTGCAAAGCATTTCCTAAATGTGAATTGGGCATTTATGAATTGTAATTACCAACGACTCAAAGTCGATGATAACCATGTGTAATTTAAAAAAGTACATTTGAAATACAATCACATGCCCTAGGGCATGTGTGCCCTTTACATGTGCACCACTTATTTCGGAGTGCAGCAAGGGGGACCTTAGGCAAGCAATACTCACATCAATGTTTGTGTGCTCACTAGCTCTCCAGCAGCCAACTGCCAGAGTCAGCACAGTTCAAATGCAATCAAACTACATTTGGCAAACCTCCTCCTTCAGAGATGTTTCTGGGAAGGATATCTATTGCCCTCCTCCAAGAATGCACTGTGGTGGTCACTACCTTCATCCAGATGGCCATATACAACATAACTGGGCTTCCTCTGTGTGGAAGTAATGTGTAGTTTGTAGAAACAAATCCTGCAAAAAAGCCAAGAGAGTGAGAAAATAGGGTGAAGGGGTGTTCTTCTTATACTCTGTTGGCCGTAGCCATCACCCACCTTGCAAATTTGAACAAATATAAAATGTTCACAATCAGTTCTGGGTTGAGATCCATGCTCCCATTGCACATGCACCAATTAATGCGGAATGTAGCTGCATAATGTTCACAAACAATTCCGCTCTTTGAAAAAAAAGTAAACATATATGGACTCCCATTTGCTCCAGGCTACTGGACTTAAAGTCAGATGAGGAAGCCAGAAATGTTAATCTCCTGATGCAGCTACTTCACCCGTAAACCTAGAATGCGGACACCAGCCAGAGCTTCTTCAAATGGGTGCAATGTAGCCAGGGTCAGCTTTAGCGCTGCTAGTTCCCTGTGTGACAATATTTGTTGGCACCTTCCCAAAAACGTCTTTCTTCATGACTTCCATCACTACCACGTTCCACGGGTGCCCCTCATCTATCTGTAGTCCCTCTCTCACATGCATTTCATTTATTTATAGCGCTACTCATACCACTGTAGAGGGTCAGGTCATTTTACACCACACATTCACACACATTATACAGAGCCAATGAATCATTTGTTTATGAATGAGGGGGCATATTATCGAGGACGGCGTTACAAATTATCGCCGGTTTAGCGGCAGAAAACTGCAGCTAAAGCGGTGATAATGGGCTTGATATTATGCCGCGGAGAATTCCAATAGAAGTCCATGTTCTGGTGTGAACATGGGCTTCTATTGGAATTCTCCGCGGCATATTTTCAAGCCCATTATGGCCGCTTTAGCTGCAGTTTTCTGCCGCTAAACCGGCGATAATTTTAATGCCGTCCTTGATAATATGCCCTGAAGTTGATAAGAAATGTTACATAAGACAATGAGCATTACAAATCGTAGGAGTCACCGGTCACGGATACTAGTAGCACTATATTTTAAGAGTGCCTGGTCTGAAGAAGCACAAACTCAGGATTTGAAAGGTACCACGGAGGTTGGCGTTACGAGTAAGAATGTATTTTTACTCTACTGAACTCTTTTGCGGAATATTAGGATAATGAACGACTGGGAAAAAATACATAATGGGTTGCATCTTAAGAAGTGCAAGTAACCAAAGGATCTCTGCAACAAAAGCAGGAACCTGCTGAGCGATCCTCATGGGACACAGTTTGGTGATTTGTGTAGTACAGGTTCTTTGCAGCAGGCATATTAACCTTGTGTGCTACTTTATAGTGAGTAGAAACTGCCAATAGACAAAACTCAATCCCTCTCCAGGAGGACCAATAATCACCAGCTATTTTGAAATTGATATTGTTGCCTGAAAACTGCTAGACCCACAAGGAGCTCTGCAGCAGGGTTTTTTATTAAACATGTGTCATTTCTAACCATGTCCTCCCCCTTTCCAGGACAGCACTGGTCCACTGACCTAGAGCCTGCCCTGGGTTAGCTACAGTGCAGACAGAGCAATGGATGGTCTCTCCGATTCAGAGCAGATGGATCTGCAGTTTGGGGGGGTTCTTAAGATCAAGTATCCCTCAAACTATTGCTGAAAAGGAAGAATTCAGTGGAAGCTCAGGACAAGAACTATATAAAAAAAAAAAGTTCGTTTAATAGTTGACATTTCTGAAACCCTTTTGACTTTAAGAAGTTACCTTTTTCAGGTGTTCCATATCTTGAAGCATTTACCTAGCATTCAATTAAAGATTACAGGGAAAACAGAGCGAGCAAAATTAAAGTGCACTCTGGAAAAATTCAGTTAACTTTCACTCCATGTAACTGTACAATGAGCAGAGGTGAAAGTAACGTGTCCGCAGCGTATAAAACAGAGACGACTCTGCCAATAGAAACCGCATTACAGATTCGTTTAAAGATTACGACTGAGCTTGTACCTGGACTGCCCTTCCTGCTAGTGAAACAAGAGAGCTGTTATCAGCTTTTGAAAATAAACTGTAATAATTCGATTTGGTGCTTCTCTCGCTTGTTTCATATTTCCTTTCTGCTTTCTTTCGTACTCATGTGAACTACTTTCCTTTAGCCTCGTGTCCAACGCTAATGTTTTCCATGGCCATCCACAGATGTCCTCTTTGTGTGTTTCCTTTCGAGGGGCATTTTCTATATTTCAAAGCCGTCTTCTTCACCAGAAATGGTCTGGAAATGTTATTTCCAAAGTAGTCATTTTAGTTTTGACTCTTACTCTGCCCATCGACCCTTCACACTCTAATTGTAAAAAGTGCTTTATTATTTTTCATTTAATTTGCGTTGGGCATTTTACTAAGGCTGTCAACCTTGTTCTTTTTTCCATCACTGTATTGTATCTGTTTTGGTCATGATTTCTGCTCAAGACATGTCTTTTGCAGGTGTGGTACTTACTTACATGTGTGTGGCGTTTAGGACAGTGCAAACACAGCATGTGCCTATGGGAAATACAGAGCAGATGGGAGAGTTATGAGAAGCAGGTGGGTCCAATTACTGTAAAAGGAACCATGCCTTCCCCTCTGCTTGAAACAGACATCGATTTGGTTACATAATCAACCTTTTGCCAGAGATGTTCCAGTCCTCTATGTTGAACATAATAGCTGCTGTTTAGTCTATGCTTGGTTTATTTCTATGGTATCGACTTATTTGAAGGTCTGTATAATATTTCACCTAATGACAAAGTGTCCGTTGTATTTATATGGTGAGTACAGCGCATACCCTTCAATAACACAGCAACATTTTCAGTGTTATCACAATGGAAGGACATTCACCTATCAGTTCACAGCTCACACTATTGTTGCCTCAAGGTATCTCACCTAAGGGACAGCCAATCACATTCCTAAACAGAAACCTCACCACGAAGGCTTTCATCACTAAGACCTCACTGCCTGTGCGCGAGAGTTTCCCCTCCCCCACAGATACCTAAAAATAACTAGACCGTCTTAATTTTCATTGGCGGTAATTATTCCTCCATCACTCCCCTCTCCAGACAAGCGCACCTACCGCCCACTGCCACTGTAAGGCACTCTACACGGCTAGTTCATATGAAAGGTGTTTAAGTCTTGTCTTTCTTTACTCACTCCCTTGTGACAGACCTGCCACTTCTCTTGTGGCAGTAGATGTGGTAGATGAAGCAAATATACTATGTAACCACGGAGAGCGTTAGCTATTTAGAGGCCCTGGGTTGTGGGGGAGATTGATAAGTAGTCAAAATACACCGTCTCATGTACTCCAGGATGATGAACTGGACCCCTGAAAAATGACGGACGCAGTTGTTAGGAGACTGAGGAACACAGAATGAGACCCTCTTCAGTTGTAGAAAAATCCCATGGTAGCTTAGAGTCTCCGGAGAGGGTATGAGAATTGATTAGTATTACATGGAAATTGGAAAATCTTGACTTGGATGCAACCAGCCACACATACAAAGACGGCGAGCAGGCAACTGTGGGAGATTGTAGAGGGTATTGCACTGCAGATAGTGTTATGGATTATTATTTGTTATCTTTATATTTTATTCAATGGTTTGTAAAGCACCGGCTTGTGTTGTGAGCACAGTGCAAATTGGGAAAAATTACATATAAATTAGAGGGGTTAAGGAAAGTGTAGGAATATGATAGTGCAAACCACACACCCGTATAATAAGACAATCGTGATTCATAAAATACACATTTAAATCTTCTACAGTAGTACTACTGACAAAACAGGCTCAAATGTAGTCCAACTCAGCCTCTGGGCAAGTCCGATAAAAGAATTGGCCAACAACCGGTACTGCAACATGTTACCATAGAAATCAATGCAGGCTTGTCAAAGCTCTACATTTATGAAAATATATCAAACTACATAAAATTAAATTAAACAACAGTATAAAATAAATCTTAATTAAATTATGTTTAAGTTTATTTCTAAATATTTATAAAAGATAAAACATTAACTATGTATTTAATAATTTGAATATTAACATTTTAGTAAAATATATATTGTAAATGAAATATATTAACATTTTCAAAAATTAAATCACAAAGTAAATAATACCGAACTCACATCAAGAAATGTGACACATTCAACCCAAACGATACTGTAAGTGGTGGGGGAGAGAAAAGTATTTTTTTTTAATTTAAATTCATTTAAGTAAAATATTAATTTAAATAAAAATAAAATATTAATTCAGGTAAAATTTTACAATATGTTACGTTTTTGTGATTGTATGTTGCTCTTTGTTACTGTAGTAAATACATTAGAATACTTGTTTTTATGTCAAGAAAATAGAATTTTTGTTATTGTAGTAGTCACTGTGATGGTCCCGGTGAAAAGGAGTTAAGGGAATGTATTTTCATATTAGTACCGTTTAAGTTGAGAACTCAGTCATTGGAGTCTCCGTACCCTGATATGCAATGTTGGAGACTAATGTAGGTGTAAATCTACAGATGGAAAAGGTGAATTCCATCCATAAGGATATTTTCTCCCGGGTGTTACTGTAGATTGACATGTGATTTACATGTGTGGAGATCTTCAAATACAAACTGACCTTTGTGAATACAGTTCACGTAATATTTTGCATATATAATTACCCAGCAGCTGCTCATATAATATAGATTATCATGTATTTTCTTTTGCATATTTATGTGGAATTAAAATTATGCTTGACATGGGCAGACATGGGATGACTGCCGCAAAAAGACAGGCGGAAAGGGATTTCGTAATCCCTATGACGGTCCCTGCAAGGTGCCGCCGCAATGCTGCCCTGTGTCCTGGTTCCGCAAGGCAGGTGGAAAAGGACCGCCTTGCATAACCATGGTGGACGGACTTTGCGTCTGCCGCGGACACATTGGGATTCCTACTGCCATCCTAATTTGGCAGTGGGAATTTCCTGTGTGATGGCGGAAGGACGGTCCTTTTGCCATCATAATGAGCCCTAAAGTATCATGTATGGCTACAAGGGCCTGCACTGCAATTGCAATCGCCACCCTGGCCCAAGCCACAACCAGTCACATGCAAAATAAAAATAGCCTACATTTTACATTTAATGCAAGGCCATTCACAAGCCCCTAAAACATTTACATGAGTAAAAACACCTGGCTCAGCAGCTGGAAAAATATTAAAAACAATAAAATATGAACCCAAGGTCTATTGCAGGGTAGGCCCCAAACAGTAAAATAATAACACGGTAATATGACTAAAACATCTATCATAATTTTATAAGAAAACACAAGGAAATCGAGAAAATGTACATTATAACCCTAGACTTCCATCTTCCTAAAAATGAACAAATATTATCCTTTAAGAAGACTTAACACCGCAAGGAGCCCTACTCCATACTCCAGACCCTCCAGCAACCAGCAAAATTAAAAAAAGAACACAAATAGTGGTGTCTGTCATCCCAAGAAGATGTGGATGCAGCAGAGATCTAAGACAAAAAGAGAGTGATGCTCTCCCATAAAAATTCAAATATAAAATATTCAATTCTGAACACAGCAGAGGGAGGAGTCTTCTGGATAGGAAAATGAAGTTGCTACTGTATGTACAGTAGGCTCTCAGTCTGCAGTATCTTTCTGTTAAAGTAAAAAATAAAAATGTATTTTGTACCCAAAGGTGTCCAGAAAGGTCCTTTCAGGTAAACATTAATTTCAAAATTTTATTTTCGAGATGATTTTCCGATCACTCAAGTTAAAAGAACTGATACTTGTGTTAGGATTTGACATTTCGTACTCAAACAATTACATGAATGATCCACTTGAATAAAAACCCAACCTAAATGTTTGTTTTCCTCCTGCATTAAATAACAGCTATTCATGTTTGTGATATACAGCTACTTTTGTAGCAACCATGTTGTTTTCATGCTTCTTTCAGTATGTTTTTCCCCAAATGGTATTTTTGTTATAAACATGACATCATGGTGTAATGTGGGTCATGATTGTTAGTCGAAATTACCAAAACTATTATCAATTATGCCAGCTTAATTCAAATCTTGACAAGGCCGGAAAAGCATTGATAAGTTGAGAAATGAGTGCAGGATCCAAGGAGGAGCTGACCATGTCTGAATTTATAAGCAAAAAGTTACTAGTAGTAACTTTCCTGCCATTTTGTGGCATGGATCTCCCTATGGAAAGAAATAGGGAGCTTTAAGAAATAAAATAAGATTATTACTTTCTTAATTAAAATAAATATTATACACATTTTTCTAACTCTTATTCTCTTAGCGCTACCACAGTAACATTCAAGTTGGACAAAAGTAAAGGATCTGTTATTTATTTTTTTGAAGCGGGTGTGTTTGGAAAAGGGGATCCACAGGGTGACAAGTTGTCTAGTTTAAGTCGGTAGAGGTGCTAGAATTCCTTAAGAATGTGATCATATATCACAAATGCACAGCATTGCTTTATCAGCAGGAGAATGTGAGAAGATGAGAAAGTAAACAGGATGGTGATAGAATGTGTGCCGTAAGCTGTGGTGAATTCTTTTCCATGAAGGGAGATCTTTGTGAGACTTATGTGTTCATTCAGTACTATTTCTTGGGGTTACACTGCTGATGCTATGTTTAGTATTGCAGTAGAAAACAGAAGTTTGGTGCATCAATGAATGGGAAAATGTCATTATGTTGGTGGTAGTCAATGGCTCCATCAGAAAAGTACCATAGCGAAATCAAGATGTATTGTGCTAGGTATGATGGGGAGCAAAATGTCACCACATGTAAGCAGAAGTTGGTAGTGTGTTGAGCTGCAGTCTAAGGAAAAGTTGGTGATGTTGGGTCTAGAGAAACATAGTGAAAGAAGTGTGGAATGAAGTGGATCAGGAATTAGTAGCACAGGAACTGTGCAGAAATGTTAATGAGAATGTCTGAGTGCTGTGCACAGCTGGCCCAATCGGACAATATCTGTGCTTAGTTTGGAGCTTAGTATCCACAGCTTACATTTATGCTCCCTGAACTGCACTCATTCTCACACACAGACCAATAAGACAACATACAAATGAGCTTCCATTACAGTCAATGAGAATGTACTGCCAAGGTGTCTGGCCCTGCGGACAGATGCTTTGACTTCAAGGCACTGTTGGAGAGTGGACAAATCAGACACCTGTCACCAGTTTCATACATCTCTGAAGCACATTGCCAATAACTGTCAGGAAAGTAGACTCACAGGTAATATATTTAGGATGTGTGGGAAGGTGTTTGGAGTACGGAGCATGATGGGAGATTGAGTCATGGCAAACACTCCTCCTCACAAACAGCAGAAACAGACCACCAAGAACCATGTATACCTGATGGTAATTTGAAATCTACTGACAAAATGGCTGACACTGAGGACATCTGTCCGTACAACTACACCCTGCTTGTGGACACATAGGCACGAGTCATCAGTGTCAGACAACTTGCAAGTACATTCGCACTCACTGTCAGGGGTGAAGGTGTGTGTGGGACAAGGCCTGATGTGACTTGTTGCTGTTGAAACTACTCATCCACACACCCAGCCATGCAAGCTCCTCTGGGCATATTAGTACATCACCATGAGGAGAAGTGTAATGGCAAGGTGGCTGACACTGCTGTAAAGTGTTGATCTTGAAACCAACTTCCATCATGTTCCTGTGCATAAAACATCATGGAACTGTGTCAGATATCCTCTTAGTACACTTATATTCACTGTCAGGTAGCCATTGCCATAGATGAGCTGGTTGTGCTGGTTGGGAGGAGGAGTGTCTGCCATGACTACTGTGAGCTAAGCTCATGTACTGTGTGCCTGTTAGCACTGGGCATGAAGGTGTATGTAGGAGTGGCAATGTTGGGACTTGGAAGAACAGCAGACACTTCTACACACACAGCACAACCACTTCATTGTGGGCTATGTCTATCACTCAGTGAGTTCATGTGTACTTGCAAGATGGCAGACACTGGAGAATGTTGTCTGAAATTGCCACATTTTCCTATGTGCCACAAAGACCAGCAAACATAGACAAATATCTTTCACATACCCTCACAAACATTGGCTGGACAACACTCTTCCATGTGGCATGGTGGGGCTGGGTGGGGGGAGTGGTGTAAGGCTCACAAATATAGAAAAAATACTCCAGCATCAGTTTTTCACAGTTCTGTGCCACAAAATGGCATAAATGTGAGTTTGTCAAATCATCTGACCATGGAGTCAATGTACAAAGTACATGATCGGTGTAGACACAGAGTTAAACTGTCACACAATTTTCATACTCACAGACATTCATGTGTAGAATGAGATGAAAACAAGAAACACCTCAATCACTCCATTCCCACACCTATTATGCTACATTAACAGAATGTGTGTGTGTAGGCAGAGACAACAATGTGACTGCTAAACAGATGTACTAAGACTAGTATACATGCACAAAAAGAGTACACACAAAGGGAGATGAAGTGTATGTATCTCATTGTGAAACTTAATAAACCTGAACACACCTGTGCCATTCATAGGGTGTCAATAACCAGTCAATGTCTTCCAACATGTAATGTGAATTAAACACAACAGGCCCATTAATGCACATACACGGACATGTACATCAATCCCCCTCATGTCTCAAAAATATAGTCATCACAAAAAATAGGTCAGCATCATGGATGAAGAAGTAAAATCTATTTATAGTTACTTATAATGAGCTTTGTCAGCCTATGTAATGTGTCTGATTGGAGGGGCAGTGTACATTCACATCAGTCATTGTGTCATGTATGTACCTACAGGGCCAGCTGAGGACACCTCTGGAACCATCCAGGACAGCCAGGCCCAGACTCCGATCGACCAAGAGCCCTCTGGCGTTGATGACTCTCATCGTTCTTCTGATGACGACGATAGACCTGGCCCTTCTGGCATAGGTCACCCCACAGAACCAGAGGTGCTAACACACCAATCCTCTGCAACTACTCCTGCCTCAGCTGCCAACTCCCAGCTGACCCCTACCTACATGGACACAGCATCCCAGGAGACCATCAATAGCACAGCAACACGGGGCACTCTTGTGTTACCCAACAACACCAATGACAATGATGAAGGAGGCTCCGTGTTGACTGTACCAGCACCAACTCGTCCTGCTCGGTGAGTAGGGGTGGAAATCAGCAACATCATGCAGCTGGTGCCGATGATGTGGAGATCCAAAACCTCTCCAGATATCTCCATGCATATAAGTATTCACAAGGAGAGATGGGCCAGGTCATAGGGATCCTCAGGACTATGCAACAGCAGCAGGCAACCCACAATAAAAAACTGGACAGGTTTATGTCAAAAATGGATGAACAGACTAAGGTGTACAGGGACATTGCCACCTCCCTCCGCAAGATTGCTACCAACATCTCCACACCTCCCCTTGTGCCTATCACATCCACTGCAACAACATCTGCACTAGCCACAGGAAGTGATGTGAACTCTGGCCGAGATCTAACAAAATGGAGGGACGGAAAGGGCTTGAGTAGGTCGAACGTACAAACCTGTATTGAATTTTGTGAATGGATCAACACCACAGTTTTTTCATGTGTGCTTAGCCAATTATAGGGGGTTTCTTTAAGTCACTGATTGCTTAATGTTATGCATGATCAGTATTGTGTTTTTAATTTAGCAACTTGAACACATCACAGCACCAGCATCTTATATGAAATTTACTTAGACTGTTGTGTTCTTTCTTGTACTACAGGTTGCCTCTTTTTCCAAAGGGCAATGTCCCAGGGGAACAACTAGTGGTAGGTAGCGTTGCGCCTTGCCACCAATGTGTAGATAGTTTTTTTGATTCGCACGGTCCTGAAGAATCGCTGATGATTACTCCTCAACTTGTGAGTGGATAATACATCACTTAGGAACTTCGTACTGTCTTTTTTGTGAACTCTGGCGGAGAGACACCTGCATCGCAGCTGCCTGCACCTGAGGGTCCCCCTGAAAAATGTGGAGTCGGTCGTCCAAAGAAGAAAAAGTGAGAGACAGATATCTATGCATCACACTCAGAAAGTGACTACCTGCTCCTGATATCCTCCATTGTGTGGCAACAATTCACTTTGTTGACTATCACAGAACTCGCCCACATTGGCTAGAGGGTCTAAGTTGGACTATGGACTCACATAACTGTGCATCTACTTTGGAATACCTCATCTACAAACACTACCAACTACTAGCTGAACTTATATAAGTTTGTTTGGTTTGTTGATGATACCACCATGATGTACACTTATATCTTCACATTATGTACTCAAATAAATCACTCTCCACGCAAAAATGTGGTAATGTCGTTACTTTGAATAACTAATGTGTAACTGTAATGATGTTGAAAAAGGCAAAGAAGCAAGTGTGCACAACATTGGTAACACATCACTTTGAAGGAGTACATTACTGTCTAGTGAGTATATGTACATTGTCACACCATGATAGATGGACACAATTAGGTCATGGCACAACCTGTAGGGCATGTTACAGATGCAATGCAAGTATATTGCTTAAAATGCTAGCACCATGTTCAAACACAATAAACACATTTTTTTTTTACTAGCAGTGCATTATGGAGCATGTTTAGTTAAAAAGAAAATCTTTGGATGTGTGAAAACACACAAGGCACAAATCCTTGTGTATCATAGGTTTTTTCCCGACACAACCTGGCACATTAACCCAATTTCAATGGACATCACACTGTAAGAAAAAGGTGTAAAGGTAAGAAAAATGTCCATCTGTCCAAAAGGAATAACGTGCCATGGATTTACAAACAAGTCCAATGTTGGAGTAGGTCACATCATCAGGTGTTTTGTGAGGTCACAAATTGAATGGGTGACACGGCCAGGTACCCTGGTAAGGAGAAACATAGAACAGAGTTAGGCACACAGGACTAAGCCTCTTAAATTTTGACAAAAATCTCAGCTGAAGCACAAAATTGTGTGTACATTATCTTTGATTCACAGAAACACTGTACATCTCAACTTTTCCATCTCACAAACACTTATCATACAACTAACATCATGGCAATTTTTATACACTCACAAACATACACACTCATTGTGTACCAGCAACACAGCAACAAGCACTTGGGGGTACTCCCCTACTTTCATTGCATACCTACACTCATGTGAAGAAGTTGTTGATTAGCTGTTGCCTCAAATCCACGCCATCATCATCATTCCCACTGTCGTTATGTCCCAGACCAGGATCCTCCCTCGCTGGTGGATGCTGGTCTCCATCTTCCTTTATAAGTGGAATTTCTCTCCGTATAGCCAGGTTGTGGAGCATGCTGTAGCAGTTATAATGTTGCACACCTTCAATGGTGCAGATCGCAGGGCTCCTCCTCTCCGATCGAGAGAGCAGACTCTTGTCTTCAGGAGGCCGAAAGTACGCTCAATGACTCGTCGGCTTCAACCATGTGCCTTATTGTACCACATTTCGGCAGGGGTGGCTCGGTTAAGTAGTGGCGTTGGTTGGGGTACCCAGAGTCTCCTATATTGAAAACAGAAAATTAGATTCTGTAGTTGGTTGACAGAGCATTATCAGACATACAATCTGCTCACAACACAGCACACATATGTCACATCACCTACCAACAAGCCAAGCACGGTCATGTTATGCCCGTGACATCAAACAGGGGATGGCACTGATCCTCATGATGTAAGCGTCATGTGCAGATCCAGGGAAACATGCACAGACGTGGGAGATGGACATGTCTGCCAACAAAGGCTGTAGATGTGGTGACAACTGCGCAGTCAAGTCTTCAATGATTGGCCTTGTGAGGCTGTACTTCCTGATGGTGTCACGTTCTTCCATGGTTGCCAGGTCTGGAAAGGGCCTGTGGACTGCAGGTTGTCTGCCATAACTATGTGTAGAGTAAAAACACAGTTGATGTCAAGTCACAATGTAAAAAGCAACATGCTTAAAGACAAAGACAACATGAAATGTGAACACAACTGAACTACAGATCCTTCAAAAACATGATTTAATTTTGAAAAAAATGCCCTTATATATAAATCCCAGCATCAGTACCATACACAGACATGTTATCAGGGTATGGTGACACAACAAATATAGTGGTGTAATATAAGAGTCACTAGTGTCTGACATCATGAATGTCTGCAAACAGCACATATTCCAAGGATCAAGAGTTAAAATATGTCACTTTAAGGTTTTAACATTGTTTACATGTCCAATAGGTAGACAGAATAGGAACATGTAATGCAAGAGATGTGTAACACCTGATATACACATCATCTCAAATACGCAGTCATGCCCAACATTGTCACAGGTTTGACACTGTCATTCATTTATGTCTACATTACACATTAATTCACATACACAGACTATTTTCAATGAAGTGGATTTTGAAATATGTAGCAATACCATCAACTGCAGTCTGAGGCACACAGATACTCTAGTAATTCACATTGTACAAACCAGATGAAGATGCATAATGATTTCACTGTCCACTCATCCAATGGTAAAATCCTTAGCCATTACTTACACAACAGACATCTACAATCTGACATTTTAAAAAATGTGCAATTGGTCATACAGTACACTAATGCAGTGCGAAGGCAATATTGCACATGTACATTCACACATAAAATGATGTGCACTGTGACCAATACAATGCAGAAAACAGGACTTCCAATCCAGACATGCTTTACATGCTAAATATACAGTGTGCATGTGCCCCTTAAGGTTAGCTCCTCATGGGAGTGTGTCTTACTAATGTACAGCTCAGTTTTTCCATATATAAAATGCATACACACATGTACTGTACTAAGATACATCATTCACAGCAGTGTGTGCTCTGACAACCGAAAATTCAAAGGATGCATTCTCCGCATCCGAAATGATTGGGGCACAGCCATTGGTTGTCATGGTGAAAGACGAGGGTGAGTATTCAAAGGACACCTTATCCGCATCCGAAATGATTTGGGCACAGACAATTTTTGTCATGGTGAAAGACACAGGTGAGTATTCAAAGGACACGTTATCCACATACAAAATGATTCGGGCACAGCCATTGGCTGTTTGTTGCTATAGTGAGCGATGCAGGTTTTGACTCATGTCTTCAGCGCATGGAAAACGACTGTGTTACCTCCCATTCACCAATGTATCCATTTCAACAAGAGATCACATAAAGAGTGTTTGAACATCGTGGTAGGCGTGTCATTTGCTAGCAAAGTTTTGCATTGGAACGATTCGTACAATGTGACCAATTCAAACCTATCACTTTTGATGCATGTGTTTGAAACCGCCTCTGCTGTTTAGATATAAGTCTGACTGTTCCCTAGAGACTTCACTTGCCTGCACTACCTGCTTCATTCCTGCACCGCCCCATCTCAACATCCTCTGGTAGCCACAATGGCAAGGACACACCCCAGGGCCCTAGCTTTCACTGAGGAGGAGAACCAGGCCCTGCTGGACACACTCCTGCCACTACACAGCCAGATGTATGGCAATCCAAAGGAGCAGGTGAGTGAGAATACCAGTGCATTGCCCTTGGACATGCGTGATAACTTGCTTTACTGGCAGTAGCAATCTCTATCAGAGATACTTCTTTCTGGTTTTTTTTAAATATAACTGGGTGTAGGGAACTGATTTTGACAGGCACACTGCTGTAGAAGAGTGTGTACTGTTGCAAACATGTCATCACTGTCCCAAATGGAACAGAGATTAGATTGTACACATGACTGATGCACATGATGCCACATGCATTACCCTTATTTATTTGTTAAAACATGAATATGAGCAATGTATATTAGTGTATGATAGAGACACAGGACTCATGTGAACTAAGGGACTATCACCATGTCATCCTTACAGGTCAACTCCCATGAGAAGGACAGAATATGGCTGACCATCACCAAGAAGGTGTGTGACGTGGGGTTGCATATCGTCGTGTTCGTCATTGCCGCAAGACGTGGTAGGACCTTCGTGGCTGGGCCAAGAAGATTGCTGAGGTCCAACTGGGCCTGTCACAACTAGGGCAAGCGAGGCATCTGGCGAAGATTGACCCCACACATGTGACGCATCATAGCGGTGGTCTTGCCTGACCTGCATGGGCAGTTGATGGCCTAACTGCAGCAAGGAGGGGGTGAGTCACTTACATGTGGCACTTCTATCTTTATTCCAGCACATTTTGAGATCTGAGCTTGATGGCACTTTTACAGGTTGTAAGTCTGCCAAATATGCAAGCATTCTCACTAGATGAATAATGCAGACGGAGCAATAGATGACAGGTAATGACCCATTTGTTAGGGATATGTGAGCGAGTTATGTTCAGGGATTGTAACAGTGTTGACATGCACATGTGTGCTTTCTAATTTTCGCAAGACGTGTGTATGAGCTTCAGCATGAATCCCATAGCTTTACAAGTATCTGCACATTCACTGATGTATGATTCTGTTCTCAGAGTGGTCTGAACAAATCATTGAAGTATGTTGTGACAGGTGATTCCAATTGTGCAAATCACATGTTAAAGCTTTTGTAAAAATGATTTGTTTATGTAGAGACATAGATTGGTTCGTCTTGGTCCATGTGCAAAGGTCTTTTTCACTGATGTGCTGCTAATTATGTCCTTCCCATGATGTTGTGTCAAAAAATATAGGCAACATTCGGAAAAGTGTCCATGTGTAGGAGTATGTGATGGTGAAATCACAAGCCATTCATTCTTCAAACACAGGTTAACACTGACCCCCAACATGTCTGAATTTTTGAGGTATGACGTGAATTACACAGTCACAACTGTTGACATGTATGTTTATGGTCTTGAATACTCAAACATTATGGTTTACTAAACAAGGTTTTTTTGGCATCACTGTATGATTCTGAGATGTAAAATGTGCACCAAATGAAATTTTGTTAACCACATGGTACGTGAGACATGAGCAATCTCAGCAGTAGGAAGTGTGCATACTTTTTAATCAAAGGAAGGTACAGTCAGACTTTGTCCATATAATGGTGGACTTGTTCAGTGTAGCCAAGATTGTTCAACAGTGTTGACTATACTCATGCTGGAAATGCGTTCAATCATTGCACCTAGATGTGCCAGTGGAATGGTGTTCCACCTGAGGCATTGTGAAGCTGAAGTTTTCACATGAGGCTGTTTGTAGACAATGAATTACATCTATGAAACTTTATTTGTTTTCAGTCTTCAAATCTATATGATTCTGCTTCATGACACCGTGCATAGATGACACAAGACACTGTGCTACATGCCTGTCGGACCTTGTTGTCTCCAGGATGACACTCATATGCATCTACTGACATTGGATATGCAAAGCTACAGAACATGTTATCAATCACTGCGAACTGTGTAACATGACTCAAGCAATGAGTATGCATTGTGCATGTTTGTCAAGGAAGACATGTGAGCCGGGACATATGAGCCAATGGTTCAACATTAGATGACTAAGGATTTCAGGATGTGTACCATGTTACAATGAAATCCGAGATTCATATTCCCATTTTGATGGCTCTACCCACATGCAGAAGAGGAGGCAGCAATGTCAGTGCACAAGTCCATCATGAGCACAAGACAAAACATTCCCTGACACAAACTCCATTAGTCAACCTTCTTGTTCTGTACTTTGATGTTGATACATGCAATGTTGCTGATTGCATCATGTGTGATTGAGCAATGTGATAGTGGCAGGGTAACAAGTACCATTTCGGTTAATGCAGCATGCGCTAATAGCACAACTCAATGTGATGTCTGATATCTATTAACATCTGTGATGTTAACTATGTGTCAACTAGGTATGGATGAATCATGTAAATCTTTTTTTTACATGGTCACAGCATCATCAGTAGACACAGGAGGAGCGAGTGCCACAGATGTTGTGGGAGCAGAACGTCAAACTGGCTCCAGTGAAGAGTCATCGGAGGGGGGACCCCATGATGGAGAGGGTGAGTGGAGTCTTACTGGCAGTGGATCTGGAACACTATCCGCAGCTTCAGAATCAGATCACAGCTTTGATGAAGACTCCCATGTGGTGGTGGGAGATACAGAGACTGCATCTACAATATCAGAGTCCACCTTCACCACCACTACCATCACCACCCTCCCTGCTGGTCCTAGTTTCACTATCAGTGGCCACTCCCGTGTTAGGGGCAGCCTATCATTTGGGCAAGGCACCTCACCCCCTGCACCTGTCCCCTGCTGCCCTCAGTGTAGAGACCAATGAGCTCCTGAGGCAGATCTCTGTGGGGCAGACATCAATGCTGAGTGTCCTTCATGCAGACATGACTCTTTTGACAGGCACGTCATCGTACATGGAGGGCATTCACTCAAACATGTCGGCCCTACAGAGATCAAATCAGGCTATGGCCTCAACACTGACTGCAGCACTAGCTCTCCTCAAGCAGCACCTCCCCACTACTACTTCTTCCTTATCCACCATCCCAACTACCCTCCTAGACCCAAGCACATGCAAACACACACAGTCACACACTGCAACATCCACACGCAGCACACAAACACACAGACCAAAGTCACAAGCCCATGCTATAGACAGCACACTCAAACCAAAGGAAGTGACAGCACCCGACACACATGCATACAGTGACACTCTGCATACCTCACAATCCTCTGCCTCTACAACCCCTACCCTTTCCTCTCCTGTACCCCCTCAGCCCAGGCTCCCCACCTAGCTCCCATTGAATTCTTCCCTCCACAAACATGCACCCCCCTCCTAAGAAGAGGAAGTATCTACCTGTAGCATCTGCTAGCCCCACCCCCTTCAGGGAACACAAGGCATCAACTCCCTGTAGAAAATCCCTCCGGTCCCAATCCAAAGCATCTACTCCTACACCCCATAGATCCCCAGACAAGCCCAGTACATCAACATTGGCTAAAACGCCCACCAAAAAGACACCTCCCCGTCCCATTTCAGACTCACCCCTCAAACAATTTAAGATTCCTAAATTAGTTGAGGCCACACCATCCCCAGCTCCAACTGCCTGTCCCACTACAGCTGCACTCCTTCACAATCAGACCATACCACTGCAGTGAGCCCTAACACCCCTACTGCTCCTATCCCTCCAAAAACACAACCCAGTCCCCAATAGTTTGTCCCTTTTGGTGCCTGGCATGCCCCCAAGATGACCTTCTCAAGGGAGGTGTCCCCTTGCAGGAATTGTGCTGGCAAGAATATATGGCCCTGATGTTCAAATGTCACATAGACACTGACCAGTGATGGACTGGCCAATGGCCTTTTGATATTAATAAATGATCTTTTTTTATACTGAATATAGCAATTTTTATTTTTGATTAAAAACATTGGTGTCCAACAACGTGTTTCAGAGTTGACTGTATGACAAGTGGAATTGTTTGTTTATATGTACAATGATGTTAGTGTGGCATGTTTTGCATATGTTACAAGGAGTTTGTGCACTTTGACCAAAGCTATTTTAAAATATTGGATCTGCATTTCATGGTTGTTATCGGCAACTTAAGTTTTGGATCAGAGTGTGAAATGAAGTTACAAACCTTCACATTTCTTGGGCACACTTACACATAGGTGATGCTTTCAGTTGTCAACATATTGCAAGTGTCTCAATGTGCAACAGTGTGGGCGAAGCATGCTGAGTATGTTTGTGATGTGCATATAGGCACCAGTCTCATCTATGGATACATATGGCTGTAGACTGCATGGCTATGACTTAGCACACATCCATGTACACAAATTGGTTCAAAAGAATTGTATGTGAATTTGAGATGGTAAAACAATATCTGTGCCTTCTGCAGACTTGTAGAATAGTGGTAAGGTCAACCTTGCTTGATGTGTGATGCCACTGTGGTCAAACAAGCATACACGGCTGTGAACACATCTTGTGCATTTACTGAGCACATGGTGAGTGTAAGCTGAGCTGTATTTTCACAGTACTCCAACCATCTGCTACTACTTGACTCAAAGAATTCCATTTGGGTTTTGTTAGGCAAGGATTATTTTTTCTTTGTAGTCTTTTGATCACTTATTTAGCTGAAGTTGACGCCATCCTGCTTTTAGTATGTGAAACTGCAAATATGTTGTGTGCATCATCCCAGCTTGGATTGCATTTAGCGTCCACACACAAGTCGTAGTTGAGCATATGAATTGTGTGTCGCATTTATTTTGAAAATGACTGATAAGGGTGGTGATCTGAGCTACACTGATGCTGTTCCATTTCACACAGAGCTGTATTATGAGTGCTGTGATGTTAGTTTACTTGGAAGGTGGCACATGTGGTGAGGCATGTGTACAGTGAGTGCACATAAAGGATGTGTGTCTGTCTGCTGTGCGGATGCTCTCAGATCTTGGAGTCTCCACCATGCTCCTAGTTGCCAAACATGTGAGGATGTGTTGATGGAAATACATGTTTTTGTTGATAGTCTCCTTGATGTTTCAATGGATTGTTTGTGACATTGTTTCAGTGCCAAATGTGGACAAAGCAGACTTAATTCAGCACATGTCTTTCATTCTCACAAGATGTGCACATATCTCCTGGATTGATGATGACTAAGTTACTTGTGTTTTTGATCCACAGATGTAGTCACCACACCAGCATCCTCACCCATGCTGGCAGCTTATGTTACTCGATGAGCTGTGCCCTGGCAACACCAACACTGTTTGTGGACACTACGTAATCTTACTTATGAATACTCATACTACTATACTGGAGACAATCTGCACATTCAAAATATGACGATCAATTTCAGGCAAACACTACGGATTGAGGTGTTAGATGTATATTGTCTGCTATTGACATTCACAAAAGCAGGCCATAGACACATGCAAATTGGTATTTGTGTTTGCAGGACCAGTCCATACATGGGGACAGTAATCTATATTTATGTTGGCCCATGCTTCTGTCATAAACAAGATTGTTGTTGACTATAGATATTCCCATGACAACAGTATCACAACCACTTCTGTGTTGTTGTTGTTGGAGACACTGTATGCAGTACTGAGTCTGTGGACATGTGTGTTATCTGTGCTGATATCCTCTGTGCTTTACTGTACACAGATGCATCACGATGTCTTACTTTTGTTAGTACATTTGAGTGGTGTTGTCCTGCAATGTTTCTATGTGTGTTGTAGTGGACGTATGCATTTACTGTGTGATCACACATATGTATGTGTATTCTAATTCCTGGTCTAGCATCAAATGTGTTATTCCCCTAGAATTTAGCATGCTGACTGTAACTACTTAATGATAAAAATCCCTTATTCTACATGCACAACATGCTATGGACCCATGTTCTGATTGTGATCACAATGATGCTCAGGCACTCTAAAAGTAATTGACACACAATCTGTGATCATCTTTTGAACATGGCATGTGTGTTTTTACTGGACAAAGGTTTTGAAGTTAAATGAAATATGCTGCAGATCAAGGTTGTGGTATGTAGGTCAGACTGTCCAATTGTGAGTTGCCTCCCTGCAAGGTCCCTACATTGAAGGACAAATCCCTGCACCCGTCATTCCCTGGAAGTGAAGTTTGTGTGCTCAACATGACACTACCTCTGTTCAAAGAACAGATGGTGATCCATGGAAATTGTGACCTAATGTTGCATTGTCCTGGTTGGGACTGTGTAAGTGTGCAAGTCCATTGGTGTGGTCTAGGAAGGCCCACATAACCACGGTCTGCAGGTGACCCTGTGGTGCACCTGCACCTGCATCTCCACTCTACTCATTCCTCAAGGTTAGCATTTACTTTTGCTGAAACAGTGTGTGAATATATTTCATTGACAATACCCTGTGAGATTGTTTATGTGGAAATTCCTGCAGCATGTACTCCACGTGTACCGATATAAGAATTTTCTTGTGATCAGAAGTCACATTGCTCATGTACATTTTTATAGCTTTATTTTCACCCCCAAGCAAGGTAATGCAAATTATTGTATAGTGGTATTTTCCCATAACCCCAGACATGCATAATCATGTATGGAGGTGTTTACCCCAACCCAAAAATATGCATCTTCATCTATGGGGGTATTTACGCCAAACACAAGGTATGCATCTTCATGTATGGGAGTATTTAACCCAAACAAAAAATATGCATCTTCATCTTTAGGGGTATTTATCCCCAACACAAGATATGCATCTTCATGTATGGGGGTATTTACCCCAACCCATAAATATGCATCTTCATCTATGGGGGTATTTACCTCAAACACAAGATATGCATCTTCATCAATGGGGGTATTTACCTCAAACAAAAAATATGCATCTTCATCTATGGGGGATTTACCCCAAACACAATATATTCACCTTCCTGTATGGAGCTATTTACCCCAAACAGAAATATGCATCTTCATCTATAGGGTTGTTTACCCCAACACAAGATATGCATCTTCATGTATGGGGGTATTTACCCCAAACAAAAAATATGCATCTTCATCTATAGGGGTATTTACCCCAAACCAAAAATATGCATCGTCATCTATGGGGGTATTTGCCCCAAACACAAGATATGCATCTTAATATATGGGGGTATTTCCACACAAAACCACATATGAATATACACATATGGTGTATCCCCCACCAACATATTTTCTTCAACATTGCTTTGGGTAGTTGCAACCCCCATATTTACTGTACATTGCTGTGGGTAGTTGCCACCCCCCATATTGACTGTACATTGCTGTGGGTAGTTGCCACCCCCATATTGATTGAACATTGCTGTGGGCAGTTGCCACCCCCCAAATTGGCTGGACATTGCTGTGGGTAGTTGCCACCCCCCATATTGACTGGACATTGCTGTGGGTAGTTGCCACCCCCATATTTACTGTACATTGCTGTGGGTAGTTGCCACCCCCCATATTGACTGTACATTGCTGTGGGTAGTTGCCACCCCCATATTGACTGGACATTGCTGTGGGCAGTTGCCACCCCCCAAATTGACTGGACATTGCTGTGGGTAGTTGCCACCCCCCATATTGACTGGTCATTGCTGTGGGTAGTTGCCACCCCCATATTGGCTGTACATTGCTGTGGGTAGTTACCACCCCCCATATTGATTGGACATTGCTATTGCTAGTTGCCACCCCCTATATTGACTGGACATTGCTGTGGGTAGATGCCACCCCATATTGACTGGACATAGATGTGGGTAGTTGCCACCCCCCATATTGACTGGACATTACAGTGGGTAGTTGCCACCCCCCATATTGACTGGACATTGCTGTGGGTAGTTGCCACCCCCATATTGACTGTACTTTGCTGTGGGTAGTTGCCACCCCCCATATTGACTGGACATCGCTGTTCCTAGTTGGCACCCCCCCCCCTATTGACTGGACATTGCTGTGGGTATTTGCCACCCCCCATATTGACTGGACATTCCTGTGGGTAGTTGCCACCCCCATATTGACTGTACATTGCTGTTCCTAGTTGGCACCCCCCATGTGGACTGGACATTGCTGTGGGTAGTTGCCACCCCCATATTGACTGTATATTGCTGTGGGTAGTTGCCACCCCCCATATTGACTGGACATTGCTGTTCCTAGTTGCCACACCCTATATTGACTGGACATTGCTGTGGGTAGTTGCCACCCCCCATATTGACTAGACATTGCTGTTCCAAGTTGGCACCCCCCATATTGACTGGACATTGCTGTGGGTATTTGCCACCCCCCATATTGACTGGACATTCCTGTGTGTAGTTGCCACCCCCCTATTGACTCAACATTGCTGTATGGGTAGGTGTCTTACTTACTTCCTGCGACAAACGCTTTAGCTGCGGTTATAAGAGTGCTTGAAGAGGTAGAGTATGGGGATAACATGCACGATCGGATTCATGGCTGCATGTCTCATTCAGCAGGAATCGTGTTGTGGCACGAATCGGTGCTGAAATACTCCCCTTCCAGCAGCTCTGACGTGTTGGTTTTAGCGACGGATTCGGTGTATGGGAAGTACGCATCGTACTTTGACATTTGGCTCCGGACGACTCCTTTCTGCGTTTTTGGAGGCTTTTCATTTGGACTATGAGGATGGACCGCAGCGTTCGGTGAGTAAAGGTTTTTGTGCATCATACTGCGTTGTTTGGTTTTTCCGGCTCCCAATATGAGTCGGTTGTACTGTTCGCCTCCGGACGCATCTGGGAGAGCCTTCCAAACGACATTCATTGGAATCGGGCCCTTTGTGTAAAAGGGGCGTACAATGGGTGTTGCTGTGGGTGTTCCCACGCAACACACATGGAACCTGACACATTTCCAGATTTACAAGAAGTCAAAAACCTGGAAATGCGTCTGAATGCTACCCCTCCCCACAGGTGGCGTAGGGTGGCATAACAAGGAGAAATATATTGATTTCTCCTCGTTTTTTCCCTCTTTCTATGTGTGCTGCATTCTGCAGTGAACATAGAACGAGGAAATCACCTCTGGTGACTGTTTATGTGCAGGACGGTGTCCCTTCCTGCACATAAACAATGATTAAAAATATGACATTTTGCGAATTCTAGACATCTTCCTGCACATAAACAATCATCCCCGTGAGGTAGGCATCCTTGCACCATGGTGCAAGGGTGCCTGCGTCAGCGCATGGCAGCAAATTATGTGCCAGCGCAGCGAAGAGCAAAGGGATCCGTCAAATCATTGTAGATATGATGCATCCCTGTGCTTTGAAAGTGCTGCAGCGTAGGGCTGCCAACAGGTTTGCGGGGCCACGCTGCGGGACTTTCTTGTAAATGAGGCCCTATATTTATGCTTAGTGACAACACCTACATCACAGTTACCATTCTGAATGAGAAAGCTGCGGCATATCTCCATTAGCTTTCTGAAACGTTTTATTTGCAATGAGGTCAGTAGAGTGTTTTAAGCAGCTTTGTTAGTTCGGTGGTGCTTAGTGGTGGCTTTCCCTGTAATCTCACTCTTGTCAGCGGGTAATTCCCTGTCAATGCAGAAGCTGCAGGAGAGGGCTTCGTCAGACAATGAAGCATATTGTGTCTTGCATTCATTAGGAAGGTCCAGTCTGCTTTCTAAAAAAAAAAAAGACTGGAAAGTATTTCACCTTCTTTGACCCTGTCAGTTGTGTCTGTGTCAAGAAGGATTATTTCAACTTTTAAATCAGATATGTCGCATAAAGACTCCGGGTTGCTATTTATTAGTTGTATTACACTGAAGATTTCAACTGGGTGTGTGCCAGCTGGATATGTGGTTAATAAAATAAAAATAGCGAGTCGTCTCCATAAAACAGTTCAGTGGAGCCATGATTAGGACCACACACTTTTTGACAGGTACTTTTATGAGATCCTGGCTATGAGTGCTTGGTGGGAAATCCTTCTATTAGAGTATCTGTATTTATATTGGGTCCATAATTTGCTTCGCATCTTCAGGCGGGAGAAACCAATGAGAAATTGATGGGTGTGCAACAATACATATCCTGAATGTGCCAAATAAAACCTTATAGTTTATTTGCCCCAATAGTGAAAAGATTAAGGGGCACATTATCAAGACAGGCGATAAAATTATCCCCGCTTTAGCGGCAGAAAATTGCCGCTAAAACGGCGATAGTGGGCTTGATAATATGCTCTATGGAATTCCAATTGAAGCCCATGTTAAATGTGAAGGACGTCTAACATGGGCTTCAATTGGATTTCCATAGAGCCTATTATCAAGCCCATTATCGCCGTTTGAGCGGCAGTTTTCTGCCGCTAAAGCGGCAATAATTTTATCACCTGTCTTGATAATATGCCCCATAGTGAAGCAGGCTTTGCACTTGCTTCAACATCTCAAATGTATTTCTGCATTTGAAGCAGCACAGCCAATATGAGCACCTATAGATAAAAATACTACAATACAAAATTAAAGTGCATTCGTTTTTTGACTTTCCATAACTCATACAAGTTAGACATAAAAGTTCCCCGACGTAGAGCAACAACATGGAGGATTTTTCAGACTGCCAGTTTAGATTTTGCAGCAGCACGTAACGCATGCATGGGAGGGTCAACATGGGGGATTCTCCCTGCTCTATCTTAATTCTGTGTTGTGGTTGTACATCCTTAGAAAGAATAATTATCAATCCAAAGAAAACACGACCCTACTGTGAATATTTATTGCAAGGAGACATAAAAGGCGAAAAGGCTCGTCTGTTAGGAGTTAGCTATGCATTCCAGCAATCTTTCAATTCGAAAACCAGTGGTAACTCGCCCCTCTCTTGTTCTTAGTTAATGGTATGATAGAATACGCTGGATAATCTTTCTGGCGTGTGGCCTATCATAAAATATGTCATGCCAAAGAAACACTCAGAGTTCTCTAGTCTTAAAACTGCAATCAGTATGTTGTTTTAAAAAAAAGCAGCAGAAAAGGGCTGGTTGAGCTGTTCCTTCTGTCATGTGTCTGAGTAAGATGCATTGTTTCAGTTTTTACAAGGAACGCTGGCAGAGTCTATGCGAGGTTCATCCAAAGGGTTCAATGACTACCTCTTCCCTCTTCAGCTTCTTATCCTGATTACAAGGAAGGCTGTAAATTCCGATCCCTGCACAAAAAGTTGTTTTTGTAGGGGTCGGATTTCTTAGGTTTGTGAAAGTATAAAATGCTTGCAGTTTTCCCCTGACAGGTCAATCCTAGTGAAATTAATAGAGGGAGGGTTCTTGTGGAAGGCAAATCATCTACAATCCCGAGCTGACTTTGCATTTTGTAATTACTTTTCAAGTGACAAACATGAAATGGATGCATTTACAATATTCATTGGGAAGTTGTATATACTGGGTGCTGCAAATACCTCACGTCTGTCTGGTCCACTTGTAATTAGAGCTCAAGTTGTCCCTGTTAGACCTGGCATCCTCGGTGTGGTTTCCCCTGACTTTTTGCCTTCTGACCTCCTGTTTGATGACATAAATTTTGTGGCTTTAGAATTCTGGGCACTTTACTACTGCTAACCAGTGCTAAACTGCATATGCTCTGTACTCAAAACATGGTAACCTTGGCTTATCCACAAATGGAATATTTCATTTACTTATAAGTTCCCAGTAAAGTGCACTATAGGTGCCCAGCAACTATAAATTAAATGCTACTAGTGGACCTGCAGCACTGATTGTGCGAACCACTCAGTAGCTCTTTAAACTTGATTCAGGTCTACCATTGCAGGGCCCTTGAGTGCAGTTCTAAACTACCCTTTCAACCTGGCAAGTTAACTATTTACCAGGCCCAAACCTTCCTTTCTAATAAATGTAAGTCACCTCTAAGGTAGGCGCCAGGTAACGCCATGAGCACGGTGCAGTGTAGTTAAAAGGTCAGACATGTACATTTAACTTTTACATGTCCTGGTAGTGAAATACTCTGAAATTCATTTGTTACTATTGCTAGGCCTACCGATAGGTTAACACTGGTATTGCCTGAAACATCTTTTAAGTGTAATTACTAATTGGGAGCAGATGGAAATGTGGTGTTTGGTGTCTCTGGATTCACCTTTTGAAATCACAACTTATGGTGAAGTCGTATTTTCAATGTATGTCTGAAAATGCCACTTTTAGAAAGTTGCCAATTTCTTACTTTACCTATTCTGTGCCTCTGCCTGTCTTTGAATACACGTCTGGGCTGGGTGACTGCTGGGCTTTTTGCATTCCCTCTAGACAGTCATACAAAGGGAGCTGGGGTGTGACATTTTGCATCCTGTTGGCCCATCATCAGACTGATGGACCTTCCTAAGGTAGATTGGGAGGGAGGAGCTGACACTTGTACCTGAATAGGGCTGTGCCTGTCCCCATATAAAGAGCTGCATACCCCCCTGTAGTGAGTCTATAGCCAGGGTAGGAAAGGCAGGGACCTGGTGGCCTTGTTGATGTCTTACCCACTTCAAAGGCACATTTGGGTACAAGTACAGGGCCCCAGATACCACCACATCAGATCTTTCCTGGTACCAAGGACATTCTGCCTTTTGCTACCTGCATTTCTGTGTTGCCCTGCTGATTGTTGTGCTGTAGGAGGGACTGCCACTTTGCTACCAGCTGTACTGTGCTGGCCTGCTGCTTCTTGCCTGAGAGAGAGAGGGACTTGACCTGCTCTCTACATTCCTGAACCCAAGATTATCCAAGGACTTGCTGGCTTGTCTCCTGTTTTCCAAAGTCTCAAGGACGCAAAAGACTTCTTGCAACTCTTCAGGTGCTGCTGGACTCTGACCAATCCTGAGCCTCAGAAGTGAGTTCCACATCTATTTTCTTCAGAAGATTGATGCAGTGGCCCCTTTGCGCTTATAGGAACCAATGCAGTGTCCTCCGGCGCAGTGCTGCTTTGATGATGACATGGGTCCCGACTGCGAGGTTGGTTGATGATGCATCTCCAATCCTTTGACACCATCTGAGAGGCTTGATCACGATCCAGAGCCAGGCCTTCAACACTGTTTGCAATTTGACGCATCAACCCAAATGCAAGGAAAAGACTGGTGCATTGTGCTCCTGATGTCAACGCTTTGTTCTATACAAGGTAATGCTTCAGCAGACCCTGCATTGGTTCTGTACCCGGCCTGCCCTACATCGTGGTCGGACTGAACTTTTGACTTGCACCAGTCCCTCGCGACTTCAAGTAACCTTTTGGCCGCTAGTGACGTCTAAACACTGTTTTAGCATTTAATATTTAAGAATTCATATCTTGACTTCTACTGATTTAATTTTTCTCATTGTGGTCTTGTTACTCAGATCAATATTTTATATTCTTCTAAACTGGTCTGGATTATTTTCATGGTATTTTCACTGTGTTACTGTAATTAAAGTGTGCACAAATGTATTTACATATTCCCTCTTATTCAAGCCTGACTGCTATGTGCCAAACTACCACAGGGTGAGCACAGGCTAATTTAAGTTGTGCATCTGACTTACCCTGACAAGGATTGTTTTTCCTGCTTGGACAAGGTGTATACTCTTACAACCAGACATTTCTAACATAACCTCATACCCAGAGTGGCTTGTTGCTGATGCTACTTCCTAGCTTTTATACCTTGGAGAATAGAGGTGTGAGAGGATGTAAATTCTAGTTCTCTTGGACTTCTTGAAGTTTTTCCTGAATCTGTGCAATCTTTTGCAACATTTAAAAAATGAAAGCAATGGGGAAAACGTTTATCTTAAATAGGTCTGTTGCAGAAAATCTCATCTTATTCCCCACTGTAACCAAGACAATTCTAGTGTTTTTGTTCAAAAATGTTTTCTTTTATAGAAAGTGCATTGCATCAGGGAAATTGGACAAAGTTGAGAAATGCTGTAACATCTGCACAATTGTATGAAGTTTGACAATGTATTCAACCTGGAAGGAGATGCTTGAAACGTTACCCATGTCTAAGATATGATTGTATTAAAACATTTACTTATCTCATTTGTGGCTACGTTAATTGTGGTTGCTATTCTTAAAAGCTCTCAAAGATGATTTTGTTTAATGTTCTTTCAACCTGAGTTTTCTCACAGAAATAAAAAATTACACAGATATCCTCCGAAATGAATTTTCTCATTTAATCATGCAAAAAAACACACAAATTCTTAAAATATATTCATGTTCTGGAATGTATAAAGACCAGTGCAGTTCTAACCCTGGAAGGGCCAGGTAATTACACCAGCTGGCTCATTGTTGTTTTATGTTTTTCAATTTGATCTTTTATTGTTGGTTACTGGTTGTGAAATTATTGACACCATTTCCCGCTCGTACTAACTGGATTTTTAGTTATCCTTCGCATATATGGTGGCAGTAAAGATGTGAAGAACTATGGATAAGAAAAATTCAGCCCTGATCTATCAACACATTGATGTGTGTTGCGTTGCATGCATACAGGCCCAAGCTGGGTCTAATAGGTTTGGGGCCTTATTTAGCAAGCATTTGCATCACATGTGCACCACACAAAGGAGTGCAAGCATGATGCAACTACTAAGTGCTATTCATCCAGCCATGCAAGATCCATTTGTATGGCCCTGTGAGGTTTAATAAATCGACAGTAACACAAGGTAGCACAAATGGCTGTGTTGCTTTGCTGTGCGCCAGGGAGGTGTTTTATGAGTGGTGCATGGGTGTTCCACGCAACACCCTTTGATTTTGATGCATTCCCAGATCTACCATAAGTAAAACTACTACGCCTCCCCAGGTGAAGCATAATGGGGAGAAATATGTTTATTTATCTTTGTGTTTTTTCTCTGTCTATGCTTTCTGCAGCACATATAGAAGAAAATGCAAAAACAAATACTGCTAAGAATGGTGCGTGGATGCCCGCATTGGCGCTAGGCAGCACATTGTGCACCTGCTCTGGGAAAAGACAGGAATGTGTTGCACTACGTTAAATATGGTGCATTCCTGCACTTTCCCTGTCAAGCAAGAATAGCGCAGCAAGGTGGCTTGCTGTGCTGCATGACTCAATGATAAATATGCCCGAAATGTTTAGAGCATTTTAGTTCACCGTAGATGAGCAAAAGCAACCTGTGAGGGTGAGGTCACATTCCCGCTTCAGAAAATGAGGAATAGCAGACAAGTACCTTAACAATTTGAATCTTCCAGAATGGAAATTCTGCCAGCGTGGGGGTAATTCTTGTATTTGTGCTTCTAGTAGCAAGGAGGGATTGTGAGGTTCTAGGCGAGATCACCAGCAAACATTGTTGAACACCCACAACTTCTTAAAATGTTGAGTATTTGCAGAGACTTTCCTGTCCTGTAAGTTTACTCCTGCCGAATTCCCAAATACGTGCTTTAACACTTCGGGAATGGTCAGGTGCAGCTCCCAGAATTAATGTGGATGGTGGGTAAGTGGCTGCTCCACCGAAAACGATTCTTCTTTAGCAACACGGCCCACCACAGAACTTTAGCTGCAATGCAATTTTGAATCCTCATTCTGCATGCGGAATTGTACGCATATAACAAAGGCAGCTGCAAATTTGCTGGTATAGTAGGAGTGTGTCTAATAAACTTGTGACTTTCTTTTTGAACATTTGTGACGGGCCATCTTACAAAGAAAATGTGTGCGTTCAATCCAGCAGTATAACATGGGGTTCTTTGTGAATCGTGAAACATCCAGCATTTTGAATTTGCTGTCAATTTCTAGTGCCCTGGGTGTATGCTGAGCATCACGTGCTGCTCCTTTTCTGGCAGGGATGCAAGTAGTAAAATCGGATCATGTAAGCCGTGGGTTTGAAGGCTGGCATGTGTTTATAACCAGCAGGCTATGCAGCAGGGATTACAATGGCACCACGGGGTGATAAACTAACTCCAGCAGTAAGGCGGGTTTGGACACATTCCACATGGCGGGCCCTTTATAGAGCTCCTGCAGCCCAAGGTTTTCTTTCTTAAACCTCTTAAGGCTCTTACCGTCGGCTTGCATTCAGATGCCAAAAGGATTAGCTGCCAAGGCATGCCACCCGCAGCTTGCCTCGCTGTGCCTGCAGGACTGGCACACTCAACGTATTTGCCGAACGCTCCTCTAGTTGTCCCAGAGCGAAGTTGATTATATTAAATAGAGGACAAAACTGCAAAATAACATTGCCAAGAAAAGGTCCTGAATGTAACCGGATACAGTTAATGTTACATTAACATATAATATTATAATAATAATTATTATTATTATTATTATTAGTAGTAGTAGTAGTAGTAGTAGTAGTGGTAGCAGTATCATTATTACTACTGATACTACTATTATCATTATTATTATTATGATTCAGGGTGTTGTTGATGATATACACTAGTTACTCAAATTCAAAAATAAATGCTCTGAATGTGGGCAGGACACAATTAATATTAATTAACATTTTAGGAATGCTAATAATGTTTAAAATGTTATTCTGTGCCTCATCCTTTTGCTACTACTACTAAAAATAGTAATAAAATAATAACTACAATACGTCTTATTATTATTAGTATTGCTGTTGTAATATTCTTATAATATTACAGCAATGCATCAGTAATGCACCAGTAATATACTGTTCTTATTATCATCATTCTTATTGTCAGTATTATTGTGAGTATCATTATTATTATTATTAACAATAATAATAATAATAATAATAATAATAATAATATCACTATTGCTATTATTGTTATTATTGTTGTTGTTGTTAGTATTCTTATTATTATGGTTCTTCTTCTTATTATTATTAGTATTATATTTGTTATCATCGTCATAGTCCTACTGATAATAATGCATTATTCCCTGCAAGTATAGGCAATAACAGCTGCCATTTATCCTGCACTCAGTTATGGGACTGAGACCAAGGCAAGGACTCATAACAAGAGGTTGACGGATAATTAACTTGCGTTTTTGCCCTGCAGGCAGCGAGCACAGTAGAACCCCTTTTCTCTCATCCACCCAAATAAAGGAGAGCTGCAGGACGCCCATTCACCTCATGGTAACTAGAGGTGTCTGTTCACCCAGCCATGGATCCGAGAGGCAGGCGCTGCTCCCGCAGCGCTCCAAATCTGCACGGAGGACACCAGGGAGGTTGGGGGCTCGCAAGCCACAGAACGCGCCCTTAGGGGGCCTGTAGCTGCCACCCTCAGTCTGAGTGATAATAGCAATAATAATAATAATAATAAAAGTAAAAATAACAATAATAATAACAGTAATAATAATAATATTAATAATAATAATAATAATAATAATAATAATAATAATAATAATAATAATAACAGTAGTAATAATAATAATAATAATAATACCAGTAAAACTAACAATAATAATAACAGTAATACTAATAATAATCATAAGAATAATAATAATAATAATAATAATAATAATAACAGTAATGATAATAATAATAATAACAGTAATAATAATGATACTAATAATAATAATAACAATAATAATAATAATAATAATAACAATAATAATAATACTAATGACAGTAATAATAAGTATAATTATAATTCTTACAATAACAGTAATAACAATAATAATAATAATAACCTGCCAATTATTATGATTAGTGTTGTTTTAATACTACTGGTAATACTAGTACTAAAATCATAACAATGCTAATACTACCAATGCTGCTGCTATTGCTACTAATACTGCTGATACTAATAACAGCAAAACCAATAAAGATAATAATAAAAGTAACTATAAGAACATGATTATGCTGACATGAAACGCTATTTAAAACCACTATAAGGGGCACAGGAGCACTACTGTGTCCTGTTTTAATGTCATGTACACAACATCATTTCAGCTGTGTTCTTTGACTATAAAAAGCAGAGCAAAGGATCTTTTTAATGTCACTGTTATTTAACCTCTGCTGCTCAATTAAATTCAGTGAGTGGTGGATCTGTATTATATGTTTCCGGGGTAGGTTAAGTGGATGTAACTACAAAGGTTATGTTAAGTCCATACCATTTTATTTATTTTTACCATTGCTTGCAAAAGAAGAGGAAAAATAAGATATCTTTCTTTTGCCCAAGTTGTGATGGAGCACTGAGAAATCTTTTTATGCTCAATGCATGCCCTTTTTACCTTGCAATCTTCAACTTTCATTATGTTGTCTTTGAACAGTCTTAATATTTCCAATCGGGCTTCTACATTCCCAACATCCCAATCTCATCATTATGGCCCTTTGTCCACCATTCCTTTCCACCCAACAGTTGAATACAGAAACCACTGACACTCCTATATGTGATCTGTAATTGAAAACTTGGCAATAGCTGTAGTAAAACGAGGTTTATTCAAACAAATATAGTCTGTTAAACGAATACATATAAACAGTTTCCAGTGATAAAACATCATTTCTGGGTAGAGCACTGCATCTTTAAATAAACTAAAATACATCTGAGACTTACTTCTACACTAAGAGAGAGCATATTTGCCAGCAAATTCATATCAACTAATCGAGTCTGAGCACACATATTAGGAATAAATGATTTTGAAAGTTTTGAGACTCACATTTAAAAACATTGTACAAGTGAGTACATATACTATAACAAATATACCGGTCCACTCATTGCTTTTAATCCGTGCATGAATTCCCCATAAATCTCGAAGAGTGATCGGGCAGCTGATCTGTAAACATCTCTTGATCTTCATTTCAAAAGGATGTTAGAGGAGGCAAGATTGAGGGTTTCTTCTCAAGGTACCCAGCATCCTCTCTGAGGAATAATTGTAGAGCAAGTCCTCTTAGTGTCTGTTCCCTAAAATGATCCCTTCTCCCAATCTTACCCAGTGTGATATGTACCTCTTTACATAGGATTGGCTGATTTACTGATGACCTTGCCCATTTTTATGTTCTTTTGAGCTTCTCTCCAGCAATGCTGACAAATGTTTACATAATCACTGAAATATTAATACATGTAACAACCTTAAGTGTCCCACACCTCCCATATCTGCCTGTGAGGTTAAATTTAACTTGTGTCTAATCGCCTCCATCTCATGTGGCCCATTTTCTCTCATCATACCATATACCTGTCTATCTGTCATACCTCATACCTACCTAATAGGCTACCACAAATTGTGAAAATAGAATGGGGCACTCATGTACTGGAGTTTTTCATCACTGGCACAGTATTTATGTGTTTGACTGCCTACCTTTAGCGCTTAAGGTTTCATGGTCCAGGGGTCCTGTGGCTTTGTGCTACAGTCATATTGTCAAAGCAAAGCTAAGCTCCTAGGATGACCATTTCATTGGCTACAGAGGAATATCTAAATGGTTTTTAAGGTAACTGTACCAGTCTGAGGTCTTCAAGCGAACCAGGTGACTTCATGCGAACCAGGTGACAAATGCTCTTAAGGAAAACCATTCACACTTTCCTACATGCATCACATCCTTACACTAAGGTGCTGCTTCAAAACCTTCATATTTGCTACGTATGCCTTAAGGATGCAGAAGCTTTAGTGTAGTCTGCACTTGGTGAACAAGAGCACATGGCCTACATGAATGATGTATCACCTGAAATTTAGATAACTTTCATATTGGTGCATTGTCAGTAGTGATCATTGTGCAAGAGATGTTACTTTCATCTTGGTAGTTGCAGTGCCACTTTTGTGCTGTCCAGTGTGCCACTCACAAGCTGAGCAGCGTTCCTACTCGCCACCAAATCATCTGCCATGTTGATGATTCTTAAGGTTTTCCTATATTGGCTATCAACTTTCAAGTTCTAGTTACTTTATTCACAGTTGTGATAAAAGCTTTTAGAAAAAGCTAACAAAACCTTTCTATTCAAATATCAGAATTCATAAACTGCAAAACTTCAGTAACATGCAGTTGCAGTTACATTTAAACATTTGAAAACATTTAAAAGAATGTTAAAATTATTGCATTGATTAACTGATGGAAAGTGGATTATTAGTAGTGGTGAATATCCACCAACCATTCCCAATAAGCCACCAGCACAGTCTAGAGCTCAGAATAGGTATCAGAAAAGTATTTAAGCTACCAGAATAGGTCTCATCTTTTCTCTTGTCATAGGAACAGTTACCCCTGAGTGAGCTCTTTGGGAGCTATGGTACTGGACCTCTCCTTTCCAATTGGCTCCCGGTCCCCCCTCTTTTTGTGATATATTATTAGAAAAGTATTCCCATGCTCAACCCCTGGGAGCTTGGCTGAGAGCAGGCAGGTTTAACTTCAGTGACAGATATATAAAGCATTTCAAAACACCAATTCACTAAATAATTATGACAAAACACACAATAAATATCCAGCACCATTTTCTAAAAATAGGAAATATTTTTATCTTTAAAATGAAATCAAAACGAAATAAAATCCAATGCAGGGAACCGTAGATATGAATTTATAAAGATTTAGTACTACATAGCAGATAGAAACCTATAGTGCCTATTGGGACACCTGGCAGCGCGAGGCCAGAATGCAGTAAAAGTTTCAGTACGACCGCAAAGGAGCCCTGTGGTAGGCCGCATTCAAAGTTTTACTTTCAGACTTGCAAACTTTTCTGGCGCTTTTTCTGCCGGGGTCCCTCAATGCTCTTCACCAGTATGGGTTCTGTGAGTGTTTGCTTGCCTTCTTTCCAGGGAGTTCCCAATCAAACTCTGGAAGTCAGACCTCCAGAGCTTTTCAGCGGGATGAACCAGCAGGGCAGCTCGGCTCGCTTTTGAAGTCCGCCGGCTTGGCTCTCGCGGTTGTGTCTGTCCCCCTCTGGAACTTCTTCCTAAAGTTCCTCTGGGGGTTCTAAAGTGTCCAAAACACAATCCAAGGGTCTGGAATCTCCAAAATGGTCCTTGAAAGTTTGGGACCTCAGGTCCCACAATCCACTTGGACAAAACGGTTACAAATCCACTAGATGCACTCCAGGCTGGGGATTCTTCGTGGTGATGGTCCAAGTGAGCTCTGTTAACCTGTAACTTGCAGGAAGTCCACTCTTTATTCCTCTTTATGCATTTTAGGTCCACAAGGCTGTAGTTTCAGATTTTGCAGCTGGCGCAGTCAGTCAGCGTGCATAGCCTGGTTCGTGCAAATCAAAGCACCAGCATGGACCCTTCTTCTTCTCACTGTTTCAAGCAGCAGATCAGAGAGGCTCTTCCCCTCTCAGATACGTATTTGGTGTTCTCTGAGGTCAAGCAGAAGGGCACTCCTGTCTGTCAAATGTGGTACAGGGCAAGACCCAGAGCATGACCACTTCCTCCAAAGTGTGGCATAGAGGTCTCCCAGAACGCACTATTCCTCCAAAATTCAATATGACTGAAGTCTCAGCAGAGGAGCAAGAACTAGTTAAACCAACCTCAAGTATTGCTCTTTTCAGCCGGACGCAAGCCACATGCGCCTCGGTTAATGTGCTTCACCCGGTCACGCCCTCGGAAGCTGTGGAGAAGCGTTGCGGTGAGGACGGCGATGCGCCTTTGAGCAAATCCAGCGCTCATAAGAGGACCTGAGAGGGGGCAAACCTCCACAAACAGGAAGTGACAAGGAGCACGGAGGCTCAAGAGGACGCATGATCTGGCTTGGCATAGCATGGGAAGGAGGAGGTAAGACCGTACAAAAATGGAAAGCTGTGTTGTGCATAGTTCTTACGCTACGCCTAAGGAATTTGCCGTCAGCACCTCTATAGGATTAGAGGGTTCTCTACCGCCAGAACATTAAATGTGGGAGCTAGAATTGAAGTGGAGCGGCATAGGCTCCCTGTGACATGGAGCTCTGGTCTGCTGCTGGATGCGTAAAATGAGAGCGGCACTGAGAGGAGCAGAAGAAAATTGAGAAAAAAAAAGCAGTGAAGGCCAGAAAGAGACAGGGGAAGGCTGTGTGGTATTCATCATTTTATTGCATGTGCCACCCCTCTTTGGAGCTGCCCATTCCCCTATATCCAGGAGATACTGCCATAACGCAATAAAAGGGGAGGGGTGAAAAGACGGGAAAAGGAGAACAGAAGGAAAACAGAAGGTAAGGTTTTGCAGCATGCACACATTCAAGCAAAAGCCTGTAAACACTAATTCTCCTTTGGTTAATCAATCCACCCATGCTTAAAGATCACATAATAAAGGGGGTCTAGAGAAAGTGTTGGAAATCTCCCAAACTCTATGCAACGCACAGCAAATGATGGATCTTAAGGTGTAGCAGCTGTTGGAAGCAGATAGGCCACAGGCTTCAGGTCTTTCGCCAGATGCAGAAAAAGATTATACCATTGTAATTGAAGAGTGACAAAACGTAAATACCCCTGAGTCTTTCTATGAGTTCAGAAAGAGCTGAAGAGCCTGATAGTAATATAGTAATGGCAGACTTCCATATAGTGTCTACTTCTGAGCCTGTTGAATCCTTTTCCACTCCAACTTGCTATAAACAGTACCCCTTAGTTTCAAAGTCTCATATGATGACAATGGCCGCTAAAACTACTGGCCAAGTAACAAAAATAACATCAATACAGGCTATACAGGCTCCCGCTCAACAAGAGGTAGGGCCAGACGAGACAGACAGAAGCAAACACTCAACTCCCCACCAGTATGGTAGATAATGCGGAATCTCCCCTGGGGAATGCAACAGCAAAGATCCCGGTTTGTCGGTTAAAGATACGTTTAAGGTGATTGTATCTGAGATTAATGAGCAACGGATGATACAATCACAAGTGATTGCTTTGTTACATATAAGACTGTCGCACATGAGGATACTCCCGGAACGATTACCTGATGCTGAGCAACGGGTATCTACCCTCGAGGAAAAGGCAGTAATTCGCGAGCAGGAAACCACAGATTAAACAAGATATGGAGGCTCTCACACCAAAGCTACAAGATATGGAAACTTTCAATCGACGGTCAAATCAATGGCTAGTGTGGATTCCAGAAGCAATGGAGGGGCCTCAGGTTCGGGACTGGGTCAAATCCTTGTTGAGGAAAGCTATTCCAGAATTACCAGAGGATTTAACGGTCACAAGAGCTCATGGGGTACCTTTCCATTACCCAAATAATGCAAAATACCCTCGCATTATTTTAGTGAATTTCGCCGATTTCCGTATTAAAGAAAAAATTCTCTCCAAAGCAATAGAAAAAAGAAATTTGTCAACATAAGAGATTCCAAATTTTTCAGACATGCCTGCGGCGCCAGCAAAAAGACCGAACAAATTTATACAAATGCTTGATCTCTTCAAGTCGAAAGGGGCGCAGGCAATGATCGTCCAACAAACACAGTTAAAGATTCTTGTAGATGGTACATTCCATCTGCTGGACAATGTAGCGAAGGTGCAAGAACTGCTACAGCAGATATCTAACTGAATATAGTATTTAACATTATGTCCACTATGCCGCATAGCGAATTAAAGTTTCACACATTTCCTCCTTTCGGCTTCAGGAGGGGCATGGCCGGGCCCCCGGAGGACCAGCTTCCTTCGGGCAGGGAGGTGCACCAAGGGGTGTTCGGATGCTAAAACATGGCGCCTGGAGTACTAAAGGGGGGTTGGGAGGAAATGTGAGCTATTTTCTCACAATTGATCCAGGTAGGAATGTGGGACGAGTCACTAAGAGTGGGGGATGGTTGGTCTCGGCACGAGGAAGGGGGCTTTGCAGGATGAAAAAACAAGATAATTCATCTATAGAAAGGTTTATTGGTAGAAAATGTGCTTAATCTTTCAAGAAGCCGGTATCTGTGCTGAAAATTATTATGCACTTTACATGATGTTGCCAATATTTGCACTGCACTGTCACATTATTATGTTCTGTAAAATGAGCACCTTTTTGCTACTTGCTGGGATACCCATATGATGGGTTAAAAATCATGAATTATCATAAGAGTTGAAAAGTTTATTGGCAGACAATTCATTTAATCTTTCAAGAAGCCGGTATCTATATTGAAAATTGTTATGCAGTTTACATGACGTTTGCGACAGTTGCTTTACACTGTCACTTTATTCTTTTTCCTTTTTTTCTTATGCACAAACACTTTAATATAGTTATGTATTGTTAAAGGAGTACCTTTTATTGTTTTAAAAAGTTTATACAGCCACAAGGCATCTTAAATATGATCTTTTTCAATTGATGGCTCCATAAAAGCAGATATATAAGGACTCTGTAGGAATTCTATCTTTTAATGTCAATGGCCTAAATAATGAGATAAAACCCTGGGCTATTGAAGAGTGGTTGAAAGGAAATACCCCAGACATAATACTGATTCAGGAAACGCACCATGTGGATAGTAGGAAATTTCCATTTAATGTGTTTCAACAATGGGCAGGTCATACGGCTCAAAGGGGATAGCAATTATTTTTCCTTTCCAGGTCTTATATTACCAAGTGGATAAAGAGGCGCGGTGGGGGTTAGTTAATGCTTTAATTAATAACAAAAGATTAACCATAGCTACAATATAAGCTCCAGTTGAGGACAATCCCACGCATTATTGTTACTTCCTGGAATGGTAGTAATAGGGGGTGACTTTACCTTTTTACAGAATCCTGCATTGGATTTATCTACTGGGGCACGGAAACAGAATAAACCACGTTTGGGTGAGGTGCTATTGGAATGTATGGAAAAATTTGATATGATAGACAGTTGCGGGAAAATTCCTACGAAAAAAGAATATTCATGTTTTTCAGCCAAATATAAAACAGCTGCAAAGATTGGATAATTTTCTACTCTCTAGAAAACTAAATTTAGTTGATTGGACGTATATACCGAATAGTTTTTCAGATCATGTCTTATTAGTCAAGCTTGAAATATCTGTACAAGGGAGGGGCAAACAATCTCCTAAATCGTCATTTAATACAGTCCATCTTAAAGATGCAGATTGGTGTAAGAAAATCTAAAACGAAATTGAAAGTTGGTAAACTTTTCTTTTACTAAAATAGAAATACGGCTACAATTGAAAATGTGTGGGAGGCGTTTAAAGCCAACTATCTGAGCATTTATAATCTCTAAAGAGATTTCAATCCAGCGTGGCCAAAATACGTTAAGAGCGAACAAGGAGACCGAATTCACAGGTAAGTTTTTAGCCTTGCAAATAAAGGACAGACAGGCACAGAATAGAATTCAGGCCCTGATGCAAAAAAAACACTAAAATTCATATTACAAATGAAGACCAAATACAGAAGGTATTTTTAGGACATTATGAAACCATTCACTCTGTCAGACAGGAGGTTGATAACCTGAAATTAAAGGATTTTCTCGGAAGACTGCAACTCCCAAAATTGCACAAAAGTCAAAGGGAAAGTGTGATTACTAGTGTTACGTTAAAAGAAATTAAAGATGTGGTTCAGTCTTTGGCCAATGGTAAAGAATGTGGGGAGGATAGGCGGCCCGTGGAATTCTTTTCTAAAAAATTCTTAAATAATAAGTTCTGGAACGATTGGTGTTTGCTAATTATATTCTGAAGGGCAGAGAGATACCAACCTCCATTCACACGGCGGTGGTGGTTAGTTTTTAAAAAAACAGCAAAGATAAAGAAGATCTGAATTCTTATAGACCTATAAGCCCCCTTAACACAGACTATACAATTATAGCTAAATTACTGGCAAATAGAATGAGTAGCTGTGTACGATCAATCATTCACACAGACTAGTGTAGATTTGTTGCGGGCGACAATTATCTTTTAATACCTCCTTTTTAGTCGAAGCCCTATACTATTTTAATCAAAATAAAATCCCGGTGCAAATTATGTTACTAGACTCCGAGAAGGCTTTTGACCTTGTGTGCTAGGAGAGTATCTTTTATTTCAGTTTTCCCTCGTAATTGACTGGCGCAATTTCCAATTTTTATAGAGGGACTATGGCACAAATAATTATTAATGCAAATAAAATCGTTAGTTGTTAAGTTCTTGGAGGAACGAGTCAGGGTTGTCCCTTGTCTCCATTACTTTTTGCTTGTTTTAGAGAGCCCCTTGCTATAGCCATTCGTAGCTCAACATCTCCAATGTCTGGAATGACAAACATTAAGCTCTACGTCGATGATATTGCCCTTTTTTTAAAAACCTAACTTAGGTTATATTTGATATTTTTCAGGAACATCAGTCAATTGGAAGATATAGAATAAATAAATTAAAGGCAGAGATTCTGCTCTGTAACTGTGCCCCTGACTCATTATTAATAGAGTTAAGTTCGCTGGCTAATATTAGACCTAAGAGGTATCTTGGCATATTCATCACAGAGAACATCACTGACTTATCTATTCTAAATTATGTCCCTTTAATTAACAGTATAAGAGATACATTTACAAAATGGAAAGATCTGCCTATTTCAACAATATGTCGGGTAGCAGTTATTTGCACGCTGATTTTACCCTTATGTAATTTTTTATTTTCAGCCCTTCCAAATGCTGTTCAAATGATATTTTTTAAGGAAATGCAAGGCCTGTTTTATACATTTATTTGGGCAAATAGGGTATCACGATTACCTTTTGATGTATTATGTAGACCTAAGAAAGAAGGAGGTTTAGCTCTTCCTAATTTAAGTGAATATTTCTTTGCAAATTTTGCACATACCACCTATAGATCAAGTAAAATTTTAAACATTAACAGGTATGACAATTTCTTTTTAGATCTAATCCACCAAGAACACGATATTGAATTTAAGTTTATTTATTTTGCATAGTTATTAAAAACCATTGCAGTGTTTACTTTAAAAAGATGCAATAAAATTGTTATTATACAATAACAAAACACCATCAAACAAAAGATAACATTGTTGTGTAATAAAAAAAGCGGTTGCTGTACAGACATATATATATTTTTTTAACAAAAGTGCTAGTGCTCTGTCCTTCTGCAATAATAACAACCATAATCAGAAGGTAACATTACTGTATATTTAAAAAAAGAAAAAAATTATTGCTGTACAAACGATTATTATTTAACGAAAGTGCAAGAACACAATATTGAGGATTTATACGTTTAACGAAAACTCCCCAAAAGTTAGATATAAAACATTACAATGGAGTGTCAAGTGCAAGAGACAGCTTTTTGGACATTATGCGATCCCCATTATTAATGGTGAAACATTGTTATCAGATTTATATATAGGCCAAGAACCATTATTAGACAAGATCTGTATATTTAAATGGTTTTAGTACAATAGGGGATTTTTTAAATGGGGATTAGAAAAATTGGACGAAATAGAGCCGAGCAATGAATTTAGTAAACCAATTCGGCAATGGTCCTTTATAAGGATTAAACCTTTCCTGCAGGACACTAATCCTATACATATGAATGGAACAAGGGAGCTCGTGGGGCAGCTGTTAGATCCCAAAAACCGTAAAACGATTAGTGGTTGGGTTTCTCTTTTACATAGTCAGAAGGTAGGTAAACTTTATCTGAAATCTCAGAAAAAATGGCAATCCCTGCAAGGTGTCCAGATTATCACCATAGCCTGGGATCAGATTAATAAATGTAAATACTCCTTATTGAAAGTGGCCAATTTCCGACGGATGCAATACTATACTCAGTTGCTCCTATATAGAATGCCAGACTTTTTATATAAGATAAATCTCCAGCTATCTGCAAACTGCTTTATTTGTATTATGGAGGGTGGAGGAAAGTGGACAGATATCATCTAGGAATGCTCAAATCTGAACACACTTTGGGGAGAAATTAATTGGTACTGTATTAATAGAATGAAAGTTTAGCAGATCCTAGAGATTCAGGGGCATATTATCAAGAGCATTCCTATCGCACAATCAACAAGGACTCGCTAACATGCGTTAGCGCTTGTTTCCTTGCGATAGCAGGCGTTTTTTTGCCCCTTTGCATGTCAGCGATTTTTATCGCTAATGATATGCTAAATAGGCGTTCCTCACAACAACAACATGGAAACAGTCGCAAACTCAAATGCCCTCTATTACCAATGTGGCCCCGGACCCGCGAAGCGATAATAAAAGTCACGCTATTGCTGGTTTACACCGCTATCGCTGGATTTTGCATCGCCTCTGAGATAAGAGTTGATAATAACGCGCCAACTCGGGGATGAAATAACCGGCGATAGAAAAAAACGCTCTAAGCGCGCTCTGCGATGTTTATCGCAGTTTGTTGATAATATGCCCCTCAGACTGCTGTGTTGGGATATTCGCCAGATCTAATAGCTGATCTACCGCTGATCTACCGCAAAAAAACTAATATTTATGTTGGTTTTGGTAGCTCGGTCACTAATTCTTCCAAATGGCGGTCTAGCGATATACCAAATTTTCAACATTTACTCTGTAAATTAAAAAGTGTAAAGGAATGTGAAAGAAAATATGCTCTAAGATTAGGGTCATACAGGAGGTTGGTGAAACTGAGAGAAAATCTGGGCTAAAAGTTGGTGTACTAAGAAACTATGGAATTTGTCGTGGTATATATATCCGGTGGATTGGAATATAAGGGTATTAACAACATGGTTTTAAGAAATGAATGGTCTACATATCTGTGGTTTGGGACTGTGCAATATTCTAAATATGTTTCTCTTTGTTTTGTATATATTTATTTATGTGGTCATGCGGGACTGTGCAATAATCGTATGTCAGTATTATGAAATGATGAACTATTCCTAATAAACATATTTATTTCTAAAAGTATGGCTCATTTCCATAGCTCTTCTCCATCTGAAATCTGAAAATTCATTCCCTAAGCCTGCCATCTGGCTGGGTTCAGACGGGATGGGGGTAGATGGACCTAGGCTTCTCTGCCTGTCCCATTCTTCCTTTGAAGCTCATTCATTAGGACCCCTCCCCCTACTCTGGCATACCTGTGTAGCAGATTCCTCTCCTGCCAGATAGCCTCTCTCCCTGGGTGCCACATATCACTTAATCAAACCAACCTGGCTCATCCTGTTAACCAATCAGGGAAGAGGGCAGGTAGGCTGAATTTTGGCTTACAGATAAGAAACTCTCATAGCTTCTATTTTGTATGTTTTAGGAATAAATTTAACAATAGCATATTGTTGGATTTATCAATTCCATTCTCCTAAGCTCTTGAATGATATTTTTTGGTAGAGTGTATAAACTATTGCAATGGTAACCTATTTCGCTGGAAATCTACAATGGGGAAAATGAAAAGTCCAATTTCTTCCAATACTAGGGCCTATAAAACATCTATTATAAGCACCCTGCTTATAGCTAAATGACTCTCCACTCCTGGGACCCCTAGTAGAGGCATTAGGGGTCCTGAATTTGCAAAACAAATGTAGATCTTCACTCCACAGTGCTCCTAGCAAATAAGTAGATTTTGGGAAGAACTTTACTACAATGGTGGTAAAATGTGCCATTTACCTATCCCCCGGGCATATCAAACCTCTTTTATAAGGGTCCTCCTTATAACTACCTCACCCCCCCCCACCACTAGAACACCTAGGGGAGACCCTGCGGGTACCTAATATGCCAAAATATTGTAGTCTATCACTTTGTATGTTCCCCTACCACCAAAGTCGACTTTGGGAACAATTTCCATCTAAAAGTAATGCTGCAACACAGGGCTGCTTTTAAAATTACCTCAGGCTCTCAGCAGTGCAGACATGCAAGTGCAAAAAGGGCTGCTGGCTTCTAAACTGCCATGCCCTAATATATACTAGGGACTTAAACATAGTTTTGATCTCCCTGCCCTATTATGTACTAGGGACTTATAGGGTAAGTCATGCTAATCATACGGGTACCCTAACACATAGTGTACCCTAATGTGTGTGTGCGGTCACTGTGTTTTTTCTATGTTTTCAGCATAGCACTGGGCCTGTTTAAGCGACGCTCAGGTACAATCAGAGTGAGTTACCACTAAGACCAGTCAGAAAACAATGAAGGTGCCAAGGGCACAGGATGACTATGCAACATTAACCAACTTGTGTCTGGGGGCGGGGCCTGACCAAGCACCAAGATGGTGGCTTGATCGTGAAGCTCCCGGACACCGCGCTCATCGTACTTCTTTGCTGCCTTCCATGATGGGAACTTGAGCCGCCGAGAGCCGTCGCTGCCATTTGGGACCCTGGGGCGCTGGTGGAGCACAATGAAATCGACGCAGCTGTCCTTGTTCTTGGATCGTGTCTCTCCTGTGGTGACAGCCTAACGTGGCCCTCAGAGGCCCCGCGATGACAGGGGTCATGGGTGAGCCGGAGGGTGGGGCCGGAGGGGGGGGGGGCGGCCGCAGGGAGGTGCGGCTGAGTGGCAAATTGAGGCTGATGCTTTGTGGCCTGGAGCAGAGGATTACTGGAGCAGCTGAGCCCTGTGGGGCTGGACACGTGGGAACACATTGAGTCTTGCACGCAATCGTGAGCCCCTCTGTATACGGGGGCCCTCCTCATCCAAGCTGCCACAACAGAGGCTGCTGGTTTCCCCACATGCGGAGGGCCAGATAATGAGCCTTTCTCGATGCAGAGGTCTACAACAGAAGCGTGGAAGTGTCTGACTGTCGATCATGCTCTCCCTTCCTTCCCCTGATTGTAGGCGATGCGGGGGGGAAGATCACATAGCGATGGCCTGATCCCAGCAAAGGAGAATACTGCCTAACTCATTTGTGACATGACTGGGGACCCCTGGGGGATAGAGTCGATTAGTGCTACGTCTTGTGCCTCATATTAGAGGGCGGTGGAGACTCTACATTTTCAACAGCAGAAGTCTGTGGCCTTTAACCCCTTCGCTGCCATGCCTTTTCCCCTCCTGTGCCACGCCCTTTTTTGGCTATTTGGGGTAGTGCGCGCTGAGGCCCCTGTAACTTTTTGACCACATAAGGTATCCACGCCAAATTTGCGTCCTTTTCTTCCAACATCATGGGGATTCTAAAGGTACTCAGGGTTTGTGGATTCTCCTAGAGGGGTCACAGAAATGAGCCAAAATACAGCAAACTTTTGTTTTTTTTGGGAAAAATGGTCTGCAAATGAAAGCATCTGGGTTTTCCCAGCAAATGTTATCAAAAAAGGGTTTGTGGGGTTGAAATCACCATTTTCCCAGCTTTTCGGGGATACCAGACTTTTGTCAGAAACCCAACATTTTTTACACAGTTTTGGCATTTTTCTGGGACATAGCCTAATTTTGCTATTTTTTGTGCTTTTGACCTCCTTCCAGTTAATGGCAAAAATGGGTACAAAAGCAATAATGGATCCTGGAAAGCTATACATTTTCGAGAAGAAGACAAAATTCTGCATTCAGCAAGGGGTCATTTGTGTAGATCCATCAAGGTTTTTTTTTTTATAGAAACTAACAGTTAAATATAGGATAAATTGAAAATTAGTTGAAAAAAAAAGCCTTTCGTGTCAACGTTTTCACCTGTAACTTCTTCTAATTATGCTCTTTGAAAGCAATATACCATTACATCTGCTGGACATTACTGGTTGTGAGGATATATAGGACTTGTAGGTTCACCAACAACCCGAAGAACCCAGAGCCAAAAACTGAGCAGCAACTTGCAATGGTGTTTTATTATGTACCGGGTATATAGTAATTATTCTGTAAAAATGTGTACATGGAAAAATCGGTATGAAAGACACCTATGTATTTCTGAAATCGAAACAAAATATAGAGTTTAGAAACATTAGATATTTGCACATTTCTGAAATTGGGAATACTCATACTAGCATGAGAATTATCAGTCATTTTTTGGAATGACTTCTTTTTAACACAATATCTTTCATTTGGAAGGCAGAAATGCATCGAAAGTCAATAGATAATAACAGTTCCTTAACAAAACTGAATTACCCTAAGTCTCCCGATAAAAATGGTACCTCACTTGTGTGGGTAGGCATAGTGCCCGCGACAGGAAATGGCGCAAAACGCAACGTAGTCACAACTCAATATCGCAGTGAAAATGTACCCTTTTTTGGCAAAGTGCCTAGCTCTAGTTTTTGAACCCTAGCTCTGCGGGCACCTTGGGAAACCTAGCAAACCTTTACATTTTTGAAAACTAGACACCCAGGGGAATCCAGGATGGGGTGACTTGACTGCCTCCCACCAGGGTCTGTTACCCAGTATCCCTTGCAAACTAAACAATTGTCAAAAAAAACACATTTCCTCCACATTTCTGTGGTGGAAAGTTCCGGAATCTGCGTGGATCCACAAATTTCCACCCACCTTGCGTTCCCCAAAGTCTTACAAGAAAAACGGTACCTCACTTGTGTGGGTCGGCCTAGTGCCCGCGACAGGAAACGGCACAAAACGCAACGTGGTCACAACTCAATATCGCAGTGAAAATTTACCCTTTGTGGCAAAGTGCCTAGCTCTAGTTTTTGAACCCTAGCTCTACGGGCACCTTGGGAAACCTAGCAAACCTATACATTTTTTAAAACTAGTCACCCAGGGGAATCCAGGATGGGGTGACTTGACTGCCTCCCACCAGGGTCTGTTACCCAGAATCCCTTGCAAACCTAAAAAATTGACAAAAAAAACACATTTTCCCCACATTTCTGTGGTGGAAAGTTTCGGAATCTGTGTGGATCCACAAATTTCCACCCACCCCGCGTTCCCCAAAGTCTTACAAGAAAAACGGTACCTCACTTGTGTGGGTCGGCTTAGTGCCCGCGACAGGAAACGGCGCAAAACGCAACGTGGTCACACCTCAATTTTGCAGTGAAAAATGACCCTTTTTTGGCAAAATGTCTAGCTGTAGTTTTTGAACCCTAGCTCTGCGAGCACCTTGGGAAACCTAGCAAACCTATACATTTTTGAAAACTAGACACCCAGGGGAATCCAGGATGGGGTGACTTGACTGCCTCCCACCAGGGTCTGTTACCCAGAATCCCTTGCAAACCTAAAAAATTGACAAAAAAAACACATTTTCCCCACATTTCTGTGGTGGAAAGTTCCGGAATCTGCGTGGACCCACAAATTTCCACCCACCCCGCATTCCCCAAAGTCTTACGAGAAAAACGGTACCTCACTTGTGTGGGTCGGCCTAGTGCCCGCGACAGGAAACGGTGCAAATCGCAACGTGGTCACACCTCAATTTCGCAGTGAAAAATGACCCTTTTTTGGCAAAATGTCTAGCTGTAGTTTTTGAACCCTAGCTCTGCGGGCACCTTGGGAAACCTAGCAAACCTATACATTTTTGAAAACTAGACACCCAGGGGAATCCAGGATGGGGTGACTTGACTGCCTCCCACCAGGGTTTGTTACCCAGAATCCCTTGCAAACCTAAAAAATTTACAAAAAAAACACATTTTCCACACATTTCTGTGGTGGAAAGTTCCGGAATCTGCATGGATCCACAAATTTCCACCCACCCCGCGTTCCCCAAAGTCTTACGAGAAAAACGGTACCTCACTTGTGTGGGTCGGCCTAGTGCCCGTGACAGGAAACGGTGCAAAACGCAACGTGGTTACACCTCAACTTCGCAGTGAAAAATGACCCTTTTTTGGCAAAATGTCTAGCTGTAGCGTTTGAACCCTAGGTCTGCGGGCACCATGGGAAACCAAGCAAACCTATACATTTTTGAAAACTAGACACCCGTGTGCTTCCAGGGAGGCATGGCTTGCATGGATCCCCAACGTTTCCTTACACAGAATCCCCTGCAAACCTCAATTTTAGCTGAAAAAATCACATTTTTCACACATTTATGTGTGGGAAAGTTGAGGCATCACCGGGCTGACACAAATTTCCTACCACCCAGCGTTCCCCCGGGTCTCCCAATAAAAACGGTGCCTCACTCGTGTGGGACCCCAAGTACCCACGACTGGCAAGGCCCCAAAACGTATTGAGGCGACATGAAAATTGCCTACCTCAAAACGACCTGGTTTCGCAAGGGGGGGTCACCTGTGTTTTTGGCCCGGTGCTCGGCGGCCACCTAGGGGAACCTACCAAACCCACACATTTCTGAAAACTAGACACCCGGGGGATTCCAGGGAGGTATGGCTTGCGTAGATCCCCCAACGTTTCCTTACCCAGAATGCCCTGCAAACCTCAAATTTAGCTGAAAACATCACCTTTTTCACACATTTTTGTGTGGGAAAGTTGAGGCATCACCGGGCGGACACAAATTTCCTACCACCCAGCGTTCCCCCGGGTCTCCCGATAAAAACGGTGCCTCACTCGTGTGGGAGGCCCAAGTACCTCCAGGGGGGGCAGAAAGGCTGTAATGGTGGTGGGTGGGGGCATTGGCGTGCCCGTTGCGGGCAGCCCCCACCCTAAAAATAAAACTAAAAACTAATCCCTGGTGTTTAGTGGGCTTTCTGCCCCCCCGGAGGGGCAGATTATGGGCCAATGCCCCATCCGGCAGAAAGACTGTAGTAATTGGGGGGGGGTGGGGGCATGGGCCTGCCCATTTTGGGCAGCCCCCACCCCTAATTCCCCCATCTGCCCCCCAGGGGGGGCAAAAAGACTAAAATTCCCAAAAATAGGGGGGAGCAAAGGCCCTTGCCCAAGGGGCTGCTCCCCCCTCCTTGGTGTCTAGTGGGTGGATCCCTGCTTGGGGATCGCCCTCCTATGGCGATCCTCAAGCAGGGATCCATTGGAAAGGGGAGGTTCCCCCTTTCCAACGACACCCCTCCCGTCTTTCTACGTGCTCAGGGGGCTGAGATAGCCCCCTGAGCACGTACAAAGTGAAACCTGAAATGAGCCTCTTTGCTCATTTCAGTTTCACTTTCACTGTAATGACGTCGGCGAAGCTCTTCCCCAGCTCCCGAGGCTATTTTTGCAGAAAGGGAATCCCTCTGGTGCCCGCACCAGAGGGATTCCCTAGGGTATGCCTCATGACGAGCTGGACTCGTCATGGGCACAGCGTGACTGTGCTCCATGACGAGTCCAGCTCGTCGTGGGGGGTTAAATTCTTGAGTGGCTGGATGAGGCACTGCCCATCATGAGTCATGGGGACCCAAATCAATGCCAGCTCTCCTTTGAGACGGCCAAGACCCCTAGGTGAGAGTCCGGAGATGATGCAGCACAAGGGGATCCACCGGACCGTGCTGACCCCCCAACATCCAAACCTCCCGTGTTGGATGGTGCCGCTGCTATAATGGCAGAATTATGGGCAGGCTCCAAGGCCATAGACAGGCAATTTGACAATCAAGGCGCACCTATGGATACCATGCATGGCTGGCTGGAGCAGCATGAATCTCGTATGGACACTGCGGAACAGCGCATATATAATATCGAAGATGCACAGAAGGCATGGCCAAACACCTTGAACATGCAGAGCGCCTCCTAAAGATGACGGTGGCCAAAGCGGAGAATTTAGAGGCAAGATCACACGGCAACAATCTTCGGATAGCAGGAGTTGCTGAGACAACCAACACAGGACCTATGGAGGAGTACGTGGAATGATTGCCGATTGAACTCTTTGGCAGAGACTGTTCCTCCCCCACATTTGCTGTGGAACGAGCTCACAGGTCTTTGGCCCCCAGACCGGCCCAGGGAGCTCCCCCACACATTATCATAGCACATGTGCGCAACTATTGGGATCGGGACGTTGCCCAGCGCCAGTCCAGAAAGATGGGCAGCCAGCAGTTTCACGGAATGTCGCTGTCTTTTTGCCCAGATTTGACACCAGTGGTGCAGGAGGCGCGATGCAAGTTCCAAGATATCAAACATGTTTTAAAAGAGCAGATGTTTGCTATGCCATGCTGTACCTGCCGCGCCTTCGCATCCAGCTCAACGGAAAGCCTTCTATCTTTGACACACCTGCGGACGCGGCTGACTTTTGGAAAAGCCATAAATCGGACAGAGGCTCCTCCCCCGGGAAATGATCACCTGCTGCTCCGGGCTATATACTCACCAGACTAATGTGCCTGACACGGTCTTACCAGATGCAGATCCATAAACATTTTTAAGGATACAGCGACAATCACTCTCTTTCTTTTTCTCTCTTTCTTTTCCCTGATTGGTAGTTTAATAATGGCTCTCCTAATCCTTTTCAAATGCAGTTACACACGAGTGCACAAATTACTGTTATTATCTTCAGCGGCCTGCTCGGGGTGTTGCTGCCCCCCTAGGAGATCTCCTATTTGTTGTAATCTTAATCTCTGTTTTTCTTTTTAGTCGAAATGTATTGGTTCACTGGATGCAGATTGGGTGGTTATCTGATGTGGGTGGGAGGTTGTGGAGTGGGTATTTGGGCTGTTTAAGGTTAAATTAGTTTGGTTGTTTTAGGACACCACTTTATGCGCTGGCACACTACACGGAACGAAGCACTGGGACATGCTGGGCCACATTCCGCAGCAACCACTGTAAGGGGTTTGGGAGGACAAGGAGGGGATGCATGACATGGAATGTGAGAGCCTTATCAAATCACTGCAGGGGACGACAGGTGTTGGCCTATTTAGCAAGGCACAAAATTCAGATTGCCCTACTGTAGGAGACCCACTATGCCCCCAAATCGGTTAACAGTCTTGCTGCTAGCTGGGGTAGCAACAGGTTCTTCGCTAGCTATAGCAACTATTCCTGTGGAGTATGTGTACTAATCCATAAAGCACTCCCCTTAGCAACACAGATGGTGACGAGGGACGGTATCTGCTGGTGGTGGGGAGCTTGGACACACAACAAATACTTCTTATCAATGTCTATGCCCCAAATGTGGATGCCCAGGGTTTTTTTGCCAGGATTTCCAAACACATTTATGATGTACCGTTGACTCTATCATATTCAAGGGGACTTTAGTCTTCCACTACAGCCAGATGTTGACACCTTGGGGGCGAACCCCATCACAAAACCCTCCTCCACAGCTGAGCTCGGGTCTCTATTACACGCCCATGTAATAGCTGATGCATGGAGACATTGGCACCCAGCGGACTGGGGGTTCTCATTTTACTCTGTGCCGCATGGCACTTGGTCCTGCATAGACAGCTGGTACACAACTCCGGGTCTAATAATCACGCTACAAGAAGTGGATGATTTGCCCCACACCCTGTCTTACCACTCGCCAACACTGTTGGCATTAGCTCTTCCAAACATTGCACGTCCCTCTAGATCCTGAAGCTTACCTGCTGATGCGCTATTAGACATGCTTTTTGAAAGTGAGGTGAAGGATTCATACCAATACTGGCTCTGTCTCACGCTGTGCCACCCTATGGGAGGCTTTAAAAGTCTATATTAGGGGCATCTGTACAGCCAAGTAGACCAGCGTCTTGCGAATGATTCAACGAGATCTTGACACCACTGAGCAGGTGTTGCAGGATTTGGATGCCTGGGTATTGGCTGGGGTGGCTCCCTCTCCACTGCATCAACGAGCGAAGCTACTGAGCGATTTCCAGGAACTTGCATTTTGCGAGACAGCTTACTTGGGTAATACATACGGGCTCGCGTGTACAGGGAGGGTGAGAGGCCATGACACACTCTGGCCCGGCTTCTTACTCCTCAGCAACATAACGTGTACATCACCCAACTCCAAACAATAGATCGTACCTGTGTCACAGAGGGTGTGGATATCCTCTCCACATGTTTGGCCTACTATACACGATTATACACCACATGTTCCCCCCCGACTGGCACCGCTCTATCTGATTACTTGAACAAAATAGCAATGGTGTGGATCGAGAGGGGACAACAACAGTTCTTGGCCTTGCCCATCGGTGCCGACAAAATTATAGAAGCGATTGACAGCCTGGATGGCTCCTGTGCCCCGGCACATAGGGCCTCACTGGCTTGTTTTACAAGACCTATAAAACACCGCTGGTTCCACATTTTTTGGAGGTCAATGCAGAGGCACTGGAGTTGGGTGAACTGCTTCCCACCATGAGAGACGTGATTGTAACATTGCTTCTCAAGCCGGACAAACCGCTCGAGAACTGTCCCTCATACCAGCCCCTTTCTCTTTTAAATCAAGATTATAAGATTTTGCCACACGAATATCATTCGTAATTGGCCAGATTATCTCCACCCTTCAATCGGGATTCATACCAAACCACTCAACATCGGTGAATCTGAGCATGTTATTCGCCGTTATTAATCATATAAACCCTACTCTTCCGGCCACGGCGATATTGCTAGACACAGAGAAGGCGTTCAACTCCCTGGAGTGGGAATTTCTTCAGGCAGCTCTTAGTAAACTTTGCTCCCCATAAAATGTTCTCTCCTTGGTCCACCTCCTGTACACTAACCCTGTTGCACAACTACAAATAAATGGGGTATTCCCTAGTAAATTCTCACTGTCACGCCACACCAGGCAGGGATGCCCCCTCTCGCCCCTGCTGTTCATCATAGTGATGGACATGCTGGTGTGGCACCTGCAGTAGCGGCATCTTCAGCGGGAGATTGGGTTCTACCGGGGTCCCCCCCTAGCATCCTTATGCGCAGATGATATTCTTTCATCCGTCTGGGAACCGGCTTTAAATCTCTCCCCTATTATGCGAGAGGTGGTGTATTTTCCAGACTAGAGATTAACTGGACCAAGGGAGAGGTCTATCCTTTGACAGACGCCACTCTCCCATTCATGCTTGACTTCCCCTTGTGCTGGTGCAAAGACCCCCCCAGATACCTTGGAGTGTTCCTGCACTGTATGGCCTCAGATGTCATCCGTCTTAATTATGTTCCCGCTATAGATCGCCTTGTGGGACAGATAGATCATTGGATAACACTCCCTCTTTCCATTGCCGGTCGGATTGCGATCATTAAGACAGTGGTTCTGCCACGGGTTTTATATTTGTTCTTAAATATTCCAATCCCGCTAGCAGTCGCCTTTTTGACTTCCTCTGGAGCATGCTAACGAGGCTGGTCTGGGTGGGCGGGCAGGTGCAAATAGGTTGGCAGACGCTCACTCAGCAATTTGCACAGGGGGACTTCTGTGTGCCTGATTTTTATCTATAATATCTGGTTACACAAACACACTATGCTTATTTCTGGTATCATCCAGATTCACAACTGCAATTTCAGAAGCCTGCACACACTCAGGCCTGCCCTTATCCCCTAAACACAATTCTTCCACGTGGGCTGACAAGAACCCCAACCAAGATCCATACCTAGCAAACCACATGCTAGGCTTGGAGGTGCCTTTGCAGGTATTTGAACGTTGACCACTTGTACTCCACACACTTGCCACTCTTGGATAATCCATGGCTACCCCTACCACTGAAAACTCTAGCAAAGCGAGAGCTCACCTGCTGCTGGCTCCAGACTATGGGCAACTTGTTCAGGGATGGAGAAATACGCTCAGTGGTGGACTTAATGGAGGGCTATGACATATCCACGCTGGATCAATTCCTGGTACACAGAATGCAAGTGTTGTTGGCTGCTGAGCTTTGCCCTTTGAATGTGAAACCCCCGGAATTTCTGCCACTCACCACAATAATGATATCACCCGACAGCACACACCTCCATAGGCCGCTGCATGACAAAGCGTGGGAACAATCGATAGAGTACCCAAAGAGAGTATCCTGCAAACCCCATACAAATTTTCATCTTATATCGTATCATGCATACCTAACACCTGTGCCCCTTTAAAGATACTATCCTAACACATCATTCTTATGCCCGAGATTTCACATCCCCAGCGGGACTTTCTTCCACATTTTCTGGAATTGCTCAGCGCTACATTCCTTTTGGAATGCATTACATACCTCACTACATGGAGTAACAGGGCTCATAGACCTTACCACATGGGAGGCCTGCGCATTGGGCATATTCAATGCCACAAACACCACAGAGTTGAGACACGGTTTGCATCTCTGGCCCTCCTATTAGCTAAGCATGGAATTGCCATGCACTAGAGAACTCCAGCGGGGCCTCCATTAGCAGCCTGCGTAGGAGCAGTCTATAAATGGGGAACATCGGAAGAAGACGCCCTGCGATATGAGGAAGCCCAAGGCATACATAAACGCTGTATCTCCATACAATGGGCAACACTCTTAAATACCTTTAAACATACCCTAGAGCACACGAGATACCCATTTTCATCTCCGCACCCCGAACAAACCACTTTGAAAGCTCCCACATCTGAGTGTGGATAAGGAGACTCCCTTTGTGAACCCAACACATAAGGCCCGAATAAGTATCAAACACAAATGGCTCCGCCCATGTTGTGGGCCCTAGGCCCATATGCTGGACACCGTTAGTGGGGTACTACAACTGGCCACGAGCACATGCACCCGGGACCTTTTATCAACAGATTCACGTCACTCGTGATGCCTGTGAGGGATGCGTGTGGGGGTGCAAGTGTGCCCACTCCCATAGGGGAGTGGCTATCAACTCTATGCCTGTCGAGATACAAGAACGTGTCTCGCAGGACATAACATTCCTCCCAAATTTTAATAAAACAAAATTTTTATAGTTCAACCTGTAGAGATAAACAGTAACAAAATATACACCACAGGGTCCATCAGTTTCTCGGGTCCGGCATCAGGAAGACTGCAGACAAGGGTTGGTGAATTCGACTGCGGCAGGACACTCTATATTATATAATATAATCTACATTTATAAAGCGCAAGCAATCACCCGTAAGGGTCTCTAGGCGCTGGGGGCTGTCGGGAAGATTAAGCAAGATCTGGCGCCGGGGATCGAACCGTGATCCCCAGATTCCGCAGTCAGTAGCCCTGGCCGCGGCATCACACCTCTTCCTTTCAATAGGTAATCATCATTTAACCTGATTGGTTCAGGACACGACCTCTTGCTTGAAGATGTCACTAGGAATGTGCCGGTGTAAACATGTCCTTTAGTCCCACGTAACTGACCTGGATGATGGTATGTGATTTGTACCAATAGTTCATTAACTGGGTGCGTCAAGATCATGGTGGGAGTCCATGGTGAAAGTTCACTGGATTATTTCTGGATCGCCTGAAGTCTCTCTGAGGCTGTGTCCGGTGACCTGTCAGTGGGGCAATGTCTCTTCCAGCTCTCCCGGCTGGGGAGGCCCTTCATTGGGCTTGCCACAGGACTGCTGGTAGGCTGCGATGGGGTTGCGTGTGTGCCGGCTGGGGGCAGCTGCGAACCGCCAAGGAGCCAGTAGCCAGTCTCTCGCACAAACCTCAAGTGTGTGTGGGTCTTGGTCATGACATGCTCTCGCTGCCACAGTTCAGATGCAGACCAGGTTAGCAGGTAGCCTTTGAGTTTCCTTGTTGGCTAGTTTGACATCAGTGAAGGACCCCAATCCATGTGTATTCGAGATGGTGTCGGTAGACGCACTTGATAAGGACTGGCATGGTGGCATTGCCAGCCGTGTGGTGAATCTAGACAATGGCGGGTGATGACTTGCCTTGGTGGATGTAGGCATTTAGTCTGGAGTCAATCACCTGAGGCAGGGAGTGACCAGGTACCTCCATCTCCTCTGGGGAGGCACTTGCATTCATGTACTTGGACTTCTTGGGCTTTTGGGACTTTGATGATGGAGGAGTGATGAACAAGAAACGTGCGGCATGAGACTCATTTCATGCAGGCTGTGCAGCTTACCCTCGGACTCCCGCTGTGCGGTTGCCAGTTCCTTTTCGGGCTATCCCCCTCTTCTCCTGCTGTCACTGTGTCAGGACTCACTCCTGTTGTAGCTTGGGTTTTCTGCATCATCCAGCCCTTCCACTCATGACTTCCTCTTCTGACCTCAGCTGCTTGTCTGATTCTTGGTGTAGACCCTCCGGTTACACTTCCACGTTTCTTGCACATGGCACTGATGATGTAGCTGCCATTGGGCCTAGACGACAGATGGCGATGATCAGCTAGGAGAGGAGGCTTCTGGAGGGACGTCGTATTCACTTGACGGCCTCTTCTGTATTTTCTCTCACACCTCTGGAATTTGCGGTCAGGGGCAGGGATGCCTTTCAACCCCAACTGCCGAAGCTCAGGGCTGGACGGTCTCACTGTGAAGCGGCGGTTTGTGCTTGCTGCGGCTTATGTGTGGTTCTCCCTTGGCATTGTCGCCTGGGCCGTCAGTCTGCCTTGGTGGCTGTTTGGTTTCTTTGGAGGTCTTCTTGGCTTGTGGTGCTACGAGTCCTCTTGCTTCTCCTCTCGTAGTCTTTGACACACCTGCGTTTGTCCAGTTCTTCTGGGTGACACGATTTCCACTCTTCTTCTGCTTCTTCTCCGGGTGTATTGTCATGCACCATGTTTTACCACGGCCAACGGGGGCCGTTGAACTTCAATGGTCTCCGAACCACTCAGGCGAACCTTCAGTCACTCTTCTCTGCTGCATGGCGAGCAGCCACTCATCTTGGGGGCTCCTTCTTCAGGCAGCTTCTTGACGCACCTACTCCGGGCGTTCCCTCTCCAGGGAATGGCTTCCAAGGGCAGTGGGGAGCGAGGCTCCTACTCCAGGTGTTCCCTCTCCAGGGAATGGCTTCCATGGGCAATAGAGAGCTGTTGTGGCGGCTGGCCACTTGTGGTGTACGACTCTCCTCTTATCAGCCTTGGGTCACTGACGACTCCTGCTTGAGGCAATGTGAGGAGGACACTGTGCTGTGTCTTCAGCCCACTGTGGACTTTGCAGGTGCAGTGGAGATGTAGAGGCTCTTCTTGCTATGTCCAGCAGTGCGTCTTGGTGGAGATGTCTCTATCTCCTGGGCGCATTCTTCTGGCACTTGGTGTGCCTGTTCTTCTCTGTTGTGGTGGTGGCCGTTCACCACTGAGGGCATAATTTCCCCACTTGCGGTGGCATCATGCGGCCACTGGGGGTTGCACATTCAGCACGCATCTTTTCTTGCGTCTTCCTGGGGCTTGGCTGCTTTCAGTCTTCTTGCCTTCCCTGGACGTTAAGTGGTTACTTCATGCTTCTCTTGGGCGGGGAAGCTTTGGGCTTCTTGGTGCCCGGGGTGGGTGTGCACAGCATACAGTGCCCCTTGTGCATTTTGTGGGGCTTCTTGGTTCTCTCTCTGTTGGGGAGAAAAAGATACAGTCTCTCTGCTGGATGGGCATACGCAGGGGGGGTGCATTGCAGTTCTCACCCCTCCAGAACACTTGGGAGCCCAGCTCCAGGGCGTATGGTGGAGTCCTCTAGTTTTTGGCAGCATTATACTGACTTTCACTTTGGACCTCTTCAGACTTAACAGTGAGCAGTAGGTAATGTGGGTTAGTGCTGCAGGGCCTCATTGTTCAGCCTCTTGCTGAGTCCTTTACACTGGACTTTCCAGGGCTGTAAGTGGCATTGCATCCTAGACTTGTGCTCTGCTGTGCACCTGTCTGCTCCCTTGGCAGGGGCTTTATGCAGGGATTGGCAGTCTCTTCCCTTGTGCTCAATGTGGCCACGGATCTCTTGTGGCTAAGATCCTTGTGTAGCCTACTGGTGCCGTTGGCAGCGGTGCCTTTGTTCCTTTCCTCATGTGGGCTTGCAGATGCCGGCTGCCCCTGAGGACTTTTCCAATTGCTAGAGTTTCTCTGCCTTCCAGCACGTCAGATGCGATGCGGCAGCATGCCACCAGGTGGCGCCTTGTTTGCTGTCCTCAGGCTGTTGCAGCAGTTGGCAGCCTGAACTGGCGAAGGTGTCTGCAGGAAGGTACTCACCTTGCCATTGAGTGCAAGAAGCGCTGAATCTCCTTGTGCTAATTTCGTCCCCTTCAGGGGCAAGACAGGTGGTGCAGGGGTGTTAAAACCAGTGCCGGCTTGCCTCCAAATGCAGCGTTACCCCTTCCCATGCAGTGTTCGGCACTAGCGCGGACATGAGTGCCTTTTGCCTGTTTTCCGTGGACGTTTCAGTCTTGCCTTCCACAGTTTGTGTGCTGGCCGTGGTGCTTTGCGTGACCACTAGGTGGCGCTGTTCCTGCTTGGCTTGCCCTGCAGGTCCTCATCCCTGGCTGCAGCCTCTCTTTGCCCTCCTGAGGGGACAACCACTTCTTTTCCGCTGCTGGCGGGTCCAGTTCCCACAGGGATCAGAAACAGACGCCAGAATTAGGTCCCGGTATGTTTCCATCGTGGGCACTGCTAACAGTACTAGTGTGTTGTGGGGCCAGAGCAGTCGCCGTCCATAGGCTGCGGCGTCAGCAGGAGGGCATCGGGGAGCATGCCCCTCTCGTGCTGCGGCTTCTCCCTTTTCACATGAGAGAAGACGTGCCGGTTCAGAACTCCTTGCTGTCCGGGCACCAGGCTGCCATATCCTAGGGCACGGACCTCACGGTGCTCGTCAGATGGGGTAAGCCTGCTTTCTCACCGTTGCAGGACGGTATGCTCTCTGCTGGGGGTGAGTCCTATTCTGGTGAGTGGCAGAGTCAGTAAGTCACGCTTCACTTACTTGCGACTGTTACTCTGTGAACGGTGTTTCTGACGCCGCGCTTGTCACTCTGGTCGGACACCCGCTGTTGGTCTGTTTTACAAAATTTTTCCTTTTTCTGGAGACAGAGTCTTCGGTGTAACTGGCTCGCGACAGGCAGGCTATTATATGGGACACCAACCTGCAGACGTCACCATCTCTGCCCATCGGGTGGCAGCGTGCTTGTATGCAGTGCAGGGCCTTAGGGACAGGTTACGCATCCTCCCACGCAGAACTTGAAAAACGGCTGCCTGCATACACGCGAGGGGACAGACTCCCTCATCGCCAATGTTGTGTTGTGGGCACTAGGCCCAGTTGCTGGTGAATCAATGACGCAGACACCATCAGTGGGGTACTACAACTGGCCACGAGCACGTGCACCTGGGCCCTTTTATTAACAGGCTCACGTCACTCGTGACGCCTGTGAGGGATGCGTGTGGGGGTGCAAGTGTGCCCACGCCCATAGGGGAGTGGCTATCAACTCTATGCCTGTCGAGACACAAGATCGTGTCTCGCAGGACATAACAGCCTGCACCTCACTGAAACCTACATTCCCGGTGCTATTTCTGCTCCAGCACAAACGTGGACTCTCAGCACTGCTTAGCCATGCCTGTTCTCCTGTACCTCCCCTCACACAGGTACTCCCAGTTCAGTTTAATGCGCCCAGTTTATTTACGGTTACATCACCATGAATAATTGCCATCCATTTCTATCCATGCTCGAGATGGTGACAAGACGCAGTTAGGATATAATAAAATTGAAATCACATCCCTCGCTAAGTAACAGGGACGGACAGGGTATTGATCAGAATACCAAACCTACCATACGTCAGTAGATATTGCAAAATTGAAGCCAACTGCATGTACAAGCTCTTGTGTATATTTTGTTCGAAGATGTTATAATACTTCACTTATGAACCATGAAAGCCAAATAAAACAGTATATACGAAAAATAAAAGTATGAGCACTTCAACGGGCCTCCCTCAGAGTTTCATCATGATGGTCCAGATAGCCTGAGCAATCCTCATCCGTATATGCCACATTCATTCTATTCTGCCAATATGTTCTGGTCTTTAGTCTAGTGCTATTTGAGAATATAACTAATAAATAAGAATCTGGTATATGTTGACGAATGCTCCCCTTGTCATTGTATTTTTCTGAAAGGCTGACTCTGGAAGAGTGACTTTGTGAGATCCTAGTGTGCTTTTTAAGCAGTTCAGTATTTAATGATACTGCCAGGAGTGGGATGTTTGCCGTGAAAGTTCTGTGCAAAGAGGCTTGAACGACTTAAGTATTAATTTATTTAGGAGTTTTATGTAGCGCAAACATGACCCAAAGGTATCAGAGCACTCTACAGAGTTAGCACAAGAACAATAGCAAGAGGTAACTAGAGATTAGATAAAAAACAATATAGTAACATCAAAAGGAGTAAACAGTATACAGTGGGATATGTAAACAGATTAGCAACAAGCATCCGAGTTACATAATGTGTAAGCAAAAATACATAGCAACATTATAAAAACAAGCATTTGCAATGCAATTGGTCTCGTCTTTGCGACCTTATATGTATTTAGCTATGCAGCACATTAGCCTTGGTGCTGAAACATCTACTGTTCTTTAACATGGAGGGAAAGTAAGCACCAAACTGCGTGACACGCCAGGTATGGGAACACATGGAGAGAAATATTGCCTTTCAGTGGGAAATGGTATAGCCCAGAGCTCTAATATAAAAGCAGGGCCTTCGGTGGTCATATCACTGAAAATACAACATTTGAAAAACATATTATTGTCTATGGGATCTTGTGGATGATAATTTCTATGGACTGGAATTTAGAGAATGCTAAAGTGATTCTGGTATTTTACTAACCTCTGCTGGTCGTGTTCTTTAAAGACAGTTAAATAGAGGCAGTTGAACAGAAAAAAAAGTCCCTAAACAGAAGCAGACAAGTCCTAGGGCTAATCTCCAAAGCCCACAAACTACATACACATATGAGTACAGATAAAAGTATCAAAAAAAGTTTTTAAAAGTATCAAAAACAGTAAAAAAGAGTAAACGGAATACAGTGGGATATATCAACAGAATAGCAGCAGGTACCTGAGTTACATACAGTGTAAATAAAAATACGTATCGGCAGTAAATCAAAGTAGAATACAATAAACAATGTACACATTTTCTGCGATATTTATGGTAGGGAGGAGCGCAAGTGGGGAGAGTAGATGCACACTCTCCCCCAAGGTAGTGCTGCATAGATTTATGTGAGGGTTGTTGTGTAACATGGCCCAAGACTCAGGCATTTTACTGAGTGACAAGAGGCAGTGGAAAAAAGGAGTCGGGGTCTAGACAGGGAACGAGGGCGAGGCCGTGTCCTCAGTGCGAGAGGAATTTGTTGGATAGAAATTCTTTTACTTCTTTTCTGAAGAGGGATGTGGATGGGTTGCATCTGAGCTCAGAAGGGAGAGAGTTCCAAATATTTGGGACCATTCCAGAGAAAGATCAGTTGTAGGTATTATTTTTTCTTCAGTTTTTGTGGCTTGAGAAGTAAGGAGCTCGTACTTCTGTAGGGTCTGTGTCCACCCTAAAGTGTCAGTTGCAGGGACAGGTAGGAAGTGGTATTATGGTGCAGCACTTTCTGAGTCATGCAAGGATTTTGAAAGTGCATCCCGGCCTTGAATGGTAGCCATCCAGAACTCAAAGTCAGGGGTTATGTGATCACGTTTTTAGAGCAAACACAAGGAGATGATGGACGGAGTGCTGAAACTTTTCAAACACTCACCCCTAGTCACAGATCTGGGTTGAATCCATCATCATTCTTTAGCTCACTTTGCCACCCCAGTTCAGACACAGCTATATGCAAATCAGTCTTGACCCTGTGCCTCATGGGAACAGTCCAGCCCGAACTGCCAAGCCATGTCTTCCCTGGACCAGAAACAAGCATCCTGGGACCAGTTTCGGGCTCACTTTTTTAGATCCTGTGATGAGTCTAGCTGCTGCAATAAGTTTAGCCTTCAGAGGAGCAAGTGAGGTTTTCGGGAGGTACACAAGGGTAGCGCTACCGCAGTCCAGTTTTGAAAGCAGATGTGAATAAGTTGCAGTAGTGAAGTCAGTCACGGGGAGGATCGGTTTCAGTTTCCTAAGGATATGCATTTGTTGGATAGCTCCTCTAGCGATGGCGCGGATGTGTTTTTACATAGAGAGGACTTTGTCTAAAGTAATACCTAGGTATTTGTTGGAATCAAAAATATGTGGGGTGCAGTTCAAGGCAGAGAGAAGCGGCAGCCAGTCATTGACGTTAAAGGTGGTAGTGGGAGGTGCGATTTGTAAGAATTCAGTTTTGAGTTTTGAGGGCGTTGAGTTTGAGGTATTTGAGAATCAGGCATTGTTGTGTTAATGTTAGGGTGTTATTTAGGGTGTGGATGTTGTCGAGGGAGGTTATTCTCATGTAGAGTTGGGTGTCATCTGCATACATATGGTAGGAGATGTGGGAGCATTTGAGAATATCGGTTAGAGACTCAATGTAGGGGTTGAACAATGCCAGGAAGAGAATTGTGCCTTGGGAGGTGCCCAGCAATAGAGGAGCCTGCTCGGATAAAGGGTGATTAATTGGGACGTGCTGCGACCTGTAGTGTAGAAAGGAGGAGAGCCATTTTAGAACCATGCCAGAGAGGCCCTAGAAGATGTTCTAGAAGGTTGAGCAGGGTAGCATAGTTGATGGTGTCAAAGGCTGCTGACAGATCCAGTAGGATCAAGAGGTAAGGTTTGTTCGGGTGAAATGAGCGAAGGGTGTCGTTGACAATTTGGACCATGACAGTTTTGGTACTGTGGCCTGATTTGGAGCCAGATTGGCAATGGTCTAGGAGTTGGAACTATTCAATAAAATTGTGAAGCAGGGAGTGCACACATTTTTATGGCAGTTTGACTAGAGTAGGAATGTTTCTTCATGCTCTTTCAGAAACTCTAAGCAGTCGCCATTCTTTGTTAGGATCAATGTTGAACCAGTGGTCGGAATGTTTGGACGGGATTCTTTTTAGTACTTTATGGGCTATGTTGTCCATGTTTTATACATGGATTTGAAATAGTGATCAGTGAGGTCTTGGGCATCGGTCATGGTGGAAGTCGACAGCAAGGTTTCATAACTAACATTAGATATAGAGTTAATATTACGGGTGTTGTGGATGCAGTATTTGGCTGTCTTTGGTTGACCCTAGGAGGTGATTGCTTTAATATTTAGGGAGAAGGTGATGCAGTGGTGGTCAGTCCAATCGCAAGGGTTAATAGAATCAACTTGTAAGGTGTTCTCGTTGGCAATGATTAGGTCCAGGGTGGCTCCTTTCTTAAGTATGTTTTCATCGTACAGGTCTCCTATCTTTTTGATCCCTTTCCCTGTCCAATGCAGCCAATCTATCATTTTGTGACCTATTCTAAGGCCCATGTTTGACCATATCGGTCCCTCCTGATGGAGGTATCCATTTATGCCCAATAGTTTGTTGACATCTCTCCAGATAGACCTCATTGCTTTTAATGTAGTGAGGCATACATTTGATGACAAGTCCCTGATAATGTAGACTGTGCCGAAACCAGGTGGTGCTTGCACCGCGGATCATATTATAGACACCCTGGCTGGGCGTTCATCATTCATGGCCAGAAAAGACCCTAATAGTGAAATGTGGTTGGTGAGATAATACACAAACATGTCTGTCAGCCATAGTCCTTCCACCCTAATGTCTGCATAAAGATGGTGGGTTCGATCCTGAGCTTCCTGTCCACTCAAATGAAGTTTTTAAGGTGTTTATTTAACAGTTGGAGCATCTTTTAAGGTACCAAAAATGGTATCATAGAAAAAGCAGAATTAAACCTATGTACCGTCAGCATTTTTATCACATGGATTTGGCCTCACACAGTTTCAGTGAGGACCATTTGAGAAAATCGTTTTCCATTTTTGCCATCAATGGTTGCAAATTGTCCATCACCATGCCCTGAAGGCCTTTCTTAACCAGTATGTCTGGGTACTTTAACTCAGAGATTTTCTTCGTAACACCAAAATTACTAGGAGCTTCATTTATGGCATTTTGGCATAGGGCAGCGCTGCAAGGCACCTTTCTGCTCTGCTCTATGCCAAAGTTAAAGGGCAGGAATGCTCTGTATTTAAGCAATACAGTGCAATTCTCTCCTTTTTGCCTGTTCTGGTGGCACTGTTTTGTCAGCCTAGTGCCAATGTAAGCACCCTTGCACACCACTTTGTTAATCTAGGGCTGCGTCAAATTCCATGGGTGTTGAGTAGGAACACCCAATGCAACGCCTCCCAGGCACAGAGTAAGGCGACACAGCGCAAAGAGATACTCATGATTTATGAGGCCACTCAAAGCCACGCAGGGTGGCCTTGCGTGGCTTCATAAATCTTTATGAGAGCCCTGTGTCATGCATGTACCACTATCCATGGTGCAAAAGTGATGCAGGGCTCTCATAAATAAGCCCCTAAAGGTGGTCTGGTAGCAAAAATATGTATTCTAAGACCCTAGCAATTCCCTACCACACTCACATACCAAGAATGGTTAAGTGAACTTTATCGGCTTTGCTACATAAGAGAGGGACATTTACAAAGGCCAAGGCAAACTTTGACGGTGTGTGGGGCCCATTTTTACGACAACTGGATAATTGACAATCCTCCTACTGCAGATATCAGGCACATAGATTGTATGGTAATGATGTCGTTCGTAATTCATTCAGGAATGGAACTGTGGGAGAAGTGTGCGTGCTTGTGGTACTAGGTCCAAAACATATTACGGAACTGTCCCTGGAGTCCACCAGCTTGAAAGGTGTGCATCGTAGTAAGGTTTTTGATTCAAATATAGACATTAGATATGTTTAAAGTGGTTGTGTACTTGAATTGTGTTTGCTTAAGTGAAAATGCGATGGGCATGGTCCCTGGGGTAGAGGGACAATCTCCACAGGATGCTGGGTTGGAAATCAGTGTAGCGGCGCTCATGCTTTCACGTTATTGTCTGTGATATGCTTTGTACCTTAGTATCAACCTGATGATTCCTTGGATCTATAGGACTATGCCCTTGTAGAGCAATAATAATAATAATAATCCACATATGTAAAGCGCGAACAATCAACCCTAAGGGTCTCTAGGCGCTCGGGCCGTCGGGAAGATTAAGCGAGCTATTGACCAGAGTGACATGGTGCTTGGCTAATCTGCCGCCGGCGTCGGGAATCGAACCGTGATCTCTAGATTCCGGAGTCAGTCACCCTGGCCACGGCGACACACCTCTTCTGTTTTAAAAATGAATGTCCCTAAAGAGCGGATGTGTTTAGGGAGTGGCACATGACTGGTTAAAGGAAGGCAATACACACCAAAACACAAAACCACAAATGAGTAACTCATCCAGAATGGGTGGTGATTCAGAAAACCTGAAACACACAAAGAGTTGCATCACAGGTTGATGTAAATTACATCCTTCCTGTGTCAGACTTGTGGTTCACCTGCAGGCATGTGAGCGCTCTGAGGCTGCTTCATCACACCCACCTTATTAGGCTAACACTAAGCACCACTTTAAAAGAATGGAAAGTGGATTGGAAAAAGAATACTCATGCTGTGTAGCACCTTTAAGTGGACCTCGTATAGATTCTTCTGAATTGTGGTTAAATAACATCTTGTCGCATATGTTAAAAATGGCATAATGATATACCTTATGAAGTGGGAAATCAAGGATCAAGAATGTTTCTCTGGTAATTTACACTTTGACATTCTTTACAAACTGTAAGAAGTCTCTTAGTTGTCTGTGTGTAGTATATCTAATTATGCAAGTACATTTACTACCTGATAATAAAAAAGGTGCTTTAAGGCTATTAAGCCTCAATTATATAAGGCACAGTTCAGAGTAACAAGGATTGCTCAGCAAGCATTGTTCAATCACAAATCTGCCTTATCAGGAATGTCAAAAATGTATTTGATAGCAAGTAGGACATTTAACTGAAAACCCAAGATTGAATAAGGAGTTCTGGATGACCTGGAGTGAGGACTGCTGTAATCAAATAGTTACTGCGATTAACGGAAACCAATAGGCTTTAAACTTAAACAGATGTGAGCAGACCGTCACATTGAATAGGAATCAAAAATATCTGTGGTAAGAATCTTAATATACTGAAGACTCAAAAATGGTTGCCACAAAACATTTCACATTTGGGATTCCTTGAGATTTCTGATCTTGTGTGGAAGTGGCCTACATGTTTGATTGGAAAACAATATTCATTATGCACACGTTTTGTCCATAATACCCCCCATCTTAGTGTGAACACATCAAACACTAACATATTTCTGCATTCCATGTTGATGATTATCATTCATGAAATGTGTCACAATCAGAGATACGCTTAGGAGGCACGAAGACGAGGAAACAGTTATATTCATTGTGACCTAGCCCGAACAAGTCAACTTTTGGGCTGACAGCATGGATAGGGAGACGTCCCAGGCAGACTTGGGCCATATTACATATGTGGTGCATTTTCCTGTTAGTGTTGGGTACACCTTTCACAAGGTGCACCCAGCGCTAACTAGTAAAATGCACCACATTATAGTGAGTGTGCTACCCCATGGCAGCTGCGAACTGGCTGGTCTGGGGCAGCGCATTCAGGTGAAAAATAGAGCAGCTGCTTTGAAGAGACAACCCACCAGCACTTTTTAGGGGGATTAGAGCTCTTGCAGGTGGGTGCAGTGATTGACTGTACCCACCTGCAAGGGAATGTCTGGGGGGGTCCAGATCCCACTCCAGAGGGCTGCTATCAGGGGGAGCACTGACAGTGTGCCTCCTTTTAGGTGGCGCACTGTCAGTGTGCCTTCTGACAGCTTCTTTGCCTCTGCACCTGGAATACGGTGTGAGTGCAAAGCCTAAGGGATTTTCTAATTTGCATGTATTTATTTATCTATTTAAATCATTTATAAAGTGCACTGCCACCCGACAGGTATCCTGGCGCTGTATTACACATCTGCAAAATATATGGTGCCATACAGTGTGACAATGATCCACAGCTATTGGACTACTATAGTGTGTTAACCACACTCTAGCCTTTTGTGAAAAGCCATGTGTTCAGACCTTTCCAAAAGTGGATTAGCTCACCTGACAGTCTGAGTGTTGTTGGGAGTTTGTTCCATAAACAAAATGTGTCAATTATATAGGCTCTTCCTCCTAGTCTAGATTTTCTGAATCTGGACATATTGGCCGAGGATGAGCGTAAGTTACTCTTAGGGACATGCCATTTTCTTCATTTTTGTAGGGTAGCTGGTCCAGTCCCAAGAAGGGCATTAAAAACAATACAGAGATTTAAACCTTATTCTCTGTATTAGTGGGAGCCATTGTAATTCCTTCAGAGCCTGGGAAGCAGAGGACCTTCTTGATCTATTTAGGGCCAGCTTGGCTGCCACCTTTTGGACTCTCTTAATTAGATACTTTTGAGCTCCAAGTAACACAGCATTTCAGCACTGGTACTTTAGGTGCACCAGCGATATCAGTATTACAGAAGGGGACCCACAAGCGTCTGTGGCTCCTTACGTAATACCAAAGTTCTGTGGGGCACACAAAGCGGGCACAAACGCCTGTTGCGCCCACGGGGTACTCCGGTAATATGTGTCCTATAATGGGCACATCAGTTTACCCACACAATGATGTGGCGCAAGTCACTCAATGCACTCATTATTAATAGTCTACAGTGCCTCTTTCAGGTTTTTAGTGGAGATCAAGTCTTCTCTGTTCCTCTGTTGTTTGTCATGTGGGAGGCTTGCTTATCCTTATCGTCCAACAGTTTCATCACTGGCTCCAGTCTCTGACATTCTGAATTGTCCTGTGAGGGTTTTTTGGCAGACAGGGGTGAGCCTTCTCTTGACTGATCTGAGTCCCAGGTGCATCTTGTGGCAGGGTGACTACAATGGCTTGTGTGTCTGTAGACTCCAGAAACGGCAAAGATCTTACAGCTCCGTAAAGTCTCTATGTGCACCATTGGTCGTAAACAGCATAGTAGACGGTTCTTGCAACCCATATTGTATATATCCAATTTTCAGAGTGAAGTCTCAATGGCAGGACTTTTTTTCCTACAGATCATGGCGTCATAAGCGAAGTCTGCTGCTGTGAAAATTTTCACGTCTTTGTATGCAAGCAGTTTATTATGTTGCTTTGCTGCTGCCATTAGATGTCGGGCCTGTTGATGGCTGAGGAGGCAGACTATAATCTGCTTCATCTGTTTCCACCCCTTCTGGAATACCCATAAAGTGGATATTATTTCTTCTGCTCCAGTCTTTTATCTCTACTAGTTTCTTCCTCAGTGTCCTAGTGTCTCAAAAACTGTGACTTTATCTTATATAGCCCCACTTTCCATTCAGTCTTATCCTTATGTGCCTGAAAGGTACATAGGTCCCCTTGCAAGGATTTAATTTCACTTGAAGTGGATTTTGTGTCTTCACGGACTGTCTATGATTGATTTCATAGAGGCAAGTTCTATCAGCAGGTTTTCCAGCATTATGTCAGCCATGGTTACTTGGATTGGCTTCTGTTTGCCGGCCACTGCATCGCCTTAACCGTGGACATTAGGGCTGAGAGGACCAAAGGCGGGATAGGGCGGGAAGTGAATTCATGTTCCTCTCCGCATGGTCCCTCTATTTATATCGCAGGTCGAACCTATACAGCATGTATTGGAAGCCGCATGTACAGGGATTCTCAATTAGTTGTGCACCAACTAAGGACTACAACTCAGCAATTTCTGGGGCCTCGCTAGCTGACCTATCATTGAGGGGGAAGAATCGGAGATCATGGGTGAGCAGATATAGTCCTTCATCACCTCGGTGGCCGTGAGCCTTTACCTATCAGTCAACAGTAGATATGCACGATAGTACGGCGATAGTACCAAAACTGAGCCTCGGCGGTGAACTCGCTCTGCTCACGGAGTTTGCAGAGTTTTCTGCACTCCGTGTTATGCAGAGCTTGTGGAGTTCCGAAAACATCAAGTTGGCGAGCGAGGAAAATCCACCTACCGGCGAGATTTTTCCTCATTCGCGCTCTTCAATGTCAAGTTGGTGTTCGGATTTCTCAATGCGAGTGGCCATGTATGCTTGCGACCGCTCACCTTGAGAAACTGTCTGTTCGCATTGAAAAAGCTACTGCTCAGGTTAAAAAATCTACTCGAGCAGCACAAAGGAAGCAGCAACCGCTTGCGCTATGCAAGGCGCTGTTCGCAATAAATTCACAGCGCAAACAAACACCAGGCCCTGAAAATTACAGCGAGCTGCATTTTTCTAATGCAATCCACCACTTGCAGAAATCATCATCTTCCCAGCTTTCAGGGACAAGCAGACTTTTGTCAGAAATCCAAAATTGTTTACACAGTGTTTGCATTTTACTGGGACTAAGCCTATTTTTGCTACTTTTGTGCTTTTAACCTCCTTCCAGTTAGTGGTAGAAATGGGTGTGAAAGCAATAATGTATCCCAGAAAGCTGTACATTTCTAAAAAGAAGAACACATTCTCAATTCAGCAGGGGATCATTTATGTGAATGCTTCAAGTTTTTTTTTTAATAGAAACTAACAGTTGAAAATATTTTTTTTTTTAAATGAGTTGAAAAACAGCCATTTGTGCCAACATTTTCACCTATAACTTCTACTAAGTATATCAGATTTTTTAAAGCAATATACCATTACATGCACTGTACCCTTTTGGTTGTGGAGATATATAGGACTTGTAGGTTCACCTAGAACCCGAGAAACCGAGAGCCAATAACTGAGCAGTGCCTTGAGGTGGTTTTTCATTGTGTGTGAATAGCAATTCATTTGGCAAAATAAAAACATTGAGAAATAGGTATCAAAAACATCTATGTATTTCCAAAATGGGAACAAAATATAGAGTTAAGACACAGTAGCTATTTACACATCTTCAAAATTGTGAATACCAAAGCTAGCATGTGAATTGTAGGACATTTTTCAAAGTGACTTCTTTTTTACACATTGTCTTACATTTGGAAGGCAGAAATGCATAGACAGTCAACAGGTAATAACAATTCTCTACAATTCTGAGTGCTGCTAAGCCTCCCAATAAAAATGGTACCTCACTAGTGTGGGTAGGCCGAGTACCTACGACAGAAAACGGCCCAAAATGCAACGTGGACACACCACATTATTACGGTAAAAAAAGACACTTTTTTGCACAGTGTCTAGCTGTAGATTTTGAACCCTAGCTCAGACGGCACCTATGGAACCTAGCAAACCTATACGTTTTTTAAAACTAGACACCCAGAGGAATCCAGGATGGGGTGACTTAAGTGGTTCCCAGAATCCCTTGCAAACCTCAAACTTTGTAAAATAAAAACAGTTTCCTCACATTTCTGTGATGGAAAGTTCTGGAATCTCTGTAGATCCCCAAAATTCCATGCCATGTGCATTCCCCAAACGTCTTCCGACAAAAATGGTACCTCAGTTGTGTGGGTAGGCCTAGTGCCCGCGACAGGAAACGGACCAAAATGCAACATAGACACACCACATTTTTTAAGTGAAAACTGACCCTTTTTTTTGGAAAGTGCCTAGCTGTAGATTTTGAACCCTAGATCTTCTGGCACCTAGGGAAACCTAGCAAACATTTGCATTTTTTAAAACTAGACACCAAGGGGAATCCAGAAGTGCATGATTTGTGTGGGCCTCACCAGGTTCTGTTACCCAGAATCCCCTGCAAACATCAAACTTTCTAAAAAACAACAACATTTTTTCACATTTCTGTGATGGAAAGTTCTGGAATCTGCATGGATCCACAACATTCCACACACCCTGAATCCCCCAAAGTCTTATTATAAAAATGGTACCTCACTTGTGTGGGTAGGCCTTGAGACCACTACAGGAAATGGCCCAAAACAAAACTTGGACACACCACCTTTTTACAGTGAAAACTGACCCTTTTATTTGCAAAGTGCCAAACTCTAGATTTTGAACCCTAGCTCTGCCAGCACCTAGGGAAACCTAGCAAACCTATTCATTTTTAAAAACTAGGCACCCAGGGGAATCCAGGAATGGGTGACTTGTGTGGCTCTCACCAGGTTCTGTTACCCAGAATCCCCTGCAAACCTCAAACTTTGTCAAACAAATCAAATTTTCCTCTTAGTTCTGTGATGGAAAGTTCTGGAATCTGGGTAGATCCACAAAGGTCCACCCACCCCACATTCCCCAAAGTCTTGCGATATAAGTGGTACACCATTTGTGAGGGTAAACCTAGTGCACGTGACAGGAAACACCCCAAAACGCAATGTAGACACACCACATTTTTACAGTGAAAACTGACCCTTTTTTTGCAAAGTGCCTCGCTGTGGATTTTAAACCCTATCTCTGTCTGCATCGAGGGAAACCTAGCAAAACTATACATTTTTTTAAAACTAGAAACCCAGGGAAATCCAGGAGGTGGTGACTTGTGTGGCTCTCCCCTGCAAACCTCAAACTTTGTTAAAAAAAACATTTCCCCAAATTCCTGTGATTTTTTCTGCTAAATTTAAGGTTTGCAGGGGATTCTGGGTAGGAAAACCTTGGAGACTTCCACGCAAGCCATACATCCCTGGACTCCCCTGGGTGTCTAGTTTTAAAACATGTGTGGGTTTGGTAGGTTGCCCTAGATGGCCGTCGAGCCCGGGGCCAAAAACCCCAGGTGACCCCATTACAAAACCAGGTCGTTTTGTGATAGGTAATTTTGATGTCTCCTCAATATGTTTTGTGCCCTTGCCTGCCGCAGGTACTTGGCCCACCCACATGAGTGAGGTTCCATTTTATTGGGAGACTTGGGGGAACGCTGGGTGGTAGGAAATTTGTGTCAGCCTGGTGACCCCCCAACTTTCCCACACAGAAATTTGAGAACAGTTTATTTTTTCAGGTAAACTTGAGGTTTGCAGTGGATTCTGGGTAGGAAACTTTTGGGGCGTCCATGTAACCCATACCTCCCTGGACATCCCAGGGTGTCTAATTTTCAAAAATGTGTGGACTTGGTAGGTGTCCTTATATGGCCACTGAGCCCAGGACCAAAAACGCAGGTGACCCCCTTGAAAAACCAGGTTGTTTTGTGATAGATGGATAGGTAGATGGGCACCTATGGTTTTGGTCCCGGGTTTGAAGACACCTAGGGGAGCCTAAAAACCCAGACATTTCTGGAAACCAAACAACCTTGGGAGTCCAGGGAGGTGTAGTTTTCCATTGATCCCCCAACATTTTCCTTCCAAACACTTGCTTTAAATCTCAAATCTAGCTAAAAAGTCTCATTTTCCTCTAATATCTGTGTGGGAAAGTTGTGGAATCACCGCACGGCACAAATTTCTTACCACTCAGCGTTCCCCTCAGTCTCCCGATGAAAATGATACCTTACCTGTATGAATGGGCCAAGTTCCTATGACATGGAAGGGCCAAACATGTGTAGAAATTGAGGGGGGGGGGGGGCAAAAAGCGGGTCTAAAAGGGAAGTTTGCTTATACATTTTTATGCTGACGGTACTCACAAGTGAGGTATCATTTTTCTCCGGTGACCAACGGGAATCCTACAGCTTATCCGCACAGAAATGTGAGGAAAATTTGACTTTGCCAGTAAATTTGAGGTTTGCGGGGGATTCTGGGTAAGAAAACACTGGGGGATCCATTCAAGCCATACCACTAGCCAAGAGTCAGTACACGCAAACAACCATCCACACACACCACTAGCCAAGCGACATCCACGCACACCGTCAGCCAAGCACCATCCACACACACCGCCAGCCAAGCTCCATCCATGCACATCGCAAGCCAAGTGCTATCCACGCACATCGCCAGCCAAATGTTGTCAATGCACATAGGCAGCCAAGCAATGTCCATGCACACTGCCAGCCAGGTGCCATCCATGCACTCCGGAAGCCAAGCGCCATCACTGCACACCCCCAGCTAAGCAGGGCCAGACTAGGAACAGCAACCTGCCCTGGCAGATATTTGCTCGACCGCCCCTGGGGGGGGGGGGTGGTGAGTGATAGTAAAAAGCACCGCTCCCACTTCTATTACTGCCCAATATTGCAGCACTGCTGCAAAACCACCCCTACTGCCAGAAAACTGTCTCCCACCCCTTTGGCCCACAGAGGAAATGCCTGGTGCTCTCTACGGCCAGTCAAAGGATGCGTACATTCAGACCATCAGCCAAACTCCAGTTTACACACACAAGCTCTCCCTGGTTTCTAGTGGTTTTCTGCCCTCGCGTGGGTGTAGATGAGAATAATAATATCACAGAAACTTTAACAAAATGTGTGCCTAAAAAAAGGGAGCGACCCTTGACTATGGGATTTCTCACTGGCATGTCCATAAACATAACCCTGGCGCCTAGTGGGCTTTCTGCCCCCGCCTACTGGGGGCAGATAAGGGGCTATTGATCCGATCTGCCTGCAGGGGGGGGGGCAGAAAGACTTTTTTGGCAGTGGGGGCATAAGCATTCTGTTGGAAATACTCCACTCCCACGCCTGAAGAGGTTGGTGGTAACGGGGTACTTCCAGGACATACAGTGGTAGCTTGGCTCGAGTGGTCAGGAATCAGGCACCGTGCTAAGCATACGTCATACCCATACAATAACCATGCGTGCATCCGTTCCAAAAACGACTCTACACCGTAAAAATTATGAAAATATCTTTCTTCATCTTCTTTTTCTCTTAGTTGCTGATTAGATAAATAATAACACAATCACAATATACAAGCTTTTTAAATAGTGCAGGTCAAATAAATACTGTCTTAATGATTCAATAAATAGGGGTGATCATAAATACTAAAGGCATAAATATAAGTGCAATACATACAGGCAATTAAATATTCTGAGGCAATAAATACTGTAAACCAATAAATATTGTGCATCAATAAATACTGTGGACCAATAAATACAGTGAAGCAATAAATAGGTTAAATACAATAAATACAGTGCCCCCAATAAATAATTAAAAGCTGACAGTGACACTCATAGAATCAGATCACATTTGAGATTACTATGGGCTGATTTGGCCCAGGCACAGCTTGTGGGGATGTGGAAGGCTTGAGGGTGTCTACTCCCTGGCTTGGACAAGGCTGAGGCCTAAACTGAGGTAGATCAAGGGGGGAATACCAGAGACCTGGCTCTCTCACTCTACACAACCCCTCTAAATTAGTCTCAGCTCACCCCTGGCACAGTCCAGCTGGTTCCAGCACCTCTCTAACCCCTAGAGTAGTCTCTTAGGATTCCACAGGGCCTTTGGCGCCCTCTATTCCACTTACTGCCCTTTTTCTGAAGCTCCGACGCCGCTGGAGTCGTGTCGACGCCGTGAGGCGGTTCCGGTTCGATATCGGCGGCCTCGGCACAATGTCAGTTCTTGACGACGCCGGTAGGCGGTTCCGGTTCGATGTCGGTGGCCTCGGCTCGATCTCGACCTCCGATTCGATGGCGTCGGGCAGTCTTGACTCGATGTCGACTTCGGGCAGCTCCGGTCCGATGGCGACCTCAGCTTCGATGACGTCGGCCGGCCTCGACTCGATGTCGACTTCCGGCGGCTCCGGAGTGCGATCTCCACTCCCGACCTCCGGTGCTCCTCTCCTCAGGTTCCGGCGACTCCGGAGTGTGACCTCCACTCCCGACCTCCGGCACGATTCTCTTCAGGTTCCGGCGACTCCGGAGTGCGATTTCCACTCCCGACCTCCGGCACACTTCTCTTCAGGTTCCGGCGACTCCGGAGTGCGATCTCCACTCCCGACCTCCGGCACACTTCACCTCGGTCTCCGGCGACTCCGGAGGGCGGACTTCACTCCCCCGTCGACGCCGCTCACTTGACCTCAGGTGTCTTCTTCCTCGACCTCTGGTACTCTCCACGACCCCCGTCGGCACCCTCACTCAACCTCTGGTGGCTCCGGGTACGACGTCTGCTTTCCAGTCAGCGCCGCTTCTTCACCTCCGGCCCCAGGTCTCTAGGCTTCTCGACGTTGGACTCCAGGGAAACCAATAAACAGGTCAGGTACTTGCTTTCTTGACTTCTAAGGCCTGTTCCTGCTGTCCAGGTCCTTAAGATGGTTTTTCTTGCTTCTTCCCACACAGGGCTCCAGGCTGGGCTCAGTCAGTAGGGACTAGTATCAAGGGTGGGTTTATGGACCCCACTCCAGGCACAAGTTTCCACCCCTACTGCCTCACTCCTTCCTCCTTCAGGTTTCTGCTGCTCACTCTTCACCAGTCAGGTGCCAACTGCTAGCTCCAACTGCCAACTCTCTGTCTTAGCTTCCCAACATTCTAAACCGCCTCCAACTGTCACAGGGTTCTGGAATGTTCTGGAAGGTGCTAGTAGGTTCCAGTGGATGCTGGTGATGTCACAGGTGGCCACCATTTTGTGCTCCAGGCCCTCAGACAGAAGTTTCAGGGGTAGATAAAATGGCTCCCTGAATCTGCATCAATACTACAAAAACGAAAACAAATGAGGGAAAAAGGGCCAAGTCCTACACATTCCTATTCTCGGCAGCCCCCACCCCTACGTATAAATAAAACAACAAAATTCTTGGTTCCTAGTGGGATTTCTGCCCCCAGGGGGGCAGATTAGGGACTGTTGCCTGAATCTGCCTCCCAGGGGAGGCAGAAAGGCTGTGACAATTATTTTTGGGTGGTGGAGGCGGTAGCATGCCCATTTTGGGCAGCCCCCACCTCTACTTACAAAAACAAAATCCCTGGCGCCTAGTGGGCTTTCAGCCCACTGTTGGGCTGATCAGGGGCTATTGCCCCATCTGCCTTCGGGGGTGAAAAGACTGTGGGATTTTGGGGAGGGGCATTGGCATTCCCATTTTAGCCAGCCCCCCCCCCCCCTTAAAACAATAAGATAAAAATCCCTGGCATCTAGTGAGCTTTCTGCTGCACGGGGAGAGGGGGTCAGATCGGGAGCTACTGCCCCCTTCTGCCTCCCAGGGGGGGCAGAAAGATTGTGGAACTTTGCAGGGGGGGTGGGGTCATTTGGCATGTCCATCTCGGACAGCCCCCACCCCTAAATTCAATTTTTTTTTAAAACTGGTGTCTAGTAGGCTTTCTGCGGCCTCAGGTGGGCAGATTGGGGGCTCCATCTTGGGCAACCCCCACCCCTAACTCCAATGGAAAGACTGGTCACTGATTGCGTACCCTCATGCTTCTCTCCTTCAGATGCACTTTTTGCTCAGTGGAGGGAAGTGGATGCTCCATGATCTCTGGTGGAGGGTTCCTGCCCATGTCTTTCCAGGGGTTGCATGTCAGGACTTGGAGAAGAAATGCTGGCATGCCATTGTTATTTATTCTGGCACTTGGACCATTTTCAGCTGCCTGGCTTGCACACTTTCGTTGTTCGGCATCCCCTTGGGTACTATTGCTCTACTTTTTGTTCTGCACAGGTCCCCCACCCCCCTCAAATGCAATCCCCTGTTGTTATCTGGGCTGTTCTCTGCCCATTAACAGCAAGTTTTAGAGAAGGTTGTTGGGTGGTTCAAGTGACTTAATGGGAGCCGGCCATCTTGGATGAGGCCAAACTCTGCACCCTTCCAGGTCATTCCTTATTTTTGGTTTCAATTTAGATAAACTCAACTTTTTCTCACAGAATAGAGTAACATCTTCAAAAAATCCAGCTTTTAAACATATTTCTTTTCTTTGTATACTGTAGAGATTTACACTCTGCATGACTTTTGTCAACTGTGTCTCAAGTCAAGCAGAAAATACAATGATCAACTGTACAAGAAGCATCATGCGGCTGTTTAAACTGCTTACATTGTAATCCCCAGAACATTAATACTCTACACAGTTAATCAAACAAAGCATTGCTTAATAAGATTATGCTGCAAAGTTATTGTAGCTCCAATTAATGTGACCTTGAAATTAACACAAGCAAAACTGCTGTGGTTCTGCCTCTAATATTAGCATTATATTGAATTCAAGTTACATGGCTGTGTTACTGAATATTGACACCAAACATATTGAAATATAAGAATATCGAAGACAGAATATTGAGGCAAAATTATCAAAAGGTAAGTGTATGTAGGGAAGTAGAGATTTACTTTTCCTATTTCCACATCTATTTACCTTGAAGATATATGTACCATGTAGGTATGTGTACCACATATATGTGGAGTTAGGTGTAAATAATCTAGACATACTTACCTGTCAATGGTTTTTTTCCAGTAAGTTTTGCCCTTATCATTGCATGTTTTAAACATTGAAAACTATAGTTGAAGAGCATTTCTTTAAACCAAGCAACACCATCCTTTTTGTAACAAAAGCTACTTATGTTCAATGAAAATTGTCCTGGGCTACTAATATTATTAGTGTTGTATTAGTGACCATATCTGACAAGAAGACATTAGTCACATTAGTGATTATCTCACGTCATCAGACAGGTTTAATAGCATTAATGTGAAAAAGAGGCTTTGTCAATTTGGAATGCCTTTCATAGGTAATACAAAACACAGTGATTACATTACTAATACATTTTCCCCTCTATGCCACGTGATATATCACTCAAACATCAGCTTTAAATATATTTTGGAAATTCAACCACTTTTCTCCAAACATCATCATCTTATGAGTTCTGTCTTGAACACCCATTTCACAATTTTGGTATACATATGTTAATTCAGCCAAGCAAAATCTTACCATTTTGTAGACTAGGCTGCACAGAGATGTAGCTGGAGAACTACCAGTAGCTCACATGCTACTCGTTAGAGAGACCAGCTTGAAACTCATGTTATGGTTAGTGGTAAACTAAGAAGAAATTGCTTGTCCGTTTGCACACTGTTCATTTGAAAATGTTGATCTATCACAAAGTAAAAACTCTAACCGCTGACACCAATCAGAGAGAGAATACAAATGTGGTTCCATTCAAATTATTGGCATAGATACAAAGGCACCAATTACAAGTTAAGCACAGTGGTATCCGCAAGTAGGATATCACTCCATTATAATTGATTTATGGCTCTCGCAACCGGGTTGCCCGGTAAAATTGGCTGATTCTTGGGCTGCGAGCGCAACCTTGCACCAAGTCAAGGGGTGTAACCTAGGCCCTAACAGCGCCTATGGTGCAGCAGCACCCCAGTACCTCAGCCCCCCCCTTCCCCCCCAGTCCCTCAGGGCCCTCCCATTCAGCACAAGGTCACTTAATATCCGTAAGATATGGGAGGCTCAGACGTCTCTCTTCTCATTTTTCAGGGGGTCCATCATTTTGCATTGCACCAATCAATCAATCAATGGTTTATATGTTATGTTAAGTGGAATTTATAGAGCGCACTGACACCGTGGGTTTCCTGGCGCTGTAAGACAGAGGTGAGTCTGGGGACAGAGGAGGCGGAGTTTAGCCGAGTGGGGGAAAAAAGAAGGTTTTGAGCAGGTTTCTGAAATAAAGGAGGGAGCTACTGGATTTGATGGTCAGGGGAAGAGAATTCCAAAATTTGGGGGCAAGGTGGGCAAACCGAAGGCCGCCGAATTTGATGGTTTTGGTTTTGGGGACAGCAAGCAGGTTGAGGAGAGCTGAACGAAGATTGCGCGTTGGACAGTGTGCATTGATGAGTGTTGTCAGGAAGGCGGGGCTGGAACAGTGGAGGGATTTGAACCTGAGGCAGCCCAGCTTAAAGGCCGCCCTTTGTTCTATAGGTAGCCAGTGCAGTTTGTGTAGCAGAGGTTTGGCCGACTGCCATTTGGGAGTTTTGTAGATGAGACGGGCTGCTTGGTTCTGCACGACCTGAAGGCGATGCAGCAGTGATTTTGGGAGTCCGTATTACAGGGAGTTGGAAAAGTCCAGGCGAGATAGTACCAGGGAGATGATAACCTGGACCAGAGCGGCTGGTGGTAGTAGGTGACTGACTTTACGGATTTTGCGGAGCTGGAACGTACATGAGGAGATCACAGCGCCCACATGAGATCTGAGGGAGAGTTCGGTATCGATGGTCACACCAAGACTTTTTACTGATTTCACAGGGACCGGGGGGGGGGCCTAGTTTATTAGGCCAGAACTGCGGACCCCAGTGGAAGGGGCTGGAGCCGGGGAGAAGGAGCTCAGTTTTACCAGGATTTAATTTTAATTGGTTGTAGTTCATCCACTCCTGGATGTGTATCATGGCGGAATGGAAGTTGTTCACAGCGTCCAAGGAGTTGAGTGGGAAGATGATCTGCAGGTCGTCAGCGTAGTTGTACACTGTGATTTCCCAGCTCTGAAGCAAGTGAATCAGGGGACGGAGGTAGAGGTTGAATAATAGGGGTGACAGGGAAGAACCCTGAGGGACTCCACAGGTCGTGGGGTTTTTATATGCTGTGTAGGGGCCCAAGTGGACGGCTTGTGTTCTGCCGGTCAAAAAGGACGCCTGCCCGCTCGACACGGTGAAGGAGGATGTTGTGGTCAACCGTGTCGAACGCGGCCGACAGATCCAGGTGTTATAGAGTTATAGGAGTTATAGGAGTTATAGAGCACGCTACTCACCTGTGAGGGTCTCAAAGCGTTGTGGGCGAGGGAGCAGGTCAGGGTCAGTCGAATACTCAGGCCTTGAGGTCATTTCTGAACGTGTGAAGCATTTGGGAGCGTCTGATGTTGACCAGGAGCTCTTTCCAGGTCTTGGCTGCGTTGTAGGAGAAAGCTCTCCTGCCGTTCTGTTTCTGCGGATGCGGGGGACTTCTGCCAGGGCGAGGTCGGCGGAGTGAAGGTTTCTCTTGGGTACGTGGATACTCGGTCGATGAGGTGTTTGGGTCCGATGTTGTTGAGGGATTTGTAGGCGTGGGTGAGGAGCTTGAAGGTGACCCTCTTCACGATGGGGAGCCAGTGGAGGCTTCGAAGGTGTTAGGTCATGTGCTCGTGGTGTGATGTCCCTAGGATGAGCCTGACTGCGGCTTTCTGGATGCTTTGGAGTTTGTGTAGAAGAGTTTTGTTGATTCCGGTGTAGAGGGTATTACCTATTCTGCTGGTTATTAGTGTGTGGGTGACGGTCCTTTTGCAGTCGGGGGGATCAATTTGAAGGTCTTACGGAGGATGCTGAGGCAGTTGAAACTCGTGGACGCGACGGCGTTGATTTGGCGGTTCATGGTGAGGGAGGTGTCGAGGATTATGCCAAGGTTCCGAGCGTGGTCTGTTGGAGTGGGTGGGGTCCCGAGGTAGGGGGGCCACCGGGTGCTGTCCCAGGCTGAAGTGCAGGGTCTGATGATGAGGACCTCGGTCTTCTCAGAGTTGAGCTTTAGGCAGCTATTCTTCATCCAGGCCGCTACGTTTTTCATTCCTTCCTGGAAGCAGCGTCTGGTGTCTTCTGGGTTCTTGGTGAGGTAGAGGATGAGCTGGGTGACGTTGGCGTGGCATACGATGCTAAGCCCGTGCTGTCTGACGATGGCGGCAATGGGGGCCATGGAGTCGTTGAAGAGCGTCGGGCTCAGTGATGATCCATGGGGTACTCCGCAGAAGATGCCAGTGGTGTTGGAGAGGAAGGGGGGAGTCTGATCCTCTGGGTCCTGCCAGAAAGGAAGGATTGGATCCAGTCGAGGGTGGATCCCTGTATTCCTGAGTTGTGAAGTCTGGCGGCTAGCGTGCGATGTGAGATGGTGTCGAAGGCTGCAGAAAGGTCTAGGAGGATGAGGGCTGTGGTGTGTCCCTGGTCTAGCAGCATGCGGATGTCATTGGTGGCGGCGAGGACGACGGTCTCTGTGCTGTGGGTGCTGCAGAAGCCAGTCTGGGATGTGTCTAGGATGGATTTCTCTTCGATAAAGGCGGTCAGCTGGGCATTCATGAGTCTTTCTGTGACTTTGGCTGTGAAGGGGAGGAGAGAGATGGGCCGGTAGTTCTTCAGGTCAGTTGGGTCGGCCGTTGGTTTCTTGAGGAGGGGTTTCACCTCCGCACGCTTCCGGTCATCTGGGCAGATGCCGGATCTGAAGGAGGAGTTGATTGTCCGTCCTAGTTCAGGTGCGATGACAGCGATGTCCCTGTAGAAGATGTGAGGGGGCAGGGGTCCATTGGGGCTCCTGAGTGCATCTTCTTCATGGTTGAGATGATGAGCTCGACGGACACGGGGGCCCAGGAGGTGAGGGTCAGCTTCTCGGCAGTGGTGGGAGGTGTGGTGCTTTCTTCTGCTGGCTCGCTGAAGTTGTAGTAGAGGGCCTTGATCTTCAGGTGGAAGTAGGAGCCACAACCAGAAGCTTCCACTATACCTCTTCCCAAAAGATGCCTTCCCCAGCCATCCTATAGGCTCTTCTGCTCCCTGATGCACTCCCCAAACCTGTATCCCACCTCCTCACCAGTACAGGTCTAAAGCTTCCATTTGCCATTATCTTCATACAACCGGTACATGGGAGCATTAACCACCATGTAATTGCAAATTTCATGCAGATTATGAGCTAGAATAACCAAGTATGCATGGCTATTTTCCATTCTATGAAAATTAAGGCATAATAGACAGATAAAAGTGTGGGATACTGGCTGCCACGTGGTATCACTGTACCCAAATCCTCTTGCCTTATGAGAGGTGTTAATGTATCTAGATGTGTGTGAGTACACCCTCAGTGATGTGAATGAAGAACACTACGATTCATGTCATATTGTTTACCACTTACCTCTCACGTTTCCCAGTTTCATGAGTAGACAATTTAGACTAAGATTTTTTTGTTTTATCTGGGTACCTGTGGTCCTCTTTAGGATACTATAGAGTAGTTATACCTGGAATAGAAGAGCCTCTCACATATCGAACTGGAAAACTTGAGAGTTTTGTAAAATATGCAAGGACTCATACCGTTCTTCTGCAAACACAGAGTTAGGGGGAAACTTCTTTTTGCTCCCAAATTGGAATTAGTACCTTGATGGTAATTGTGAAACCCGTGAGTATTTGCCTGAATGATTTGTTCCAGATTAGACCTGATACATATTGTGTGGGCAAATATCCCACATTCAAAACGTACGTACGTGAGAACATCAGAAAATATGTGTTATTGGCTTGCCGTCCCCAATTTTGAGTTACGAAGCCCAACATGCTGTGGTAAATGTGCTACTGGAAAAGGTGACACCAGCAGTTGCTGTGTGTGTAATACCAACGTAGCAATACTCAGAAGGTAGATTAAGCTAAGAAAATACAATGCTGGCAATTAATATTTATTTGTTTTTATATCATTTATTTGTGCAATTGAATGTTATTGCCTGTACCTTTGAGCAATAATGCCTGTTAATTACCCTCGTAGCAATCGGCCCAAACTACAGGCGAGGGCACATGCGCAGAGAAGAAGGTACGTTGGTGTTCAGACAAAATATCGAGTCAATAATATCGACTGACACAAATATCAAGTTGCAAAAAGTGTGACACAAAAATGTCTTGAGTAAGAATATCGTGGACAAGTATGTCGATTTTGCGGTAAGTAATATCGATGTTGAAAATATTAATATAATTGATTTTAAATTATTTTTGTGCATTTTAATATATATCTTAATTGTATATGTTTTAAAATGTTTATTTAAATATTGTTCGTTTTTAATATGGTTTATAAATTAATAGTCATTTTTAAATGTAATAGTTTTGGGTTATTTTTAGTACTATAGCTAAGTTATGGGGTTTATAGGGGAATAGGGTGGGAAGCAAATTCATTACAAATAATTACTAACATTTTAAAATTATTATGAATAATGTAATTGGTAATTAGTTATGTTAATTGTATAATTGTTTTTTTTTAGGTACATTTTAGGTGAAGGTTGTGGGTTTTGCAGAGTTATAAGGTGGGGAGTAAATTATTTATAATTCATTAAAAATATTTTTTAATTATTATCAATTATGTAATTGATAATTGTTTATGTTAATTTGCATAAATCATATTTTTTGTTTTTAAGTTCTAGCTGCATGTTGTGGATTTTGTAGGGGTATAGGGGTATAGGGTGGGAAGTAATTTAATTCTAATTTATAATTAATTTGAAATTATTATTAATTATTAAAATGGCAATTATTCATGTAAATTATATTTTTTGATTATATCAGTATTATTTAAATGAATTAATGTTTATGTTTTCAAATTTATATATATTTAAAAATCAATATTTTAGACAACTATATCCGTGAAACCAATTTTTGTTTTCAATATTTTTGTAAATTTAATTATAAGTACAGGGAGTCGATATTTTTAAAATCAATATTTTTGATTTGATATTTTAGTATGAAGATATTTTGGTACTCAATATTTTGTCAGTGAACCCTAAACTTCTCCACTACATTCAATATAATTGCTCACTCCACCTAGATATCTACTCTTCTCACTCTTGGTGTTACTTACCCGTCTCACTCCTGGTATCACTGACTCAGCACTATGCTAGCTCTCCTCCTATATTTTTGTATCAAATTTTTCTGCCTCATGTTGCTCATCATTCTCACCACCAATGCCATTACTAGTTCGCATCCCCAGAACTCTGACTTTGTTTTTTTAAGTAGCTTTTCTTAATATCATTATTTTCCTCTTTTGTTTTTTTCATCTCATCTCTTTGCCCACATCGTCCTCATTTATGCAACTTTAATCCCTGCCCTTTATTCTCAGGTTTCCAATAGCCGCAGATTCAACCTGCAAAGGGTGGCTCTCCTGTCTCTATGCTGATCATCTTCCCCGGTGACACCGCACCTACATGCATATCACCCCCATAAAATGTCCCACTGATACTCTCATACCAACACCCATGACTTGAAATCTTGGCAAACTTTTCAACCCTACTACCTGCCAGAGTCCTTTTTAATACCTATAACTCCTGCTGCTAGACACCAACCCAACAACTAACTGCCCACACAATTAGTCCTACCATCAACTTCTATACTACTAAAACATTGATCTCTCATCAAGCTGAATTACTACAACAGTATCTTATGAGGAGCCCCATGCCTTCATTTTTTTTTCACACTGGATAATGTAATACACTTTTCAATTAGAAATCACTATAGCCTCTGCAGGAGTACCGCTACCTCACACTTTCATTACCAACCTGGATGGATATCTGCTAAAACAGGGCCCTGTATAAGGTACCTGCCCCATCATCAAAACTATGTGTGGATTATTCCCTAACTATGTAACTTAAATGGTTGTCTGATACTTACACCCACCAACAACAATCTTCTAGACATATCAAACCTACCTGTGTGATCTCAATGTTACGGTCTTTTTACCTCCTTGAACATCATTCTTGTAACTCACTCATCACTAATTTGCATTCCAAATCTATTCTGTCCACTTTTAGGATTGTTCTGAAACACTTTCCAAAACAATAAAAAAGATTAACTAATCGTTTATCACAATCCCATTCCGCCCCCCCCTCTGTTTCTTCAGACGTCTCTAGGTCCACCATGCCTTCACAAAAATATAGTTATATAGTTAGATATGTATAATAAATGTGATGTATTCTTAATTCATGAGTGTCCCTGCATCATCATTCACTTACCACCAACAGTAAAACTATCCTGTCAATTAGTTCTTAGCGATATACCAAAAAATATGTTGCTATTCAAAGTATTTCTTACAGAATTGATCTTGCTGCTTTTCTGAATCAAATAAATGGCCAAATTTCTAAAAGATCATTCACCTGCCAGCTATAAAACTGATACACCATGGGGTTTATTTACAAGCCCTGTGGCACAGGGCAGCGCAGCAAGTGACCTTGCTACCAGGCCTTGTGCCACAGAGAAAGTGCAGAAATGCACCATACCTACAAGATACAGCACATTTTTATCCTCTCTCCCAGTGCTGGCGCACAATGGGCTGCCTAACACCAATGGAGGCACCCTTGCGCCATGGTGCAAGGAGGCCTGCGTCACAGACAGGATTGTTTCTGTGCAAGAAGGGACAACTTCCCGCACAAAAATAATCCATGGAAGCTTTTGCCTCTTTCTTTGTGTGCTGCAGGTTACAGAACTTCGTAAATCTGTGAATGTGTCAAATACCATGGGTGCTACATGGGAACACCCCCCGTAACACCCATGGCACGTCTATCCATCTCAGTATGAGGCAATGAGGCAGCTTGTGCTCCATTACCTTATTCCATATCTACAAGACCATGAAAAGCCATGCAGGGTGGCTTTACGTGGCCTAGTAGATATAGCTAAGCCCTGTGTGCCACCAGAACATCACAATAAGTGACTTTATGGCTGTGCACAGAGCTTGTAAATAAGCCCCCAGGTGTTTTAATTTAGGACAAATGGAGATTCAGTGGGTCAGCATTAGAAGAGACAATGGGAATGGCGACTCCTAAAATCCCAGATTCAACAGATAAATCCTGTGAAAGAGCTCAAGGGCAGCCTGCTAGAGTAGAGTATCACCTTAAGAAAGCATTCTTGTCTAGAATTGTATTGTTAGCCTCACACACACACTAGTGTAGGAAAGGACAAATGTCCTGTGTCTTAGTAAAAAAACTCTTCTAATGGGCTCTAAGCTCACACACAGATTGATGTTTAACTACCTATATGCACCAACCACTCTCAATAGAGATTTGAACTAGACTAAAAGGAGAAATTCCCCAACCTTCCATGGATTGTGTGATCACAATAACAAAACAGCTAAACACTTGACATTTTGTTTTTTAAGGAACCATGGTGGGGATTCCAATAACAAGAATTAAGGCACCCACAACCCATGTTCAAGCAGACATCTGAAAGTCATGGATCCTCTGATCAAGAGCTGGTATATGTCTTATGAAGCTTGGTATCATGTTTGACCTGAAATAAGTCGCAAAACGATTTGCTTTCTGGACAAACAAAACTCACAATTAATAGAGAAATTAGATGCATTTTTTTATATAGTACTGCCTCTCATTTTAATTAGTTCAAATTTGGTAAGTTATGAGGAGAGAACTTTATCACAGAATTTGTCTGTTATATGGAAATCTCATTTTCAATTTAAAGGAACCAAATGCACTTCTACAAGCTCTTTCACTGTTGTATACTTGGCAAAGCTGTAAGAGGTGGGATGTATCACCAGATTGACCTTCTGGAGACAAATTGATTTGTTTTTTGGCTTACAGAAATAAAATCTTCATTTTAGCAGCCTGCAATCTTTTTTTTTTTATTTATAATTTTTCATAAACATTCTACAATACAGCTGCAAGGATTCAGCAAAAACAGACAGTAAGAGATATGTTACATTCAAGTTTCCTGTGTCTCGTCTCCCATCAGTCCAGGGTCGTGTCACAAGTCCTTTATATTACTTTATCTTAGCATGTCTAGCTCAATTAAACGATTGTGATCACATAGCATCGGACGTCGTTCACATATTACACTGCAATTACACACCCAACAAAAAAACACATAGTGCGCTGTTCTGCTCGATTTTCCCGGCCTTCTTGTGAGGAAAAGTAATTGAATGTGACTTCAGTCTCTTACCATTCAAGTCTAAGGGTTAGAGTAGTGAATGGAGCCTATTTACTAGGCACTTCGACATGATTCTGTGCTCTTCCCCATAGATCAGGGCTTGCACACATAGCCTAGGGGATAGATTCGTTAGTATTAGGGATAACCTGTCCTGTAGTGAGGGTATTTCACGGAGCTGTGCTGAATTCAGGCCTGGTAGGCCTCAAACGGGAGAGACTCCATCTTTCTTTCTGCTCCGGCAGCTTGGGATGTTTCTAGGTCAAGCGTAATGTTTTAGTTATGAGGTGTTATTTGCTTGGAGAGAACCGGTTCAGGCCGGCCCTTATCGAAGGATTGTATTTTTCTTCATGCCGAAGACACTACATCAGGCCGGCCGGCTGGGAACGTGTCCTTGGTACGGGGAGGTACAAGAATTTGGTGGGCGGCAGGTTACAGGCCGGAATTTTCCATGAGGAAACGCACCTCTATATTAGTGAAAGTCTGAGGCAGTTACATGTTCAGTCCGTAGGCGGCATCTAGCCGTTAGCAGTAAAGCTACTACTTATTCCAGGGAAGACAGACGCCATCTTGAAGGTGGAGAAGAACCGAGAGACAGATGCTTTCCTAGCAGAATAGCTAGAGAGGAGAGAGTAGCCGATAAGGAAGAGGTCCCAGTGACTCGGAGAAGGGTGATTCCAGGCGAGCCGAGGCACAGACGAGAAGGGAACCTAGATGACTACTAAGTGCAGGCTACATACTACTAAGGTGATGTCGGCCCTTTCTTATTAGAGTGTACAACTTAATCTTTCACTTTTCTTTGCAGGTTATGTGTTATATCGTAATGTTATGTGATTGTGTATGTAATGAGTAATAAAGTATCCAGTTTGTAGTGAACCAACATGTGCTGCGTGTTCTTGTATAAGAGGGTAGCCTATTCTTCTAGTCAGCTGCGGCTACATGAACAGATGTTAACCCTGATCAGGTAAGTGGTAACTGAATAAGGGAAAGAGGAGCCCCTCGAACCTGAGAACAGGCTATGCTCGAACTGGCAATCCTTGTGTGATCTGATGAATAGTGAGACTGATTCCCTTTTTGTATGTTATGGTAATCATAGGATGAACTGTCGTATGAGACTGCCGTCCAGGTAGAGAGGTCTGGGTTCGTATGGGACCGCGAGGCCGCCACTTGTGATACTGTCGTATGGGCAGAGAGGTCTGGATCCGTATGGGATCGCGAGGCCGCCGACTGTGCTGAGACTGCCGTCTGGGTAGAGAGGTCTGGGTTCGTATGGGACCGCGAGGCCGCCACTTGTGATACTGTCGTATGGGCAGAGAGGTCTGGATCCGGGTGGGATCGCGAGGCCGCCACTTGTGATCTGAGACTGCCGTCTGGGTAGAGAGGTCTGGGTTCGTATGGGACCGCGAGGCCGCCACTTGTGATACTGTCGTAGGGGCAGAGAGGTCTGGATCCGTATGGGATCGCGAGGCCGCCGATTGTGCTGAGACTGCCGTCTGGGTAGAGAGGTCTGGGTTCGTATGGGACCGCGAGGCCGCCACTTGTGATACTGTCGTATGGTCAGAGAGGTCTGGATCCGTATGGGATCGCGAGGCCGCCGATTGTGCTGAGACTGCCGTATGAGCAGAGAGGTCTGGATCCGTATGGGATCGCGAGGCCGCCGATTGTGCTGAGACTGCCGTCTGGGTAGAGAGGTCTGGGTTCGTATGGGACCGCGAGACCGCCACTTGTGATACTGTCGTATGGGCAGAGAGGTCTGGATCCGTATGGGATCGCGAGGCCGCCGATTGTAAGAGGTCTTGGTATGTATAGTAGGAATCCCCTGTCCTTAGGTGATAGATATATATGTGGTTGCAGGATTGTAAATAGGTTCTAGGGAGGGGGTAACGTTCCGGCTGGGTTAGTGAGGCTCTGATGAGCAGGTTCTATCTGATCCGAAAACCCAAGCAGAACATTTGGCGTCACGAACCGTTTACGAAACCTGTGTGCGTTGTGGTTGTATCGTGTTTCCTTTCGGTGCGTGCGTGGTTTCGTTTGAATATTATTTGTATATAATTGTTTGTTATTTTCTTTTCTCTTTCTTCTTTTTCTTTTTCTCTTTTTCTTTCTTTTCAAAGATGTTTTCTAGAAAGTCGAAATCTACTTTTAAGTTGCCCGTTGATATTCCCGGCTGGGATTCAACGCCTTATGAAGCCTTAGCCCGTGAGTGGGCTGATTCTACTGGTTTGAGTGAGAATTGGAATTCTTTTTTGGAGCTGGCGGAGCCGGCTAATGTGATTACTTGTTTACAGAAGGCGCCGGTATCTAAGGGTGATGAGCTTCCCGTTTTGGGGCGCAGAGGTTGGATTGTTCTGTCTGCGTACAGGATCCTGCATGAGCGGTTGTTGAAGTTACAGAATGTGCATAAGGATGTGGAAGCAAACTTTGTTGAGATTCAGAATGCTCATACTTTGTTGCGGTGTCAAAATAAGTTGCTTGCTGACAAACTTGAGACGTACCAAACTATTGCCGAGAGGGCGGCTGTGCGAATTGCTCGTTATAAATACAAAAATCGGCGTGGTCGGGTTTCGAAGCGAAAGGTGCGTCTGGTCGTGGCGAAAGCCGGACTGGATTGGAATCCTGATGAATGGGATGGTAATATCTGGAACTCGAGTGATTCTCCTTCCTCGGGTGAGGAGTCTGCCAAGCGCGAGTCCTCTCGCTCCGGCCGTGATTGTAAGTCTGCTTCTTGCGCCTCTGATGGTGCACCCCGTGATTGCGCTCGTCCTTCGAGCGGGGTCGATGCTTCTTCCACTGATTCTTCCTCTACGTGTACTGGTCGAGCTCCTTGTGGTGCTCGTCCCGCGGTCTCGGTGCATCCAGTTTTTCGGCGGAAGGTGCAGCAGGCTCCCGGTGCTCCGAATGGTATTGCTTTAGACTCTTTGGAGGATTTTACTCAACAAGAAATTAGTGATATTTTGCAGCGATTTCGGCAGCGAGCTGGTGAGACCTTACTCACATGGATGGTGCGCCTTTATGAACTGGGCGCTGCTGGCATTATGTTGGATGCTGGTGATTGTTTGAAGTTTTGTTCCTTGAGTTCGGATTCTACTGTACAGGATCATTTTCGTAACTTTAATGCTGGTGGTCAAATTTCTTTGCTTCAATTGGCGACTGAGGGTTGTAATCACAAATATCCTACTGAGTCTGACTGGCCTGTGAATGACAAACCGTGGTATACTTTGCGCGATGCTGCACAACGTCTCAAAGAGGAGGTGATGAAAACGGCGATTTTTCTAAATACTGCTGACAGGTTGCTTGATGGTTTCTTGACATCTTCTGTGCGGAATCGTATTATTCGTTCTTCCCCTGTTGCTTATAAGCAGGTCATGATGACTTTATTGATTAATCAGACTGGTAACATGTTATCTGTGGTGCTGGAATCGGTACGCCAACTCGGTGAGTTGGGTGAGTGGTTTAAACCTGAACGGCAGTCCCGGCCTGACACTCGTACTCCTGGTGACAATAAACTTACTAGACGTGATATGTTTCTTGGTCTTATGGCCGATGGTGTGCGGAAGGAGGACATTGATGGTGAGACTACTTCTCGTTTGTGGGAAATGTTCCGCAAACGTGGCTTGGATCGAAAGGAGGGTGCCCGGCGTGTTCGGACAACTGAGTGTGATCGTGGTTTTTCTGACGGTAGCGGTGATGACGACCGCCGTGGGCGCTCTGATCGTCGTGATGATCGACGTTATGTACGTGATTTGTCCCCCCGTCGTGTGAGAGACAGGGAGAGAGAGGGGGAAAGAGAGAGGGGGAGAGATGATTATGTTAACAGCAGACGTAGAGATGATAGGGATCAATCCCCTGAGTTGAGAAGGAGAGAGGATCGACACATATTGGCCGATCGAAACCCGCAGTACAATGCAGAGAACAGTAATCCATTTCGTAATGGAAATGGATATGAACAGGAGGTATCGATACCTGGGAAACGTGAGAGTCTTTATCCTGATTTATCCTGGTACACAGAACACAGTAAAAAGGACTAGGAAATAGGTCAAGCTCCAGTACACAGATGGGCTCACAGAGATAATAGACCCTATGTAGATATTGATATTTATTGGAAACATCGTAATATCCAAAGGGCCCGAGCATTGGTAGATACAGGAGCGGAGGCCACTCTTATTCATTGAAAATCAAAGAAGTTTAAAGGTCAGCCTTTTACAATTACCGGATTAGGTGGAAAGGAAACTCCCGCAGTTCAAACTTTACTTGAAATGAGAATAGGTAGAATTCCTAGAAAAGAATACTCTGTATTAGTGGTGCCCCTCTTAGAATTCATAATTGGAATTGATATTTTGAAAGGAATGACTTTGCACTTAGATGATGGATGTTACCAATTTGGAACTAAACATTATATATCGTCCAGGCCTGTACGGGTTGGTCGTTTAAGAATGCCCCCCATAAAAGTTCCCCAGGCGACAAAAGTGGTTCGTCAGAAGCAGTATCGTATCCCAGGTGGTCATGAAGAGATTAGTACCACTATTCAGGAGTTGGTGGATGCAGGAGTTATAACCCCAGTTACTTCTGCTTGGAATAATCCTGTTTGGCCTGTACGTAAGAGTGATAATTCTTGGCGCATGACTGTTGATTATCGAGAATTGAATAGACACACACCCCCTTTGACTGTTGCAGTACCGGATGTTATTACCCTAATTGAAAGAATCCAAAAACATCCAGGTACATGGTATGCGTCCATTGATATTGCTAATGCTTTCTTTTCGATTCCGATTGCCCCTGAGTGTCAGGAACAATTCAGTTTTACGTGGAACGGGCGTCAGATGACGTTTAGAAGTCTTCCCCAGGGCTATGTGCATAGTCCTACGATATGTCACCGGCTGGTGGCAGAGCATCTGGCTGAGGTACCGGTTCATCCGCAAATTCAGATATGTCACTATATTGATGATATTTTGATCCAAGGCGAATCACAAGAGGAAGTTCAGACTCAATTGTATAGAGTCATTGAGTGCTTGCGTGAGAAAGGTTGGGAAATCAACCCGGATAAATTACAAGGTCCGTCCCAGGCTGTGAAATTTTTGGGTATTAATTGGCATGAAGGGCACCGAGAAGTGATCCCTCAGGTTAAACAGAAAATTCTTGATTTTGCAGTTCCGAGAAATAGGAAAGAAGCCCAAAGCTTCATTGGTTTGTTTGGTTTTTGGCGCCAGCATATTCCTCATTTGAGTCAAATATTGGCCCCTTTGTACCAGGTCACTCGTAAAAAGAATGCATTTGAATGGGGTAAACCACAGCAAGATGCGTTTAGTCTGGCAAAAGAAGCAATTCAGCATGCTCTGGATTTATGGCCTGTATGTGATGGTGAGGTGGATTTGAATGTGTCTGTACAAGGCCTTTATGCGAATTGGAGTTTGTGGCAGAAACAAGGCAGGAGTAGAGTACCGTTAGGTTTCTGGACCAAAAAGTTACCTGATGCTGGTGAGCGTTATACACCTTTTGAGAAACAGTTATTTGCATGTTATTGGGCTCTGGTGGATACCGAGCAATTGACTTTGGGACATGATATAGTTTTGCGACCTGAGATTCCTATCATGCAGTGGGTTATGAGTTCGCCGAAAACTCACCGAATTGGACACGCTCAAGAGGCGAGTGTGATTAAATGGAAATGGTATATACAAGACAGGGCACGTGTGGGACAAAAAGGAGTTGCATCTTTGCATGAGCAGGTGGCACGGGCGCCATCGACTGAGACTGAGAGTGAATGTTCCGTACCTTTAGTACAGGAGTCTCCTGTTAAGTGGGGTAAACCTTTTGATGATTTGTCCGCAGAGGACAGAAACCATGTCTGGTTTACGGATGGTTCAGCAAGGTTCATAGGGACGAAACAGCATTGGAAGGCAGTGTCCTATAATCCGATCACACAAAAATTGCTGAGTACAACTGGTGAGGGTAAGAGCAGTCAATTTGCTGAACTCTATGCTGTTTATCAAGTTCTGAAACAAGAGTTACCTGGCACATGTCATATTTTTACCGATTCTTGGTCTACTGCCAATGGACTGGCAGTTTGGTTACCGACTTGGCATTCCCATAGTTGGAAAATCCATTCAAAAGAACTGTGGGGAAAAGAATTATGGCAGGAGATTTGGGAAATGCTCCCACAGAGTACTGTTACAATCTTCCATGTGGATGCTCATACCCCGATAGACTCTCTTGACAAATTCTTTCATAATATTGCAGATGAGAAATCTAAAATTGCTGAGGCAGTGGTGGACACGCAAGATTCTGATATTGCGGGATTGGCGAAATGGGCCCACCAGAAAGCAGGACACTTTGGAGAGAAAGCCACTAGCAGGTGGGCTGCTGATCGAGGAATTTATATTCCCCTAGATTTAATCAAAAATGTCATTCTACATTGTCCCATTTGTCAGCATATCAGGCAGCGCAAAGTGCCCCAAATTGTTAAAGGTCATTTACATCGCGGGAAATTGCCCGCTCAAATTTGGCAGATTGATTACATTGGTCCACTTCCTATGAGTAGGAATTGTCAATATGTTTGCACCATTGTTGATACATACAGTGGCCTGTTGGTGGCCCTTCCCTGTAAGCAAGCTACCCAATTGAATACTATTAAAACATTGGAATTGATTATGATGTATTATGGTGTGCCATTCCAAATTCAATCTGATAATGCATCCCATTTTCGTGGAAGATTGGTACAGGAATTCTGTGTGGAACACAATATTGAATGGGTGTTTCATATACCATATTATCCACAGGCCTCGGGTCTTGTGGAGAGGTTGAATGGCCTGCTGAAAGACCAATTGCACAAATTAACAGATGACAAGTATAAGAATTGGCGAGACTTTTTGCCTCAAGCGTTATTGATTTTAAATAACCGTCCTTTTCTAAATGCTGAATCCCCACTTATGCGTTTGTTTCCTCCGAATGTTGATGCTAAGCCCAATGAAATCAGAGAGACTGTGATGTACTGGGAGATTACTCCCGGAGCTTTGGCTCCATGTAGAGCGACCCCAGGGTCGGCAGGTTTAGACTTGCATGCCATGGATGACACCGTTATAAAAAGTAAGGATCGGGTCATCATTGAAACTGGTGTTGGTGTTCATATACCAACTGGAAATTTCGGATTAATCGCCCCTAGATCGGGGCTGGCTGTAAAAGGCATTCAGGTGCTTGGAGGAATCATTGATAGTGATTATCAGGGAGAGATTAAGGTGCTCCTGCTGAATAGCAGTGAGGTTGACTTACTGATACATCAAACTGACCGAGTGGCTCAATTGTTAATAATGCCTGTTTTCAGTGGTGAGATCACAAAAGGCACTGCCCCAACGTTGCTAACTGTACGAGGCCAGAAAGGTTTTGGCTCCACAGATAATCCTGGGGCCAGAGTTTGGGTGCAGTCGCCTAAGAATCCCCCTGAACAAGCAGAAGTCATTGCAACCGGTCAAGACAATACCATTTTAGTTATGAGACCAGGGAAAGATAGCTGGGAAGCAGTCCCGGCTGACAAATGTTACTTACGAGAATGAATAATGCCTGTATTTGATTCTCTTTCAGATCATTCTTTGGACTGTTGCTGCAGGATGTGTCGGCGTTGGACTCCTTTTGGGCTGGTACGACGAGAGAGGAGGGATCCCATCAACCCGGGCTGAGTTGAGAACCCGAGTGTCGCGTTCCTTCGCTGCGTGGGATTCGTCGTCGAACTTTTGGATTACATTAGCCAAGAAAGTAACTAAAGCCCCTCATTTCTGCTTGACACCGATGAGATCGGTGACGGATATTCTAGCAACTTGTTTAGTTGCTGTCCCTGCTTCATTGGAGACTTTGACTCATATTTTTAATATATCAAATGCTCGCCCCAATGTTCTTCTGGGCGATTTCGCTGCCCATGAGTATTGCCCCTTGTGTACTGTACTGTCAGACCCGATACCCCCCATCCAGTCCCAAATAGTTACCTATAATATCACACAGGGTGATTTATGTTTTTTCCTTACTTGTGATCCTAGTGCGATTTCTGAATGTATGCGTTTAAAATTGAAAGGTGCCACTTCATTCACCGCTCATGAACGAACTTTGTGCCTTCAAAGGACACCGAAAACATGTACTTCTGTTCAGAATAACATGACTTGCAAGAGTATGGTAGTTACCCCCAGTCACTATCGCACGATGTTACTACCTGCCGGATGGCTTTTCTCATGTGGTAATACTTCCTGGCCATATATCCCCGCAAATATTTCTGGAGGCCCTTGTGCCATTACTAGACTGAGTTTACTAATGTTTTCTCCACATCCGAATGCCAACTCTCGTGTGATTCGAGATACAGTGAGGTTACAGGAGGATTGTGACTCATCTTTGCATTTATATTCCAAATCTGAATACCTTAGCCTGGCTATTTCAATTGTTGGTGTTCCTGCTTTGGCAGTTTATAATGCCAAATCTATTGGGAAAATGGCCTGTTGGATGGTAAAATCCATCAATCATACTTCTACAGTCCTGTCTGACATGCTATTAGACGCCCAGGGTGAACGTAAGGCTATCTTGCAAAATCGAGCGGCCATTGATTATCTTTTGCTTAAACATGGACACGATTGTTCTGATTTTGAGGGTCTTTGTTGTTTTAACTTGTCGGATCATACGAAATCCATTCAAGCTCACATTGATAAACTACATGACTTGACAGAAGAAGTTAGAAAACACATTGATCAGGGCTGGTTTGACTGGCTCTTTAATTGGTTACCGGATTTACATATGTTACGTCAAATATTAGGAGGTATTCTAATTACTATCGGCATTTTGATTTCTATCTGTTGCTTTATTCAGTGTATTCCTTCACTACTTCAATTCTGCACACCTGGTACTAGACATAGATCAGTTAGTCTTGTTTCATATTATTCTTCCACAGATATTAGTTCTGTTTAATGAATGTATAATAGACTGAAGTCAAGGGTGAAATGTTCTGCTCGATTTTCCCGGCCTTCTTGTGAGGAAAAGTAATTGAATGTGACTTCAGTCTCTTACCATTCAAGTCTAAGGGTTAGAGTAGTGAATGGAGCCTATTTACTAGGCACTTCGACATGATTCTGTGCTCTTCCCCATAGATCAGGGCTTGCACACATAGCCTAGGGGATAGATTCGTCGCTTGGAGAGAACCGGTTCAGGCCGGCCCTTATCGAAGGATTGTATTTTTCTTCATGCCGAAGACACTACATCAGGCCGGCCGGCTGGGAACGTGTCCTTGGTACGGGGAGGTACAAGAATTTGGTGGGCGGCAGGTTACAGGCCGGAATTTTCCATGAGGAAACGCACTTCTATATTAGTGAAAGTCTGAGGCAGTTACATGTTCAGTCCGTAGGCGGCATCTAGCCGTTAGCAGTAAAGCTACTACTTATTCCAGGGAAGACAGACGCCATCTTGAAGGTGGAGAAGAACCGAGAGACAGATGCTTTCCTAGCAGAATAGCTAGAGAGGAGAGAGTAGCCGATAAGGAAGAGGTCCCAGTAACTCGGAGAAGGGTGATTCCAGGCGAGCCGAGGCACAGACGAGAAGGGAACCTAGATGACTACTAAGTGCAGGCTACATACTACTAAGGTGATGTCGACCCTTTCTTATTAGAGTGTACAACTTAATCTTTCACTTTTCTTTGCAGGTTATGTGTTATATCGTAATGTTATGTGATTGTGTATGTAATGAGTAATAAAGTATCCAGTTTGTAGTGAACCAACATGTGCTGCGTGTTCTTGTATAAGAGGGTAGCCTATTCTTCTAGTCAGCTGCGGCTACATGAACAGATGTTGACCCTGATCAGGTAAGTGGTAACTGAATAAGGGAAAGAGGAGCCCCTCGAACCTGAGAACAGGCTATGCTCGAACTGGCAATCCTTGTGTGATCTGATGAATAGTGAGACTGATTCCCTTTTTGTATGTTATGGTAATCATAGGATGAACTGTCGTATGAGACTGCCGTCCAGGTAGAGAGGTCTGGGTTCGTATGGGACCGCGAGGCCGCCACTTGTGATACTGTCGTATGGGCAGAGAGGTCTGGATCCGTATGGGATCGCGAGGCCGCCGACTGTGCTGAGACTGCCGTCTGGGTAGAGAGGTCTGGGTTCGTATGGGACCGCGAGGCCGCCACTTGTGATACTGTCGTATGGGCAGAGAGGTCTGGATCCGGGTGGGATCGCGAGGCCGCCACTTGTGATCTGAGACTGCCGTCTGGGTAGAGAGGTCTGGGTTCGTATGGGACCGCGAGGCCGCCACTTGTGATACTGTCGTATGGGCAAAGAGGTCTGGATCCGTATGGGATCGCGAGGCCGCCGATTGTGCTGAGACTGCCGTCTGGGTAGAGAGGTCTGGGTTCGTATGGGACCGCGAGGCCGCCACTTGTGATACTGTCGTATGGGCAGAGAGGTCTGGATCCGTATGGGATCGCGAGGCCGCCGATTGTGCTGAGACTGCCGTATGGGCAGAGAGGTCTGGATCCGTATGGGATCGCGAGGCCGCCGATTGTGCTGAGACTGCCGTCTGGGTAGAGAGGTCTGGGTTCGTATGGGACCGCGAGGCCGCCACTTGTGATACTGTCGTATGGGCAGAGAGGTCTGGATCCGTATGGGATCGCGAGGCCGCCGATTGTAAGAGGTCTTGGTATGTATAGTAGGAATCCCCTGTCCTTAGGTGATAGATATATATGTGGTTGCAGGATTGTAAATAGGTTCTAGGGAGGGGGTAACGTTCCGGCTGGGTTAGTGAGGCTCTGATGAGCAGGTTCTATCTGATCCGAAAACCCAAGCAGAACATGCGCCCAGAACAATCGAGGAAAGAATAATGTTATTCAACAGGGGGTATGGTGCATCAATGACCGGCCAGCAGGTCGGAATGTTTGTCAGGCGGCATATCCGCCGACTGCGCCAGAAGGTAGCTGCGGAGAGGACCCCTTGTATCTTTAGGTCTACTTGCCCGAGGGAGGATCTCAGCATAGGTAACCAGCTGCTCTTGACAGTAGGTCAGATCGCCTAACCAGTCCTTGAATTTTGGGGCGCGCCCCCTACCCCATCTGTAGGCCACTCAGCATTTCGCTAATGATAGGGATAGGGTTATGTATCGGCGCTGTGCTTTAGGAATCTGTGCAGTGTAGCCCAGCAGCGCCACTAAGGGTGTGCATTCCAATGTGAGCCCTGTCATCTTCTCTAGTGCCGCAAAGACCTGCGCCCAATACTCCTGTACCTTCTGGCACTCCCAGGCCAAATGTAGGAACCCAGCACCCGGACTGTGACATCTCTCGCACTGATCTCTGTCTCTCAAGTGGAACCTGAATAGCCTGGCCGGGGTATGATATAAGCGATGTAAAAACTTATAATGTATGACTCGTAGTCTGCAGCTAGCCGAAATATGCGCAGTCTGTAGGCAGCAATATTCCCACTGGTCATCCACCACCTCAGTCCCCAGCTCCGCGGCCCAGTGTTCACGAGATGCGTGATGCAGCTCCGGGCTGTGTGTGCGGACACTATGATAAAGGGAGGACACCAGGTGTTTTGGCGCAGTAGCACTCAACATCTGATGCTGGGGAGCAAGGTTCACTGGTTCACACGGGAACTCTGGGAGCACAGAGCGCATGCCCTGTCGCAGCTGTATATAGAGAAAGAGATCTAGAGAGGTAGTGTGTATCCCTTGAAAGAGGTGATCAGATGATCGGAATGCACCATTATAAAAAAGATCCCCCCATTTAGCGATCTTTGTGCGCTTGCATAACTCACGAAATCCTCTCTCTTGCAAGAGGGGCATTTGAGGATGAAATGTCAAAGGTAGCAGTGGGGAGTATATCATGGGAGAATGTAGGAGATGCAGTATGCGGTGCCATGCGTCTATAGTGCCTGTGAGGGTGGTGGGCGTTTTGTTTTGTGTACTGGGGGGTGCGTGTATTAACCCATCTAGTGGAATAGGGCCTGCCAGCCAGTGTTCTGTCACTATCTGGGGCATGTAGCGCGGGGGGTTAATCCATTAGTAACTATAATGAGCTTGGGCACATGTGAAATATAGTTCAAAGTCTGGAATGTCGAAGCCTCCTCGCTCGTATGGCCTTGTGAGCACCGCCCACTGTAACCGTGGCTGCTTACCTCCCCAGAGTAACCGTGTCAATTCAGCTCAGAGGGTCTTAAAGAAATGTCGCCCGGGATGATAAGGCATGTTCGTGAACAGGTATAAAAACTGTGGGAGTACCACCATCTTTATCAGTGATGCCCTGCCAGCTAGCAAGAGGGGCAATGATATCCACCTTGTGATATTACCAATGAGGCGATCTATGGCCGTGCCGTAATTTAGACGGATCACCTCATCTCTATCACTCGAGACCTGAATCCCTAGGTATCTGAGATCCGTATCTCACCACTCGAGCGGGTAGTCCAAGGGGAATTTGGTGGTCGCGGGTGTCAAGGGGAAAACCTGTGACTTCGCCCAGTTAATGTGGATCCCAGATAACTTGCCGAAGACAATAAATTCCCGCAGTAGGGTATTAATATTTTGCTGAGGGTCCCGTGTGTAGAGGGTGATATCATCCGCACACAGGGAGAGGAGTATTTGGCGCATTTGACATCGCAGTGCCTTCTCTGGATGATGTTGGCGCAGCCTGCACGCGAGGGGTTCGATCGCGAGAGCGAATAATAGCGGGGATAACGGGCATCCCTGCCTCATCCCCTGTGTGACAAGGAAAGAGGCTGATAAATGACCATTTATAAGCACCCTAGCTGTGGGATTGCGATACAGCAAGCAATTCCAGTTGATGTATAGAGGGGGGAACCCCATGCGCTGCAACACACCTATGAGGTAGCCCCATTCTACAGAATCGAATGCCTTAGTGGCATCTAAAAACACAGCTGCTAATGGCAATTCCGGGGCAACGTTCTGGAGTATTGAAAGAGGGGACGGAGGTTATGAGTGGTGGCCCTGCGTGGGACGTATCCGGACTGGTCCGGAAGTACAAGTTTATCCATTAAAAAGACCAACCGATTAGACAGAACCTTCACTAATATTTTTGTGTCGCAATTATTGAGCGAGAATGGCCTATAGGAATCGCAGGAGTCCGGGGCTTTGCTGGGCTTCAGTAGCGAAGTGATCAATGCCTCTCTCATCGAGGGGGGGCAGGGAGCCATACTCCATACACTCCTCATAAAGCACCTTCAGTATTGGGGCCATAATGTCCAGATATGTTTTATAAAATTCAGCCGGTAGGTTGTCCAAGTCTGGCGCTTTACCGGACGGCAACTGCATGACCGCTTCGCGGATTTCGTCGAGCTCAAACGGAGCGCGGAGGAAGTCTCTCTGCGCGTTCCCCAGCCAACCCAGCGCCACATCACCCAGAAAGCTGTCGAGTTCAAAGACAGCGCGCCTCTGCGAGGTATAGAGCGTAGAGTAGTGCATGCTAAACGAACCCAAGATGTCAGCAGTATCGCGGTGCGTTTGCCCACCCGCATCTATAATTTCAAGGATGTGAGTGAAGAACTGAGGTTTCTGAATTATTTCCGCCAGTAACCTCCCCGGTCTCTCACCCTCACCATACCGGCGTCCCACCCAATGTCGTCCTCTGAATTTCAGCAGCCGGCAATCTTCTCTCCTAGATCACGATTTAGAATAGGTCTTGCTACAAGAGTTCAATCTGAAGAAAAATTTAGCTAATGGTAACGTTTTGTCTGCTAGCTACATCATTTTGACAGTAGAAGTAGCTGTACTCTAAATATAAAATATTGGTCTTAAGTAATATCAGGATTGAAATGTCTAATGGCATGAAAGAACATAAAGTGGCATTGGTTGGAATGCATCCCAGAGTGACTACCAGGTGCATAGATTACTTCTAAGGTCCCTCCTTTCAATTGTTAAATGTATGAGTCTTCTTATGGGATTGGCAGATTTCTAGTTACGGGTTTAGGCTTACTGAGGCAGAGCAATCAAACTGCAACTCATTAATGAGACCCAATAAGACAGACACCATTTGGGGTTTCGTGTCTTCCCATTCAGAGCGAATGTGGCTTAGCAGTTTGGGTCTGACTGTCTCTCTTGGGAAGGGACAACACTTATTTGTCTATGGTTTGTTCCTAATAGTAATGGTACATGTAAGCTAAACGAAATTTGATAGAATGCAGTCCATATTAAGTCAAGCATTTCACACATCACACTTCATGCTGCCCAGTCAACACTTACCTCATGGGCTTTAATAAACATTATATGATTCGCATAGGATTTTGTGATTTAGTTAACTTCTCCTTCCAAATGCTCTAAGGGCTTACAGAAGTTCGGATTAATAGCCTTCCAACTCTACCTTCAAAGAGTCTTAATTTAAACCTGTTGCATAGCAGGCATGGTTGTGGGTTCACCAAAATGCCTGGCATAACAGAATTGACATCACCTGACTTTTGACCATGGGTAATTTTCAGACAAAGTGACATCACAAGACCTTTGACCTGCTCACATCAGATGATGTGTCATCTTGTGGATTTTGACAACTCAGCCCCACTCCTCAGTGATGCCACAGGAAGAGCCTCTTGGTATCCCTTTCTGCTCGTTCATACATGTCTTGTGTGAGGACTGTGATGATTGCTTTGCCTGTCTCATGTTTACGCCTAGCCTTTTGCTGCTGTCTCAGCTCACCCTGAGAGACCTCTATATGAATCCACCACATATACATGGGCAGAAATGGAAATTCATATTACACTTTTTCAAGTTTTCATGAGCAGTAGAGTACAAGGGACTTGCAATGCTGGCAGGGGACACTTGTGTTCCTGCACCATTGTGTCTTCAACTGTGGGGGTGGGTGCCTACACAAGAATGCTGCAATGGTGCAGGAGGGCCACCGGGCAAAGACCTCACAACATGCACTGTGATAGGCACCAGCTACACAGAAAGGATGCCAACAAGTGAATGTTTAGCACCTGTGTAAATGTATGTGTGTGCAAGGTGTGTGCTGGAACGACCTCCCGAAACACTTCAGAACCTCCCCCTTTCTCATGGACTTCCGAAGAAACACTACAAAGACAGCTACAAAATTGCCAGGCACAAGGGCAAGTTTGTTGAATACCAGAGAAAAAAATGCAGAGACTTGCACTACGTATGTGAATATATAAGAAATGCAAGAGAAATATTGACACTGTGACAGTTAAAACATTTTCAGGTAATACATATTTACCGCTGAGAAATCCATCATCACCATCTCTGGAATGAGTTCACCATCTCACCAATCATTCGTTTGTGCATTAAGCGCAGGCTTGTTTCTCATAAAGAGAATGGAAGCCACACAATCTGCCCATCCAATCCGATTAGGGCCAGCAAAGTGGCAGATATCTTAATTTACGCACCTACTCTAGAACAAAAAACTGCACCGGGTGCTGCTAATCGGATGTCCCAAATCAGCCCCATGCCCTATCTGTGCATTAAGGAAAAGCGCAGTCAGAGTGCCGACACAGAGAGGGGGACACATGACACGTTGCCACCCCAGGTTCCTACTGAGATCACAGGCTTGTTGTACTTACAAACTGGAGTGCCTCCTCCATTAGAGTGGAGGAGCGTCACCCCGCTCAGAAATGCCCCCAGAAAAGCCCTAGAGCTGAAAAATATTTTGGTAATAAAGTTTATTTATTACCATTTTATTTTTCAGCAACCCGTCCTGAACCGAGCGTCAGGATTGGGCAGGGCCATTGCTGCTGACTGGCAGCAGCGCGTTGTGCACTTCAGTTTAAAGTATGCATGTCTCTTTGGCCTTCTGTCTTGTGACTACCAGCCAGACATACACATTTTAAACTTCTCTAAGGTAGCTGTGTTAGAGAAAGCACAGGCCATTAGTGCTCTTAAAAGCGCTGAGAGAGGCCACTCCCTCCAATCCTGACACTTCTCTCATGCTGTTTAACAGCATGAGAGCAGCACCAGTATTGGTTAGTGAAGTTTCCTGGGTCTCCCGTTGGAGGCGCGAGGAGAGAAGACTGAAACACCCGAGAGTGGAGGACATCGTGCTTCAAGCTAGGAAGGTAAGCGCCATTTTTTATTTTTTATTTTAGAACTGTGCATATTTTGCCTGCCTCAACACTCTCCATAGATGCCAACTGCCACTGATTACTGGTAGCGGCTCTGCAAAACCAGGATTGGCAGTCACTGACTGCACACCGAGCTGAAGCTCCTCTGATGCTTGACACATCCCCACCCTGCCACGGCAGTGCACACATGCACACAAGGGCCTGCTTCTAGTGCATGTGCACTGCGTTTTGCAGACCTCCCACTGCCCAGCATAACAATTTGAAGGCAAAGAAGCCAATACTTTTTAATTTACACAAAAATGTAACCTTATGCATCCTGACAAAGATGATTGGAAGCTAAGTGTGATGGGGGTCGCAAGCCGAGTGAGAGGGGTCTAAACGGTTTCTCTGGGGGTACAGTGGCAACCACTAGGAACCCCCAAGTGATATTCATGGGGGCAGGATGGGAAGCAGCAAGTGAGAGGCGCTCCACCACATCAAATGTACTGGTTCTGTGGTTCCGCTTACGATGCAAAAGGCTAAGGCCTTGATTACAAGAAAGGTACTATTTATTGCACCTGGTAAATAACGACACCCTGGGGGTTCGTCATATATCGGTGCGATAAATATCTCCTATTATAAGTTAATGGGGAATAGCATGCAGATTTTGCTGTTCACGCAGCGGTCACTGATTACTGAGACGCTGCAAGCTGCATTGTGCGTATATTCGTTTTTCATTTGCCTGAATATTTTAAATTCCTCTCTGCTGCTACCAGTCCTGCTCAGGTTGTTAACCCTTATGTTATAACATGCGAGATTGTACATTTGCACTGTTGGCATAACGTGGGAAATCTTACCTGCCTCTCCCTGGCCCCGGTCCGACGCGGCAAGTGCCATTGCGCGGAGGGCCATTGGGAGCAGATTCCACCTCATTTTCCTGTTGGTCAGGGCTCTAGTTGTTCAGGCCCCAGCACCATTTAAGGCCCCTCAATGCGCAGGCGCAGCGGACAGAGCGGTCACTGATTACTGAGACGCTGCAAGCTGGATTGTGCATATATTTGTTTTTCATTTGCTTGAATATTTTAAATTCCTCTCTGCTGCTACCAGTCCTGCTCAGGTTTTTAAGTGCCGTTGCGCAGAGGGCCATTGCGAGCAGATTCCACCTCATTTCCTGTTGGTCAGGTCAGCTTTGCTAGAACCCTCAGCAGTTGAATCCCCCTTTACAGTCCTAGGTGACTTTAACTTTCATTTAGAGAATCATCTGGATAGTAATACCAATAATTTACTCACTGTCATGGAAGCAATAGGCCTATTCCAGCGAGTCCCGAATGCCACGCATCAAGTCGGCCATATTTTGGATGGCCTTTTTTCAAACTCTCAGGCCATCCACTTACAGAGTATTCTCCTTTTAGTATGGTCTGACCACCACGCAATCTTTTTTGAGATCCAGATTAGTTTCAAGTACCCACCTAGCACTTTATCAATCAAAGCGGGCCCACGGAGAGCTTGGAGGTGTTTAGACCCACAGCTCTTAAAAATACAATTATCCTCAACTCAACCTATAGTCTCCTCCGACCCCAACGCAGCGTCAGTAACTTACACCAACTGGCTAAATGATGCGTTTGATCGGCTGGTGACCACCAAAAATATTTCAAAAAATCGGAGTGCGCCATCAGCCCCCTGGTTCTCTGAACTCCTTAGAGGAGAAAAAAAACTGTGTAGGAACTATGAAAGAAAATGGCGCAGATCTTACAGCCTTCAGGATAAACTAGTTTATAAAACTGAACTTACCAAATATAAACAGCTGATCATGCAGGAAGAAAGGAGATATTACACTGCTCAGATCGAATCTGCACAAGATTCGAATAAACACCTATTCCAAGTAGTTGCCAAATGATCTGGCCAAACACCTACTAGCAATGTAACCCCCACTCAGCCACTTTGTGACTCTTTAGCGAATTTCTTTGTCGATAAAGTGAACGATATCTACGCGAAATTCGCATTGGTAACCAACACTAAGGCCCAACCAACAATAAAGGACCCCCCCGAACACTCCTTAATGGAATTTGAAAAGACCACCTCTGATCAGATTGCTAGTATAATCTTATCCATCAAATCAGGTTCTGCCAATGATCCTTGTCCCCCGGCCGTACTTATGCCAGTATTAGACCAAGTGGCCCCAGTCCTGTCCACTATCTGCAACACTATGTTCGCCTCAGGTATATAACCCACGATATGGAAGAAAACTATAATAAAACCTCTCTTAAAAAAGCAATCCTCGATTCTAGTGAAACCAAGAACTACAGACCAATAGCCAGCCTGCCTTTTCCGGCAAAAATCATTGAAAAGATAATGAATATCCAACTTTCCACATATATTGAAGAACATCAGCTCCTAGATGCCACTCAATTTGGTTTCCGTAGAGGCCACGGAACAGAGACCGCACTTATTAAGGCAACCGAGGACATCAAAGTTATCTTGGACCAGGGAGGCACAGCAGTTCTTGTGCTGTTAGATCTCTCAGCAGCCTTTGACATGGTTGATCATACCATACTAATCGACCGGGTCGCAGAATTGGGCATTGGGGATAAAGCCCAAGACCTGCTGGCTTCTTTCCTTGCTAATCGTACCCATACGGTTAATTTTGGCACCTTTCAGTCCACCCAACTGAGTCTCCCGTGTGGTGTCCCGCAGGGCTCATCCCGGAGCCTGACCCTTTTTAATATCTATGTGGCGGACCTGGCCAGAGTTTTTAGGAAACATGGGTTGGGCCTCACCTCATATGCTGACGACACTCAGTTAGTGTTGACTATACATAATGATGGAAAGGAAGTATCCGAAAAATTTCAAGGAGGCCTACTGGCTATCAGTGACTGGATGACCAGTAACTGCCTCAAATTAAACTCTGAAAAAACAGAAGTTATGATCTTCGGCAAGCTAGCCCCAGCCTGGTCTTCTACCTGGTGGCCGCTGTCACTGGGTTCTCCACCACCCCCAGTTACCAAGGTTAGGAATTTAGGAGTCATATTTGACGAACAACTAACTTTCTTCCCCCATGCCAACTCAGTAGTTTCAGCGGATTTCTATAAACTGCGCATGATAAAAAAAATCTTCCATTTCTTCCCTTGACATCAGGAAAAACTCTTGTCAGTACTTTAATCATGTCAACAATTGATTACTGCAATGGGCTTCTTCTGAATGCCCAAAACAAGGTTATTCGCAAGTTGCAAACCATTCAGAATGCAGCCGCCAGGATGCTCTCAGGAACCCCTAAATATAAGCCAATATCTCATGTTATTCAAAAATATCACTGGCTCCCTGTGAAGAGCCGTATCATGTTCAAGACCTTATGTATTGCATATAAAACATCGCGCAACACAGGGCCTCAATTTCTGATCCGAGACCTAGCAGCCTATACTCCATCTCGGGCTCTTCGCTCATCCACGGCATCCCTGTTCATAGTGCCTCGCACTAAAACTGTCTCCTGGGGCGACAAACGTTTCATTGTCGCGGTTGCTAAACTTTGGAACTCGCTTCCACTACAGATCAGATCTTCCCAATCATTACTAATGTTCAGAAGAATGACGAAAACATGGCTGTTTACATAATAAGTCTCCTGGTACAAGTTTCACGCTGCCGTCCTTAGCGCCGAGACACCCACGGGTATTTGAGCGCTCTATAAATCTCATAAACATAAACATAAACATTCAACACAGTAAAATCTGCATGGTATGGTACATACTGTACACACTTACACTCTTAGATTTAAGATGTTTGACCTGTGGAAATGTAAGGAATGTTGGGTTATTTAACGCATACAAAAATTATCAGACACGATAAATAAAATCAAACTCGTAATTCTGTCCCATGCAGCATCAGGGGTTTGATCACAGGACAGAATGAACTACCCAACTTGTAATAAAGGCCTTAGGGAAGGGAAAACCTTTGAAATCACAGACACTGAGAACAATTTGTTATCTCGTCATGTTGATACTTATAAACTGTTCTGCACTTTGAAATACATCAGTAGGGCTGGCTGTGAGCCGTTTAGGGGCAGGGCTCTCACAGACCAGATACTTTGTTTGAGAGCTTCTACTGAAGCTTTGTTTCTTGTGGCAAAAAGCTCAGTTTGACAAACCAGAAAGAAATACTGTTCAGGTTGCATCTTAGAATGAGTGCCCATCATTAGTGTGTACTCTGGCTCCCAAAAACAAACGACACAATTTTATTTTGCTGTACAGATCCATATAAAACCACCATTAAGAAAAATATACAGAAGGGATTCTATAATTTGATGTCTATCTCAAAAAAACACATTCTTTTGTTTTTACACTGCTAATTGAACTATGCCTCTTTACTGCATATCATGATTATGACTGCTGGGGGAGGAGAGGCATCCCTGAAATCCTTCCCATACGTGTTTTTACAAAGTTAGATCTTTATAAAAAAAAATTGTCTTTTTAGGGTGACCACAATGTCTTCTTTTGTGCAGCTCTGCTCATCTTCTGCTATGCCATTTACCTTCCTGACGTGCTCATCATAGCACTTTTAGTCCCACCAAACCATGATTTTTGACTGCCCTTCCAGGTGAGTGTTCACTTATATCCCTTTTCTCCCAAATCACTTTTGCTTTGCCTTGATGTTACAGTTTCCATCAATCCCAATGTTTCTTTTTGTTTTGTCTGGCAGGAAACACACTTCACCCTGCAGACAGAACCATGACCTGCCTTTACTCTACCCTGACTGCGACGTTACAATGATTTCCTTTACCACGCAAGTCATTTCAACAACTTGCTTTACGGGGCTACTGTTGGATTTTAAGTCCAACACCTTCCCTACTGATACACTGACTGGAGTTGGAATAGTAATTTATACTACTTTTAAGTCCAGCGCCCCCCTAAGGCAAGTAATTGTAATGACTTGCTTGGTAAAGGGACCCGTGGTAACATTGCAGTCGGGGTAGTGACTGTGGAGTAAAGGTATGCGTGGGAAATGCATGTGGGGTACCTTCATGCAGCCATGTCTGACTTGTTCTTGACATTGTGTTTTCTTTATGTTGCTGGACCTTTTATGTGTTGCTCACTGAGAAACAGCCAAACTATTGATTGGTCTCTTGTCTTTCTTTCTATCGAATGACCATCTCCTTACCTTCCATCCTCTGCATGCCTTATCTCTCTAAGTATAGACGACTTATGCCTGTGCTTTCTTTCTCTATTATTATTTTTTCTGCACATTGTTCATAGTTCATTTCATAAGTCATAACGTCTCTTTCCTGAAACCATATGCATGCAACCTAATATTACTTAATTTCCTCTAGCCTACCAATTAATCTCAGCAGTCATTTTAATGAACTTTCATTACCCCCACTAATGATTGTGCCTACCTCCAATTTAACTATATTATCATGCAAAACTGGAATAAATGCATGGAATGCGAGGCATCCTCCCCAGCCTGGGTACCTGCAAATAACTAAACCACACACGTAGCAGAGTATTACATGTCTTTATTCTTCCGCGTGTAACTGCAAACTTTACATTCTAAATCAGCCTTCATTACATTACGCTGTAACACTTACTTCACAGCTCTATGGAGACCATCCATAGCCAAAAGGGTTCCATCATTGCTACCCCGCAAGACATTACACCTCTCCCTTTGTTAAATAAAAATGTACACATTTTTACAATATATATTCATATATAATTAAATTTCTTCAAGCAATCTTTTTTACACTTTAATTGTTCGACCTGATCTTGTAATAGGAAAAATGGACCTGTCACCGTCAATGTCCAAGATCTGCATTGATGGTGGAGAGGCAACAGCAGTCCCTGGTTCATCAGAACCAGTCTCTCCTTCAACATGTAGATCTGAGGAACGAGGAGTTAAATGCTGAAAGTGAGAAGAGCCTCTGGTTATAGACTTCTCAGGAGGCTGGGAAGTCACCATGTGTCCCTTGGTAAGCACCACTTGAAAATGTTCTGCATCAAATGCAGCATCAGATTTTCTTTTCTGCATCTGCGGTGCGAGCACTAGATCTACTCTCTTAAAGATGATGTTCTTGTCATGTCATCTTTTGGCAGCATATGCTTTCAGCTTTTGTTTATCAACCAAGGGCCGGATGTACGACACACCAATGAGCGAGTCGCAAATTGGGTCGCATTTGCGACTCGCAATTTGCGACTCGCTAATTGGGATGCACAACAGTGTCTGAAACACTGTTTGCCATTCCCAATGGAGTCGCAAGTTGCATGCCTCATGCATAATAATGAGGGTGTCGCAATTTGTGACCTTATTGGGAATGGCTGGCACTCCCAGAGATGGTAGCCTGCTGGGTTCAGTAGACCTCCATGTCTGGGACGGTTTATAAATAAAGCAGTTTTTTTTAAAAACTGCATCCCGTTTTCCTTAAAGGAAAACCGGATGCATTTAAAAAATAGAAAAGACACTTTTCAGTTTCATTTTTCAAGGGCAGGCAGTGGTCCTTGGGACCACTGCCTGCCCTTAAAAAATATCTGTGCATGTATACACAAATGGGAAGGGGTCCCCAAGGGACCCCTTCCCGTTTGCGAGTGCTTTACCACTCTTCAGAGATGGATGGTAAACTGCAAGTGTTTTTTTACCACAATTGCGGTCGCAAAACATTCTTACATAGCTTAAGGAGTCGCTATTAGGAAGGGATGCCCTTGGAACACTCCTTCCTAATAGCGAGTTGCTAATCCTAATTTGTGACTCGCAAATTGATTTGCGACTCGCAAAATGGGATTAGTACATGGGCCACAGGTTTTATGCAAGTGCAAATGGGTCTAAAACCCATTGTCCATCTTGCCCCAAGTCTTTCTCACGAGTTGTGTTCTCATTTTTCTCTGTCAGATTGGTCCACTGAGGGATCTTGGGTGGCATTGCTCTTAAGGTAGAATTTAACACTGTTTTGTAAATCATGCTTTTTAAAAGTAGCACACTGCACTGCTTTCTTTAGTGTACTCATAAAGTGCTCAAAATATCTGTTGGCCAGCGGCCACAATGGTGTACACTTCAGATTCTTTATATTCAGGTGCTGCAAGAAATCTTTGAACGCATGACAGTCAACCAGTGGGCCATTGTCAGATTTCAGTATGGCTGAAACACCCCATGTTGTAGATATGCTATCTAGTCTCTCAATGATTTGGTCTTGGGTGGTAGAAGAGAGATCCTCAATTAATGGAAATAGTGTGCGTATTCGTCCACAATCACCATTTGGTGATGTCCATTGTCAATTGGACTGAAAAAGTCAATGACTACTCTCTCCCAGGCATGCTTCGGGAGTTTTCACATGTTTAAGGTGTATTGAGTAACTGTAGTAGAAAGGCAGTTGCACAGATGGCAGACCATTAATTCCTTTTTAACTCTCTCATTGAGATACGGAAACCAAACTCGGTCCTGGAGAGCTTGTTTTGTGGCAAAGAAACCAAAATGTTCTTCGTGGGCCACTTCAATCATTTTCGGCTGTAGACTCTCTGGAATCAGAATTCTCAACCCTCTCAATGTAACTTCTTCCTGAGTTATGGACAATTCCTCTTTGAGATTAAGCATTTTTTATATCCACCATCACTGGTAAGAGTTTGAGGGTGTTGGTTCCATGACTGATGTGTGATTATATCTTCCAACTTTAGCATATTACTATCATAGCTTGTGCAGTGATAATCTGGGCAAACGAAATGGCAGATGGTGTGTTTGGTTTTACAATGAAATTGATATAGGCGTCAGCCATCATGGATGGGGTACCATGACCATATATAGTCAATCTGGAAAAGTAGTCAGCAGGGATCGAATCCTTCCCTAGCCGATGCACAATGTGATAATTGTACTCTTGTAATCGTAGTCCCCATTGTTCAATGCGAGGAGGCATCTTTGGCCTGGATTGCCAAACATAGTTAGTAAAGCTTGATGATCAGTTACCAGTGTAAAAGGTTTTCTGTACAGGAATACATGGAAATGTTTGCAAGACCAGACCATGGCTTAACTTTCTTTTTCAGTTTGTGAATAAGCATGTTCTGTTTCGGACAAACTCCTAATTGCATATACCACAATATGCCTTTGAGAATTCAGGTGTCTGCTGTGAAAGGATAGCACCTAACCGGACTGGGCTAGCATCAACAACCTCCTTTCGAAGCTTTGGACTGAAATATGCCATTTCAGCAGCATTCTCAATTCTCTTTTTCGTCAAAACTCTCAATGGAGCACTTAAAGTGGCAAAGTCTTGTATATATCTGGAACAGTAGCTGGCCATGCCAAGAAATGAACGAACCATAGAAATTTTTGTGGATGGTCAGCATTTGACAGAACTTGTACTTTAGCAGGACCAGGCATCATACCCCCATCAGAAAAGATGTGGCCAAAGAATTTTAGCTTTGTCTTGTGGAACTCACATTTATTTGCATTCCAAGTCAAACCTGCATCCACAAGTAAACAACAAACTTGTGTGAGAGCATTATCGTGCTCTTTTGGTGTAGGTCTAAAAAACAATTTCTCACCTATATAATTGAACGCATTCATGACAGGCTGTATGATATGTTGAAGGACTTCATGAAAATGTTCTGAAACCAATGACACACCAAAATTTAGGGCCTTATTGAGAGTTCGGCGAACAGGTTACTCCATCACAAATGTGACGGAATATCCTGTCTCTTTATTATGAGTGCATTATATACTATGGTACTTGTAATACGGTGGACAGGATATCCGTCACATCTGTAATGGAGCAACCCAACTGCTGAACTCTAAATCAGGCCCTTAGTCTTTTGTATCGAACTAGACCAATATGTATATGAAAGGTTGTAATGTACCTGCTTTGAGTTCCAACTAATGATAGCCTTTATTCAAATCAAGGCGAGAGAATACTTTTGCACCATTTCATTGCGTTATCATGTCAGCAATGTGTTGACCTAGCTGTTGTTCTTGTTCAATTGTCTTGTTTGTCTGATGCATTGCAATGCGTATGCTTGCAGCTCCTTTACTGTCCTTTTTGGGCACTACTACTATAGTAGTACACTACTACTGGTCCTACGCCATGGGTTTCTCCTATGAGAAACCCATGGCGTAGGACCAGTAGACCGCTCAATCATTTCATACTTAAGTAAAAATTCAAGTCCTCTTTTAAAAGTGTCTTGCAATAGAAAGAAATGTATCTATGTCTTTCAGCAACAGGACAGCTTTCCTTTTTAATATGCAATTCCAATGCATTCCTAAGCCATGAAAGAATGATGGGAATTGACTTACTATTTCATGGTGAGCATTCTTGTTGTAGTTGACAGAATCAGCCCCATATCAGCAGCTGTGCTGAAACTGATTAGACAGGCACTTGACGCTATACCCTGAAGCAAATGGATGGGTGCTTGCACCTTTGTTTTCTTGTGTTTCATCCTCGCTAGAAATTAACCTTTTGCATTTTGGTTTTCAATCTTGTGAGTATTGGTAATAGAGACAATTCATTTTATTTCTCCACAGGCATAATGTTTATCGAAGCACTACTGTCGAGGACAAAAGGTATTGAGCAACCATTTACTTTCAGTGTAATCTTCGGGCAGTGTTTGAATGACTTTGGTTCTTTAGCATGTCGATTTTCTTTGACAATTTTGCTCACATACGACAGTCCAACATGTGCACTCTTTTCTGAGGTAAACATTAACATGGCATAACCATCTTCTTTCCTTTCACTTGATACTGATATAGAAGAACTGTTTGAAAATTATTTAGATGACAATTTACTTTGTTCAGTGCCAATTTGTTTTAACTGATGTCGCCACTTGACCTGGTGGGTGCACATCAAACGTTGCTTCTGGAACGTTCTGCCGGCCATTTTGTCTTCGCACCGTGCCACATTTGCTTTTTCCTTTGCTTTTCAATTTGTCACAAAATGGTTCTCCTTCCCAAAGCCTTTACATATCTGTGCAATGGCAGGACATTTTCCTTCATGGGATAACTTAAATTTGCATCTAAAACACAACTTCTTTTTACGTGTAGACATCACCTTGTGACCTTCATTCTTTGACTTACTTTTCACACTTATGACTGATTCATTCTGGGCACCTTTGGCCTCCATATCAACACCTTGTCTATTGGCATGCTCTTCAGGACTGGCAGCCATGAACACTCACTCCAGACTTAGAGCTTCTCTCATGTTTCATATTCTGAATGACTCAGACAAGCATCCATCAATAACTCTAAGACGTATAGCATTTCCATCATTAAATTAATTGAATTTACAGTGTTTGGTGAGTGTGTTGAGTCTCTCCACAAATTCATCTGTGGTTTCACCAACTTTCTATTGTTCTTGACTGAAAATGTATCTTTTTTAGTTTACATTGCACATTGGATTGAACTTGAGATTCAAGGTTTCTTTAATCTGATCGTATGTGATTTCTTCGTCAGTCCGCTGCATCTTTCTTATGACTTCAATTACAACATCACCAGCAAGATTTTTGAAGTATTTGATATTCTTTTTGTCATCAGCATCTTCAAGTGCATCAATAAAATCATCAAATGTCTCTATCAACACAATCCATCTATTGCCAATATTATGTTTTTTGGTGGTATCAAAAGGTGGTGGTGGTTTCAGGAAGGCAGCAGCATTGTAACCATTTATGGGAATTGATGACATTGAGGATGGAGCTCTTTCAGACATCTTCAGTTGTCCACTAGGACCTGCGTCATCTGCACCATCTCTGAGGCTCTGCAATGGATCTGCCTCTGTATCGCATTGGACAGTCTGCTGAACAGTAACCGCCATCTCGGTCTCCATCGGAGCTCTTCACTTCCTGAAGACCTCTGGAGATGTTGTGAGCTGCCACCTGGATATTTGGTGGGTTGCCACTTCAGGTATTGGACAACTCAATAAGCACAACCCTCATCCTTCTTCTTGGGTCTCTTTGCCTGGTGCTGAGGTTGAAGAGCTCCACTTATTGAGGCTCTGGTTAGTGCAACGACAGTACGTCTTCTTGTCAGTTGTTTCATCAGCTAGCGATTTATGTATTTTATTTGTATTTGACAACTGCCGTATTTAGCGCATCTTTTCTGTATCTGTACGTATCCGCCTTTGACAGTAACGCTCTGTATAACATATGCTTTTATCTTGCGTGGCAGTAATTTGTATGTATGGCCTGACCAGGTGGTTGTTGCCCAAAGACGTATAGATTTTCAGCAACACTTTTTATCATCAACTGGTTCAAAGTGGCTGGAAATGACCTTTGACTATACATGCATTAAGCGTCAATTCCGTTCTTCAACGACAGCAGATGTAGCACACACGAGCAGTTTGCATGAACCACGGCAAACTCTCCCAGAGAGCACTGTCAATCTTTGAGTTACTTATCCCTTATCTCATTGCTATTTGTATCGTCCTACTCAGCCTGGGTACCCGCCAATGACCATGACACACACGGAGTTTAGGATTACACGTCCTTATTCTTCTGTGAGTAACTGCAAACTTGACATTCCAAATCAGCCTTCATTGCATTCTGTTATAACACTTGTGTCACAGCTCCATCAGGAGCCAAAAGAGTTCCATCCCTGCTGACTCGCAAGATACTACAGAATGGCTTCCTTGAAAGCACAACACTAATCCAAGTAATCAACAATACCCAGTAACCACTGACCTTGGGTTCTGAAGTAGTGTGCTGCTGACTGTAAAGCACACCAATACCTTTAATGGGTTAGTCAGTCCTATAGGAAAGCAATTACAGTAAAATACAGTACACTCACATGCACACACACAAACACACACACATATGCATGCCCACAAAGACACACGCGAACACACAAGTACACACACACATGCACACACACTCATTTCCATGTATATTAATGAAGAGACCATACTTCTGAGACACTTCAACATAAAATAGTTTAAAGCATACAGCGTGTCCTCTTTTATGATGCTGCCTCATTCACCCCTGTCTCCTCCCCAACCCTTTTGAAAGATATAACAGCAGAGTTTCATCTAATATTCCATGTTTCTGCTGAGAAACTCATTTCAAATAAGATGAAGCAGGTGAGAGGAAGGATTACAGCTCAAGTTTGAGAATCACAGCCCTTCCGTTGCACACAATCCTGCACTTCATTGGTCATGAGGCTCCAGAGTACTAGTCCCCATGTAGACCATGTGGCTAGAATGTTTGGAATGTTAGAAGCTTTTGCTGAAAAGGAATGACTTGATGCCGCCCATCCACCTTCCAGACTGGGTTCTCTAAGGAGAGTGCGAGTCCAGCCAATGAGTGACCTTGCTTTTCAGCTGATTGAAGCTTTTGTGTAGTTCCTGGATTAAGAAAGGGCAAGTTGCCCAAAACAACAACATAAGGCGTGGCTTCAGGAGGTAAATTAGGGTTGACTATAGTAAAATGAGGGGCCACCACCTCACGTCTAGGAGTAATAACTTGTTTTGGTGCCCTCAGGCCTTGCAGAGAGCCATGTGGACAAACAGCCCACCACCCCTAAATCCAGTTACCCCCAGTTGAGCTGTAGGAGGTGGCTTGTCTCCCTAAAATCACCTAGCAGGGCAAGCCTGCATGTTTGTGGACACAAATGGGCAGTGTATAGATAGTAAAGTCACAACATTTAGCACCAATTTGTCTTTGGAGTTGCATGTGAATAAGACGGTGGGATGTTGCTTCAGTCTGAACAGGGCTTTGAGAAAGATTCTCCAATTGCTTCCGATTTCGGTCAAAGCCTTAATAGTACAAGGCGTTATTTAAGTAGACTTGATTATTGTAACACCCTACTCCTGGAGTCACCTAAGTATTTGGTCCAATGCTTGCAACGCGTTCAAAATGCGGTGGCAAAACTGGCGTTGTCCAGACCACGAGACTCCTCTGCATCATTGTGTTTGGCCGAGTTACACTGGCTGCCAGTACTGCAAAGAATACACTTTAAATCCCTATGCATAGTGTTTAGGGCTTGGCATGGTGCTGGTCCAAAGCCTTTGCAGAAGAAGCTGGCCTGGTATACTCCTACTCAGCGACTTCGCTCCTCTTCTGCCTGTTTAGCGAAGGTCTCCAGATTTAAAAAAGCTAGAACTGGAGGGAGGGCTTTTAGTCTTGCAGCTGCAAGGTTATGGAATGAGCTACCATTGGAAATTAGACAGTGTAACACCTTATCTTTGGTTAGGAAACAAATTAAAACTTGGCTGTTCCCTAGAAAATGATCCTGTTGTTTCTCTCCACTTCACGTTCTGATGGCTGTGTTTTGTACTATAGTGCCAGGGTACCCGTAGGGTGATTGTTGCGCTTTATAAATACTGTACACAATACAATCCAGTGACTTTTAAGGAATCATTAATTTCCACAATTCTTGGGACTTATTCACATAACGCTACCAAAGACCTACTATGATATGGCAAAACAATGTAAAACCATTAGGGCATACCTCCAAGCAGGCAGCTATGACTTGTGACTTTTTCTCAGAAGAGATGTCCAAGTCTCCAAAGAGAGGTGGCAGTTAAAACACCAATTGATGCAGTAGTCGGAATGACCAGGCAATAAGTCCACATGATGCTAATGTCCGTATCCAGAGCTAAGTGGGGGGGCCCAACCCAGCCTCTGATGGGCATGGACAGGCCTACCTATGGCCCAGGCTCACGTCCCATGCCACAGTGGTTGCTTTTCATGCAGGCGGCATGGTATGGTGGAACTGGTCACGGGCCCTCCTCGCAGCAGACAGCAGACTTTTGGTACTATGAGTCACTGTTTGAGCACATAAGATCCATCAGATGTCCTGCACCACGGTAGGTGGTCGGAGCTTTTCAGCACATGGTGTAAGTGGTCACAGACCCCTTCTCCTTGCAGTGGACCGCAGGCTTGTGCGATTTAGAGTTCCTGAGGGAGAATACAAGATCTGCCAGAATCCCCACGCCTTGGTAGGTGGTTTGGCGCTTTTCAGCGTGCTGTGCAGGAGAACTGGTCACAGGCTCCTCCTCCTCATAGCAGACAGCAGTATTGTGAGACATAGAGTCCCTGAGGGAGCACACAAGATGTGTCAGACAAGTAATGTGTAAGTTAATACTATACAATTAAAGAATCATATCATGGAAAATACTAACTATTGTGTGTGTACTGATTTCAAGGATTGGTATGGCGATCTATACACCATCTGCAGATAAAAGATTCCATAAATGGTTAAGTTTGACTTGTAACTCTCTGATGTATTTGAGGATAACTCAGTAAGGAAGAATGAGGGACGCTTGTCAGTCTTTCTTTTCGTCCACGAAGGTCGTAGTTTCCTTTTGGGGCTTAGGATATCTACCAGATGTGACTCCACTTATTTGTAGGTAACATTACATGGTGCCCAACATGGAGCCTGACTCCAAAGGGTTTTTGAGGGCTCAGAACCCCAAAACTAAAGTGCACACATAACCCTATTCCGATGCATCAGACGTGATGTATAATCCTCCTCAGAATTAGGAAAGGTCTCCAATTGACCACTCAACCTTTTGAGCATTTGATTGTCACAAAGGATACACCCAAATCATTAGTAACCATTTTTGCTTCCTTGTAAATATTGGTGGAAAAACATTTGAGGTATGTGAGGGAGTGAACTCAACAAATTTCCTTTTGTTGGAGCAGAACAGGGGGTTGAGCATCCTTCTGAGCAAGAACCTCCTCATTTAGAAACATTGGGTCCCGGATCTCTAGCAAAGGAAAAGGAAGGGTACTTCTCCACCATCTTCTCTTAGCACCACTTCTGATGATGATAATAGGGACATGGAGTGGACCCCGGCAGAGTCAAGAAGACAACAGGTGTGGCAAGGGAAAAGAAAAGTTCCTGAAAGACTTAGACTTATGGAAGGGGATGATAAGGAGGATGACGATGATGAGGTAGTCATTGTGGAATAAGACACAGAGGAGTCTGACATTGCTATTCAACCTGCTCTGAGGGATGTGGAGTAGCACTGCCAGCTGCCATATTTGCAAAGCACCAGCTGAGACCTGCACCAACCCCAACATCAGTAGAAATATTCACTGCAGAGAGGCAATCAACGACACACCCACCTACCTTCAGTTCTTCTTCAGGCAGTGGCACAGTAACAAACGACTTCTCCCCAGTTTGGTAGTTTTTTACGGTTAGCACACACAGGGAGCACATTGCAGTATGCAGAATTTGCAACACGCAGGTTTGTCGAGGTTCACATTATGGTACTGGAGGACAATATGAAAAAACACCATGCAATCCAGTGGGAGGAGCACCTTAAAATATTTGTTGAACATGATTGTGGTGATGAGGAGAGCCAGGGAACATCAGCTACAAGTCCAGTCATGGTAGGAGGTGAGGATGAGGAAGAAGAGGGTGACATCCTCATGCAAAGCAGCCCTGTCCCCAGCAGTGAGCCAGCAGAATCACCCACCTCAGTGACTTCACAATAGCACAAAAAAGACTCAGAGTGAGATGGAGACACCGCGGCATACAGTGACTACCCCACCATGATGCACATTGCGTCTACCATCATCATCAACTTCTCAAAAGACACCTTTGTCAGTTCCCCCAGAAAAGAAGAAAATCCAGGCTACTATTGGGGGTATGTTACGGCAGGAGAGGCCCTATGAGCAGAACCACACATTTGTACAATGTGATGCTGGCAAAAGTGTTAGTGCTGGACCTCCTCCGTTTTTTCTTTTGTGGAAGGAGTTGGATTCTTAGTATTTGTGACAGCATTCTGCCCGAAATGGAAGGTACCAAGTCTAACCTATTTTGCCAGAGTTGCTGTTCCAGGGCTGCATCACAATGTGCTTCAGTTGGTTGGACAAGCTTTACAGCAAAGTCTTTTTCACACTATCAAAAAAGAACAATTGATGGACAGAATACAGAACAATGTCATATATGCACCCCAGTACAGAGATCTGGGCCTAAATCCATTGTTATTCTGCTCCCTGTGCCATTCCAGTTTGAACCCAGCCATATGCAAATCAGACTTGACCCTGCGCCCAATGGGAACTGTCCAGCCCACACTATCAGGCCAGGTCATTCCTGACTGTAAACAAGCATCCTAGGACTGGTTTTGGGGTTTCACCCCTCATCAGCCAGGATAGCTTGACCCCAATGGCATGGAGAGCACGGGACCCATGTCTGGGCATACCCGTCCCACTCGGGGTGATGAATGCAAAAAGAACAATTGATGTACAGAATGCAGAACAAAGTCATACATTCACCCCAGTACAGAGATCTGGGCCTAAATCCATTGTTTTTTTCTCCCCATGCCATTCCAGATTGAACCCAGCCATATGCAATCAGTTGTGATCCTGTGCCCAATGGGAACAGTCCAGCCTGAACTGCCAGGACAGGTCCTCCTTGGGCTGGAAACAAGCATCCTATGACTGGTTTCGGGGTTTCACCCCTCGTCAGCCAGGATAGCTTGACTGCAGTGGCATGGAGAGCCTGGGACCAACGGCTGCCCCTCTTCTTGACTCTAAAATACAGTTTCTGTTTTACAATCCAAAGGCCTTATAGTCTTATAGCACAAAAGCTGAGCTCAACACTCCTGCTTACCTATCGGACCAGTCCAGACAGGCCCACAAGAATGATGGACATTCCCAAGGAGAATGCAGATGCACCACCTAAGTTTGCAATACAGTATCATTTTTCTTTTAACAATAATATTTGGAGACCTGGGTGGGTGGATTCACTCCCAACCTAGAAGACAGAAAATTTAGATATATGATAACTTGGGTCTCAGGGGCAGAAGAACTGCTTGCAATGCAATTAACTGTACTCTGTTATACTCATTCCTACATTTCCTTCCACAACTGAATGATGGCGAATGATGTGCTGCTCCTTGCCCAAATGAATGTTGCCCTTGTGTAGTGTTTATCTTTGTCAAACCTTTCCCTAAATCCCTTTTCATATTCATTCATCTAAAACCCTAACCATCTTGTGTTGTGCAACCGTAAATGCCCAAGCTTGTCCACTACAGACTTTGAGTCCATTTTTATGACTCGAGAATTTTGTAAGTTACTAGTAGCTCTCCATTAGCCAAATTACTACTATTGCTTTTTTTGTTATTCTATCACTATCATAGAAAATTTACTTCACAATATTTTTGTCATCGATATTCTTGACACAATATTTTGTCCCACCATATTTTTGTTTTCGATATTCTGTCTAAACACCTAGAGTCACAGCTACGGAAGAAAGAACAGTGTTTCTGCCACCGTTGCATGGAAAGAAGAAGATGAGAGAGGCATCCATTTATTCAGTGATGTCATTCTCTACAATAGACGTGTGGTGCTGTCAAAAACGGTGCAAGCTATTCCTCTGTTGCAACCACTTCCAAATGGACGGCAACCATGTCTAAGTCTTATGATTTTTTTTCCAGATCGTGTTAAGACCCATTTCTTCAGGAACAGTACCATCCCAGGATCTCACCTTTTGACAGCTCAGATTCTGTGTTCTTCTACTAAAGGTTTAGAGTGACTAAATGAGGTAGCATTTGTAGGAAAGGTGAGCTGGAAGAAGAAGACGCCACTATCAAACACATAGATACCTGGATTTGTCATTGGTAGTTGCTCTTGGGTCATCCATCAATCTGCACTTAAATGATTTCTGAAGGAAGAACCATGCTTTGCAAGCATAGGTCTAAGCTAAATTGCATGAAGATATGTTTAGTCTACTGTACCTAAACAGATAGGAACATACTCACTGAACTTGTTATGATCTTCTATGGTTTCATATATAGTTAGGCTGAATGATACTTCAAAATACCACAGTTCATTTTGTATGTTACTTCACACAGATGAGGTGAGGGAAATAAAGGTAACATAGGAACCCTGCTTAAATTTGTACAGGGCTGAACGTATGCCAATGGTTCAGATCCCTGAAAATGGATGTTTTTGTTCACAACACTCTTTCTCACAAGTTCAAAATATAGTAATATCACTTCATGGAGATAGGCCTTAACTGTGGACAAAAAGTGACAAGTTCTTTCTAACTCCGGACACTGACTACAAATAAAGGGCCTTATCTACAAGAAAGTGAGTCAGCGTGGCACCACAAGACATTTGGCTGTACTGCAGTGAGTCACTTTCAAAGCAAAGGGATGCAACATATTTACAATATTAGGTTGCATCCCTGTGCTGGCACACAATTGGCTGCCATGCGCCAATGCAGGCACCCTTGCACCACGGTGCAAGGGTGTCTGCGTTTCAGGGGAGATTGTTTTTGTGCAGGAAGGGACACCTTCCTGCACAAAAATCAATCACAAGAGATGATTTTGTCTTTCTATGTGTGCTGCAGAATGCAGCACGCATTGAAAGAGGAAAAAATGAGAAGAAACTAAAACATTTCTCCTCATTGCGCCTCCCTACGCCTCACCTGGGGAAGTGTAGCATTCTGACGCATTCCCAAGTGTATGAAAGGTTGTAAATCTAGGAATGCAGCAGAAGCCATAGGTGTTAAGTGGGAAAACCCACAGCAACACCCATAGCATGCCTTTTCACAGAAAGTGCTGCGCGAAAAGGGGCCATATTTACAAGGACACGAAAAGCCACGCAGGGTGGCATTATGTGTGCTTGTAAATATGAGGCAGCAAAATGTGCCACCGGTGCATCACAAAAGGTGATGTAACAGCAGCACAAGGGGCTTGTAAATAAGCCCCAACATATTTTCCCCAATCTACCAGTTCATCAGACTAGAGAATATTTTGTCCTGATGATCAACAGGCATTATCTCAATCAATTTCTCACTTGTCCAGATCAAGATGCCAAAATCCAAGAGAACACCAACCAACTACTAACTGAAAACTCAGGAGTTAATTTACAAGAGCCCTGCGTCACTTTTGCACCACTTAAAGAAGTATATGCTTGATGCAGGGCTCTCATAAAGATATATGACGCCACAGAATGCCACCCTCCTTGGCTTTGAGTGGCCTCATAAATTATGAGAAAGGCGAAGCAGCGCAAATCGCTTCTTCGCCTTACTCTGCGCCTGGGAGGCATTTCTTTGCAATTTTGAGCTCCCCCAGATTTACAGAGTGATGTACAGCTCGGGAAGCGTCAAATCCATACGCCTCCAGAGGTAAGGCGTAATGAGGAGAAATGTGTTTATTTCTCCTTGTTTTTTCTATCCTGCAGCACAAGTAGAAAGATGAAAATGCCTTCCAGGACTGTTTTTGCCCAGGAAGGTGCCTCTTCCTGCACAAAAACAATTCTGCCTGCAATGGAGGCCCCCTTGTACCATGGGGCAAAGGTACCTCAACTGGCAATAGGCTGCCAAAACGAAACCAGCACAAGCAGAAAGGGCATGAATGCACCGTATTGCTTAAAAATAGTGCCTACCTGCCTTTCACTTTGGCGTAGGGCAGCACAGCAAGGTGCCTTGTTGCGCTACACTGCGCCCAAATGCCATAAATTTGGCCATCAGTGAATAACATGCAACGCAGTCCTGAGTGTGTTCTCTTTCATACCTGAGCACCCAAGACAACCATTGAGATGTACTGCAATCTCACAGGAGTCCCTTTGTTTTTTTTGCAAGACCAGCGCATCATTCTAGTTGTTAGGAGACCATCTTGATGTTTCAGTTAAGATACTTAGGGGCATAATTTCAAGCACGGCGTTAAAATTATCGCCGCTTTAGCGGCAGAAAACTACCGCTAAAGCGGCGGTAATGGGCTTGATAAGATGCCACAGAGAGTTCCCATAGAAGCCCATATTGACACCAGAACATGGGTTCTATGGGAATTCTCAAGGGCATATTATCAAGCCCATTATCGCCGCTTTAGCGGCAGTTTTCTGCCGCTAAAGCGGCGATAATTTTAACGCCGTTTCTTGATAATATGCCCCTTAGCATCTCTACCATCTCTGCGTAGAGGTATGAGCCCAACACTACCCTGTGACACTGCTTTCTTGAAGGTAGAGTGAGGTGGGCACAAGAAACAGTCGCATTCCTAATAAACCATGGTGCCAACCATGACAATCAGCCCCTATAATAACAGTGGGCGGAGGAATATTAATTGTGATACTAATAATAAAGAAATGGACATTCTGAGTAGAGTGAAGAGGTGTTTAAGTGTGAATCAGGAAATTTAGTTTGAAGTGAGGCATGGAGTGTGGGCGAATTGAGCTGATGTATGTGAATTAATGGAAAAACGAAAACACAATGCAGGAAACCAAAGCCTGGAAATGCAATTTTAAGGAAAGACAATCAATTAACAGAAACATTTATAAGGAAGATAATTTTAGGGAAATACAACTAAATTGAACATTACATTAAAATTTAAAACATCACTTTATTTTTTATTTTTTTAAGTGCTACATATGCAATAATCTGTTAAACTGCACATTTAAAATGACTCTTACACACTGCTGGACTTCTCTCCTTCCCTAAGTGAAGTCATCCATGTCTGTAGCTCTTGTTTTACCTCTGTGGCTTCCCTCACATCATATGTGGTCCCCGTGGAGTCTCGTGGGACCTACACGCAACAGCAGTTTCTATGTTTACCCTCGGAATGTGTTTCCCGCAGAAAATATAAAGTTGAAAGAAGACGACAGAAAGCGGTTGCCCCAGCCACATGTGCTTGTCACATGTGTTTTAGACTTAGACGTAAGCTGATTTGTTTCCATTCCAAATGGGGTTCGTAAGGGAAAGCTTCATTACAACAATTCAGGCATCCTGCAGATGACATCAGGGTCCAGACTGGAACTGTGACGTAGTCAAATCAGCCGACAGTCCGGGCGAGGAAAACAGGTCTTTTGGATAAGAGAACGTCTGCGCTTATCCGAAACATTTTTATCTCCTCAACCATCACCCTTTTTAATACAAACACCCAATTATTGAATTCACTTTGTTATGGCGGGAAAGTCCATTCAAAGGCGCAGGAGGTTGTAAATGCATAGAATACATACATTTATCATTTGGAGGTCTTTGATTGCACTATAGCTAATTCAATATGTGCCGAGTGTGCCTTCCTTTTATCTGTGGAAGCTCTTTTTCATACCCAGACTCTAAAAAATGCAAGTATTTGGATGTATCACATTTTCCTCTGTACACACAAATGAGCTTTTGTCTATATTGCTCGGTTTATGTGCACCCAGTGGCCCAGGGTCGGAGTGGCACTGGCAGTGCTGACAGGCCAGTGTCTGGGATGCTGTTTTGGCTGCACGTGGGCCTGTGTTATCTCCTAGTCCGTTTTTACTGTTGATTTACCTGATTACTACAAATATTGCCTGAAGCAAGCAGAATTTCTTGCAGTTTCTCTTGCCCTGAAAAACGTGTATCTTTCCAATTTTATAACAGCCTCAATTTGCAAATGTGGGTCACTGTTTTAGTTAATGGGAGCCTCTGGTGTTTTTTTGGTGCCCGTGCCTATTTTGGGTTCCCCGTCCGACCCTGCTGGGTCCTATCACAAAGAAATTCTGGGGTTCTACACACCTTAGTTCACTGCTCCCAAAAATGTAAAATGAGGGAATTCAGGGCATATTTATAAACGATTAAATACTAATTGAAACTACTGTGACTGTTTTGCACCATTACGAATAAGACGTTGGACTTTTAAGTGCCAAATCAGAAAGACATTTAAGAGTACGCACAAATGTAGCCCAATTACACTCTTTGTCACTACCAGGACATGCCACACAGCAAAGGCACATGTCTGACCTTTTACCTACACAGCACCCAGCCCATAGGGCTTCCTTGGGCCTGCATTAGGGGTGACCTATATTTAGTGAAAGGGGAGTTCTAGGCTTGGCAAGTAACTTCAAATGCCAAGTCACTGTGGCAGTAAATTGCACACGCAGGCTTAGCTTTGAAAGGCTACTTCTGTGGGTGGCACAAGCAGTGCTGCAGGCCCACTAGTAGCATTAAATTTACCGGCCCTGAGTGTATGGGATATCACTGTTCAAGGGACTTACAGGTAAATTACATATGCTGAACAGTTGTAGACCAATCTTACCACGTTTACAAGAGAGAGCGCATGTATTTCAGCACTGATCAGCAGTGGCAAAGTGCCCAGAGTCAAGAACAGGTCAGAAAATATACAGCAGGGAAGCGAAACGTTTGGGGCTAACCCTGCAAAAAGGGTCTGATCCAACAAGAAGTGTGAGGAAACAGCCTTTCTGCAGGTTCCCCCACACTTTTTTCTCCAATGCTAATGGTTTTGACCCTGAAAGAACACTGAAGCCTGCTAACCAGTCCCCAATGCCAGTGCTCTCTCCCGAAAATATGATGCATGTGAATTGGTAACCCCAATTGGCAAGGACTTTAAACCTCTTACAATTCCCTGGTAAGTGGTACCAGTGGTACCCATGGCATGGGAGTTAAAGGGGTCACCAAGGCCTGCAGAACTGATTGCGCCATCCTGAGTGATCCAAGTAAGAAGATGACAGCACGCCTGTCATTGCAGACTGCAGTAGCAGTGCAAACCGCTCCAACTCGACTTTGCCCTCACCGTAAGTGGCAAGGTCACAGCACTTTGTTTAATATATATATCAGTCACCCCTCCATAGGCCTCCTGAGCAAAGGAGGCATGGTGCATTATATTGAAGATGTGGACATATAAGTACAAATGTATATGTCCCTATAGTAGTCTCCTTCCATTAGGGGCTACAATTAGTAGTTGGAGGGCCATAGGATAATATAGGCTGCCACCCGGTCACTCAAGGTTGCCAGTCCAATTACGGTACCACTGTAAAGTGTCATGTTTGGTATCAAACAACTTGTCTCATCATACCCGACTCTTTCCCAAAGTTGGGTCTGATATGACATGCACCCAAGTGGCTACCTCAGAGTTTGCCCACCTGGTTGCCACAGTCCTTCCTGTGCCCTGACTGACAGCCTGCAGCTTCTGCCACTAAGACAGGAACTTGATCCCCAGCCAGGAGTCAGAAACAATGGCCTACCTGGGCGGGAGGTGCAGCCTTCTTCCCTGATAGGATGGCTAGTGAAAATGCCACATCAGATGGTGAGATTCAAAGCTCACACTGCCTCTGAGATGCAACCAGGCTTCATCCCAGATGGGGAAAATCCCAACCCCCGTGTCCAGGCACATTTGCAACCCAGGCAGGCAGGAATATTAGATAGTCAGGTGACATACACACCCAGAACATTAGCCACACCCCTAGGGTGGGCAATCTTGTCTGCACAGCTGATTTATAAAAGAAGCAGAATAGAGGCTTCTGGGTAGAAAAGGTGTCACACTTCTCTGGAAGGGATTATCTCAGGGGTGGATTAGCCACTGGAACTTGCAGCGGATTGGCTACTAGCACTCACATCTCTAACACCCCTAAATCTAGGATTTGAGGGGCTCACCTGACACCAGAACCTCAGATCTGATAGGCTTGCAAACAAGGACAAAGAAGATACCCAAGTCTGCAACTTCAGGACCTGCACAAAGCAAAGGTGTGATAAACTGCACCTGTGGCAGCCACCCTGCAACTGCATGACTGTGACTCGTCCCGGACCAGAGACTGGTTCCAAAGGAAAGAGAAACCCCTCTGCGAGCCAAATGCAACTCCAGAACTTCCTTGGACTAGAGGTACCAGTCCCCTGCATCCCACAAGAGAACCAAAATAATCACTGGCCATCGGGCCCCTCGAGGGATCACCCTAAAATAAATGGTCCAGTGCAATATGGGTGATGTAGCCCTGACCTCCAGCAAATTTCAGGTGGCTACAGTCTTGCCCTGGACTCCACGCATCAAAGTACCCAAATGCTGGGTTGGCTGTAACCAAGACTTGTTGATGGCTAGCAGGCTACCACTACCTTTATTCAAGGCTGTACCTTGAGGGAATCCCGCAGCATCTTCAACCCGATACCCCAGTGGCACCATTGTTGAGATTATATACCCATTTCCTCACCAGCACTGTCCAAGCAGCCAGGACAACTCTGGACCCGGGCCCCCATGAGCCAGGTATACTTCAACTGACTGTTGGACCCTGATCCTGGGACCCCCCCATCACCTTAGTACCCAGTGGTTTCCACTGGCCTCAACCTGAGAGTGACTGAGTGTCACTGGTATAATTTCCCATTGACTGCAACATTATCATTTTGCAAGAGTTAAATGCTCTGATTTGTTTTCCTTTAAAAATCCCTAACCTCAATAATATTCATCTGATTATCTTTGTTCTGGTGCTCGAAAATTATATAAAAATCTGCTTTATTTTTATAAATTTGTGTCAGATTTTTTTAAAGTCGTGTCAATTACTAATCGTCCATGTTGGTACTCTGAAATGCTTAACACATGTTCTTCTAGTTAAGCCTGACTGTTCTGTGCCACACTACCAGGACTGATTTAGGGGCATATCAGCAACAACCGGGAATAATTATCGCTAAGCGCCCTTAGCGCTAGGATAATTATCGCCGGCTAGCATGGATTTTTATCGCTGAGATAGCGTGCTATTAGCAACGCTTATCTCAAAAGCGATAAGAATCCTAGTGCTAACTGCCAAACGTGAGATTATTGCTGGAAACCCAACAATAATCCCACGAAGTTTGGCAATAGCTTGCTGATAGGGCCTCACATACTTAGCCATGATATCCACCTTACATAGGATATCATGGCTCAGTCAGTTTCAAAGCAGGCATAAAGCAAGTAGCGATAACAGAGGTTATCGCTACTTTTCTTGTCGCTATGTTGCTTTGCGTGAGGCTTGATAATAGGAGAACTGTCGCTTAGCGACATGTCTCCCATTATCCTGGGGAGGAACACCCACTTTGCATCTCATTAGAGATGCAAAAATGGGCGTTAGAAATTCAGGTGCTAAGGCAAGGTTTCACGCGATAGCGTGACCTTGCTGATATAGCGATAAAATTATCGCTGCTTTTCGGCCGAAAACGGCCGCAAAAGCGGCGATAATTTTATATCGCCACCTTGTAGATATGCCCCATAGTGATTTATTAGTGTGAATCCAAAGGACCTATTTGAATTAGCGTGAGATTATTACATAGTGAAGCCTAACCAACCTCACTACATAATAATCCAATTTCCTACAAGAAGTATTTATCTAGGACTACAAAGTAACATCCAACGTTAATAAACAATACACACTATCCACTTAGGTCAGGACTCTAGTGTTTCATATACAGACTCCCGAGTCCCATTCCTCTCAAGTTAGCAATAGTAGATATTTCACCTTCACTATAGGTGTCATTCAGATTAAGTTCCACGAGCAGTGCAAGTCTCAGGAATCCCACTCCAACTCTGTATTAAAGTCAGATGTGTCCCTGCACCAAAGTGCTATCTGGCAAGCACTTTCCCCCAGGGCCGATTGACCAGAAATCAGTCTTACCCAAACCAGCAGGATTGGAGCGACAGGGGTCTCTGAGCGTGCTCCCTCTATGGGTGCTGGAGCTGCAGCATCTGTATTCAGTAAACTTTTGCAGATGGTCTAGGTGGGTTGCATGTGGCTGTCCTCTAGTTCCTCACATGCAGTCCTGTAGCAGCATTGACAGGGGGGTCTCGTAGTTCCTCCAAACTGGGTGGTTAAGATGCTTATGCTAATATAGCACGACACATACCTACTCATGGTTTCCAGGTGCTTTTAGCAACAGGTAGGGTTCTGCCAGGACAAGCTATTTCAGAACATCCAAGTCTTTAGTTGTCTGCGGAAGGTGGCCATCAAAGTACAGAAACTCAGGTGTTCTGGAAAAACGTTCCAGAGCTTGGGGCCAGGTGCACAAAGGAACGGCCTCTTATGGAAATCCATTTGACCCTAGGAATAATGCACAGGGAAAGGTTGCTGGAGTGCAGAGTGCAAGTAGGCTGATCAGGCTTTATCAAGCCAGTAATATGGTGGGGATCATCCCCTTCCCTTGCTTTGTAGACTTGGCACAAGGCCTTAAATTGGATGCGTTTCTCCACCTTGAGCTGGGGAAGCTCACGGAGGAGAGATGTAGAAGATGCATGCTTGTGTCAGTCTGTAAATCCCAAGGAGGGCAGATTTGGTACTGTGTCCTGCTCTGAACCCTGGCTGGGAGTCATGTAGAAAACGTTGGACCTTTACAAAGGCGGAAAGTTGTTGGCAGAGCTTAGCCGAGGGAAGAAAATATTTAGGAGTGCCCAAACTTATCGTTTGTGCCGGGGACAAAAATAGAGGCAAATCCAGAGCATCCCACTTGTTTAATTTCTGGTGGGCAGGTGGGGTGCCTGCAGAAGTCGGGTCATCAAGGACAGAGGGTGACAGGTGAATGATGAGCTAATTGGGCTCCCTTCCAGCCCCAGACAGAGATCATTGAATATCCTGCACTTTGAAAACGAAGAAAAGCACTAATTCCTCACATGGATCCTGGGATAAGATAGGTGGGGGCACAATCCTGCTAGGGTCAGAAAACACCTTGAATATTCAGAAATCCAATTTAGGGCAATTTTGGGCAGACGTGTTCTGATCAGAGTAAAAAGTGGCTCAAGCACTTCTACAGGGGCTATTATAATGTTTCAAAGTCATTTTATATTTGTTCTTGGAGGTGTAATCATAGCTTAGCCTCCAGACTCTCTTCAGTCCCTTACAGCTAGATTTACTGCCTGTAATTCCTCAGTGAACCATGGGGCAGAGGGGTGCGACCTGGTGGGTCGATGGTTTTGTCAAGGGCAAGCTGGGTAAGTTCTATGACTCTTCCCAAAGGCATGGGGTGTGGAGCCTGGCTCTGGTCCTCAGTCATGAATGAGGCCCGCTAGGGCCACCTCGGACGGTCTCTCTCCGATGACAATCTCAACCAGGTTGCCATTCTTGCTTTGTCCCGGTGGCCACCACTGACATATGGGGTAATTGTCCCACTACTACACATGGGCTCCGAGGTGATCGACACAGTGGCTCTCTTCAACTTGAGCTAGCCTGGCATATGAGGCAGTCTGTTTATCACCTCGCACGGGCTACTGCCAGCTCTGCACTGTATTTCTCTTTATGGTGGCCTAACCTGGCATACTCGGTCACTGACTTATCACCATACATGGGCTACAGCCTGTTCTGCACAGCAATACACTTCATGGTAGTCCCACATGCATATAGGGTCACCAACTTATCCAGCATATGGGCGATGACCAGTTTGTTGCAATAAACATCACGGTCCTCCTCTGACATACAAGGGTCTCTAACTTTCCCTGCACACTGGCAACAACCCGTTTGGTGCACCAGCCATCTTTTCACACCTCGCTACAGGGATCCACCTGCCAGAATTCACCTCTGCACCTCGCTCCCTTCAATGCTCTACTCTTCCTAACATGGCACATTGATCTTGGAAAGCAGACAGCCACTGGTGCTCCAGGCTCTAGGGCAGGTGATCTTGTATTCCCTGGGTAATATCCCCTCAATCAGCTGGGAAATGAGCAGGCCTGCTTACAGGCAGAAGTCTTGTATACCTACTCCTCCTCACACAGCCCAATTGCCTGATTGACAGTTGACCATTAAAAGGGGGCTCAGGCTCTCTTCTTATAGTGCTTTTCCACTATAAGAAGTGGTCTGAGTCTGAGTCTTTGAAGTTAATGTTGGGGGTCTGCTTCCTATTTTCTCTCATCCTCCTGAAAGCAGTCTGCCACATCAGGAGCGATTTTAAGTCTGGCAGCCCCATAACACAGGTCAAGGGAGTGACTAGAGGTTCACAACTGGCAATCAGCCACCACAGTGATATGTATATTAGAAGGATACTTAAGGGCCTTAGCCTTATTCTTTATGCTTCTCCTACCAGCACCATCTCCTTCCTGGGATGGGCCAGGCACCTTGTGACCTCTCTCTGAATCATCGAGTACCCTTTGAAGTGTACAGGAGAGGCTGGTTCCCCCTTCCCTCAGTGTGTCCCACCCAGATTACAGGAATGCAGCAATATACAAATCTGTGTATATAACTTGCCTGCATTGCACACTATTCCATTATCCCTGAATTGTACAATTAGCAGGCACACATACACTCAGCACATGTAGATCACACATGCACTGTGCTGCACTACACACCAAACCGATGTAGGCAAAGGGTGAGATAAGCACACAGTAGTGGAACATTAAATGAGTAAGCCTGTAGGCCTCACTCCAGTGACACAGGTAACAAGCATTGGAAGAACCAATAGATTTAGCCTCTGTAAAATCTATTGGCTTTGTCAATGTTTTTAAGACAATTAACACAGTAGTGCGAGCTGCTGTGTAGCATGTCTTCAAGTTAAAAAGACAGCGGCATGACACGCCTAGTGTTGATCGTGTGATTGCACATTTTTTTTTAACTTTAAGACATGATGCACAGCAGCTCTCAGTGCTGTGTAACATGTCTAAACAACCTGACAAAACAAGTCATTTTGCAGAGGCGAAAGCTATTGGCTTCATCTATACTTTTTTTTTTTAAATACAAGATATTTTTCTGGTTTTGTCAATTTTTTTCAGTGATGTTACACAGCAGCACAAGCTGCTTTGCAGCATGTCTTAAAGTTTAAGAATAAGCGCTATAACTGGGTACACAGTGGAGGGTTGTGAATCATGAGTCAGAAGTAGGAGGCATACCAGCTGAGGAAGAGTGAGGTTGAAGGGAAGGTAAGAGACAATATGTATATGCATGTGAGAACAGAAAGGTTCAGGGTTCAAGGAAAGAAGGTTCTGTGTTTCGAATGGGGCGGCAAGAGGGGACTGTGAAAGTAAAGTAGGAAGGAGGAAGTGGGGATGAGTGTTGGGATATATGCATGCAAGAGAAGATTAAACGGGGTGAAAGGCACAGTGTCTACAGAAAAGGAGAGAATGTGAGAATGGGAGGAAACGAGGGCTGGGTATGGAGGGAGCGGTGGTGAATGGAAAACCGGGGTTAAATCGAAGAGCAGGAAGATGGACGTGCAGTGAGTGAGGGCCGGTTTAACCTTGATACAGGTTGATGGGAGACCAGGGAGGGTGTTGGTGTCTCTTGTTCCCGTAGGGCAGTCACTACCTCTCCTTAGGTTGGGGGAGATGCGGCCTCTGCCAGATGTGGGTGTCGGTAATAGAGAGCACTCTGTGGATGCGCCGGCGATCTACTGAAGAATCCAGGTCCTCTGAGGAACTCACCATTAATGGGTATGTGCTGTAGAGGGTTGCCTGGTGAGCTGTTTTGTGAACATTTTGAAAGCATTTTAGAGTATGGGGTCACTTTAAACATGCTCATGGAAGTGTATGGCAGTGTGAGAGGCAATGGAGCCACTGACATGCTGCAAACATTCTCACAGGATGGGGAGGGGGCGGGAATGAGGTATCTGCATAAAAATAATGCCATATTAAAGCAAAAAAGTAAGAATGCCTGGAAGCTGGGATGAGATAAGATGGCCTGTAGATGCACTCATATGGTGTGCTCATTTGGAAATTTCAAAAATGTACCTTCAGAGTAACTAGCTAGTGGAAGGACACTGGCCAGTAGCCAGTGACCAGAAGCATTGCTTGAGTCAAGCTCCATGGCATAAACAGCAAAGCAGAGCAGGAAGCGAAAGCAGACAAGTGCAAGATCTGGTCAATCAGAAGCATGTAAGTTAGAGTGACGTTGTGTTGTGTAGCACAACTGGGCCTGCTCTAAGTCTCCATTTTAGCTTCACATTTTAGCTTTGCATCTTTTTCTAATGGTGATTTTTTACATGGTTTGGATATACACGATAATGTACTGAGATGCCATTCTACATACAGATTATTTCTTAGTAAGCATTATTATCATGTTGCTTGTACACTCTGTCCAAGGCTAGCCACATGGAATGCAATGCCCTTCTATTTGGTCGTCCGGTTAGAGACAGCTCTAGGGCTCGAGACACACCATCGCATCAGCTCTGCACTTTTGACACAGTGCCATTTGAATAGTGCTTTTATTATATAAACCGCTTCTGCATTACATCTGGCAGGAGAGCACTTCTACTGGGATTGTCCAGGAATGTGACGAACAGTGGCTGAGATGCAACCTGCTGATTCTGACATCTATCCTGCAAAGGATGATAGCCTGTTCTACACAGGCCGGCTTCCTGACACATCATACTGAGGCATGGGGGAGTAGGAAATCACAAGGGATACTTAAGCTTGATATTATAGGTAGTGTTAGGAATGAGTACAATGTAATAGTAATAACAACTAATAATAGTAATGTTATAGTGGTTGCACTGTTTATCTTTTTCAGCATTCTTGTACTGTTGGTTACAATGTTTTGCTTCTTCTGCCTAATAATTGCAGCATACTCTTTATATAAGAATACAATTGTTTCAATAAATGTTTGAAAAGCCAATTTTTATCTTTCTTGTGTTGCCCTTGAGTATGTGAAAGTAAACAACGAAAAGGTAGAACTTTTTCCACTATTTTCTTGGGGAATAAAGAGCGGTCATGCTTGAAGTTGCTGATACCATCTGGTACCCTGGTACATTTAGGGGATCAGATGGGGCACTTTGAGCTAGCTAAGAATTAGGTCAACATTTACTGATGATTTGTGGACTCTGGGTTCCCATATTCTGACATTTATGTTGTCCAGATACACATTAGCAGAAGCATCCATGCTGGCTGGAGATAACAGCTCATAGTAAGCATCCTGCAGCAATGGCTGTCTCATAGGACAGCACTCAAGGTGAGCCCTCAGAAGACTTACATGTAGATCCATATCCATAGATTGAATCAACTGCATTGCAAGACATAAGTTTAGGGCACACTCAAAAGGACACCAAATACAGCGGAACACCAAATTGCATGCAGTTTAACCCTACAGATCTAAAGGACAAAGACCAGTTGTTGTTTAATTCCTCAAGTAAATACACTCCAAAGTACTATATCATGCATTCAAGATACAGCAGGATGTGTTGCAAGTCCATCACCATTTGGCTTTGAGGTAGAACTTCCATTGCGGAGCAACAATAAAAGGACCAAAAAGGCAATGGGCAGAAATAACACAAACAGTATGCCTCCAAATACACTGAAAACTCAAGAGTCAGAGGATCTGACTCTTCTTCAGTGGTTACACTACCGGCATCTCTTCATCAGCACCTGCTGATTGGGCTGGATATGCCCATGTTTGTCCATTGGAATTTGCTCCTGAGGCCACTGTGGATACATCATCTGTGGATGTGAGTTCCTTCCTGGTTCCTACTGAGTCTATGAACATGGGAAACATTTCAGGAGCCTCCCAGATTTTTTATTTGGTGCCTTGTTTTTAATACAAATTGAATATTAATCACTTTTATGAATTCCTTGCTCTTAAATTGGCATTTAATTTTTAAATGGCTTTCCTTTGCTTTGATAATTAAAGTATATTTCATAACATTTTAGCTGATGTTTTATGCTATTTTTTTCTTTTTTAGCTGAGTATCGCACCGGCCAAGGGGAGGGTGATGTGGACCACAAAAGGGTACATTCTCAGTCTCTATTTTAGCTTCACTTTTAGCTTGACAATGTTTTTCTAATGGTGATTGGAACAGTGCTTTTATTATATAAACATCCACTGCATTACATTCTGCAGAGGAGCACTTCTACTGGGATTGTCCTGGAACGTGACGCACTGTGGCTGAGATGCAGTCCTACTGACTCTGACCTCTATCCTGCAAAGGAACATAGCCTGTGCTACACAGACTGGCTTCCTGACACATACTCAGGCATGGGGAGGTTACACTATCACAAAGGGTCTAGCAAAGGGTGCTCTCACTATGTTTTTGATAGTATAGGTAGTGCAAGGCACAAGTATAATCATATAGTAAAGTTGTAATGATTGAACTGTTTATCTTTTTCACCATTCTTGTAATGCTAGCTACAATGCTTTGCTTCTTCTTCCTTATAATTCCAGCACACTCTTTTTATACAAGAATATAACTGTTTCAATAAATGTTTGAAAAGTCAATTCATATCTTTCTTGTGATCACCTTGGGCATTCAAATGTAAACAACGAAAGGGTAGATCTGTTTCGACAATTTCCTTGTGGGAATAAAGAGTGCTCATGTTCAAGGTTCCTGATACCATCTGGTAACCTTATAAGTTTAAAGGTTCAGATGGGGCACTGTGAGGTAGCTGGGAATTAGGCCAACATTTTCTGATACGTGGGAAATGAGTTCCCATAGTCTGACATTTATGTTGTCCAGATACACAGTCCTACTTAATTCGTTGGAACCTTAGAACAGTTGGAATCAACAAATGGTGAGTTCAGGTAAGTATTGCAAGGGTTCTAAGCCCCTTTTAAGACGTTTCTTTTAATACAAGAGATTTCTCAATCGCAGTGCAAGCGTTGTATAGGCAAAACCTAAACAAGACCTGTTCATTCCTACTGATCACCACTCGGTATGCTGAAACCCCCTCAGTTGTGCTGCTTCACACTTGGTAAAGGCAGTAGCCTTTCACCACTATAGTGTAGCACTTTGTGTGTCCCTTCTAGGTCAACAAGACCTCAATCCATGAAACAGGCATATATCACAACGTACACGCATGATCCTTGTTTGCTATGACAAGAAAAATAATCATTAGGGATCCAGACATCATTACCGTTGTGGCACTCAGGGCCAGTGTGCACGTCCATCACCATGCAAGGTACTTTTCTGTCCTAACACTTACCCATTCAACATTGGGAAACGCCAAGGTAAAATTAAAACAACCATTTCCATAGCCAATAGGTTTGACCTTGAGAGGTCGGACATTTTTTAATTCAATTTTCCTTTGCAAATGCATGCAATAACATTAAGAGTATAAGAGTAGTAAACTTACATATGGGATGCATCTGTGTTAAAAAAAAGTAGTAAAAATTGCCTATTAATATAAAAACATGGAATGTAAGCAGAAATAAAGCAGAGATTGACCTACAAGTAAGTGGTTGCTCCAACGTGGACCACCTTTTAGGCAGATGTGCACAAATGCACAAGCACAATACCACATGCAGATGATGTCATCCTTCTAAGCCAAACAAAAGTGGGGTTACAACGGCTAATAGATCGAATATCATTGTATTCAAAAGAAAACGCGATGGTGATAAACGAAACAAAGACTATAATTATGGTGATCACCAAAAATTCAAGATTAAAACATTAATCCAAATAGTTTCTGGAGAAAGTCCAATTAGAACAAGTAGAATCATACAAATACTTGGGAGTTTTATTCGATGATAATGGAAATTTTCTCCCGCAAATAATGGACTTTCAAAGGAAAGCAAATGCTTTGATAGCTGCATTTAGGATCTTGCAGAAATCATTAGGTGATCTGACTTATCGCCCGTTCTTAAAGGTTATAGCAGCAAAATTGCTGCCTACCTTAACATATGGTAGTGAGGCTCTAAGTGGGAAATACACTGTGACCATTAATAATGCGGTCTAAAAAACGTTTAAAACCCTCTTTCATTTGTCTAATAATGCATCCCCAGTGCAAATATGGCTGGAGTTTGGACTAACTAACCAGCTATATGCAAGAAAACGACAATTTATTAAAGTATGGAATAGAACAAAAAATCCCCATAAAAACAAAATGTCTCAATTATTATGGCAGGAAATAAGTGAAAACAGGAATTCACAGGCCTGGAAATACTTAAATGCAGCATTAGAAGAATTTGCTGTGATTCCGATCTGGGGAACTACAATAACCCCGGAATCATTAAAAAAAAGCAATTAATAAAATAACAAATCATCTATCGCTGGTAAGGGATAAAGTCATACTAGCAAAAAGAAAACACGCGTGGCCAATAATGAATAGGTTTTCAAAAAAGAAGGTACAAGCATACTCAGAAACTCCATGGTAGTTGAAAAATAAACAAATCTTCACAAAAGCTCATTTTGGAGTATAACCGGGCCTATGTCATCTCCCGCCGTGGATAAAGTCAGAAGAACATACATTATGTAGGCTATGTAAATCAGGAAAGGAGAACATTATTCACCTACTGTGTCTCTGCCCAGGCCAGAACCGAAAATTGAAACAAAAACCATACTCAAGAAACTTTTCAATGCTCGAGGAGTACGGACATGTAGGCAAGCTTTAATATTATGTCTACACTCCGATGATATACTAATGAATTCCGCTTTTGCAAAGTTTTTAGTAAGAATAGGATCAAAATTAGAAGAGCACAAATTAAAATCTATAAGTACTGTATGATATATATTAAAATGTAGATAGCAATATGAAATTGATTTTATCAAATTTAACTCAGTTAAAAAATACTGCTTAATTTATTCCTGTTTGTATCTGTTCCACATTTATGAATTGGATTATTATAGTTGACTATGTATATTGTCTCATTATAAGATTTTAATTAATCAAACAATAAAGAATAATAATAATAATAACACAAGCACAATGCCACCGCTCATAGGGGCATATTCTCAAGGACTCATCGCCGAGTTAGCGGCACTTTATCGCATCCAAAGTGGCGATACATTTAGCGCCTTATTCACAAGCTGGTGCTAACAGACGATATCACCAGTTTTCCTGCGATAGCAGCCGCCAAAAACATTGCCACAGATAACACCAGCAACTAACGCTAATGAGATGCAGAGTAGGCGTTCCCGTACAAAAAGCTGCAACAACGATCACAGAGGGCTCATTCAACTCCTTACCGTGCGCTGTGAGGACAATCTCAGGGAGCAATCTCCACCAGCAAGACCTCCCGGTCTGCCGTGAGGGCAACGGCGCAAGTTTCAACTACAACTCCCAGGCTCCGTGGACTAGGCGCAAGCGGGTGACGTCAGTGGCAGGCGCCACCCACCTACATTAAAGCAGCATGCCTCCCGCAGCGCGGGACGCGATCACAGAGGGCTCATTCAACTCCTTACCGTGCGCTGTGAGGACAATCTCAGGGAGCAATCTCCAGCAGCAAGACCTCCCGGTCTGCCGTGAGGGCAATGGCGCAAGTTTCAACTACAACTCCCAGGCTCCGTGGACTAGGCGTAAGCGGGTGACGTCAGTGGCAGGCGCCACCCGCCTACATTAACGCAGCACGCCTCCCGCAGCGCGGGACGCGATCACAGAGGGCTCATTCAACTCCTTACCGTGCGCTGTGAGGACAATCTCAGGGAGCAATCTCCAGCAGCAAGACCTCCCGGTCTGCTGTGAGGGCAATGGCGCAAGTTTCAATTACAACTCCCAGGCTCTGTGGACTAGGCGCAAGCGGGTGACGTCAGTGGCAGGAGCCACCTGCCTACATTAACGCAGCATGCCTCCCGCAGCGCGGGACGCGATCACAGAGGGCTCATTCAACTCCTTACCGTGCGCTGTGAGGACAATCTCAGGGAGCAATCTCCAGCAGCAAGACCTCCCGGTCTGCCGTGAGGGCAACGGCGCAAGTTTCAACTACAACTCCCAGGCTCCGTGGACTAGGCGCAAGCGGGTGACGTCAGTGGCAGGCGCCACCCGCCTACATTAACGCAGCACGCCTCCCGCAGCACGGGACGCGATCACAGAGGGCTCATTCAACCCCTTACCGTGCGCTGTGAGGACAATCTCAGGGAGCAATCTCCAGCAGCAAGACCTCCCGGTCTGCCGTGAGGGCAACGGCGCAAGTTTCAACTACAACTCCCAGGCTCCGTGGACTAGGCGCAAGCGGGTGACGTCAGTGGCAGGCGCCACCCACCTACATTAACGCAGCACGCCTCCCGCAGCGCGGGACACGATCACAGAGGGCTCATTCAACTCCTTACCGTGCGCTGTGAGGACAATCTCAGGGAGCAATCTCCAGCAGCAAGACCTCCCGGTCTGCCGTGAGGGCAATGGCGCAAGTTTCAACTACAACTCCCAGGCTCCGTGGACTAGGCGTAAGCGGGTGACGTCAGTGGCAGGCGCCACCCGCCTACATTAACGCAGCACGCCTCCCGCAGCGCGGGACGCGATCACAGAGGGCTCATTCAACTCCTTACCGTGCGCTGTGAGGACAATCTCAGGGAGCAATCTCCAGCAGCAAGACCTCCCGGTCTGCTGTGAGGGCAACGGCGCAAGTTTCAATTACAACTCCCAGGCTCTGTGGACTAGGCGCAAGCGGGTGACGTCAGTGGCAGGAGCCACCTGCCTACATTAACGCAGCATGCCTCCCGCAGCGCGGGACGCGATCACAGAGGGCTCATTCAACTCCTTACCGTGCGCTGTGAGGAAAATCTCAGGGAGCAATCTCCAGCAGCAAGACCTCCCGGTCTGCCGTGAGGGCAACGGCGCAAGTTTCAACTACAACTCCCAGGCTCCGTGGACTAGGCGCAAGCGGGTGACGTCAGTGGCAGGCGCCACCCGCCTACATTAACGCAGCACGCCTCCCGCAGCACGGGACGCGATCACAGAGGGCTCATTCAACCCCTTACCGTGCGCTGTGAGGACAATCTCAGGGAGCAATCTCCAGCAGCAAGACCTCCCGGTCTGCCGTGAGGGCAACGGCGCAAGTTTCAACTACAACTCCCAGGCTCCGTGGACTAGGCGCAAGCGGGTGACGTCAGTGGCAGGCGCCACCCACCTACATTAACGCAGCACGCCTCCCGCAGCGCGGGACGCGATCACAGAGGGCTCATTCAACTCCTTACCGTGCGCTGTGAGGACAATCTCAGGGAGCAATCTCCAGCAGCAAGACCTCCCAGTCTGCCGTGAGGGCAACGGCGCAAGTTTCAACTACAACTCCCAGGCTCCGTGGACTAGGCGCAAGCGGGTGACGTCAGTGGCAGGCGCCACCTGCCTACATTAACGCAGCACGCCTCCCGCAGCGCGGGACGCGATCACAGAGGGCTCATTCAACTCCTTACCGTGCGCTGTGAGGACAATCTCAGGGAGCAATCTCCAGCAGCAAGACCTCCCGGTCTGCCGTGAGGGCAACGGCGCAAGTTTCAACTACAAATCCCAGGCTCCGTGGACTAGGCACAAGCGGGTGACGTCAGTGGCAGACGCCACCCGCCTACATTAACGCCGCACACCTCCCGCAGTGCGGGACGCGCACGGGCAGCGCCCGGGCGAAGCCCGGGACAAGGGCGGGCCCGTCCTTGCCCGTCATAGCCCGAAATAGGCTGGGCTGGGCCACGTCATTTGGTCTCTTCACTCTAACAAGAGATACCGGTTTGGACACAGAAGAGGGAAGGTACTGTCATTAAGGATTATTTGAAAATCCTGGGCCACCCCCTGTTTAACACTAGTGTGACTGTTTAGGCCGGAAGATTTACAATTTTAATTAATTTTTCTTCATAAGTGTATCATTGTTTAAATAATATCCTGACAAACAATAGCAAACAATGAACAAAGCCAAGGCTAAACTGGGGAACAGGGTGGCGGGTACTTTGGATGCTTTTATCACCAGGGCTAATATGGTATTGACTCAGGAAATAATTGAAACAGAACGCAGACTCTCCTTAGACCTCCAAAGTTCAATCAATAGGTTATCCTTAACCCCTGAACTTCTCTCTTTATCACAACCTAGTGTTGTAGAAGACTGTCCCGCCATCACATCGATATCCCAGCCTTCTATAGAGAAGGATATTTTACTTACAAAGGAATCCACGGTAGAAGAAAAAGGGATGATGACTAGGGGGAAACAGGTTAAAGCTAAAACAGCTAAGGTTAACCCCCCAAAAACGAAAGGACGACGGGAAAAAAAGCAAGTGGGTGGTCAGGAAAGTGAGGTTGTGACAATACACAATGATCAGTGTTCAGAGTCAATCGAATTTGAAAGTAGTCCCAGGGGAAAACAAGCATCTAAGTGTGTCTCGCCCATGGGTCAGGTGAATGAATGTAGTTTAGTAAATCTTGAAACCATGTTAATAAAGCTACTGGATCCAATTTTAAAGAGGCTTATCGACATAGAAGTTAGGCTAGGACTACTAGAGGGGAGTTGTGGCTGTAAAACTAATGTCAGACCTGCCAATCAGATTAACAATATAGCAGAAGTGATGATAAGTGACACTCCCAGGGTTTCTAAGAAGGATCAGAATGGGGCACATAATGGCGACATTTGTAAACCTAGAGAGGTACCTGTTGATTTAGTTTCTCATCCAAACCTACCTACCGAACCTATATCCTCCCTGGGGCCACCAGAACCTAGAAAGCTCAATAGTATCTCTGATAACTCAGGGAGAAATCGGGAGGGGGACGTGCCTGCTCAACATCTTCAGGGAACCCAGATAATTGATTTACCATTGGAGTCTACGTTATACTCAATTATTTTGGGAAATGTCCCCCAACTAAAGGAAGGGGCTACAGAGGATTTTGATCAACTTAAAAACAAACTGAATCAATGGTTTACCAATAATTTATATATGGGTCACAACGTCAACAGATACATAATAATGGCTCGTAGAATTAGCTGGATTGGCAATAGGGCAAAATCATATCACGGTGACTGTATCGTCGTAAATTTTGATAACCCGTACACTGCTGAGAAAATATTGCAGGAGACCCAAAAGCGTTATCTGAGATCTAGTTCAAATATAGTCATTTTACCCCTGGGCTACTTTTACATCCAAGAGCCCCGGATGCTTAAGACTGACACCTGTCGTATAGCTTACACTCATACAAGGGATACCATGGAACAGAACCTTCGACATCGATTTCCTACCCGTCCTCATTCCTCCAGGGATTTGGTTAGCGCTCATCTCCCCCCAAGTCTAGAATTAAGAAACAGATATTTACCGTTATCGGATATAGAAGAGTGTGACTGACTAAGTTCTCAGGCAATAAGTGGAACAAGTTTACACACTTCCCCACTGGACCCTATTAAAGAAGTAGGAAAAGACAGATCGCCAACTCCTAGCAATAATATTTTATCATGGAATATTGCAGGGTTGGCCAGGAAAAGTAATGACCCACTATGGCTTACCTTTGTCAAACAGTACAAGATTATTAGCCTCCAGGAAACATGGGCTACGGACTGTAACCATTATTTTGATGGTTACAAGGTCTTTTTTGTCCCAGCCTTCCCCTCAGCCAGTGGCAGGCCTAAGGGAGGCTTGGCAAACTATGTTTCACTTGACATTAAATGTGAGGTTCGTATGATTTCTCACCCATATTTGGGAATTCTGGCTATGACATTAAGGAGGGGGCAGTCTGAATGGGGTCTAATTAATTTCTATAATTCTCCAACTACTCCAGTTGAAGGAGGTAACATTAAGTTTTTGGCTAACTTTGTAAAAAATATACATGGCCAACAAACAACACAGTTTGATAATAATGGGGGATTTTAACATTCACCTGTGTGGTAACCCCACTACCACTTGCCTAGCTAACTTAGGATGTCCGCGTTTGTCAGGCCTGCATTTTGAACATACGTTGCAGGGAGAGGAACTTAATGATCTCCTGAGTGAGACTGACATGGGGGTAGCTATGTCCTATATGAGCCCTGCCACAATGTTTCCGATTCCAACATTTATAGGCAAGGGGAAGGGCACCTTTATTGATTATATTCTTATTTCCGCTTCCCTAGCCCCCCTTTTAGGGTTTTTTTCCATCATACCTAATGAACATAGTGACCACAACCCGTTGTCAGTTCATCTCGGTGGTATCCTGACTGATCTTACCTGTAACACCCCAGTAACAGGACTGCTCAGTACTACAGACGGTAAGAGGAGGTTGAGGTGGTCTCAAATATCACCTGTTGCCTTTAATGATAACGTAAAGGCCTACTGCTCGGGAGAAATAGTTACCTGCACTATAGATGGAGTGACCGCGAGTAGTGTCCTGGATGCATTTTCTAAAATGTCCGGGAAAATTAATGAGCTATTGATAGGGAAGGCAGGAAATCGCGTTAATCTGGGTCCCAAATGGTTTGATACCAACTGTACCAAAGCAGCCAAACGGTTAAGAGAAGCACTGGCAAAAACCCCTAGAAATGTTACTGTAGTGTAGGGAGTATAGGGATGCCCTTGCAACCCGTAAGGCTTCATTAAAAGACAAAGCTTGGGAAGAGCTAATAGACAGCAGTACCTTGAAAGACAGCGCCAGGTTCTGGAAAGTTGTAAACGGTCCTTTATTTCAACAGGAGGGGGGGATGGTCTGGTGGCTCATATAGGAGAAGGGGACTGGGTTAACCATTTTAAGTTAATGTTTGATAGCCCGATCGATTCTGGTATTGTGATATCAAGTCACGGGGATATACCAGCTATATCCTTTACCGAATCGGAGATTCTAGAGGGAATCACGGGTTTGACAAGTAACAAAGCCCCCGGCCCTAATGGGATTCCACCAGATTTATTCAAATCAGACCCCAACTTCTGGGCATCTATTCTTTGTCCTGTATTTAATGCGGCCGCCATAGAAGGGTGTCCGAATACTTGGGCACTGTCTACTATAGTGCCCGTATTCAAGAAGGGCAACAGAAGTGACACTAGTTGCTATAGACCGATATCACTTATTGATTCGGTCGTGAAGGTAATGGGGCGGGCTATTTTAAACAGACTGAAGGACTGGGCAGACAACAATAAGATATTATCAGATTGTCAATATGGCTTTCATTCAGGGCGGTCAACCATTACACAGTGCCTCAATTTGTATTTGTTGCTAAATAAATACACTGTGGTGTACCCCGGTACAATACATCTCGCCTTCATGGACCTCTCTTCAGCATTTGACTGTGTTAACAGATCTAAGCTTTGGGAGTCCATGGAGGCGAGAGGGGTAGATGTGGGGTTGATAAATTTCCTACGGAATTTACACTCTTCAACCCGGGCAAATGTTAGGTACAGTAAGAATTTGAAGGCAACGAATGACTTTCCAATTAAGAAAGGTGTAAGGCAGGGCTGCATCATGGCTCCGTTTTTATTTAACTTCTATATAAATGAACTTGAGAGCACCCTGATAAAGACCGGTGCAGACTTCCCGCGTATAGCTAGACGGGGTATCCCCGTTCTGCTATACGCGGATGATGCTGTCCTAATAGCTAGGACAGAATCCGGGCTTCAAACTCTGTTAAACTCTTTTTACGAGTTTATGAATAATTTAGATCTAAAGATCAACAGTACCAAGTCCTACACCATGAGACTTGGTAAATGTACTAGAAAGGCTTTTCAGTTTAAAACAGGGGGTGACATAATTCCTAGTACTAAGGTGTTCTCTTACTTAGGAGTTCTATTTGATGACAAGTTAAAATGGGAGGCCGTGATACATAAAGAAAAGGGGGAGCTGGCCCGGGAAAATGCAGCAATTTTTAATTTTGCTTCAAAAATTGGGAAGAAACCGACGGGGGCCATGCTTCAGGTTTATAGAGCCAAGAGCGTTGCCATAGCCTCCTATGGCAGTGAGTTGTGGGGACGCGGTGTGATTACACCTCTACAGGTCGAGGAAAATACGTTTCTTAAAAGATTACTATGTGTTTCGCAAAGTACTCCAAACTTGGTGGCTCATGAAGAACTAGGAGTACCTTACATAGCCGACCAATTAACACTGAGCCCTATGATCTTCTGGCTACAGTGTTGTCTCAATCCGGATATCCCCCTGACCCGAGCTATACTTAGGGATTGCTTGGCCTTAGAGAATATGGCGCGAATCCCTTGGTTCAATTACATTAAAAAGGGATTTGATTTATTGGGAAGAGGTTCTTTATTTACCAAACCTGAAGAAGTCCTTAAGAGCGACATCCCATTAATCAAAACCTCTTTTCTGAATCATAGAAGGCAAGAGAGGGAGGGGATCGAGGTTATGAAACCCAGCGTCCGGACCTATTTCACCTTAATTACGACTCCCTCAGCCGAGCCTTACCTGTTGTCCACCTTGACCTCACACGAAAAATTTCTGTTAACCAGGTTTAGATGTAACACATTTCATTTTTTATTGGCTAGACCAAAAGGGGGAAACAGAGGTCAGCTGTTACCAGTATGTGTTTGTAATGGACAATCGCCGCAAAACCTAGAACATTTTATGTTTTTTTGCACTTTTTATTCAGTTCCAAGAAAATCCTTCTTGATCCCAATTCTAAAGAAAATGAATTTCACTCAAGTCAAATCTGCTTTAATGTTTTTACAATTATTGAATATGGATTGTATATATTTTATTGTCCATTTTTAAAAATCTACCTTGAAATCCAGAATGGATATGGACTGCTAAATATAATGATGGAACTTGATCCTTTTATCTGGACGTGAATTTAAACCTGTGCCTGTTTGTGACTTTTTATGAATTTATATTCTAATTTAGAAATAAAGTAAATTTTGATTTGATTTGATTTGAGCTGCAACAACACCACTTCGCAACGTTCTCAACGACCAGCCAGATCGTCGATAAGATCATAAAACATGTGATAAAGCACGTTAGCAGCAGGGAATTAACACCTGCTCTTTCCTGGTATTAAGTCGCTCGATAATCCGCACCAGAAATGGGAGCCCAGACCACAGCCACACCAGAAGAACAACAGATGCCATGGAGCTACTGATCATGCAGCTTGGACACCCAAGAGGGCCACAACACCCACCGCCACCACCCCCAGGACTCCCTTCCCCGGGCACTCCCTCCCCCGCCCCGGACAAAGATATTTCACATCAACTTTACAATATCATGAACAAAACAATTCGCCTCATGTCGCACAATTATAACAATTAACATTCATGTGTGGTCAGAAAAAGGAGAATCATTCTTTCATTTTTGAATTTCCAAACAAATTATTTCACTCAAATTAAACTATAAACAACTATTTGGAAGAGTCATGGTGGGTCTTCTCTGGACAATCTGTAAGTCACAGCCTGCAAGACAAAATTCAAGATAAGAAGGTGTGTCATGCGCTCATCAAAGGAGAGAGAAAGAGAGAGAAAGAGAGAGAGAGAAAGAGGGAGAAAGAGAGAGAAAGAGAGGGGAGAGAGAGACAGTGAAAGGAAGAGAGGGAGAGGGAGAGAGAGAGAGAGTGCCGACACTGCGGACCCAGGCCTCACTGCTCACCTGCTGCCAATGGTGTGTCTTGAACCAAGTGCCGGTATACACTGCAGTCCACCAGGTCCCTTACTTGAAACAGAGTCCAGATTTCTGAATGGCAGAGTTCATATCATTGCACACGCCAGCATTGCTTCCCTGCCCCTGCGCACACAGGCTGCTGCACCCCAGCCCCTCCCACCGCCCAGCGGTGATTGCCCGCCCCTGCGCACCCAGGCCTCACTGCTCACCTTCCGCCACCGGCGTGTCTCCAAGAGGGCTAACCACGTGCCAGTGCAAGCTCCAAGCCTGGGACCCACGACCTTGGCAGCCTCCACATCATGCAGCCCCGCACCGCAGGCCACCAGGTCACACATGTGATTCTGGGTCTTGATTTCGCAATGCCAGAGATCATATCAGTGCACACGGCATCATCACAGGTTGCACACCCGCTCAGCTCTATAGGTGCCACTAACTCTGTGAACCGCGAGGCAACGCCACATGACGGTAGGCCCGCGCTGCCCGCTGGCTCAGACCTACACTGCGGTACAGCAGGGCTCACATAAATCCTCAACAGTCCGGACCGACAGTACGGCGCATCATCGCAGGCTGCACACCCGCTCAGCACTTAAGATGCCCCTATCTCAGTGCACCGAAAGTCACCGTCCCGTGACGGTAGGTCCATGCCGGCCGCAGTGTATCCGGTGCCACCAACTCTGTGCAACGCAAGTCATGGACCCTTTATGATTGAGTCTCGTGATATGCCAGGTAGACGCAGCCATGTCACCTCCAGGCCAGCGTAGTGGTGTGAATAATTATCCCTGGGCTCTGGGCGTGGTTCATTTCTGGGCTGGACAGGAAACCAACTGAGTGTGTGTCTCTTTTGCAGTGTCAGCGCCGCATTGGCCGCAATCGACAATGTTGCAATGTTGCATGCACCCGGATGGCGACCGTGCACAAAGGGATTGTGCAAGGAGCATAAGGCCGCTCGGGCTCTTGGCTCATACATGCCAACTGTTGTGTGTGTATCACCATTGGTGCACCATAAGCCTAAGGCCTAGCCTCAATTGCAGCACGAAAGCCACATCACATTTCCAGAATGCAAGCAGTAGTCAGATTAACATTAGGGATGAAAGGTCCTTTGTCTCAATACATAAGGCGGAAGGACATCTACACCTCTGACCTTGGTCTTGCGTGTGGCAGGCACCCCCTGAGTGAGATACCATAGCAGATGATGACGACTACCACACCTGGCACAGCGCTAATACAAATCCAACGTATCCACACCCCCCACAATGAAGTCCTTGCTCGAGGTACTCTTGCATGGAATGCCCTTGACACTTAAGTACACAACAACCCATATGTCCAAACGTTGCACACACATACAACTCATTGCTCCAAGCTGTGGCATATCCACATAACTGCCTAGGTCGGAAGAATGCCGGTTCTACGAGAGCCACCAACGCAATGGCAGAACATCCCGGGCACGTGCACAACTCCTGTCACGTTGAACTGTACCGTGACCGAATGCTGCCTGTTAGTGTCTGATGCATTGGTCTGCATGTTGTGGCCCTTGTCTTGCCCGTACTGACATGCACATGCTAATTAAGTCTACGCAACTTCACTAGTGTACAACTGTGATGAGTGTTGATCAGAATGACAAATCATGTGCCTCAATGAGCATTGTCTGTACACAGTAAGGGACTGACTGACTCATTTCACTTAGGGGTGAGTCTCTATTGCCAGCTCCACCTCTGTGAGCCAGACATTGTGGTTGGATAGTTGCTGATAGACCTGTGCTCTTACGTGTCTTCAGCAATGTGAGTATGGTGTCCAACTTCTTGCCATGTGGATCAATAAGATCCATATCTACAGGCTGTGTCCACCCAGTTGAGTGTGAGTAGGTATGTGGGGAGATGTTCTGTTGTCAAATGTGTTGGGGGACACTACTTTAGGCCTGCCAACGACTTTGACATTTCATACACAGCCCTATTTCTAACATTGTGTGGGGCAAAGTTGTGAAATTGCCAGATTGTTGTTTCAGAGCAATGAGGCCACAGCTAGTGCACACATTCCCAGTCATCTCACTGCCTATATGTGTCACGGTCAAACAAGTGCATTGCTTTCATTTCCCAGGGTGTACCTTTTTGTGCAATCAATGTCCTTACATTCATCCATACTTTCATACTTGATTGATTATGGACATGACACATCTGTGTGAATTTGAATGATTTATTCACATTCGGTGGAGTGTCGGAGCTGGAGCAGTACATGGCCATGCAAACCCCACATTACGTTGTAGCCCAGTGGAGGGCTAAGCCAAAGTCATTTAGGGATTGACAAGTACATCGGAAGAGGAAGAGTACAGTCCGCAGTCTGCTGCTGTGTCATTGGTAAGCTAACTAAATATGGCAGTCCATGTCGAGGTCCAAGGTGAGTGTCGCAGAGTGTTTCGGGGGACAGTGGGAGGTGTTGTTACAGGGCATGATGCAGAGGGCAGAACCAAGCTGAAACAGGGCATATGGCAGAGAAGATTGCTACTGGCTCCTTCTTAATACAAAGGTGAAATTACCCGCATCTTCGTCCTCTATGTCATCTGTCTGACATGTGGGTGCTGATGTTTGGTCTGCAGCACTAAGTGCCACTGACACATCAGGGGCCGGAGATGTGTGTGTAGAAGTACCAGCAGCATTCATCAGCGACTGCCTTAGTGGCAGCAATGCGATGATGAGGATCTGCAGGGCATGGAGAATACCAACAACTTTTCGCTGGTGTGCATCCGTGGCAGCCATTCTTTCCGCATGCATCCACTCCGTGTTCTTCATTATCCTCAGCATTTGTGCCAACTCTTGGCTGACATCGCTGAGGCCACTCTGACTAGACAGTTGTTCTCCTCTCAGAGTCATGACTCCAGCGATGTGTGGCATGTTTAGACTCCTTACCACTGTTTCTTAGACTAGAGTTCTGTCATTCGGACATAGTAGTATGCTCTTGTTTAGGCATACTTCTAAACATATAAACTTGTTGTGAATATATGAGTTTGTACTTGGGGCAATGTTGTTGAATTTAGTATTCCCTTCTAAGTGATCAATGCCTCGCTCTCCTCCCCCTTTTTTTCGCCTGCAGAGCGGGGCCTCATAAACCTGAGACAGGTTCCAGGGAGGTGAGGTATGATCCTTTATCATGACGGGTATGCTTATGGTTTGAGTGGACACAGCAACGTTTTTGGTCTCACTACTTTGAAGCACATGGGATGAATGAGCTGTTTATTACTTTTACTCTATTTTTTTAGGTGACGATTGCACCCTGTGATTGGAGGATTAGTACAAAGTGAGGTTGTATCGTTTATCCAATCCCTGTTACTCTCTTTTCACACTATTTTATGAATAGAGTGTTTATGTATGCAGTAGCTTGGTGTGACTTACATAGGTCCTGAAGAAAGCCGTGGGGAATTCCCCCTGATGGCTGAAACATGTCGACCTAAAAATAGCAGTCACTTGGGATTACTGCTATGACCTAAAAATAGCAGTCACTTGGGATTACTGCTATAGTTTTATCTGCACCGTTTTTACTAGATGTGAGGAGGGTTGTATCATTCAGAGTAGTTTGTCTCTCCACACAACCTTTTTAAAATCTCTTTCACAAATATATCTTTTTTTGCACTGCACCACATAGGATTCCTTTATTATGGACATGAGCATACTTTCTTCTTCTTCTTGCATGGTCCCGCAACGGCATTTACTTTGAGCAACAGAGCTTGCCAGCAAGGCAGTCCTTATGATCAAGGGACGGACCTTCCACTCTTGGCGGATGACCAAATGATAATATTGATCATTAGAGCTTGATTGATTCATACCCATGCTCTACTTTGAGAGGTAGATTGATGGTAATCCTTGCTCTGCTCTGAATGCCTGTGTGGTATTACGACTGTTCACTAACCTTTGCATTCATCTCTTTATGTGCTTCTGTTGTTGACCCCCAGTTCTCTTTTTGTGTGTGTATTTAGTTTGAAGAGGGGATTAGGACTTGGGCAGGTCGTTAATTTTTTTTCCCTTAGACCCTGTTTTCTATTGGTTTGTTTGATGTTCTTGAGCAGCCACTGAGCTGCGGGTCTGTTACTTTTTTTTGACTAAATTGTACTACATTATTAGGTAGTCTTTAGCTTTCACTCCCACCGCTTTGGAGTTAGCGATTTATCTTATTGACTTTTCTTTTTTTGATATCACTGGTATTTTGTTGATTCACACTATTTGGTCCTGGTGAGAGGTGGTTATGGCCGAATTCAGTGGTCTGGCATATGATGATGCAGTATACCAATCAATTCTTGACAACATGCCGAGCATCCTTGAGGGACCTAGTGCCCCCATATCAGACACAGGAAATGAGTGGGGTAAAGTCCTTCTTTTAAAAAATCGCATTCACGCTCTTCTATACACGGCGCAATTATGGCCAAATATTTAAGGGCAAATTGTGCGCCCCCAGGTTTAACCGTAACAAATGCACCTCGGCTATTTATAGAGGACAAGGTTTTTCGCAAAGACTGGTCTCTAATAGCCTGGCGCTGCACGCACGATTGGCTGATTTTAATAATCAGCACGGCCAAAAGAGTGGCTGACTCAATCCTGGTAGAGATACAGATTTTAAAGTCACAAATTAAAACTACCATAACGGCGACATTATTTAAGAAAAACCTGGAGGAGTCTAATAAAAACAACAAAGAGTTTAAAGACTCCATTCTATTGACTAAAATAGAGAAATTTAAAAAAGACCTGGTTAAGTTTAAACATGGAAAAGTTTATCCTTATACTACTGAGAACTACTCTCCGCCGGAGTTCAAGAGTAATGGCAAGAGATTTGGATCTACCTACTCAGGTTCCAGCTCGTATGAAACTTCCAGTGAAACTGATGAATCTGCTAATCAACGACCTCGCTTTCGAGGGAGAGGCAGATTTTCCAGGCCTTACAACCAAAGGGGCATGTTTACACCCCATTTCCAACAATGGTGGCCACCACTCCATGGGGATATCCACCTCAAACTTTTCAGTCCCCCATTGCACCTTTTCAACCAGCATTCGATGACCAGTCTTTTTTAGGATATGACCCACCAAGATCCAGAGGCAGAAGAAGAAATATTCAGGCCCAGGTACACTGGGACCAAGCCACCGGTCCACACTCAGGTACCCGGAGCAACACGAAGAAGAACTCTGCCCAATCATGGAGCAACCTAAACCCAGCCTAATAGTAAATTTGAGCCACCATATTTTGTCTAAAGAAGAGGAATTTGTACTTAATAGAGGGCTCGGTTTTGTCACCACCTCCGATGGTGATCCCTTCCAAATTCAGTGCGAGTTGGCACAATTCTTTAGAAAAATAAGATTACATTATTTTTTCAAAGACAAACAACAAACAGAAGATGATCTGATGGAACTAAATACAGGTTTAAGACCAAGATCCACGTTTAATCCTCCAGGGTACGTGATTCCTCCCCAGGTGTTGACTTTTGAAAACGCAGTCAAGAGTGAGATCATCGAACTGTGCAAACAGAAGCGCGATAGTTATAACAACTTACCGCGCTTGGAACATCAGGCCCTACAAGCACTAGCCAAGGACGATGGTATCACCATCAAACCAGCTGATAAGGGGGGCTCTATAGTCATTTTAGATTCTACTGACTACAGAACTGAATGCTTACGCCAGCTCAGTGATGATAAGTCTTATAGGGTCCTCACTGAAGACCCTACTGTGAGACTGCAGAAAATCATAGGAGATTACAGCGATGAAGCAGTAAATGAGGGATGGATTACAACGTGGGAAGCCCAATATTTACAAACTAAGTTCCCCATAATCCCTTATTTTTATATTCTACCTAAGGTACACAAAGCCCAAAGACCTCCCCCTGGCAGACCTATTATCTCAGGTCAAGGATCTATTCTGGAACCCTTGTCTACTTTCGTAGATTATTTCTTGAGACCAATTGTACAGAAAATGCCTACATATCTGCAGGATACGAAAGATGTTTTACGTCTGCTTCCCCAAATCGGATTTGACACGGAGAGAGCCTTTTTAGTCTCCTTCGATGTTGAATCTCTTTATACCTCAATTCCTCAAGATGAAACCTTGGATACTGTAATGCCAATTTTGGAAGCTACTGACCTGAAATCCATTACACCGATACATTTTATCATGGCCCTTGCCCGGCTGGCAATGAAAGACAATTATTTTAAGTATGAGAATACCTTATACTTACAAATATCAGGGAACAACATGGGGAGTGTTTTTGCGCCCAGTCTGGCGAATTTGTACGTCCACGCCTTCGAACAGGAACGTTCTAGGCCCCACTATCCCTTTTTTTGCATCGATTCGCCTGTGGAAGCGTTACATCGATGATGTGCTGGTAATTTAGCGTGGTGATCACAAGTCAATTCTTGCTTTTCATCATTGGCTGAACACACGGAATGATTTTTTGAAATTTACCGCAGAGATCAATAAGACCAGGTTGGCTTTCCTTGATTTGTCCATTTTTGTTACACCTCAAGCTCTTGAGAGCGAAATATACCGCAAACCCATGGCGCGGAACTCACTCCTGCGATATGACAGTCAGCATGCAAAAGCACTGGGAGATAATTTACCCTATGGACAGTTTCTCCGCGTTCGTAGAAATTGCTCCACCTCTGAGTGCTTTGAGAAACATTCCAGTACTTTAACAACGCAACTTTTGGATAGGCATTATCCTCGGAGACTGGTTCGGCGAGGTCTCAAACGGGCCACTAATAACAATCGTGAGGCCCTACTTGAGCCACCAGTGAAGAAACTACCTCTTGACAGGTTGACTTTTGTGCATACATTCAGCACATTATCGAATCATATTCAGAAGAGCATTCAAAATCATTGGCGACTCTTGAACTGTTGCAACGAGAAAATTGCCTTACCTTTGTTTGCCTTCAAGAGAGCTCGCAACATCAGAGATAGATTGGTTCACACACGCCCTAAAGTACTTCCAAAAAAGCCGGTGGGCACTTTATGGGACCTACCAGCAGTAACAGGCCATCATCCTTGTGGTGGTTGCTCTGTATGTCCACAGACTTCACACACGACAACTGTTGACATAGGAAGCAACAGACCTTGGGTGCAATCTCAGTTTACGAACTGTAATAGTAGCAATTTGATTTACTTAATCACTTGTCCGTGCTAGACTAATTATGTCGGGATGACAACTCGTAAAGTTAAGGCACGTATGTTGGAACACAAAAGCACCTTCAGGTGCAAGAAGCTCACCACTAGACTCATGAGACATTTCTCAGAAAAGAATCACGGCGCAGAAGACTTCAAATGGACAGTCTTAGAAAAACCTGTTATACCATCACATGTTAGCGACATCGCTAGGTACTTGTTTGTGAAGGAGCAAAGATGGGTTTACAAGCTCCATAGCGATGTCTTAGGTCTTAATGATGATATACCCTGGGTGAGTCTCTAATATACCAGATCTTTCTTTCTTACTCAGACCTCTAGGGTTCATACATCATACCGATTAGGCAACTGCACCCGTTGTCATACTTAAGCTTGGGATTTATTCTCATGTTCATTTTCTAGTCCTATGGTAATTATAGCTGTGTTCCCACCCCTGACATACTGGAAGGGATTTGATGGTATTTGTATTACAGGAGTCACTAATATTAGTGTCCCTTGGCCCACCAGCCAGTTGTATATTGTGGGTGCTAAATGAGTTATCATACTTTGGCTCTGCTACATGACATCTCGTTAGCATTGACTATTCTAAAATACACCATATAGATCAGTCAGTTGCTTACTATACCAGTTTACACCTGCACCGATACGCATTGATACTTAATGCAAATAAAGTTTTGTTTGAAAATTGAAGCATAAAAAGACTACAGGTTTTCACCACACGTGCTTTATTTTCATTGTTGTTTCAGCTGCCCCTAGCGGTCTCTACCATGGGTTGTGTTGTAAGTTATTAACGTCCTTAAGGGCACTCCCTAGCACCGTTTTGAGTTGTGCCTCCTGGGAAGACTCACTGAAGGCTCGTTTTGTTTTGAGATCTTAGAGCTCAGTGTATTTTGAAACAGGGCTAAATAGCCGCATGATCATCTTTGCGCTGGCTTCAGCGTATTATGTTTCCCGATCTTATGGCTTGATCAGTGTACGACAAGCCGTGAATAATAAACTACATTTGTGGAGCTTGTGACGTCACTGTGAAGTCCACGCCGCGACGTTATCAATGCCGTGACGCTTTTCACGTATTTCCTGTAGCGTGTTGCCTCACGTGTCACCCCGATGACATTAGAATTCCCAGCCGGAAGCTTACGGTGTGCAACCAGGTACACTTGGGTACTTAATGTCGTTCCTCTGTCAAGTCGTTGGCTCTCCCCCTGACTCAGCACAGTCCAGAGGTAACGACGGACAGGTCAGTTTCAGTGCCGGGGCTCCTCTTTGGCGTATGTTTGTTTTTGACACATGGTTTTATCGAGCGTAGAGGGTTTCCTTTGCTAGCGCGCTTACATAGCGGGCATGCTCGTCTTTTCTGGTAAACTGCTACTAATTTGAAATACGCTTTAGATTCAGGCTTGTTCTCTCCTGACTCACTTAGTTTGTTTAGACTCCTTACCACTGTTTCTTTGACTAGAGTTCTGTCATTCGGACATAGTAGTATGCACTTGTTTAGGCATACTTCTAAACATATAAACTTGTTGTGAATATATGAGTTTGTACTTGGGGCAATGTTGTTGAATTTAGTATTCCCTTCTAAGTGATCAATGCCTCGCTCTCCTCCCCCTTTTTTTGCCTGCAGAGCGGGGCCTCATAAACCTGAGACAGGTTCCAGGGAGGTGAGGTTTGATCCTTTATCATGACGGGTAAGCTGCATATGCTTATGGTTTGAGTGGACACAGAAACGTTTTTGGTCTCACTACTTTGAAGCACATGGGATGAATGAGCTGTTCATTACTTTTACTCTATTTTTTTAGGTGACGATTGCACCCTGTGATTGGAGGATTAGTACAAAGTGAGGTTGTATCGTTTATCCAACCCCTGTTACTCTCTTTTCACACCTTTTTATGAATAGAGTGTTTATGTATTCAGTAGCTTGGTGTGACTTAGATAGGTCCTGAAGAAAGCCGTGGGGAATTCCCCCTGGTTGCTGAAACATGTCGACCTAAAAATAGCAGTCACTTGGGATTACTGCTATGACCTAAAAATAGCAGTCACTTGATATTACTGCTATAGTTTTATCTGCACCGTTTTTACTAGATGTGAGGAGGGTTGTATCATTCAGAGTAGTTTGTCTCTCCACACAACCTTTTTAAAATCTCTTTCACAAATATATCTTTTTTTGCACTGCACCACATAGGATTCCTTTATTATGGACATGAGCATACTTTCTTCTTCTTCTTGCATGGTCCCGCAACAGCATTTACTTTGAGCAACAGAGCTTGCCAGCAAGGCAGTCCTTATGATCAAGGGACGGACCTTCCACTCTTGGCGGATGACCAAATGATAATATTGATCATTAGAGCTTGATTGATTCATACCCATGCTCTACTTTGAGAGGTAGATTGATGGTAATCCTTGCTCTGCTCTGAATGCCTGTGTGGTATTACGACTGTTCACTAACCTTTGCGTTCATCTCTTTATGTGCTTCTGTTGTTGACCCCCAGTTCTCTTTTTGTGTGTGTATTTAGTTTGAAGAGGGGATAAGGACTTGGGCAGGTCATTAAAAAGTTTTCCCAAAGACCCTGTTTTCTATTGGTTTGTTTGATGTGTAGAAGTACCAGCAGCATTCATCAGCGACTGCCTTAGTGGCAGCAATGCGATGATGAGGATCTGCAGGGCATGGAGAATACCAACAACTTTTCGCTGGTGTGCATCCGTGGCAACCATTCTTTCCGCATGCATCCGCTCCGTGTTCTTCATTATCCTCAGCATTTGTGCCAACTCTTGGCTGACATCGCTGAGGCCACTCTGACTAGACAGTTGTTCTCCTCTCAGAGTCATGACTCCAGCGATGTCAGGCATGGATTGTTGGACATCATGGAGCAAACTGTGGGTGTCCGTTACGGAGTGTAAGTGGTCCCTGATGGGACTTAGACAGCCATGTATGTTATCTAGTTTGGCTGCCATGAGGTCGAACCCCACCCGCACCTGTTCAGCCACCTCCTTCTTTCAGTCTAACACCTGGCCTTGGAATGCGATGTGTTCTTCTGTGAGGTACTGGGAGCCAGCCATGGTGGTGAGTGCTGCCTGCTGTGTGGTCTATGCAGGGGGTGGGGTCTCCTCGATGCAGTTGGGCTGCCCTGCTCCTGGAGGTGGGTTGCCGTAGCTGTCCATGAGCTGTTGTAGGGCGTCGGTGTCGAAGGTGTGGAGGTCCTCTTCATCATCACTGATGAGTTGGCTGGTCTGCTTTGCAGGAGGTGTTGATTGTTCCTCTGCAATGTGAAGGGGAGATGCATTTTAACATTGTGTTGACATGTATGTTGACGCATTGTTCAAGTTTACAGACTGCAAGACAATATACATTGTGACTGTTTGGGAGGAGCTGACTATTTGATGCGGGACAGTGGACATTTGAACCACATCATGGATGTGAGGTTGTACACGTACATTATCATCTCACAGTTTCCTGCTATGCCAGATGTGATTGGCCAGTTTCTACGCACACGTGGAACCAGTTGTGTCCTCTGTTCTGTAGTGAAAGTGTTGCACCTTGTACCACATTGTCGTCATTGTTAATGTGTTGTTATTGCTATGTGTGTGTGCTGCATTGTGGGAGAGTCGCCTCTGCAGCTGTGATTTTGCTGCTCCTTATCCCTTTGAAGCGGTGTGCCTTTGACTTCTGTGCTTCTACAGTGCTGAGATGTTGCAGACTTGGCTAATTTTGGCTCTTGTACGGATTTTGGACTCTTGGGCATGGTTTATACGCAGATGTGTTGTTGACGTCAGGGGTTGTTTGTGCACATGGATGTGTCAGAGTGTGACCTGCTCCTTTCCGGATGTGTTCCACACTCAGCCACCTCAGTGTTGTGGCGTGCACCATGTCAAGATAATTGGACTGCAACTATGCTATTCATCATGCAGTGTCATTTGCATTGTCAGTGTGGCTCACAGACACGCAGCTTTGCTGGTTTTAACACGTGTGCTTTGGTTGGTCGTGAGATTGGTGCTGTGTGGGGAGGGACCCCTTTGTGCCCATAGTGGACGGGGGCCTACTTGCTGATTCTATGTGTGCTGCAGTGTGCCAAGGGGATCAGGGATATGATCCAAAGTCATTGTGCTTGTGCAGAGTGCTCTACTTAATTGTGCATGTGTGCCATTGTGCCCATCTCCCCCCGTCCCCCCAGTCCCTGTTCGGTACTCACCCTGGTGCTTTTGTGTCATTTTGAGCAGTGTCTGGACCCCCAACTCCTGCCACCGTCTCCCTACTGATGACTGTGGACACCATTTCCTCCATCTCATCCAGCACCTGGTGTTCCGCTGGACTGCCACCTCCAGTCTGCATTGCTGCCTGATGGTTGTCAGAGAGTTTCTTCTTCGTTTTGCGCTTCGCATCATTCCAGCGCCTCTTGAACTCTCCAATTGTCCTCCTCCTCACTCCGACTGCATTCACCTTGTCCAGGATGGACTGCCATATTGCATTTTTATTTGCCAATGACACGTTGGAGGTGACGAACAGTTGTTGGTGGTGTTCTATCACCTTCGTGATGATGATCCTATTTTCCTGTGGACTGAACCTCGTCTTCCTCATCTTCTTCTCCATGCCCTTCCGTGACCCCGAGGTCCCAGGCTGGTCCTCCTGGGGGCTTGTGGGGTTCTGGTCGTCCTCTGTACTTGCTCCAGCTTCCCCCATGGTGCTACGCAGGTTAAACTATTTTGTTTGTGTTTTTCGGTCCTTTTATAGTGCATTTTCCTGCATGACGCGTGGGAATTGCAGGCCTGTCACTGGTTATCGCTGATTTTCTTATCACGGTTGGCCACATTTTTTTGCGTTCGTGTTTCGCGTTTTTTTGCCGTCACGGTAATTTTATCGTGGTCATTTGACGTGTTAGCACGAGACTATCGCATGGTACCGCCATGTTGAGAATACAACGTTAACACGGCGTTATTTTCCCGCGATAAACTGCGATGTGCAAAGTTGCGTTAAGCTAATTTTGTGATAATTATCACACGTTCTTGAGAATATACCCCATAGTCAGTGGCTACATTGGGCTAACTCATTGTCCCATGCTGTGTGTTGTAATGGTTGGAAGCAAAATGTGAACGTTACCTGAACAGACAAATGGATTAAGAGGGTGTGAAAGCATCTGTATGAATGGATGAAAAAAGGAGACTTGCAAAGTCAGCTAAAAGCTGTCTTTACATCAAACCTAAAAGAAGATAATCTCAACTAGAAAGCTGTGAGACTATGCAGCATTCGAAGTATATTTTTATTATTCCCCTAAAATGTGTTAAGCTAGAGCTACAAGCAAAACTCACCTGTTATAATTAATGCATTACTTTTTTTATACGACCCATGATATTTAGGACCACTTTTAAGTTTTCACGCATCTTACAAACACTCGAGGGCAGATTTACAAGCCCCTTGCACCACTTTTGCATCACTTTTCGCATGTTAAAAGTGACGCAAAAGTGGCACAAGGGGCTTGCAAATCTGCCCCTCGGGCTGTTTGCACAGCTTGCTATTCTAAACATAAGAAACATACATTTATGTAATAAAAAAGTGATATTTTCAAGCAGGTAATCTCAAATACGAAATAAATGAAACAGATTGCTAACGCTGGCAATTATGAGACTGTTCCGACAACAGATGGCAGTGGTATAGTTATGAAGTCTGGCACAAATAAAATGGATTTCCATTTTTTCTTCGATGTCACGGGGCTGTCAAAACATGTCAACACTGATTTGTTTATACATGCAAAGGAAATGCGGAGGGTGGCCAAAACAAGCTATTTAGATCTTCGTCAGGGCAACAGTCCCAGGTTCTGCTTACTGGAAACACGTGTTTCTCTCATATAAATGCCATTCCAAGAAGTGGCAATGTCTCTGTCCACAATGGCAAAACATTCTCCTAAAAATATTGAGTGTAATTTTCTGTTTCATTCAACATTAAAGAGCGTATATATGTGTGGAAGAATTTCTGAATACTGTCAAAATCCTCAAGTTGAAATTTTTTGAGTTCTTGATACAACCAAACGCTTTACTGAAAACGCATCCTTCAAAATCAAATAATCAGATCTTTTTTAAAAAATGGACTTTGCTTCATGTAATTTTGCGAAAAAAAGTGTTGTAAAATGTTGTGCAATGTGGTTTAATTTATGTTAAAATATTCTCTTTGTACAATCATTCAACATCCTAAATCCATAAAGAGCCTTTAAATGTTTTGTAAATTTAAGTCATGAGAAAGTTGACTAGAGTACTTTAATTGTTGATATCTTGTTTAATTGAAGAAAGATTTTACAGGCAGGACAAACTGCAAGTACTGGTAAAGCCAAGAGGTCTGGTGCTGATTGCCAACATGTTGGGGTTTCCAATATTTGTTTTGTGTTGTCGCAGCTTTTGTAAAACTTTATTTAAAAAAAAATATATATAAAACAATATTCCAATGTGTGCACATACATGTGCATGTATGGATGTTTCTCTGAAAATGTTTTTGTAATAAAGTTATAGAATAACATTCACAGGTTGTTCCCTACACATGCCTATGTACATGCATGGGTGGCCACCTTTGAATAGATCGTATTAAAGTAAAAAATATTAAAAGTTGGTTGCTTAAGAGCGTGCATACACACAGATTCACACACACAGTGGCAGATTCACAATGATCTCCCGCAACATAGCACAGCAAACAAAGGGGCATATTTACAAGCCTTTATCGCCACCACACCGTCACTAAAAGTGATGTTGTGGTGGCGATAGGGGCTTCGCCTTATTTGCAAGGCAGCATTCAGCCTGGATGAACAGCAGCTGCCTGAAGCTAAACTCAGAGAAGACTGAGGTCTTAATCCTTGACCCCCTGCACCTCCGCCTGGGACAGCACCTGGTGGCCCTCTGCCCTCGGGAGTCCACTCACCCCCACAGACCAGGCTCGGAATCTCTGCATCATCCTGGACTCCTCCCTCTCCATGAACTGCCAGATCAACGCCGTCGTCTCCGCTAGTTTCAACTGCCTGCGCATAGTCCGTAAGACCTTCAAGTGGATCCCTCCGACTGCAGAAGGACCGTCACCCACGCACTCATCACCAGCAGACTAGACTACGGCAACGCCCTCTATGCTGATTCAACACAACTCTCATGCACAGGCACCAAACCATCCAGAACGCCGCAGCCAGACTCGTCCTGGGAACACCACGCCAGGAGCACATGACCCAACACCTACGAGGCCTTCACTGGCTCCCCGTCGAGAATAGAGTCACTTTCAAACTCCTCACCCACGCCTATAAATCCCTCCACAACATCGGACCCAAATACCACAACAAGAGAGTATCTTTCCACGTACCCAAGAGGGCCCTCTGCTCCGCAGACCTCGCCCTGGCAGAGGTCCCCCGCATTCGCAGAAACAGGACCAGTGGGAGAGCCTTCTCCCACATCGCAGCCAAAACCTGGAACACGCTCCCTGTGGACATCAGACACTCCCCCACCCTGCACACATTCAGGAAGGACCTCAAGACCTGGCTCTTCAACTGATCCGGAGCTGCCGCTCCCCCACCCTCAGGGCCTTGAGACCCTCACGGGTGAGTAGCGCGCTGTACAAAAACCCTGATTGATTGATTGATATATTGAGGTGTGACTAAATTAAATGTACACCAATAATTGAACACTAATTCAATTTGAAGGCAGGGCGAGGATCTTCTTCTGCTTGCCCACACATGCTCAGTATATATTTGCAAGTCAATTTTTCTCCCAAAGGAAAATAATCCATCATTAATTGCCAGCATCGATTGGATTCATCATCCTCCTTTTACAGCACTAAAGGTAACGCTTGTGTCGAGTGACTCGACACAACTACAGTTTGTAACTTGTTGTACTAGGCTATCCCTACCACCATTATGTTTTATTTTACTTTAGCATTGCTAATCAGCATTATTATGGTTTATTGTTTGGCAATCTTCTTGTGTACTACACTTCGTTCAACTATGCCTTCCAGAGTCTCTCTCAGGCGACTGACTGTCTCATTTTCTGTTTTTGCAAATGCTAATACCAGTGTCTACTACTACCACCACAACCAAACCATCATCACTATAACCAGCCATCGCTGTGCCTAAGTTTAAACATCAATCACAGGTAAGAGAAGAAGCTTGGGGGAGGCATAGTTAATAATGGAAATTAATTGGTTCATTAATTCACACACCCACACCCTTGAGTCCAGTGGCAGACTGCATAGACTAGGAGGAGGGACTGACAGTATTAGTAGGACAAGTCACTCAGTGAGGGTACTGCATCTATCTGTTCATGTGTTACAAAATTGGCAAATTATTTTGCGACAGCAAAGGAAGGAAACCGTTTGACGTAAAAGAGTAACCCCCCCACAAAACATTTACATTGTATGTAAAGTTTAAGTATAAATATAATTTAATCCCCTAACAAAGTAAACTATTGTAAAAAATCCCACAAAACCTGACCCACCCCTCTCCCTAACTCCAACCAATGTCCAAAAAGCCAAAAGATAGAGTAAATAATGTTCGTGGTGTTGAATTCCAAAATTGTCCTTAAGAAATAAGAAATATAACCCCCAACCTTTCCCCAACGTAGACCAATGCCCATCCACTAAAAAAAAAGAATTAAAAAGGGGCAATCCAATGGGATCTCAGTTTATCGGCGGGCTCGCTGTCTCTTAAGGACTTCCTTTACCTGCTCCTCTAGGCGCACCATTCGGAGGAGCACGTGGCGCTTAAAGGCTAGGCAATTGCATCCACTGGGGGGGCAGTAGTGCTGGATGTAGTGCAGCAGTAATACTGTTAGCAAAACAGAAACACAAAATTATTTCTACACACAGTAGCACAGTAGCACTGGCAAGCACATGACATTAAATTTGTGGTGGTATGGACTCGAGAACACCAGTTTTCTTCTTCTCTCTTGTTTAGCTAAATTAAGTAACCTTGTTGCAGCCTGCATGCCAGCTCAGTCAGCTTGCGCTCAAGACAATCATTATACTAGTGAGGCAGACTCACGTTTTTTTTATTTACTACTGTCTGCACTCTGCAGGTGGGGAAGCTGACTACACAATCATCTTATTTTTTCTATTATGGGTGGCACTGGCCATACTCTCTGTTACATCAAGGCGAGGGCAACTGCTCAATTTCTATTTCACCCTGCCTACTCCAAGAAGGCAGATGATATCTTATGCAAATGATCATTGCTTATATATCTGTATGGGACGACATGAGGTACTTTGTTTTGATTCATTGTGTAACCGGTTAGTAATCAATCCATGCAGCCGATAGGCCAGTGAAGGCCACCCATGGCAGGCTGAAACAGTTGAAAATAAATTCACATAGGTAGTGAGTGGGCATCAGAGTCGGAGGGAGGCGCTTGCTAACATACATACACAAATTATATGCTGTGCTTGCAAACTACTGTGAGTCAAGGGAGTATTCGGAATATTCAACTTCTATTCTCCTTGGCTTTGCTTGCTACTCTGGCGCGGTTCCTTTAACATTCTCTTCAATGACTCTTCATGCGGTGACAGTCTCCACCTATGCCATGAATATGATGTGATGATTACCATCCATCCACCTTCTATTCAAGGTAATCATGTCTATCATTCTTCTTAACCTCTAAACAAACCGTAGTTTGTTTTAACAACAAAAAACATTTTTTTTAAACCACCACCCATGCGTCCTTCCTTTCTTGCTTGCCTTATCAAACACCACGGAGAATTCTTGCTATCACCCATACAGTTTCATCTACCCAGGCAGGCATCTTTCCTTCTTTCACCTCCCACCCATCCTTCAATCACCCATGCATCTGATTCCTTCCTATCAGCCACCTATGCATGCATCCCACGTGGCACGTATCCTTTTCTACCAGTCATATATATTTACATCCCCGCCCATCCTTCCTCCTTCCATCCTTCTTTCCCTTTACATTCAACCCATCCATCAAGGTCGTCTGACTAGTATCTTCTCCATAAAACTTTCCCAGCTGAGTTGAAGTCAGATTGAAGAGGCCATTAGTTACTCAACTACTCCTACCGCTAATGCTATTGCTCTAATGCTAAGTAAAGGGTGTGTTCTTCTTCAATCGTTGTTCACAACAACTTAGTCTCTCTCAACATAAACTGTACACCATTGCAGAGAGTTTGTAACTATTGTCAATAAGTAAGGAATATATGTATAACTTACTACAGCCCGCAACTGCTGATGCCTCACCCACCCCTGTAGCAGCTGCTGCATCCGCTGCTCCCCTCATGGCTGGCGTCGCCTGGCCCCCGCACTGGTGGTCAGTACACCTAGAAAAAACATTACACATTTTTTAGATGCCATATACACCTCCGCCTATTTATTCTTTTTCACTAGCAAGATTGAAAAAATAGTGAAAATACATATATATTCTACATACATCACTAGTACAAACCGGGTACTAGAGTAGAGATTAGACACTAGTAGGAGTATGTCCTATCCTAACAAAAATAGTAAAATATCTGGTTGGGCATTTTGTTGGTTGGAATTGTCAAAGCATATCAAGATTAAGAGACTAGAAGAGGACAACCCAAAGGACTGGACTCAGTGGTTAGAGCTATTGGTGAATCTGAGTTTTAAAACCTTTTAAATAAAAATAAAGAGTGGCCGACTGGGCAAGCTTAGCTACAGGCAGACTAATAATATAGTAGTAGTACAGAGACTCAGAGCAGAGGCAGTTAGAGGCAGGGATAACAAGAATTTAGAAACAGATAGTCTAGATCGAAGAAGATTTGGTAAAAATAGAATTAGGAAAAGGAAATAATAGTTCGTAAGAAATATGGAGCAGTGAAAGTTAGGGAAATATAATTATTAATATTAACAGGAGGAAGACTTACTGGGGACAGCAGCAGAGCTCTCGGTCGAGGAGCGGTCCTGGTCCTGGCCCCGGTGTTCTTCTACAGCTGATCCCGCCGACTCCGACTCTGTCTTCTTGCCCCTAGGTGCTGATTATGTAAGATATAATAAAGAAAGAGACAAACATTGATGATTGGTGTGAAACAAATAAAATATTTTTAAAAACGCTCCCAAAAACAGTTTTGGAAACAACAATTGCAATACAATTGAACTATCTGATCGACTGGTAGTATCGTGGGATTCGCGGACCGTCTATTTATTATTTATGAACACTAATCCAGTGTTCCATTCTGATTCCAGAATACTACGCCTAAGTACCACCTGACCTTGCCCATCTATTCAGATGGGCCAATTGTTCACTAGCTCTGCATTTCCATATATTTTAGTCCTCAAAAATGCATAGATGGAGGACACATGCATAAATGTTTGAATACACGAAATTGTTGGTTGGTTGTAGCTGATGTTCTGTTAAGCCTCTTACTCACTCACTAAACAAACTACAAAAGGTTCTACTAAGGACTGGGGTAAGCAGCACTCAGCAGCAGGTGATGTGAGTCACGAGGATGCGTCACTGTCACGCAGACCGCTTTAAAATTACCAACTAATAATAAGTAACTAAGTAACTAAACTACCTATCCACCACTATCTTACTGACAGGAGGACAAAGGAAAGACTAGAGTCTCTCTAGCATTACCTAACTTAAGTTCTCTAAAGTAGACTCTTACATAATCAAGTCCAAGCGAGCGCAAAGTTGCAAACAAGTAAGATTAGTAGCGCCAAGCACCTGTGTCTAGAAGAATAACAATCACTAAAGATTTTGAAACTTAATTTACCTGCAATATAAGCAGCATCATGCTTGCCATTCGGAATAAAAATTATATTCGCAATAACAGTAACACAGTCTAGAGAACACACAATAGTATTAGCTACTCACCAAGCCCCACGACCTCGACACCTAGCAGTCCAGCAGGTCCTGCTCCGGTCCAAGATGTCTGGGTCAGCTGGTTATGGGTGCGCTGGACCTCAGAGCAGCGAAACACTGCCCGGCGCACCCTCGGCCACCGGCAGTGACGCTCCTGGGTAGCGTACCCAGAGCCAGGCCTGCTGCCTGCTGCCAAGGTCAAGGGGAGGTGGCGCTGCACAAAAAAAACAAGGGTGGCCACCGCCGCCTCGCTAAATATGGACCAGGCCTGCACCCCTGCAGGGCATAGTCTGTCACAAGGCAGGTGGCTCACGGGCGCAGGCGCCTTGCCCTTGAAGCCGGTTCCCTCTCCCTTAGCCATGGTTCTGGGTTGGGCGGGGGAGCGGGAAAGAAAATTTAGCAGGACAAAATAAAGTTGGGGAAGAAGTAGAAGATTAAAGAAGGAAGTAATATGAAACTGTAGAAAAGAAGAAAAAAACACAGTAAAACTAGGGATAAAACACAAAATATAGAATAAGGGACAGAGAGGGATAGATAATATATCAAAACAATCAGAAAAAAAGGGTACAATACAAAGGATTGAAAAGATTGAAGAGAGATTGGAAAACTGGCCCCAGAACCATGCAAAAGATAGGAAAACAAGATGGCCGCGCCCATTCGAGACCGCGTGGGGAAGTTTGCACGATATTTCCCACAAACACGTCATCCGCATTGCCAATTGTCAAAAACATCTTGTGAGCATACGCGAGCACAATGCGGAAACCACGTGAGACAATGCGAGCATGCGGAAACAAGCAACTCCACATGCTCGCGTAGCTACGTGTAACGTCGCAGAGTTTTTGTACATCTTATTGTAGCCTCGCATACCACCCCCAGGGTTAGAGAGGATGAGCTGGGTGTCGCCGACATAGAATACAATGCTGAGTCCATGATGTCTGACAATGCCGGCGAGGGGGATCATATAGATGTTGTAGAGTGTGGGACTAAGTTATGATTCTTGTGGTACTCCGCAGTTCATCTCTGTGGGTTCGGAGAGAAAAGTCGGTAGTCTGATCCTTTGCCGTTGGATTCTGCCGATGAGGAAGGAGTGCAGCCAGTCGAGGGCCGTTCCCTGTATTCCGGCATTGTGAAGTCTGGCTGAAAGAGTACGGTGGGAGTCGGTGTCGAAGGCTGCAGGGAGGTCGAGTAGGATGAGGGCTGCGGTGTGGCCTTGGTTGAGGAGTGTGCGTATGTTGTCTGTGGTGGCGAGGAGGGCAGTCTTGGTGCTGTGGTTCCTGTGGAATCTGGATTGGGAGGGGTCGAGGATGAAGTTCTCTTCGATGAAGTTTGTCGGCTGGGAATTGGCAATCTTCTCAGTGACTTTGGCCATGAAGGGAAGGAGAGAGATGGGTCGGTAGTTCTTCAGGTCTGTCGGGTCTGCAGAGGATTTCTTGAGGAGGGGCTTGACCTCTGCGTGCTTCTAGTCTTTGGGGAAGGTGCCGGATTCGAAGGAGGTTTTGATGGTCCTTAGTAGCTCTGGTGCTATGGCGGCATTGTGGAATATGTGCGGAAGACAGGGGTCAGTGGGGGCTCCTGAGTGAGTGCTCTTCATGGTTGTTGTGGTATCTTCGGTGGTGACCGGGGTCCAGGCGGTGATGGTGGGCCAGCTGTTGTTGATGGAGGGGATGGTGGTTTCTGGAGACTTCTAGCTGAAATTGTCATAGAGAGCCTTGATTTTCAGGTGGAAGTAGGAGCCAAGCTTGTTCCAGAGGTCCTGGGAGGGAGTGACATCTGTGGCTTTGCTGGGGGGTTTTGTGAATTGCTGGATGATTTTGAAGAGTTCTCTTAGAATTGCAGGAGTAGGTGAGGATTTTGTTCTGGATGAAGGTCTTTTTTGTGGATCTTATGCATTGGTGGTATTCCGTCATGGTTTTCTTGTAGGTGATTGGGTCTTCCCTGGTTTTGCTGTTTCTCCATTGTTTTTCGAGATGTCTGCAGGAGCGTCTGGCTCCTTGGAGGTCGGTGGTGAACCAGGTAGCCTTCAGGAGGCATTGTCTGTCGGTGGTTTGGAGGGGTGCGAGCTTGTACGCGCAGTTGGTGATCCAGCAGTGTAGTTCTTTGGCTGCAGAGTTGGCGTCGGTCGAGGCTGGGGGGTCGTGGATGAGGGCAGATTTGAGGTGGCCCTCTGCGACCTTGCTCCGGTTCCTTCACGGAGGGCGAGGAGTGGGTTTGAGAGCAATGGCAGTGTTGAAAGTGAAGTGTATGCAGTGGTGGTCTGTCACGAGGCACTGCGTGGTGTGGCTGAAGCGGATGTTGTTCTCGCTCAAAAAGATTGGGTCGAGGGTGTGACCTGCCTTGTGGGTGGGGGTGTTGACATGCTGTTTCAATTTGATGTTGGGGAGGTTGGTGGAGACAGGGTTGCTGAGGTTGTCGAGGTGGAAGTTCAGGTCGCCGATGAGTATGCAGTCCATTGAGGCGATGGCTTGGGGTGCGATGAGGTCAGTGATGGTCATGGCGAATGAAGTGCGAGGTCCGGGGCGAGGGCGCTGTGAAGAGTGGTTCTAGGGCTGGGCTGGATCTCGAAGTGAAGGTTTTCAGTGGTGGTGGGCGAGTCGCTCGTGGTGGAGGTGGAGAGTCGGAGGGAGCTCTTGTGTGCGATGGCGAGTCCTCCTCCTGGGTGGTTGGGGCAGTCCTTTTTCTGTATTATGTAGTCATTGGGAATGGTTGTGGTGATGTCGGGGTGGAGGAGGCTTTGGTCCAGGTTTCCGTGAAGAAGGCAACATCTGGTGAGAGGGTGTTGAGGAGATTCCAAATCTCTACGACATGTCTGGGGAGGGAGCGCATTATGACCTTCAGGGCTTTGGTGGTGTTGCCGCCTGGCGTGGGGGTGGCGGCCATGGGGGTGGAGAGGGTGGTGAAGGTTCGTCAGCAGTGGCAGCAGGAGAACTGGCCGAGGGTGGTGTTCAGTGTGGACAGCTGGCAGTTATTGTTCCTTCTGGGGTTGAGTGAGAGGAGGGCAGCTGAGTCATAGCGGTGGGTGGTGGTAGAGCCAGGGTCCCCGGCGCTGGTCGTGGTCGGGTCGCAGACAGGCACAGACGGGCTTGCATTTGGCACGCCTTTGGTGCACCAGCACCGCGTCCACTGCACGCGGCTGCCATTAAATAGGGAAGGGGGAGGAAAGCGCAGCTGGGGTACGGCACAGGAACCAGCGGAGGAGGGGCCATGGGGCAGCAGCAGCGTGAAAGGGAAAACCAGCAGAAGTAAACAGAACATGCAGAGAGAGACAAGGCAAACAAGTAAAAAATACAGAGGCAAAATATCTAAAGACGGGAAACAGTCACAATAACAAAGACAGAGGGAAACAAAAAAAATGGCCAAGATAGCAAAGACAGAAAACAACAGAAAAACAGGCACAAAACAGCACAGACAGCAGTGGAACCAGCAGAAGAGCAATACCAGGCAACATCGCAAAGACAGAAAATGACAGATAAACAGGCACAAAACAGCACATATAGCAGTGGAACCAGCTGAAGAGCAAGGCTCTCCCAGTGGACCACCAGGGATGAGGCGCAGGCAGGAGCCTGCGGGTGGAGGAGGGCCTCAAACATCTACCTGCACAGAGTACTGCAGAGATCAGCGGCAGCTGCACTGCAGGGGGAGAGAGCAGGTCTCTGACCAGGAGGTCAGATGTCCTCTGCTTGAAGGAGAGCTCCAAGGGCCTGTGTGTGCTGGCCTCCTGTTCTGAAGTCTCAGGCACACAAATACCTCACCCCCAACTTTCCTGAACTCTGCTGCTGTGAGTTCTGATCTGCCAGGAGGTGCCTGTGCCAGTATTGGATCTCTAGAGGTTGTTGTTGCTGTTTGGGAGCTGGACGAGAGAAGGAACTTGAAGAACTACCTAAAATGACAAATCGTTCTTCTTGCGGCTGCATTTCTGACGCTTCTCCGTGGCGTGAGAAGAATTTCCATGCATCACTGTACCACTACAAAAACAGATGCAGCGCATGTTGCCGCTGCAAGAATCGACACATCGAGGAGTCGCAGCTGAAGAAAACTGATGCAGCGCCGCTCGCCACCGCCGCATCGATTTCCGCCGCATGCCTGATTTCCAAGCATCGCACCTGTGCAACAAGTTTTCCTGATGCAACACCTGCAGACCGGAACCGTCACGTACAATCAATGCATCACTGCCCCATACAGAACTGATTTCACACATCACCTCCTGCATGCAGCATAACTATCGCCTCCCCAAGGTCTCAGGAACTCATGCATCTCTTTGTTTTCAACGCTTCCTCACTCTACATCTGTTTGGCTTTGTGAATTTTGACGCAACTACAGGTACTTTGTGTAAAAGTCAGGCCTCCATAGTTTTTCCATGGTACAAGTTCTTGAAACATTTTGAAAGTCACATTTGTAACTGTGTATGTTGGATTTTTGTTGTTTTGTTCTTGTTAAGTTTAAATAAAGATATGCTACTTTTCTAAGTTGGTGTGGTGTCCATTTGTGGTGTTTTCACTGTGTTACTCTGTGTGTTGGTACTAATACTTTACACAATGCCTTTGGGAAAAGCCTGTCTGCTCGTGCCAAGCTACAAAGGGGGTGAGCAGGGTTTATCTAAAGTGTGTATCCCTCTTACCCTGCCTAGAAACAAGGATCCCTATTTGGACAAAGGTACCTACCGCTGCCAACTAGAGACCCCCATTTCTAACAGGGGCCATCATGACAGAGTGCACCAGTCTTCCACACAGGATGCTGACCACCGTTCCACCCCCCGAAGTGCAGCCACCACCAACATCCGCGATCCTAGCAACCGCAAGCCTCTCTGCCATCAGGGATCCAAAATACTCGAGAGGTATGGTTCTTTAACATATTGCCTTCACCATCTTCGTTTTGCCTTTTGCCTTGGGACCGGGCATGAGGGCACCTCTCACTGCGGTCAGCCAGCCACCATCTTTGCTCTTGAGAGAAAGAACCCACACGAATTTCAGTGATGGTTTTATTAATACATTCCACCAGGGGGAACTTGAGAGATGCCCCCTGAAAAACTACTGACTTCTAGTGTACTGGCTGACTGGTGTAGACCAGCCTGCCACCACAGACAGGCTTCAGACCCCTGCAGGTGAGAGCCCACACTCTCTGAGGGCAGAAACAACGTCTATCCTGGCCGAAAGTGTTGTCACCTCCTCAAATCAGAATGGCTAAATGATTAGCAGGGGTCTTCAAAGGCCTCTGTCATCTTTGATATGCGACCCAAGGCTTCCCCAGAGAGGGGAAATGCCACCTCTTGCCACAGGCCCACTTGGCTCCAGGACAGGTGGGAAAATTAATTAGTTGGGAGGTGTGTTCCCCTCTCAGGCTAGTTCCACCCGTAAGGTGGGCTACCTGATTTGAACACGAAACATAGAATACCAACATCTTAGTTTTGGTGCAATTAGGCTCTCTGAGTTGGGTTATGCTCACTTCCCACAGCAAGTGGGCATATAGAGGGTGTAGAAACGCTGAAGGTAAGTAGCCCATTGACTACTACCGATCACTCCCCTAAATGGCCCAAAATGTTGAGTATTAAGGAGGCATCCCTGATGCCAGTAAATTAGATTAGACTAATCAAGAAGAAGAGAACAATGAAGAGCCACGAGCAGAGTGAGAACTCAAGACTTGTTGGGGACTTTCGGCACCAAGCCCTGCCTGCACCAGTCTAAACAATCGTGAACAGTGACTCATCCTACAGCTGACCACCTTCCAACAACTCCAGGAGACTGCCAACCCTTTGCAAATTGCCAGCAATCTCCCTTGGAGTAGAGGAGCTACTTCCCTGCAGTCTGCAGGTACTGAAGACACAAAGTTCGGTTCACGGAGTTGCAGCTGCTCGGCCAGTCCAACACAGCAGCCTCCTAGGAAGAAGTACCTGTGCACCTGGAGGTCAGATCTGTCACTCCACCAAGTGAGATGGCACCAGGACTGACTGGAGCAGCACTGGACCAATACCTGGAGTGCAGCTCAAATTGCAGCAAACAGAGAGTGTGAGAGTCCAATCCAGACTCCCACTAGACATAGACTGAGCAGCCATCGAGGGATCTCTGCACCACAGAGATAGAGCAGAACTGCATATGCATAACTTGCTGCATGGATAGCTCAGAAGCTTGGGCCTTCTGCAGCGAACTCCACGAACTTTGCATAGCACCGGATTGGAGCACCACAGTACCAGCCAGCATCTCACCTCTTTGAGAATCTATAAAGTAAGCTCTTCTGGTTAATATTTATTGACGTATGCCAAGCTATGCTAGCTTCCTGGTACTTTTTTGGGGTAGTGGTGTGCTGTACAAGTGAGATTCATTCATACATAAAACCAGATGTAGAAGAACATAACAAAGAATAGAATGGTGCCTTAAAATGCCCTGAATTATAACTGAAATCTCAGTGCCTGAGCTTCGTATACGCTATCTTCAGCTGCTCAACTTGAGCAGTACTTCTACTGCATTCGTAGAAGTACAGGGATCCCGGCAAGTGTTGCGGTAGTGGTAGCATGGCAAGCATCAAGGAACTTGGAGCACAGCAAGCTGCAAAAGCAAACCAGTAACCAGAGGAATTTTTTCAGGGGGGCATGACTCTCAGCCATGACCCAACATTTGAACTGTGCTCTATAGGTAAACAAATTTCCAAAGACTGGTTGTACTACTAAATATCGACTCCCAGAATATTGTGGTACAAGCATATTTAGGACAGAACATTGAAAGGTAAGGTAGGTACATATATGTGCAGTAAGTTATAAAAAATCTATACCTACTTACCTGTCAATGTTTTGGAATCAATATTCTGTCCCCAACATTCTGTGCCATCGATATTTTGGTTCTGATATTCAGGTGCACACTGTGTGATTTCCGTGTGAAGGAATACATGGACTTTTCAAGGCACACTTAATCAACTTAACACACTCCAACTGTAAATCCTAATAATTAGATAAGATATAAAGTAGGAATGTTTTGTATCTTTTAAACTGTTCAGGCTTTGGGCAATGAAAGCTTGTCAAGTTATTTTTTTTAAAGAAAATAAGCTGCTCCCAGCTCGGACCCCTCCCTCCTACATCTCTTACCTTTGGTGGAGGATGTTGAGCCTTCACACACACAATTTCATTGCTGGAGGATGTCCTACCTGGGATATTCTGCACCAGGAAATCATCACACCTGGAAGGTCTGAAAGGACTTCTTCATAAAGTGTGGAGTTTCCTAATTCTGACCAACTTCATAAGTGAAGTTTTAATTTAACATGCCGCAAATTAAAAGAACTTTACAGAGAGTTTGGAGCATATTCATCAAGACAAGTTTGGCAAATTGGTGGCAAACAGTTTGTTTTCAAAATTTTAGGGCTACAGCAACGGTGCAAAATAAATAGAATTGAATGTCATTTTACAGGGGAAGTTGGGAAGGTCCCACAGTTAGTTTCACTATACATTTCTGAGAAAAGATTGATAGTTCAATTACATTTGTACAAAAGAATCAGTCAAACTGCATGGACTTGAAGCAGTCTCCAACATTGGAATACACCCCTCAAAGTTACAGTCACATTGTGTGAAAGGTGCTGTACAGAAGGAGTCCTTTGTTAGACATCGACCAGCAAGACTGGTAGGAATGGTAAAGGATATATGATTAGCTAAGCCCGGAATGAGTTCAATTGAGGTCTGTAGCCTGGATGAAGACACTATCGCCCTCTCCAGTTAGAGGGGCAGTAGATGGACAAGCAGTAGCCCTTCCTCTAAGGCTCTGAGGGGTGGTTTCACAGTTTGCATCTAGAATCCTGCTCTGTAATAACATCTCTATTTGGTGCTTCTTGCATGGTACCTCCCATTTGGATGCTACAGAGCCATCCACTTCCAAATTTATGGTGAGTCTCTACTTTTTCACATGCAGTAGATTCCTTGCTTAGAATACCTAATGTGGCACCATCTATGTGCATACAATTGCTTGGATGAGCATGGACATTTCTGAGTGGTGAATGTAGAAAGCATTGAAGCCTGCCATGTGTACTGGAAATGGAAAATATTTACTTGCAGAGGGATTGTTCAGCATTACTGCCGGTGCAAATAAAAGTCAAGCTTCGTGTTATGAAAAAAGTAAAGAGACAGACTTATTTATATGTACACTAGAAAGCCAAATCCCCCCTTCCTTGAACTTGGACTTCTCAGCATGTAGGTTGTACTTTCCAGCAACTATACCGGCAAATGCAGACATGGCTGATGTGCATTAAAGCAGGAGGTGTCAGCACTTCTCACCAAGAGCATATAGCAACAAATAACAAGTGTGTGCCAATGTTAAACAATTTGCAGAACGTAATGTGGATCAAGTAACAATGGTCAGACTTTATTAGGATGTTAAAAACCACTATGAAAAGTGAATTTTTGCTCTTTCACTGAGATCCTTTTAAAAAATAAAGTGCAACATTGTACTTTCAAATCACATTGGCCAAACCATAATAAGCTATATTTTCCACTTAAAATCCCCAACCACCATTTCTCCATGTACAGCTAGCTCTGATTTTGCTCCTTTAGGGTTCTCTTAGATTCTCTATTCTCTTCCTATCTCTGTCCGCACTTCCTTTCTCAAACTTTTCCCTACCATCCCTTTGTTTTTGCTGCTGAATCAATCTTCCCATGCCTGTGTCTGCTGCTCTCTCACTCTCTCTTACTTTCTTTTTCTTCTCTCAATCATCTCTCCTTTTCTAGAATATCTTCTCTCTATCTTCTCTTTACCTTTTTTGTTCTTCTCAATTTTTTTTTACTCTATCTCCCTCTCTCTTCTCCATAGACCGTGTACTGAAACTTTCTCTAGGCTGAGCATGGCCATTAGCAGCACTTGACGACTTTCTGTGACCACTGTGCTTTTCGCTGTCCCCCAGAGTCAGAATCCTACCATCCTGGGGGCCTAATGGAACTGAAGAACTCCTCTACGATCATGGAACAAAGATGGTAGTGCAATGTGGCCATTAAATCCTTGCAGCTTTTTGTCAATTTTTGTTGGACAGGACATCAGGCTGAGTGGATTTGGTGAGTTTTAACTGTTTTAGGTCAGACGACGGCCCGTTGATGATCACCAGTTTACCTTCACAGCACTATGGACTTTGGCGGGTCATCCACAGTACTGAAAAAGAAAACATTTCTGGTAAAAAAACACTATAAATAATGTATGTTCTAAAATCAAAGTTGGCATGCAAGGGAAGTGTTTCCCACGAGCCCTGAGTTAGATTATTTTCTTTGCTTTTCTGTATTGCGCAGCACGCTGTGCGCACTGATGTTACACATCAAAATAAAAGTGAAAGCAGTCTGCACTAATGGAATCTAGAGGGATCCACACATGTCTTACCACACAGCATTCATACACATCTCCTGATATCATTAGTACCCCACTTGTGTGACTGAGTTTTGCCGTTATTGCCTGTGAAAGGAAATGCTCCTTAAGCCACCTAAGACAAGGAAACACCAAGATTTTGCCTTGCAAATTGACTGCTGTGCTGCTGACTTGTTGCCTGCTGCCCTCCTTGCCTGGGAGTGATAAAGACTGGACCTGCATCTCTACAACCCAAAACCAAAGTGACTCCAAGAGTTTGCTGGCTTGCCTTCTGTTAGAAGTCTCAGGGACATCAGAGACGTCAATTGACTCATCTACAGCACCTGGACTCTGCCATTTGAGAGTCTTGCCCTGTCAAGTGATGCCAATTGAGTCCTGGGCCCTTGAAAGTGGGTATAGAGAGCTGCTCTGGTAAAAGCCCACGCATTGCTGTTGTTGCGCAACTCGAAACTAGTGCATCTCCCTTGATGCATCGCTGCAAGGACCGAAGACATTGCATCTCTGACTGCCCGGTGCATTAGCTCCAGTCCTCGATGAATCCCTGAATTGCGTGGTATGTCGATGACACATCACCTACATCTTGGGGTTCGATGAAGCATCTCTGATTTGCGTGGATTGGAAGCGATGCCTCTTCTACATCCAAAAGCATTGAAGAAGACACATCGCCTCCTATGCTCCTCGCATCTTGTCCTTGACGTTGATGAAATTGCAAACCAAGATACTGTTTCAGTGGACCAAGGCTGGCCGGCCTGAACCTTTGGATTTGACTCAGTCTAGCGCGACCACGTAGTCCTAGTTGGCGCTTTATGATTTTAAGCAGTACATTTCAGTTTATTCTTTAAAAATACATAACTCCAGTTATACTTATTGGATTTTCTTTGCGGTCTTGTTTTGTTCAATAAATTGCGCTCTATTTCACTAACTAGGTGTGGTATCTTTTTGTGTGGTTTATTCATTGTTTATTTGTCTACTTTACACATTTGCCTCTTAAGGTAAACCTGCCTGCTCAGTGACAAGGGTGAGCATAGGTTAATTTGAGGTGTGAATTTGACTTACCTTGACTAGGACTGTGGTTTGTGCTTGGACAGGGTGCATACCTCTGCCAACTGGAAACTCAATTTCTAACACCCTTTATTATTCAAAATCTGCTTAACCCCCTTACCAAACTTGATTAAATCACTCAACCTCACCTGTTACAACTATGCAGATGATACCAAAACCATTTTTAAAAATGGATGGCCTGTAAGACCTCTACAATTTCAAACTTGATGACTGCCTTTGTGCCATAAACACATTGATGATGAAAAAAACATTGAAAGCTACATACCACTAAGACAGAGCTTATGACCTGTGGACAGTGATAGAAATATTAGCCTACTGCCATATAGCCCAAGGAACATGAGGCCCCTCCTACAATATCAAGTAAAACAAGGAAACCATGGGATAACCATAGATTCAGATTTATATTTGACACCATATGTTAACAACATAAAACAGAAAGCCTTCTGCTTAACGAAAGCACTACATTGCATCTTACCATACCTTGGACACCAACAGAAACAGCAGGCCATCCTCAGCTTGACTATGCCAACAGCCTATACCTTGGCATTCTCACATTTATCATATGTAAAATACAACTCATCCAAACTGCGACTGAAAACGTATTCTCTGCTTTCATACAGGAGAACACAAGTCCAGTCTTGCAATCACAACTACAGCAAGAAAGGCAATGTTCAAGACACTTTGCATTGTTCACAGAGCCACCAAAGAAAATAATGGCCTTACCTACAAGCTAAATTCAGGTAATACAAACAAATCAGGACACTGTGCTTCAGGCTTGCACTATTTATTATTATACCACCTTACCATAAGAAATCTTGCTTTCTCAGTACAAGCCGTCAACCTTTGGAACTCACTAGCAGCCAGCATTCAAAGCGTCCAGGAGTGTATATACTGCAGAAAACAGTTGAAAACATGACTATTTCCAAGACAACCATTGCACCACACATTCTGGCAACATAACCTTGAAAAACAGTTGCAACCTCAAGCTCAATATTTAGCTTACAATCCACAGACTAGAAACAACCCAACCAGCAAACTACTCTCGATAATCAGGTAGCTTCAGGGGGTGACCTATGCTTCGCCAGGCTATTATACAGTTATGTAAGTTCTTACATAATATTGCTGGCCCACACTAATACTAATACGATAATGTTTTGATTTGGGCAGCAAGCTGTAACTTACACCTTTTACATTCACATAACATGTATATTCTACAAGGGTTGACCATCAACAGTACTCTGCAGCCAATGAACCAGCCATCACCAAATGAATAGGCATGTAATAAATAAAGAGATCTGCCAAACAGTATGGGTCATTCATAGGACTTCAATCCAGCCCACCACTACAGGACCCGACTATCTCTACCCCATGGTCGCATCTTCGTATCGCACAATGACACTCATAAATTAACAATGCCTTTTCCAGCAGATGTCTCTACTTCTCTCTCCCTCCAATCATGCCAACTCAGGCCCACAGCTACACACAAAATGTCTGATTGGACAACCCAGAGCAGTGACCAGTGAAGCAGGCTATCGCATAAGAAGTAGAGTGACATGCAGAGCTGTTCAAAGCTGCCAATTTACTGAAAAACCATAAACTGTGGGTCTGTGTCTTTTACACATCATCAACCACAGACTGCTACATGCTGCATCTCATAGAATGATAACTGCACCTCGTTCGGCATCATGTACAACATAGAACAATTTCCTTACACAGGATCATAAAACAAACAACACGCTTCCAACCATACACCACCCTTTATGGCGCAGCTTGCTGCACATGTAGGTAAGCGCTTCATTGCCACATATAGGGCTAGTAAGTGCTATACATATGTGCATTGCGATACAATACAATATTTATCATTTGTCGATCACCAAGATTTGTTTTGATCCAATTAATATCTTTGTTTACATCTCATTTCAGAATGAAAAACAAAATGTATTTTATCTGTGCTTTAACAACTGCTGGTATATGTTGAATTTTTTTTCCACATAATCCATCATCTTCGGCAGAATCTGCAATTTTAAACAAAAAAAACGAATTTTGTTTTAGCTCGAACATATCAAAAGCTACTAAAAAAGTGGTAACACATGCTGCTGAGCTGTGGAAGGTCATTCACCAATGTTAACTGGTCACCTTTTTTGAATGTGGAACCTTTGCCCAGACAGTGCTAAAGTGATGAAATAACAAAGTGATACGATCACAATATGTGCCACATTAAGTCACATAGTTTGAGTTTTCTCGCCACATAATTTTGTCATCATTGCTGCATACTTTGGGCCTCCTCTTCCACGTAATTTTAGTGGCTCTGTCTGTATGCCCGCAAGATTGTCACATAGTTCACTGTGCAAAATTCTCTCACTTTGAAGTTAAAGGAAGAAAAGTAAATAACACCAGTAAATAGACTAAGCAACAATTTGTCCGAAGTCGTAGCCTGACATTTAACCTGTCTTGGAAAAAGCAGCAAATGTAACAAGAAACCAAGCATTTGCAATGCAATAGCTCTTGCATTGTGAGAGTTAGAGCTAATGGCATTGTAAATGACAATGTCTTTTACCCAAGTGTTTTGGTTTGGGCTTGAGTGGATGTATGTTGTGTGGAGTGGAATTATGGGGTTTGGAGTGGGATTGTTAGTTGTGAAATTGTGTGTGGTGTGGAGTGGATTTGTGTGGTGGAATTATGTAGCATGGTGCGCAGTGGAATTATGTGGATAGTAATTATGCGGTATTGAGTGAACTGGAATTTTTTGGAGTGGGATTGTGTGTCATGGAGTAGATTTATGTGGGATGGTATTTTGTGTTGTGGAGTGGTGTGGAGTGGAGTTTAATTATGTGGAAAGGTGTTGAAGTTTGTGCCAAGATGTGGAATTTTGTGGTGAGGATTGGATGTATGTGATGTGTTGTGTAATTGTGTTGGTGAGTTGAATTATGTGGTTTGTGTACACATGCATCGCTAGACGGTGCGAGTGAGCAGCCACCCCTGTCACTTGTTCCACCTACAGAGCTGCAGGAGCTTTAAAAGTGCAACAGGAATGTGCACAGGGCTGTACAGTGACGCAGACCAAAGTGCTTGAAGGGAACATAAAAAGCGCTTCACGGTAACCCAAATTGCAATCTGGTAAGATGTTGCTGAATCTCAGTTTGAGTTTTGTACACACCAAAAGGTCATTTTGCAGTCTCAAATGCTCCAATTTTGTGACTCAGACCCGTTGCGACTGCAAAATCTGGGCCTAGGACCTCACTCTCGAATTAGTAAAATGCAACTGCTGGCTTTAAACAAAATTCATGAATGTAGCCTATTGAATGGGGCATTACCTGCAATTGCAGTACCACAGGCCGTCAGTTCTATTGGTTCTGTCGGGTACAGTCGAGGCACTGTGTGGAGAACATAACGGAAGCCTTTCTGGACATCTGCATTTGCTTGTTTCAGGTCTGTTCATGCACCGGATAAAGCGCACAGCTCGAGGGAGGGAGATGGGGATGCTAGTTAGTCTGCAGTAGGGGAAAGATCAACATCCTCCAAAATACAAAGCGCCAGGTGAAGTAGAACCAGGAACTTGAGGAGTAGAGTTTGCGTGGACTAATGTTAACATGCACAGGTATGTGGAACGGAGGCGAGAGCGCTGTTGATGACTCTGCAACATCCCCAACGCCCTACCCCTAAAAAACGGTGACGCCGTTTCTTTTTAACGGGTTTCTTATTTTTTCTATACTTATATAGATTCGCCTGAGCCTTGCAAGTTGGCCTTCAGCTGTCTTTTTGGTAATATTTTTTGTGGCCGGTGTAGTATTATGCTTGGTTATTGGCGGCCTTGAAAGTAAGACAATCTGTCATTGGTCGGCTGACAAGCTACTCCGCTTTTATATTGAAGTCCAAGCGGAGCACCCATCATCTACCAAGCAAAAACAACAAATCTCGTCGTCATTAGTCGAAAGTCTTTGTTCAGAAACCTACAATGGAGTAACAAACCGGCCTGTGCAGGGCCTGGCTGCCCTGCCTCCGTACCTCACTAGTTAGAACTCGTTGCATTAATTCCACCCACCTAACTGAGCTCAGAGCAGGGTTCTTGTTTCAGCCCCACAAAGAGATTTAAAAAAAACAGTGTTTGTTCCAAGTCCCACGTGAAAACTAGTACGACATTGTTTGTTTGACCGGTCGTATTTGTGAGGATTCAATGTTTTGTTTTCACGCCCAGCGATGCCTTGACCTTGAATAACATCCCTCAGCGAGAGGCTGTGGACTATTGACAAAAGGATAGGTTTGAAAAGAACCTGCATGCACGTGTTATGTACACAAGTGCTCCTCGCCCAGGTCCCGGTGTACCCCCGTGTTACAGCCTGTCTTGCTCTACACCACATTATTTGGCTGTTCAGTGGCGGACTTTCATGAGCGAAACACACCGTAGGAAAAACACAGCCTCTGCGACCACTGACATAAAAGAGATGATGTCCAGGACACCAATGCCTACACTTTGTATCAAAATGCCCCAAAAACGAAAGTTAGCTTAGAACAATGTAATGCTCATGTTTAACGCAACAGGTTATCACAATGCCACCCTGGTGTCGTGTAGTCCCTACTAATCCGTAGAATCTGCGCATTGTTTGGACAACATAAACTGAGGGCTTGGTGTCAAGACAGATTCCGGACCCCCGCAGGATATGTCGGCCTGTAGAGCAGCTTGCTCACAGTGCCACTGTAAGCCCCCTAACCTACCAGGGAGTGACACCGTTTCTGGAAACCACTAAACATGACAACCCTGACCACCCAGGGATCGTGGAAACTGTACCGATCCTTTCGCTCCGTCACTCATGCTCACTTATTCTCAGAGAAATATACAGAGAATACACAGTGGAACGTTTTCAATTATATTTATTGAACCAACGTTTTTCTTGCATAAAATATGTGTGCTGCAATGATTGGTAGACAGAAGCAAATAAAGGAGATTACAAGCACCAAAAGAGTAACAGCGATGAAGGTATGCAGGCATATCTGCAATATGGTAATCTATTGTACCCCTACGATCAGGACTCTACTCTGAGTGTACCTAGAGTGTGTATGGGTGTAGAGCCAAGAATCTCCCCAATGGACTATCCAACCCCATTACATGATAGGAGAGTGAAGGACCCCGTCTTGGTATCGAGTTGGACACCCTTCATGGAATGTCAGACCGGTGCATGGTGATTTCGCAGCAGGTAGGGACCTTCGGTGTCAGCAGAAGTGCCTCCTCTACCAATCTATCAGGATGTCTATCATTTATACTAAAAAGCAGCCTTTGTGATGTGTGCGCTAGATTAGTGATGTTATGGATATGTAGTTAGCGCTGTCACCCCGTGGATGAAGATAGGACGACTTTTGTACCTAGTGCATAGAGAGGCCTAGTACATGATGTTCAAGGCATAGTGATAATGTTGGGCGAAGCTGGATGTGTAAACAGGGTGGTTTCAGAGAAACTAATCCAACATTGTTGTGCATGCAAATGTGTGCAAATGTTCACTGCTCAAATGTTATTTTCTAGGAAATTGTAAGGAATAAGCTACCTCGCTACATGGGCGTAACCCGAGAATATAACACTAGATTGATAAATATTCTGTCTCAATGGTAGGCAGTACGTGTAATTTGAACCCTGTATGACATAAATGAAATACTAGCGATGACATCATTGCCAGTCTTCACTGCAGTGCCAAATTGGCACAATGTGAAGTTCACTGATGCATGCATTCATTACTAGTACAAGTGAACAGGTAGGGGGCCAAGTAGTTAGAACTTTACCATGATAATATACTTGACCGAGGATGGTTATTGCGTGTGCTAATTTGGTTTATGCTGTTACTGAGCGCATGGGGTGGCAGACTGGACAATGTATGTATCACACACAGCATATTAGGGGGCTGGGCACAACAATGTATTTTTGCTACAGGGCACTTATTTGCTAACTATATAAACATTCAAAATAACCACCTATGTAACCTTTATAGATGTGAACACCTTCCATAGCCGTCCCTTGCAGGCAAAAGACCTGATAATGGTGCATTCCTGGAAGCTTAGGAATAGTAATAGAACGAAGACGGTTAGCGGACGTCTTTGGTAGGTATGAAGGTTGCTGCAATGCTAGTTTCTGGTGGCAGACACCAATTATCAAGCCCAATCCCCCTTTAAAGGAATCCAAAAACGAATATCTTACCAAAAGAAGCCCAACAAGGTTAATATCCAAAAGTCAAAAAAGGCTAAAAACAAACCCAGTCCCCATTAACAGGAAGCCCAAAACCACAGGCATATCTTACCAAAAAAAGCCCAAGTGACAGACAACATTCAAAATTGAAAAAAACGGCGAAAGGAATACAAGCAACGGGAGCAGGAGGCAGCACTAACTGTGGCATTAAAAGCAGGTAGGAATGCTAAATTCAAATGTAAGCAGCTATGGCGCTGAAGCTTAACACAGGCAAACAGTAACAGAGCAGGAAACAAAGAAAAAAATTGACCACCAATGAACAGATGAACAACCATAGCGTAATGATACAACACTTAGTGGCAGATCTATATTGCAGATGCGCCACTTTTACGCCGCCATTGCGTCACTTTTGTGACGCAGCGGCGGTGTAAACCCTGCGCCACGTTGCGCCATATTTACATCGTGACGCATCTATGGAGATGCGTCACGATGTAAATCCCTGCGCCACGTAAAACCTGCGTCAGGTTTCACGTGGGCGTGTCGACAGAGGAGGGGGCATTCCGTCGCAGGAACGCCCCTGAAAAGTGACTCAGTCAAATCTATAAGATTTGACTGAGTCACTTTCCCAACGCTGATGCGCCAAAACCCTGCGCCTGCTTGAAGCAGGCGTAAGGCTTGATGCACCATGTTAGGGATAGGGTAGGTTGGAACAGTGCTGGAGTTGCGTCGCGCTTGCGATGCAACTGAAGCACTGCGCCAACCTTACGCCATCGGATGCGTCACGCATCTGTTTATTCCTGCGCCATGATGCGCCGCATTGTAAATGCGGCGCATCATGTGTGGCGCAAGGGTAAACTTGCGTGACGCATCATTCCTGGCGCATCCTTGCTGATTTGCAGGGATACGCCAGGAAACATAAATCTGCCCCTTAGTCCCTGCTCTGTGGGAGGAAGGAGAGGTAAAAAGGAAGGACTGACCGCTAGCAATCAATGATTTCGAAAGGACACTGACATAGACAAGTGGAAGTGAAATGTAATGGCAAGCAATGGGTTGAGTGGATCTCCACAATCCATATACAATAGGTCACTAAACGACAACGCAAGCGCTGTCTAGGCTCAACCTAAAAACTAAATTTAATTGCATTTTTATTGCTCATTCACCTTCTGAACTCCAGCACCTCTTAAATACTGTGCCTGCTGCCTCGGCCATTTGTGGGGTTGGGGCAAAGAATAAAATGGGCTGGCCCGGCTCTCAAATGCTCCCCGTTGCTACGGCCATGTGCAAAGGCACCAGGGTTTGACACGTTCATGCATCCTGCAGTTATTCAAAAAGGGTATGCCAGATGCCTAAAGTGAGGGGCAGCATTTCAAAGCGCGTAAATAGTTTAGTTTTAATGTACAGTGAAAAGCAGTATTTATTTCATGCAGTTGCTTTATTTAAACAATTGTTTATTTGTTTCAGTGTGAAATGGAGCATGCCACTGCTCTGCTGCATCAGTATTATGTCATGCCTCATTTTGGTTCAGAGTTGACTATATACACGGACTAATAAAGCAAGTTGCCCAAGTATGCCTCAGTGGAGTGCATGAGGGCAGTACATTGTGCCCCCAACTAAGGAGAAATTGGCAGCAACCTTCCCAAAGGAAAAACTCACAATGCCTGTTGCATCTGGAAAGACATTTCTCTCCTCAGACTCGACCACCCTCTTTCAGTCAGCAGTTTCTGAGGTGTATCCAACACCTTCTTCCTTTTCTTTCTTGTCGCCTCCTCTCCCGCATCCTCTCTGCTTCCTCCCCCGTCTGTGCTCTCCCCTTTCACACACTTGTTCAGTGTCCTTTCTCTCTGACTGCCTCCTGCCGTGTACGGGCCGGCTCCTTTGACCCACTTCCAGTATACTGGTCTCAAAACCACATTTCTTTCTGATATAATTCTATGCTGTCTGTCTTCCTCTCGCTCCTCAGTCTCCAGTCACTTGTCTTCTTCTCTTTCCATACTTTCTTCCCATCTCTATCCCTCCCACCCTCGGCAAATCTTGTGTGAATTAGCTGCAAGATGAGAGCACAGGTCGACAGTCTCAGTGATGATTGTACTACTAAATAGGAACATGGAAAGTATTGACATAGAAGAATATTGAGGACAGAATATTGTGGAACAAACTATCGAAAAGTAAGTGCATGTAGGGGAGTATAGGTGCACTATTCCAAACTCCACATCTATGTACCTTGAAGATATATGTGCTGCATAGGTGCATGTATGTGGAGTTAGGTATATACAATCTCAACATACCTGTCAATAATTATTTTCGCTATTTTGTCCTCTATATGTAGCACCCTTGATATTTTGACTTCGATATTTAGTATGCATACCTTCAGTGACTACTGACTCAAGGCGTGGTTGAAGAGAGTGGTTATGCAACAGCACTCACTTTCTCTCCGCTCTAGTGACTAAAAAAACAGAGATGTCACTATATTTCTCGCTCTGTGAAGCTTATAATGACAGCTTGTCATCATCTGCCCATTTCCAGCCACCCTCCACCTGTTTATCTTCTTCCACTGATTTCTGTGTTACTTCATTTTGTCGCCCACTTTCTGTCTTTGGCGCCCCTCTTCATAGGACTGACGGCCATCTCTTGACCATCTTCTCTCACCATCTGTGAATCTTTGCTGTGCCACCTATTTCATATCGCCTCATCACCATTTCCAGTGACCTGTGCAACCTCTCGAGTATTTCCTCTTGCCCATCTTCTCAAATTCCCTGTGTATCTTCTGCCCCTTGATTTCATTCCTCTGCTGACACATTTTCCAATTATCTGTCAGCAACTGCCCCATATCATACCCGGGTATATTTCTTTCCAACTAATTTCTTTCCAACTATGCCCACCTCCTATGGTCACCGCTTCATATCTCTCCCAATCCCATGGATGTATCCTCACATACTCTTGCCATGCACTGGCCACCTCCTTCAACCCACTTCCAGGATACTGGTCTCACAACCACATTTTTTATGATATAATTCTATGCTGCCTTCCTCTCTCTTCTCAGTCTGCAGTCACTGTTGTCTTCTCTTTCATAGTCTGTCCAGCTCTATCCCTCCCTCACTGACTCACAGCCAGGGTCCCGTCCATCCTCTCTTTAGCGATGTCCATCCAATTCCTCCCTCAGTTATGCTCTCCTTTTGTCCATCTATGCACTCCCCCAAATTTTCTTTGAATTCATTCACGTATACATCCATCATATGCCCATGAATGCATTCCCTCACAAGCACACTCAGCCATGGATCTGTCCATCCAATCACCTGTTCATTAAACACCAGCCCACATACATGACCACCTCACGGCTAGCTCTGATACTCATCCATCCACCCACCCTCCTGTCCACCCTCTCCCTTTTGAAGGCTTTGTTGAACTGCTCCTCAGGTTCGTTTGATGATGAAAATCCTGGCTATAAAACATTCCGTTCAGTTTCAGTTTCATCTCCACCGATCCCAGAGTTAGTGTCCACAACAAATAAAGGGCAGTTTTCAGTGTTCAAGCACACACATACATCTGTATTGTTTTCATTTAGCCACATTGCACTTTGTCTCGTCACCACCTGCCTTCACAGACCTTCCCACTCACATTTAGCAACCCACATTAAGAATTCCGCTCACATTCACCCCATTCTCATTCACCCAGCCACGCACTCACCTACACAGTCACCAACATTCCCCGCGCACTCACATCTCTCTTCGTACTCACTGACTTTCCCATCCAACCAAATCCACAGTGACACATCATTTTACAAGAGCTTTCACTGTAGAAAGCCAGACCTATTAGCTTTGACAGTATTTTCCTTAAACGAGAGTGGTATCATTATGCAACTGTAAATAGCAATGTAAAGAAGTTGTTTGTTAAAAACAGCTGTTGTGGACTCAATGGAACGTTTGTTATGGCAAGTTAAGTATAACGTTTCACTCTACAAAATTATGTATCACATGCTAATTAGCTTAAATGCATAAACCCTGCAATTTCCAATTTCATATCAAATCTGTGACCTTGCCTCTGTGCAACTACTTTACTGGGTTAGAGTTTTAAACACTTCCAGATGTTCCCCACTACTGACATGGGCTGGGAAGAAAGGGATGGGTTTGCCTGGTGGCATTCTCTGCCAGCCTTTGTGAGTTGTTCAGTAAGGCCATTAAATAAGATGTCGTTTTTGCGGTTTAACTACTGTTAGAACTGCTCTGCTTGCTTCACAAAGCAGACCCTGAAATGGATTCCAGTGGAACACCCTGTGGTTTTTCCTTCCTTGCAACTGTGTAATTGTCTTGGCTGATGGCTTAAAGTGCCCTCTGTCTTCAATGCCACTGTAAAGCACTTCAGAATAATAGAACTCTTTCGGAATTCTAGCATATGCTGCATCTTGTGTGATTTATTGTTCCAGCAGACTGAGTGGCTAGGTCACTCTCCCGCAAAGGAATGTTCTCATGAAAGCTCCCTGTGTTACTCAGATAATCTTCTGTAACTTTCAGTTCATTAAAACTTGCAAGGATAAGGTGAATCAATAACATTGCTCGCACGTCCTTTTGGTAAATACGTCCTTTTCTCTTTTAACTCAAGGAGCTATTGCTGTATTTGTTTGTCTTCACGGTATTTATCTTTTTCATATTAGGAAGTAATAATTCACCCAGACATTTTAGGAACATGTGACTTCAGCAGTGACCAAAGGTTATGGTTGACACAAAAATAGGCCCAGGCACCAAGATAACAGTGGCTCTCATTAGTAAATCAGAGTGCTAGAAAAGTGGCCCCATTTGAACATTCGACCAGTTTTGTACTTATAAAGACACTGTATGTGTGTTTTGCAAGGTATGGGATACTGCATGCATTAGAGCATGCAATTGTGTTTGCTGCACCAGACCACCTGGCCATAAAACAGGACAAGAAACTGTTACAAAAAATCAACTCACGCTGATCCGTCAGACTAGTCCATCAGGCACTGCCAGATTGCCCTATATGCCAGTCTAACCCTGCCAAAGATAAAGAAACTCAAGAAAAACATTAGAAAAATCCAAATTGATTGGTCTAATTAAAATCCTTATGATCAGAGAGTTAACATACCCATCAGCCATGGAAAACCCATTTGCCTTCCTTACACGAACTCTGCGACAACCTCACCGACCACTTCCACAACACGAAAGAAACCATCTATAGAAACTTCTATCCCCAACCCTCCGACCGTCTCAGCATCCCACTGACCACAACCGCTGACAACCCACTCACCCCATGAAAACATCACAGCACACTAAACACAACCACTCTGATGAACTCCATCCACTCAGGAGCACCCATTGACCCCTGCTCCCACTGGCTCATCAACCTCCAAAGAGACGAGATAAGCTAGCAGCTCAGCACCATCCTCAATTTCTCAATAGCCACAGCAACCTTTCCTGACACCTGGAAACACGTTGAGGTCAGATCTCTCCTCAAGAAACCCTCTGCTGATTCCAGCGAGCTTCAGAACTACCGCCCGATCTCTCTTCTCCCGTTCCAAGCCAAAGTCCTGGGGAAGGGCATCAACCTCCAATTCACCACACACCAGGAGAGAAACAACCTACTGGACCCTTCCCAAACAGGCTTCAGAGCCAACCACATCAACTAGGCCTCTCTGATTGCCGCAACAGACTACATCTGCACCCTACTTGACACAGGAGAATCAGCTGCACTGATCCTGCTTCACCTCTCTGCAGCCTTCAACACCGTCCCCCATCACACACAACGATCGACTAGACCATACTGGAATCACAGACGACGTGCTCATATGGATGGCATCCTTTCTCACAGGCTGCAACCAGAAAGTCTGCCTCCCTCCCTTCACATGGCATGCCAAGCACACCATCTGCAGTGTCCCCCAAGGCTCAGCCCTAAGTACTACCCTCTTCAACATCTACATGACGCCACTCGCAGACATTGTCAGATCACACAACATTAACATCATCTCCTAAGCCAACGACATTCAGCTCGACCTCTTGCTCTCAGAGGACACTACCTCGACGAAGATTAACTTCCACAACTGTATGAAGAATGTCTCAGCCTGGATGAAGGACAACTGCTTGAAGCTCAACATGGACAAAACAGAAGTTCTGATCTTTGGCAGACACACCTCCCTCTGGTATGACTGCTGGTGGCCTTCAGAGCTAGGAGTAGGACCCTCTCCGAAAGACCATGCTGGCAACCTCAGCATCATCCTGAACAGCGAACTCTCTATGAAACGTCAGGTTAACGCCGTCTCCTCAGCCTGCTTCCACACGCTCTGTAAGTTTTCAAGTGGCTCCCCATCGGCACCAAGAAGATGGTTATGCAGGCCCTCATCACCAGCCGACTGGACTACAGCAATGCACTCTATGCCGGCACCACCACCAAACTCATCAAAAGACTCCAGATGATCCAGAACACAGCCACCATACTGATCCTCAACCTACCCAAGAGAACCCACATCACCCAGCATCTGAAGAACCTCCATTGGCTCCTGGTCCAGGAGAGATGCTGTTTCAAGCTTCTGACCCATGCTTACAAAGACCTCCACAACCAAGGACCTGCCTACATGAACCACCGCCTACATGAAGCACCGCCTGCCTTTCCACCTACCTCCCAGGAACCTCCACTCCACACACCTTGCCTCCGGAGGACTCTCCTTCTACCATCTCGGAACCAAAGCCTGGAATACCCTTCCACTTCACCTCTGCACTGCTCCCTCGCTGACCCACTTCAGGAATGGACTCAAGACGTAGCTCTTCGACTGAAACCTGCAGCAAGCTCTAAAAATACGACTTGATTTATTGATTTTTGATTATTTATAAGGCTATGTCACTGATTCCCAACCATAAAGCTAATTGCATAGTGAGCTGATCACTCGAACACCATGTTGTGATATTGGAAGAGAACCTTATCTGCGTTGAGATGGAGAGTGTGAGAGTGTGAGATGAATTCGTGATTAGGCCCGCACACTAGGATGACACTGGACACTAAGAATGATCCAGGTCATCATTGAATATATAGTGTATAATACTACACCACAACACTGGACATTCATTAAGACAAGGCCAGCATTGCATACACCAGCAGGAGACACGGAAGACTAACCATGTTAGTATAGGGTTTTTCTTAGAAGAGAGTCTCTGTGTCTTATATATTATTATTATAAACTTTGCATCAATGTTAATTTGAATCAGACATATATAATTATGAATGCAGATATTAATTTTGCCTGGGATTGCTTGGAGTCTCATCAATGAAATTTTGTTTGACATACTTTTTTAAAGTCTTTTGGTGCACTACTGAGCGGTCAAAAGAGATCTTACAACATTTTGCTGTATGCCTCTGCAATAGGATCACCAAATTCTTGTGACTCTATAATGTTACTTGAATTGGATGTTATTTGAATTGCCTGGTTAAATTCAGTAAGTAAAGGACATTACCAGAAGCATGTAAAGAGCTATTTTCACATATAATATACACAATGGCCTTCGCATCATAGGCATTAATTATTGTTCACTAAAGTCTCTGCCCATTCAGTACATAATTCTTTTACTTTGGGTTAAGGTATTTCGATTTCTATTGTTTGTAGTAGAGTGTAGACTCATAAAGTTACTGCTACAAATATATGTTTTATGCATGTATAAATACTCCCCATAGTCTGCAGTGGGACAACAACACTTACAACCACCCAGCAAGAACACATCGGTGGCCAGCATTCATGTGGCATTAGCAGAAGTTTTCGTTGTACTATCATCGTGAAAGAAAAATAGTTATATAATAATAATGACAATAATAATAATATTAATAATAATAACAATAACAATATACATGAATAATAAAAATAAACATGACCCCCCGCACCCCCCCAGCAACCCCCCAGTGAAGCCACGGATGTCACTCCCTCCCAGGAACTCTGCAACAAAATCAGCTCCTACTTCCATCTGGAAATCAAGGCCCTCTATGACAACTTCAGCGAACAGATGCCAGTCACCCCCCCCTTCCACCACCACCAACAAAGAGCCATCCATCACAACCTGGAATCCCGCCACCGTCAAACACACCACAGCCACCATAAAGAACAGCCACTCAGGAGCCCCCACGGACCCCTGCCCACCGCACATCTACCAAAGGGCCGCCGCTGCCATCGCTCCCAAACTAGGACGGACCATCAATGCTTCCCTTCGAATCCGGCATTCCCAGATGACTGGAAGCGGGCAGAAGTCAAACCCCTCCTCAAGAAGCCCACGGCCAACCTGACGGACCTGAAAAACTACCGGCCCATCTCTATCCTCCCCTTCACTGTCAAAGTCACTGAGAGACTCGTAAACACTCAGCTGACCACCGTCATTGAAGAAAACTCCATCCTAGATGCTTCCCAGTCTGGATTCCACAGCAACCACAGCACCAAGACCGCCCTGTTCGCCGCCACCGATGTTACTCGACCAGGGAAACACCACAGCCCTAATCCTACTAGACCTCCCTGCAGGCTTCGACACCATCTCACATCGCACTCTCGCAGGTAGACTTCACGACGCTGGGATACGAGAAACCGCCCTCAACTGGATCCGTTCCTTTCTCTCTGCAGAACCCAGAGGATCAGACTCCCTCCCTTCCTGTTTGAACACACAGAGATCAACTGCGGAGTACCCCAAGGATCAGCGATCAGTCCCACACTCTTCAACATCTACATGGCCCCCCTCGCCACCATCGTCAGACAGCACGGGCTCAGCATAGTATCATACGCCGACACCCAACTCATCCTCTCCCTCACGAAGAACCCTGAAGACACCAGACTCAGTTTCCAGGAAGGAATGAAGGACGTCGCCGCCTGGATGAAAAACAGCTATCTGAAGCTCTAATCGGAGAAGACTGAGGTCATCATTCTCGTCCCCTCCACCTCTGCCTGGGACATCATCTGGTGGCCCTCCGCCCTCAGAAGCCCGCCCATCCAGACAGACCACACAGGGAAACTCGGAATCATCCTCGACTCCTTCCTCACCATGACCTGCCAGATCAACTCCATCGCCTCCACCAGTTTCAACTGCCTTTGGATCCTCTGCAAGACCTTCAAATGCAGAAAAACCGTCATCCACGCACCAATAACCAGCAGACTGGACTACGGCAGTGCCCTCTACGCCGGAATCAACACAACTCTCCTACGCAAGCTCCAAACCATCCAGAACTCCGCAGCCAGACTCATCCTCAGAACCCCACAGCATGAACACATGACCCAACACCTACGAGACCTCCAGTGGCTCCCCATCAAGAAAAGGGTAACTTTCAAACTGCTCACCCACGCCTACAAATCCCTCAACAACATTGGTCCCAAATACCTCAACAAGAGAGTCTCCTTCCACGCACCCTAGAGGAACCTCCTCTCCGCCGACCTCGTCCTCGCAGTGACCCCCCCTGCATCCACAGAACCAGAGCAGGCGGAAGAGCTTTCTCCTACGTTGCAGCCAAAACCTGGAACAAGCTCCCAGTCAACATCAGATGCTCCCCCACCCTGCACTGCACAACTTCAGGAAAATCCTCGAGACCTGGCTCTTCGACTGAACTAGAGCTGCAACCCCCCCCCCCCCTCCAGCGCCTTGAGACCTTCACGCGTGAGTAGCGCACTTTATAAAATCCCTGATTGATTCAATAATAATGATATAATAATTACTATTAATATTTTTAGTTACAAAAGTTTAATCTAGGGGCTAACGGCATATGAGTCTAATAAAGGAGTACGTCTGTAAGGGATGCACGGATGTAAATGAAAGCTATCCACAAAATGAAGACTAAAGAGTCAATTTTAGTGTGCTGTAGAAAGTTGATGTACCATAATTGATAGAACTCCTGTTCTGGCACATTGGCTGTTGCCCTTTCCTTTCTAAGGTCTCAATCTGAGTGCTCCATGATAGCAGCTGGTAATTCCACTGCCGTGGTTCTGGCAGTTCTGGATGGCGCTGTCAATGTGTCCTGCAAGTGGGAAAGTGAAAAAGACAGAAATGCATTTGTCTTTGTTTGCTCTAACTGGACCATGAGGATGACTGAGCTGCTCCTTTGGAGCAGGGTCTGTCCTATTTCCATCTGGTTGGTTCTCTTTCGTTAGAGCTCTGCAATATCCCCAACAGCTTACAATGCACCGTTTAATAATGTGTACTGCAATTCCTGGCATACATAAAGGCACGGCTCTCCACGATATTTTAATTCTGGTGATATGTTCCCTGACACAAAGACTGAGATAACTATTCTTGTGTCACAGGATTTAAAAGCTGTGTGACATTTCCTGGCACAGGATTTACAATTATTGTATTTCTTCTGGGGCATAGTTTCAGTTTCTGGTGTGGCTAAACATATTTTCCTTGCAACCATTGTTGCAGGTTAATGCACTTTTCCAATGGAATACTTTTATAGGCTTAGAAACTTCACAGAATTGTTTCTAAATCCCGATTTCTTCTAGATTTTTGCAATATGTATTTTAAAATGCAATATTGATACTTTAAAAAAAAAACTGCCCATTTTTCCACAATCCAACCAGTACAAGTTATACTGGTAAAGCACACTGTCTCAACAAGTGACATTCACGCAGAGCCACTTCCATTGGACTAAAAATAAATCTGCTAGCCATAGTCTACATCCAGTTACTTGCTACAGAACCAAGAGTCACAGAAATTGATGAACATGTGCTAGATAGAACTTAAGGAAACATCCTAAGAGTGAACATGATCAACGAGCTACCCTTTCACAACACAGATCTACATCCGTTATGAAGTTACTGTGCTGAAATGATTTAATTGTGTGCCATGAAAGCTTGGAGGATGGTGCATGAAAACTGTTGCTTGAAAATGACTTTACCTTCAATAAATGAAAAGACAAGAGTCATTTGTCAAAACAGGAACAAGTTGGTTTAATTAAACGCAGCGGCGTGGAGAGTATCGACAGAGGCGCATCTGAAAACAGCCTGAAAGTACAGACGTTTGGGCCGTACATATATAGATTTTGTGGATACAATAAAACACTTCGACATTCCTTGAAAGCATCATAGTCATATATAACAAGTTTGGGAATCTGATAAGAGACACAGATGGCTCTCAACCTTGGGGAGAGTAGTGTGGGCCAGTGTGTATGTGTCCAGATGTCTGATGTGGGTAGCATGTGATCACCTCGTGCGGTGTGCATGTCGTTTCCTGGTTGGCTGAGTGTTTCTCTCTATATGCGGCATTTAGCTTTGTGGTATTTTTGGGGAATGCATGCCTCTGGCCAAATTTATTTTATTGGGGCCAATTTCCTCTGACCTGTTTTTTGTGCAACTGTCTATCTGTGGGAATGATTAGGGTTTTCCCTGGATGCACTTTTGTCTTTGGGCTAAGCGAGGCGAGGCCCTAACAGTGGTCTGTCCCTCGATAACCATGGGTTGGGGTCTCTGGGCCTGTCTGACCACGTATCTCTGACTCAGAGGTCTCCTTGGGTGAATCTAACAGCAATGATACGATTTTGTTAGAACTCCTATGAATAATGTGGCCACCCTGTCCAGTGGACACATGTAGCACTCTTTAGATAAATACAAATGAGGCCAGGGAACAATGCCACAGAGGCCAATCTATGCTGAACACACAGAGAATGGGCACAGTGTTGGATGACACACATGATTCCGAGGCAAGGGTGTCTCAGGGGACTGTAGTGGGCACACTGCTCCATGGTCCTAGAATGATCTGACTGTAACATGAGCAACCGTCCCGGCACTATGCATATCTCCCACTCATGCACATCATGTCTGAGGCCACAACATCGGTCATGCATGCTGTAATTCTGTTCATTTGAAACCTCACACTCCCATGTTGAGACTCAGCATCAGTGCCAACAAATATGGACCCCCAAATGACTGAACAGGACAGGGCACAGGCAAGGTACCAACACATGTCACAGACCACCCACACACATGATGCAGAAAGCAATGTGCAATTGGATTAACTGGCAGCCTAGATGACCATGTGCAATAGTGAATACACACAGACCAGGGAACACATGTCAAGGAGAGGAAGGGAGGAAGAACAGCACCGGTTGATTTGGGGGACCAGGGAACACATGTCAAGGAGAGGAAGGGAGGAAGAACAGCACCGGTTGACTTGGGGGAACAGGATATGCACTGCACATATAAACCTTGGCAGTGTATCCAGGCGACTGAGCACTTCCAAAAGCTGGTGACACACAACAAACACACATGTACCTACCCCCACCTTGCTGCTGTATCTCCTGTAACCGCCTAGCCATGTCAGGGAAGACCACCCCCAGGACACGCCTCATCTGGTGGATCAGGCGTTGGCGCCTGCCGTGGGGGCGTGGAGGTGAGTCCTTCAGCAGGACCTGGGCGATCCTCCGGGTCCAGCACCGGATGTCCTGCCACAGTTTTCTAACTTGGGCTAGGCGCCGACTGCGACCCTCCACCGATCTCACGGCCCTGACGGCCCGCTTCCCCCTTGGCGTAGGCAGTTACCTGTGAGGATGACAAAGTGAGACAACATCACTACACCTGCTCCATGTCAGAGAGACACACATTTGAACATCTATGATATGTTGAACATGGCATAGGATGCTGCCAAGGAATAGCATCTTTGTCATATGGACATTGGCCTCTGTGGAAGCCCCAATGCACTACATGGCATATAAAGTACACAGGTGGCATGAGGGGTGTGACACACTCCATGAACATGTCACACACTGTGCATCACAAGCAACACCAGGCTGATGGACAGCACCTCCAAGCAGTTACATGCCCCAGGCCACTGGCACAACCTCAGCAGAGTACACAGACACACACAGGCACAGATCAATCACATGTCATTGGCGACAGCGGATACAAACCTCACTCTGCACATGTGCCACTTGCATGTGGGGTGTCACAGGTGTGGGGCTAGGTCAGCAAGTCAGACACACAGTACGGTTTAGTTCTCTCATCAGATGGGTAGAGCTGTTGCCTCCTCCATGCAGCTGTGGTGCAACACTTCACATAGACACTCACCCACATGACAAGGAACATTCACACACATCAATGTCCAGGGGGCGTACACATCACTTGGACACTCTCACCACAGCTCCACTCAACTCACACACATCTGTGTGTACAGTCACCTGTCACACCGGGGGGACCACTGAATCACCTCAGGACTATAGACAAAAAATGCCACAAAGGATTAGCCAGGCTGAATGTGTCATGCACTATGCAGTGAATGTCACAGTAAGCACAATGCAAGTGAGGAGTGCACACATGAACTACATCATGCTCTGCATGGGAGACATAAGCCATTCCCCCCCTGTGACCCACTCATTGCATGTCTGTCACACCTGGACACAATGCCAGAAGTGACAGTCACAGAAAAGGTGCACAGTCAAAGCTAGTGGAGTCAGCACTCACCTGCTCCCCTGGTCTCCCATACAGGCTGGTGTACTGTGGGAGGATGACATCCAGCAATGCCTCATTCTCCTCCTGGGTGAATGGCTGGGCCATCTCCACAGACCTTGACACAGACAGCAGCAGTGTTGGCGACAGGAAAGTTGTGCAGGCAAGTGCCCTCTCATGGGTTCTAAAGCGTTAAAACAAACAAATGATGGACGGAATGCTGACAATGCAGACATTCTCCCCCAGTCAAGAGATCTGGCTTAAATCCATCGTTCTTTTGCCCACTACGCCACCCCAGTTCAGACATGGCCATATGCAAATCAGTCTTGACCCTGTGCCTCATGGGAACAGTCCAGTCCGAACTGCCAAGCCATGTCTTCCCTGGACCGGAATCAAGCATCCTAGGACCGGTTTCTGACTATCAGCCGTCATCAGCCAGGATAGCTTGACTCCAGTGGCGTAGTGAGCACGGGACCCACGTCTGGGCATACCCATCCCACTTAGGGCAAAAAGCGTTACAACAAACTCTCATGGGTTCTGGCTGACTTATATCTGTCTTGCTGAGGGGCATTCATTTGGAGGAGTACACAGTGATTGGTCAGATTCATTCGCATCTTACGTTTACTTCAATCCCTTTCCACATACACCAGTGACAGCATTTGCATCGTTCAAATTTTGAGCATCATGTCAAGTCAACAACCACTTTGCAACATTGTATTTTGTGGCCAACTGACTTTTCCAGGCCACCTGATGGAAAAATTTGAAGTGAAAACTCTGTATCCATGACAACCAGCATGCATTCAGTGCCTAATACTTGTCCCTTATGTGTCCCCTATGTAATTTTCAAATCCACACATAGGTACGGTGCGTTTCACACGTACCCCTACGGCACCAGTTGCACAGTGCGTTTGACACGTACGTGTAGGCACTGGTAGTACACGTACGGGTACGTGTGCTACCAGTGCCTACACGTATGTGTAGGCACTGGTTGTACACGTACCCGTATGTGTACTACCAGTGCCTACACATATGTGCACTACCAGTGCCTACACATATGTGTAGGCACTGGTATAACACGTACCCGTACGTGTACTACCAGTGCCTACAAGTACGTGTACTACCAGTGCCTACACATATGAGTAGGCACTGGTAGTACACATACGGGTATGTGCACTACCAGTGCCTACACGTACATGTATGCACTGGTAGTACACGTACGGGTACGTGTACTACCTGTGCCTACACGTATGTGTAGGCACTGGTAGTACACGTGCCGTAGGCACTGGTAGTACACGTACGGGTACGTGTACTACCAGTGCCTACACGTACGTGTACTAACAGTGCCTACACATACGTGTAGGCACTGGTAGGACACGTATGGGTTCGTGTACTACCAGTGCATACACGTACGTGTACTACCAGCCTACACATACGTGTACTACCAGTGCCTAAACATATGTGTACTACCAGTGCCTACACGTACGTGTACTACCAGTGCCTAAACATATGTGTACTACCAGTGCCTACACGTACGTGTAGTACCAGTGCCTACACATATGTGTAGGCACTGGTAGAACACGTACCCGTACGTGTACTACCAGTGCCTACACGTACATGTACACACTGGTAGTACACATACGGGTACGTGTACTACCAGTGCCTACACGTACGTGTACTACCAGTGCCTACACATACGTGTAGGCACTGGTAGTACACGTACGGGTACGTGTACTACCAGTGCCTACACGTACGTGTAGGCACTGGTAGTACCATAAGTGTACGCACTGGTAGTACACGTATGGGTACGTGTACTACCAGTGCCTACACGTACGTGTAGGCACTGGTAGTACACGTACGTGTAGGCACTGGTAGTACACGTACGGGTAGGCACTGATAGTACACATACCCTGCACACTTCCCCTTCACACTTTGCACATGTGTGCATGTAGTACAAACGTGTCAAGCACAGCATCACTGGTATGGCACAGTCACCACCACCCGCAACTGTCCCCTGATGCCAGGGACAGGGACACTAACAACTGACATTTACCGACCAGCGTGCACCGATGTGACTATGTCATGTGTGTGTCATGTGTTCCCATGAGCTTGCTGTTGGTGTTCCATCAACTGCATCTGCTGTTGCATACGGGTACGTGTACTACCAGTGCCTACACGTACGTGTACTACCAGTGCCTACACATACGTGTAGGCACTGGTAGTACACGTACGGGTACGTGCACTACTACCAGTGCCTACACATACGTGTAGGCACTGGTAGTACACGTACGGGCACGTACACTACCAGTGCCTACACATAAGTGTACGCACTGGTAGTACACGTACGGGTACGTGTACTACCAGTGCCTACACGTACGTGTAGGCACTGGTAGTACCATAAGTGTACGCACTGGTAGTACACGTACGGGTACGTGTACTACCAGTGCCTACACGTACGTGTAGGCACTGGTAGTACACGTACGTGTAGGCACTGGTAGTACACGTACGGGTAGGCACTGGTAGTACACATACCTGTAGGCACTGGTAGTACACGTACGTGTGTACGGTCCATATCCCGCGTGCTCCTACAGCACCACTACTATAATGATACGAACCGTACTTGTACGGTCCATATCCCGCGTGCTCCTACGGCACCACTACTATAGTGATACGAACCGTACTTGTACGGTCCGTACTACGCGTGCTCCTACGGCCACACAACTCTAGTGATACGGACCGTACACATGTCCTCAGAGCGTGTGTACGGTGCGTTTCACACGCTTACACTGTTGATAGGATGCGCACACGAAAGGAATGGAGGTCTCAGACTCGTGCAAGGATGTACATCAAGTCATTTCCATTGCTGTCCTACATGTGCAGGGCCTAGGTGTGTCAGGCAGTGATATTGCACATGTCTCCTCATGTATTTGCACAATTGATGTGTGATGACCTGTGTACACATGTCATGTGTGATGGGGCACTATGTGGCACACTTCCCCTTCACACTTTGCACATGTGTGCATGTAGTACAAACGTGTCAAGCACAGCATCACTGGTATGGCACAGTCACCACCACCCGCAACTGTCCCCTGATGCCAGGGACAGGGACACTAACAACTGACATTTACCGACCAGCGTGCACCTATGTGACTATGTCATGTGTGTGTCATGTGTTCCCATGAGCTTGCTGTTGGTGTTCCGTCAACTGCATCTGCTGTTGCTGCATCCAACATGTGTCTGTGTGTAGATGGGCATGGCACACATCTACGCACACCATGCCACATGTGGATTTCCAAGTAACGTGTGTCTATATGCATCAAACTTGATATTTTGACATGAGGACATATCTGCGTCGTCTCAATGTCTGTGTTTTCTGTTTTCACGTGTACCCCTTCGTCGCAATGTGTGTGATCTGTACATTTGACATTCCATGTGATCTGTGCGTCTAGCTTGCCGTCAGCTGTCTGTATGAGATGACATCCTTCATCGCAATGTGTGTGATCTGTACATTTGACATTCCATGTGATCTGTGCGTCTAGCTTGCCGTCAGCTGTCTGTATGAGATGACATCCTTCAAATGCTGATATGTGGATGTAGGCACTGGTAGTACACGTACGGGTACGTGCACTACCAGTGCCTACACATAAGTGTACGCACTGGTAGTACACGTACGGGTATGTTGACTACCAGTGCCTACACGTACGTGTAGGCACTGGTAGTACCATAAGTGTACGCACTGGTAGTACACGTATGGGTACGTGTACTACCAGTGCCTACACGTACGTGTAGGCACTGGTAGTACACATACGTGTAGGCACTGGTAGTACACGTACAGGTAGGCACTGGTAGTACACATACCTGTAGGCACTGGTAGTACACGTACGTGTGTACGGTCTGTATCCCGCGTGCTCCTACGGCACCACTACTATAGTGATACAAACCGTACTTGTACGGTCCGTACCACACGTGCTCCTACGGCCACACAACTCTAGTGATACGGACCGTACACATGTCCTCAGAGCGTGTGTACGGTGCGTTTCACACGCTTACACTGTTGATAGGATGCGCACACGAAAGGAATGGAAGTCTCAGACTCGTGCAAGGATGTACATCAAGTCATTTCCATTGCTGTCCTACATGTGCAGGGCCTTGGTGTGTCAGGCAGTGATATTGCACATGTCTCCTCATGTATTTGCACAATTGATGTGTGATGACCTGTGTACACATGTCATGTGTGATGGGGCACTATGTGGCACACTTCCCCTTCACACTTTGAACATGTGTGCATGTAGTACAAACGTGTCAAGCACAGCATCACTGGTATGGCACAGTCACCCCCACCCGCAACTGTCCCCTGATGCCAGGGACAGGGACACTAACAACTGACATTTACCGACCAGCGTGCACCGATGTGACTATGTCATGTGTGTGTCATGTGTTCCCATGAGCTTTCTGTTGGTGTTTCGTCAACTGCATCTGCTGTTGCTGCATCCAACATGTGTCTGTGTGTAGATGGGCATGGCACACATCTACGCACACCATGCCACATGTGGATTTCCAAGTAACGTGTGTCTATATGCATCAAGTTTGATATTTTGACATGAGGACATATCTGCGTCGTCTCAATGTCTGTGTTTTCTGTTTTCACGTGTACCCCTTCATCGCAATGGGTGTGATCTGTACATTTGACATTCCATGTGATCTGTGCGTATAGCTTGCCGACAGCTGTCTGTATGAGATGACATCCTTCAAATGCTGATATGTGGATGTATGTCACTCTTGTGATGTCTCTGGCTGTTCACTGACACTGTCCCACAGCTCGTTTCAGGGCATGTCATGTAGACTTGACAATCAACGGGTGGTGCTGGCTTTTCGTAGGAGTATCACCGGGCTGGCATACGTGTCCTGGATGTATTGCACAGACCAGACTCTGTATTTAGCAGATGTGTATTATCAGTTGAGCATGTGCTCAGTTCATTGACATTGATGTTGGTTTGTTCTCACTCTTCGTTATTCGTTCCAATTTTCTGCAGGGAACCGCCTGTCCCCAGACCAATGCCAGACTTGGGTGCCATGATGGAACGTGACTGCATATGCCGTTACAGATTCACCCAACAGTTGATTGAGGACCTGACAAACAGGCTGGCACCACACCTCCAACCGTGACACAGGTATCCTACTGCGCTGACCCCCAAGATGAAGGTGATGGCCGCCCTCCATTTTTTTGCCACCGGTACGTTTCAATTCACCATAGCTGATGTTGGTTGAATGTCCCAGACGATGTTCAGCCGTGTCCTGCATGATGTTTTGGCAGCCATGTTGGAGCACCTGGATGAATTCATCCATTTTCCGACTCCTGAGGAGTTGACAGGTGTCAAGGGTGATTTCTATGCCCTGGGAGGAATGCCCCATGTCATTGGGTCCATTGATGGGACACATGTGGCTTTGGTACCACCACAGGCACAGGAGGTCGCCTATCGCAACCGTAAACATTACCACTCTATAAATGCCCTTGTGGTGTGTCTTGCTAACATGCTGATTTCCCAAGTCTGTGCACGTTTTCCAGGGTCAGCACACGATGCCTACATCATGAGGCATAGCAGGGTGCCACAAATGATGCTGCGGCTGCACAACGAACGAGCATGTCTTGTTGGTGGGTATACTCTGTTTGTCCTGTGCTTTGCGGTATCTTTGTATCTTACGGCATCTCCTGACCCGCTTTTTTACATGATGTTTCCATGTAGGGGAATCTGGCTATCCCAACATGCCATGGCTGATGACGCCTCTCCGCAACCCAGGATCAGCTGCAGATCACCGTTACAACAATGCATACGGGCAGACCAGGCGAGTGATTGAGAGGACGTTTGGCCTCCAGAAGAGCCGATTCTGGTGCCTTCACAAGACAGGCGGGTCCCTCCCATATGCACCGGCGAAGGTCTGCAAAATCTTCCTTGTGTGCTGCATGCTGCACAACATGGCAGTGGAGAAGGCAGTGCCACTCATCCTGGAGCAGCATGAGCAGGAACATCCACCCGTGGAGGATGAAGGGCTTGGTCACGAGGCAAGTGAGGAGGAGGAGGAGGAGGAGGAGGAGGATATCCGGAGTCAGCTCATACGCAACTTCTTCTCATAATGGTGAGTCACTGGGTCTGAGTGTGCACGCTTGGAGCCTTGTGTGGCATGTGTTGCAATGTGTGTGTCCAGCTGACTGTATGCTAAGTGACTTAGATGTGTGTTCTGATGTGTCACTAGAGTGATGATGTCATTCCACTCATTTTAGCTGTGACCCTAATTTTTCTAATCGCATGGTGATAACATTATTCCTTTAGAGTAAATGACCATGTATGCGGATAACAATCTTTTAGCTGACTTCTTGTGTGTCTGTCATCCACAGGTTCTTGAGCATGTTGTCTGGTCGTGTCATCGTTGGCCTCCTGCTATTCCTCATGAGTATTGCAACGTGTGCTGAATCAGCGTTCCATGCACAGACATGGGGAAAAGTCATTTTGGGTGAGGATTGCAGCAAGGCATTTTGGGGGTGTTACGTGTTTGGAATGTGTGGGGACTGCTCCTGTGCATGTTGGGTTACCATGCATACATGTTGACTCACCATGGGGTACATGACATGTAGCATGACTCCCATGAATTGATAGTCAACCTTCGTGACAGTCATCTCTAATGGTTTATGGATTCTGATGAAGGCATCAATGTGTGTATAACTTCCCTCAGAAACATACGGGATGCTACGGGTGTACATGGTGTGGGACATCCCCATAACAGGCTCAATGGGGAATTGCAGCCTCTCCGTGTGCAGAAGGGGGTGTTTGGCTCATCCCCTTAACTTGTGTTAGGCCATTTGGATTTACTACATCTGTGTTGTGAAGGGGGTGTCCAGTGTAGGTCCCACATGTTCAGCCAAATGACCTGTGTGTCTGTTCATCTTGATGCATTTCCCTTAGTGTGAGCCTGAGTAATAAAGGGGTTCCTCACCCTCCAAGGTGGTATGTATTTGGGCATGTTGGTCCCCACGATGGGCCGTCAACACCTGCTGAGGGTGTGTCTCCTGTGCGCGGCTCTGCCTTCTGTTTCCTGATCCTGTGTCAGTCATCTTTGGTGATTGTGCATCCATTTTCTCTGGGTGTGCCATGGGTAACCGGACGCTCCTTCCTTTACATACGCCTGTTGCAGTTGTCCTTTCTGACATCCTTGTCTTTGTGTGCTACTTTTGGCATAGTTTCCAGGACATGGCGCCTGCTGCTGCGGCCCCTGCAGCAAGGGCCCACAAAGTGGCGGGATTCCACAACACACATGCCTCAAAGATGCTCCTTCCTGCCTCACTCCACCCATTCATTTGGCTGTCATCATCTTGTCTGTGCCACTGTTGCGGCCATGCAGTGCCAAAGGCAGGACCGTCAGCACATGCACCGTGCACATTGCATGACCCTCATGTCCTTGCATGACCCACATCACACTACAGTCTGATGTTGTAGCCACCCTCCAAGCAATGTCTATCCAAAACTCAACCGCCTGCTCTCAGGCATACCCTAAGCGCACACACGACACATTTGCATGCTGAGTGTGCAACTCCAACTGCCTACACAGCGCTGCCCCGCCTTCCGGGCCCTATCACACCAACCAGATCATGTCCCTCCTGCTCCACACCGGCTCCGTCCACCAGCAAGGCCATGGGAGTCTGACTCAAGCCTTCAGCATGTGGTATAGTGGCGTCATCCGGCACATGGTTCAGGGATCACCTCTCAGCGTGTCAATCTTCAATGTGTCCAGGACCCCCCTCTCCACCATCACATGCGCACACAACGTCATCATCATGTCGTATGCCATTGACACCCAGGTGCTCCTCACCCTCACCAAAGACGCAGCCATTGCCAGTTCCAACATTCAAGAAGGCATGAGGTCCGTGGATGAATGGCTGAACATCAGCCACCTGAGGCTGGACTTGTACAGGACTGAGGTAAGCATCTGAGGATTGTCCCCTTACAGCTGGCTCAACTCCTTGTGTCCTACCCGCAGGGGCCCTACACAAGCACCCAGTGGCCACGCACACAAGATGGTGTGCATCATGGATTTGTCACTCAAATTTGCCATGCAAATCACCAGCATCTGTACCTCATGCTGCAACACCCTCTGCATGATGCACATGATCCACTCCAAGGAAAGACAGACCATCCCCTAGGTCCACGACAACAGCTGTGTCAACTACTGCCCCGCCCTCTATGGAGCAAGTACATCCAAACTCACGGAAAACTTGTCCACATCCAGGGTGCATCTGCACAACTCAGCTTCAACATCCCGCACCCCATCAACATCACCGTCCACCTGAGATAGCTGCAAGGGATCACTGTGTGCTGCAGGATGACCTTCACACTCCTCACACACACTCAGGAGGCAGTCAATAACCCCAGACCCCAAAATCAACCTTGTACATCTGTCATCCAAGACCCCGTTGGCCCAACTCTATGCATCCGAACTTTGCCTGGCCACCATTCTTCACATCCACAACACTCCAGCATGAAGGAGATGGTTCTCATGCCTTATCAAACATACCTGGGACTCCCTCCCCGGGAACCTCCACATGAGCCATGACCTCTAGGCCTTCATCATCCACTTCCTGATTGGTGTGTCCGCACAGTATTTCAAGCCCCCCCTCAGCAGCTTGAGGCCATCACAGGCGAGTAGGGGCTCCCAGGCTGTATCGGATGAAACATTGTGACCCATGTGTGTCCTGTACCGGACTCAGATCCCAGGGTCTGGATGGCTGGAGTTAGTTCAACACTCAAGCATAGTTTGACATTTACCCACACGTCTGTGGTGGACTAATGCAAAATGACTGCAACATCTCATTACAAAAAAATAGTTTTATTCTCGGTGGGGTGCGTGTTTTGGTAGAAAAAACGTAGGTGCTCTACCGGGTGCCTAGAATCCAAAGTTCACAGGGGGAGATGGGATCCTTGGCATTTGAAGTCATCAGAGTCCAGACAACAGTGTTGGTCATCATTGGTCAGACTGTGACCAGCAAGTCCATGTGGCAGAGAATGTCAGTGAATGATGTGCTGCTGTTGCGCATGAAGGTCAGGTGCCAGGCCAGGTGACCTGGGAGATGTGTATGGTCCGCTGCCTCTCACGGTCTTTTCCGTGGATGACCGACCTTCCTCCGGGGACCCTCAGATGCAGGCCTTGATGATGTTTAGGATGCTCCGTCGGACGAATCCTCCTCCTCCTCCTCCCTCACTGTGGCTGGTGCTGGTCTGTGCCTGGTGTCACAGGGAGGGTTGCCCATGTTGTCGGCGATCCGACGGAGTGAATGGCTTATGTCCCTTTGCACCGCCAGGAGCTCAGCCAGTCTTGCCTCCATCCATCCTTGGTGTGTTGCTCGGCCTGCTGATTCTTAATGTCTGTGAGGGTCGCCACTACCTGACTGATGGCCCTGGTGTCATACCGGTATGCCTCCATGATGTTGCGTACGTGTGACATACCGGTCCCTTCAGCTGTCTGGTCAGGTTCTCACCTCCCCTGCCTCCACTCCCACCACCCCTGCCCACACGAGCCTTGCCTGCTGTTGTGGGCACATCGGGTCTACGGGACCCCTGAGGGATGGCAGTGTCGGTGTTGGCTGCCTCCTCCTGGGTGCCCGGCAAATCTTGTCCCTCCAGGTCAGACTGGCTCAGTTGTTCAGTGTGGGCAGGGCTCCTGGGTGTCTCCTGGGATGTGGCAGGAATGGGGGTGGTGGTTGGCACAGATGTACCTGAAGCAGGTGCTGCAGGGGCTGGGACACCAGAGGGGCCAGGTGGGTTGGGGTCATCCGCGGAGTGTTGTGAGGTGTTGCTGCCGGTGGGATCAGGTTCCTCCCAAGCCTGGGACTGTGGTACTTCCCCCTCATTGTTGGGGGGAGATCCATGACGTTGCCCTGTGTGAGAGAGAGACAATGTTAATGCTGTTTAATGCGACATCCATGTTTCATACATATTCTATTTGCCACAGTTCCTCCAGGTAGTTGTATGTGCCTAGCATTCACATCAATGTTCACTTGTGGATGGGTATGTTGCAGGGGACTGATTGAAATGTTCTCCAGGGTGTTTGACATGTCGAATTTGGGCTTGGATGCCTATTTGGCTGTGGCTTGATCTTGTTGTCTCACATGTCCATTGTGAGAGTGGGTAACTCCATTGGCTGCCCCGGGGGTGTGTGCTTGTGTAAGGGGTGAGTGATCATCCCTCAGCCCGACGCTGTTCAACATCCACATGGCCCCCCTCACACAAGTGGCCTGCCAACACAACTTCTAAAACATCTCCTATGACGACGAGACCCAGCTCATCCTCTCCCTCCACAAGGGCTGAGGGCCATCGCCGACTAGATGCGGAGCAGCCATCTGAAACAGAACTCGGACAAGATGGAGGTCCTCATCCTGGGACCCACACCCTCAGCCTGGGATGACTCCTGGTGGCCGATCGCTCTGGGGACAGCACCGACACCCACCCACCACGCACGCAACCTAGGATCGATCCTCGCATCCTCCCTCTCCATGTCCAAGCAGGTCAACGCCGTCTCCTCCTCCTGCTACGACACCCTACGCACGCTCCGCCAGATCTACTGGTGGATCCCGACCGAAACAAGTAGAACAGTGACACAGGCCCTCGTCAGCAGCTGACTGGACTACGGCAATGCACTCTACGCAGGACTCCCATCCAAACACCAACGGCGGCTACAACGCTTCCGAAACGCCTCCGCACGACTGATCGTCAATGCCCCCCACCACAACCACATCACCCTCCTCCTGAGTGACCTGCACTGGCTCCACATCGACAAGAGGATCACCTTCAAGCTCCTCACCCATGCACACAAGGCACTCCACAACGCCGGACAAGCCAACCTGAACATCAGACTCAGCTTCTACAACCCCACCCGCCAGCTCCGCTCCGGCAGCCTCGCCCTCCCAGCTATCCCCCGCATCCAACGTACGACCGCCTGTGGGAGATCCTTCCCCTACCTCCTGGAACACCCTCCCAACCCACCTACGACTGACCCAACACCTACTTGCCTTCAGAAGACTCCTCAAGACCTGGCTCTTCGAGCAGTAGTGGAACCCCACCCCCCCTCCTCAGCGCCTTGAGACCCTCACAGGTAAGTAGCGCACCTTACAAGTACCCTGATCGATTGTTGATTGATTGACGTGCCTGCTGGTGGGTGTAGTGTGATTTGGCAGTGGGTCTCCCAGGTGATGTATCTGTCCCCCATGGAGCATGCTGCCATGTCAGTGAGTGTGAGTTTCTGTCCTAGATATCTGAGCTTGTGGAGTTGGTGTTTGAGTGTACAGTGGTCACAGGAGGGCCTTGTGCTGCATACAGCAGGGCCAAGTGTCAGCTACCTTGTCAGTACTTTGCTAGTCCCTGTGCATTGCGCATGGTGCATGGGGATGTACCTGGGCCATATGGGCTGAGGGCAATGGTGTCTGTTTCTGAGTTGTAGAATATGTTTAGTGACCCCCACCCTCCCAGCATCCTGGACATCCAGTCTTGGGTTTGTGGTTTGTGTAGGCTGGGACATGGCATGGCCTTGCTTTGTGAATGGGGCATACACATGTTAGTGGCATGAGCGTTGTTTTTGAGTGTGGTTGTGTCCGGTGACGGCTTGGGGGTAGGTGAGTGCATTTATTGCAGTTGGGGAGTGGATGCCATTACCCCCATGATACGTAAGTTGTTTGTGTACTCACCAGGCTCGGCAACTCCTTCGACTCCGTGTACTCCCACCGGCGGAAGCAGGGCCATCACCTTCTCCTCCCAGGGATGGTAATGTACCGGTCTGCGGGGCAGCCCACCTCCAGTGATGTTACTCTGGGCGTAGTCCTCGTTCATTTTGCGCTTGACTGCCCTCCGCAGATCGTACCACCTGGCTTGGCATTCATTCCTGGTCCTTCTGATGGGCACAACAGCATTCACCTGATCGACGATCCTCTGCCACAGGCGTGATTTTTCGGCTATGCTGGTCTGTCTGACCAATGTTCCAAAGAGCTGTGGCTCGACTCTGATGACTTCGTTGACAAGGATGTCCAGCTCCTCCCTTGTGAACTTTGGATTCTTGTCTGTGGGCATGGTGTGGGGTGTGGGTGTGGCTGGTTGTGGGTGTGTGGGTGTGAATGTGTAGGTGTGTGTGTGAATGTGTGGAGGGGGTATGTGTGAAGGAGGTTGTGTGATGGTGTGTAAGTTAAGGTGTATGGGTGCAGTTGTTTGTGTGTGGTGTCTGTCAGCAGTGGGTCTGTTGCAAAGGCTCATGGTTTGTGAGTGTGGGCCCTTTTTATTGGTCCATTTGTGGGTGTGGCTGGGTTTGAACTTTTGGTGGGTGTGTTATAAGAGGTGGTTGTGAGTTTGGGCCTCTGTTTGCCTGTTTGGATGTGCCAGGTCAATCTTTTAGATGTTTTTTGTATTGTAGATGTGTTTTGTGGTGTTGTGCGAGGCGAATTGACCCTCCTTGTGCTGTTTTACAGTGTCCTGGTTCTGTACGAGTTGTTTTAGCGTATGTGAGGTGCGTACATACGCGATGTTGTAGTACAGTGCTCACATATGCAATGTTGTTGTACGGTTCGTACATATGCGATGCTGGGGTACGGTGGTGGGGTACGGTGCGTCCAAGTACGGGCCTGGGGTACGGTGGTGGGGTACGGTGCGTACAAGTACGGTGCTGGGGTACGGTGTTTGTGGTACGGGGCTGGGGTAGGGTGCTGGGGTATGGTGTGTCCAAGTTCGGGCCTGGGGTACGGCGCTGGGGTACAGTGCGTCCAAGTAGGGGCATGGGGTATGGCGCTGGGGTATGGTGCGTCCAAGTACGGGGCTGGGGTACAGTGGTGGGGTATGGTGCGTACCAGTACAGGGCAGGGGTATGGTGTTGGGGTATGGTGCGTACATGTACAGGGCTGGGATACAGCACTGGGGTACGGTGCGTCCAAGTAGGGGCATGTTGTACGGCGCTGGGGTACGGTGCGTCCAAGTATGGGCCTGGGGTACGGCGCTGGGGTATGGTGCGTCCAAGTAGGGGCATGGGGTACGGCGCTGGGGTACCGTGCATCCAAGTACGGGCCTGGGGTACGCTGGTGGGGTATGGTGTGTACAAGTAAGGGGCTGGGGTACGGTGTTGGGGAACGGTGCATACATGTATGGGGCTGGGGTACGGTGCTGGGGTATGGTGCGTCCAAGTAGGGGCATGTTGTACGGCACTGGGGTACGGTGCATCCAAGTACGGGCCTGGGGTACGGTGGTGGGGTATGGTGCGTACAAGTAAGGGGCTAAGGTACGGTGGTGGGGTACGGTGCGTACCAGTACAGGGCTGGGGTACAGTGTTGGGGTACGGTGCGTACATATACGGGGCTGGGGTACGGTGGCGGGGTATGGTGCGTACATGTACGGGGCTGGGGTACGGTGCTGGGGTACGGTGCGTACACGTATGGGGCTGGGGTAGAGTGCGGACATGGGGGGGTATTGTGCTGACAATTGGGGGGGGCTGTGCGACTCGTATCCCGGGCACAAGTTTACCCGGATACGAGTGGTACGGCGTTTGCTCCGTACGGGGCCTTTTCAATGCGCTTGGGTTTTCGGACGGGCGGTACGGATCGTACTTGCGCGCTCGGACTTCACTTTTACGAATTGTATGTAAAACTGTCCGGGGACGTCTCGTAGACTTTTCCCGAGGCGATTCGTATGTATTTTTCACGTACGAATCGTACTTCGCCGTTTGTACGGGACTTGTACGATTTGTACGTAAAAAAATACGGATACGAGTCGTACGGGAAAAAAAATCCAGGATCGGAATCGACCCCCAAATGTCATCAATTTCCAATAAATCCCTTCCCTGATTCTAAATTGGTTTGAAAAAAGGGTAAAGGAGAATTTGAGATTCAATATATTCCTGCAATTGGTTAAACACACATTTTTCCAGCAATATTGATCAATAAGAGAGAAAGGATATTGGTCGAAAAATATTTGGATAGGAAGGACCTGCATAGTGTTTTTTTTTTAAATAAAAGCTGCTTTAATAAAGACATTTTTCACATGGCAGTTGCAACACCAAGTGCCATATTGTGCATAGGCCCCAACGGCAGCACATTCAGTGAAATACGAGGTGGCTGCTTCAAAGCCACTCCGTGTTTCACAGTCCAGGTGGCAGGTTAGAGATGCCTCTGCAGGCAGATGCAGCAAGTGACTGCACCTGCCTGCTGGGGGATGTCTGGGGAATCCATGGGACTCCCTGTGCGCTTCTCTAGAGGGCTGCCTTTAGGAGACACACTGACAGTGCACAATCTTTTGTGTGCCTCCTAAGTGCCTGTTTGACTTTACGCTGCCACAGAGGCAAAGCGATTCCCTCATTTGCATGGGGCCATGTCCTTATGCAAGTGAGAGAACCCACTTTCATGAAACAGTTGGTGCTACATATGCATCAACACTATCAGTATTGCAGAAAGTGATGCACAAGCATCTGTGGCCCTTCTGTAGCATAATTATGACCCAGGCGAGAGATACATTCAATGGCTTTATTTTCCCTAACATTAAAAATGTTGTCAGCAAAGATATTGTCTAACGCTTTGTAAAACATGGCTGAGCAGAGAATATAATTTAACATCGTGCTTGGTGTTTGTACTTCATTAATTACATGGTAAAGTTACTTGGCAATCATTATGATTGTAATAATGTCATTTTGCACCTTTTACTTTCAGTTTATATTCCTTAGCTGTTTTTTGAATGATAAAGAACTGTCAAATCTAGCTTAGAAATGTTTCACCACCATCTTACAGCCTGTCTCATCTCTAGGCTAAGTTTAACTAATACTGAGTTGCACCATGGGTTATTCTCAGGGTTATTCAGAATGCTCTTCTGGCACATAGGTGAAAAATAATCCAGGACAAGTAAGATTAAAGAGAAAGAGTAAAAATGTGTCATTTCGGTTTGTCTATATCCTCAATAAGAAGTACATATTGATTAAGTTGTTACCCCAATTTTGCAACTACACTTTCAGGAATGAATGTCTGCTAATTCTTTTTTAGTTAGAAATTGTTTGGAGAAGGCCTCAAAATTGCTGATAAGTAGATAATATATAAAATTATAAAATGATCTGATCATATATGGTTCAGTGACTAAATATAGAAGGACAGAATATCGACTCCCTATCTACAAACAGGTAAGTACTAAAATATCGATTCCAAAATATAGAGGTGCCGATTCCGATCCTGTAAAACCCGGGTACGAATGGTCGTACGGAGCGTTTTCTCCGTACGACTCGTACCCGGGAAATCCTCCTTACAAACCAGCAAGTATGAATCGTACAGAAATACCATTTCCGTACGATTCGTACAAAAGTACGTGCGGCGAAAAAATACCCACAATTCCGATCCGGGACATCGCGTACGTGACGTCCGGACAGAGTCAGGCAGCGTTTTACAGACCAGCAAGTACGATTCGTGCCTACGTCACTCCGCACGGACCATTTTTTACGGCAGCCAAAAACTGCCAGGAAATTGAGGACGAAGCGAAGAAGGAGCACCGGTACGCGACGGACAGCCATGGACCCCATCCTACGTGTCATCCCGGCCCTCCTAGCCTACGACCTGGTGCACAGAAACCCACACAGACACCGCTGAAGGTCAGAACAACACCCAGGGGCAAAGGGGGGGGGGAAGCAGGGGCAGGAAACTTACAGGCACATGCATCAGCCACAAAACCGGTCGCAAACGGGCAGAATCTCAGAATCTGCCCCTTTGCGACCGGTATTTTTGCATTTGGGATGCATCATCCCAAATGCAAATATCGCAATTTAAGGAATCTCAAATTAGCGATTCCTTCAATAGTGATTGCATTTAAGGAATCCCTAATTGAGATTCCTTAAATGCAATGCATTAAAGTTTAAAAAATAGCGATTTCGCTATTAGCGGGAGCAAATTACCATGAAGCTGGACTTCATGGTGATTTGCTAAAACTTAGAAAAATGCACTTATTTGCATTTTTCTAAGTTTCATGTTGCGCACACACATGCCCTTAGAGCATGTGTTTATGCAACATGTGTGCAGAGTTCAGATACATGGGTGCAATAGGGTGTCATTTTGACACCCTTGCACCCTAGAGATTGCGGGAGCAATTTGCGAGTACCTACTGGTACTCGCAAATTGCTCCCACAATCTCCAATGCATTCCTATGGGCCTGGAGGCCCATAGGAATGAATGGGAAGCCATTCATTAATTGCGACTCGCAATTTGTGAGTCGCAATTAATGAATGTTAAGGAATCGCTATTTTAATAGCGATTTCTACATGCATAGGCTTTTGCGAGTCCTTAATTGCGATTACTTAATATTCGATATTAAGGACTCGCAAAAGCTTTTCTTGATGCATGTGCCTGATAACCCCCACCCAAGTTAAATTGTAAATATGTCCTGTGCATACATGACCTCCTGGCTCTGGTCACTTCGGGGGGCGTGTCCACCACTCCCTACGTACCGTCACAACGGAAGTGGACGTGGACGCTTACCCGTCACCACGACAATGGTGGTATGGACCGTACCCACGCTGTGGGGGCATGGGTATGGCCAATACCACCATTGGAGTGGTGATGGAGGTGTACGCGCTGTACCCACGCTGTGGGGGCGTGGGTACGGGCTGTAGCACCATTGTTGTGGTGATGAAGGGGTACGCACCGTACCCACGCCCTCAGAGCGTGGGTATGGCACGTACCCCTCCATCACCACTCCAATGGTGGTACGGGCCGTGCCCACGCCCCCACAGCGTGGATACGGCGCGTACACCTCCATCACCACTCCAATGGTGGTACGGGCCGTACCCACACCCCCACAGCGTGGGAATGGCACGTATACCTCCATCACCACTCCAATGGTGGTACGGACCGCACCCACGCCCCCACAGCGTGGGTATGGCATGTACACCTCCATCACCACAACAATGGTGGGACGGGCCATACCCACGCCCCCACAGCGTGGGTACGGCGCATACACCTCCATCACCACTCCAATGGTGGTACGGGCCGTACCCACGCCCCCACAGCGTGAGTACGGCGCATACACCTCCATCACCACAACAATGGTGGTACGGGCTGTACCCACGCCCCCACAGCATGGGTACGGCATTGTTGTGGTGATAAAGGGATATGCGCCGTACCCAAGCCCTCAGAGTGTGGGTACGGCGCGTACACCTCCATCACCACTCCAATGGTGGTACGGGCCGTACCCACGCCCCCACAGCGTGGGTACGGTGCGTACACCTCCATCACCACTCCAATGGTGGTACGGGCCGTACCCACACCCCCACAGCGTGGGTATGGCGCGTACACCTCCATCACCACTCCAATGGTGGTACGGACCGTACCCACGCCCCCACAGCGTGGGTACGGCGCGTACACCTCCATCACCACTCCAATGGTGGTACGGGCCGTACCCACACCCCCACAGCGTGGGTATGGTGCGTACACCTCCATCACCACTCCAATGGTGGTACAGACCGTACCCACGTCCCCACAGCGTGGGTACGGCGCATACACCTCCATCACCACAACAATGGTGGTACGGGCTGTACCCACACCCCCACAGCGTGGGTACGGCTTGTACCACCATTGGAGTGGTGATGGAGGGGTACGCGCCGTACCCACGCCCTCAGAGCGTGGGTATGGCCCGTACCACCATTGGAGTGGTGATGGAGGGGTACGCGCCATACCCACGCCCTCAGAGCGTGGGTACGGCCCGTACCACCATTGGAGTGGTGATGGAGGGGTACGCACCGTACCCACGCCCTCAGAGCGTGGGTACGGCCCATACACCCTATGAATGCGGGGTTAGGGTCTGTCCCACCCGTACCCCTACGCCACCAGTACAGAATGGATACAAGGCGTACACACGCCACAAATGTTGGCATAGGGCCTGGTGCAGCATATAAGCAGTATATTGGTGTGTGTGTATGCACAGGACAGCAGTGTACTGCACCAAGGGGGCGGGTGGGTGGGTGGTTGGTTGGCTGCAGAGGACTCCCAGCAGTGGACAGAGACATGGGGGTGGGTGCCCAGGACTCCCAGCAGTGCCCAGACATATGAGGGGTGGGTGCATATCACTCCCAGCAGTGCCCAGACATATGAGGGGTGGGTGCAGAGGCCTCCCAGCAGTGCCCAGACATTTGAGGGGTGGGTGCAGAGGCCTCCCAGCAGTGCCCAGACATATGAGGGGTGGGTGCATATCACTCCCAGCAGTGCCCAGACATGTGAGGGGTGGGTGCAGAGGCCTCCCAGCAGTGCCCAGACATATGAGGGGTGGGTGCAGAGGCCTCCCAGCAGTGCACAGACATATGAGGGGTGGGTGGAGAGGCCTCCCGGCAGTGCCCAGACATATGAGGGGTGGGTGCATATCACTCCCAGCAGTGCCCAGACATATGAGTGGTGGGTGCAGAGGCCTCCCAGCAGTGCCCAGACATATGAGGGGTGGGTGCAGAGGCCTCCCAGCAGTGCCCAGCCATATGAGGGGTGGGTGCATATCACTCCCAGCAGTGCGCAGACATATGAGCGGTGGGTGCAGAGGCCTCCCAGCAGTGCCCAGACATATGAGGGGTGGGTGCATATCAATCCCAGCAGTGGCCAGACATATGAGGGGAGGGTGCAGAGGCCTCCCAGCAGTGCCCGGACATATGAGGGGTGGGTGCAGAGGCCTCCCAGCAGTGCCCAGACATATGAGGGGTGGGTGCAGAGGCCTCCCAGCAGTGCCCAGACATATGAGGGGTGGGTGCATATCACTCCCAGCAGTGCCCAGCAATATGAGGTGTGGGTGCATATAACTCCCAGCAGTGCCCAGACATATGAGGGGTGGGCGCAGAGGCCTCCCAGCAGTACCCAGACATATGAGGGGTGGGTGCATATCACTCCCAGCAGTGCCCAGACATATGAGGGGTGGGTGCAGAGGCCTCCCAGCAGTGTCCAGACATATGAGGGGTGGGTGCAGAGGCCTCCCAGCAGTGCCCAAACATATGAGGGGTGGGTGCATATCACTCCCAGCAGTGCCCAGACATATGAGGGGTGGGTGCAGAGGCCTCCCAGCAGTGCCCAGACATATGAGGGGTGGGTGCATATCACTCCCAGCAGTGCCCAGACATATGAGGGGTTGGTGCAGAGGCCTCCCAGCAGTGCCCAGACATATGAGGGGTGGGTGCATATCACTCCCAGCAGTGCCCAGACATATGAGGGGTGGGTGCATATCACTCCCAGCAGTGCCCAGACATATGAGGGGTGGGTGCAGAGGCCTCCCAGCAGTGCCCAGACATATGAGGGGTGGGTGCATATCACTCCCAGCAGTGCCCAGACATATGAGGGGTAGGTGCAGAGGCCTCCCAGCAGTGCCCAGACATATGAGGGGTGGGTGCAGAGGCCTCCCAGCAGTGCTTAGACATATGAGGGGTGGGTGCATATCACTCCCAGCAGTGCCCAGACATATGAGGGGTGGGTGCATATCACTCCCAGCAGTGGCCTGACATATGAGGTGTGGGTGCATCATCCTCAGATGAACACAACTCCATGGGTCCATGAACGCATCCCCAATGTGTGACTATGTTGAGAGTACCATATCAACACATCACTGATAGCAGTGTCCCACTCCCATGAGGATGGATGTCATTCCCCCACTGCATGACACACCACATGTGGGTGCGATGACAAATGACACATGCATACCCACTCCTGGCGGATGCAGCACAATACACACACTGAGATCATGTCACAAGACTGTATAGTTATGTGAAACCCACTAAACTAAGAGAGCCAAAGGGAACACACACTGTCACGCACATTCCAGGACTGATAGGAATGTACAGGTACTGGCACAGCCACCAAGTTGTTGTCTCGCATGGAAGGAATAGGGTGGACTTCCCACAGATACAATGCCCTCAATTGTCAGTCAGGTGACCAAATACCCTGCAGAACAAGTACCATATGTCTGCTAGGCTGGGAGTACACACATGCATAGTGTGGAAAAGGGACCATTTCCCTATGGAGGCATGGCAACATACTCTATACACAAGTACAGTGACTACCAAGGATGGCACAGACGATGCAGCCGGACACATTGCTGAGCAGGCATGGACATAGTTGAAGGGATCCATCAGCCACCAAGGGAATGTAGACACAGGTCAGCACAACAATGGTGCAACTCCCTGCGGGGAAGATGTCAGGTGCCACAGAGGAAGGAAAACTCCTTGGGACAATGTCTCAAAACACAAAGAGCATACACGACCAAAGAATCATTGCAGAGACCTTGTGATGCCACGCAGATACCAGGGTCCACCCCATGAGCAGCAGACTACTACATTTCCCAGATTCCCAACACATGATCACCACCCCAACTCATGGAGCATCAGCACCAACATCAATACCTGAAAAGCAATCGTGTGCAAAGTAAAAACAAAATACTTTATTCAGCATGAAAACAAAAAGTAGAAAAGGACACTATTTACAAAGGCCATAGGCCAGTCCAGACACGAAGTCCTGGGGGGGGGGACACATGGCCACGCGTCTCCCCTAGCTTGCCTGCACATTAGATACCTCTGGTTGATCGACTGGGGTGGGGGCATCATGTGGGGAAGGACCAGGCACCGCAGGGACAGGAGGGGGTAGGGCAGGTGTTGGGGGTGCAAGGACGGACGACTCCACCACAGGGGGTGGGGCAGCACCCAAAGGTGGAGGTCAGTATTGTGCTGCACACGTCCACAAGCTCTTGCAGCGTCTCCCCTGCACCTGAAGGAACCACAGGCCCCAAGGAGGGGGGGGGGTCGGAGGGATGGGTTGCAGCACTACTGGGGAAGGTGGTGGACGGGGGGGGACTGAACTCCCCTACCCGTGGAGTGCCTTGCCCGTTTGCGCACAGGTGAAACAGTGGGGCTGAGGCCCAGCACAACCAAGTAGGTCTCCTTCTCAGACTGTGGGGCAGGGGAGCCGAGGGGAGTGACATTGGAGGGACTGGGGATTGAGGCATGCGGACTCCGACTGTGGCTGCGTGTCTGCCTGTGTGCCCTAGACCCAGTGGGTGTGGCTTATTCCCCCTGAGTGTGTGTGACAGGAGGTGTGCGCTTGCCCTTCCCTGTTGGTGTGCTGCCTGTGTCTGGTGTGGTGCCTGCCTGGGAAGGTGTGTGTGTGCTTGGGACAGGAATAGGAGTGGGAAGTGTGGATGGCGCAGGGGTAGGTGGGGGAGTAAGCACTGCAGGACACTCACTGCTGCCGTCAGTGACGAGTCCATGGACCTCAGCAACATCCATTGGTCAGACATCGCTGATGACATGCCCTCCATGTACGACACCATCTGTGTCAGCAGTCTGGTGTGGCCATGGAGGACAGTCAGGATCGATGTCTGCCCAACCTGCAACTGCCGCTGAATGTCCACAGACTCGGCAGTGAGGGCAGCAGGGGAGACAGGGGCAGGGGGTGCGGTGCCTGGCACGAAGGAGACACGTTGTTGCCCTACACGGACAGAAGGGACCGGAGCAACTGGGAGGGCGGTCATGGGAATGGAGGGGGCGGTGACAGTTGTAGTGCTGCTGCCAGCTGTTGGAGCAGCCTCCGCCCCCTCAGGGAGTTCAGCCTCGGACCCGTCTGCGTCATAGTCAGTGGTGGTACTACCCAGGTCCTCCGCCGCACTCCCCTCGCCCTCCGTGCCACTTGATGCTGCCGACTCGCCAGGAGTGGTGGCACTGGTGCTGGATCCCTCCTCAACGTCCGTGCAGGTGTCTCCCTCGGTGTCCCCCGATGATGCTGTGGGCAAGGTGAAGAGACAGGAAATAATCAGTCACCTGTTTACATCTGACATATGAGTCCAAACTAAATAGGTCACAGTGCATATCATGAAAAGCATCATGAGGAACATCTAGAATACCCAGCACAAATGTAAGCCCTGCACTCCGCAGTTGGTTCACCCAACATGCCCCCTGAAATAATGAAAATCAAGACACCACAGCAAATAACTGGATATCCAATTATACAGAGAAGCTAGTGTCTGTGAACAGTGGAGCACAGGCAGACCATGACGGCATACCACCTCCTGGTCACTGTGAACGAAATAGTATTGCTGCACCCAATGCCAAATAACAGACGCCAATGCTGAAGGTGTCCCCACACTCATAGACCTGTGAGTACTGTAGAAAAGCAAAAGTAAAACTATCTGATCCATTGGGAAGCACAAAACTTTACACAATTGACATATTTGGAATGTGTGAATGTCCCACCTGTGGAACAAAACACACATGTGCATGAATATCAGAAGTCACACAAGGAGGTGCACACAAAACTACATTTACACAATCATTGTATGAACTGCCCGCCTAATGCCAAGAAGCCAATGTTAAGAAGAAATGTGGTATCAGGAAGTACATATACATGGCACCAAGGTGGTCGGGATGACTTGACACCGGTAAGTTGGCATCAGCAACAACCAAGGACTAACCCAAATGCTAACACACTGTGGGAACATGGATATGTATAAATCCTAAACAAATTTTGGACAGAAATGTGCCCATGTTCTAATTGTGTCAGCGTGTTCCACAAAAGTGTAAAAGTGGTACTTGTGCACTCCCTTGGGAGACATCTGTCATGCAGGCACATCATTGTCCTTCACAAAAATCAAAGTGAAGCATATAAACTATTGGGACATGTTGACAAGTATAGTGAGTGCCAAGGCACATGACTTCTTGAATAACAACTTAAAACATGCCACCTGTCACATGGCCATCCGTACCATGATGACACAGTTGGCAACACATCTGACACACTACCTGTCATGTGGAGTGGCACACATGTCCAGACACAGGACAATGCATTAGCAAATGGCCCTGAAATTGTGTTGGAATAAGGAGCACCTGCACTGAGGAGACACCCTGATGTGAACGAAGAATGTCCACACAGATGTCAGCACACACAGACCAAACCACATAGCATCTGGAGCACACACCCGTGCCAATCATGGATGAGCAGGAAACTTGTTTTTTAACTTGTGACACATGCTGCAAAGCACAAACATGACACCCTGCACAACATGCCTGGGTCACTGCATGTTGAGTGCCTGTCCAGACAATCATCCCACACTGGTCAGACCTGGCAAGGAGACATAAGGTTTGGACATGTAGTCCTTGCCCGCAAAAACACCCCATACCTGAGACAATGTGATTGAGACAGTTCAAGAAGTGACACCTCTCAATCTGGGTTTACTAAAAAGTGCATCAGGAAATCCTAAATGTACTCCACATCACCTCGTGAGGCTGCCAACACATATTTGTGACAAAAAACCTCAACAGATTGTTGTACATAGACACACAGGCACTGGCCATTGTGAGGATGCAGAAGCAAAATGGGGTCAGCCTGTACAATGGGCACATGTAGCACACTTTAGATAAATACAAATGAGGCCAGGGAACAATGCCACAGAGGAAAAACTATGCTGAACACATTGAGAATGGGCACAGTGTTGGATGACACACATGATACCGAGGCAAGGGTGTCTTAGGGTACTGTAGTGGGCACACTGCTCCATGGTCCTGGAATTATCTGACTGTAACATGAGCTACCGTCCCGGCACTATGCATATCTCCCACTCATGCACATCATGTCTGAGGCCACAACATCGGTCATGCATGCTGCAAGTCTGTTCATTTGAACACTCACACTCCTATGTTGAGACTCAGCATCAGTGCCAACTGATATGGACCCCCAAATGACTGAACAGGACAGGGCACAGGCAAGGTAACAACACATGTCTCCGACCCCACCCCCACATGATGCAGACAGCAATGTGCACTTAGATTAACTGCCAGCCTAGATGACCATGTGCAATAGTGATTACACACAGACCAGGGAACACATGTCAAGGAGGGGAAAGGGGGAAGAACAGCAGCGGATGTCTTTGGGGAACAGAAAATGCAATGCACATATTAACCCTGGCAGTGTATCCATGCAACTGAGCACTTCCCAAAGCTGGTGACACACAACAAACACACATGTACCTACCCCCTTGCTGCTGCTGCTTCGCCTGTAACCGCCTATCCATGTCAGGGAAGACCACCGCCAGGACACGCTTCATTTAGTGGGTCAGGCGCCGGCGCCCGCGGTTCTTGCCTTCTGGTGAGTCCCCCAGCAGGACCTGGGCGATCCTCCTGGTCCAGCACCGGATGTCCTGCCAGCGTTTCCTCACCTGTGCCAGGCGCCGACTGCGACCCTCCACGGAGATCACGGCCCTGACGGCCCGCTTCCATATCTTCCCCTTCTCGTAAGCGGTTACCTGTGAGGATGCCAAAGTGAGAATAGATCACTACACCTGCTCCATGTCACAGAGACACACATTAGAACATCTTTGATTTGTTAAACAGGGCATAGTATGCTGCAAAATAATAGCACCTTTGTCATAGGGACATTGGCCTCTGTGTAAGGCCCAATGCACTACATGGCATTGGAAGTACACAGGTGGCATGAGGGGTGCGACACACTCCCTGATCATGGCACACACTGTACATCACAAGAATCACAAAGCTGATGGCCAGCACCTCCAAGCAGTCACATGCCCCAGGCCACTGACCCAACATCAGCAGACTACATAGACACACACAGGAACAGATCATTCACCTGCCAGTGGCAACAGCCGATACAAACCTCACTCTGCACATGTGCCACTTGCCTGGGGGGTGTCACAGGCGTGGGGCTAGCCCAGCAAGTCAGACACACAGCACGGATCACTTCTCACATCAGATGGGTAGAGCTGTTGCCTCCTCCATGCAGCTGTGGTGCAACACTCCACATAGACACTCACCCACATGACAAGGAACATTCACACACATCAATGTCCAGATCATTTGGACACTCTCACCACAGCTCCACTCAACTCACACACATCTGTGGGTACAGTCACCTGTCACACGGGGGGAACACTGAATCACCTCAGGACTATAGAACAAGAAGGGCCAAGAGGATTAGCTATGCTGAATGTGCCATGCAGCATGCAGTGAATGTCACAGTATGCCCAATGCAAGGGAGGAGTGCACACATGAACCACATCATGCTCTGCATGACAGACATGAGCCATCCCCCCCCCCCCCCCCCCCCCCCCCCCCCGGGACCCACTCTAAACAACATTTCATGTCTGTCACACCAGGACACAATGCCAGAAGTGCCAGTCACAAAAAGAAGGGGCACAGTCAAAGGTAGCGGAGTCAGCACTCACCTGCACCCCTGGTCTACCATACAAGCTGGGGAACTGTGGGAGGATAACGTCCAGCAACGCCTCATTCTCTTCCTGTGTGAATGGCTGGGCCCTCTCCACAGTCCGCGACATGGTGCCAGAGGAATCACAAGCAGCAGAAGTGGTGTTGAATCAAAGGTTGTGCAGGCAAGTGCCCTCTCATGGGTTCTGGCTGACTTATATCTGCCTTGCTGGGCTATTTCAGTAACAGGAGTACAGAGTGATTGGTCAGACTCATTTGCATCCTACGTTTCCTCCAATCCCTTTAAACATACACCAGTGACAGCATTAGCATTTTTTCAAATTTGCAGCATCATGTCAAGTCAACAACCACTTTGCAACAATTTATAATGTGGCCAACTGCTTTTTCCAGGCCACATGATGGAAAAATGTGATCTTTAAACTGGGTATCCATGACAACCAGCATGCATGTAGGCCCTAATACTTGTCCCTTATGTGTCCCCATTGTAATTTTCAAATCCCCACACAGGTACGGTGCGTTTCACACGTACCCCTAGGGCACCACTACTCTAGTGATACGGCCCGTACCCGCGTGTGTACGGCCCGTAGCACTATGGCGTATGCTTACGCCTACACTACCATAGTGCTACGGGCCGTACCCACGTGGGTACGGCCCGTAGCACTATGGCGGCTGCCTACAGCAACACTACCATAGTGCTACGGGCCGTACCCGCGTGTGTACGGCCCGTAGCACTATGGTAGTGTTGGCGTAGGCATACGCCATAGTGCTACGGGCCGTACCCGCTTGTGTACTGCCGTAGCACTATGGTAGTGTTGGCGTAGGCGTACGCCATAGTGCTACAGGCCGTACCCGCGTGTGTACGGCCCGTAGCACAATGGTAGTGTTGGCATAGGCTTATCTCGATAGTGCTACGGGCCGTACCCGCGTGTGTATGGCCCGTAGCACTATGGTAGTGTTGGCGTACGTCATAGTGCTACGGGCCGTACCCGCATGGGTACGGCCCGTAGCACCATGGTAGTGTTGGCGTAGGCGTACGCCATAGTGCTACGGGCCGTACCCACGTGTGTACGGTCCGTAGCACTATGGTAGTGTTGGCGTAGGCGTACGCCATAGTGCTGCGGGCCGTACACACGCGGGTACGGCCCGTAGCACTATGGCGTACGCCTACGCCAACACTACCATAGTGCTATGGGCCCTTCACACGGGTGTACGGGCCGTATCTCTATGGCGTATGCCTACGGCGACACTCCCATAGGGATAGGACCAGTGTGTACACATACGTGTGTACGGTCCGTACACACACGCGTACTCCTACCCAAACCCCATATAGTGATACAACCGTACACACGCCCCCAGAGCATGTGTAGGGTGTGTTTCACAGCTTACACTGGTGATAGTAGGCGCACAGGAAAGGAATGGAGGTGTCTGACTCGCACAAGGATGGACATCAAGTCATTGTCAGTGCAGTCCTTCATGTGTAGGGCCTATGTGTGTCAGGCAGTGAAGTGGCACATGTCTCCTCATGTTTTAACCCAATAGTTGTGTGATGACCTGTGTACACATGTCATGTGTGATGGGGCACTATGTGGCACACTTCCCCTTCACACCTTTTACATGTGTGCATGTAGTTTAAACTTGTCAAGCTCTGCATCACTGGCATGGCACAGTCACCAACACCCGCAACTGTCCCCTGATGCCAGGTACACGGATGATGACACCTGACATCTCACTACCAGCGTGCCACAATGTGACTATGTCATGTGTTCCCATGATCTTGCTGTTGGTGTTCTGTCAATGGCATCTGCTGTAGCTGCATCCAACATGTGTCTGTGTGTAGATGCCCATGTCACATTATTACGCACACCAGGACACATGTGGAATAACACATAACGTGTGTCTGTATGCACCGAACAGGGACTTGCAAGCTTAGGACATATCTGCGTAGTCTCAATGTCTGTGTGATCATTTTTGACATGTACCCCTTCATGGCAAGGTGTGTGGTCTGTCCTTTTTCCATGACATGTGACCTGTGCGTCTAGCTTGCCGGCAGCTGTCTGTATGAGATAATATCCTTCAGATGCACATATGTGGATGTATGTCACTCCTGTAATGTGTCTGGCTGTTCACTCACACTGGCCCACAGCTACTTTCATGGCATGTCATGTAGACCTTGACAATCCACGTTTGTAGCTGGCTCTTGGTAGGAGTATCACCTAGCTGGCATACGTGTGCAGGATGTATTGCACAGGCCAGACTCTGTATGTAGCATATGTGTATTAGCTGTTGAACATGTGCTCAGTTCATTGACATTGGTGTAGTAATGTACTCAATCTTGGTTATTCCTTCCAAATTTTTGCAGGGCACCGCATCTCCCCCGACCAATGCCTGACTTGGCTGCCATGAGGGAACGTGACTGCATACGCCGCTACAGATTCCCCCAACAGTTAATTGAGGACCTGACAAACAGGCTGGCACCACACCTCCAACCGCAGACACAGTTATCCGACTGCGCTGACCCCCAAGATGAAGGTGATGTCAGCCCTACATTTATTTGCCACCGGTATGTTTCAATTCACCATAGCTGATGTGGGTGGCATGTCCCAGACCATGTTCAGCCATGTCCTGCATGATGTTTTAAAAGCCATGTTGGAGCACCTGGATGAATTCATCCATTTTCCAACTCGTGAGCAGTTGACAGGTATCAAGGGTGAGTTCTATGCCCTGGGAGGGATGCCCCATGTAATTGGGTCCATTGATGGGACACATGTGGCTTTGGTACCACCACAGGCACAGGAGGTAGCCTATCGAAACCGTAAACATTATCACTCCATTAATGCCCTTGTGGTGTGTCTTGCTAACATGCTGATTTCCCATGTTTGTGCATGTTTTCCAGGGTCAGCACACGATGCCTACATCATGAGGCGTAGCAGGGTGCCAGAAATGATGCTGCAGCTGCACAACGAATGAGCATGTCTTGTTGGTGGGTAGACTCTGTTTGTTCAGTATTCAGCGGTCTCTTAGTATGTGACGGCATCTCCTGACCCACTTCTTTACAGGATGTTTCCATGTAGGGGACTCTGGCTATCCCAACATGCCATGGCTGGTGACGCCTCTCCGCAACCCGAGAACAGCTGCAGATCACCGTTACAACAACGCCCATGGGCAGACCAGGCGAGTGATTGAGAGGACGTTTGGCCTCCTGAAGAGCCGATTCCGTTGCCTCCACAAGACCGGCGGGTCCCTCCCATATGCACCGGTGAAGGTCTGCAAAATCTTCCTCGTGTGCTGAATGCTGCACAACATGACAGTGGAGAAAGCTGTGCCACTCATCCTTGATCCCGATGAGCAGGAACATCCACCCGTGGAGGATGACGGCCTTGGTCACGAGGCAAGTGAGGAGGAGGAGGAGGAGGAAGAGGAGGAGGACATCTGGAGTCAGCTCATACGCAACTTCTTCTCATAATGGTGAGTCCCTGGGTCTGAGTGTGCACGCTTGAAGCCTTGTGTGGCGTGTGTTGCAATGTGTGTGTCCAGCTGACTGTATGCTAAGTGACTTTGAGGTGTGTGCTGATATGTCACTCGAGTGCTGATGTCATTCCACACATTTTAGTTGACACCTAGCATGGTGTCAACCTTATTCATGTAGAGTACATGACCATGCATGCAGATGACTATGTTTTTCCTGACTTCTTGTGTGTCTCTCATCCCCAGGTAGTTGCGCATGCTGTCTGCTCGTGGCATCGTTGTGCTCCTGCTATTCCCCATGAGTAATGCAACGTGTGCTGAATAAGCGTTACATGCACGGACATGGTGAAAAGTCTCCTTTGGGTAAGGATTGCAGCAAGGCCTTTTGGGTGTGGTAGTTGCTTGTAATGTGTGGGCACTGCTCCTGTGCAGGTTTTGTTACTATGCATACATGTCGACTCACCATGGGGCACATGACATGTAGCATGACTCACATGAATTGATAGTCACACTTCGTGACAGTCATCTGTTATGGGATTGTGGTTTTTGATGAAGGCATCAATGTGTGTACAACTTCCTTCGGAAACATACGGGAGGCTACGGGTGGACATATTGCGGGACATCCCCATAAGAGGCTCAATGGGGAATTGCAACCTCTCCGTGTGCAACAGGGGATGTTTGGCTCACCCCCTTCACTTGTGTGCCACTCCCATGGATTTACAGCATCTGTGGTGCGAAGGGGGTGTCCAGTGTAGGTCCCACATGTTAATACAAAAGACCTGTGAGTCTGTTAATATTGATGCATTTCCATAGGTGTGAGCCTGAGTAATAAAGGTGTTCCTCAGCCTCCAAGGTGCCTCATCCCTGTCAATGCAGGTCTCTTGCCACTGTGCATGCGCCATCTCTGGCATGGTTGTCATGGATTGTGCATATGAGTCTATGTGTAGATTAGCAACCTGCATGCTGTTCTACATCTATTTGATTCTCTATTGTGGTGCATGAAGTCCATGGCTGTGTATGTGTTTTGGTATGTTGGTCTCCACAACGGGCCATCAACACCTTCTGGGGTGTGTTTCCTGTGCGCAGCTTGGCCTTCAGTTTCATGATCCGGTGTCAGTCATCTTTGGGGATTGTGCATCCTTTGTCTCTGGGTGTGCCATTGAAAACCGGTCACTCCTTCCTTGACATACACCTGTTGCAGTAGTCCTTTCTGACATCCTAGTCTTTGTGTGGAAATTGTGGCATAGTTCCCAGGACATGCCGCCTGCTGTTGCAGCCACTGCAGCAAGGGCACACAAAGTTTCCTGATTTGGCAACACACACACATCAAAGATGCTCCTCCCTTCCTCCATCAACCCATTCATTTGGCTGTCATCAGCTTGTCTGTGCCACAGTTGCGGCCACGCGGTACCAAAGGCTGGACCGTCTGCACATGCAACGTGCACATTGCACGAGCCTCATGTTCTTGAATGACCCACATCACACTACAGTCTGATGTTGCAGCCACCCTCCAAGCAATGTCCATCCACACATCTGCCGCCAGCTCTCAGGCATACACTAAGCGCACACACAACACCTTTGCATGATGAGTGTGGAACTCCGACTGCCTACACAGCGCTGCCACGCCTTCCAGGCCCTGTCACACCCACCAGGTCATGTCCCTCCTACTCCCCACCGGCTCTGTACCCCGGCAAGGCCATGGGAGTGGGACTCAAGGCTTCTGCATATAGTATGCTGTCGTTGTGAGGCACATGGCACAGGTATCATCTCTCAGCGTGTCAATCTACAATGTGTCCAGGACCACCCTCTCCACCATCACATGCGCACACAACCTCATCATCAACTCGTATGCCATTGACAGCCAGGTGCTCCTCACCCTCACCAAGGATGCACACATTGCCAGTTCCAATATTCTAGATTGCATGAGATCCATTGATGAATGGCAGAACAGCAGCCACCTGAGGCTGGACTTGTACAGGACTGAGGTCAACATCTGAGGAGTGTCCCCTTACAGCTGGGTCAACTGCTTGTGTCCCACCCGCAGAAGCCCCGCACAAGCACCCAGTGTCCATACACACAAGATGGTGTGCATCATGGATTGCTTGCTCACATTTGCCATGGTAATCACCAGCATCTGTGCCTCAGACTGCAACACCCTCTGCATTATGCACATGATCTCCAGATAGATCCACTCCAAGGAAAGACGGACCATCCCCCAGGTCCACGACAACATCCGTGTCAAATACTGCCCTGCCCTCTACGGGGCAACCACATCCAAATATCCCAGGACACTTGTCCATATCCAGGCTGCATCTGCACACCTCAGCTGCAACATCCCGCGCCCCAGCCACATCACCGTCCAGCAGAGATAGCTGCAATGGATCACTGTGTGCTGCAGGATGACCTTCAGACTCCCCACCCACACTCAGGAGGCAGGCCACAACCCCGACCCAACACCAACCTTGTACCACTGTCATCCGAGAACCCGTAGTGCCATCTCCGTGCATCCAACCTTGACCTGGCCACCATTCTTCAGATCCACCGTACTCCAGTATGCAGGACATAGTTCTCCCACCTGGGAACACATACCTGGGACTCCCTCCCCGGGAACCTCCAAATGAGGCATGACCTCTATGCCTTATTGATACTCTTCCAAATAGATCTGTCCGCACAGTATTGCAAGCAACCCCTCAGCAGCTTGAGGCCATCACAGGTGAGTATTGTGCTCCATGTCTGCATTGACTGATAAATTGTGACCCATGTGTGTCCTGCACCAGACTCAGATCCCAGGCTATGGATGGCTGGAGTTAGTTCAACACTCAGGCATAGTTTGACATTTACACACACATATGTTGTGGACTAATGCCAAATGACAGCAACCTCTCATGAAAAAAAATAATTTTTATTTTTGGTGGGGTAAGTCTTTTGGTAGATGTACTAAGGTGCTCTACCGGGTGCATAGAATCCAAAGTTCACAGGGGGAGATGGCATCCTTGTCAGTTGGAGTCATCAGAGTTCAGACCACAGTGTTGGTCATCATTGGTCAGACTGTGACCAGCAAGTCCATGTGGCAGAGAATGTCATTGGGTGAGGTGCTGCTGTAGCGCCAGTGGGCCAGGTGCCAGGCCAGGTGACCTGGGAGATGTGGCTGGTCCGCTGACTCTCACGGTCTTTTCCATGGACGACCCACCTTCCTTGCGGGACCCTCAGATGCAGGCCTTGACGATGCTTGGGACGCTCCATCGGATGAATCCTCCTCCTCCTCCCTCCCTGTGGCTGGTGCTGGTCTTCACCTGGTGGCACAGGGAGGGTTGCCCATGTTGTCGGCGATCCGACGGAGTGAACGGCTCATGTCCGTTTGCACCGCCAGGAGCTCAGCCAGTCTTGCCTCCATCTGTCCTTGGTGTTGTTGTTGACTGGCATGTTGCTTGGCCTGCAGGTTCTTCATCTCGTCGAGGGTCCCCTTCATCTCTGTGAGGCTCGACACTACCTGGCTGATGCCCCTGGTGTCACGCCGGTAGTTGTCCAGGATGTGGCGTATGTTTGACATACCGGTTCCTTCAGCTGGCTGGTCAGGTTCTCGCCTCCGCCTGCCTCCACTCCCACCACCCCTTCCCACATGAGCCTGGCCTGCCGTTGTGGGCACATCGGGTCTACAGGACCCCTGAGGGATGGCATTATCTGGGTTGTCTACCTCCTCCTGGGTGTCCGGAGAACCTTGTCCCTCCTGGTCAGACTGGCTGTGTTGTTCAGTGCGAGCAGGGCTCCTGGGTGTCTCCTGGGATGTGGCAGGAATGGGGGTGGTGGTTGGCACAGATGTACCTGACGCAGGTGCTGCAGGGGCTTGGGCACCAGAGGGGCCAGGTTGGTCGGGGTCATCCACGGAGTGGTGAGAGTCGTCGCTGCCGGTGGGATCATCTTCACGCTGAGCCTGGGACTGTGATTGTTCCCCCCCATTGTTGGGGGGAGGTCGATGACGTTGCCCTGTGTGTGAGAGAGAGAGACAATGTTAATGCTGTTTCATGCCATATCCATGTTTCATACATATTGAAGTTGTCACAGATCCTCCAGGTAGTTGGATGTGCCTAGCATTCCTCTCAATGTACACTTGGGGATGGGTATGTTGCGGGGGACAGATTGGTATGTTCTCCTGAGTGTTTGACCAGTAGAATTTTGTCTCGGATGCTTATTTGGCGATGGATTGGTCTTGGTGTGTCACATGTCCATTGTGAGAGTGGGTAAATCTGTTGCCTGCCCTGGGGGTGTGTGCTTGTGTGAGGGGGGGTGTGTGACCGGGCCTGCTGTTGGGTGTAGTGTGATTTGTCATTGGGTCTCCCAGGTGATGTGTCTGTCCCCTCATGGTGCATGCTGGCATGACAGTGAGTTTGAGTGCCTGTGCTAGATATCTGAGCGTGTGTAGTTGGTGTTTGAGTGTACAGTGGTCACAGGAGGGCCTTGTGCTGCATACAGCAGGGCCAAGTGTCAGCTACCTTGTCAGTACTTTGCCAGTCCCTGTGCATTGGTCATGGTGCATGGGTATGTACCTAGGCCATATGGGCTGAGGGCATTGGTGTCTGCTTCGGAGTTGCACAATGTGTCGAGTGAGCCCCACCCTCCCAGCATCCCGGACATCCAGTCTCGGGTTTGTGGTTGGTGTGGCCTGGGACATGGCATTGCCTTTATTTGTGAATGGGGCATGGAGACGTTAGTGGCATGAGCGTGGTTTTTGAGTGTGGTTGTGTGCGGTGAGGGCTTGGGGGAAGTTGCGTGCATTTTGTGTATTTGTGGTGTGGATGGCATTCCCCCCATGTTACGTGAGTTGTTTGTGTACTCACCAGGCTCTGCGACTCCTTCGACTCCGTGTACTCCCACCGGCGGAAGCATGGCCATCACCTTCTCCTCCCAGGGATGGTAATGTACGGGTCTGCGGGGCAGCCCGCCTCCAGTGATGTTACTCTGGGCATATTCCTCATTCATTTTCCTCTTGACTGCCCTGCGCAGATCATACCACCTGGCTTGGCATTCATGCCTGGTCCTTCGGATGGGCGCAACAGCATTCACCTTAACGACAATCCTCTGCCACAGGCTTGTTTTTTGGGCTATGCTGGTCTGTCTGACCAATGTTCCAAACAGCTGTGGCTCGACTCTGATGACTTCGTTGACGAGGAGGTCCAGCTCTGCCCTTGTGAACTTTGGATTCTTGTCTGTGGGCATGGTGTGGGGTGTGGGTGTGGATGGTTGTGGGTGTGTGGGTGTGAATGTGACGGTGTGTGTGCGAATGTGAAGAGGGGGTGTTTGTGAATGAGGTTGTGTGAAGGTATGTAAGTTAAGGTGTAGTTAAGGTGTAAGTAAGGTGCAGTTGTTTGTCTGTGGGGTCTGTCAGCAGTGGGTCTGTTGCAAAGGCTCATGGGTTGTGTGTGTGGGCCCTTTTTATTGGTCCATTTGTGAGTGTGGCTGGGTTTGAATTTGTGGTGGGTGTGTTATAAGAGGTAGTTGTGATTTAGGGCCTCTGTTTGCCTGTTTGGATGTGCCAGGTCAGTCATAGAGATGTATTTTGTCATGTTGACGTGTTTTGTGGTGTTGTGCGAGTCGAATTGACCCTCCTTGTGCTGTTTTACAGTGCCCTGGTTCTGTACGAGTATTTTTCGCGTAGGTAAGGTCCGTACATACATGATGCTGGGTGAGGGTGCTGGGGTACGGTGTGTACAGGTACGGGGCTGGGGTATGAGCCTGGGGTGCGTCGGGTACAGGTGGGGGGCTGTGCTACGGTGTTTTGGTACGGTGCGTACAGGTGCGGGGCTGTGCTACGGTGTTAGAGTACGGTGTGTACAGGTGCGGGGCTGTGCTACGGTGTTGGGGTACGGTGCGTACTGGTGCGGGGATGTGCTACGGTGTTGGGGTACGGTGCGTACAGGTGCGGGGATGTGCTAGGGTGTTGGGGTACGGTGCATACAGGTACGGGGCTGGGGTACGAGCCTGGGGTGCATCACGTACAGGTGGGGGGCTGTGCTACGGTGTTGGGGTACGGTGCGTACAGGTGCGGGGCTGTGCTACGGTGTTGGGGTACGGTGCGTACAGGTGTTGGGCTGTGCTACGGTGTTGGGGTACGGTGCATACTGGTGCGGGGATGTGCTACGGTGTTGGGGTACGGTGTGTACAGGTGCGGGGATGTGCTAGGGTGTTGGGGTACGGTGCGTACAGGTGCAGGGCTGTGCTACGGTGTTGGGGTACGGTGTGTACAGTTGCGGGGATGTGCTAGGGTGTTGGGCTACGGTGCGTACAGGTGAGGGGCTGTGCTACAGTGTTGGGGTACGGTGCGTACAGGTACGGGGCTGGGCTACGGTGTTGGGGTATGGTGCATACAGGTACAGGGCTGGGAGATGGGCCTGGGGTGCGGCACGTACAGGTGGGGGGCTGGGATACGGTCCTGGGGTACGGGGCATACGGGTGCGGGGCTGGGAGATGGGCCTGGGGTGCGGCGCGTACAGGTGCAGGGCTGTGCTATGGTGTTGGGGTACGGTGCGGAGGGGGCGTACGGTGCTGACATACGGGGGTACGGTGCTGACATGTGCGGGGTGAGGGGGGCTGTAGTTTACACGCGTACATGTGTGCTACAGCGTTTGCTCCGTATGGGGCCGTTTACATGCGGTTGTGTATTCGGACAGGCGGTACGGATCGTACTTGCGCGCTCGGACTTCTGTTTTACGATTTGCAAGTAAAATTGTCCGGCTCCCTATCGGACACTTTTCCCGACGCTATTCGGACGTAAAAATGTACGGCTCCCTCTCGGACCTTTTTCCCGACGCAATTCGTATGTATTTTTCACGTACGAATCGTACTTCGCAGTTTGTACAGTACTTGTACGATTCGTATGTGAAAATATACGGATACGAGTCGTATGCACATTTTTTTACCCGGATCGGAATCGGCACCAGAATGTTAAAATATAGTTAGCTAAATTATCGCATTTTTTAAATGTATTAAAAATAATATAAAAGTAATTAAATTTTAAAAGCAATTAAATAAAACATACATAATATAATATAAAAAAGCTTAAAATGTAAACATAATAAAAGTAGAGATTTTGTCGGATAGTGAGAGCGTAAAAATTACTATTCCTACTCCAGTGAGTGCAACAGTATGGAAAACGTTGGACAGCGTAGGGGTAAAAATTACTATTCCCACTCCAAAGAGTGCAACAGTAGGGAAAGCGTTGGATAGCGGGAAGGTAAAAATTACTATTCCCACTCTAGAGACTGTAACAGTAGGGAAAGCATTGGATAGCGGGAAGGGAAAAATTACTATTCCCACTCCAGTGAGTGCAACAGTAGGGAAAGCGTTGGATAGCGTAGGGGTAAAAATTACTATTCCCACTCCAGTGAGTGCAACAGTAGGGAAAACGTTGGATAGCGTAGGGGTAAAAATTACTATTCCCACTCCAAAGAGTGCAACAGTAGGGAAAGCATTGGATAGCGGGAGAGTAAAAATTACTATTCCCACTCCAGAGAGTGCAACAGTAGGGAAATCGTTGGATAGCGGGAAGGGAAAAATTACTATTCCCACTCCAAAGAGTGCAACAGTAGGGAAAGCATTGGATAGCGTATGGGTAAAAAGGACTATACCCACTCCAGAGAGTGCAACAGTACAGAAAGCATTGGATAGCAGGAAGATAAAAATTACTATTCCCACTCCAATGAGTGCAACAGTAGGGAAAGCGTTGAATAGCGTAGGGGTAAAAATTACTATTCCCACTCCAGTGAGTGCAACAGTAGGGAAAACGTTGGATAGCGTAGGGGTAAAAATTACTATTCCCACTTCAAAGAGTGCAACAGTAGGGAAAGCGTTGGATAGCGGGAGGATAACATTTACTATTCACACTCCAGAGAGTGCAACAGTAGGGAAAGCGTTGGATAGCGGGAAGGGAAAAATTACTATTCCCACTCCAGTGAGTGCAACAGTAGGGAAAGCGTTGGATAGCATAGGGGTAAAAATTACTATTCCCACTCCAGTGAGTGCAACAGTAGGGAAAACGTTGGATAGCGTAGGGGTAAAAATTACTATTCCCACTCCAAAGAGTGCAACAGTAGGGAAAGCATTGGATAGCGGGAGAGTAAAAATTACTATTCCCACTCCAGAGAGTGCAACAGTAGGGAAATCGTTGGATAGCGGGAAGGGAAAAATTACTATTCCCACTCCAAAGAGTGCAACAGTAGGGAAAGCATTGGATAGCGTATGGGTAAAAAGGACTATACCCACTCCAGAGAGTGCAACAGTACAGAAAGCATTGGATAGCAGGAAGATAAAAATTACTATTCCCACTCCAATGAGTGCAACAGTAGGGAAAGCGTTGAATAGCGTAGGGGTAAAAATTACTATTCCCACTCCAGTGAGTGCAACAGTAGGGAAAACGTTGGATAGCGTAGGGGTAAAAATTACTATTCCCACTTCAAAGAGTGCAACAGTAGGGAAAGCGTTGGATAGCGGGAGGATAACATTTACTATTCACACTCCAGAGAGTGCAACAGTAGGGAAAGCGTTGGATAGCGGGAAGGGAAAAATTACTATTCCCACTCCAGTGAGTGCAACAGTAGGGAAAGCGTTGGATAGCGTAGGGGTAAAAATTACTATTCCCACTCCAGTGAATGCAACAGTAGGGAAAGCGTTGGATAGCGGGAAGGGAAAAATTACTATTCCCACTCCAGTGAGTGCAACAGTAGGGAAAGCGTTGGATAGTGTAGGGGTAAAAATCACTATTCCCACTCCAAAGAGTGTAACAGTAGGGAAAGCGTTGGATAGCAGTAGGGTAAAAATTACTATTCCCACTCCAGTGAATGCAACAGTAGGGAAAGAGTTGGATAGCGGGAGGGTAAAAAATACTATTCCCACTCCTGATAGTGCAAAAGTAGGGAAAGTAATGATTTAATTTTAAAATACAATTACATTAATTATCAATACCAATAAAAAGTTAATTAAAAATAATTGCCAATTATTAAAAATGAATTACCATTGGAAAAAATTAATTACCAATTAATAAAATGTAATTACCAATTAATAATTAATTATCAATTAATTATCAATACATATAAATAAAAAATAATATTTACTTTATTACAATTAATTTACTTCTCACCCAATTCCCCTATAAACCCACAAGCCACTCCCAATAATAAAAAATACAATTAACATTATTATCAATTAATCAATTAATAAAAATTATTTAGCAATTAATAAAAATTAATTAGCAATTCATACAAATTAATTACCCATTAATACAAATTAATTACCAATTAATAATTACTTATCAATTAATTATCAATACATATAAATTAAAAAAATAATATTTACTTTATTACAATTAAATTACTTCCCACCCAATTCCCCTATTAACCCACAACCCGCTCCTAATAATAAAAAATACAATTAACATAATTACCAATTAATCAATTAATATAAATTAATTACCAATTAATAAAAAGTAATTACCAATTAATTAATTATCAATCAATTAATTATCAAAACATATAAATATAATTAATATTTAATTAACCATAATTAAATTACTTCCCACCCTATTCCCCTATAAACCCACAACCCGCTACGGAATTAAATTACGCAAAAATTAAATTACATAACATTCATTAGTTTAAAAAAATTAAACATACAATACAAAAATAATACATAATTTTAACACATATACTACCATACATAACACTAAAAAAAATCGATATTATAGATATCTATATTTTTTTATTCAATATTATGGTAATCGATATTTCATACCCCAATTTCGATATTCTGACCTATCTATATTTTGATAATTCGATATTCTGTCCTATCTATATTTTAGAATCGATATTCGGTCCTGTCTATATTTTGGATTCTATATTTTGAACGTTCACCATCATATATATCACTGGTTGTGCCTTTCAATAAGCAAATGGCAATCAGTAAAAATTGGGTCCAACAGATGACCTATTACATGCCTCTGATTAATCGTCTGAAGGAGGCCTTGTCTATCAGGAAAGGCTTTGAGTTAGATATTCTCTATTCTACGAGGCCACTCACAGGAAGTACAGCTTGGCCCGTTTTCTTCTTCTCAGACCCATATCATCTGTGCTGTCCCCCCGGGCTCACCATTATCTCCTTTACTGTTTAATGTTTACATCTGCGCATTGATCTTAGCCCTGGCTAATCGTGGTTGTAGATTCTACATCTACATTGATGACTCTCAGCTCATCTTCCGGCTTGAGGGCACTGCTAATTCAACCAGGAATTTAATTGTGTCCTAAGGTTCATTTGGAGTTGAATGGGCACTAGCTCCCATGAGCTAAAGACTGAGCTTGCTAGTCTCAATCACATGACAGATCTGTGGGTCAGTACCTACTGGCCATCTGAGCTCAGCACCCCTCCTGTTCCAGCGGCCTCTGCCAGGAGCCTGGGTGTTGTTGTAGACAATCAACTGTCCACGATCCCCCAGATCAAGGAACTCACGGTAAAGTGCTATGGCCTATTGAAATCCATTAGAAAGGTCCACCCTCTTCTGTCACCTGAAGTTTTGAAAGCAGCTATTGCAGTTGTAATTGTGTTCCACTGGGACGATGCAAACTACTTCTATTTGGGTCTTCCGGCAACTTCTTTACACCATTAAACCATTCATAATATAGGAGTGAGGATAACCTGTTGACATGCACATATGTCTCCTGCCTTCATGAAGATTCCTTGGCTCACTGTCAAACAGAGAGCTCTTTTTTAAATGGCTTATAATCACTTACACATTGATTCATGACCGGGTCCATCCTTTGCAGGAAGCAGAATTAATAGATATGTTCCTCCTCTAGCTCTCAGATCCCCTCTTGCCAATCAGCTGGGAATCCCTACGTTCAAGCAACAGGAAGTTCTTGTGGAACTCTCTCAATTCTTCGATCAGGATGGAGCCTACCTACCTGTGGTTCAGGAACCTTTTGAAGGCCTAGCTATCTAACCAAGCTTTTGATTAGTCTGAGCCCTCTCTCCTCTCCCTCCTTTTTGTAGCCGAGAAACGCTTGGGTGCTCAATGGGTTTAAATAAAAAACCAAAAGATAATATAACATTTGTTTTTTAACAAATATGACTAAGGAACCTCTGAATCTTAGGGCTGTGCCATGAGGATCTTCTAGGCAAAGGTTAAGATCACCAAAAATTACTGCCTTAATACTGGTAAGCCAATAACTGCCAATATCTTCCACTAGTGAACTAAAATGATGAGACAGCAGACTAAGCGGACAATATAGTAAAATAAAATGATAAATAGTGTTTTTAGTTTTATAAGTAATTGCAATATGTTCAGAAGATGTATTTGAGTCAAAATAGTAAATTTTGATGTCTAAAGAAGAATGATAAATTAACATTAATAGTAGTGAGTCACCGGGTAATAGCTGTGTTTTAATAGAAGAAGTCCTATGAATGATATTCTGCTGGCACACTACTTTGTATAGCTGGCCGGCTCAAAATGTATATTTAAGTAACATTGACTGAGTGGCTATATCTAAGATGCAATTGCCAGGGTTTAGAGCTCACTGCTGTGCTGAACACTAGGGTAGCTGAAGTTTACCTATACTAGAGTTATGACTTGGAAGAATTGCCGCATGACTGCACGCTGGGTGCGTGAGGTTTCCAGCAGGAGCCTGTGGGTTAGCTTTTGGCATCTCTTTGGTGCAGTTGCATAACAAACCTTGACGGCGCCCACCTGCAAAGTGCGTGGAGGGGCCTCCTTCCGCACTTAATTCCAAAACTCTCAGGCCATGGTACTGTGCTGAGGGGGCCCCCTGGAGCTTGGGCCCCTCCACACTGCGGGGGCTGCGGGGGCCTTTGTTACGCCCCTGCTTTGGCGGCGGCCCATTGAGTACAACCATGCTGTGTCCCTGATTAAGTAGGCCGGACAGCACATTTGAGTTGAAAGCTAGACTACATCTCGAACATCCTTAAAGATGGTATTCGGAATAAACACAAAGTAATAAGTGCAAAGTTGATCCCCAAAAATAACAATGAAAATTTCAAGCTTTAAAAATCAACAATTGAAGGCAAGTGAGTGTCTGGAGCTTGTTGGCTGCAGCCTTGATCAAATATGCAGGGCACCACATGCAAACAAAATGCTAGACCACATATCCACCATCAATCAATCAATCAATCAATCAGGGGGTTTATAGAGCACGCTACTCACCCGTGAGGGTCTCAAGGCGCTAGGGGGGAGGGGCAGCTCCTACTCAGGTGAAGAGCAGGGTCTTGAGGTCCTTCCTGAAGGCGTGCAGGTTTGGGGAGCATCTGGTGCTGATTGGAAGCTCGTTCCAGGTCTTGGCTACGATGTAGGAGATCGCCCTTCCTCCTGCTCTGCTTCTGCGGATGCGGGGGATCTCTGCTAGGGCGAGGTCGGCGGACCTGAGATTCCTTTTGGGTGCGTGGAAGCAGACTCTTTCGTTGAGATATTTGGGTCCGATGTTGTGGAGGGATTTGTAGGTGTGTGTGTGAAGCTTGAAGGTTATTCTCTTCTCGACGGGGAGCCAGTGTAAGTCGCGAAGCCATAGTCTAGTCTGCTGGTTATGAGTGCATGGGTGACGGTTTTTTTGTGCTCGGGGGGATCCATTTGCAGGTCTTTCGGAGGATGCAAAGGCAGTTGTAGATGGTGGTGGCGACGGCGTTGATCTGGCGGATCATGAGAGGGAGGAGTCCAGGATGATGCTGAGGTTCCGCACATGCTCCCTCGGGGTGGGGGGGTTCCTGAGGGGGGAGGGCCACCATGTGTTGTCCCAGGCAGAGGTCGAGGGTCCCAGGATGAGGACTTCTGTTTTCTCAGTGTTGAGCTTCAGGCAGCTGTCCTTCATCCAGGTTGCAACTTCCTTCATTCCTTCCTGGAAGATAATTCTGGTGTCATTGGGGTCCTTCGTGAGGGAGAGGATGAGCTGGGTGTCATCGGCGTAAGATACTATGTTAAGTCCGTGCTGGCTGACGATGGCGGCGAGGGGGGCCATGTAAATGTTGAACAGTGTGGGGCTGAGCGATGATCCCTGTGGAACTCCGCATGGGTTCTGCCAAGGAGAAAGGAATGGATCCAGTTGAGGGCAGTTACCTGTATCCCAGCATCGTGTAGTCTGGCTGCTAGGGTGGGGTGAGAGATGGTGTTGAACGCTGCGGAGATGACCAGTAGGATGAGGGCTGCGACGTGTCCCTGGTCGAGTAGCATGCGGATGTCATAGGTGGCGGCGAGGAGGGCGGTCTCGGTGCTGTGGTTTCTGCGGAATCCGGACTGGGAGGTGTCTAGGATGCCGTTTTCTTCGATGAACGCAGTCAGCTGGGCATTCACTAGTCTTTCAATAACTTTTGCAGCGAAAAGGAGCAGGGAGATGGGCCGATAATTCTTCAGGTCCGTATAGTTCTTCAGCTCCGTGGGGTAGGCCGTGGGTTTCTTGAGGAGAGGTTTGACTTCCGCTTGTGTCCAGATTTCCGGGAAGATGCCGGATTTGTGCGAGGAGTTCATGGTCAGTCGGATTTTGGGGCGATGGCTTTGGCGGCCCTCTGGTAGATGTGCGGTGGGCAGGGGTCCTTTGGTGCTCCAGACCAGGTTTTCATCATGGTCATGGTGATGAGTTCGAGCGTGGTGGGAGACCAGGTGGTGATGGTCGGCTGGTGGTCATTGGAGGGGTTAGGGGTGGTGAACGGCGTCTTGTCGCTGAAGTGGTTGTAGCTGGCCTTTATTTTCTGATGGAAGTAGGAGCTGAGCTTGTTGCAGAGTTCCTGGGAAGGTGTGACGTCTGTGGCCTCGCTTGGGGGTTTTGCTCTTGATGAAGGTCCGTTTTGTGTCCCTTATGTGCTGGTGGTTCTTCTTCAGGGCGCTCCTGTGGTTGTTGAGGTCTTCTGTGATTTTCCGGCTTTGACAGGTCTTCTCGAGGCGTCTGCAGGTGCGCCTGGCAACTTGGAGTTCAGTGGTGAACCAGGCAACCTTCAGGGGGCATGGTTTGGCCGGGTGGCGGAGGGGGGTGATGATGTTGGTGCATCTGGACATCCAACTGTGGAGTTCGGTGGCTGAGGCATTGGCGTGAGTCTCGGTTATGGGGGTCTAGGAGAAGGGTGGCATTGAGGAGTTACTCTGTGATTTTGCTCCAGTTCCTTTGTGGTGGGCGGGGGTCCGGTGTGGGTGCAGTGGTGGTGTTGAAGGTGAAGTGGACGAAGTGGTGGTCAATCCAGGGAGGCTGTGTGGTGTGGCTGAAGTGCATGTTTGATCCTCCTGTGAAGATGCGGTCGAGGGTGTGTCCTGCTATGTGCGTGGAGGTGTTGATGAGCTGCTTCAATCCGAGGTTGGAGAGGTTGTCGAGGAGGGTGGTGAAGTCTGAATCGCTGGGGTTGTCGAGGTAGAAATTCAGGTCTCCGAGTAGGATGTAGTCCGTGGAGGTGATGGCATGGTGTTCGACGAGGTCGGTGATAGAGGTTGTTGCCAGGGTTCGGGGTCCCGGGGGTCTGTAGACGAGGGTGCCACGTAGCGTGGTCCTGGGGGAGATCTGGATCTGGAAGTGGAGGTGTTCTGTGTTGGAGTGGGGGTTGCTCGTGCTGGAGGTGGGGAGTTGGAGGCAGTTCTTGTGTGCAATGGCGAGTCCTCCTCCTGGGCGGTCAGGGCGGTCCTTTCTCTGGATTTTTTAGCCTTCGGGGATTGCGGTGGCGATGTCGGGCCGGAGTATGGCAATTCAATTAGGTTACATTGACCTCAAATTAGATGCAGATTGATTTAGGAGTTCTCTCGTATATTCAGTGTGGATAGAGTAAGAGAATGAATGTTGGTGTGATGGGCCCAAGCGTATGGTGAGTGTATGTGCGTATGACTGTGAAATTACTCTATCCGTGGAAGTAGGGAGAATTTATATTTATAAAGAGAGTCAGAAAGAGAGTCAGGTGATTCTTTTTTCTTACCAGAGGAAGTTTCAAGAGTTACAAGAGGAACATTGCGAACCTCAGAAGAGAGTTCAGATTCTGTAAGAGTGCCTGAAGTTCCAACAACCAGTGGAGAAAATAAAGAGAAAGAGAGGAAAGAAAAGAGCAATTCCACAGAGACTACACCTGAATCAAATGAAGAGATTGAGAATTCATCTGAGACAACTTCTGAAGAAGTAGGGTCAGAAGAAGATAGAGAGGGACAGATTGCGGAAGACCCCCGAGGAGGTGTAGGGAACAAATCTGAATAGTCTGTTTGTTATAATATACACAAAGTGCTGCAGATCAGAGCATATAAATTCTCCCTACTTCCACAGATAGAGTAATTTCAGAGACATACGCACATACACTCACCATACGCTTGGGCCCATCACACCAACATTCCTTCTATTACTCTATCCACACTGAATATACGAGAGAACTCCTAAATCAATCTGCATCTAATTTGAGGTCAATGTAACCTAATTGAATTGTCTCGAGTCATGATTTAAACAATAAGAACACTTTTGAGATCTCAATAAAAATGACAAAGAAATAACCACCCGACACTGAAATTCAAACAAAGTTATTTTATCTAAATTAGTTCAAATGAAAAGTCATTCAATAGCAAAATCATTATTCTCATAGTTACCTATTCTAGCTAAATGTCATATTCTAGGTCAGGACAGGTCTCTCAAAGTCTCTCGAGTCGCCGTCCTCTCAATCAGCATCGATCCTCTTGAGCATAAGTTCAGGAAGAAGTGGCCTTAGACCCTCTCTAGTCTAACAATATTTATACCAAAACTTACACATTAAAAGTTACAAACAGGTTCCAAGCGTTCGTTGAGCAGAGCGAGCAAGCTGGAAAGGATGTTAGCTCGCAACATTTAGAAAAATCTTCACTCTCGGATATCTCAAAAATAAAAACACGGAAAAAGGAAGCACAAACTAAATTCGCAACATCCATGGATGCTCTTCACCGGAATTATAGTGAAGCCACCGCAAGTTTATAAAAATGTTCATTTGTGACAATTGTTCTCCTCCAAGGATATCTGGCGACCAGCCCAGAGCTGCTGTCCTTTCGTAACTTCTAGCTCAGACAGAGGCCGAGGTCATTTTCAACCATATTCAGCGAGGCCTCTCTTCGTATTTCATCTACTCAAATGCAGGCTGTAGATGTCGGCCATTTCTCAACAATGGACAACTTAATTAAAAAGAAACACAAAACAACGTTACTACATCGTATTGATTATACATTGTTAATTCCCACTAATACCCTTATGTGTATGTATTTATCTAGCCATTTGCGACATAAATAAACATTAAAGCATATTATTTTAAAGCGCAAACACATAACAAATAGCACATTAACCACACTTATTTAATTAATTTGCTCACCAACTTAGTTCACTTTTTAATTAAGCCATGCAATTGCATTCCCACGTGTAATTCTTTCATTAGTAAGGTTGATTAATTAAAACACTCGACAAAAATTAATATCTAGTAATTAATTATTAGTAATTTTAATTATGACATATAGAAATTTAAGCTGATGTTCGGGTTTAAATAGAAAACCCTGCTCCAGCAATCCCCCCTTTGGTGATATATCATCACCACAAAAATCCAACCCAAAAATTTAAACCCCTTTTCTTAGGAGAAATTCAAAATGTCTTTTTGCTTTTACATTACACACCAGTTTCTCTTTCATCATCTCTTTTAGTTTCTAAATACATGCTCTCTCTAAATTCTTCCAATTCTATTTCTTGTGGGTCTCTTTTTGACCTCTTTTGTCTCTTTTCAACATTTTCTTTTATTATTTTCTTTTTATTCCTCCTATATCTATAGCATAAACACCCTAATCTAAGAATCAATAAAGCAACAATCGCACACGTCAAAGGAAATAATATTTTACCAAAAATGGTACTACCTATTTTAGCAATAAAATTCTTAACAGCAATCATCTTATTAGCCATTTTAGTCCAGATACTTTCAGCTTCCAGTGGTACTAATTCTTCATGCAAATCAGTAATATTTTTGATATAGACCTTTAGATCTTTACTTTCATCAGGAATGTAAGTGCAACAATGTTGAACTTTCAGCATTCCACAGACTCCACCCTCTTTTGCCAATAGAATATCAAGGGCAAGTCGATTTTGCATAGACATGGCGCGTAAGGCAACCATCTCCGTATTCACCAATAGAAACCCTCCAGCGGTGCTTGTCGATAAGCAATCCACCACTGTTGACAGCTTCCGAATTCCATATGCATTTAACGAAATTCCCACTGCTGGAATCAAAGCTCCAAAAATATCTCCTACAATTTCTGACCAGGTTTCTCTCTTAAAGCGTGTTAGTAGATTAATTTGTTCTGCATCTTCTATTCTATCCATATGAAAAATCTTTGGAAAGACCAGGCCAACATAACATGTGCCATACCAATGGTCAGGTAACCTGTAATAAGCCTTATTCCCACAAATATAATACACTCCCGGGAAAACTGGATCTTCTCCTCCTTTGAATCCTTATCCCGTTGCAATAAAGTATGTATCATGGCACTCACTAGTCCCAACAAAATAGTTATCATACTGGGATTTTCTTCTGGTAATGCATAGTTTACCCTTCTGTGGTGCATCTAAAGCCAAAGTTGGACTGGCCCCATTCTTCAACTCCTTTCCCATCTCAATGTCCCACATTGTCTCACTCATTTTATATCCTCCTGCCTTTTCATGCATGCTCATTCTCCTTTTCTCTACCATGTCTAGGAAAGCTTTTTCTTCTTCCTTCAAACTACAAGTTAAATTGTTTCTAAAAATGTAATCTAATGTTAATTCTTCTGTTTCAATAAAAATCTCACCAAAAATGTTAGCTTCTTTAGCAGGATTCAGTTTCTTATTCATAGGCAATGAAATTCCATACGTAGCTGGAAGATGATGATAAGTAACTCCCTCTGAAACGGACGCTGGTAATTGCATACAGACGTAGCAATCCCTTACCTCCATTGTCTTTACGTATTCATACAACAATTTTGAAAAAACTTTGCTAGAAAAATCATTAATTGATCTATCTTTGTGTATGTATATATTACTAATTCTAGTTGGTACTACTTTCTGTGAACTCTTCTCTATGTCAGTCATATTCTCAGTATGTATTCCCAAAGTATCTATTGTAACTCTAAAAGTAACCAATAAAGCAAGTACACTCCATAATAGCATTAATAGTCCTGTACAGCAGCAGCACATTCTACACCATCTTTTCAAGAAGGTACATCTACTTTGATTATTTTCTGTGTTAGCCATTTTACTATTTTGACTGTGTCTTTTGACTTAGCCTCTACTACTCCACTACTGAATCTCTAGAACACTAGATTATTTCAATCCGTTAATTTTTAGATTTCTTCTTCTTCACTCTTTTCCAAGTGACTCCTTCAGTTCACTCAATTTGGATTTTCATCAGTTTTCACTTCTTCTTCAGCAACATCAAATTGTATCAGATCCTGAACATCCTGAACATCCGTCTCTTCTCCAATGTCAGTCATGATAACTTTCAGGATTCCAACAGTTTTCTCCTCCTCAACCACTCTCCGTAAGGTCCCCTCTGGATTTCCTTGACTTTCTGCCTCTTCCTCCTCTTCAGGCAATGCCACATACGTCCATTCCTGTGACCTGTACTTCTGGTTGGGCTTTCTAATTCTTTTGATCACTTCTGGTTCCTCTGGTTCTTTTTGTTCCTCTTCTTTCGCTTGATTTTGATTTGACACCTCGTTCACCTGTTCAGCTTTCGATGAATTCACTCGTGTCAGACGATATCTCAGCCTCTTTATCTTGTTAGGCCAAAGATCTCCTTTTACACTTCTTTTCTGTTTCACTTCTCTATTGTTTCTTTCTCCGATCCAAGTTCTCTTTCTCAGAACTTGACCCTCTGGTTTCCCATTCTCACTCTCATCCGATTCTGTCTCGTTTGCCTCTTATTCATCAACAATTCTCTCTTTTCCCACAGTCTTCTTCTCCACCGATTGAGATTTCCCTGCTACTGTCCCTCCTCGGGTCTCCGACACGCAATCTTCTTGCTGTCTACTTGTCCCTTCACCTAGCTTATCAGGAATGTTCCCTACACGTCCTCGGGGGTCTTCCGCAATCTGTCCCTCTCTATCTTCTTCTGACCCTACTTCTTCAGAAGTTGTCTCAGATGAATTCTCAATCTCTTCATTTGATTCAGGTGTAGTCTCTGTGGAATTGCTCTTTTCTTTCCTCTCTTTCTCTTTATTTTCTCCACTGCTTGTTGGAACTTCAGGCACTCTTACAGAATCTGAACTCTCTTCTGAGGTTCGCAATGTTCCTCTTGTAACTCTTGAAACTTCCTCTGGTAAGAAAAAATAATCACCTGACTCTCTTTCTGACTCTCTTTCCCCCCTTTCAGGATTCTTTTTTCTTCTCACTGTTTCAGAGTCTGCATCATCACTGGAATCTGACTCTTCAAAATACTCTTTACCAGTCCCATCCTTTGAATTCGGAACTCTTAGAGTATGACTCGCATGAACCCAGTTTTTCACACCAGCACACTTTACTGCAGTTGTCGTAGTCAGAATGACTTGTCTTGGCCTTCCCCACCTTGGAAACAAGCAATTTCTTCTTCTGTGCACCTTTATCCTCACCCAGTCCCCTGGACTCAGATCATGGGCTTGCTTTTTTTCAAGTGTGGTGGCGTCTTCTCCAACCTGGTGAAACACAGAATGAACTGCGTCAGCCAGGCCTTTACAGTAATCCAAAATCATGTAATCAGTTATTGTCATCAACTTGTTGACAGGCACGAAAGCATGTCTCATCGCACGTCCCATCAATATTTCATGTGGACTCAACCCTGTGGTTCTATCTGGAGTAGACCTAATAGTCATTAGCACTAGAGGCAAGACATCAGGCCATTTCATTCCAGTGGCTAAACACATCTTACCAATTCGGGTTTTGATTGTGCCATTCATCTGTTCAACAACACCAGAAGCCTCTGGTCTGTATGCACAATGTAGCTTCTGCTGTATGCTCAATGCTTCACAAATCAAACCCATGAGCTCATTGTAGAAGTGTCCACCTCTGTCTGACTCAATAGTCACTGGGAACCCACACCTAGGAATCAGCTCTCTTAACAGTAACTTTGCCACTGTTATTCCATCATTTCTCCTAGTCGGATAGGCCTCCACCCATCTTGAGAACAAACAGACTACCACTAGAACATACCTCAACCTGTTCACTTGAGGCATTTCAATGAAATCAATCTGCATTCTGGTAAAAGGACCTCCCTCTCTGCCTATTGTTCCTAGGCTCACCACTGTCTTCTTTCCTGTATTGAACTGCTGACAAATCAAACATCTTTGACAGATGCTCTCTGCAATCAGTCTGAACTTTGCATTGTACCAGGTTTGTTTAAAGGACCTACTCATTGCATCCCTCCCCAGATGTCCCTGGCCATGATACATCCTTGCCATTGTTGATAGCATCGAATTAGGCATGACTGGTCTTCCATCTCTATAGATCCAAACATGATCTGTCTCTCTTGGGGCACAACCTGCCTTAATCCAATCTCTCATTTCCTCATCTCCCGCTTCATCCTGCAACTGTTTCACTTCATCCCACGTTTCTAGGACATTAGTAAACATCACAGAACAAAAAGACATCTCTCTTTCTCATCCCTGATTAATTGAGTGATTGTTCTTCGCACAATACTGTGCTATGTCATTAGCAAAACGATTACCAAGAGTAACAAAATCATCTCCTTGTCCATGAGCAGCACATTTCACAACTGCTAGTTCTTTAGGCAGCTGTATCGCCTCAAGCAACTTCCCAATCACTTCAGCATTCTCTATTGGAGTCCCACTCGACGTCAAGAAACCTCTCTGTAGCCAAAGTTGGCCAAAATCATGAACCACTCCAAATCCATACTGACTATCAGTCATCACAGTCACTCTCAAATTCTTCCCAATCTTGCAAGCCTTCGTCAATGCCACCAATTCAGCCACTTGAGCAGATCTTACTCCTTTCAAAGACGAAGCTTCCATAACTTCTGAAACTTTGCACACCGCATATGCTGCACTTAGCACACCATCATCAGTTCTCAGACATGATCCATCCACAAACAACACATGATCACTCTCAGGTAGTGGTAGATCTCTTATGTCTGGTCTCGGTTTTGTGCAGTAATCAAGCACATCCAAACAATCATGATCAACATCATCTCCCACACTCACATTTTCAGCATCTGGCAAAAGTGTTGCTGGATTCACATTCACACATCTCTCAAGAGTCACATTTGATGCTCCCAGAATGATTTTCTCATATTTAGTCAGCCGACTATGTGACATATATTGAGTTCTGCTTCTCGTCAAAAGAATTGCCACATCATGAGGTACGAATACCCGTACAGGATATCCCATTATTATACCCTCACTCTGTTCCAAGCTTCTGCATGTAGCAGCTACTGCTTTCAGGCAACCTGGTAAACCCACAGCTACTGGGTCAAGTGTTGATGAGAAGTACGCAACTGGCCTCCTCAGACGTCCATGTTTCTGAATTAACACTGAAAGTGCACATCCATTCCTCTCACTACAATACAGTTCAAACTCCTTCTCATAGTCTGGCATTCCCAGAGCCGGAGCTTCACACAATCTGCACTTTAATTCTTCGAATGCTGCCATTTTTTCTGCATTCAATTCCAATGGGTCTTTTACTTCACTTTTGGTCAATTTAATCAGTGGCTTTGCTATCAGGGAAAAATTACTTATCCACTGACGACAGTAACCCACCATTCCCAGAAACATTCTCACTTCTCTCTGGGTCATTGGGGCTCTCATTCCTCTGATAATTTTGATCCTGTCATTGGTCACTTTTCTCAGACCCTTTTCAATATTGTGTCCAAGATAATGTACTTCTTTATTGCAAAATTGCAATTTGGCTGGAGATACCTTTAATCCTCCATCTGCCAGATGATTCAGTAATTGATGGAGGAGTCACCTGAGCTTCAGTGATTCACAGACTGTCGCTGGGACACCTGAAATAATTTTTGGGTCATTTTTGCCCCCTTTGCTTGTGTTTCCCACTTTTAGTTTGACTACCTCCTAGTGGTCCGCCTGATACTTAGAAGGGGACACTGATGAAAATTATTTGCTTTTGGGTTAATTGTTGTGTGTTATACATTTAATTGATGTTGTGTGATATATGTCTTTGTATCTTTCATTGTACAAACGCCTGTTTTCTTGTGATATTTTGAAAACGATGCCAGATGTATTCTAAATGATTATTTGATACTCTTGAAGGGGTAATTAAACGTGCTCTCTTCATGAATGATTGATGTATTTTTTCCTTGATACCTTTTTTCATAGATATATATATTGTCCCTTATACCCAGGTATCATAGGGTGATTTGGGTATACCCCTGTTGTTTTTGACAAGATGATTCAGTAAAGCTATGGTATCTACTTCACATGCTTCACGTGTCTTCGATGCCACAAGTAGGTCATCGATATACTGTACTAGTACTGAGCTTCCAGGCATGATCAAACTTTCCAATGATTTCTTCACCAACTGATTGAATATCCAAGGACTCTCTGTATACCCCTGTGCGATTCGGCACCATGCCAAAATACGCTGTCCAAACCGAAATGCAAAAATCGGCTGGCTGTCATGATGCAATGGAATTGAAAAGAAAGCATGGCACAAATCAATTACCGTGTACCATTCAGCATCATGAGGAATCTGATACAAAATCACTGACGGATTTGGCACAATGGGACAGCATGACACCACAATTTTATTAACTTTTCTCAAATCTTGTACAATCCTGAACTTCCCATAAGGTTTCTTTAGCCCCATTATTGGTGAATTACACGGGCTACTCAGTAACTCTCTCAAAACACCTTGCTGAATCATTTTATCAAATATAGGTGTTATTCCTTCAATTATCTCTGGTGTCAATCTGTATTGTGGGATATGAGGGTAAGTGATTCCCTCTTTCACTGTAATCTTTACTGGGTCTACATTATTCATCAATCCCACATCCTCTCCAGTAAAATCCCAAACTGCTGCTTTTACTGTGTTTCTCAACTCTTGAGGCAAATCCTCTGGATTAAATACAGCATATGTTCCAACAATCTCACTTTCTCTATTATCTAGAGTCATCCTGTATAAGACATCCTCATCCGGTGTCTCAAAGGCTATTCCATCCGGAGTACAAAAAATTGTGCAATTCATTTTACACAATAAATCCCTACCTAACAAGTTCACTGGACTAGTGTCGCACACCACAAATCTGTGCATATCTGAAAATTTTCCTATCCTTACCCTTACTGGTTCAGTAAGACGTGTCTTAATCTGTGTATTAGCTACACCAACCACTTGGATTGCTTCATCCGAGAGAGGAAGATTTCTTATATCTGCTGACCTGACAGTTGATCTCGTCGCTCCTGTGTCTACCAAAAAAGTAACACTTTCCCCATTTATTTTCCCATCTACAAATGGTCCTGCCTGGTCTATTTCTAGAGTTGCTCCAAGTATGCACTCTTCCTCCTCTCTTCGGCACCGTCAGTAGTCCCCTTCAGACTTACTCCTCTCATTCTTTAGCCAGTATTGTTGTACCGGATTCATACGTCTCGGTTTGTTTACCTGTTCATCATTGTAGAATCCTGAGTCCTGGTTATATTTCTGAGACCCTCTGTTCTGCGGCAAGGGCGGTTTTGGCTCTTGATTCTGCTGCTTGACAACCTTCTGCTGTTGCTGCTGATGATTACACCCCTCGTTCTGCACCTGTTGATTCAAGGATTTATTCTCATTACTTACTAATGGTGGATTTGTACACTCGGATCTCCAGTGCCCCAATTGTCCGCAGTTGTGGCACGGAAATTTTTTCTTTGCCTCTTCTAGGTTCCCCTTTCCTTTTCCTGTACCATATCTAGGCCTATTTCCTGGATTAGTTTCTTGTTCAACCAGCTGTGCTTCTTGTCTTTCTGCAACCTTCACCTGTGCCCACATCGCTTTCTCCTTCAGCTTTCTTTGTTTCGCCTCAATTTCATCACTGAAGTACTTCGCATGTCTCAAGATCTCATCAATTTTCTTACTCTGCCAATCAACTGTGTGCTCACGTATCATTTCACTGATTTCGGGTCGCAAACCATATACAAATCTGTATACAAAATGACTCAAATCCTTATCACCCAGGTGTTCATCTCCACTGAACTGTTTAAAAGCCAGTATCAACCTTTCATAAAAAGCATGAACTGATTTTTTTGCCTCCTGATGTGTTCGATCTATCTTAACCCAGTCTGTCTCTTTAGGGGGTACCTTATTCTTCAGGAACACAATAACCTGCTCGTATTTTCTCATAACCTCCGGGTCTGGAGCTCCTGTTCTTTGATCCCTCGGGTATTCTTTAGCAGGCCAATCAATCACTATTTTACACTCTGCCCACAAGTCTGCTGGAACAATTATATCAAACAGACTATTCAGATCGATCCACAGCACTTTTGACAATTTCACAAACCTATCTACCTGCCTATACCACTCGACGGGCTTTTCTCTCAGTCGAGGGAAATCATTTGTAAATGACAAAATATCCTGCCTAGTCCATGGGACATGTACATATCCTCCTCCAGGAATCTCTCTCTTAGGATAAGCATCCACTGTTTTTTCCTTTTCTCTCATGGGAAATGCTGAGTAAGTCCTGTCCACTGTATCTTCTCTTTTCTTATACCACCTATCCTTCCACTTTTCCACATCACCCCATTTTCGCAATAAGGAAATCATTTCCTTAATCTGCCCTGTTCTGCCAACATAATTTAGATTTTCAATGTCCTTGTCAGAAAAATCCACTCGGTAAGGCTTCTGCAAAGTTTTCACCTTGTCCATGTCAACTCCCATTTCACTCGCTATTCCTTTCAACCTGTCATGTGTACTCTTAGCCCTCCAGGTGATACTCTTGCACATGAATAACAATTCTCCATCATGATGATTTTTTAACATTTCTGTAGGAATTGTTCCCGCTATAAGCTCCTCCAATTCTATGCGTAACCTGGCTACATCAATTGCCTCAGAATCTTTGTCCCTCCTTTGGAGAACTCTCATCCAATCATTCAAATCCTCAGCCGTTATTTCTGTAGTTTTCTTCCCTGCACTCACTTGTTCTGCCATCCTCTGTGGTTCCAAAATTGATCCTCCCATCACAACATTTCTTTCCACACAGCCAGTATTCAATCCCGAATTAGGCTGTACATTTAACTCTCCACCACATGTGTCATGTCTCAACTGTCTCAAATGATTCTCTTCCGTCCTCATTCCTGACCCTCCCGGAGAACCAACTAGTCCATTTCCTATATATGGAACTGTTAAACCACTTTCACCCATTCTTTGTTTATCAAAAATAGGCATAACCGGACCTATGGTTACAGGTACTGTAACAGCTTCTAGATTCTTGGTTAACTCTCTGATCTTTTCTGTCAATTCAGATGTGGTTCTTGCTAACTCTCTTGTTTTCTCATCCCCGATTGCATTCTCTCTCTCTCGCTCTCTCTCTCTTTCCCTTTCCGTGAAAGAGCTACCACTTTTCAAATCAGGTGTCACAACTTCTGTTTTAATGATTTGCAAAGTATCTCTCATTGGGGTAGCAACTGGTGTTCTCACTTCTGGTTCTGGTCTATATGGAGGTGGTCTCTTATAGATCATGTCATCCAAGACTTCATCCTCATAGTCATTAGCCCCATACCTCCTCAATTCTGCATCATGTACCTTTTCCGTACCTTTCCTCCCTTCTGCTTCCTTAACAGTTCTCATCGGATATAGTCCCTCTGACACACTAGCATCTCGCCATCTCCTCATTCGATCATGATGAGTTTCACGATCATATTTCCTCCCAAAAATATACCTATAGTTACCTCCACTCCTCTGCTTTTCTCGCTCATGCACCTCATCTTCCCATTCTACCAATGCCTCGAACTGTGTCGGCCTTGGTCTCGGCTCTAGACACATCATTTTTTCCCGTAAATTTCTCAACACGGCCAAATTAAATGAACCATGTTCCGGGAACGCTAAAACACCATCTTCTCTAGTGTACTTAGCCCAATTGTCTAACCAAATACAGGTATGATACCCATATTTCGCAACCATGAAGGATGCAGGGGTTCTTGTCGGAGGTAGTAACTCACCCTCTCTAGTTATTATGTCCTTATCCTTGTCAAACCACTTTTTAATTTTACTGAACAAGGATTTTTTCTTCTTTTCTTCTGTTTGATAATACATTTTCGCGTTTACCACAACTCTCTAGTCCTTTCTACAACTGTACGATCTTTTGTCCAATAACAGCGCGACTCACACTAACGCACCAATCCCGGAGCGTCTACGTCACCCTGTACTCCTTCCAATCCCTGCGCGGCTCACACCAACGCACCAATCACAGCGCTTTCGCTGTTCTAACCCACTGTCCAATCACAGCGCGGTCTTTCTGACGTCAGTAGTCGCTGCATTCGCTTCTACTCCTGTCTCCTGTCACTCGTCTACCTCTCCTTCACAAAGCCTTCTAGGTAGACTCTGTTTCAGATTCTACAAATCAATTAGTTACAACATTTAAACATCTCCATTGTCTGCTCCGCTAACCACAGAATAGTAAAGACCTTTCTCACGAGAATCCCGCTTCTCTCTAGAACAGCGCTTACCTCTGCTCCACTACGGAATTATTACTTTCGTTGACACAGTAGCACATCCCTCTACTCTGCCCTTCTAACATGCATCCATTAACTGTTTCCTCCCGGAATGCTCCTAAGAGTTTCACAATCAACTAAATGCCCATACATTCACGCACTTTTATACCAGAAAATGTAGTACATTTACACAGAATCCTGCCTTTCCCGAGAACAGCGAACAATCTGTCCTACTACAGAATTATAACATACGTCAACCAAACAGCGCTTACCTCTGCTCAGTCCTTCAAACAAGCTCAGAGAATACCTATTACTTCTCCAGCGGTAAGCTTTAACGGCGAACCTTACGGATCCCTGGGACTTAAGACCAGAGTTTCACAGATAACCTTTGCTACCATACACACTCCTTTTATACAGAAAATATGTCTCTAATAGTAACACACGACGATGTCACTGAATCGAACTCAGACAATGCGACGCGCAACTTCAATTGTCACACGCTTTTCCCTGCATTCGTACAGGGCCAACAATCCCGTCTTTCCCGAGAGCAGCACTCACTTCCCTCTGCCCTACTACGGAACCGTCACCGACTCCCTACGTCCCAGAAGCCGTACACACTACATAAAACTCAATACGACGACCTCAACATTTAGTGTTAGTACATGTATCAACATCAATCAATAAATCAATAAATCCAAAAGCCTATGTACAAGCAATCTATCAGATCAAGACAATAATCAAAACCATCATACTGCTACCAGGAAACTGCTGCAGATCAGAGCATATAAATTCTCCCTACTTCCACGGATAATTTCACAGTCATACGCACATACACTCACCATACGCTTGGGCCCATCACACCAACATTCATTCTATTACTCTATCCACAATGAATATACGAGAGAACTCCTAAATCAATCTGCATCTAATTTGAGGTCAATGTAACCGAATTGAATTGTCTCGAGTCATGATTTAAATAATAAGAACACTTTTGAAATCTCAATAAAAATGACAAAGAAATAACCACCCGACACTGAAATTCAAACAAAGTTATTTTATCTAAATTAGTTCAAATGAAAAGTCATTCAATAGCAAAATCATTATTCTCATAGTTACCTATTCTAGCTAAATGTCATATTCTAGGTCAGGACAGGTCTCTCAAAGTCTCTCGAGTCGCCGTCCTCTCAATCAGCATCGATCCTCTTGAGGATAAGTTCATGAAGAAGTGGCCTTAGACCCTCTCTAGTCTAACAATATTTATACCAAAACTTACACATTAAAAGTTACAAACAAGTTCCAAGCGTCCGTTGAGCAGAGCGAGCGAGCAGGAAAGGATGTTAGCTCGCAACATTTAGAAAAATCTTCACTCTCGGATATCTCAAAAATGAAAACACGGAAAAAGGAAGCACAAACTAAATTCGCAACATCCATGGATGCTCTTCTCCGGAATTATAGTGAAGCCACTGCAAGTTTATAAAGATGTTCATTTGTGACAATTGTTCTCCTCCAAGGATATCTGGCGACCAGCCCAGAGCTGCTGTCCTTTCGTAACTTTTAGCTCAGACAGAGGCCGAGGTCATTTTCAACCATATTCAGCGAGGCCTCTCTTCGTATTTCATCTACTCAAATGCAGGCTGTAGATGTCGGCCATTTCTCAACAGGCCAAAATGGACAACTTAATTAAAAAGAAACACAAAACAACGTTACTACATCGTATTGATTATACAGTGTTAATTCCCACTAATACCCTTATGTGTATGTATTTATCTAGCCATTGCGACATAAATAAACATTAAAGCATATTATTTTAAAGCGCAAACACATAACAAATAGCACATTAACCACACTTATTTAATTAATTTGCTCACCAACTTAGTTCACTTATTAATTAAGCCATGCAATTGCATTCCCACGTGTAATTCTTTCATTAGTAAGGTTGATTAATTAAAACACTCGACAAAAATTAATATCTATTCATTAATTATTAGTAATTTTAATTATGACATATAGAAATATAAGCTGATGTTCGGGTTTAAATAGAAAACCCTGCTCCAGCAATGCGGTAGTCCAGGTTTCCATGAAGAGGGTGACATCGGGGGCGAGGGTGTCGATCAGGTCCCAAATCTCTATGGCGCGTCTGTGGAGGGAGCGCACGTTGAGGAGGATACACGTCAGGGTTTCAGTGGCGCCGGCGTCCCAAGAGCCTGCGGTGGGTGTGGGGGTGCTGTAAGTGGAGCAGGAGCGTTGGCAGTGTCTGCAGGAAAAAGGTCCATGCGTGGTGTTTGGAGAGGAGCTCTGGCAGTCAGGGTGTCTTCCGGGGTTGAGAGCGAGGAGGATGGCGGTGTCATACTGGTGGGGCCCTGGGGATCCAGAATTCCTTGCGCTGGCCGCGATCGGGTCACGGATGGGCGCAGACAGGCTGGCCTTTGGCGGTCGTCATTATGTAGGGAAGGGGAGGGATGCTCAGCTGGGAGGCGGGAAACGGGCGAGGGCAGGGGGGAGGGGCCATGGGTCAGTAGAGGAGGGAGCAGCAAGGGGAAGAGAGAGGGGCAGGGACAGTAAACAAAACAGTGCACAGTTAACCAACGAAACCCGGGCCACAGATAAGACAACAGGAATTGGAGCACAGTCAAGCAACAAAACAGGGCATAATTAAACAACGAAAATTTGGGGCGCAGTCAAGCAGCACAAACGGGGCACAATTAAACAATGAAAATCGGGGCACAGTCAAGCAGCAAAAACGAGGCACAATTAAAAAACTCAAATCGGAGCACAGTCAAGCAACAGAACGGGGCACAATTTAGTAACAGGGGGCTCAGTGGTGGAGTCGGAGCGTGGGAGTTGCCGGGGAGAGTGCAGGCCTATGACCGAGGTCAAGGTCTTAACAGCGCTCCCCAGCAGTGGTCGTCATTTTGTAGGGGAGGGGAGGGACGCTCAACTGGGAGGCGGGATATGGGCGAGGGCAGGTGGAGGGGGAGCGGCTGCGGGTCAGCAGCGGCGGGAGCATCGAGGGGAAGAGAGAGGGGCAGGGACAGTAAACAAAACAGGGCACAGTTAACCAACGAAAACCGGGCCACAGATAAGACAACAGGAATCGGGACACAGTCAAGCAACAAAACGGGGCACAATTAAACAACGAAAATCGGGGGACAGTCAAGCAGCAAAAACGGGGCACAATGAAACAAAAAAAATCGGGGCACAGTAAAGCAACAGAACGGGGCACAATTTAGCAACAAATATTGCGGCACAGTTGAGCAACAAAACCTGGCACAATTTAGCAAAAAATATTGTGGCACAGTACACAATTACCCAGTCAAGGACAGCAGCCTCGAACACCCAGGCAGGGGGCTCAGCGGCGGAGTCAGAGTGTGGGAGCTGCCGGGGAGAGTGTTGCCTATGACCGAGGTCAAGGTCTTGCCTACAGATGGCAGTTGGAATAAAAACAAAGGGGCAGATTTACAATGAACTAATGCAGCGTAGTGCAGCAAGTCATTTTGCTGCACTGCGTTAGTTTTGAAGCACAGGGATGTGATATATTTACAACAATATGTCGCATCTCTTTGCTTCCCGCTGCGCTGGCGCACAAATTGCTGCCATGCGCCGACGGAGGCACCATTGCACGAGGGTGTAAGGATGCCTGCGTCACAGTTTATGTGCAGGAAAAGTTTCCTTTCTCCACATAAACAAACAGAAATGGCATTTTACATTTGGGAGGCGTAGCATTCAGTCACATTTCCAGATTCACGATTTCTTGTAAATCTGGAAATGTGTCTGGTTCCTTGGGTGTTGCGTAGGAACACCCACTGCAACACCCATGGAAGGCCCCTTTCAAGCAAAGTGCTGCGTGTAAAGGGGCGGAATTTACAAGCACAGGGACAGCCACGCAGGGTGGCTTTTCCTGTCCTTGTTACATTTGGGGCAGAAAAATGCGCTGTCGGTGTGTCAGAAAAAGTGACACACTGACAGCGCAAGGGGCTTGTAAGTCTGCCCCTAAGTGACAATTGCAAATTGTATTAACAAATATAACCATTACACTTTCCGGCTTTTAAAACAAGTATAGCAGCAATGGGCAGGTCTGATTGAAAAAGCAGCAGGCACGAGCGAGTGTCAGGAGTGTGTCTGAGTTTGTGGCCTTGAACTAACTTGACTTGGTGGCACATGTGAGCAAAAAGCTAGACCGCGACTCGAACTTCCCCAAAGTCGGCGGTCAGACAGTGTAAAGTGCACCCTTTGTCCCCATAAATCCTCCTTGCCTAATAAGGTCAATCCTTATCACTGCCTTTTATAAAAATGCTGGGGTGAATGTCATTAAAGCCCCTTCTAAAAAAAAATCATTGAATCCTTTCGGGTTTTGACGAACGTTACTGGCTTGGCTTGGGCGCCATTTATTAGAAATAGCCCCTAAAAATCTTGGTGAGCCCTCAATCACACTCTATTGTGGTTTTCAAATACTTTCAGGGTTTTTTTGTCAATTTCACTGCCGCTGATTAATGACTCAGCATTTGCTACTGCAGTTACTAAAATTCCCTGGGGAGAGTTCAGAAATACCCGGCTGGGGTCCTGGTGTCATATAAAATGATGCACTGTTAATTATAGGTCACTTCATGTTCCACATCCATTCGTTACATAGGACTGGTGTTACTGTTATCGAGTTAGTAGTCCTCACTTTTTGGACCTCAGAAGGATGATCGTCTGATCTACATGCTTGACAGGATTGAATCACACAAGGGCTATTGATCACGCGCAGATAGCAACAACGAAAGCACAACTCGCTGAGCCATTTTGCAACTGTAAAGCACTACACTCATTCATGCATTCACTATTTCCTGCAGCTGGCCTGCTATGAAAGAAAAGCAGCACATGCTTCACATGAAGAATAAACAAGCATTGGCATAGCCAATAGGTACCTTATAAGTGTTTAGCCATGCAACAGTTGCATAACTAAATACTTATAAGGTTCCAAAAGCGAGACCTATTGGCTATGCAAAGCGGCCGTGGGGCCGTGAAAGTGATCGATCGCGATCACGATCAAACATCAAAGCGGCCGCGCGGCCGCGACAGTGAAAGTAATCGCGGTAAAGCGCGGGTGTGCGCGCCGTGCACATGCACTGCAGCTCTAGGCTGGCCTGGTATCACTTTTTGGAGCCCTCTCAATAAGTCTCGCCAGACCAGCGCATGCGCTGGATCAGGCGAGACCTAAAAAGGAGGCAGAACGGGAAATACCTTCTAGAAGCTAACAACATGTACAAATACTTCATTTAAAGCATAGCCAGATCCCACTGGTTCGGAAGACAAAACATTGGTATTCTATTTTTCCGAAATAGGTCTTGGTAACAGGACCTGGATATGCGAACTTTTTTTTTTCTACATACAGAGAAAATGTAGTAAAAACTGAAGTTATGTAAAGAAAATAAATTTTGTTTGGAGCGACCATGAAATGGGCCCAGTTAGTTCTGAGTCTTGGTCTGCCATGTCTGAGACAGCAACCGCAGGCCTTAGATCCACATCCTCTCCTAGAAGGTTTAAATGTCACTGGCACATGAGTCACTGTGGCTGGTAAGAGGAGAAGTGCATATGCTGAACCACTAAAATGTTGTGGTGGTGACTCAGATCTAGATAGCAGATCTCGCCTTGTAGCATGAGAAAATAACAAGCACTGGCAATGCCAATAGGCCTGGTTTACAAATGAAATAGTCTCTTCATTCATTGATGGCTTAAGGCACTCAATAAGTCTCCATATATGCACTCCTACTAATCCTTGCACTCACACATCTATGTGTCCATCCGGCGACTCATTCTTGGATTCACCCACTAGACCACGTTGAAACACACACAAAATCAACAATATAGGCATGGGGAGGATGTGCTTGTAAATACATTGGAAGTGGATGGCTGTCTTCCAATGGTATCGTACATAGTGTATGATTTCTTAACAGTTCCAGCATGGACACCACGTTCAGAACCAACATGTTGTCCATCTTGCTACGGTGAAACAATAATATCCTATAGCCAATATCATTCCATGATTGTTGGCCGTTTTAGAGGCAGTGGCTGTGTGGTATGTAGCGCATTGCTTATCAAATGAGTGGTGTGCAAGTGGTATATTAGCACAGTAGGTCTTGGCCTCTGTTGCAGAGTTACCTCAGATTTTTCCTTTCTCTGTCTTCCTTTGCTGGGCTCGTTTATGTTGGTTTTCAGGACTCTAGCACGTGTTTGCCAGCTGGTCAGTAGTAAAATGCTTGTGCTCTCTTCCTAAAACATTTTAAAATTGGCCTACATGTGATTGATACATTTTATTTACTTGTAAGTCCCTAATAAATGGTAATACATATACCCAAGGCCTGTAAATTAAATGCTATTAGTGGGCATCTGCACACATTTGTGCCACCCACCAAAGTATCCTTTTAAAATCACACACCTGCCACTGCATCCTGTAGTGCAGTTTTAAAATGCACATTTCAACTTGGGGAAAATAAACTTTTTCCAGCTACAAATCTTTCTTTTTAATACTTATGAGTCACCCCTACGTTAGGCCCTAAGAAGTCTTTGGGCATGATGCATGGTTTTTAAAAAGGAGGACATGTTATCTTTTGCTGTTATCAGGCTGTCCCATCCCTATCCCATATGCTAACACTGAGTTACCTTATTACATTTAATAAAGTGCTAACTAAAGATTGGGAGCAGGTAGAGAAATACCGTTTGGACTCTTGAATTGTAATTTAAAATCCTCCTACTGTTAAAGTCATATATTCAGTCACAATTCTGGAATTACCCATTTTAAAAAGTTGGCATTTCTTTGCCAAAATCAACAGTGGCTTTCTGCCAGTAGCCAGGGTCACATGACTATGGGTGTCTCTCCATCGATGGGTTGTTGATTCCTTCCAGACACGGGGAGAAAGGAGCTTAAGTGTTGACAGGATTGGCCATCCTGGTGGGATGGCTTGGGGAGGAGCTGTACCCACACCTGATTACATTTCAATGGCCTGTGCCTGCAGCGCACTCAAAGGAACCTGACACCAGGCCCGCCCTTGCCTTTGTCCCAGTAGACAGTTAGGATTCAAACCCAGGAAAGAAAGGGGAACTAGCTGTAAAAGAATCTTCCAAACACAATAAATGAAGTTATTAATATCCTTTAATGGAGCTTGTAAATCAGCCTCCACATTCATCTCCATGCATCAATTGAATCCCTCTTGAACATTCCTTCAGTCTTAACATTCTCTTTGGAACTAATGACATCATAGTGTCATTTACACATTACTACATTCTCCCCCCTCCCCCCTAAAACAAATTAATGAAATAAAGATAGAAAAGAGAAAAATAACGCAAGCAAGGTAAACAGATTAACAATGTTCAATTAATCTTTCTGGTCTTTTAGCAATTCTTTCTGATTTTCTCTGACTCCATTCTTCTTGTTGATTATCAGAGCGTGCAGCTTCAACATTTGATGCAATTTTTCTAAAGAAAGATTTGTTTCTTGTTATTGTTCTATCATCATTCGTTGCAGTCATTGCTGTACCTTGTATTTTTTTAATTTCTAAAGGTGTAGGATGAAATCTGGTTTGTGATTTTTTTTGTTGTTGTTGCCGAACTAATACCAAATCACCAACTTGATAATCTTGATTTTGATATCTTTTTCCTTTTTCTGCGTAGTATTTCATTTTCTCTTTTGCTTCTTTATCTTTTTCCATTACCTCTTTGTGTACCCTCGGAGGAATTAGAGGCAACTGGGGTAAACGAGTTCTTCTTGACTGTCCAAACATTAGATCTGAAGGGCATTTTCCTGTTGATGGATGTGGAGTATTCCTATAGTCTCTTAAAATTTGACACAATGCCTGATTTATAGAAATTTGCGAAAGTTTTGCTCTTTGTACCGCTTTTTTAATAGTTGCCATCAATCTTTCTACCATTCCGTTTGCTCTAGGCCACATTGGAGTTACTTTCCTGTGAATTATTCCCAAATAGTTCATAAATTTTCCAAACTCTTCTCCACTAAATGGTGGCCCATTGTCTGTTTTTAATCTATTAGGTATTCCCCAAGTTGAGAATATTTCATCTAGCACAGGAAGTACTGTTGAGGTGGAAGTAGAGGATATTAGTTTTACAATTGGAAAACGAGAGTATTCGTCTACTATTGCTAGTAAATAATGGCCAGAGTCTAATGGGCCATAGAAATCTGCTGCTAAGTTTGACCATACTGCATTAGGTAGATCTGACATGTGTAATTCTTCAACTCCTTTTTCCTTTACAGTGCACTGACAGACATGACAAGACTGAATGACTTCTTCTACCTGTCTATCTAAACCTGGAAACCACAGTTTTTCTCTTAAAAAATTTTTTGTTGCTGAAACTCCTCGGTGACTCTCGTGAGCTAAATCAATTACACGACGTTGAAGACTCTCCGGTATTATTATTTTAGTTCCTCTAAGTAATATTCCAGACGAGGTTACAGACAGTTCCGAGTTTATGTTTTTAAATGCTAATATATCATTTCTTCTTATGTTTCTTTGGAATTGACTTCCAATATTTATTAGTCTCCATTTATTTTCATGCAGGATTTTTTTTACCTCTTGAAGAGTGTTATCTTTTTCTGTTTCCTCAATTAGTTCGCTTTCTTTCACAGTTCCTGGGACTGCTGATCTTACTATGAAATGTATATATTCTTCCACCTCTAATTGGTGTTTAGTTGTTGTTTCAGCTGGATGCCTTGATAAATAATCCGCAGGATTATGTTCTTTTCCTGGCTTATGGATAATTTTAAAGTCATAGTCCATAAGCCTCATTCCCCACCTCTCAATTCTTGGAGGCATTTTAGTTCTAGGGTTTCCAAAAATAGAAACTAGTGCTTGATGGTCAGTAATGATCACAAAAGATTTTCCGTAGATAAAATCATGAAAATGTTCACATGCCCAAACAACAGCTAGACTTTCCTTTTCAGGCTGTGAATATCTTTGTAGATTTTGTTTGGAGAAGAAAAAAAAAAGTCATTCAATAATCTGCTTCCATACAGGTCCTGTGTAGTCCATGCGATTTTGATTATATAATTCAGCTTGCAGCACTCTGAAGCTTCCAACTGCTGTCATTCAGTTGTGATCAATTTAAAATCCCATAGTGTATCTCCTTCAGGAAATAAATCTTCACTTTTCCTGTGTATCTTGATCCCGCTCGTCGCCAATGTAAAAGAATCTTCCAAACACAATAAATGAAGTTATTAATATCCTTTAATGGAGCTTGTAAATCAGCCTCCACATTCATCTCCATGCATCAATTGAATCCCTCTTGAACATTCCTTCAGTCTTAACATTCTCTTTGGAACTAATGACATCATAGTGTCATTTACACATTACTACACTAGCCAGACTTAGTTTTGTGTTGGGATAGGGGTTGCCCCCCACACAAAGACTTGCAAAGGATTAAAAGGTGGCAATCTCAGACCTAAAATCAGAGCACGCTTGGAGTTGAGGAAAATTCAGAAGATGAGCTTCCCTGCTGCCAGAAGGGCAGCTGTGCTGTTTGAAGGATTCCTTGCTTTTTGAAGAAGCAACTATGGACCTACATCCTTTAATCCCAGGCTACCCAGAGTGACGCCAAGGACCAATTGGCTGACCTGAAAATACGGAGGTTTGGGCACCTCGTGACCGCAAACAGGCCTGCGCATGCTAAAATTCTGCTGCTCACGATGACCGCCAACACGACATTTCATTGAGATCTACTCTTGGCACCGACATTGACTTTTACTTCGGGATATAGCTATGACAGCCTGCAGTGACCGTAAATGCAAAGCTCTAGTGATTACCAGCTCTTTGTACTGCAGTAACGGCCGTCCATGATGCTCCACCTGCTCATAGGATGAAAGACTCCTCATCCTGGCCTCCTTCAATGCCAACTGAACCCCTAGTGTCAGAGCTTAAGAAGGTAGATTTTGAGCGGACTAATGTGGTCTCTGTATGAGGCCTTCGCTCCAACGTGGTCAGCCTGAACAGATAACTGCGATTGGCACTCTCTGCTTCTTGGAGCTTTTTTCAATAAAAACCTTATGGTATCTGACATAACTTTCCCAATTAACCAATAAGGCCTATAGCTTATATTATTAGATTGTCACCATAACCAACACAGACTAACTGAACTGGGCATAAACCTTCAGAGAAAGCAATCATGATGTATACTCTAATAAAATTATACATACGTTCAAAATTACAGTTGTCAAAACAACATAAAATCCCCCCTAAAAGGGCTGAATAAGGATTAACATAGTGCAAATCTTCGATCATGGGGTTTTGTCGAGTGTGTCATCAACGCCAAAACCCCGATTGCTGCGATAATTGTGATAGTCCATGTAACAAAATAACATTTATCAATGTGTAATAATAATGCACCCTTTAAAGCCTATTGCCTTTAACACATGCTTTTCACAGCAGGTACGTCAGGCATACTGGCTTTGTCATAACGTTTTATAATAAACAGATCAAACATATTGAACCTGACATAACTTTTCCCAATACACTAATAAAGTCTTTAACCTTTACTATTGGCTTGGCACCATAACCAACACAATGTGAATTAGCTTGCATCATCCGGCATACAGTTATAAATTTACATATATGTACAACATTTTGGTTGGGAAAACAGTATACAAACCCTCTCAGAAGTGCCTAAAATAAAATATGGATTATCACAGTGAAAATCTTCTTCTCACAGGGTGTGTGAGCGTAGATGGCCAACACCAAAACCCAGTGGCAGCTACTCCGCTATGGTGGAGGAGCATTGCCCCATTGAACAGAAGGAAAACTAAAATGATAATAACTATTGTCATTATCATTTTAGTCTTCCATTGCAATCAGTGGCTCTTGGGCGTGGCGGGGCTGGGCACAGCAGGGGAGAGGAGTGCTTTGCACTCCTTAAGAGGGCCTGACTGCTTGACTGGGCCTCTCGGCCGGCCAAACAGTCATGCGCACTTTGCATCTTCCCCACCAGACTGTATTACACAGTTTCCTGCTGCTAAAGTGGCAATAATGTTATCGCCGTTCTTGATAATATGGCCCAAAATGTACTATCTTATCTGTCTGAGGTTAACTCCCACATTGCCTTTTCACAGAAAACTCACTGTATTGATGTTCAATCATTTAAACTGAAACGACAATAGGATGGCCAGGTTTATTTTCTTCAGCAATTAATCACAAGGGTGGTGATGCTATTCTCTGTCATAAAGTATTAAAAATCCAACGTTTAGCCACTGAATGTGATAATAATGGTTGATGGGTAGTGGTTGATGGCCATTCATAATAAATGTGTCTCCTTGTTTAATATTTATGGCCCAGTTAAACCTGACCCCTATTTTTTGCACAATGTTAAAGTAAAACTTGCTAATATTGGTACTCCTAATATCATTTTGGCAGGCAATTTTAACCAATGGTTGGATCCCTTCTCAGATAGGAAGTCTAAGTGCAAATTTAACCCAGATAGATCTCAAAAGGCATTCCAATTGGCCATTACCTCTCGACCATTGCTTGATGTTTAGAATGTGTAATCCTGATGAGTTGGAATTCACTTTCCTCTCTAATATACTTCAGACAATGTCTAGAATTGATTATATTTTAGTTACTAAACCCTTGCTCCCTTCTCTACAATCATCTGACATTGGTTCCATTTTTATCTCAGACCATGCAACAGTAATGGTCTCTTTGGATCTATCTCCTACTGACATCAAAACCGGTGGATAGAAATGTAATAATTCCCTATTATCTGATACACATTTTTTAACTGAGGCTAATACTTTTATTCGAGAATTTTTTCAATTCAACCAATCTAGTAGCACAGCCATTTCTAATAATAGGGCTCCTTTCAAAGCCCCATTCGGAGCTTTCACTATAGCTTATTCTGCCAAAGAGAAAAAAAGTTACATTCTCAATATCTAATCTTACTTCAACAAATTAAAACACTTGAACATACTTACTTTACTTCCAAATCTTCCCTGACTTAACATGACTTGATCAAAGCCAAATCTACTCTCAACAAACTTGCTACCGTTGATGCATGTAACACCTTGCTTTAGCTTAAATATAAATTCCAAGGCGGTCAAAATAAAGCTTGCAAAATGCCTGCTAACTATTTAAAACTAAAGACAGAATGTCAACAAATCGGTCCCATTCTTAATGAATTCACGAATACCACTTCAATGATTGATTCTGACATTCCCAGCACCTTCAAAGCACATGATAAAACACTTTATACAGAAGATACTACACCATCAGAGCTTAATATATAGCAGTTTTTTAATGGTCTCCCTAAATCTCCATCCCTTTCACATTTATTTGAGGAATTAGAGGCTGACATTACACTTCAAGAGATTTTGGATGCAATCAAATCGCTAAGGTACTGTCTGTATGGATTCTCCATCGAACTTATTCCCTCCTTTGCTGCATCTTTTGCTCCCAAAGTATTGACACTTTTTAACTCATTTCTTTTTAATTCAAAAGCTACTGGCTTCTTTTCAGAAGCCTTGAATGTTATTATTCCCAAACATAATAAGGACCCCACCTTTTGCAAAAATTGTCATCCCATTTCATTCATCAATTAAAATTGCAAAATGTATGCCAAGATCCTTGCATCCTGCCTTGAAACTGTTGTACCACTTCTTGTGTAATCTGATCAGATCGGTTTTGTTAAGGGCAGACTTGCTGCAGACAATGCCAGGATGTTCTCTAACATTCTTGCGTTGACTTGAAAGAGCACTATTCTTTAGCAGTCTTGTCCCTAGATGCTGAAAAAGCTTTTGACCGGATTACTAGGCAATGTCTGCTCACCACTCTTCATTGGTTTTGTTTTGGTCCAAAATGTATCTGATTTATGAAATTACTGTACTCTGACCCCTGTGCTAGTATGTTTGTCAATGGTTGTTTTTCTCCTTATTTTATTCCACATAGAGGTATTAGACAAGGTTGCTCCCTTTCCCCTTTATTGTTTGTTCTTTGCCTAGAACCATTTCTAAAACAAATACATTGCAATACACTCATTTCAGGATTTTACCAAATTCCCTCAAGGTTAAGTTATCTGGCAATGCAGATGATGTGCTAAATTGTGCCCAACCCCTTATTCTCCACGAAGCCTTTCATACAGAAAATCACATTATAGTCTACTGTTTCTGGACATGAACTTAATTTTTCCAAAACGAAAATGTTAGCTTTGAACTCCTCTTGTTATCAATATATGTTCGCTAACACTAATCTTACATGGTGTCCTTCCAAAATTAAATATATTGGTGTCTGGTTATCCTCTAGCAGGTGTAGAACACTTAGCAACAACTTTACAACATTAAAATATAAATTACAAACATTAATTTCAATGTGGTCTCCTTTGCATTGATCATGGTGTGGCAGACTTGATACCATTAAAATCATGATTGTGCCACATGCGCTCTATTCAGTCTCCGTGCTATCCTTTAGGATCCCTAATTATTATTTTGCACAAATGTACTCAATTTGTACAAAATTCTTTTGGAATAAATAACATCCTAATATTGACCTAAATATAAGCACTCAAATAATTAAGGTGGCGTATGCTTTCCTGATTTTAGCTTTACCGCTCTGCTTTTCTAATTTGGAAAGGTTATGCCCTAATTAATGACTTTCAAGACTTTCCCACCTCACGATAGATCACATTTGAACAATCCTTACTGAATGATCTCTCATTCAAATATATCATGCCTATATCTAATTGTACTGTGAAAGTGAACTGAGAAGCTCCTATGGGGAAAGCTCGGACCCAGAGCTTATTGGTCAGATTCTATAATTGTCAGGTGCTGCGGATGCAGGCCATGCCGCCTCAAGAGACACCGTTATTGAAAAAGATTGATTTTTCCTTAAATTAATGCAGATCCTGCAAACATATTTTCTTCTGACCCTTCTAAGTAAAACAGGGAGGTTTCTATACTTTTCTCGAGTGACTTTTCTGAGACTGGTGCCAGATGACATAGGTAAATTTACTGAAGGGAATATATGTGCTCTACATTTGGGAGCAAGACCAGTCTTAAAAGCACCATCTCAGACATTGTACAGAATGTGCTCAGATTATTGTGACAAACTTAATCACAATAGCATCAAATTTATATCATTTATGATGGTGGGGCTGAGAACTTTTGCTTCTATGGAGGGGTGAAAGTGGTTGGAATTGGTGGGAATCATTGATACATGGCAAGTGCAGATCTCACTTTGTTGTCATCACAACTACACCAGGTTGTATCACTTCCTTGTAACTGATGTAGTAATGTCCACGATTTGTAGGATATATATTGGTGATATTGTGTTATCATATCATGTTCCCCTCTCCCTTACATCCAACACCCAACTCTGAGGTGAAATATTTGCAAATGATGGAGATTAAGAGACAGATTCATATGTGATGATGCTTTCAAGAAGGAAGCCAAGAACTGTAGTGATAAATATATTACTGGGGAGATGTGACAGATAATGTTTTGATGGGATGCTTTGAAAAAGCACTTAAGGCAATGGTTAGAGGCAAGGGAATGTTTGGAATCCCAGGTGAGGAAACTGGAAGACATACATATGAGGACTGGCTCCTCAAAGATTTTGCATAAATCACATGGCATTCAGGGCCCTGGCAGAACACACTTTGCTCAGACTGAATCAGCATTTTTACAATGGCGGGAGCAAAGCAAGAACATTACTGGTCTATAGATTGAGACTGAAGGGAGTGGAATTTAGATTTGGACTGTAAGGGATGCTGAAGGGAGACTACAGCATAACATCTTTAACATAGTGGCTGCTATTGGTGCCCTTCCTCTAAAATATATCAAGCAGGAACCATGGCCCTAGTCCCAAACTGAGACCCACCTGGATAGCTCACAGTTGAAGAAATTACCTAGGGAGCAGGTTGGGCCACTTGACTAACCGATAAGGATGGATGAAATAAAAACACAGATTAAGTGCAGTTATAGAACAAAACCTAAAACCCACTGAAATTTGCCATTTATGATTAGATAAATCATCTATAACTAGTGCCCCTGACACTGAATATGATCTTACATAAGACATCAATCATGACATGCTACATTACATCATTAATGATAATACTGATGACATCTAAAACATCAAGGTGTTGTGCATTTTTTTGTTTTGTAACATTAACTGCACTTTGACTGTGTTTTTCAGTGAATATATGAAGATTTTTCTGAAATCTGTAACCAGGTTTATGGACCTACAAAAGGTCCAACATAGGACGACCACTCAATGAAGGTTCACAAATCCAATGATAAAAAAACAGAACCTGCTAAAGTTGCCCATGCACAGCATCTGTTGGCCAATTTGTGACAAGTTGGGCATAGGGCCTGGTCATTGAAGGAGACCTATCACTCAAAAATCTGCTACCTGCCATCCCTAACTGGGCATCACTGATGGCAAGAACCTACACCCTGTCACCCTTGCGTATGGCCTGTGGCTGTGCACCACATGGGAAGGGCACAGGGCCTGGCCTACATGCATGCACGATCATGGTTCACATCCTTCAACTAGGCCCTGTGCCCAATATTCCATGGGCAGACAAATCCTGCTGTTCAAAGCCTTTGGGGGTTGGAAGCAGGAAATATAGTTTGGCTGGGCCAAATATCCAACTCACCAGAGCGTCCCAAACCCAGCTGCACAAAGTCTTGAGGTGTGAGCAGCAGCGGTTAGCTGCTGGGCTTGGCCTTTTGTCGTTCCGATTGCCAGACGGGCGGACTTGGGCCACAATATGGTGGCACTGCCATCCATATCATGATGAGTGTGGTGGAAAGCCTTTCCATGCCGCCGATGCCGCCATGGAAAGGCTGGCGGGATGTGTTTTGGGGGCCCGTTGCGGGCCCCCGGGAGAGTGGAGGGTGCACTTGGGGGATACTAATGGTACCCCCCTCCATTTCCATGCACAAGGTGGCAGGCACACCATGGCACTTTGGCATTGCGGCGGGTGCTGCTTACAGCAGCGCCTGCCGCAATGTCAAAAATGTGGAATGCGACCGCCAGGGTGGCGGTCGTATCATAATTAGCAGTGCATGTCTGGTGGCCAGTCCAAAATAAGTCCGCCCGCCATCCTAATCACCCCCTTTATGTTTGTAGAAAGAAAATGGACAATGGTAGAAAAGATCCCTCATCCACTCAGATTAGATTTTTTTAAATTGTTGGGCATGTTGAGATCCGCTATGTTGGGTTGGTGGGACTCTATCTATCTATCTATCTATCTATCTATCTATCTATCTATCTATCTATCTATCTATCTATCTATCTATCTATCTATCTATCTATCTATCTATCTATCTATCTATCTATCTATCTATCTATCTATCTATCTATCTATCTATCTATCTATCTATCTATCTATCTATCTATCTGTCTGTCTGTCTGTCTGTCTGTCTGTCTGTCTGTCTGTCTGTCTGTCTGTCTATCTATCTAAAGAATTCTCACCAAACATTTCCAGCTTTTCTTGGGTGTTCAGCACACATTCAAAGTGGAAAAAGGTTTAATGTATGTCTGAGCATAGTATTTTTATAGTGGAGGGATATCTTCCAATATGAAAACTATGCTAGACATCACACACAATTCTAGGTACTAGTAGATATGGTGCTGTCCTGCCCCCTCCCTCTCATGTACTGCAGCACCGGAACTTTGGTTGTCCAAATGAGTCATGTAACTTCAAGTCTAGCTGGTACATCTCTGGACATTAAATGGCGGATTGAATGGTTTACCTGGTCTTGATAATTAGTCTTGGGAACGGATTTCTTGTTGCTGTGATGACCTTAGTAAATATCTCAGAATTGGGCATTATTTCAAGTGACAATGCCATTCCTAGCGAGTGTGGGGCTAATTGTACGAAGATGTTTTATAGCATAAAAGTAAGGCGTCCTTTCATCAGCACTGTGTTGCTTGTTCTGTTATGTTATGTTATGTTATAAGAGACTTACAAAGCGCTCGTTCACCAACGGCTTCTTGGCGCTAAGGGAGACGTGATGCAGCACTAGAGGAAAGGGAGCTAGTTATCGTATGCCTGAGAGAACAGCCATGTCTTCAGCTGTTTCCTGAACAGAGCATAAGAGGTGGCCGTCCTCAACTCCATCAGGAGCGAATTCCAGAACTGAGGAGCTAAAACTCCAAATCAAGAACCTCCAAGTTTCTTGCGCTTGAAGGTGGGGGTGACTAGCAGATTCAAGTGAATAGATCGTAAGTTACGAGCGGGGACGTAACGTAGAATCTTAGATGAAATAAAGGCGGGGCTATTCCCATAAAGAGCTTTAAAGATCATACATCCCATCTTTAAAAGTCCGCGCATAGCCACTGGTAGCCAATGGAGGCCTTTCATCAGGGGCCGAATGCGATGCCATCTAGGCTGATGGAAAATCAATCTGGCAGCCTGATTCTGGACTAGTTGGAGGCATCTAAGTTGGTACGCCGGGAGGCCTACATAAAGGGAGTTGGAGTAGACAAGTCGGGAGATGACCAAAGCCAAAATCACTAAAGTCAGAGCTTCCTGAGACAAGAATCTGCTAAATCTGCTTCAAACGTTCTCAGCTGCTTCGACGTCTTAAAACCAAATTGAAACCGTGAAAAGATTGTGTATACTTGTTTTCGTCACAGGCCAGCTTTAATCATCTTGAAGGAATGCATTTGCCATTATATAGTGGCATTTGCTTTGAGACATTAAAACTTTACTACAATGATTTTATTTATTTGTGCATTTATGAAAACAAGGAGGGAATAGATGTGGTGAGAGCCTAATTCCTTTAATTTTGTTTTGCTTCTGCCGCTCCAGACAGATAGAGTTGAGCAGATGCACTATGACAGCGACATTGAAATGTGTAATTTGCTTTTTAGGGTCTCAGACTACTACCAGGAGTGAATTTCGAATGGAAGTTATTCATCGTGACAGTTTATTTAAATTACTAACAGATATAGTCAGATTCCGTGGTCTCTGCTGAAAAAAACTCTTTGAAGAAGGAGATACATTCAAAATGCGTTTCCTTCCCTTTAAAAAAGTGAAAAAAATATGTCTATTTCTATAACACACAAACCTACAGGGATTTAAAAATAGAATAGAACGTTTTCTTTATGAGGTTTGCTGAGGAATCTGAAATGCCTTTGAATGTTTACTTTCTTCTGAAGAGTCAAACGTTCAAAGTCACAAATATTTAGTGGACATTGGATGATCTGTAGAATCAATAAACATACAGATCAAATTATTTCAATGAAAAAAAATACCTCAGACCACAAAGTGCTTCCATGAATATGCTTCTGTTTACTGATGACATTTCTGTATTTTCCCATGAAAGCAGACACTGTTACTAGGTCTTGTACAGAAACACAATATGCTGTCACAAGTCCCAGTAATTATTCAAAAAGCCCCACTTGTTTGTGATGAGCTGCATGCAATTCCAATTGTTCCTACAGCTGCATTTGGGTGAATGTTTTGAGGCTAGTTCCAAGAAAGAAACTGGTGTTTTTGTTGTTGTTTTTTTAAAACATTTCTTAGAAATGTATTTAATTAAAGTATGCAATTCAGGAAAAACTCCATCTTAGCCACAGTAAGGTGATTTGGTGAACATTGTTGAAACATCGCATGTATAATACTACAAACGTAGAAATTGGCATACGAAAACAAAGGACTTTGGGGCAGATTTATGAGGCCCGTTGCGCCATCGGAACGTCACTTTTTGTGACGTTCCGTGGCACAGAAGCCTGCGTGATATTTATCAGGCAGCACTGAGCCACTTTTTTTGGCTTAATGCTGCCTCATAAATATCAGTTCCTTTAACGCAGTGTTCTGCGTTAAAGGGGCGTGCAATGGGTGTTGCTGGGGGCGTTCCCAACAACATCCATGGCCTTTTGACACTGCCCCAGATTTACGAGAAATCGTAAATCTGAGGCAGAGCCAAAAGCTTACGCCTCCCCAGGGGAGGCGTAATGGAGGCGCAACGGGGAGAAATATCTTTATTTCTCCTCGTTTTTCCTTTTTCTGTGTGTGCTGCATTCTGCTGCACCCATACAAAGAGGAAAAACCTCTTGTGATTATTTTTGTACAGAAAGGTTTCCCTTCCTGCACAAGAATATTCATCCCCGCAACGCAGGCACCCTTGCACCATGGTGCAGAGGTGCCTGTGTTGGCGCAGGCAGCCCATTGTGCGCCGGCGCAGGGGAAAAGGACAGGAATGCGCCGCATTTCATAGATACGGTGCATCCCTGCCCTTTTCTTTTGCCGTAGGGAAGCGCAGCAGGCGCAAAGCCTCATAAATCTGCCCCTTTATACATTCAGAAATTAGTCCACACGCCTTGTTAAATCATCTGTGATATATGAAATGTATACAATTAATAACCACATATTCGAAAGCATAGAATAAATGTCCAATTTCAAAAAATAAAAAAAGCTTGCTAATTCCGCAAAAGCCAAGTTAAAGTAGTTTAACTATGTTCGGAAATTATTCAATGAATGTGTGTAATCTATGAAAACTTTACCTTGATCATGCTCTGTACAAATTTGAGTTAATGTTACTTTTTAAGAACCAGAGCAGAATAAACTGTGAAATTGATTAGTCATATCGTGCCACACACTTTGAAAGTATTAACATCAATATATTTTATCAGAAAACAATTGAAGAAGATTCATGAATGTCAATTTTGATAAGAACAAAAAAAGTTTATTTGTGAGTCCGAAACTAGGCAATTTATCTATTCCCATCTAATTAAAAAACAGCTATAGAATCATATACCAGCACGTTCTTAGGTTATGAGCAAACTGGACATATAGGTGATCATAGGTGGACGACATCAAATGTCCCTTCGCATTATTGAAAGAACTTTTGTTCTCAAGGCATTCATTCAGATGTTTCCAGGTTGTGGTAAGTTCTTTGCAAGTGCTCTAAGCCACGCACTGCCTCACAAAGCAGCACTTTCACCTGATTTGCTTTAAGGATCTTTAGGAGCTTCCGCCACTGGAATTTAAAGGGGTGCCTAATGGTCTTCAATGAGGTTGTGTGCAGTTTGGGATTGTGTGCAGTGTCAGACTGCAACCACCTTAGAAGTGCCTGTAGTTTCTTCCTAAATAGGATGGAAGGAGTTCTCCTGGTGCAAACTAATTAAGAGTGACTCTGGGACTGTTGTCTGACTCTGCAGAAGGAAATCCCAGAATATCTGACAAATTGGGGATGCAGTCCCTAAATGTACTCCAACTTTAAGTGGGCTGAACAAAGGGTTTTGTGGGACAGTCCTTGCCACGTTGGCCATAAATAGATCACAATCTGGGTAATACGCCAACTTTTCTTCTCTGACTTGAATTATGGCCCATTATTAAGTGAGCTCGTTTTAGCTGACATCTGTTCCCTGTATCATCATCTTAGTCATCATCAAAAACTTTATTTCTGCTGTCAAAGCCATAAAAGTGCGTACAAATACAATATAGTACAAATATAAATGATAGGCATGACTGATAGTTAAAAATTCAACAATCCATAAAATTGCCATAAAAGTGCTGAACCCACATAAATACTAGCAGCAGATAAAGTATGTGTTACATAAACAAATATGAGGCAGTTATTCACATGTGCAAAGAAAGAGCCCACATGCAGACCAACCACATAGCACCCAAACATTATTGAAGAGTTTTATATAGCGCTAGCCAGACCCAAAGGGATCGGAGCGCTTTACAGCATTGTCACTCGTAAAATACATTAACACATTAGTATGTACAATGACTCATGACGCATCGCATAATATGATCATAAAGAGCATAATGTCACTCATAAGATATGTTATCACAGAAGTATCTACAATGACTCATGGCGCTTTACATAATGTCATCCTAAAAAGCACAATGACTCGTGACGAGATTAGATCAGGGAGGGGGGATAGAGGAGGTAGTCATGAGGAGAGTGAGGCAGAGGTCATAATGTCAAAGTGTCTGTGTGCTGCTGTGGGCAGGCTTCGGTGGTTAGGCTGTAGCTATCTATTCGGGAGAGATCAGTTAAGGAGGAGGTCTTTGAGCTGCCTTTTGAATTTTAAGTAGGAGGGGTTTGTCCTGATATGGACTGGTATGGAGTTCCAGGTTTTGGGCGCATTTCCTGTGAAAGATCGAGATCGTTTTTTTGTTTGCGAGTTTTCGGAGGGATAAGGAGTAGAGTGTTGGTACTCCTTAGGATTCTTGTCTGACCGGCCTTCTGGAGTTTGGAGGCCAGGTAGGCGGGTTTCCCTGTGTGCAGCGCTTTGTGCGTGAGGCAGGTAGTTCTGAAGTTGGCACGCATTTCGATTGGGAGCGATTTTAGCTCTCTGAGTGCAGACGAGATGTGTTCATATTTCTTTACTACGATGACCATTCTGGCTGCAGTGTTTAGAGTTGATCTGAGGGGAGCTAGGTGAGATTTTGCTGATCCTGTGAGGGTTGTATTTCCGTAGTCTAGTCTGGACAGCCCCAGGGGTTGAGTGGCTTGTTTGAGGTCGTTCGGAGAGATGAAGGGTTTTATTTTGTTGAGTAGTTTAAGGTTGAGGAAGGCGCTCTTTGCGGGTTCTTGATGTGTTTGCTCATGTCTAATTTGGGATCCAGAGTGATTCCCAGCAATTTTACAGAATCGGCTAGGGTGGGGTTGTAGTTGAGAGCATCAATAGCTTTTAGCCATTCTGTGATTTGGGGGTTCTTCTTCTTGTTGGAGATGAGGAGGATTTCCGTCTTGTCTTGGTTTAGTTTCAAGTGGTTGCGTGATAACCAGTGTTGGACTTCTTTTAGAGTATTGTTCAGTCTCTGAATGTCTTCAATGGAGGAGGTCGTCTGCATAGAGGTGGAAGGGAATGTTTTTTTTTTAGTATGGTGGTAAGAGGTTCCATATAGGTGTTGAAAAGTTGTGGGGAGAGTACTGATTCTTGGGGGACACCCCTGCTAACGGGTAATAGGTCAGACGAGAAGTTTTTGATTTTTATTCATTGGGTGTGGTTCTGTAAAAAAGAGGTGAACCAGTTTAAGACCACCTCTTCCGCTCCAACCCTTTCTTGAAGTGCCTTAATGAGTAGTTTGTGGTCAACCGTGTCGATGGCTGCTGATAGGTCCAGGAGTATGAGTAGGCAGCATTGGCCTGTATCAAGAGATTTGTGCATATCATCTATTACATTTAGGATCGCTGTCTCTGTGCTACAACCTTTTCTAAAACCCGATTGGTGAGGGTCTAGAAGGTTGGTGCTGTCCAGGTGTTGAGTAAGTGGGAGGAGAACATATTTTTCCAGGATTTTCGCTGGGAGAGGGAGGTTGGAGACGGGTCTGAAGTTATTCAAATCGTTTGTGTCAGAGCCCGGTTTTTTCAGTAGGGGTGTGACTTGGCCGATTTTGAGACAATCAGGCATGACTCCAGTACTCAGGGAGCTGTTTATAATCTTGGTCCAGTGCGGGCTAGGGAAAGTTTGAGCTTTTTGGCCAGTTGGGCGGGTATGGGATAAAAGACATGTGCTGAGGGTTTGGAGCTGGAAATCATGTTGATGACCTCTGCTTCAGAGATAGGATTGAAAGATTTCCCTAAGACATAAAACATTTGGCTACAGCGCCAGCATATAAATGCCGACAATCCATTCTAAGTATGTGGAGAGGGGTACTGTGACTTCTTTGTGCCTAGCTTTTTACATGGGAGTGGGAGCCAAAGGGTGCGGGCATGGGCATAGGCAGGACAAGCGAAAATGACATGGGCTATAGTTTCATGTAAGAGGTTATACACAACACAAACTGGAGGAGATGGCACAAAAGAAACTGGAATTATAGCTTTCCATCTAGTGACACTGTAATGGTGTCACAGAACTGTTTATATGCAGAGAGTGATTTAGAATTAAAAAGTAGACTTGTCAGAGAAGCGCTTGCAGATTTGTGGACTTTGTTACACACTGTGTTTTCCAAGTAAAGCTTTTTCAAGGATTCCTTTGATGGAATAGGAGCCCCAAAAGGGTTTCCCACAGGTCATCCAACCGTATGGAGCTAAGAAGCCACTGGATATTGTGAAGCCAGTTTATTTTATGGAAGAGGTCAGATTTAATAGCATACGGAAGGGCAGTGGTGGAGTGGGCTAACTCACTGGTAGACCAGAGGTGCCTACAGAACAACGGGCCACTTTCACACTGTAACATTGCCTTTTGTCAAAGTCAGGCAGAAACCACCACTCTAGTCAGGGCAAGGAAGTTACACGCCAAAGATAACCCCTGCTCACCCCCTTGGTAGCTTGGCACGAGCAGACAGGCTTATCCCTGAGGCGATGTGTAAAGCGTTTGCGCACGCACCCAGCAACAACACCCAAGGCCCACCACAAAGGAAACTCCACACAAGGTATTATATAAAAATAACCTTTGTATTATACACAACACATTAGATAAAAACACACACTTTACAATGTGCCAACAGGCACGGGCAGAATTTACAAGGGATTATATATACAGGGGACAGGGCCACATGGACCACTGTCAGGAATTAGCACTCTTTAGAAATAGCACTTAGAACGTAGGAATAATATTTTAGAACGTAGCACATACAATCACTGTAGCACTAAAAATAGAGCATATAGCACACAACCAGTAACTACTGGTAACCAGAAAGTACCACCTACGCAACCCTAACCACCTTTAGGAATATCACGCAGGGAACTAGGACCTTACTAGTACCACCTGTACTAGGGAGAAAACAACCACCTAAGTATCACTCTACCTGTAGGGGTCTAAGCATATAAACACAGGATGCATAAAATACATTTAGAGGTGTAAACACAGTTTAGGAAAGAAAATATCATGAAGGCATTGCGCAGGCGCAAAAGTACATATATGAAAATCACCAGGTACCCTAGGGGAGGGCACAACACAGCAGAAACTGTCCCCAGGCCAACTGGCCTCTCAGGGGTGCAGAAATGGCCAATATCCAACTGTCAGTGCGCGACTGCGCAGGCTGCGCAAACCAGGCGCACAATGCACAGGGGCACAACCTAAACGATGCAGCTGCCCACTAAGTGCTGGGCAGCTGGAGAAAATGAGCGTGGGCACCACTGTGCCTTTGGAGTCCTCTAGGGTCACGACAATGGGGGCGCCTCGTGGGTTTAAAACAACAAATGAACTGCCCCCTAGAGCCTTTCAAGGCTCTATTAAAATATGGCCCCCGACGTTGGAGCCACGGGGCTCTGAACACAAAAATGCCGAGTTGGAGCCTTCACGGCTCGTGAACAAATGTGCCCCGGTAGAGCCTGTCAGGGCTCTTCCAATTATGCCTCGTTGGAGCGCACTAGCGCTCAGAATCAAACAATGCGGGGTGTTGGAGCCCCACGAGCGCTCTAAAATGATATGCCCCCACGATGGAGCGCCACAGGCGCTCTAAACCAATACTGCCCCTTCGTTGGAGCACCCCCCCCTATCAGGCGGGGGCCGCTCAGGAGACTCTTCACTACCAACGCCCCCAACAAGGTCAGAGTGGAGCCCCACTCACCGGACTCCTGCAGCTGCACGTGGGCTCTCCTCTAAGGCGGTGGGGCAGTCACCGCACGCACTTTACTTCGCCTGGGCCCCCTCCTGGGACCCGGGACTTCCTCGTTCCTGCTGTGGGAGAAGGGGTGGGCTCCCGTACTCCTCCGATGCGGCACTTGACCACGCGGGGCTCCACCTTTCTCACAGGAGCCTCGCCTGGATTCTTCTCCGGTCGTGAGAGCGGGGTGGGCTCCCGCCTCTCTTGTAACAGTGACCCGGGTCTCCCCCGGCTCACGGGAGGCCCGGCTACTTCCGGGGGCGCGTCAAAAAGCCCCGCCCACGATCAGGGTTTCCCTGACTGCTTCCGGGTCGCCGCAGGCAGCGCGGCGGCCCTGTGTTCTCGGTGGCAGGAATACGGGGTAGGCTCCCGTAATTAAAATACAGGAATAAGCGGGGTGGGCACCCGCCAACGAGCACAACAATGCGGGGTGGGCACCCGCTATTAATAAAATTCGCGATGGGGTGAAAACGCGGGGTGGGCACCCGCTTTTAAAGCAATCCCGATCAGGGGGGTCCACACACTGTGCAGCTTCGCGTTGCAGGCCCCCAGCAGGCCTCCTGGGGCACAACACAGCGCTCCGTAGGACGAGAAATACAGCGCTTCCCAGACGCTGCAGGTGAAAAGTCCAGGAAAAGTCCTAGGTAGGCAGGGGGCGAGGGCTGGGCCCAGGGGCCAGCTCACAGGGCCCTCCAGGCAGGGAGGCAGTCCCCAGTGGCGGTCTCTCCTGGCGCCCAGCAGCAGCAGCAGGCCCCCTCAGCTAGGATCAGCAGAGAACAGTTTCTGTGGGGACACAGCCACATTTTTATACAGGCAAACCCTTTGTTCTGGGTTCAGGGTGAGGGGTAAAACCAGTCGCAGCTGGTTGGGGAGCACCCTTGATGTGCTCAGCCCCTCAATCTATTCACTGGCAGGGCTAGGGTCGTCAGTCGCACCACAGGGGGCGGGGCCAGCATTGTGTGTGGAAAACCCTGTCCTATTCAGGACCCAGGTGGACTCCTCCCACCCATCTAGCTGCTGATTTCCCCATTCACCACTGGGTGACTCATCCTGACACTGGGGAATCCCTAGCCCGTCACATGACACGACCAGCCAATCACGCGACAGACACACTGCACACCGAAGTGCCCACTTCTAGAAGTGGCACTTCCACACTAGGTACATGCACGCCGCACACATCATCGCGCAGCATTCACTCCCACGAGTCCGCACATACCAAACTCGGGCCTGCACACCCCACGCATCAGGAACTACTAGGGACACATACATTCCCCATGCATTCCTATGGGAGGGCAGGCCTATCTCACCACATGCACTCAGAGCACGCACGCACTTTACCCTGGGACACAGGGAAAGTGCGCAGAGACCAAACAATTACCACACCAAGTCATCAGTAAAAAGAAAAAAAGTTCAGGGGTGAACCTGCCAGAAGGGCCAAGTCCAACACAACCCCCTTCCAGCCAAAACGCAGGGCAGCCCAATCACCACCGTGATGGACTTCCCTGCTTGGGGCGATAGAACACGGACGCGGGTCCGCAACTGCAGGGACACCCTCCGGTTCTACGCCACGGTGAACCCATGGAATTCTTTCTAACACCACTGTCTGGACCAACTGGGCTACCCCACTGGTACTCCCAAGCTGTCCGCGGCCAAGACCAGGCCCTAGGCCACCCAGGTGCCACTGGTCTTTGCCTAACCACAGAGTGGGGGGTAGTAACCCCTGGCACATAGCGGCCATTCTCCACTCTTCCTCTCTGAAAGACAGGACTAGACTGCCACTGGTTCTCCAGCCTAGGGTCTACACCCTCAGGCGGACCAGGAGTCTCAGGGAAGGCTCTCCTCCCCCTACCTCTTCTCCTAGGGTTCCTCCTCCTCTGGCGAGGGGTACACCTAGAACGCCATTCCAACCCAGGGTTTAACCCCTCAGGTTGTACCGGGGGCAGAGGTGGGCTCTCCCACCCTCTGCACCCCCTTCCAGAACCCTGCTCCCTACCAACTGGGGCGGTACCTCTGGAAGAAGAACTGGTCGGGACGCTGATTACAGACGTCCCACCCTTCAGGTCAGGCTGATCCCGAACCTGGCCTTCCAACCTCCGGCCTAGAACTTTTGGTGGAATAATTGCCTGGCACTCCAGGACTTCTGGGGATCTCCACTCCATCCCCCTGAGGCTATTAAATGACACGTATGTCGAGCGACTGTCTGTCTGGCGCTGATCTCCCGTCCCCTGTCCCCCTGACAGTGCGCGGAGATCCCCCAGAACAGAAGTGGTGTCACCCTGGTCACTACACGGGAACCTAGCCCAACTGGGAAGTCCCTGACCCACCGGCTCTTCCACTGGGGAACTCATCCCCCAATCACTCACGCTGGACTCCTGTACCCTCCCTACCGGAGCGGTACCGCCAGACTCCAGAACCACAGGAGCCCTGGTTACAGGTGTCCCAGGTCCTCCGCTCACTAAGAGATCTTCATCAAGTGGACTAACAGGACAGCCTAGGTCCCCAACTTGGTGTTCCCTCATGAAACCATCCAAGTCCTGAGGCAGGGTTTCGGGCGTCTGGGGACCCTCGGTCACCCCCTCACTCCTGCTCCACTGAGCCAGGCAGCGAGCCCCTACACCCTCCTCGCTAACCTGGGACCTAGCTGGGCTACACTGAGCCTCCTCCACCACGCTGGGCTGGAGGATCTCTGACCCACTATTGTTGGAATCACTCACTAATGACACTAGAGAACCTCTGGCCCTTTCCCAGCGGTCTGCTTCCTCTGCAAGTTCAAATGGACAAAAAGAGTTATACCTCAACAGGTGTTGGCGCAACCCTGGAGAACAACTACTGAGCATCTGCTCCTTGATAATCATATTTAGTACTCCATCCAAATCCTGCTCCGGGTTAAACACCAACCAGTCCACCAGTGCATCATGACATTCCTCTACAGCCTCCTCCCAAGACTGGTGAGACAGCTTCTTACTGCCCCTGAACTTCAACCTACATTCCTCCTCTCGGGAACAAGGTACCACACTCGGGGGACTGGGACTCTCTGTACTGCACTTTATATCGCTGCCCCCCCTGGACTCCACCCTCACTGGGGAATCCAGAAAACTACCACTATACTCAGGGGACAAGGAAAGGGATGAGGCGCTATCTCCTACGCTGGACCCAGCAAGGGACTCCCTACCTACGGGGTCCTTACTCTCTACTGGAGTCCAGGTACTGTCATCTTCTTCTAAATCTTCAGGGCTCCCCACGGACCCACCACCCTCCAGGTGTGAGGCCCGGGCCCTTTCTTCCTCACTGCGCTCACGTTCCCATTCATCTGCTTGCCATCCAATCATGTAGTTCCTCAATTCGTACACAGTGTCTGACTCGCTCACCCCTATGTTTCTCTCTCTACAGAACCTTTCCAACTCCTGCGTACTGTAATAAACTAGATCACTGAGATCAAAAGCAGGCTCCATTCTGGCAGACGTTCTAGAGAAAAGATCACACAGGGAACCTAGGGGTCTGAGCTTAACAGGAGTACACAATTCACAAAAAGATTCAGCAAGCTCTCTAACCCAGAGAACTCACACTCACTTGCCTAGTGCCACTCACCACTCATCCACACACAACCCTCCCCTCGGACTGGTAAGGCAGTTTCTACCACCCCTGATTCCTCAACCTGACCACCACGTGACACAGGTACCAACTCTGGGCACAGGGCGGGGGACAAATGTACAGGACACTATTACGCTGCCACCACTGGATCCCACCCTCTGGTGAATCCAGAAAACACAATGCACTAAGGGGGATGATCTACCCTCCCGAGCTAGGGACACCTAACTCACAGTGCACAAAAACACATTTCCAAGGAAATGACAATTAAAAACAATTTTAAAACAATAATCCCTATACCATGTGATTTATCTAAATGCAGAGTTTTGTAGTGCGGCCAGTTGCCGCTGCGGTACAGCGCAAACACAAGTCCAAATCCCACCGCTGATCACCAATGTTAGAAATGGGATTTCTGGTTGGCTAAGGCTTGCGCCAAAGTCAGGCAGAAACCACCACTCTAGTCAGGGCAAGGAAGTTACACGCCAAAGATAACCCCTGCTCACCCCCTTGGTAGCTTGGCACGAGCAGACAGGCTTATCCCTGAGGCGATGTGTAAAGCGTTTGCGCACGCACCCAGCAACAACACCCAAGGCCCACCACAAAGGAAACTCCACACAAGGTATTATATAAAAATAACCTTTGTATTGTACACAACACATTAGATAAAAACACACACTTTACAATGTGCCAACAGGCACGGGCAGAATTTACAAGGGATTATATATACAGGGGACAGGGCCACATGGACCACTGTCAGGAATTAGCACTCTTTAGAAATAGCACTTAGAACGTAGGAATAATATTTTAGAACGTAGCACATACAATCACTGTAGCACTAAAAATAGAGCATATAGCACACAACCAGTAACTACTGGTAACCAGAAAGTACCACCTACGCAACCCTAACCACCTTTAGGAATATCACGCAGGGAACTAGGACCTTACTAGTACCACCTGTACTAGGGAGAAAACAACCACCTAAGTATCACTCTACCTGTAGGGGTCTAAGCATATAAACACAGGATGCATAAAATACATTTAGAGGTGTAAACACAGTTTAGGAAAGAAAATATCATGAAGGCATTGCGCAGGCGCAAAAGTACATATATGAAAATCACCAGGTACCCTAGGGGAGGGCACAACACAGCAGAAACTGTCCCCAGGCCAACTGGCCTCTCAGGGGTGCAGAAATGGCCAATATCCAACTGTCAGTGCGCGACTGCGCAGGCTGCGCAAACCAGGCGCACAATGCACAGGGGCACAACCTAAACGATGCAGCTGCCCACTAAGTGCTGGGCAGCTGGAGAAAATGAGCGTGGGCACCACTGTGCCTTTGGAGTCCTCTAGGGTCACGACAATGGGGGCGCCTCGTGGGTTTAAAACAACAAATGAACTTCCCCCTAGAGCCTTTCAAGGCTCTATTAAAATATGGCCCCCGACGTTGGAGCCACGGGGCTCTGAACACAAAAATGCCGAGTTGGAGCCTTCACGGCTCGTGAACAAATGTGCCCCGGTAGAGCCTGTCAGGGCTCTTCCAATTATGCCTCGTTGGAGCGCACTAGCGCTCAGAATCAAACAATGCGGGGTGTTGGAGCCCCACGAGCGCTCTAAAATGATATGCCCCCACGATGGAGCGCCACAGGCGCTCTAAACCAATACTGCCCCTTCGTTGGAGCACCCCCCCCCTATCAGGCGGGGGCCGCTCAGGAGACTCTTCACTACCAACGCCCCCAACAAGGTCAGAGTGGAGCCCCACTCACCGGACTCCTGCAGCTGCACGTGGGCTCTCCTCTAAGGCGGTGGGGCAGTCACCGCACGCACTTTACTTCGCCTGGGCCCCCTCCTGGGACCCGGGACTTCCTCGTTCCTGCTGTGGGAGAAGGGGTGGGCTCCCGTACTCCTCCGATGCGGCACTTGACCACGCGGGGCTCCACCTTTCTCACAGGAGCCTCGCCTGGATTCTTCTCCGGTCGTGAGAGCGGGGTGGGCTCCCGCCTCTCTTGTAACAGTGACCCGGGTCTCCCCCGGCTCACGGGAGGCCCGGCTACTTCCGGGGGCGCGTCAAAAAGCCCCGCCCACGATCAGGGTTTCCCTGACTGCTTCCGGGTCGCCGCAGGCAGCGCGGCGGCCCTGTGTTCTCGGTGGCAGGAATACGGGGTAGGCTCCCGTAATTAAAATACAGGAATAAGCGGGGTGGGCACCCGCCAACGAGCACAACAATGCGGGGTGGGCACCCGCTATTAATAAAATTCGCGATGGGGTGAAAACGCGGGGTGGGCACCCGCTTTTAAAGCAATCCCGATCAGGGGGGTCCACACACTGTGCAGCTTCGCGCTGCAGGCCCCCAGCAGGCCTCCTGGGGCACAACACAGCGCTCCGTAGGATGAGAAATACAGCGCTTCCCAGACGCTGCAGGTGAAAAGTCCAGGAAAAGTCCTAGGTAGGCAGGGGGCGAGGGCTGGGCCCAGGGGCCAGCTCACAGGGCCCTCCAGGCAGGGAGGCAGTCCCCAGTGGCGGTCTCTCCTGGCGCCCAGCAGCAGCAGCAGGCCCCCTCAGCTAGGATCAGCAGAGAACAGTTTCTGTGGGGACACAGCCCCATTTTTATACAGGCAAACCCTTTGTTCTGGGTTCAGGGTGAGGGGTAAAACCAGTCGCAGCTGGTTGGGGAGCACCCTTGATGTGCTCAGCCCCTCACTCTATTCACTGGCAGGGCTAGGGTCGTCAGTCGCACCACAGGGGGCGGGGCCAGCATTGTGTGTGGAAAACCCTGTCCTATTCAGGACCCAGGTGGACTCCTCCCACCCATCTAGCTGCTGATTTCCCCATTCACCACTGGGTGACTCATCCTGACACTGGGGAATCCCTAGCCCGTCACATGACACGACCAGCCAATCACGCGACAGACACACTGCACACCGAAGTGCCCACTTCTAGAAGTGGCACTTCCACACTAGGTACATGCACGCCGCACACATCATCGCGCAGCATTCACTCCCACGAGTCCGCACATACCAAACTCGGGCCTGCACACCCCACGCATCAGGAACTACTAGGGACACATACATTCCCCATGCATTCCTATGGGAGGGCAGGCCTATCTCACCACATGCACTCAGAGCACGCACGCACTTTACCCTGGGACACAGGGAAAGTGCGCAGAGACCAAACAATTACCACACCAAGTCATCAGTAAAAAGAAAAAAAGTTCAGGGGTGAACCTGCCAGAAGGGCCAAGTCCAACACTTTCCATCTAGTGACACTGTAATGGTGTCACAGAACTGTTTATATGCAGAGAGTGATTTAGAATTAAAAAGTAGACTTGTCAGAGAAGCGCTTGCAGATTTGTGGACTTTGTTACACACTGTGTTTTCCAAGTAAAGCTTTTTCAAGGATTCCTTTGATGGAATAGGAGCCCCAAAAGGGTTTCCCACAGGTCATCCAACCGTATGGAGCTAAGAAGCCACTGGATATTGTGAAGCCAGTTTATTTTATGGAAGAGGTCAGATTTAATAGCATACGGAAGGGCAGTGGTGGAGTGGGCTAACTCACTGGTAGACCAGAGGTGCCTACAGAACAACGGGCCACTTTCACACTGTAACATTGCCTTTTGTGCTGATATCAAAGCGCTGCTGAAGTGCGCTCACCTTGCCACAAGAGTCCTGCCTACGGGTGGTACAAGCCACTGACAACAGAGCCGTTGGGGACTATGAGTCCCATCTACCCTGCCTGGTTGCCGCATAACCATATCCTGCCAGAGCTATAAAAGCGTGACATGGTCACAGTATCATTATTTACATACAGTTTATTTGTGCTCTATCAGTGTTAACCCATATGGTTCTCTCCAAGAACCATATGAGTTCTTGGATATCTTCCAGGGTGTTTTCTTGTTAGTTTGCTTTATAATTGTTCCTCAGATGTGGAGCTGATTCACCACTCTTTTTCTGTCTGCGTGTCCTTAGCTCCTGCTTGATACAACTGGCCATTGTTTCTCTTATGGATAGACTAGCTGACTTTGATCACAAGCCCAAGTCTGCTACTTCAGATTGGTGGATTTGCTTGGCAAAAATGTAAGCCTGTCTTGGCTTGGGTAGTATGTGTTGAGACTGGGATGCTCAAATTGTGGCATACCACATCCTGGATGGAGGCAGATAAAGATCACTGTCCATCACACTACAGGCACATATGTGTAGTGGTGATTTTGAACAATACTTGCCTACTTCTTTCTTGGCACTTCCTGCTACTAGTCTATATTCAAGAAGGAAACTCTCTGATGTGTGCTCTGCTTATGTTCAGGCTCTACAGTGGAAAGACGTTGTATTCATGAAGTCTAGACAATGGTATAGCCTGATTGCTTTGATTGAGGTAACAGTACAGCTCATGGCACTGACAATGGCTCTTTAGGCCAGTAGAAGAAAAGCTCCCTAGTTCTTCAGGAAGACCATTTGAAACTTCAGCAAGATCACAATGAATGCTCAGTTTTTGTTACTTACATACATCCTTGAAACCCCTTCTCATTGATAGAATAATAATATCTTGACTCACAGACCACAGTGTATCCTTCTGCTTAAGCACAAGCAACAACACAGGCCATGAAGTTCTGACCACACAATCGGAGGGAGAGGCCTCTACGGACTTCAGATTATATATTGTCTTCATCTTTTACTAACAGTCATATTAAC